>NC_066863.1:11936019-13180100 GCF_025177605.1 Cucumis melo
GGTTTTCACATGCTTTTATATTTTCAGTCTTTGTATAGTGTCACGCCGCAATCCGCCATGCATCCTCAACCCTACATTGGGCACACGCGCGACCTAAGTAGCCCTAATGCCTTATAGTAATACGCCAGAGAGCTCAACTTAAGTCTTTGACTCTTGGCTTTATTGCCTAGTTCAACTTAACTTCTTTAGCTACTAAGCGGTAAGAATAACACAACGCGGTGGAAAATAATACACAACTTCTCTTTAATAACTTAACAACATGCATTTTATATACAATGAGCATGCTCTTTTCACAACAAAACTTCAAATGTTAACATAAGGCCTTCAACGCCTAGCACGACTTCTTCAACTAAACACCTAGCTTGCTCGCCTCAACGCGTACTAGTTCACCTTACCCTTCTTTACTTAGCCTCAATGTCTGATATCTGAGGAAGGAAAACTTAAACCATAAGTCAAATACTTAATGAGTGATAATTTTGGAATACCTTAGGGCATGCAGTAAATAAAATCATTTTCAATAAACAGGCTTCAAAATATAAATCACTCATTAGCCTCTCATATTCCTTTCGCCAAGAACAAGAACCTTTTCCATGTGCATAGACTACCATGATGTCCTTTTCATCAACAACATCTCTTGGAGAATTTTCTAATTCAATTCATGTTGCTTCGGCTGCTAAGCTCAATACACTCCTTCCATACATCAGTCAGCTTCATTTCACCATACAATTTTTTTTACATAGTTGCCTTTATTACTTATGTCCACATAATAGTTAACTCATTGATAGGAATAAGACTGATGGTTTACTCACAAGCATAGCATAAGATCAATAAACATAATCTTCACTTGAAACATAACACATAAAAACTTTCTTTAAAAATCACACTTTCTCATAAACATTAACATGAAGTACAACATTTCAAGACAACGATATAAGACTTTAGGGAGAAAGCTTTTAAAAATCTTTATTCATCTTTGAAGAAAAACCACTCACAAACTAATTTCCCTTCTTCAAAACACCTAGTCCCCTAAAAATCTACTTCTCGCCTAGTGTTTCTTCTTTTCAGCAGAATAACTCTAAAGTTTTTGGTATAATATTCCTTTCTGCTGACGTTTCACCCCTATTTATACTACTCTAAAATCAAATTAGTTATCCTAAATTTCCTTTAAGCTTGCCAACTCCTACTTGAAATAATATATGTGTAAGCCTATTAACTTTGCAGACCATGCTTAGTTTAAACTCCTACACTTGACCCTTTAATTAATTAAGCACAATAAGGAAATTTTTCAAAAAGTTCCTAAATCTCCTCGCCTAAGCTTATCTCACATTGCCCTTCAAAACGTCTGTCATACCTTGCTTGCAACTTCTCTTCCTTACGTCACCTTGCTTCAACACGATCCACTACTTAAACTCCTACTTCAAAACACTTCTTTCCAATTGACCCTTATATTTTAGACATGAGTCTCACATACAACATGATTGTCTAGAAATAGAGCCTTTAGGTTATGTGTTATTAGTGACTACTCTGTCTGAAGAGCTTATGTTGTCAAAAGAAAAGATAAAAGCATGTCAAATAGAAATAGCAAATCTTGTTTAGATGTAATACTGCTAGTTTTAGGCTTGCGAGATTTTGATGTAATTTTTAGCATGGATTGATTATTTGCTAACCATGCAAGTATAAACTATTCTTGCAAGGAGATAGTTTTTTTTTATCCTCTTGTACAGGCTAGTTTCAAGTACTAGGGGACTGAGACTGTGGTTCTACCCAAAATCATCTCAACCATGAAGGCAAGCAAGCTTCTCAACTAGGATACTTGGAGTATCTTGGCTAGTGTTGTAGTCATTAGAAAGGGAACCTCTCCAAGTAAGATGTGATTTGGGAATTAAGCAAAAGCTGGTGGGCATGTAACGTCCCGAGCTTAGGAGGGAAACGTGAATGAACCGATATCACATATGAATGAGAGAGATCCTTATGACATGAAAGTATGGTTAAGAAAGACTTTAGAGAATTAAAAGTTTCTACCTATACCAACAAGGTGGACCTTCCTTTTTGGTGACTCAATCATAGAAAATGTGCTTAGCTTGAAACAATCTTATATAGGGTAACCTTCTGGGAAATTTCCTAGGATGCATGTGAGTGAGGACAAAGCATGATGAAAGAACTCGTGTTGGTCTGTGGGGATAACTTTCACTCTAATAAGCCTTTAAGACAAGTAAGAATGATGTTTCTAGGTCGCAAGAGATGTAGTGGAATATTGAGGATCCGAATTCCAAATCCTGGGCCTGGATGTTACATTTACCCATTCAAGAAATTATGTTATGTACAATCCATTTGGTAATGCCATTTTGAGGAACAATGAGAGAGGATATCCCACATTGACATGTGAAACTCAACCAAGCTTTGTTACTTGAGCAATGGTAATAGGCTAAAGTGTTGAGTTTGAAGAGTTAGTTGTTTGGTGTGCAGTTATTTATCATGTCTAGCGTGAGCATAATATGTGTGTCCATGGTGCTCCTTTATGCTCCCATGTGATTAGTCACGTTGTTTTGTTTGAAATTTTTATTTGTTATTTTAAGTGGTTCGAGATTCTCTTGTGGGAACACAAATGACCTCTTCTCCTTGAGATCTTTTCGCTTGTGTTGTTTGTGCTTTATTTTTGTGTTTCGTTGGTTTTAGCCTCTATTTGTTTCCTTGTAGTTATGGTGTTTTATGTGTTTATTGACCTCGAGTTTTGAGGTTTATCTATCATTTTAGTATTTTTGTGATAAACACCCACAATAGTTGATTAATGTAAAGGTAGAGGATCCTTCTACAATTGATCTTCACAATCGTTGACAAATAAGACGAGTAGCATAGAAAATGATTCCAACCAAGAGCTTAGTTAGAAAGATGTATTACTCTTAGAATTTTTTATGCCCGCTTTAAGATTCTAAGACAATTCACTCTCTAATTAGCTTGATCAAGTCTAATCTAATGGATCAATTTAAACATTAAATTTAAAGCAAGATTTGAAAAAGAGACAACATCAAAATCTTGAAATTTTGAGATTTAACAATAGAATTGGTGAATGGTGAACCAATAGCCAACATCAGATCAACTCAGCTCAACTGACATCTATTTATAACTGAGGACAAGAGGTCCCAGATTCAAATCTCTTACCTCCAAATTGTATTACAATACCTTTTAAAAAAATGGTGAACTAATACCAGCCAACTTGGTGATAAGATGGTAGGCCCTTTAAAGAATAAGAAATATGTAAGAATTAATAACTATTTCACATAAGGGATCAATCTAAATTCAATAAGAGTATGCAATAGGCAAAAAAAATTGGGTAAAAGAATTTTCTACTTAAAAAGCTCTTTCAAGAAAATTAACCCAACTTACTCAACAAGATTGCAAGTAGTATACTTGAGGTCGGTCCCAAGAGAGTTCTTGATAAGCACTTGGAATAAAGAAATCAAATAAATTAGTAATTTCAAGAATTTAAAAGAATAGTAATAGTAAAGGGGTGTTTAATTGTGACAAATTGAAAACAAGAAAAAGAAAAGAAATTTGAAAATGTCCAATTGAATTGTAAGCAAGAGTTCAAGAAATAGAAAGTAGGAGTTTTCTCTCGATTAAAGAAGTAGGTAATTAGGTGATTCACTCTAATTGTAATCATCGAAACAAAAGGGTGTTTGCATTCAAATTGATCCTAAATCAATTGTTGTTTTTAGGATCAATTGCCCTAATTTAATGAACAATATAAAAGAAAAACTTTCATACTAATTTATGTAATTAGGTATCCATCTTAGTGGTTTCAACAAAACTACATTGAATTGCATTAAGATGAAGAATTTCGAATTGAGACTTTTCAAACAGGGATAGCCACTATCTTTGAAAAGATTCATTGGGACATTCTCAAATTAACAATAAAAAACAAACTTAATAGGATCCTCATAGATGCTAAAGAATTCATTCCAAGATCATTAACAATCGAGCTTCAACAATGAGTTTAACACTTCTAAATTTTAAGATTAAAGCCTAAATTTATTGGGTGATCAATCCAATGCATAAAGGATCTTTTATTAAAAAAAGAAAGAAAAGAGAATAACCAAAGATCATATTGATAAGCAAAATTAAACAAGGAATCTCATAGAACTAAATTGAGATCACCCCGATTACCCTAAATTACCTTAGCCCATCATTAAACCTGAAGATATAAAGAAAAACTGATGGAGAAATGAGGCCATTCTTGCAGCAAAAATGGATGATTTTATTTATTGATTTGAGAGAATTTTGTACAAAAATTTGAGAGAATTTTGCTTACAAATCTAAAAAATGATTAAGTGAAGTGAAAGCGAATAGGGTTAATTGGCACTTATTTTGGCAAAGGCGCACGTTTTCACATGCCTCATTTGTGGCGCTTGTTCATTTTTTACACTCGTGCCACGGTGCATAAGCCTTCGTTGCTCTCGGCCTTCAAGCACTATGTAATAGTGCTCCAAGATGAGCTTCTTTTTTAAAATTATGATAATGCCCTCAAACTCGTTTTAGCCAATTCTTGCTCTTTTTAACTTCATTTTAGGCGATTCTCGTTGCTCAGGGCTTGTTATGATGTCTAGATTATTATTCTTTACAAAAAGATGAATTTAGTAAATATATGTAATCATGGGGGAGAGTTAGATTCTGAAAATCACTACAATTATACCCCCAACACTAGGCCATCCTAAATACTCTTTCATTAGAAGGCTTAAATAATTGTTGGAGAATGATGGAAAAACCAAAAAGTAATAAGTAAAGATGACAAGAAAGCTTGGTTAGCAAAAATTTAGGATTGATTCTCTGTAGGCAAACCTCCAAATAAATGATATTGATAGCTCCCTTTATACATCCATCAAAGCAGATTTGAACAAAGTTGCTCTCAAAGGAACTAAATTCTAAGCTCAGAGATGCAAAAAATCTTAACTCAAAGATTGGAAAAGCTAAGCTTTCTTCCATAATGTTTGCATGGTTAGACAAAGAAGGAATTGTGTAAATGAGTTCTTGACGATAATGGTATCAGTTGTACCACTAACATATATTATTATACCTCTACCCGAAAAGCGTCCTTCCCTCACATCTAATGAGGCGTCAGAACACTCGAACTTAAACTTAAACTTATCACTAGAATACCTACTCTTAAGATTACTTTCAAGAGAACATGCCTTGCGATATGGAAAAACAACACAAAAGTCTTGAGAGAACTTGACAACTTTATTCGTTCCTTAACAAACTTAGTACAATTACAAGTCTATGCTTAAATAAATTTTGAACTTTTAAACTTCTAAACTTAAACTCCAACACCTTGCGCAACTTTTAACGCCTAGCACGACGAAGTGACTCGCCTTCATAATGTAGTTTCTTCGCGCTTACTTGTAGAAGGGAAAACTTAAAACGTAAGCCTAATGCTTAGTGAGTGACATTTTAGAAAAACCTTTGGGGAATACAAGTAAATGAGTAAATTCATTTTACAAAATCATTTTCACAACGCCTCATTATGCGCTAAAAAAACAATAAACACCATACTGGCCTCTACTTATTTATTTCACCAAAGCATTGAACCATTCCCATGTATAGACTATTATGACGACCCGTATCATCATTAGCATCCTTTGGAGATTTACATGTTCAATTCCAATTACTCTAGCATTTAGCTCTTCTCATCACCATGTAACTTCTCAACACATGGTTACCTGATAACTTATAGAAATACAAGTTAGTGTAGCCTCTTTTATAGAATAACAAGGCCAAAATGTAGAAGAAGTGTATCAAAACGTCATGATTATGTTGAAAAAGCATAAGTATTTAGAAATACACTTTACATAAACATCCATGTTTGTTTTACCGTGTTTCAATGACTTAACACAATAATAAAAGCAAAAGAAGAGATTAATAAATTGTAGAGGATATCACGCAAGAGCTACATGAGAATAGCCTGTCTGGATAAAACAAATACTAGGTGAGAAGCTTCATCATTACGCGAGAACAGTTCACTAGAAAACAAAAATGGTAGTTAGGGATGATGTAACTTGACAATGGTGGCTTTCCATGCTGACATAATTAGAAGAATAGAAGTTTTCCGTTGAAAGTTGCCTATATAAAGAACCCCATCACCATCAAGAAAAAAAGGTAGATTATGTGAAAAGTCATATGCTTATGTTCGGTCATGAAGGTCTGAATGGATCTAAAGCGCCTCAACGAGCAAAAGTCTAGAGAGTGGCGAAAAGGAGTAGCCTTTTCGCCGTCTGTAAAAGTGATCCCCTGATTCTTCGACCAAATAGTGAGTGAGAGCTTAAAGTTTGAAGGAAAGGAAGTTCATTTCCCACTTCCTCTAACTTGTAAACATTTTTCTTTCTTTTTTCTTCCCATTTTTGTATTCTTTGTAATATATGTTGTTCATATTGTACAACGGCTGATGGCCTACATTTTTTAATATATATTATATGTTTATATCTTTTCAATCTATTCATCTCTTTACTGCTCATCTGTCAATGTGTTATTTGTACTTCGGTCTTATGATAAGTTCTTGATAAGTTGCTTGCTTATAATTCTTATCGCGTTAGTTGAGCTATTTTCATCACTTGGCCAGTGCTTATCGCCAACTACCCGAGAAGGCAAGTAGCAAGGATATGGCTAACGTGCATAGGAGGAGTTTGTCTACCTTGGCGAAATAACTTCCAGCATTTGTACCCTGAAAGGAGGACAAGTGTGGGCAATAGGCACCGAGAGGTTGCTATCCTTAATCGCGAAGCTCTATACGTTTTATAAGTAATTTCTTCGATATATTTTGCCTAACTAGGTTAAGTCATTTGCACTTCGAAAGGAGGACAATTGTGGTGTATAAAGATTCTAAGAGGAGCTCACCTTAATCATAAGCTAGTTATGAGAGCCATATCGCATCAAGATTTTCATGGTTTAATCGCTTAGTCATGCATAGACATTCCTTATTCTTCATACAAGTTAGTTTGCATCACCATCTTGAATCCATATAATTTCTTTTTACATAATCTCTAGAGTACTTAGTAGTTTTTATTCCGCTTACATTCATTTATTAATTATTCATTATTCTTTTATACCGCCTGATTGATAAGTAATTTCAAGAACTAATTGTTGATATTAGTTTCCTGTGTTCGACTATGGATCATCCGGATAAACCTATTATTTTGCTTATACTTGGGCAAATAATAGAAAAACTTGTACACGATAAGGACTTAGCTTTAATATGACGAATAAAGACATTGGGAGCATGTCACATGCAATGACCATGTCTGCGCGCATAATGAAGAGATTCACAAGGAGCATTTTATATGCAATGATCTTGAATCAATGACACATTGTGAAAAATAGTTTACCACACAAACTAAGTCTAAACGCACTCAACATGAGCGGAGTCACCATTGCCTTGACTATTATATGCACATAATAGCTAGCTCATGATATGAATAAAGCTAATGGTTTACTCTCATACAAGCATTTCATACAAACATCACAAAATGAAATACTTTAACTTGGAAGCATTTCAACTTGGAAACATACTTTTAAATGGTCATGTTTTTCTTATAAATCATGAACAAGATTATACATGCACTAAACCGAACATAACATAACATGACTTTGAAAGAAAAGCTATGGAAATCTCTATTCTTTCTCTTTAGAAGGGTTCTCACAAAAACTATACATTTCCTACTAACTCCCTTCTTAATTCTCTTCTTCTTCTCCTTGCCTTGTGTTTTTTAGCATAAGTCTCACACTTAAATTTTCCTTATTCCTTCCTTTGAACTTTTAATTCCTATTTATATTAATGCTAAACTAGATTAGTTATCCTTAAACTCATCTTAGCTTGCTAGCTCCTACTAAGTGCCTTACACGTGTAGGTTTAATATATTCTCTAATCATGCTTAACTCTAACCCAACACATAAGAAGTTGATTAATTTGAATTAATGAACCACCCTTTTCTCGTCTAGCTCATGACGTTACTACACAACCCTTCTCCCGTTATCTTAACTTAGCACATCATCTATCCTTATTTCGTGTATTTTCCTTATTTGTGTTGCTTAGCCAGAATACATGCTCCTTCACAATGCGTCATTCTTAGTTCAAGATCTAGTTGCATGAACTTTGATATTCAATAAGCACTACAAGAAAATGGACCTATTATGACAGTTCATTCCATCCCAAATTGAAAGGAGGGAAGAAACAAATGTCATAAAAAGTCAAAATGCGTGTGTTTGGCAGGAAAATGCAGAATTCTTTGGATGTGAAGAATTTATGACAGTTTTTAAGTGTCGTAAATCTATGAAAATTTTTTAATGTCATTAAATATAAATAATAAAATAATACATATTTATTTTAAATCAAATGAAAGAAAAGAAGAGAAGGGTACCAAGCCACTTGTACGATCTTTTCTTATGCACCAAACATTTATCCTCAAATTCTTATCCACTACTTTCTCTCGCCCAAGGAAGAATAGGAACAACGTTTCGTTCTTCTCTTTATCTCTCTGCCTCTTTTGCCCTTTTCCTTCTTCTTCTTCCTCATCTCTTAGATTCATCAACATTTCTAATCCCTTCTTCTCCCGAAGCCCTAGTTTCCCACTTTTTGTCTTCCACTCACCTAGAAGAAAAATACACTGATTGGTTCAGTCCCCAAATCATGTAAGTAATTCTCTAACCTTAACCTTAACCCCAATTCCATTTCAATTCACACCTTCGAAATTGCAAAAATGATTTTGTGGTTTTCGCCGAAACATGCTTTTAGGAGTTCGACAATCGAGTCAAGCATTAGATTACTTTCAACGAACATACCTTCACTACACAGGGCTACGATCTCAATCTCCAAGCATTGGGACGTTGCTCCATTCTTCGTCACATAACTTGTCAGGATGGCAACTCTACTACCGAGCCTTACATTGTTGGTCATAATCTTCTCCTCTCTCATGCCACTATCTTCCATATATATAGAAGAAATTACAAGGTAAGAAAGAAAGAAAAAAAAACCCTATGACGAGATTTGTTTTCCATTGAGTTTCATATTCTCAGATATATTGCTTTGTTTCTTCCTTCTGGTTTGATTTGTTTGAGATTGTGGAATGTTTTAATGAAAAAATGTTGAATTTTTGTAGAGGATACAAAAGTGAGTGATTGGGATGTCACTCTAATTCCACTGAAGACATTGAAGCGGCCAAAAGAGCTCAAGATTTTCAGCTTGGATGGTGATGATTCATAGCAATTTGTTTCAGTTTCATTTTAGCACTGGTTGATTGTTTTTCTTGATATTACTGCCTGATTTTGTCTTTTTAATTAATTTTGTCTTTACATATGCCATCTTTATATTTTTGTTTAGTATTCTGCTGGAATTTATCAAACGTACATTAAGTGTTTGCTTTAAGTACCAAATGAAAAAAATGTATAAATATTTGCTGTCAGTCTACTTTCCATTACTATCTATGTTGGTTTCATATATATAGAAGTTGATTTGGTGACGGAAAATGGTTTTTTAGACGGTGTTTGAGTCGGCAGTGGTGTTGTTGAAATTTATGTCCTAAAACTCGTAGTTTGTAATCATATTCTATTCAATAAAGTTGTTATTGAGAATTTGAATACTATAATCTTAAATCCAATAAACTAAGATCCAAGGCTATTTTGAGTAAACTTGAACTTTATGTAGAGACATAAATATGGATTAAGTTCGAGTAAATATCCTAAATAGTGTATAGTATATAAATAAAGGTTAGACGTCTTATTTAGAGATAATATGGATGCAGCCCGCTTTGTAGTTAATACAAATGATGTAATCCTGAATCGTTCATGTAGAGACATGAAAGTGGGGGCATCCTATGTAAGGTTTACATAAGACAGAACCATGAAATAGTCACTTTTATGTTATAACGTTGTTTACTGTTTAAAACTGACTACCTCAATTATTAATGACCCAGGTAACTTAATCTTAATCTTGAGCTAACTGTGAACTCTTGTTCACACGAGATTATCCTTAGATCTGCATAGGTGAGGGCAACTCATTAGCGTTGGCCCAATAAGCCTCCGATTTTATGGGTAAAATCGGGTGGATAGTTGGAAACAGGTGCAAGACAGAATTCACTCCTACCCGCTTTAGGGTTAATAGATAGGTTGTTCCCTTAAGGACTGAATTGTAACAACCCATAAATTTAGGGAACTTATTATGGGTACTACATTAAGTGGACTTCGAAGTTAAGGAATGTATTTGTTGTTTTGTGTTGGATTAATTAAATATATATACATGGGTGTGTATATTTAATTAAAGATTATGGAGTTTGATATAAATTGTTATTAATTAAGACATAAGAACCCAGTATCCTAAGTTGTTCAAAGATTAGAACATTCGAGAACGAAAGTTTCTTAAAGGAGGGAAGATTGTAACGCCCCAAAAATTAAGATAATTTTGGAGTTAATTATCTTAATTTTGTTTAATTAGATTTAATTTATTAGGCGTTATTTTGAATTCATTTAATGAGAATTATTTGATTTTGGTGGGAATTGAAATTAATTAAATATTTTTTGGATGAATATTTAATTAATTAGAGGTTTTGGCATGTGGTGTTTGTTGAGATTTTGATTAAATGGTAGGTTAAGAGAATTAAGTAAAGTTGTGGATTTTTAGTGTTGTTGAAGTTGAATTTAATTAAATAACAGCCATAATTATTTAATGAAATTCAACTTCAACAACAATAATAACACACTATCCAAAAGTTCAATTAGCTAGTTTTTTAAGATTTAAATATTGGATTTTTTCTCGATCAAGGTTGAATTGGTTTCAACCTAATTTTATTGATTAAGATACTGAAATTTCCTTTTATAATTAAGATCAAGTTAATTGGAGAATTTTTACTGTCAGCTAGGGAGTACTTTGTTTGGCTAAAATCTCCAGGTAAGAGATTCTCTTACTAGACATTCGAACTGAATTTAAGAGATCGCATGTAATTATGATTATGCATTGATGGTAGCTAAAATGCATAACTTGATGCTATTGATAATGATTGTCATTATATTGATGATTGATGATGATGACTGATATTATGATAATGACTGTTGATGTTAATATTAATGCATGATATATTAATCACATGATTAAGAATGATAAGATTAATATTCATATCTTGTTTATGATATGTTACATGCTATGGATAGGGTGTTCTGTTAACTTTGTTTATTAGAGTCATACTTGCATGGGTGTCCTTCGGGATCACCACCTTTTTAGGACTGCGTAGTCCGACGGGATCACCAGTCTGGCATTGACATTGATATTGACATGATTCGAGTGATTCGATGGGATCACTCACAGCCCGATTGTCTCAGTGTTTCCTTCGGGTACACCAAAGACCAGATTGTCCTAGGTGCTCCTTAGGGTTCACCAAAGACCAAATTTGTTCCTAAGGGATCACAGATTGCACGTGTTCAGGAACGTACCAGTTTACAAGACTCTAATGGAAAGTTAACAGACACCTAGCGGGACTAGTAGTGGGTCCCTTACTGAGTATATGTTTATACTCACTCTTTCTATGTTTAATATTTCAGGCAAAGGTAAAGGTAGAGGAAAGCTGGCGAGCGACAGAGAAGGATCCATGACATGCCATATGGGGACTCAGTTTTGCTTCTGCGTATATGTATCAGTGTTTCAGTATTCTGTTTTTAGTGAAAATTTATTCTTCCCTCTTTTCAAGAAAGTGTCTGTTGTTATTGTTTTTTTTTTTAGTAATGACCTCAGCTTAGTATAAAAAGTTGGATCGTTACATGAATTCGAGTCTTGAACAAAGGGATCCCACCCTCTCATTAGCCCGAGAGGGATTCGGTTTATAGGTTGATCTTCAAAACCAATTGTTCAATAGTGGATTAATGGGACTTGAGGAGAAAGATGTAGTCTTAGAGGTAAAACGGTACTTTTCGATCCAGCCAAGCTTACAAATAAACTGTGAAGGATTAACTTACTAATCATGGTTATATCAAATGGACACAAATATATCTATAGTGAGGGGAGTGCAACTACGGGACTTTAGTGAAATGACCTGTTAGTTAACAAATGTTGATTAGCTCAACGTAAAAGAGTTTAGCCACTTAATCTCGGATTTTTGAAGCCCATGATCTATAGGCCTATTATGTTCCCCTGCTAGCTCATATGGAATAAACTTAGAACAACATGATGGAATGAGTTGAATTATTCGATTTTGGAAAGGAGAGAGAAACCAACAAGTATATGTAATATAACTGTCGATTATTAGATTACTAATAGAGCTTTATGCTTAAATTTAAATATTAAAGATATGAATGCGGATTCATACTCGAGAGCTAAAAAAATAGAAATAGTCAAAGTTGTAAAAAGTCAAAATGTTGACTTTTGACTTTAAAAAGTCAAACTTTGACCTGCAATATATTTAAATGTGATTTGAATCTTGAGAAAATAAATGTGGATTCATGCTTGGAAGGTCAAAATTAGTCAAGATGAAAAATATTGTTAAAAGTCAAAATGTTGACTTGTTGGTTTGAAAAGTCAAAGTTTGACTTTGACCAAATGACAATTTTACCCTTTGACCAAAGTTAGTGGAAAAATCCAACATTTTGTTGGATAAACCCACTAACTATAGTGGGCTAGGTGTTAGCAAACTATGAAAACATTAAGCCCACTAATGGTTAGTGAGATATGTGTTATTGGCCCATGTGATTACATGTACATGCAACCTTGCATGTGAATTCTCCATAAAATGGGCTCTTGGGGCCTTAAGGTTGGGGCTTGTTTGTTTTTTCTAAAGAAACGATTTGCTGCTGCTATTTTTTATAAAAATTTAAAAATAAGTAAATAAATAAAAACCCAACCCTTATTTCTTTTTTATTTTCCATCTTCTTTCTCTCTCTCAATTTCCTTCATCCAACGGTTTCCACAACCTGGTTCTGAGTCCAGAGGATAGTAGGTCAACCCTATTGGTGGTTTAAGCATCAATTGGAGCTTCAAACGTAAGTTTTTCTTAAAAAAATCATATTTTTAACCTTATTTCGATTTAGGATTTTTTGTTAATTAATTGCAATTAGGGTAGAATTTCGGTCTTTCTTCCGTCCTGCTCGTTTAATCCCTATCAGGTGTACTCGACGATGATCATTCTGGTAATAGTTATTATCTTCATTGTGCATGTAAGAAGTGATAAGTTCTTCAAATTGATTATACAAAGATACCTTTTCAAGTAATATTTGAGAAATGTAGAAATATTGCTTAAAATTAGATGATAACTATACTATCATATGATTCTTCTGCAACAGTTGGCTGTTAACTTGTTTAAACAGAGGTTTTTGACATGTCGGTTCCTCTCCCAAATATGACAACACAAATTAACTTGTTTGAACAACTTCGACATGTCGAATCTGGGTTGAGCAATAAAGATGTTCATCTCTTTGTTGCACTTGTCTCTGTTTTGGGGAATGATTGCTCTTTTTATCTTGCAACTACTGGCTTTGCCCAGGTAATTCATTCATTCTTTTTATCCTCTCTCACAATTCATTATTGATTATGTTTGTTTATCTTAATAGAATCTTTGCTTACACTGAAAAGTAAAATAGGGATTGGATAAAAATAGATATTAAAATGGAGATTCTTCAAAGTGATAATATAAAGTAAGAATTCAAAGATAGATTCTTCATATATCCATTGGAGACAATTTTTTGGCATTGATGAGTCTCAGTAATCTTGGGAAGCATTAGAATTCCAGTTGAGCGAGTGGATTAGTTGAGATTTAGTATTGATACTGTCCACCATGGCTTATGGTAAAAAACAATATTTGTAACGACCCAACTTTAACTTTTTATACTAAGCTGAGATCATTACTAAAAAGAAATAATAACAAGAGACACTTTCTTGAAAGGAGGGAAATTATATTTTCATTAAAAACGGAATACTAAAGCACCGATACATATACACGGAAGCAAAACTGAGTCCCCATATTACATGCCACGGATTCTTCTCTGTCGCTCGCCAGCTTTCCTCTACCTTTACCTTTGCCTGAAATATTAAACATAAAAAGAGTGAGTGTAAACATATACTCAGTAAGGGACTCACTACTAGTCCCGTTAGGTGTCTGTTAACTTCCCATTAGAGTCCAATAGAGTGGTACCCCTAAACTGGCGCTTTCCCAAACACGTGCAATCTGTAATCCCTTAGGAACATCTTTGATTTTCGGTGAACCCAAAGGAACACCTAGGACAAACTTGTCTTTAATGGACCCAAAAATAATACTACGATAATTGGGTTGTGAGTGATCCCGTCGAGTCACTCATAAACATATCATCTCATACTGAACTGGTGGTCCCGTTGGACTACGCAGTCATAAAAAAGTGCTAATCCCGAGGGACACTCATGTGGGTACAACTCTAATAGACAAAGTTAACAGAGCACCTTTATCCATAACATGCAACTCATCATAATATCATAAACATGACTTGAGTATTAATCTTAACGTCCTTAAACATGTGATTAATATACCATGCATCATCATCAACGTAAATCAGTCATCATCATAAACATAAATCAGTCATAAACATAATATCAGTCATCATCATCAATCATCAACATCATCACATTATGCATCTTAGCTACATTAATGCATAATGGAAAATTACATGCAAGCTCTTAAGTTCAGTTCGAAGGTCTAGTAGGAGAATCTCCTACCTTGAGATTTTAGCCAAACAAAGTACTCTCTAGCTGACAGTAAAAGTTCTCCAATTAATTTGATCTTAATCATAAAAGGAAATTTCAGTATTTTAATTAATGAAATTAGCAATTGGTTAACATCCAAAATTCTCCCAAATTAATTAACTTTCTAAAAATTGGGATTGAAACCAATTCAACCTTGATTGGGAAAAATCCAAGATTTAAATCTTAAAAAATTAGTAAATTGAACCTTTAAAGAAACCCCAAATAGATCCAAAATTAAATTAACAAATTATTAATTTAATTTCATTAGCTTACCAAGGTTACTCAAATGGAGGTTGAAAAATTCTCTTATCCTTGATGGAAAAAATTCATCACTTTAAATTTTCAAGCTTTGCCAAAGAGACCAATCTTAACTAAAATTGGTGAGGCGGCAGCGGCAGATGGTTATCTTAGAGAAGAAGATGAAGAACCTTTTTTTCTTTTTCCTTTTCTTTCCAACTTAAGCATTCTAATTCTATTTATAGACCCAAATAAAACAGTAATATTTATTATTATTATTTCATTTTTCTTTTAGGATATATATATATATATAATACCAAAATATACATATATTTTTATTCCCATTAACTTTTCTAAATAAATTCCTTAAATGCATAAAATCTTAGGCATTTATAACCATTAACAATAATAATAATAATAATAATAATAATAATAATAATAATAATAATACTTCTTTATTATTATTATTTTTCTCTCACCAAAATTTATAATAAACATATATATTTATTTAAACCATCATTCACTTTTCTAAATAAATATATATTTTCTCGTCCAATCAAATCAATCATCTTTTTCCTCATGAATTATCATCTTTTTCAAATAATATAATTATATTTCGTCATATAATTAACTTTATTTTTTCATATTAATTATTTAGACAAAACAAAATAATTAATATCGTATCCCACAAAAATCCAAATTATTAATCTATATATATATATATATATATATATATATATATATATATATATATATATATACTCAATTAAATATAATTTCACCAAAATCAATTTTACCCTCAAGTACCTCAAATTAACTTAAATCCTTAATTCTTTTTAATCAATCACATATTTTCCAATAAATCACTCATAACTTCCAACATGAGTTATCTTAATCCAACCATTAAATTATAATTCCAATCTTTAATTTAACACCCAAATAATTTAGATTTGGGATGTTACATTCCTTTTCCCAGTAATTATATTCCATTATATAATTATCAATTTTCGTTTTAAAAAAAATCCAATTCCTTCTCTTTTCTTATTTACTCAATCATAACAACTTCTTTCCAGAATCAATATTTACCTTTCTCTAAAATAATTAATTATCTTTCACAATAATTAATTATTATTTATCTTTCTCTAAAATAATTAATTATCTTCCACAATAATTAATTATTATTTTATCTTTCTCCAAAATAATTATCCTTTTACAAATAATTATATTTTCCCAAAATATAATTAGTTTACTTTTTCTCCCTTAATAAATATCTTTCTCCAAAATACAATTATCTTTTCTTTAAATAATTATATTTTAACAAATATAATTATCTTTTCCTTTCACATAATAATTATATATATATTTCCACATATACATATAATTATCAAATCTCCAACAAACTTTCCACTCTACAATTTAATTAAATAACATCCATAATTATTTAATTTAATTCAACTTTAACAACACTAAAAAATCTACAACTTTACTTAATCCTCTTAACCTACCATTTAATCAAAATCTCAACAAACACCACATGCCAAAACCTCTAATTAATTAAATATTCATCCAACAAATATTTAATTAATTTCAATTCCCACGTAAATGAAATAATTCTTATTAAATGAATTCAAAATAACGCCCAATAAATTAAATCTAATTAAACAAAATTTAGATAATTAACTCCAAAATTATCTTAATTTTAGGGGTGTTACAATATTAAACTTGGAAGATCAGTACCATGTTGTAATATTTATATTTAGTAAACAAGATTACACTTTGAATCAACATTAGAATTCCAGCTTTTTAACTTTCTTTTTTTTTAGCAAAAATATTTAATTGTGTTTTAATTGTGTTTCCAGCCTTGATTAATCATGTCGATGATCAAATACACTTTTCTCATTTAATGGTATCTTAGTAACCCCTCGCCCTTCTTCTTTGTTGTTAGGTTATAACAAAGAACGAACCATGTAAGTAGAGATATCCACAGATAGAGAGCAAAGTCGTCTCATTTTTCTTCTTTTAGTTAAATTTATCATTAAGTATTCTATTTGAACATATTCATTACGACACGGTCGCATTTTAAGTCTTTGTTATGGGTTGATAATAGCAAGAACGAAATTACGCTGCTAAAAGATAAGTATCCAGCCTTTTAATTCTTGCTCGTATTTCTGTTTCTTTCATTTTAAATCCTAGGTTATGCTATATCACCACTTTAATTTGAGAAATGCAGGAAAATCGTTATCCTATAGTTGAATTCATCTCAATGCTATAGGTGGAAAGATGGGGCAACAATTGCATACTGCTGGCAATGAATTCGACAGGTTAGTTTGTAACATGAATTGAAAATTTATATAGATAAGAAAAAAAAAACGTTAATACAATAATATAATATAATTTGAAAAAAGAAAAACAAAAGTTATGGTACTTGACATATTGGTTTGTCTTCTTTCCTTTTTTCTGAATAAGTAATTGGTTGGCGATGCAAGCTGTGAATTATTTTTCATTATATTTTACTGCACAATGGATAGAGGAATTTTCAGCATGATATTGATTTTCCATGTTTTAACAAATTCATTGTTGGGCTAATCTCCTGTCAAATTATGTTCTTTTAGTGCCATGTAAAATATTATATCTTTATCAGCTACTATGGTAGAATGTTATATCATTTTAGTGTGTTTTAGATGTAATGAACCTTTTTTTTTATATTGAATACTAGTTGTTATATTTAGATAATAGTACAAGAAGTTAAAGTTTGTTGTCACTATTTCTTGTCATATTTTTCTGCTGTGAGGAAAAAAAATTGAAGTTGAGATTGATTAGCATGATGGCGAATGAAGTTAAGTGAAGTTGGCATAATCTTGTTCATCAATTTCTACAGTTGATCTCTTGCTTCATCTCTTTCTTCATATGTTGCCTGCAGTAGAAGAAGTAAGTTCTTCATTTCCTCTTTGTTCTTAATACTTTCTTCATTTGCTTCCATTTTAGTGACTCAAGTTCAAAAGTTGTCTGTAGGAGTTTTTGCTTCAAATCCTCCATGTTTTTCTGAAATCTCCATAAACTGCCCAAATCCTCCATAGTTGTTTCTACTGCCTGGCTAATATTAGATGTAATCAGCTTTGACCTTTGGGCATTCCTGAAATGAAAGCTAACTAATATTTTGTGTCTCTAAATGTCTGAAATTTGCATTGAATACTGGTCTTGGTAGATATTTATCAGAGTATATCATTATCTCTTATCGATAAACATTGAAACCTTTTGGGAAATTGCCAAAAATAGGTTAAAAAAAGAGATTTAAATGAATTTTGGGACAAGTTTTCAAAAGAAAGACTTTTAGGACAATTTGGGTGTGAATGGACAAAAAATCGCTTAGTTCTTCAGGTGTCATCTCAATGACCGCCTTAATTATAAACTGCAAATAGAAAAAGGCAAATGTATTTAGGACAAAGAAATAAGCACAAAATCACGCGATCCTTAAGTAAGTTACTATTGCTTGCTACTTACCATTGGCGAGTCAAACACCTGGCTTATAGTTTGGGATTTTGGTGATTGTTGGCACACCCACCTCAGCATTCGTGGTATGGCATGATCGTTTACTTTATCTACACCACATCCAATGATGGTTGGTATAGACTCATATGCCCAAACCTATTCGACATTTGACAAACAAGTTTAGGAAGTGCCACAAGATATATATAGATATATAAACAAGTGGTTATACAATCGTTTGAAAACAACTATACGATCATTTAACATAACTAAACGATCGTTAAAAAACAACTATACGATCGTTTAACATAACTAAACGATCGTTAAAACAACAACTAAGCGATCGTTTAAAACAACTAAACGATCGTTTAAAACAACTAAACGATCGTTTAAAACAACTAAACGATCGTTTAAAACAACTAAACGATCGTTTAAATAACTAAACTATCGTTTAAATAACTAAACTATCGTTTAAAATAACTAAACGATCGTTTTAAAGTTTTGAAGTAAGAAGTAAGAAGTCACATACCTGTAATGCATGCGGAAATCCATTGATAGTATATTTTTTTGTCTGTGTTGATTTCTTCTTTCCCTTGGCATATTGCTTGTCCAAGGCTCTTTTCAAGGCACTTAGCGTGCGTACAAAAACAATCCGACCCCAATCATAATTATTAAATGTATTCCAATCATCAGCAATCTTGAAAAAACCAATGTCCACTTTGGTTCGCCTATCTTTTCCCAACAAATATATCTCTATAAAGTAGACTAAAGCTAATTTCACAATATCATCGTCATCACCCTCGTATTCCAAAAATATATCCTCTAAGTCGCTAACATAAACACACTCCTTGTCTTTGAAAAACTTCTCCAACAGTCGACTATTCCCAACCAACTGAATATAGTCCTCTTTAGGACCTCATAGTCCAGTTATGATGTTAAACTCTCTCCTACCGAAAGTACAAACAACGCCCCCTAGTAAGAAACTTATAGAATCCTTTCCTTCATCTTCCACCTCCCTTAACATTAAGTAGTGGATGAGTGGCCCATTAAAGACAATATTTAGGTCCAAAAAGTGCCCAAACTTTGTTTTCCTAAATAAGGCTAATTGATCGGGTTTGAGTTTGGCCTTAATATTATGTGTTGTCTTTTCCAAATGAGACAAACAACTTACTAGGGAATAAAAATGATGGGAAGGATTAATCTTGTACAAGGGTCCGTCGGTCGATGTCGAAGTCGATGTCATGATTGAAGCCTGAAGAAAAAAGAACAAATTCCAGCAAATATATTGAAAATGGGTTACAGATAAAACTCACTAAAATAAGAGAACACGCTCAAAGTTGATTCTTAGGTTCGAAAAGGAGAAGCGACGAAATGCACTAAAGGACCGACGACAGACGAACAGTCGGAGTATCTTCGAAGAGCAAAGCGGGAAATTTCAAAAGCCAACGAAAGGAGATGTTTTTTTTTTTTTACTTCAGGTGTTCTATGCGAAAGAGAAGGGAAAGCGAACGTGGGTAGGCGAAAAATCAATAGAGAGCGATAGAAATTTAATGAAGGGCATTTTTGTCCATTCACACCCAAATTGTCCTAAAAGTCTTTCTTTTGAAAACTTGTCCCAAAATTCATTTAAATCTCTTTCTTTAATCTATTTTTGGCAATTTCCCAAACTTTTTTGTCTTTTCTATATTTATAAATATTTTTTACAGTTTCACTGTTTAAAACAATTATCAAATATTACTTTATGAAATTGGAAATTTCTTTCTTTGGAGATTTGAGTTTTAGTTTTTATTAAGATTAATTTAGTTTATGAGTTTCATTGTCTTGCTGAATTTATTTCTTTTCATAAGTTTGTTTTTATTTGTTTAAGTTTTGTATTGTTATGTTTCATTGACATACAGAGAGTCGTTCCATTAAGTTTGAATTTAAAATGTGTGTGTGTGTGTGGGGGGGGGGGGGAGTACATAGTTTTGTAGGCAGTTTTCTTGTTGACTGCCACTAAAATTTTATGTTGTTACATTTATTTAGTTCATTGATTTCCTTTTTTCGAAAAAATATTATACATTATTTATGGATTTGAATATGGGGCAGTGATAAGATGCTTACTTAGATTAAGACTTATAAGTCTTAAGGAATGATATTTAAACATTTTGACATTCATCAAACTTTTTGTCAGTTCTTTGAGTTTCATTTGTTGGGTGGTTGTTGTTGTTGTTTTTTTACATAGTACATTCTTTTATATATTCTTGAATGAAAGCAAAGGTTCTTTTAGTTTTTATCGACTTATTTTGATATAATAATTCCTTAAATTTTATGTCACTTGTTGACTACAATTCAACCTTCGCATCTATTTGCTTCATGACATTGCTTGAATTTGTAGATGATGTTCTGAATGAATCTTGAAGAGTGTGAGTATTTTCTACTTAGTTTACTCACTCAATTGTAAGACTTTAATTTAATCTGACACGAAGTCTCTTATTTGTCGTAAAGATCAGAAAACTGCTATTGACATTGTGATTTCAAGTTTTTTTATTTTGTCTTTTCTCTTTGGAAATTACCTTACAAATTTCATATTGACAATATTTTAAGTTTGAATTAATATTCCAAAGGATCACCAAGAATCCTGCTCTATGTGGATCACTTCCAAATTATAGTTTGTTTCTTGTTACACATTATTCCAAACTTTGGTTCTTGTGAGTTTTAGTATTGTCTTTTAGAATATTTTGGTTTAGATTGATGATATTTTTATGCTTCTACTGCTTTTTTTTATTTCATTTCTGTCTTTGATCTTAAATTAATCTTTGATTTATATATACTATGCTAGATGTTTTTCATATTTAAGGTGTTCTCCCTCATGTGCTCGTGCAGGAGTTCATGGTACATTAGCAATATGTCCTCCTGACTGGTGGTGTGTATGTGATTGTGTTGTGTATGTTCTGTGTATGTGAATGTGATGTGTTGTTGAAGTGAATGTGCTGTGTATGTGAATGTGCTGTGAATGTGAATGTATTGTGTATGTGAATGTGTTGTATATGTGAATGTGTTGTAGTTAAATGAACTAAATGTAACTAAATGTAGAGCTTCCTTATATTCTTATTTTGATGTGTAGAGTCATACTCTAAAATTTCATTTTGTTTTCTTGCTAGGTTTTGCAAGAATCCATTGGAGTAATGAAGCCATATTTGCGGCAATTGATTGATTTATATGCCCTTTTGTAGGTTTGGTAGCAAAATTTTGGTTCAAATTTACTTATTTAAATAGCTTGTTGGGACCAAAACATGTATGTTCATTTCTTCACTATAGAAACCTTTTACCAACAATTGTACATATATTACAAAGTGTATGTTAACATATATATATATATATATATATATATATATTAAAGCGTTCACGGTTTCTTTCCATATGAGTGTGTTTTATAGTACTTTGTGATTGAATTGGTCTGTGTAATGGCAGAACAACAAGAAAAACAGGGATTAAAAAAAATAGGGCAATAAAAACAGGGACTGAAAATAAAATTATGACATTTGAATTTAAAAAAATATTGTCATGGAAAATGTATTCTTGACAGTTAATTAAAGTTATAGTAGGTGAAATGATGACATATAATCATTGTCATAAATTAAAAATAATGACATTTATTATCTGTCATAAAATATAAATAATGACAGTTATTATTTGTCATAAATTATAAATAATGACAATTATTATCTTTCATAAAATATAATTAATAACAATTATTATCTGTCATCAATAAAAGATTCGTGACATTTATTTTTTGTCATGAAAAACACCTTTAATGACAATTTTTTCGAACTGTCATAAAATACTTTCCATGACTGCTGGAACAATGACTGCAAATAACTGTCATGAAATATTACTATGACAACGTTTAACTATCATTGTAGGCCCTTTTTCTAGTAGTGGTTCATTTGCTCAATAATTCTTTTCTCTACGAACAAGTTGGTGAAGGTTTGTTTCCTTGTGCTAGTGAGGTTCGAGAGTTGCACAAGTCATAATAGGCAGTAGTCACCCTTTCAAAAAGGTGTTGGAAGTTTAATGTTGATGCCCTTGGAGCAGTGAAAAAACAACATAGATTGAAGGTCTATGAGAGTTGCAAATAATTCTCCTCAATCGCTTTGGAAGGTATAAAGCCATTAGAATGGATCTCTAATCTTTATTCAGTCATCTAGGCTTCTAAAGACGACCCTCATCTTCGAAGTATGATTCGATCGAAATTATATGTGTCTTCAATGAGCCATCAACTAATCTCTCAAAGACAAAAAATGTGGCTAATGCTACAGTCGAGCTTGATGGTCTTATCGGTGTTGTTTTTTTTTCTTTCGTTACTTGTAAACGTTATTGCAATTTTGTAGCTTAGCTGCTTACTCTCTCATTCTTCATGATTCTTTAGGTACCATGTTTTCTTCTTCAGTAAGGAGTGCATGATGCCTATTGGGACTTTCATTTTCTTTTAGTTATCCCTTCAATGGGAACTTGGTTTTATTTATTTTGATTTATTAATGAAGTCTTCTTGTTATATATATATATATATAGAGGATATTTAATATAACAAAATGAATATATAAAAATATTTACAAACATAACAAAATTTTACTTAATGCAATAGACTACTATCATTTGTGTCACAATAGACCCAAATAGTAACCAGTCTATTACAATTTATCATTAATAGATTATGATATTTTGTTATATATTTAAATATTTTTTCAATAATTTTATTATTTAAATCAGTTTTTTCTCATACACATATTTATTGGCTCAATATAATTGAGATAAGATTTGAAGTTAAAAATATTATATTCTTTTCATTTTTATCTTGCAAATTCTAACGATCCATGGAGGTCAAGTTGCAATTCTAACTATCCATAGAGGTCAAGTCGATGTGTTGATTTCAAAAGGAGTGGTTTTGTATGCTATTCAATTTTATATATATATATATATAGAATAATGATAATAATTGGAAGCTACAAGCAAAAGCGGAAACATACTTGGTTAGTATACAAAGTTGTATGAGTTTGAGTTGGTAAAAGTTATCGATTCAAGATTTGATACATATATCAATTTTGAATAATGCTAGACTTGAGTAGGTTATTTTAGTAAACTGACTTCGACTCTTTCTCTTCCTTTAATATTTACAATGATTTTTCTCATTATCCATTGATCATCGCACTCAACTATCGTCAACATGCTTTGGGAACCGTCTCTTTACGATTAAGGCCCAATAACGATTTTGTCCATCAATCAGTTTCCACAATGATCATTACTTCCATAATTTTCATTAATTATGGATTTAGTAACATGACATAAGTTAAATTATTGGAAATGTATATGTGTAATTGAATGATGGAACAAAAACTTAATGATAAAAATGATTACCTTTTTTATGTTAAAAAAAACTACAAAATACTTTTAACTTCTACTTCAAACACGAAAAATTATTCAATTCAATTCAATTGAACAAAAACAATATACATTTCGAACATAGATTATCATTATTATTCAATTCAACTTAACTCTACGTATCAAATATATTTATAAATTTATGTACATGTATATCTATATATATATATATATATATAACAAAATTTAATTTCCAATATTTATTTGTACCTATTTAATTAAAAAAACAATCTAATAAATCTCAAAATTTGACTTTTATATTTAGTAGGCCACTAAAAAATTTCCAATATGTCCAAAAATTATAATTTTTGTGTTTAATAAACTCTCTATATATTCAAAATTTCAAAATCAACTTATCCACTAGATATATCAAATAATTAAAATTTATTCCAATTTATGTGAGACCTTAAACTTTCTATTTTTATGTCCTTTAGGTTAGTAAATTTAAAAGAGAATGCTAAATAGATCAAAGATGTTTAGCTACATATGGAATACAAAATTGATCACAATAAGTGAAAATATGTTGACATATTTTTTTAATCTAAGATTCATGGATCTAGTATATTGTAGATAAAAATGAAATTGATGAGCTTAATTATTAAATATTTTTTTAGGTTTAGATAGGGTTGATGAAACAAAGAAAATAAAAGATGGGTTACCAACTAAATACTCATATTTAAAATAATGTTAAGTATTAAACTCGTAATATAAGCTAATATTAGATATGGTAAAGTGGTAGTGAGTAGAACCTACGTCTTATATATACACACACATTTCTCTATCTCATAATACACACTTTGTTATGTAGGGGTTTTTTCTCTTCTAGCCACACAAAAGAGATCACTCATAAATGTTCGTATTTCTCATATTTCGAGGTCACAATGTTGTACCCTACCATTTAATTAATCATTTGAGAATTCTCTCAACCACCTCTTGTGTTTTTTCTTTGATTTTTTTTAGTTCATTTTTTTAAAGAAATTAAATAAAAATAAACGTTTTAGTAATTATATATATATATATATATATATATACATATTATTTTAAAGGAGACAGTTTCATAAATATATGTCATAAATCATGGACAGTTACATTTCCTTCTTTTCTACACATGATTATTATTTCATATTTCATATCAACTTTTCAAAAGCTCAAATAAGTTTTTCACAGTATATCATGGTTTTTTCAAATATCCTCTTATATATATATATATTCATTCATTCATACATACATACATGTGTGTATATATACACTCATATAACCATCATTTTGCCTGTTTTAGAATAGGGTGCTATCAACCTACACATTTAAAATATGCTAAATAAAATATTTTGTTTGTAATTGACCAGATTAACCTTATCTCACCAACCACACACACACACACACACACACAAATATATATGTTTTTCCAAATATTGATTATTTTGGTGAAGGCAGAGGTGAGAATCCCTGTTTTGAGAAGCAAAATATGAAATTTTTAGTATTATAACAAAAATGACAAATCTCAAACAAGTTGTATAAAGGCAAAGTTTCTCTTGCACTCTTAAACCCTCCATTTCATTTCTTTCACACACTGATATAACAATTCTAGTAAACTTCTTTTTTTTCTCTTTCTTCCCTTCTCTCTCTCTCTAGTACTCTTTATTTTCAATTATATGTCATTATTAATTGTTTTGCCTCAAATATTATTATTTTAGTCGATACAATATTTGACTATAAAGCTAGGTAACAATATATATGGTTTTAATTTCATTCTATTAATTAATCGTACCACCTAAATAACCGTCACTTTACGACTTATTGCGTTTGTTTCTTATCTTTGATTATTTGAATTCAATATTAATGACAATATTTAAAGATATTAATCTCCATCAACTCAATGACTTGTTTTATTTTCCAAGTCCTTTTCTTTTAAATGCACTGAAGGAGTAAATTGATCCTTTACCAAAAAAAAAAAAAAAAAAAAGGAGGGAATTAAAACTTTTAAAATTACCTAACATTTCTAATTACAATGTTTAAACCCTCGTTGTTAATTTTCAAGTTTAGTCTGAGTTTAAATTAAACTTTATTTAGCAGTTTTCATATTTCCAATTTTATGTTTGTACTCTTTAGGTCAAACCTTACATATTGAATTTTCCCAACTAATTTAGTGACTGCCATAGGCTTTTGAGGGCTTAATAGTTTTGTTTAAAATGTTAATGAATAGGATTTTCCAATAAAATAAAAGATAACTAATGATGATTAAAGAGTTTAATTAAGCCAAGAATACAAAAATTAAATTAAATTTTGATGAAGTCATATGATGATATAGACGAAATTAAAACCACGTTCAAATTTAGGAAAATCAAGATAAAGAATGGTAAGTTTAACTGAACAAAAACGTATAGCTAACTTCTTTAAAGAAGTTCAAACTCTAGTTTTTTTTTTTTTTTTTTTTTTTGTGATGAAAAGTGAATATGTTAGGAGAGTTATGTTGTTTTAGTGGAATAGGAGTGACAAAATGGTATGCTAGTTGAAAATAATGTTTGGTTTAATAATTAGGCATATTAAAATTGGGAATAGAAGAATATATATACAATAATTAGGAGGAGATTAGGATGAGAATGAAGAAATTGAAAATAAAATTAAGAAAAAAGTGTTGGTATAAATATAGAAGAGTGGTTAGACGAATAAGAAAAGGACAGGTGGAGATACGTTTTAAGGTTGGTGACGAAGTTGTGATGGATCTGTGATGGGGCTTTAGGCTGATTGATACAACAATGTGAGAAGGAAATGGGTGAGTGTTATTAAAAGGTATGAGAAGGCAATCCCACGCGGAGAGCAGCAGGATAGAAGGTGGTGACCAACTAAAAAGGTCCCACGTGGAAATGAAGATAAAAATATCAAGTGGTTGTCGAATACAAGGTAAACGTGTAGCACACGCGGGGAAGGAGGCGAGAAGAAAGCATCTCAAGAAAAGGAAAAAAGAAAAACCAGGCTGTTTTATATCAAAGTAGAAACTAGAAGAACAGCCCTAACCCTCACTTCTTCACATTTTTTCTGGGTGAAGATTGGAAATTTTCAACTTCTTAAAACCCAACCAAACAACAACAACAACAAAGAAAGATAGAAAGAAAGAAAGAGAGAAACAAAACCAACCTAAACCCCCAAATCCCTCCCACCCAAAAAAAAAAACTCCAATTCTATTTTTTATTTTCAAAGACCTCATCTCACATTCGTGTTTTTTTTTTTTTTTTTTTTTCCTGAAATCCCAAAAACAGAGTGTCACAAAGTTAGCTACACTTGGATGGTACCAACAGAGGAAAGAAAAGGGGGATAATCAAGAAGAAAGAAAGAATTTTTGGGGTAAGAAAAAAGAAAGGAAATAAAAAGGGGAGTTTGGAGATTTAGGGTAAATAATTGAAAGAGGGAGCAGGTGAGTTGGAGGGGTGGGAATTTTTTTTATTAACAAAAAAAAAAAAAAAAAAGAGAGAGAAAGAAAAAAGAAAAAAAGGAAAGAGGAAAAAAAAGAATGGGAAGAGGAAGAGTAGAGTTGAAGAGGATAGAGAACAAAATAAACAGACAAGTAACATTTGCAAAGAGAAGAAATGGGCTTTTGAAGAAAGCTTATGAACTTTCTGTTCTTTGTGATGCTGAAGTTGCTCTTATCATCTTCTCCAACCGTGGCAAGCTCTATGAATTCTGTAGTACTTCCAAGTATATATGATTTCCAACTCCTTGTTTTTCTTTTTTCTTTCTTCTAGGGTTTGAGTTTAATCTTTTCTATTCTCAGCTGAAAAAAAATTAGGGATTTTAATGATGTTTTTAGTTGTAATATGGGTTGTTATGTGTGTTTGTATCCATATCAGTATGCTTAAAACACTGGAGAGGTACCAAAAATGCAGTTATGGAGCGGTGGAGGTCACAAAACCGGCTAAAGAACTCGAGGTTAATTTTACATTTTTTTTCTTCTTCTTCTTTTTTTTTTTTTCAATTTTTATAAAATATTTAAAAATTTAGATCTTAATTTGATTTATGGTTTTTTTTTCTTTTTTGGGTTTATTTTTGCAGAGTAGTTATAGAGAGTACGTGAAGCTGAAGTCTAGGTTTGAGTCTCTACAAAGAACTCAGAGGTAACTATTATAACCATTTTTTTCTTCCCATCATATTTAGTTTTCTTCAGTTCTACATCTAAATAATCAGATTTACCTAATTACTGGAAACCATTTTATTTTTGGTAGTTTCTTGTTTAATTTTATAAATAAAACCATCTAACACTTTTTTCACCTTTGAATTTCTTCCTTTATTTCTTTCTTTCTTCAAGCCAAATTTTGAAAATTAAAATGATAGTTTCTCAAATTTTGGTTTTTTGTTTTGAATTTGGCAAATAATTTGACTCTTTAGCCTAAGAAAGTTGCAAATTATTATAACAAATTAAAAGAAAATAAAAACAAATTTTATAATATAAAAAAAAGAAAAAAAAATCAAACAGTTAATAAAGTTTTGTCTCAAAAACAAATAATATTTACATACAAATTATTCTAGATAGTTAATTCAAATTACAAAACTTGAACTATGTAAGAAACCTAAACCAGCTAACTGCAGATCTATTTGGAAACTAATTTGTTTCTTTTTTTAATTAGTAATGTTGAAACTTGTTAATTTCTGAAGCTCATTTTATAATGTGAATTACCCATTTTCAAGGTTTTTATATTCTTGAAATCTAAAAAAGATTTCAAAAATGTCTATATGTAATAAAGAAGAAAACTGATGGTAAGATTTTCTTTGAGAATATTAGCATTTAAAATGGTATCTTTACAAGTCATTTTCTTTTCCAAATCTATTTTTACAAGCATTTTCGAAATGGTGATCAAATGTAGCTCTAAACATGGGTAAGTCCATATATATTTATATATATAAAATAATTTTTAAAAGGAAACCAGCATATAAAGGAAAGATACATCTCATCATATCCAATGGTCATGAGAGTGCGGTTACCATATTTGTGTTTTGGTTATATAATGTTCTTGGTTTTGTAAACTTGTATTTTCATATTGAAAGTGATCTCATGTGAAAGGATGGGTGGATTTGAAATATTAAGCCCTTCTTTGGCAATCATTTTGGTTTTTACGTTTGTTTCTTGAAATCTAAGCCTAATTTTTTTAAAAAAATTTCTTAACCTAACAAGCATCTTTCTTAATTACAAGAGTTCATTTCTTAGCCAAATTTTAAACTAAAAACAAGTTCTTTTGGGTTTAGAACTAAAACCATATAGTTAGAGTTTGAATGAGTGCTTATAGTAGATTGAGAAAAAGTAGACAACAAGTTCTTTTGATTTTTTTTTTTTTTTTAACTTTTAGTTAACTAAACAAGAAATTTAGAGTTTGAATAAGTATTTATAGATTTAATTTTCAAAAACTAAAAATAAAAGTTCAAATAGTGCACAAGCGTGTCCAAAGTTGTTGAAAAGATTTTATCCATGATTCAATATTTTATATTGTTCTTGACAACCAAATGTAGTAGGGTTAAGTAGTTCACGAAAAAAAAAAAAAAAAAAAGACAAAATCTTGGTAAGAAAGGATGAAATCTAGGGTTCTCACTATAAAGCCTCATTTTGAAGTTGTTCAACTAATTATAAAAATAAATAAATTAAAATACATTGGTAATTTGAAAGCTAATTGATGGAAGATTTTGTAATCTTCTAATCTCTGTCTTGTCTCTTCTGGGTTGATTTTTGCTTACTGGAATGTATTAAATTTCCTGAAAAAATGTTGAGGATTATTCTATTATTCTAAATAATATTCATACTCTCATAGTTAAAACAAAAATGTACCTCTAATTTACAATCAAGATAAACATGAACGTGCTGATCTCTCTCACATTTCTCTTAGAGAAAGAAATAGGTATGTTTGAGAATGCTTATAGAGTAAACCTCTTAGGCAAAAGCATATATTGATTATAAACACTTCTAATCACAAAGATAATGTTTAGTTTAAAGGCCTTTGTTGGGCACAATTCAGTTTTTTGATCTATTAAATGTACTTCATAAATAAGCATTTGGACCCAAAACAACTCTGTAAGTTCTTTTTTACAAGATAATTGCAATTACTTTGGACTTTTTTTAATTTGGATATAGTAGTTTTTTATTGTTACTTGCAAAGCATGAAATTTTTTTGAGAGAAAAGTGGTTTGAAACCATACAAAAGTGAGTTTGACAAAATTAAACCAAAACCATATAGTTGGTAGGGTTAAAAAATTTTAATTGTGTTTATGGCAGAAATCTTCTTGGGGAGGACTTGGGTCCATTGAACTCAAAAGAGCTTGAGCAGCTGGAGCGTCAGCTTGAGTCTTCTTTGAAGCAAGTTAGGTCTACCAAGGTACGTTTAATTCTTTACAACTCAGAAACTTGATATTGTGTTTAAGGAATAATTATTTGATTTTTAAAATTAAACTTATAAACACACTACTTTGGTCAAAGTTTTGAAAAAACAAAATAGTTTTTGAATATTTATTTTAATTTTCTAAATTTGATTAAGACTCCTGATAAAAAATTCTAAGAATTCAACGACAATTTGAAAAGAACCAAAAACCAAAATTAAAGGCCTATCTGATATAAATTGTTGGTTTTTATTTTTCTAACTTATTCAAATTCGAAAACTAAAATGAAGTTTTTATAAAACTAGATAAGTTTATTGTTTTAAAAACTTTTACTAATCTTTGAAAACATCGCTGCGAAGTAGATAAATAAAGTTAAGAAACTTATATAGATACTATAAATGTATTGTTTATAAACGTGACTCTTAGAAAAAACTCAATAAAAAATCAAATTGTGCTACAAAATAAATTTAGTTCACTTTACTTTGTAAACTACTTTTTTTAAATAATTTTCAAATATAGGCCTAAGTCTAGTTATTATTCTTTTTCTTTTCAGAAAAAATAAAAATTGTTTGGATATTTAAATGTGTGTTTGCAATCCTATTAGAAATTAAAATGGAGTAAGATAACAATTTTTTTATCTAACCTATGAATATGATGTTATTTTTCTCTTCTTTTTTAAAGTACGATTTTGGGTAATGAGCCAAGTAGATATACAAAATCTTAATAGTATTTTGATGAAATTTTATGGTTAAAGTATCAATTAATATGCAATATTTTTTGTTATTTGTTGCCAACTTTTTAGAATTAGGTCTGTTTGATTTTAGTTTATTAAATTTGTATAGATTCTTGAAAAATAATTTTTTTTCGCCAATTTGATTTTACTTTCTTATTTTCAAAAACATCAACATATTTTGCTTTTTAATTCTGCTTTTACTCATAAAATGGATTTATTATGTGTCAACAATGAGTACACAATTATTTCGACATTCTGAAGGATTAGTTTCGAATAACTTCTTTTTGTCTACAATATTTTAAAATTAATGCATAGTTAATTACACAGAGAAACCTGAATCTATATGAATGTTCCTTTAGATTATAGATTAAAAACATTTCATATTCAAAATTTACAGATCAAATATATATATATATATATATATATTTTAATTCAAATCATTTATTCATTTATTCATTTTGATTTTTTTGTTTTTCTAATTTGATTTTGTATGTAGAATTGGAATGATATTTTGGTGTAATTACTTTTAATCTTTTAACACTCCAATATATTGAAGAAAATAGCTTTGGGAGTCTTTGGAGTATAAGTTCTCATAATATTTTTAAATGGTTTTAATATGCTTTTCATGAAATTGTTGTTTGAATTTAAGTGATAGATGTTAAATGGACAACATTTTCACTATCCAAACATGGAAGAAAGGACCTTTTACATATATTTTATTTTTTGTTTTTGATTTTTGAGAATTAAACTTCAGAGATTATTTGTCTTTATTGATTTCTTTGTTTTGTTTGTATACCTTTCTTGAATATTTTCAAAACCTAAGTCAAATTTTTTAAATTAGGTTTCATTTGATTACCATTACTTCTCCCTTCGTGTTGATTTTCTTGGATTATTTAATTTAATTATTTTCCTTGTTGTTTCTATAATTTGGAGTTTTACTATGAATTCATGTATTTATTTAGGAAAGATCAAAGAACTATTATAAAAGTTTTTGCAATAAAATAAGCATAACTTTCCAGAACAAAAGAAAATCAAACGACAAATTTACCTAAAAATTAGATTTTAAAAATGAAGTAAAAATGATGATGGTGTAAGAGGTGTCCACTCACTGGAGATATCCGAGTCCACCTACTAACCCATGTATTTTTTTTCCAAAAGAAAAAATGGTTGAAAGTTGAAAACCATGGTTAAGAAATGGTGAGAAAGCTACTAAAATTTATAAACTAAAAATAAAAAATCAAGACCCCTTTTATAAGTCTATTTCTATCTTGTTTTTCACTATCTACAACCTTGTTGAGATGTTAGATGCATCTCGATTCCATTTATAGTCTTTTTTTTCTTTTATGTTTTAAAAAAATAAAAATGAAGTTGTTAGCCAAATTTAAAAAACATCAAATAAACATTCAAACAACTTTGTTTAGTTCTTAAATTTTGGTTTGATTTTTAAAAATACCTATTTACTGTAATCAACAAAATTTGAAAATCAATTGTTGAAAGTGAGATTTGTAGGCTTAACCCAAAAATCATAGTTACTAAGTGGGCCTTTAGTTTTTTATTTTTGAAAATGGCTCATTTTTTCCAACTTCTTACCCAAGCTTCCTTCTTTCTTCAGTGAAGAAGTGGATTCTTAGCTAGATTAAAAAATAAATTAATTACTTTTTAGTTTTCAAAGCTCTGGTTGGTTTCTTAAAATTAAATAGTAGTAAGAAGATAAAGATGCAAACAATTTATAGGGGAACGAGGGTTTATATTCCATTTTCAAAAACCAAAAATAAAAATTCAAATGCTTACAAAAAAAAAAAAAGGGGGGGGGGGGGGGGTAAAAAGGGTCCAAGTAATCAAATAAACCAAAATAATTATCTAAACTAACTAACTTGATTTCAATTAGTAATCCAACAATTACAATTTTGTTTTTTTGTTTTTTTTCTAAAATTAAGACTATTAACACCTCATTTATCTTTAAATCTCTTGTTTTGTTATCTACTTTTTATTCATGATTTCAAAAATCAAAACAAAGACGTGAAACCCGTTAAAAGAGGAATATTATTGAACTTTTATTTTAATTATGGAACTTAGGTCTGAATGTCTTTTCTCTAACAGTATCTATGTGGCTGTGGTGTGTCTCTGTCCGTTCTTAAAAGACAATTATTGAAGCTTTTCACTTTTGTACTTTGAATATGCTTAACCAGAAGCTGGCTGCAGTTGCTCTGTTTCTTAATTAATACCCATATTAAACTTCCACTTTTTTTGGTTTTTAACCAAAAGTTTTAAAGCTACAAAGTTCAACGCACTCTTTTAACTTATGCCTTGTGGGAAATCTGTTTTACTCAGCTGTAGAGTTGATCTTGATAAGATTATTCAAACGTCGTAGTTTGTGTAATTGTGTTTAGTTTTGAGATTTTAATATGACACCACCAGTATTAAAAGCCTCAAATTACAAATTTATTTTCTATTAGGCTTAGAATTTAGTCCTAATATTGTCTTAAAAGTTCAGAAATGCAGCATTTTGATTTAATAAAAATCTTATTATTTGATTTGATAAAATCATCTCACGAATAGTCTTTTACTATAAAAGTTATTTATGAGACTTCATCAAACCATAGGGCTAATTTCTGTTTAAATGATAAGACTTTTTTTTTTTTTTTTTTTTTTAATAATTTAACCAAACAAATGCTTTTGTTTGTGCGTGGGTTTTTGAGTATTTTTGTAATCATCCTTTAGCTTGGTGATATTTTTATATGTATTTGAGCTCCTAGTTATATGGCTACTTAGTTCGATTTTTCTGTGGTTTCATTGTTGAGCTTCTTTTTAGGTAATAAAACTATTCAGTATTGAATGTCTCATAATAACGGTTGAATGATGAAGGTTCTAAAACATACATGTTTTCTAATAACCATATACCTATTGAAGAAATATTTACAGTTTTTCACTCCAAGTTTATCCATAAAAGCAAATGTTTGACTGAAAAGAGAAGTATACAGGACTAGTATATGAGCCAAACTCTTCTCTATTAGATGATATATAATTAATTTATCTTCCCCTGCTAGCTTAAAGGTGATTTAAGAGACCTATATCTTATGTTGTCTTAAAAAACCGAGGTTTATGTAATTTGTAAATCAAAGTATGAACAAAATACTTCCCGTATTTTTTTAAAAAATAATTATTTTGTGATTGACTGGTCGTTATATCTTAGCTAAGGACATGTATAATTTGTCAATTATGACCAAATTGTTGAAATTTGGAACTTTGCAGACTCAGTACATGCTGGACCAACTATCTGATCTTCAGAACAAGGTAGGGTTGAGTTCTTATCAAGTTTTAATGGTGAATTCAAAATCATTTTGTTAGAGTTATATATAATACATATTTATGCTTAGTTTTTAAATCTTTTGTCAAGTACAGGAACAAATGCTGATTGAAACCAACAGAGCTCTGCAAATGAAGGTAATTAATCAATATCAATATTTTTATTCCTAACACAACCTAACCTTGAAATTTACTGAATCTCAAACTAAAACAAAAAAAGAAAAAGAAAAAATGAACAGTTTTCTTATGCGACAATATTGAAGTTCCCATTGTGTAGCAGTTTTAAGGTATGTTTGAGAATGTTTGAAAGTCTATACCTGAATTGTCTCACAGTCCTAATGTTGATGTATTTGCGTTAATTAATCTCTTGCTCTGGATAACATTTATTAAATCCCATCTACTTAATGATGAAACTAATGATGGAAACTTAAAAAATTATATCATATATTTAAAATGATGAATATATTTCTCCAATTAGTCGTGATATCTTTGTTATAAAATGTCAGGAATCTTTAATATTACAGCGGAAATGTTGATATACTTCACATCGTAGTCGAACGTACATGGTGGCTAATATGTTGATAGAAAAAACTAAGATGATTATGAATTAGAGTATTAACAGAAATGTTTGTGTTGGTTTTGTTGAATAATATATGGTTGATCAGCTGGAAGAAATAAGTTCAAGAAATAATATAAGGCATCCATGGGATGGTGGAGATCAAAGCATGTCATATGGTACACAAAATGCCCAAACTCAAGGCTTCTTTCAGCCACTAGATTGCAACCCCACTTTGCAAATTGGGTAACATTTTATTTTAATGAATTTAAATGATGAATTTTTTGTTTTGGGTAAGTAATTTGGTGTTGGGTTTTAATTAGGTACACTTCTGCAGTATCAGACCAAATTACAAGCACTACTACTCCAACTCATGCCCAACAAGTCAATGGCTTCCTCCCTGGTTGGATGCTTTGATTGAACACCCAAAACAAAAAAGAAATTAAAAAAACCCTCTAGATCTTTTTTCTACTTTTTGTTGCTTACTTTTCTTTTTTCTTTTGTGCTATGGTACCAACACTATGCATAATTGTTAATAAGCATTATATAATTTTACTCTTATTTTAGAACTTGAAAGAAAATCCCAAAATTTGAAGGACTTGTATTGAAAACCTATCATATTTACCTGTATCCTTTTCAAACATTAAGATTTAAGACGCTTTGAATTTTGAATTGTTTTGTGTTCTCTGTGCTTTGTATATTGAGATTACATGGGTGAAATTTTCGTCTTTTGAAAAGGGTATAACAAACGGAATTTCCCAATTTGGCACTTCATTTCTTTGAAGGAGATTATTATTGTTGTTTTCTTGAATCCTATATGATAACATTCTTTATGTAGGTAGAGAGTTGACCAAACAAATATAGCTAATTCTATGGCAAAAGACGAAGCTAGAAAGGGGCTAGATAGAAAATCGTGAGGGAGTCGGAGATGAATATCAAATTCAAATGCCCTTAAAGAATTTCAAAAACAAATAATTGGGTCCACAAAGATTTGTTGTGAACATAAAAGCTTCATATTATTAGTGAGAATTTTGAGGGTCATGGGAATTGAATTGATTTGTGACTTTTTGGCAGTTTTGATATTAAATTGTGTCCATTGAATTTTTTTTTTTTTGGGAGTTTCAGAAGTTCCGAGAGTTAAAATATTTATGGTTTTTTTTTATCTATTGAAATTTCTTTGTAAGCTTATACAAAAGCATATTTAGTTGAATAAAAAAAGCACTGTCTCCACCCTGTGTGCCATCCACATCCACCACCCTTTCTGTAACGACCCAACTCCTTATACTGAATCGAAGTCATTACTAAATATAGAACAAGTGGTTTAAGTCATAAAATTTAGTAAAACGCATAAGGTTTGAAAAATTTTATTTATGAAAACCCAAACAAGGTAGTTATGCAAAAAAGTGAAATGCGTTCTAAAGTCCTACTCGGGCCCTATCTACATAAAAAGATGGTAAGTAATGAAGAATACTCAAACTCAGGTACTAAAGTAAAAAAAAAAAACAAGAATAAGCAGAAGGGGAAGTCCCTACGGCTCGCCACAGTCACTTCGGGTCGCTCGCCAGCTTGCCCTTGCCCCTGCCTCGTCCTCTACCTGAAAACATGACATGAAGAGAGTGAGTATAAAATACTCAGTAAGGGACCCACTACTAGTCCCACTAGGCGCCTGTTAACTTCCTGTCAGAGTCCTGTAACTGGTACCCAATCTCTGGCACGTTCCCGAACACGTGCAACATGCGCTCCCGTAGGAACGTAACTCTGGTCTTCGGTGCCCCGGGGGACACCTAGGACAGTCGAGATGCGAGGACCCCGTCGAGTCACTCGAGTCATATCTATATCCATGCTAGACTGGTGTCCCGTCGTACCGCACAGTCCTAAATAGGTGGTGATCCCGAAGGACACCCATGTAGGTACGACTCTAACAGGTTAAGCTAACAGGTACCCTAATCGCAGTATACATACACATGGCGTCATCATATAACATAACAGATAAATCATCATTACGCTCTCCATCTCGACACCCGTCGTACAGCCATAACAGTTCTCGTCATCACAACAACATGCTATAATATAACCATATCATCATTTGCATCATACTATCATTGATTTCATGCATCGTACAGTCTAGTCCTCAACATGCACATTTGAAGGTATACGTGACCTCATAATTCTAAACATGGAGCTAGTAGTAGAATCTCTTACCTGGAGATTTACTTGACGAGTCCTAACCGCGAGGCAGTATGCTTTCCAAGCGACGAGGTCCTAACTGTTTAATACGCCAAAATTCGTAATTAGGTCACCAACGACTAACGGTTCAAGACTCATTTGAAATGACTTACCCTAGAAAGAGGTTGCAGTGCTCGAGCCCCTACTGAAGAAATCCCACGCTGCAGCAGTTACTTGGTCCAAGACGTCCCTTAAGGAAAATAATTTAATTTAGTTCCAAATTAAATTAATTAGTGTCCAAAACATTGAGTCTTACTGGGTAATGCCAAAATAATTAATTTAATTACCACAAATTGGATGGAAAGAGCCAAATTAGTCTTGGCGGCTCGGCTGGAGAAAGGACAGGGATCGGCTCGGCTTGGCTCAGTGCAGAGGCTACGCACGCGCGGCTCGCACGCGGGCGCTGCTCGGCTCACGGGTACACGCGGCGCGGGCCGGGCTTCGGGTCGGAGGCAAGCGTCGGATCGGGTCGCGGAGCGGGGTTTCAGTCGGGTCGGATCTTTGCGCGCGAGGCGCTGGCTTCTGGGTTTCGGACGGCGCGACGGCGCGACGGCTTCAGACGGACGTTCCGGCTGCGCTGCGTCGGCTCAAAGCGGCGCGACGTGGCTGGGGTGAACGTCGGCGATGCGAACGCGGCTGGCTGACAGATCGGCTGCGGCTCTTCAGCGTCTGATTGGAGCGACGCGGCGCGGCTCGGCTGCTCTGCCTCGGATCGAAGCGGCGCGACGAGTTTCGGCTGGCAGACACGGCGCGGCGTGCGTAGCTGATCCTAGGCGTGCGGTGGCTTGACTCGGTTTAAAGATCTCCGGCGCGGCTGGGAGGGTGGCGTCGGCTCGGTGGCGCGCGTTGGTCGATCGGCGGCGGCGGCGTGGAGAGTGGCGGCGGCTATGGTGGGAGCAAGGTGGGGCTAGGGTTTTTTTTTCTTGGGAAGGTGATGAGTTTCACGCCTCCCAATGCCCCCTTTTTAAAAGAATTAATAATAAATAAAAATCAAATAAAACCCACAAAAAAAAAACTTTCTTTTCTTCTTTTATTATTATTTTCTTTTCTATTTTAATCCCATGGCAACCCTCCTCTCTCTCTCTTCATTAAAGCCACATTTGACCCTTTCCAAAGCAATTAATTAATTTTTTACTTCACAATTAATTAGTTTATTTCATCCTTAAACTTCAATAATTAAAATAATCAACCAAGGAAAACTTTACCCTTAAATTAAGTATAAGGTCCACAATAATCCAATTCCATAACAATTTGAATAAAAAAAAAATACTATTGAGATGAACAAATGAAACTCTAATTTGCTGGGGCGTTACACTTTCTCCTCTAACAAGATTGCGTGAAAATTAATTTTGATCATTTCTGAAATAAGCTTCCATTGGTTACGAATAATGGAGTATGGTTCCGCTCCCTTTATTTGTTATTCACGTAATTAGTGGAAAGTAAATAGTTTTGAAATGGTTGGGTTAAGATATTTTGAAATTCTTTAAATTAAGATTGTTTTGGGTCTTACTAATAACATGCTCAACTTCAACTTTATTTAGAGAGAGTAGAATGTGTAGTAAAAGGCACGCACTTGAACAATAAAGAATTGAAGAAAATTTTGATTAAAGGCAATCTCTAGCATATTGGAAGTAAGAGATTAATTTACAGGTTGAAGAAAGCATGAAGCTGAAGTAGTCCGTGAACATTGATTTAGGGGGAGTAATCCTTCTCATGTTATGATTTTATTGTTTTCTGATTTAATGCACCAGTTTGTGGTTAGCACAAGAAAATGTGTTGAGTGCTAAACCTTAAGTCATAACATTGTAATCATTAAGCTTTACAAGAGTAATATAATCTCTTTTCATAGGTCTAAGGCACCCCAGATGTAAATGTTGTATCATCGAACTAGGTTACCAAAGTTGATTGTGTTACTCTACTTGCTTATCATGTTTTTTATAGTTATTACGAATACTATTAACTCTAGGATTAACAATATTTACATTTGTAACTGAATATTCACTTTCTTAGAGCCTAGTTAGGTTAGCTACCTATAATTCAATTTGCAATAAATGTGGCTATATTGTTCCCTCTATTCTATTTTGATCACTAGCAAAATCCACACAGGTAGTTACAAATCCATAAATGTTGGAGATTTTAGTTGGCATTATATTTTTTCAAAGACAGTGTCGATGACGCAATTTTTTTTTTTTTTGAAAAGGAGACAAAGCGTCCGGGAGAGCTTTAGGGAAAGCCCAAGATGGAACCCTAAAACAATTCCAAGACACAGGTTTATTAATATGAGGAAAGAGCGATTATAAGCCAGGTTAGAGGGAAGCCCAAATGTGAGAACTCCTAGTTGAGCAAAGCTTTAAAGTTCAATGCTATAGTACTAAGTTCATAGTCTTTGAAGATAGGGTGTCTATTGCACCATAAACCTAGGTAGTTACAAGCATCTTTCCATAAATTTAATATACTTTTATGTTTGTTTGTGAAGATTCAATTGTTTCTTTCTGACTAAATACACCGAAGAATGGCCATTGCAGCATTAAACGTGATTATGTTCCTTTTGTTTGTTGATTTTAATTGGCAAAGGGAGTGGCAAAGAGATTTGATATCTTCGACTATTAGATGGTTTCCTATTTATTGTTTAAAAGTGGACCATAAGAATTTGGTCGAGTTGCAATGAACAAGAAGACGACCGCTATTCTCTTTACTTAAAAAGCACATAACGCACCAGTTAGGATTGAGATAGGATTGAAGGATCCTTTTTTTAATGAACCTCCATTGTGTTTAAACCGTCATGTAAAATGGACCATATGAAGAACTTGCATTTCTTTGGTATAATGAATTTCCAAAGGAACTTAAAGTTATGTTCTTCGAAGCCATTATTACAGTTTAGAGGTTATCTAGACACAACTTCTTTTACTGTTGCGATAGAGAAAAGATTGTCACCTTTTAGACTCGATAAAGGTTTGCTAATCCCTTTATCCTCATGAGGAATTGGAAGATCTGCTTTTATCTGATTCCAAAGAATTGATTCTCTATCATTCAAGTCTCTTTTTGGGGCTATGTTTCATTATCCTTCTAAGTTGTTCTATATTTCCTTTACAAATTCATCTTTGTTATTGGAAAGGGCAAAGAGTTTAGAAAATTTAATGGACAAAAGGCCATTGAAGCTCTAATTTCTATGCCAAAAGGAAATGAGCTCCCCATTGTTTAACTCCCAAGTATAGTGGTCTTCAGATCAATTTAAACCTTTAATAATAACCTCAATGGAGCTCTAGAGGAACTGAATTTGCCATTTGTTGGGATTATGCCAAGGCGAGATCCTTTATATTTAGCCTGAATAATTCTCCTCCAAAGAGCGTTTGGTTTCGTTTGATATCTCCACATCCATTTACAGAGTAGCGTGAAATTTGTATGTCGAAGGCTTGTAATCCCTAGCCCACCTTTTTTCTTTAGAAACAGTGATTTTTAACCAGTTTATCAGATGTGAGCCATTAGTATCCTTGTTCCCTTTCCAGAGAAAGTTTCTCCAATATCTCTTAATGTTTTTATACATTGTCATTGGGACTTTAAAGACAGAAAGTTGATAGATGGGTAAACTGAAGAGAGTTGATTTGATAAGAGTGAGCTTCCCTCCTTTTGAATTGTGGGAATATTTCAAGTTTTTTAGCTTCATATGAATTTTCTCTTCAATGTTTTCCCAAAAAGCTTTTTGTTGAAGATTTTGTCTAAAATATTTTTATGGGAATATCTTTGATTAATGAATTAATTAAAAGATGAGATATATCTTTGATTAATGAATTAATTAAAAGATGAGATATTCAAAGGATAAAAGATTTTCCATTAATTTAGGAATCTTGTTAATTATCTTTAAAAAAAAAGATTTATACATATAATATATGTGTATAAATAGGTTTTATTTTTGGTGAGTGAAAAAAAATAGAAGTTGAAGAAAATCGTTCACGTCAGAAGTTTCTCTCAGAGAATAGTCTGCAGAAGCTACCGGAACCTAAAGGTATCATGATCTTATGTCTATAAGATCAGCATGTTGATCTAAGTTGAAATAATCGATGAGTAACGTAACAGACAAGATAGTGGTATGTGTGATCACTAAGATCTTTAGAGGGATTTAAAGAGGTCGTCGAAGATATTCACTCATGTGTTCAGGGAGAGTCTGAAGTTAGACATCATGAAGAAAAGTAATTCAGGGGGAGTCTGGAGTCTGATGTCAAGACACATGCTATTAAGTCATATAATTGAATAGAGCTCTATATGATGTATTGATGTATATTGACTTAAGTGAATATTAATAAAGATTACTTATCAGGGCTGTGCGCAGCTCTCCAGATGTAGGCAATATTGGTCGAACTGGGTTACCAAAGTTTCTTGTGTTATTCTCTTATGTTGTCCCTCTAGCTATTACAAAAGTTATTAGCTTGAGTATTAACTGAAGATTTAATTATCTCACTGTTTTTTCAATTGGTATTAGAGCGGGTTGCTAGATCATGGAGATAATCAGAGAGGGACCATCGACTTCTCGTCCTCCTGTACTGAGTAGAAAAAATTACTCATATTGGAAGCCTCGTATGATATTCGTCATTAAAACATTAGATGAAAAATCATGGAGAGCCGTTGTTGCTGGTTATGAACCTCCAATGGTTACTATGGATGGAGTATTAGTGCCAAAACCTGAAGTTGATTAGACAGATGCTGAAGAACAAGCTTTGGTTGGAAATGCTAGAGCTATAAATGCAATTTTCAATGATGTGGATTTAAATGTGTTCAAACTTATTAACTTCTGCACTACTGCTAAAGAAGTATGGAAAATATTGAAAATTGCATATGAAGGAACTTCTAAAGTGAAGATATTCAGACTGCAGTTGATAACTTCAAAATTCGAAGCTTTGAAAATGACTGAAGATGAATCAATCTCTGAATATCACAAAAGGGTTCTGGAGATAGCTAATGATTCATTACTATTTGGTCAAAAGATACCTGAGTCTAGAATTGTTCGCAAAGTATTGCGCTCTCTACCAAGGAAGTTTGACATGAAGGTCACTGCCATAGAAGAAGTCCAGGATATAACAACTTTAAAGCTTGATGAATTATTTGGGTCGCTACTTACTTTTGAAATGACTATATCAAATAGAGAAAGCAAGAAAGGTAAGGGGATTGCTTTTAAATCTGCATATGAATAGGAGACTACTGTAAATCATTTTGATAATGAAGTTAATCAAGATGAGTCAATAACTCTCTTAACAAAACAATTCTCTAAGATGACCAGGAAGTTCAAAAGTGAATATTGCTAGAACAACAGTTAAAATTGGAAGACACGATGGTGAGAACTCTAGAAAAAAGGTTAATGATTTCTCATACAGAAGAAATAACGACTATGGTAAGAAAAAGGAAGATGTAGAGAGGTCTTTTAGATGTAGAGAATGTGAGGGATTTGGTCATTATCAGGCTGAATGTCCCCACGTTTCTCAGAAGACAAAAGAAAAACTATTATGCTACCTTGTCTGATAAAGACTCTGATGATGCCGAAGTTGATCATGGCATGAATGCCTTCACATCATGTATTACAGAAATCAATATTGATGATGATAGTGAGTATTCTGATAATGATGAGGATGAAGATCTACTGCTTGAAAAACTCAAAATGCTGAGGAAGGAAGACACGGAAGCCAAAGCTATTCAAAAAGAAAGAATTCAAGATTTGAATGTGGTTTTTCACCTAGAGGAACCCCTAGATATGAGAGAGAAAGGTGTTAAAATGGGATCTTCCAAACATTGGCAACCATATTTGCACGAGCTTCAGAGACATTTATGGGGCAAATTGTTGACTTTGATATGTTTATGTTTAGACCAGAAGCCTTTTCAAAGGAATTATTGCCATATAGAGGTTCTTGAGATAGGAATCGTTGTTTTCTATTAACAGAAGGATGTCATCTACAAAAAGAATATGTGTTAAAGAACAATGCCTGCTGAATGTGACTCATTTGCTTTTGTTCTCTCTAGATGTGCTAAAAGTCTGTTGAAGTAATCCATTGCTAGAATAAAGATAAAGCGAGATAGGGTCTCCTTGGCAAATACCTCTATTTAAATTGATTTGGCCATATGGTTTTAATGAGTATAGAGAATTGAACATTTCCAATGCAAGCCAAGATCCATTTTCTCCAAGTAGTATGAAAGTTTTTGACTTTGAGTATGTAGTCAATAAAGTCCCAATTTATTTTATCAAACGCCTTTCCATTTTCTCTGAGTAGTAGAAAAGTTTTTGACTTTGAGCATGTAGTCAATAAAGTCTTAATTTATTTTGTCAAACGCCTTTTCAATGTCCTATTTTAGAATAAAGCCTTTGGTTTTGCTTGCTTTCCAATAGTCAATTTCTTTGTTTGCCATTAAGATTGCACCTATTATTTTTCTCCCTTTTACAAAGGCTAGCTAGTTTTTAGAGACTGTTTCAGGGAGAGTAGCTTTCAATCTGTTGGCCAATGTCTTTGTTATAATTTTGTAAAGGGCTGTGGTATAGGCCTAAAATCCTTGGGTAAAGTGCACTCTTTCTTCTTAGCAATTAGAGCAATAAATGTGTTATTCACATTTTTGTTGATGATGCCTTTCATGTGGAAATCCCTAAAACAATAAATAATAGAATTCTTGAGGATATACCAGAATTTTTTGTAGAAATTTATAGGGAAACCATATGGACAAGGAGATTTGTTGTTTTAAAGGAGAATATAGCTTTCTTGGTTTCTTCCTCCTGAAAAGGCTCACAAAGAGATGGATGCATAGAGCTTGCTATGGGATGCCAATCTAGATTTTAAATAAGAAGATTTTACTTGTAACCCCCGCTGTATAAAGCTTTGAAGTGACTAATAAAGCTCTAAAAAATTGTTGCTTTGGAAGTTAGTGGGCTGCCATTATTATCAATGATCTCTGTGATAAGGTTTCTTTTTGGTTAGCTATGCAAGCTTTATGAAAAAAGTTTGTATTTTCATCCCTATCTTTGACCCAAAGCTTTTTTGCTCCTTAAGACTAGTACTTAGCTTCTTCGAGAGAAATTTGATTGAGATCACCTTTGAGAGATAGCCTTCTACTATTGTCATTTGGTCTCATAACTTCTTGTTCTTCTAATTTGTCAATAATATCAATCTCCCGAATAAGGCTTGCCTTAGTATTAACCAATATTTTCTTCTTCTTGGTTAACAAATTTTAATTGTTTTGAACAGGTCTTTGAGTGTTTGAATTAAAGTGAATTCTCGATGACCTACTTGGATTGTATTCTCCCACCACCTATCTAAGTTTCTTTTGAAATCAGTATCATTGTGAGATTTGTTGCTCAACCGGAAAGGAAGGGGCCTCAACTGATCTCCGTGGAATCAAGAACTAAGAGATGATGGTTTGATGTGGTTATGGATAAGGTTCTTGAGGTGTGTGGGTTAAACAATTTTTTCCAAGCTGAATTGTACAAGTATCTGTCAATACGAGAGAGGATTGGCTCAGCTTGAAATTAGACCAAGTATACTTATTGTTTGTTAAAGGAGAGTCTATCAAATTGTTTGTTTGAATGAACTTGTTGAAGTTCTTCATACTAAACTAGGTTGGATTAATTGCAGTGGTTTCTTCCCTTCATCTCACAACATTGAAATCCTCCCAATCAACCACGGCTGATGACACATTTGGTGAAGACTTTGTAAATCATCCCACAATTCTATATAGTTTCTCCTTTTAGCCGGACCATATAGGATAGTTAACCACTAAAGTTTATTACTGTTTGTGATGAAGTTTGCCGACAGTGCAAATGCCTTCAATTTGATTTTTCAACTTATGCCTTAGGTCATCCCACAGAATAACAATTCCACCAGAATTGCCAATTGAATTTTTTGCTATCCAATTGATGCTTAAAGGACTCCATAAAGATTTGATGATATATTTGTCAACATTTTTTCAATTTGGTTTCAGTTAGTATCACAAAATCTGAGGAGTAGGATGAGATTGCATCTTTTATTAAGGCCTTTTTTTTAGTGAGAGCCCAACCTTTTGGTGTTCCAAGATAGAATTTTTATTTTACACAGAAAGTTCGTAAGGGATTACTTTCCTATGATCTCTCTCTTTTCTCTAAATTTCCCACAGTATAATTTGGTGCCAACTTCAGCTTGTTTTCTTTGAGCCATTTGATCAATTGCTCATTGAATTCCACGTCATCTTTCTCTTTTTCATCATTTCTTCTGTCCTCTTTGAGTATTTCCTCATTTTCTTCTCAATTGCCTACATTCAGAAGAGTCACTTTTGATTGGAGTTTTCAATACTACTATGTTGGATATTTAAACCAAAATTTGTTTTGCTTTTCGCACGATACTGCTTAGTTGGAGCCTTTTTTCTGGTAGGCCTCTCCCCGTTGACATTTTGCTTTTTGTCTGGTGTATTTTTGTTGTGGGCCTGCATTGCAGGGCATTGTCGAGATTATAGTATGTTGTTTTGTTCCTTGCAGATTGGAAAGAAACTTTTCCTTTTGAATTCCCCTTAATAAATGATTTATTCCTATCATTGGATTTGTTCATTAGTTCCTTTCCAACAACTTATCATTGTGTTGCTTTGGATTGTTCCCATTTTCCATTTGAAGATTTACTTCATTGAATGCCTGAGATATAAACTTATCTTCCTTTAAGAATGTGGATTTGTTTTCATTAATGACAATGTTGGACTTTAATGCACGTGTCACCTCATCACGCATGCCTTTGCTCTTGTCGGAATCTAAGTTTTTCGGTGGATTGTATTCATCAAAGTTGGCGGTGGTTTGTCTTTTGAAAGTGCTATGAATTTGAACATTCCTTTTTGATAACCATGTACCTTTTGAATGAGCAACATTTTAGATTAAAAAATTATTTCCCTCTTCATCTGTTAACCCAATGAATGCTGGCAAAAAATTCGAGTAGTTATATTTGACTTTTATTTTTGCTTCAATTAGATCCACAACATTTTTAGTTTTTGACAACTTTAAGGAACCGTCCACATGCATTTCCAATTTGGTGGAAAGTATTTGTATTCACAAGTGTAGGGGTATTCCTCCGAACTTAGTCCATCCTCCATAACTTGGGATCACTTTTGGGTTAGCATGAAGTACATATGACCATTTCTCAAATTTGATGAAGTATTTTTCCATTACCGTCCATCCTCTATTATGACAAATGATCTTTGCACAAACAAAATCTATGAAGTGCACTAAGGCCTTTTCGGTATGAAAAGGTCTAAAAGTGAAATCCTCCTCTATTTTCTTTTTCAGATTGCCCATGATTTTAGATCAATCATCATGAGAAAATCTTCGAACAACAATAAAAACATTCTCAATAATCAGAGGATTTATGTAATCAAGTGATTGTTTACCTGAGGATGAACTTTAGTCACTTAGACTGCTTTCGAAGAAAACCTTGTCATATGTTCTCTTATAGGTATCAGAGTCGAAAGGGAGTGATATAATCTCAATTTACTTCTATAAATGTATAAAGTGGTTTGGTTTTAGCTTCCACCTCAACCTTTGGCATGATCATTGAAAGAAAGGACACCTAGCCACTTTTTTCTATTCCTTTAGGGATAAAGATATAGGACTTTCTACCCTTACAATCTACTCTAAATATCTCTGTTGTGCTTCCACTGTTATTTTTAACCTTTCTGACCTAAAGAACGTGATCTTCACATCTTGTTTTCAGGAAGGAACGGTTCGAGCTTGGAGTGGCTATCAGAGTTTTGAAAGTGTCCTTAATCCAATCTAAGGCATTTGGAGTAACCTTTACTAAAAAGGATTTGTGGGCACCTACCTCTATTAACCAATATTGCAGCTTCTTTGAAATCTTATCCAAAGATAACACATATTCTTTTCTTTCAAATTTGCAAGATCTTGGGAGGTTTTTGAATATTTTTATATTTGAATGATAAAAAGAAGAAGGTTGCTGAAAATGGTAAAGAGACAAGAGAATGTGTACCTTTTTAAAGAGATGCTTGCATGGACTCTGTCATATTGAATTATGTAAATGCCGGTAGGTATTAGAGATTTGATGGGGGCAGCCACCATATCTGTTCTTCCAGTTACTGAGTCTCAGGTGTTCCGATAGGCAGTGGTTAATGTTGCGATAGTTTGGCTTCATCTTTCAAAAAGAGAAAAATTTGAGGATTATGAGTGGCTCATATACCATTATTGGAAGACTTTTCTTTAGTCTGCAATGACTTTTATATCTAGTTTTTCTTAAAAACAATGATACATGGGTAACCTAGTTACAAATCTAGGTGTGTGCCAGTTGATCTCTTGAACTCTAGTTCTTTGTTAAAAGAAAAAAATAGAAGAATCTTATGTGTATCGATGATGCATTTGTGTCTCATAAAGTCTGAAAATAAACGACTATATTATTTTATTGTATATCCTTTCCATTTTGGGATTTCGACTGAATTTTTCCTATTGTATATTATTTCCTTTAATCAGTTCGGTTATTGAAAGTAAGTTTTGAAATATATATATATATATAGTTGCCAAAATTGTTTATTATGCAAGAAAATAAGTGTTCTTCATGCAAGTCGCATTTGTTCTTTGAATAAGAGTTATTCTTCTTACAACTATTGTGTTTCTAATTTATTGTATATTGGCTTGTTTCTCACTATGTTCCATTGCAAGTTCTTCATCCATTGTCTACAACATGCTGAAGATATTTCGATTTAGGGAGAGCCTAAACCTTTGCCATCGAGAGAGAATTCTCATTCTTAGGAGGAAGCCTAAGACTTTGGCACCCGAAGGGATTCTCTATCTTATGGGAAGTCTAAGATCTATCAGCTAAGGGAGTTTGCTAATTAGAGAGGAAGATATCATCGTGAGAGGGACTCTCATGTTCATTACTGGAAGGCAAAATGAAGACACTAATATTATTCCACTTGGGGAGCCTACGTATTCTTAAGAAGAAGTCTTCATCTAAAGAAGCCTAGGTGATTATATAGTTAAGTTCTATGTGAGTTACTGTAGTAGGTGTATTACAGATAAGTACTATGTTGTAAACTACTTGCTTTCAATATTAGTGGATTATCTTTCTTGGGTACACTACCCTTAGACGTAGGCGGTAAAGCACTGAACTGGATTACCAAGGTTACCAACCTTTGTGTTATTTTTACTTTTTCTGGGGTTGTTGGTGTTTTATTTGTTTCCTTTGTTGTCTGCACTTTTCGTGTGACATTTGTTAGTGTGTCCCGAGTCACTAATACACGCTTTAAATGGTGTCAAAGCGATCACCTTGACTTCAGATGCATCGATCATTGATGGGATCAAAGAGGGTGGCTTTACAACTCACCCTTGAGTTCTTGACCGAACAAACTACTCTTATTGGAAAGCTTGTATATGATGTCCTTCATAAAATTAATTGACAACAAGACTTGTAAGACTGCAATCACAGGATGAAATTAATTGACATTTGTTTTTTTATTGTTACAAATGTGGAGAATGTAATTGTGGCATCAACAATACATCGAGATATTCTACGAGAGAAACATAAAATGGAAAGGTCTGAAACTTTAAATAATGACGAAATATCAAGTGGTTGATGATTAAAACATGAGATAATAATTAAACGACCATGACATACTCGATAAGGATCACATTACTACACTTTGAAAAGTTTGGTTACAATGTTCTCTTCAATAATTGATGTATTTGAGACAATTGTGCAAAGAGGATCAAATTCAAAAAAAAAAAAAAAAACTGAAGCATAAATTTTAATAAGCTTGATCATATATTTTGATTTTTTTCATATACAATGTATGAAACTTATCTTGGAAACCATAAATGAGTTGTGTCACGCATTATAAAGAAAAGATCAAGATATTTGTGAATGCAATGAGTTTAGTCACAATTTATAAAGAAAGATTGCATAATATACGAGAACTTGATTGGGATTCGTTGTTAAGTATGGTTTTTGATTTTGTGATAACCATGCTATTGAAATCCGCAAAATGGCTGACTTATTTCTAATCGGAGGACGACAAAGATGAAAATCTCAACAAGTTACAAATTTGCATCATTATCGTGTTGAAGTTTTCTATTTTGTCATTGATATGCAACTTCAAGAGTTGAATAATCATTTTACTAAAATAAATAATGACGTTATTCTCTGTGTTGCATGTTTGAATTCAAATAATGCATTTGTTTCTTTTGATAGAAAAAAGCTTAGAAAATTTGCACAATTTTACTTAAGCGAGACTTTTAAGCTATTGAACTCTCTTTGCTTGAGGATCAACTTCAAAATTATACTGTTATTGTCCATTCAAAGTTGAATTTATTGAGCTAAAAAGCATATTACTAGACACTTCATTAGATGCTTGTGCTCTAATGGCGCTACTAGTAGCTGGAACACCCGTTGCATTTGCTTGACTTGGCTGAGCCTTCCTCTGGGTGTCATGGTTCCTATATCGCATCATCACATTAAACTTCCGTACTTACACACATCTGTATATGCATGACTCTACTTAAGATCCTCCCCAAGAACTTATGCTCTGTTACTAACTTGTTATACCTCGCTCCAATTCACTTCATGAAGTGGGATGGAAACGTGACGCCTAAACATTGTTCGCGATATTCCCTGTAAAGTAATGCGATGAATGCCTAGTATGCGAAAATTTAAATATAAATTGCAAAGAAATTTAATGTGAAATTTAGGAATTGGATTGTGGAAACTCCATTGTTATTTTAATTGCAAGTACTTCTAATATTGTTTACAACATCCACAGAAAACCATTACACATGACTCAAACCAATATATTATTCTTCCCGCCTAGCTACTATATGCTATGGGAGTAGACATTTGCCACTACCAATATGATGCGATCAAGGAAGCGGATAGGCAATTAAGACTTCAAGTTCAACGCTTGATGACCTTCTCTACTTGGAGGGGGGGCAGGGGTAAAATAAAACATTTGAAAAATTAACCAAAATGTCTAGTAAGTAAAACCCTTTTTTTTCATTTGCCTTTATTAAATCAAGTTTGGCAGATCGTACAAATCATTGCCAAACAAGCATTAAAGCAAAATGCAAGTCAATCATTACATTTTAAATTTCAACACTTATTCGTAATGTCCCATGTGTTTTCAATCATCACAATTTATACCGCATGTATGCCTTCCGTATACTACATATCCATCTCGCATAATCATTATGCATATTCAATTTATGTCTTTGTACTCTTTCCTCGACTTAAGCGTTTGTCACAGTATTTTGCCAAGTTACAAGTACCATCAATTCTATTAAGCGTAACGCGTCTTCCAATGTCAGCTCACACAGCAACAAAAGGTATCTCATACCAGATCACGCACTAACTATGAGACATCATATTCAAGATCACACAACAGGAATAGGGCATCCCAAACCAGATCACACAACAAGTATAAGACATCATATTCAAGATCACATAGCATGAATAGGGCATTGCATTCCAGATCATATAACAAGAATAGAGCATCTTATCCCACATCACACAACAAGGATAAGGCATTACATCACATAGGGTACAAAGATGATCTTATTTCATGAACATTGGTTTTTCCATTCTCCACATGACACCATCATTTTCAATACCACAGTTTACATGTTTTATCATGAACGCCTCACAAGGCCCAAAGAAATCGTTTTCAAAACATTTTCTTTCATTTGAGAGCTCATACATACCATACTTCTGTAAATAGTTTTATCATAGTAAGTCTAATTCATTGTAAATCAAAAGCGTTTTGAAAGCATACAGAATTCATAAAATCATGATCTTTATGGAAACCGATTCAAACATATTTTAGAAATTCTTTTCGTTTTGGAAACATTGGTAATGAGAACCACTCACCGTCACAATTGACTTTCCCTTCCAACCAGCTTCTTTGGTCAAGAGTCCCCTTGTACTCTTTGGATTCTTTGCCTGAATGAGTTCGTCCTGCGTCTCGAGGACTTGGAAACTTTCCTAGTTCTTTCTTAACGAGCGCAAGGTAAAATCATCTTCAAACGGTCTGAATTCCTCTATTTCTATATCTCTTTGGTGAATTTACCCATGATGGAATGATTACCCTCCCACCAGCAGTGAGAAGTGGCCCAATGTCGAAATTCCATGCATCTCTACCCAACACTTATTTGAGTTTGGATTGGGCGGTGAGGTCCAATCACTCGTCATCCTACTGCCATCATGATCACATCACTATTTCCTTATGAGGTAGGTCAATTTGCCTAGCTGCTTCGCGCTGTGACTCTCGTCGCGTAAGGACTTTTAATTGCACACATTTCTTTTGCGAAACTCGTTTCACTATCAAAAATCTCTTCGCACAACATCCCTACCACAGGGCCTTACTTGTGTTGGCGGTACGCGATCAGAGACTTACATCTTTTTTCATGTTGGCTAGTCATTTCCGACATTTTACATCTATATAATTTTAGTTTTTGATTGACATTAAAGGTCAAATTTCTTGTAGCGTTCTACATTATTTGTAGGTTATAAATATCTATGAATTAAAATTACATTTATAAAGAGACAATCATCTTTAAGTGGTGTTTGACGCACAAGTTTGAAACTCTAGATCTAGAAATGTTAAGCATAGGATTTACATGAGGTTTAGGTGACTTGGATTTAAAAATAGGAAAATTGCATCAGATAACAAAAAAAAAAAAAAAACAGTCCATAGCAATCTTTTTTGCATATTGCAAATATGACAAGAAATTAGATATATTATAGGAATATCAAAGGGATATTCGCTTTTAAATTTGCTACTTTTGCAATTTAGAAAATGTAATGACATAGGTGTTGTTAGCATAAGAGCTTTTGCTAATTTTGCAAACACCCCTAAAAATATTGTGCTTTAAGGTACGTTTGTTTAAGTATATATTCAAATGCAAGTTTGAGAATCCTGGAAAATGAAGTGCGTAGTTCAAATGTTGAGTTTGTGAATTATTTTATAACCAAAACTAAAATTAAAATCACGTTTCTTATGATTTTTATTTGGGGTATTTTAAAGAATATAACAAAACAACAAAATATTTAAACTCTATAAAACAATTCTGAAAATGAAAAAAGCCTAGAGGCCCACCGTAGAAAGTACCAAAAACGTCCCGTCAACTACATCGCCAACAACACGCGTAATATATTTGGTACACGATCGTTTATATTTGGCTATTGTTTGATACATGATGGTTTAGATTTTGTTACACGGTCGTTTAGATTTGGGTAGCCAATTCTAAACAATTTATTTTTTAAATTCTCTGTACAAGATCATTAAGATTTTGCTACCCCAAATCTAAATGATTTTTTTTTTTCAAGATTTGGTACACGATCGTTTAGATTTGGCCAAATCTAAACGATTCTTTTTCAAGATTTGGTACACGATCGTTTAGATTGGCTAAACGATTTTTTAAAGATTCTTTTCGTACATGATCGTTTATTTTTCTTGTACACGATCGTTTAAATTTGGCTACCCCAATCTAAACGCTTTTTTTAAGATTCTTTGTACAAGATTGTTTAGATTTGGCTATTTTTTTTGTACACGATCATTTAGATTTGGCTACCTAAATCGTCGTTTTTTCGGTCTTTTATATTTATTACACGATCTTGGATAACCAAATAAGAATGTTTGAAAAAGATAATACACAATGAACCAAATAACAATTTGGAAAAAAAGAAGAATAAAAGAAACAGATGATGGAACAGACGAAGATGAAAGAAAAAAAAAAAGAAGAAGAAGAAAGACAATAACAGACGAAGATGGGAAGAAAGATGGAAGGGCAAATCTGGAATATTTAAGAAAAGGCTAACTTTATGAGTTTGTTATACTGACCATAAATATTTCACCGGTTTGTTATATTTATGAAAGTTTCCCTTTTTAGTTTAAATGGACTAATTTGAATATGTAAAAATTAAGAAAATAAATAATTTATTATAAATCTAGTTTAAAATAGAAACAATCATAATTAATTTTAAAAAGTTGATTATTATAAATACTTGTAAAATAGATCCCGTCATATGTAGTGTACATTGTGAGTGTCACTCCCTCTATATTCTACTACATTGTCATATGTCATTTTCCTTCACATTCAACTTATTTGTCATGTATTTGGAAAATATCAATCCTTAGTGGCCATGTAATTTTATTTAATGCTTGCCAAATTGCCTATAAATCACTACTAGAAAAAAGAGTCTTTTTTGACGGTTGTAATTTTAATTTCTTGACGTTTTTTCAAAAACGTCAAGAAAGGGGTGATTTAGAAGAAAAACCGTCAAGAACTTTTACAAAAGGGCGGAGGTTAGTCAATTTTCAGCTTTCTTTACGATTTTGAAACATCAAGTAATATGCATTTTTCCTTGACGTTTTAAAACCGTCAAGTATTATCTATTACAATCTTGACATTTTTAAAACGTCAAGAATTTTTATAAATTCGACATTCTTGACGCTTTTTAAACGTCAAATGATATGCACTTATCCTTGACGTTTTAAAAACGTCAAATGATATGTACTTATCCTTGACGTTTTAAAATGTTAAGTAATATCGATTAAATTCTTGATGTTTTAAAACGTCAAGAATTTTTATGAAAAAGCGGAGGGGGGTCATTTTTCAAATTTCTTTAAGGTATTTTCCTTTGACGTTTTAAAAACGTCAAGATTTACTAAATAATTAAAAAAAAAAATATTAAAATTTTTATTAATTAAAAAAATTAAAAAAAAACTCTTAAATCACTTTTCCCCAATTTCTAAAAACAAACTTTTTCCTATTTTTTTTCCCCAAATGTCCCTTTGTTTCCCAATCTTTTAAAAAAACCCTATCTATTTTCTCCCAAAAGTTTTAACTCTTCCCTGATTTTCTCCGATTTGAATGCTCCCCTTCTCGACCACGAATGATCCCTTAAGACGGCCCGTCACCTAACGATCTCGCACCATGGACGTTCCACCGCGCATGGATGTTCACGTTCATGTAGACACTCCACCCGCATACGTTCGCGACTGTAATGTCGAGGAAGGCCGATATGAAGAAAGAAGTAGGTCTTTATGTTTCACGCCCACCAACTGTTTGTTGTTTGTTCTGCTTTTGGGTTCTTTTGTGTTTTACTGTGTAATTGGATTCGCTCTGTTGTTGGATTGATTTGGGAATGTGGGTTTTGCAATGTGGTGATTTTTGTGTAAGGGGCGGGTTAATATGTTTCTATTTGATCTTTTTTGTTGACGTCATGAGGATATGTTTATGTAGTATCCTCATCATACTAACCGAACCAAGATTTATCAAGTGGGCATACCTTATCAATGTTTCGTTTAATGTGTGCATTAACAACTTTGACTAAATTGAAGTGTAATGTACATGAAACTTCTTAAATTTGAACTTAATGACACTAATACTTTTCCTTCAAAATATAACTGGAACGTCTGGGCACATGTATATTTTGGTTCCTCATGTTGGTGTTGTGAACTCTGAAACTTTTTATTTATTACTTTTGCCAGATTGAAGTTCTTAATCAATGAGCATTTGGGTTTGCACATAGGTTGTAAAATGCCTTATAAATTTGATTCACAAGCACGGTGGCTGGATTGACAATGATGGATCCATCTTCTTGCCTTGTGATACAATCTTGAATGTGCTTCTGAAGGTACTCATCTAGTAAACTACTGTAGTACGAAATTCTGTTTATATTGTTTCTTTAAGTTATTGATTGGTTATCATTTGATTTTCCATTTTTGGTAAATTTGGTATCCACAATGTAACAAGTTTTTTGTTTATGCTTGCAAGATGTTTGATCAAATGTCTCCAAAATCAAATGTTAATTCATAAGGTGCTTTTGTTCTAATTTTTTGTGTTCTTCTCCTAGTGCAAATGACCAATGTGAGTGATTTTTCAGCACAATTAAACTTGTGCCATTGGTTTAGCTAAATTTTGGTCTCCACAATGTAACAATTTTTTTATGGAGTAAATTATTGCTAATTCATTGGTATTATGCATAAATTATTGCTAATTTATTTGGTTTGAACTTTGATGTTTCTTTCCTTCCAAGTAATGAGAATAAAAAGGGACAGCTTCAGAATGATTCTAACTGGGTAGATGGTGACAGCTTCAGTGTGTAATGTTCCCTTCATTTCACTTGAGATACAAATCATTTAGCATATTGAAGAACAGAGCAAAGAGGAGGAAAATGTAATTATGTTATAAATCTCAAATTTTGGCAGTTTTTGAAAACATTGGTTGAAACTAGATCATAAACCAAAAAATTTAAAGGTGTAGTGAGTGTTCATAGGCCTAATTTTCAAAGGTAACTAAGTGAGGGCTCAAGAAATGTTCCTTTATGGTTTTTTCAACAGGGAGTCTTAAAAAAAAAACGAATCCTTAATCGGCTTGTGTTTTATAACTTGAAAGACCAGGGATGGGAGGCACATATTCTCCTTTGGGAATCATACAACTGAGATTTAGACAATTCTAATTCTGAAAGTAGTATCTCTCTGTATATGAGGTATAAAATAAAAATTCCAATGGCTTTTGCGTGCATGTTCATTATGTTTTCAGGGCTTCTCTTGTTCGTATGCCCTCTACATATCTGAATGACCAAGTCTTTTCTAGTGTTCTAATTGCATCCGATCTTTTCTCCTATTATCAATAATGACTCTGGGTGCTTGTAATCTGAAATCTGTTGGTGCATATCAGATATTTTCCTTAGGATGTTGTTTGCACGCAGTTTTGCTAACTACCTATTTGTTGGTTAGTATTTTCTTTTTTTATATTTATTTTTGTGTACCATGTTTGTAGTTTTATTATTTGAGGCAGTAGTAAAGGGAAGTAATAATGCTCAGATACATCTTTGGAAGTAATATTGCTTATTCATCTTGGAAGTGGTAAAGGGAATAAATCTTTGATTTTACTGAGTTGTTTCTTCCGTAGGGTTTTGCACCATTGTTGGGTAAGTTTGATTTTACTGAATTGTTTCTTCTCTTTGAATCCTCTGTTATTTGTTCTTCTGCGCCATTGTTGGGTAAGTTTCAACCTTCAATTCTTAATTATATGTTTTGTATTTTCAGTTCCTTTGATGTTTATGCTCTATTTGCTTGGGATGTTTCTTTAGCTTGTTTTACTTTTGATGTTTAATTTGGGCCTTAATAAATTAGTACGAACTATGTTGTAGAATTGTTCATTTACTTGAGTTGGTGATTGTCTAATGCAGGATTACAAAAGAAATGCATATACAAAAGCAAATTTGCAATGCATGAATGCTATACAAAGCATAGAAAAGAGGTTAGAGTTGCTTGCCTTATGCAAATATCAATAATGTTGTGAAGGTAATTTAGATTTTATTTGTCTTTGTCTTGGATTAAGGACTATTTTTATGGTCAGTTTCTGACAGGCACCGTTTGGTCTATTAAAAAACAATGTAAAGTATTAATGATCAGCTATGTTGATGATTCTGGTGGCCAGGAAGAAACTCTAGGCATTAAATTCATTATGGTTGTTGGAGAATAGAAACTGTGATTTTATTTGTGTAGTATGATCAGCTTATTTTTAATAATTGTTAGTTGATTTCTCTGACTAAATAAGTTTTGAACATACTTTGTTGTTGTAATGTTATCTTCTTCTTGTAGATTGGCTCTTCTGTTGGTGGTACTTATTTTAGCTCATGAATTGAAGATAGAGGATGCGAATGCAAGTTTATTTGAAGCCAAGTTTTATCCAAAGTTATTGAGTTTCAAGCTTCTTTAGTTAAGTTTGTATTTCTTGAACTAGAATTGTAGTCTTCTGATTTTTGGAACAACATAGTTTGATTAGTTTTGTAATTTTGGAATTATCATATTAGGTTGGGTAGATAGAAGTAATGGTATATGACAATATCGAACAAATATGTAAAGTTTTCGAAATGTTGATACATATATGGTAAAATGTTAATATATGTTAAAGTTTTGGAATTGTCCTCGTGCATATTTATGTTCGATTTTGAAACTATTTTTGATGAATATCGTCGTTTATATATATTTATGAAACTGTTGTTGGACCATTATACATAACAATGAGAGCACAATACAGGAACAAAAATTTAATTTAATTACAATTTTAAAAAAATTCGGAACATGCTTGACAATTTTAAGATGTCATAAAAAAGTACATTCTTGACATTTTTAAAATGTCATAAAAGAGTATATTCTTGACGGTTTTTCAATGTCTTAAACAATCAATTTTTTTACGGTTACTAAATGTCATGAATACTCATATTCTTGACGGTTTTAAATTGTCATGAATACTCATACTCTTGACGGTTTTGAACTTTCATGAATACTCATACTCTTAACGGTTTTAAACTGTCAACGTTCACTATTTTTGACGTTTTTAGCAACCGTCAAGAAATTCAACTTTCTTGACACTGACTTCAACGATGATTTTAAAACCATTAAGAATAATAATTCTTGACAATTTAAAAACGTCAAGAGAATGTGTTTTTGTAGTAGTGAATAATGACATTTGGTTGTTGGATTTTGAAATTTCCCTACCAACAAAGAGATTGTGGAATTTTTGAGAATTTCTTATTTCCTTAGTTTTCTTAATTTATTATTTATTTTATTTTAATTATATATTATATTTTATTTATTTTAATATTCTCGATTTCTATGTTTTGGTTGAGCAATATTTTAAACAGTTTTTACTGTATTTTAAGAAAAGTGGAAATGATTGTTAAGTTAAATGAAAAAAAATATATTGTCATGTACAGAACTTTTTCTTGAAAACGGCATCTTATGTCATATACAACTCTTCATTTGAATAAAATCAAGAAAGTGGGAAGTTTCATTAAAAATTATCTTCTAATATTAATAATAATAAAATTAAAAAATGCATGAAAAAATTAAGAGAGAGAATATTTAGAAAAATTAGTATGATAATTAAATTGGAAAAAATAGTTTATGATAAGAAAGAGTGTGAAGTAACCATGGGGTTTGAAATAGAATTAGGGTATAGGAAGCCAATACTTGACCCCAAATAAATGTTTCGGCTTAAGATGCTAAGCCAATTCCAAAATTAAATTAAAAAGATAGTTACAAATACTATATTTTATAATGTAATATTTTTTAAAAAATTACAAATATAACAAAATATGTTAAAGTCTATTTATGATTGAAATTTATCAATAATAGAAGTTTTATCAACTATAGAAATCTATCACTGATGTTGCAAATATTGATCTATTAGTCATAAATCGTAAGAATCTATCAACGATAAAAGTTTATCATTTACACTCAATTTTACTATATTTACAGTATTTTTTTAAATGTCGCTATATACTGAATTAGTATTCATACAATTATTGTCCATTTTTCATCTTTAGAAAAATATGATGTATGAATTATCTGCCAAATTAAAATTAATATCGTAAAAATAAAGTTTTTCTTGGCACTTGGTACATAGCTAGGAAATTCTTATTTATTTCTTTCTTTCTTTCTTTCTATCTGTCTTTGTTTTGAGTATATATGGTTTTCATTAGTCATAAGTTTTAAAATATTACAAATTTATCTATGAATACTTGTTTTGGGTCTAATTTCCGTTGGATTTATAAGTTTGATAATATTACAATTCTACTTTGAATTTAGTTCCTATATGGTAGTTAAGCTTCAAAATTTTACGCTTTTATCTTTTATTATTCGTTAATGTCACTTTTAGAATTTTTTATTTTTATTTTTTATTAATTAATTTTAAAATTTAAATTGGTTTTCATTAATATATTTTTGGAAAGTTATTGTAAATGATAAACCTCCTAAAAATATTTACAAAATATAATATAGCACAAATTCACGTTCTATTAATGATAAATATCAATAGACACTGATTGACCTCTATCAGTGTCTATCAATATCACTAATAGTGTTTATCAATGATAGAATTAAAACTTTAGATTTGTTCTTTGAGTAAGGGTTGTTCTGTTCTATGACCATTTTGTGTTCTTCACCGTGTTCTTACTCATTGCTCATTGTACCGTTGTGCAGATTTCTTCATTCGTTGTACCGTTGTGCAGATTTTTTCATTCGTTGATTGTAACATGCTAAAATATTTACGGTTTAGGGGAAGCCTAAACCAATATTCTTGTGAATGGATTCTTAGTCTTAAAGGGTGTCTAAAACATAGCCACGAGAAAAGATTCTCTATCTTAGTGGGGAGCCTAAGGTCTATCAGTGAAGGTAATTTCCTGATCTAAAGGAAAGATATTCCTATGAGAGGTGTCTCATGCTTATTGTCGAAGTCAAAGTGAAGACACTATGTATTTCACCACTGAGTATTACAACACTTACTATTAGGGGGAGCCCACACACTTAGAGGGAGCCTAGGTATACTTAAAGGAAGTCTCACATCTAAGAGGAACCTAGATGATCATTAAGTTGAGCTCTACGTGAGTCATTGTAGTATAGGAGTATTTCATATAAATATTACGTTGTAAACTACTAATTAACTTTTCAATATTAGTAGATTATCTTTCTTGGGCATATTATCACCCAAAACATACGTGGTATATCATCGAATTGAGTTACCAACTTTTGTGTCTCTTTCACTGTTACTTGTTACTTGTTCTATTGTTGCTTGTGCTTTTCGTGCGGCATTCGCAAGTGTGTGACGTCATCCCTTCGTTTTTTTGACAAACATAATTCATGTAATCAAATGCTAATTGCTATCTTAAAAATCAATATAGTTTGTTCCCAACTCAAGAATCATTGAAGGAATTCTAAGATTTAATATCATAACAACCATTTTAAGCTTGAAAAGAAAATATTGTATAAAGACATGAACCTGTATAAATGTTAGTTGGCCCAATTCTTCCAAAATATGAGCCCCTAAGTCAAGTTCATAAACAATGGAATTAGGAACCCACATATACAAAACAATAACATTTAATTTCACTTGCAACTGTCCTTATCCTATTAAATTTATGTTGAGGGAGAAGCAAAGGAATGGAAAAAGAAAGAAAGTTGCTAATGACAGCTTTTTTTTTTCTTTTGTTTTTTTGTTTTTTTTGTTTTTTTTGTTTTTTTTGTTTTTTAGGGTTTAAAGGAATAAAATGAGGTTGGCTTTTATGAACCATTCATAATGAACAAACAAACGTTATTATATTATATTATATGAAAGAGAGATGCCCTTCAAACTTCTTCTCTTTCACTTTTTCCTTATCCGGCAAATCATTTTCAAGACACATGAAAGAAGAAAGTTACACTTTCAGGGAATTTAAGCATTAAAATATTACGAGATGGTAATGTTACTATTTTTGTGTGGAAAAAGAATTAAAGAAAAAATAATATATTTTCTTTTCTTGACTTTTCCTTTTTATTTAATACAAAAACTTTATTGTTATTTTTTGTTTTGATTTGATGTTTCGACATATATAGAAACTATGAAATTAGCCATTGCAAATCGATGTCCTAACCTAAGTTAGAGTGTAAATATAATATATATATATATATATATAAATTATAAGCATTCTCACTTGTTGAAGTCATGCATCATAAGAATTTATTCTACATTATTTCATGTCCTGGGCCATTTATATGTCATTATTTATTTGTTTGTTTATCTTGATAATATTTTAGCGGTAGAGTTGCATATGGGAATCCAAAGTAGATAATACAAATTTTATGTCAAACTAGTTGTCTATGTTTTTTCAATTTTTGAATTCATTAGTTGTTTTTTTAAGGAAAAAAAAAAAGAAAATAAAAACTCATTGACCTATAATTTAACCAATTAATTAATAGAAGTTAAGAGCCCATTTCATCAACTAAATAAAATATGTTATTAAAAAAAGTCATTTTCTTCTACTTGGGTAAAGAAAAAGGGCCTTTACAAAAATATAACAAAGCGGTAAAATATTTACATTGTATATAATAATTTTAAAAACAAAAAAAGTCCACAGATCTACAATGAAAAATACAAAAAATGTCTTGTCAACAACCGCGTAATATATTTGGTACTTCGTTTAGGTTTGGATAGCAAAATCTAAATGATTTATTTTTTCAATTCTATCGTTTAATTTGGTTACACTATTGTTTAATTAATTGGGTTACAGGATCGTTTAAATTTTGTTACACGATCGTTTAGATTTGGCTAAACGATTTTTTTGTTTATACACGATCTTTTAGATTTGATTATCCTAATCTAAACAACGTAAAAAAAGAGGAGGAAAAGAAGAAAGACGATGCACGCAACGAAAAAAAAGAGAAAAAGAAGAAAGATAATAGAAAGAAATCAAACTTGGTTACATAAATCTAAACGAAGTAAAAAAAAGAAGAGGAAAAGAAGAAAGATGGAAAGAAATCGCAGCGAAAAAAAAGAAGAGTAAAGGAATAAAGACGATAAAAAAATCTTAGAGAGAAGAAGAAAGATGGTAGAGCAAACATAGAATATTTTAAAAATGGCTAACTTTATGGGCTTTGTTACACGGGCCGTAAATATTTTAGTAGTTTGTTATATTTATGAAAATTTCCCTAAGGAGAACAAAAGTCTTTAATTTTATATAGTTTTTTAAAACATTAGTAGAAAGTAGATAACAAATTGGAAAATTTAAAGGTGGTCATGGTTTTTTCACACCCCAACCCGGGGCACCTCCTCACTAGGCTCGAGATGTGGCGTGAAGCCGATTGACATCATTCTTCTTCTAACAACACCTATTGACCCTAATTAACTTGTAATTCTTATCTACCTCTTTTCTTTAAACTTAGACATAAAATGCAAAAAGAAAAGTTTAACTTGAAATTGATGAACTAAAATCTTTGCAAAATTTCGGGTTTACCAAACCATGGGACAACCTGTCCATAGTCTTATATAGAAAAAACTAAGTTCAGAATTCCAACCATGGCAACACCAAAACAAAAACTCAAAAAACTCAAACCCTTATACTAGTCTATTACAGACAACGACAACTAAACCTTTTATTAGTTTAATTACAAATTGTCATGCATGCATAAAATGAGTCGTACAAAAATCTAGCTAAACTTCTAGCAGAATAGGTGGAGTTTTAACAGGCATTAGAACCACGATCTCTACCTGTAAAAGAAATAAAACATTGAAAGGATGCCAATGAGCGACAACTTAAAAAAACATGTTAGTGAAAACATTTGAGCAAAATACATGTAAACTTAGCAAAACAACTTTCTCTTCAAATTTAGCTTTAAAACTTTCTTTTCTGTCTCGCTATACCTTTAACCCCTTGTATCTACGAGACAAAATTTTAAGCATGAAAGCCCTATACCTCGATACGATACCTGCGAGATGAAGCTCTAGGCACCAGTAGCACCCTATCTCGTTATAGCTATCATTAAGATGGAAAATCTACGCATCCATAAAGGCCCTCGTCTCTTACCTAGTCTATGTGATGGAAACTCTAGGCATCTACTGGATACCCTCATTCCACGACCTCTGTGCATACGAAAATCTCCCCCATAGAGTTTCTATCAGATCAAGATATCTTGGTACTGTGAGACCCTGATTCCAAAAGGGAGTCCTGTTGAAGAAGAACTCCGTTAAGATAAGTTATTTTGACCAAGTTTAGAGAGAAGCATTTTGCAAAGAAGGATGCGATTGGAGAAAGTGTGATGTGAAAAGAAGTAATTGAGTTTAAGAGACATCGTGTAACTCGTTGAGGCTTTTAAAAAAGAAGAAGTTCTGTTTAACGCCAAGGACTAGGCGATTGGAGTAGCAATGCGGGGAAAAGTGCCTATGCCTAAGAGTGTGGCGATGGGGTATGTTTTCTATTAAAGTGATTAGATGACCCTTTGGAAAGAGTAAAAGTCTCATGTTTACCGAGTAGAGAGTTAAGCCACTTAAAGAAGTTTAGCTTTTCAAGGAGATAACTTTGGCATCTCAAGGAAAGTGTCTATTCGTAATTGACGTTTGACTTATGTGTCAAGTTTGGGTTGACTGCAGAACATGACGAAATGAAAAGGTGACACGTGTAAAGAAGAGAAATGACCCTTGGGTGTGAAAGGTCACTAGAAATAGGACCTTATAGAATAGATGAAAAAAGAAAAGACATTTACTAAACGTTCTATTGAGTCATTAAGAGTAGATTTCAAAAGCTAGTTAAAGGAAACCACGAGACAAGAAGAGGAAGTCGGATGTCAAAAAGAGAAAAAGTTGAGGCTAAGTGTTGTTTTGGTGACTCTTATAAAACGAATGTTTGTTGTAAATAATTTCATATCCTTCTAAATGAATGCACATTGTTTACCACATAAGCATTGTAATTTATGATCTTAACAAACCGATAATTATCTTATGAATGTTGTATGAATAACATTCTTTTGTAATCGTTTCGTTGATGCTTGTTGTATCATATCTATGTTATGTGTTGAAAGTGATATGTTGAGCTAATGCCTCTCGTGTGATGTTGGTGTTGTGATGAGTAATGGAGACCGATCTATCGCAAAACACTGGTAGAGATCTTAAGTTTAACATAAGACTCTGGTCAGTGGGAATCCCAGGTCTAGGCAGGTAAATGCTGGTGAAAGTGAGTCCTAAGTCTGAGCGAGTATGAGTTGTTCTTGAAATGCTAGATGCTGGTGAAAGTGAATCCAAGATCTAAGGGAGAGATGATATGTGAAGACACTAGTGAAAGAGAATCTCAGGTTAGAGATGAGATTGAATATTACTAGATACTGATAGAAATTCCATGTAAATTGCGAGATTCTGGTGAGGGTGAATCCCGAGTCTAGACGTTGGGAGAATCCCAGGTTCCGGTGATGAGTAGCGATTGCTCTAATGGCTTCAGTTACGTGGAATCATTTTAATTATCGTGGCTGTGTTTGATGCGATAAAAAGCTCAAGTTTATGAAGCTTAATGTTGTTGTTGATGTTGTCATTGTTGTTATTGTTGTTATTAAATCTATTCTATTCCCAAAAAAGTTTTCTTAAACCCATCACTCACTAAGCCTTGGACTTATGTTTTAAGTTTTTCCTCTCCAGGTTGTTAGGCATTAGAGACCAAGTAAGGAATGGAGGTCGGGCGTAGAAGCCAAGTAAAGGAGGGAAAGGAGGGTTGTTATGCAAACTTCTGCATTGTCCAATTCATGTCATTCTACCTTGGGTTTAAGGAGTTAATAGGTAAGAACTTCACTCCTTAATGCAAGAAGCTCTCGCTTAGATCAGAAGGCCATCTAATACGTTAAGGTTGGAGAGGCTGAAGACGATAAGTGTGAAGGAACTAAGTAAGAAAAAGGAAGCCCTGATGGTTGTCCTGAAATGCTTGTTAGGCAACAGAGGAGAAGGATGAAAATGTGGTCTTTGCACATCTAAATACCTAGCCATAAGGAGCAACATTGAGCGGTGGAGGAAGGAAAGTGGATTAAAACTCAATTTTAAATTTTGTGTCTAGCAAGGAAAGGAATGTAACCGTTATGTCGAACTTTATGTAAAGTGTCAAGTTAATAAAAAAAGAAGTTATGTTTATTCTGTTACTTATTATTTGTACTTAACACTTAGTAATGAATTTCTTTGTTGTGACAATAGTGCTAAGCGATGAAGTAAGTCTAAAGGGTGCAGATTTTTTCGCTGCAATGAGTTAAGTGTCTAAGGTTTGAGGCGAAGGCCTTGTGATTGAACAAATTAGAGTAAGTTGATCCACTTATTAGACGTTCATCGCATCATCTCGTGGTGAGATACGCGGCAAGTGTCTACGTAGCACGTCCCCCATCTGGCTGCAAGAAGTGGCATTTTGGGGAAGCTTGACAGGTATAGACTTAAGTAGATTTAGAAACCTCATGCTAAAACTTCAACTCACTTAAATTAGCATGCTTATGAAAAACTCTTGCATTCAGCAAGTCTCAAATTTAGCTTTGTTCAAATAATCTCTTTGCTGAAATATTTGCAGAAACTCAGGATTCAAACAAATTCTCATAAATCTCATGTTAAATTTAAGAAACATTTCTCAAATTAAATGTTTTAGAACTTTAACTCAATCATGCTTTCTCATAACTCATTTCTAAACTTAAAACTCATGCTGTGTAAATAATTTCATAAGTCTAGCATATTCAAATGTTTAAACTCAAAGAATGCTTTAGAACATAAATTATTAAATCAAGCTTAGAAATTCATTTTAGTCACTCACAAATTTTGGCTAGATTCTTGATTTATGGATTTGTCATATTTCTTCTTGCCCTGAAATAACAAGAAAACATCAAGTTACTTTGGTTCCAACAAAGAGAAACTTCTTCAACTTCCTTACTTTAGCTTTTTCCCTTTTCTACTCAAGATAACTTTTTCTTACTAACCTTGATTTCTTTGAACTCTTTGATTGGTCTTAGCTTGCTCAAGACCGATTCTTCAAGTTTGCCTAGCTCCACACGAGCTCCCAATAAATTTGGAGCCTAACACAACAAGCCCTAACTTAGCAAACTTGCTCTTAAGCTTCTTAAACAAGGAAGAGAAACTTGGACTTACTTGGATCTAGCCTCAAGCTTTACTCTTCCTGTTTAGCTCAAGCTCGCCAACACCCTTGATTGAACACCCAACTGAAACTTGGCGCCTAACGAGCCTTTTTTTTTCTTTTTTTGCTCCAACACATACAAGCAACTCAACTTCTCTTTACCTCTTCTCTCTATCTTGCCCTTGGAGTGAAAATGGTGAGAAATGAGAGAAATGCGAGTTTGTTGTCTTTGAAAACACTTCTTATGTCTGAAAAATGCTAACCTCGCACGATAGAAATTTTTGAAAATTTGTTCATTGCTCGTCCAATAAGTGATCTCAGGCGAGATGGCTCGAGACCCATCTCTAAAACCTTTCTATTTTTCAACTCGGTCGACAGCACCGAGATGCTCTTACTTTAGTACCAGGATTTGCTCTCTTTTTTCCACCATGCCCAGGATTACTCAAGGTTGCCCTAAAATTCTTATTTTTGTCTTCTCTCTCTCGAACAGGATCGAGTCTGAATACTATGTCCTGAGATTTTGGACAAAACTCTTAGCCTCTTCTCAACTCTTAGCAAGCAAATGAGATAGAAAACGTGGGTATTACAGTTTCTGAATTGATTCCTAATTGAAAAACAAAAACAAGTCTTTGAAGACTGTTTTCTTTAGTTTTCAAAACATGATTTTGGAGAGAAGGTTAAAATCCATCACTCCCAATTGTTATACTAAAAAACTATCACCCGTGCTTTTGTATAACGTTTGGAAAATAAAAATGTTATAATTATTAAAATAGTTATGGAAAGAGGTACTACTAATTACATGGGACCAAGACAAGTTACATGGGACCAAACCTAAGAACAATCTCAACTATGAGGAAACAAATATTTGAAAAGCATGAAAAGAAAAACCAAAGCAGCTCAAGGATACGTGAAGAAAGAAAATCAGAAAGAGGGACCATTCAGAAAGTATTTAATTTATTATTACTGAAATAAGTAAAAACTAAACAAAAAAGGATCACCCACCATACTTAAGCTTCATAAATTCATCAAACCACTACTACCAAACTTCTTTTATGCATTGTAGATGCCAATCTCCACCTCACTCAAACATTTTTCTGAGTCTCAGAACCTCTCAATTAACTCAAATAGAACCAAAATTTGAATTTTCTTTCACTAAATTATTACTTTACCAACCACATATTTATTGGACATGGTTACATGAGCTATTTTTATGTGATACTATAATATTTTAATCTCGCCTTCTAATTACTAGTAATGATTTATCGAAATTTTATAATTTATAATTTTATTTATTATTATTATTATTATTATTTGTGTTTTAATGGTTTAGTGTCAAGGTTGAAAACTCATTTATATTTATTAATTTAAATCATGCTTTTCGAGCATACTGAAATAACTTCCAATAATTCTGTACTTTATAATTATATGTAATATAAAAATCACTTTTATAGACCAAAAAAATAAAAATTGGAAGAATTAGTACAATGGATGCCAGGATTCCATGTGTAACACCAACTACACCCAAATAGTGTTATGTTGACATAATTAAATGTACTTATTCAACTTCAAAGTTATCTTTCACATATAATAAATCTATTTTGTAAATACTTGACAACCTTTGTTGTTTTAACATCTTGCAACGAGTACCTAAACACGATAACTTACTTTTTTATGTGGATCACATCCATGCATGAATGAACAACATTCATTTGATGTTTAACCACCTATAATAGAAACAATCAACAAATTACCCAATAAATTGTGTCTAGTCGACATAAGATTGTCTCTACTGTTTTAACATTTCTCAATGGACATCAATTGAAAAGTCGTACCAAGGTCAAAAGTAGTCATTTATAAAAATGTAGAGGCAAAAAGTGAATGTAAAACTTTTCCTACTCCCCCCCCCCCCCCCCCACATAGTATACATTTCATATTTAGTTTTTAGATCTTGAAAATTAAGCTATAAACACTCCTTCCACTTCTTTTTCCTTTTTGTTTTCTAATCTACTTTTTACACAAGTTTTCAAAAATCAAGTCACATTTTGAAAAATAAAAATTTAGGCCTCATTTGGTAAGCATTTTGTTTTTAGTTTTTAGCTTTTAAAGATTAAGTCTATTTTCTCCCCATTTTATACAATTATTTACATATTTCTTAAGTACAATGGTTGAGTTCTTAGCAAAATTTCAAAACATAAAAATGAGTTTTTTAAAGCTACTGCTTTTAGTTTTCAAAATTTTGCTTGGTTTTTTTTAAGCATTAGTAAAAAAGTAAATAATAAAGAGAAAGTTGAAGGTGGAAGTAGTGTCTGTACATTTAATTAAAAAAAAGAAAACAAAATAGTTACCAAATGGGGCTATAGTTTTAATAAACTTGTTGTTTTTTGAATTTGACTAAGATTTCAACTCTTATGCTTAATAGTGATGCATATGTTAGATTTTATGTCCTAAAACTCATGATTTGTGAATGTTAAACTATTATATTATTCTATAAATTTGTTATTAACGTATGGTTTGATAAGTTGTTATTGAATAAGAAATTTTCTCGTTATAAACTCATAATTCAATAAACAAAGTTCCTTGACAATTGTCTGAGTACCGAACTTTATGTAGTAACATAAATGTGAATTAAGTTCAAGTCAATAGCCAAAATGGTCTATGATATAGAAATGAGGTTAGACGCTTTATTGTGAAGACACTATAGATTGACCCACTTTTTATTTCGTACAAGTCATGTGATCATGAATCATTCCTGGAGAGCTTACATAAGACCAGACCATTAAATAGTCAATTTTACATTGTAACATCGTTTGCTATTTAAAACTAACTACTTCAACTTTGATGCCTAGGTAACTTGAACTTAATCCTAATCTAATTATGAACTCTCGTTTACTCAATATTATCCTTAGATCTAAGTAGATGAGAGTAGCTCAACAACGTCAACCCAATATACTTTAAATTTCAAGGGTAAAACTAGGTGGGTAGCTAAGGACATAGGGTGCAAAGTGGAATTCATTCCTACCAGCTTGTAGGGTTAGTAGAGAGGTTGTTTTCTTAAGTGCTGACTTTAGGTCTTGAAAAATGGGCCCCTCTTTGTTTGACCCGAGAGAGATTCAGTTTATGTTGGATCATAAACCAATAGTTCATTCTAACCTGAGGCTTAAGGAAAAAGATGTAATTTCGGAGATAAAACTATAATTTCACCCAGCCAAGATTATAATCAACTTGTAAAGGTTTAACTTACTAATCATGGTTATATCATATGGACACAAATATATCTACAATGAGAAAAGTGCAACTATGGGCTATATTTGTAATGCCCAAAAGTAAGTAATTTTAAGTTTAATTATCCTAAGTTAAATTTTGGTAACTATTGAAATTATTTTTGGGTGTTATATGATTTAACTGTGGAAATCCTTGATTGGTAGAAATTAGAATTAATTAGATACTTTAGGAAAATATCTAATTAGTTGAATTTTGGAATTAATGATTGAATTGGATTGTTTTTAAGTAGTTTGTGTTGAGGGATTTAGTATTTGAGAGAATTTTGAATAATTTTATATAGGAGTATATAATTATTTGAATTTAAGGTTAAAATAATTGTATCATGAAAATAATATAATTATTTAGATTGATTTATTTATTTTGGAAGGTTAAAGTGATGTGATTGGTTGAGGAGAGAGAAGTGTTGATTTTATTTTGAGAAGAGTTAAAAAGAAGATTTATTTGGTGAAACCCTAATATCACAAAAATAGTAATAGTAATAATATTATTATCTTTATTTAAATAAGGCGTGAGGAGTTGTGCACTTCATCCCTTCCATTTGGTGAAACCCTAATATCACAAAGGAAGAAAAAGAACCCTAGTCGTTGCGTCTCCACCACCGTTGAAGCCTTCACCACGAATCATGTCGTCTCCGTCGTCCACTGTGTAGTTGTCGATCGTTGGCCAAGTTGAAGCCACCTGAGCCGAGGACCCTAACAAGTCGTTCGTCTCAAGCATCTTCGTCTCTGTCGCAAGTCACCGGTTATCCGTCTTTCATCACAGGCCTTCGCTCGACACCGTCAACGAATGATAGGACAAGCCGATGCTCTTCGTTCGTCGACCGTTAAGCCGATCCTCGTCTCCACAAGCCACCGCAATTCGCACCGCATCTCCTCCATCACCGTTCGAGTTGAGCTGCATGCGTGCCTTAGTCGAGCCGTCCTCTTGCGTCCGAGTTGCGCATGCTTAAGCAAGCCCCCAGCTGATTCCCTCCTTCAGCCAAACTGCCTAGCCAGTTTCCCCTCTAGTCAAGTCATTTTGAGCCATCAAGCTTATTTTTGGCATTTTCACCTTTTTTTAGATAATTTTGGTAGGTGGATCGGGTTTTGGTTAATGCCCAACAAATATTGACTTTTGGACTCTAATTAATTTAATTTTTGGATTTATTTATTTAGATTTTAACTAGAAGTTTGAGCCATGGAATTTACCCAACCAAGGTTAAGTTCAATTTGACCTCAACTTTGGGTAAGTTGAAATAAATGGATTTTTGGGTTTTTAAGCAACCATTAAATTGATTATCTTAGTATTTTACCTTTATTGTTTAGGATTTTCTTGGGAAGCTTGACCTTACTGTCAGGATTATACTTTTTGGTTTAAGTTAATCTCTAGGTAAGAGATTCTCTTACTAGACCTTCGAATTGAAGTATGAGCTTGTATGTAACCTTTTCCATTATGCATTAAAGTAGCTAATATGCATAATGTGTTTATGACTTATGATGATTGATATCCATGACTAGTCTATGCTTATGATGACAGTTAGTTTTGACTTAGTTATGTTGATGATGACTGTTGATGTTGATGTTACGCATGAATTATTATTCTCATGATTAAGAATGCTATGGTTAATAGTCATGCCATGATGTTATATTATGTTACATGTTATGGTTAGATCGTACTGTTAGCTTTATCTATTAAAGTCATACCCACGGGTGTCCCTCGGGATCACCAACTTTTTATGACTGTGTAGTCTGACAGGATCACCAGTCCAATATGAGATGATATGTTACAAGTGACTTGATGGGGTCACTCACAGCCCGATTGTCTTAGTGTTTCTTTCAAGATTCACTAAAGACCAGTTTGTCTTAGGTGTACCTTGTGTTCATCGAAGACCAATTTTGTCCTAGGTGTTTCTTTGAGTTCCCTAAAAACCACAGATGTTCCTACCGGACCACAGATTGCGCGTGTTCGAGAACGTGCCAGTTAGGGTACCACTTTACAAGACTCTAATAGAAAGTTAACAGTCACCTAACGCAACTAGTAGTAGGTCCCTTAATGAGTATATTTTTATACTCACTCTTTTATATTTAATTTTTCAGGCAGAGGTAGAGGTAAGAGTAGAGGAAAGTTGGAGAATGACAAGAAGTGACCGTGGCATGCCATAGGGGAACACTTTTGCTTTCGCTTTATGTTATTAGATTTTGATTTCAGTATTTATGCACTTTTACTTATTTTACTATTTTAAAAATAGATAGGGCCCGAGCTAGGAACTTACTTTTAGATTTATTTCTACTTACTTTAGTTTATTTATGATTTTACTGGATATTTGAGTTTTTTAATTACGAAAATTTGATATTTTTTATTTTAGTTTAAGAAATTTTATTTTCCTTTAAGTAGTATTGAGTAGTAATGATCTCAGCTTAGTATAAAGAGTTGGGTCGTTATAGTTTGTGGCAAAGCTTAAGTTTTAGGTTCTGCAGACTGATTTACGAAGTAAGTTTTTGTTTTTGTTTTTACCTTATGGCTAACACGATCCTTCGTGAATCGTCAGGTATGTTTTATAATTTATGATGATGTTAAGAATATAACCTTGCCTGAATTAAACTAGATAATGTATGAATGTTATGATCGCATTGTGAAAACTTCTGCTGATGGAATTTAGGAAAAATGTCGTCACGTAGAGGTGGTAGGAGAGGCAGAGGAGCTGGACGTACCCAGCCTGAAGAGCAATCTGTTGTACTAACTACCAACCCTACTGCAACTGTCACTCAAGCAGACCTCGCTGCAATGGAGAAGAGATACCAAGATATGCTGAGAGATGCTTTGGCATAGTTGCATGTTGCATAACAGACCCTGCCAGCCCTTGTTCAGACCCAATGGAACCCCAGATCGTGCCAGACTAATTGTCAGCACAGGCTAAGCATCTGAAAGACTTCAGAAAGTACAACCCCAAGACGTTTGACGGGTCCATGGATGATCCCACCAAGGCTGAGATGTGGTTAACTTCTGTAGAGACCATCTTCAGGTACATGAAGTGCCTTAACGACCAAAAAGTTCAGTGTGCAATATTCTTTTTTACAGACAGGAGCACAACTGATGGAAAAAAAACATCAGAAAAACATGTAGCAGAAGACAAGGATCATGCTTTACTCTATATGCATCTAAACGATTTAGAAATTAACATGCTGTAACTAAACGACAGACCAAAACGAAGAATAAAGAAGGTAAACGATGAGCTTACCTTTGTAGTTCTCAACTTCTTCTTCGTTCCAAAACTTCTACTTTACCTAAAGATCACGAGCAAAGGACAACCACTATGACGACCTACTAATCTCTGGACTAAGAACTGAGTTGTGGGACTCGTTTTTATGAAGGATATCTTAGAGAAATGGAAGGAGGAAGGTGTATCGTTTAGAGGTTATTCATGAGATTTTCATCATCCTCTTCGCATTCTTTAATGGAAGTTTATATAGAAAATTACATGCAATTTTCTTTTATGTAATCTCAACAGCTAATTAATCCATTAACCCTTAATGGAATTAGTGGCTTATAAGTTCATTACAAGCTGCCACATTTCCCACTAACATTTAGTAATAAATATATTAGTCCAAGGACAATTTGGTCATTAGACCAATTAAGTCAAGGTCAAAATTTGACTTTTCTTAGTTAGAAGTCAACTTTTTGACTTTTTGCTATTTTATCTGTCTTGACTAACTTCAACCTCTCGAGTATGAATCCGCATTCATTTTTCTAAAATTCAAATCATATTTGAATATAAATCCGGTCAAAGTTTTATCTTTCAAAGTGAAAAGTCAACATGTTGACTTTTACAACATTGACCGTTTCAAAACTTTTCAAGCTTCTAAATATAAATCCATATTTATATTTTTATTATTTAAATCATATTTAAACATAAAGCTTGAAGTTTATATTTACCGACTTATATCATATACACTTGTCGGTTTCTCTCTCTCTACCTAATTCGAACAATTCGAGTTATTCCAACATATTGTTCTTAGTTGAATCCATATGAGCTAATAGGGAAACCTAATGGACCTATAGATCATGGACTCCAACGATTCGAGATTAACTGGCTAAACTCTTTTAGACCAAGCTTAATCAACATTCGTTAACTAATGAGTCATTCCACTAAAGACTCTTAGTTGCACTCCCCTTACTATAGATATATTTCTGTCCACCTAATATAACCATGATGAGTAAGTTGATCCTTCATAGGTTGTTCATAATCTTGGCTGGGTCAAAATATCGTTTTACCACCAAGATTACATCTTGCTCCTTAAGACCCACTGACCCACTATTGAACAATTGGTTTAAGATCCAGCCTATAAACCTAAATCCTTCTCGGGCCAATGAGTAGGTGGGGTCCCTTGTTCAAGACTTGGATTCAGTCCTTAAGGGAATAACCTATCTACTATCCCAGAAGTGAATAGGAGTGAATCGTGTCTTGCACCCTATGTCCCTAGCTATCAACTCGGTCTTATCTCTGAAATGAGAGGCTTATTGGGCCAGCGAAGATGAGCTGCCTTCAATTATGCAGATCTAAGGATTCTACCGAATGAACAAAAGTTCATAGTTAGCTCAGGATTAAGAGCAAGTTACCTAGGTCATCATAATTGAAATAGTCAGTTTATATAGTTTACGGTGTTATAACTAAAAGTGACTATTTCGTGGTTCCAGTCTTATGCAAACCATTTACATAAGACGCCTCCACTCCCATGTCTATACATGAACGATTCAGTATTACATCGTTTGTACTAACTACGGAGTGAGCTGCATCCATAGTGTTTTTCAGCAACATCATTAGAAGCTTGCTGCAGTAGGAAGGACTTTGAGAGAGTTACCTACCTGTCGTAGCTGTGGGAGGTCTCATGGAGGACGTTGCTTAGTAAGAAGTAGAGTTTGTTACAAGTGCAAGCAGCCAGGGAAGAGTTTTTGCCACTACTCGTGAGGAGGCTGAGCAAGCTGGTACAGTGGTGACAGGTATGCTCCCAATCTTGGGGCACTTCGCATTTATGTTGTTTGACTCGAGGTCATCTCATTCTTTCATATCTCGATTTTTGTTTAGCATGTGTTTAGAGGTAGAACCATCGAGTAGTATACTATCTGTTTCTACTCCGTCGGGAGAAATTATGTTGTCCAAAAGAAGAGATAAAAGCATGTCAAGTAGAGATAGCAAACCATTTGTTAGATGTAACTTTGCTAGTTTTAGACATGCGAGATTTTGATGTAATCCTAGGCATGAATTGATTATATGCCAACCATGTAAGTATAGATTGTTTCCGCAAGAGGTAGTTTTTAACCTTCATTCAGCAGCTAGTTTCAAGTTTAAGGGGACTGGGAATGTGGTCCTATCCAAAGTTATCTCAGCTATGACAACTAGTAAGCTACTCAACCAGGGTACTTGGAGTATCTTGGCTAGCATAGTAGACACTAGAGAGCCTGAAGTTTCCTTGCGTCTGAGTCGATGTTGAGAGAATATCCCGACGTTTTCCTTTATGAGCTTCCAGAAGTTCCACCCCCCATGGCGATCGATTTTGCTATTGAGCTGGACCCAGACATTGTTCCAATATCTAGAGCTTCTTATAGAATGACCCTAGCTGAGTTCAAAGAGCTGAAGGTCTAGTTGTAGAAGATGCTAGACAAGGGTTTTGTTCGACCTAGTGTGTCATCTTGGGGAGCACCAGTACTGTTTGTGAAGAAGAAAGATTGATTGATGTGCCTTTGCATTGATTACGGAGAGCTGAATAAGATGGCAGTCAAGAACCGCTATCCATTACCCATAATTGACGACTTGTTTGATTAGTTACAAGGAGCCACTGTTTTCTCTAAGATTGATTTATGTTCCGGCTACCACCAGTTTAGGATTAGATACAGCGATATTCCTAAAACTGCTTTTTATTCCAGATATGAGCATTGCGAGTTCATTGTAATGTCTTTTGGCTTAACCAATGCTCCTGTTGTGTTTATGGATCTAATGAACAAGGTGTTTAAGGATTTCTTGGATGCTTTTGTTATAGTTTTTATTGATGACATCTTGGTTTACTCCAAGACAGAGGCTGAGCATGAGGAACATTTGCATCAGGTTTTGGAGACTCTTCGAGCCAATAAGCTATATGCTAAGTTTTCTGAGTGTGATTTCTTGCTGAAGAAGGTATCTTTTCTTAACCATATCGTATATAGTGAGGGAGTTTGGCTGAAGAAGGTATCTTTTCTTGGCCATGTCGTATATAGTGAGGGAGTCTCTGTAGACCCAGCGAAGATTGAAGTTGTTACCAGTTGACCTTAACCTTCTATAGTTAGTGAGGTTCGTAGTTTTCTGGATTTAGCAGGTTATTACAGAAGGTTCATGGAAGATTTCTCCCGTATAGCCAGCCTTTGACTCAGTTGACCAGGAAGGGGACTCCTTTTGTTTTCAGCCCAACATGTGAGAGTAGTTTCCTTGAGCTTAAGTAGAAACTCGTGACTGCACCCGTCTTTACAGTGCTAGATGGATCTAGAAGTTTTGAAATCTACAGTGATGCCACTAAGAAAGGATTGAGTTTTTTTTTATGCAACAAGGTAAAGTGGTTGCTTATGGCTCTTGTCAGTTGAAGAGTTATGAGCAGAACTACCCTACACATGATTTAGAGTTGGTAGTAGTGGTTTTTGCATTGAAGATATGGAGACACTACTTGTATGGGGAGAAGATACAAATTTTTACTGACCACAAGAGCCTGAAATACTTCTTGATCCAGAAGGAGTTGAACATGAGACAAAGAAGATGGTTGGAGTTAGTAAAGGACTATGACTGCGAGATTCTGTACCACCCAGGTAAGGCGAATGTGGTAGCTGATGCGCTCAGTAGGAAGATGTCACATTCAGCAGCACTTATTACTGAGAAGGCCCCTTTGCTTAGTGACTTTGAGAGAGCGAGATTGCAGGTTCAGTAGGAAAAGTTACCTTATAGTTGGTTCAGTTGTCAGTACAGCCGACCTTGAGACAAAGGATTATTGTTGCTCACCTAAATGATCGATATTTGGTTGAGAAGCATCACCTTGTAGAAGCAGGGCAAGATGTGGAGTTCTCCATAGCCTCTGATGATGGACTTATGTTTGAGAGGTATTTATGCATCCCAGCAGACACTACAATTAAGACTGAGCTTTTGACTGGGGGCTCATAGTTCTTCATTTTCTATGCATCCTAACAATACAAAGATGTACCATGACTTGAAGTGAGTTTACTGGTGGTAAAATATGAAGAGAGAAGTGGCAAACTTCGTTAGTACATGCTTGGTGTGCCAGCAGGTGAAGGCACAAAGACAGAGGCCAGCAAGTTTGTTGCAACCCTTGAGTGTGCCAGAGTGGAATTGGGAGAGTGTGTCTATGGACTTTATTACATGACTGCCTAGAATCCTAACTGGTTATACAGTGATTTGGGTAGTTGTTGACAGGCTCACGAAGTCAGCCCATTTCATTCAAGGGAAATCCACCTACACTGCCAGTAAGTGGAGACAATTATATATGATGGAGATAGTAAGGCTACATGGAGTGCTTGTATCTATTGTTTCTGACAGAGATGCTCGTTTCACTTCAAAGTTCTGGAAAGGACTTCAACTTGCATTGGACACGAGGTTAGATTTCAGTACAGCCTTTTATCCTCAGACTGATGGTCAAACAAAGAGGTTGAACTAGATATTGGAAGATATGCTGCGAACTTGTGTACTGGAGTTTTCAAGGAGTTGGGACTTTCATTTGCACTTAATGGAGTTTGCCTATAATAACAGTTATCAAGCGACCATTGGCATGACATTGTTTAAGGCTCTGTATGGTAGATGTTATAGATCTCTTGTTTGTTGGGGTGAGGTTGGTGAGCAGAGAATGTTAGGCCATGAGTTAGTTTAGACCACAAATGGTTTGCATAAGACAGGAACCACGAAGTAGTCACTTTTAGTTATAACACCGTAAACTATAAACTGACTATTTCGTTTATGATGACCTAGGTAACTTGGTCTTAATCCTGAGCTAACTATGAACTTCTGTTCATTCGGTAGTATCCTTAGATCTTCATAGGTGAGGGCAGCTTAACATCGCTGGCCCAATAAGCCTCCCATTTTAGGGGTAAGACCGAGTGGATAGCTAGGGACATAGGGTGCAAGATGGAATTCACTCCTACCCACTTCTAGGATAGTAGATAGGTTGTTTCCTTAAGGACTGAATCCAAGTCTTTAATAAGGGGCCCCACCTTCTCATTGGCCCGAGAAGGATTCTGGTTTATAGGTTGGACCTTAAACCAATTGTTCAATAGTGGATCAGTGGGTCTTAAGGAGCAAGATGTAATCTCGGGGTAAAACGGTATTTTAACCCAGCCAAGATTACGAACAACCTGTGAAGGATTGACTTACCCATTATGGTTATATCAGGTGGACAGAAATATATCTATAGTGAGGGGAGTGCAACTAAGAGTCTTTAGTGGAATGACTCTTTATTTAACGAATGTTGATTAACTTTGGTCTAAAATAGTTTAGCCAGTTAATCTTGGATCGTTGGAGCCCATGATCTATAGATCCATTAGGTTCCCCTACTAACTCATATGGATTCAACTAAGAACAAGTATGTTGAAGTAATTTGAATTGTTCGAATAATGATAAGAGAGAGAAACCGACAAATATATAAGATATAAGTCGGTAGATATAAACTTTAAGCTTTTTAAATATGATTTAAATAAAAATGAATATAGATTCATATTTAAAAGCTTGAAAAGTTTTAAAAAACGGTTAAAAGTCAACATGTTGATTTTGAACTTTGACCGGATTCATATTCAAATATGATTTGAATTTTAGAAAAATGAATACAGATTCATACTCGGAAGATTAGAATTAGTCAAGACAGGAAAAATAGTAAAAAATCAAAAAGTTGACTTTTGACTGAGAAAAGTCATAGTTTGACTTTGACTTAAGTTGGTCAAATGACCAAAATGCCCATTTGATTAATTACTTTATTAATTAATGGTTAATGGGCAATGTGGCAACTGATTATGAATTAAAATCTACTAATTTCATTAAAGAGTTAATGAATTGATTAGGTGTTGATAAGATATGAAATAATTTACATGCAAATTTGTATGTAAATTTCATATAAAACTTCTCATTACCGAATGAGAAAATAATGAGGTTTTCTCTTAAAAAACACCTAAACGATTGACTACATCTCTCTAAAAAATTTTCTTCGCATAATCGAGTCCCACAACTCCGTTCTTGGTCCTGAGCATAGTAGGTCAGCTTGGTGGTTGTCCTTGCTCATGATTTTCAGGAAGAGAATAAGTTTTGGACCAAAGAAGAAGTTGAGAACTACAAAGGTAAGTGCATCATTTACCTTCCTCTCTCTTCGTTTAGGTTCATCGCATGGTAGATGTATGTTAACTTCTAAATCGTTTAAATGCATATAGAGTAAAGCATGATCCTTTAAATTCCGCTGCTACATGTCTCTAGTTGTTTTTTCCATCAGTATACACCTAACAAACACTTCAACCAACTTGTCTAAGTCAACCACCTCGCATGATAACCTCTTGACATGGTCGTAAGCCTCTTCATGTGTGCATAGCTTCCTCGCCTACCATCACGCCTACTAACCTCATAGCTTAGCCTCATCTCCTCACCTAACACCATTATCTCACCTAGCCTTGACAAGCTTCCTCCTTACTTGGTTTTGTCCCTTAAATGATAAGCATATTGAGTAAAAAATCTAGCTATTCTGACCCGTACAAATCAAAGGACAATCCTTCGTGAACAAGAGTTCATAATACACTCAGGATTATGAGTAAGTTACCTAGGTTATCCTAATGAAATAGAAACATAACTAGTTAATGGAGTTACATCTAGTGGTTATTATTTCATGGTGCAATCTTATGCAAACGCATTGCATAGAATACCCTCACTCGCATGTCACCTACACAAACGCGTTGGATCATTGCTTTTGTATCTAATACAAAGTGAGGTGTATTCATACTATTATCAGAATAGGTACCTAGCCTTATCCCTATACTATAGACCCTTTAAGCTGTAACTCGAACATCGATCCCTGTATGTCTCTACATACTGTTCAAGTCTCATAAAACAACTTAGGATGTTAGTTTATATGATTTAGGTTATTAAGACAAAATTAATAATATAATTAATAACACTTATTGGAATTATAATAATAACACTTTATTAATAACGATCAACAGATTATATTTACTATCTACGAATTTTAGGACATAAAACCCAACACCAACCTCATGGAGGTTACCAATCATTCTTTTTCCATCTAAATGAATCCTTTAGAGGTTATCTTGCCTTCCTGAGCCACATAGCAACATAGTCTTTCTTATACTTAGAGGTTCTTTCTTCAGACGCTTAAGTCCTATTTGTACTAATCCTAAATTGGATTAGTCACTCTTAAACTCGTCTTAGCTTGCCAGATCCTACTTTGTACTTTATACATGTATGTTTAGTATCTCCCCTAATCATGCTTAACTTAACCTCCACATGTAATCTGCTGACCAACCAAGATTAGGAAAGTTTTCCAAATTTTTCTAACTCCTTTCACCTACCTTTCTCGCATTATTAAACCAAAACGCCTATTTCCTTGCGTTACCAAGCTTAAACACAAACCCTTCTCAATGGGTCGCCTAGACTTAATTCGAACTAATTTTCAAAATGTCTACTACTTTAAAATGCCTTTCTTCCGAAAATAATCCTTCTATTCAGAATGCAGGTTTTACACTAAACGCCTAGCCTTGTCTTTCTCGCCTAGCCATCCTTGCCACACCAAATTAACCTTCTTGGCCACCCAACATGTGTCTTTAGAGGTTCTCATGACCTTTCTTGGCCATCTAGAATATGCAACATGCCTAGCCAACACTTAGCTAAACTTTAAACATTCCTTAGGCCTACCATAGCTATAATGACAATTTCCTTTTGTCATTTTAACTTAATCCTAAAAATGGCACATCTTCCATAACATTGGAACTTAACCATCCAATCAAAGTAATATTTCTACTCAATATTTTCTCCCCTTAAGTTCCTTAGAAGACTTAAAGATTCATGGGTCCAGAGTTTACAGTGTCCCTCCCCTTAAGAAATTTTGTCCTTGAAATTTGTGCAATGTTCTTCAAGTAACAAAACAACTCTTGCTTACTTTAGTCCCCTTAATTTTTTTAGTACCTATCTATATATTACTGTTAGTTTTGCTCAATAACTTGGACAACTTGACTTAGAGAAACTCTTTAATTTATAACACAACATTGTTCTTAATTCAAGTAATTACAACCTTATTCTAAAGTATTAGTTTCAACTTTTTGTTTAGGGTCAGTTGGTCCTTCTTTACTCCTTTTTGTTTAGTATCAACTTTTTTTTTATTGATTGTGACACACTCTTTAGCTCTTGTGGTTTTGTATGAAGTTTTGAACATTCTTTCAAATAATTTTCTAGTTGTTGATAGTAAAAGCATACACTTGTAATCTTTAGACAGGATCCTTAATGGTATTTCTGATATTCTACACAATATACCATTCTACACAATATGCTCTTTTGTCAATATGAACTGTGGATTCTAGTTTAGATAGTGGTGGTCTTCCATTTGTATCTTAAATCCTTGGTTTTTCTTTTGAAATACTCTACCCAAGCTTTTTGGTTTATATGATCGTCCTTTAGGTCGTGTTTGAAAATCCTTCTTTGTTGATTTTTGGGACTTAAATTTACTTTGGTGTTGCTTATCCTTGCTTTCATCGTCCTTCCTTTCTTCAAATTTCTCTCTTTCTTCTAACAGACTCTACTCCACCCACAAATCGGTTTCAATTAACTACGAAACATTAGTCCATTTCGCAATGGCACTTACCAGGGTACATATTTCTTTCCTCAATCTTGTCTCACACCTTTGACATCTTTCCTCTTTAGATGGGATAATGGGTTTCAGATACTGTAAAAGTGCAGTATATTTTCGTTTATATTTAGCCACTGAAAATGATTTCTTGCTCAATTTCAAGAACTCATCTCTCTTAGCCTTATAATAACATTGTTGGGTAATATTTGTCTTTAAATATTGTCTTGAAAGTCTTCTAATCCATAATCTCTACATCTTCTCGTCGAACTTTAATCGATCTCCACCAACCTTGTACTTCCTTTTGGTCAAGGAAAGTGGCTAATTTAAACCATTTTGTCCTCTAAACAGTCCATCACTTGGAAACACTTTTTCAACAAGTTTAACCAATTCTCAACGTCTACTGGATCAGCTGATCCTTAAACAAAGTGGCTCATAGGTGTTTTAACCTTTCTATACTGTGATTCTTTTCAAACTTAGTTTGTAACGAGCCTAATGTTTCTACAAACTTTAGATAAATTTCTCTTTCTCCTTGTGATGGTTGTTGAGTGGTACTAGACTCTATCTTATGTTGTGATTAATCTTCCCTTCTTCTAGTAGGATCATTACTCTTTTTTCCTACTTGCATTTGTTTTCTATTTCCTTAATGCATACTTTTAGATCCCATATCATGTAAATGCTTAGCATAACCTTAACTTAATAAAATGTAAGAGCACTTAAGGTTGAAAAAAGAGTTTACCAAATATTTACATAAGGATTTACATAGAATTTCTTCATAGACATAACATTTACATTCTTCATTCACACAAATAGTGTTATATATTTATATTCGATAAAGTTAGGTCGTATCCCTAAAAAAATGACTCTAGTTTGAATTGTTCTCAACACACGGGTGGTATGGTTTCCATTTCTTTTTGTTAATCCATCTTAAGGAGTAGACAATCCTTTTTGAAATGTCCGGATTAGTAATAGTAGAAACATCGATTAGTAACATCAAGGCATGGTCCTTGATGGTATATTCAACAACTCCTATAGACCGTCTTCTACCTACTTCACTTGATACTTCCCTCATTGAGCAAGATCCTACTGCTTCCTACATCAATAAAGACCTCCGTTCTTTTTACTCCTTCAAGTTTTTCTCTATTTCAATTAAAGTTGCAGTTAATGAGTACAAACTCAAGCATGCATTATTGGTGATTTCTGTTGTATAGTATTCGATTCTTAGTCGATCAATCAATTTCCTACATTCCTTCTTCGGAACATAAAGAATAGTGACATATACCATTTTTCGTGTAAATTTCTTAACAAATTTCTTAATAGAATTTGACCCTTAGAACAATTCTTCTTTTTCCTTCGGACTATAGTAATGTCTAGAGAAACATTCTTCTTTAAACATATATTGAAACATTTCCTAGATAAATCTTTCTATCTTGGTTAATTCCTGCTTAACTTTCCACCATTCTTTTGTATCCCCCTGTAAAATCACCTTAGCTTATTCCACTGCAAAAAATCAAGGTTATCCCAATGCAGAAAAAGACATCGAAAGAACAAACATCGGGAAAGACCCATTATCCAGACGCTAATTTGTACATGTCGGGAAAGACCCATTATCTCGATGCTAATTTACACACGTCGGGAAAGACCAATTTTTTTGACACCATGATATAGACGAAGGGAAAGATGTTCGGTATAATAACTTATCCTGACAGACATGCAAGCACGAGAACTATCAGTCGAAAATTATCGAACATTAATTATGTCAGGCAAATATTCCCAACGCATCCTACATGACGTTGAGGACTTCGTCGGGAGTAAGGGGATCTTCTGACGCTGTTTCTATGCAACGAGAATAGCATCAAAAGTAAGACAAGATTTTTTATGCCATTAGTACATTGAGAACTGCGTCGGGAGTAAGAGGATCTCCCCACATTTTCGTACTACGTCAGAAGTTTCTCTATAAATTGATGATTTAGTTCTATGAAACACAGAACCGAAAGAAAGAGAAGAGAAGTGACGAGAGATCAATCCCACTAGCGATCGAAGAGAAAAGAAGCGCTCAGCCGTTGCCGTCATTGCCCTCTCCGTTGTGAGCATGTCGTCATCCCTCTCCTGCTATTTGCCTACACACATTCCTAGTTGAGGTAAGTTTAAAATCCCAAATCTTAAGAAAAATGTTAGTTTAGGTTAGGTTTATTTAAATAGTTTACGTTTTTGTTTTTTAAAATTAGTTTTATGATTTTAAAGATGAATTAATTGTAGGATATCGTTTGGGAATAGATTTTGGTTTTTGAAATAAGAATTCTGAATGTGGGTATTTGAGAAATTGATTTGAGAATTGAAATTTAAAATGTGTGGGTTGAATTTGAAGAGGAGGAGTGGGGTTTAATTGAATATTTGAAGGGGGGTGGGGTTGAATTGAAATTTTTAAGGAGGAAGGGGCTGAATTGAAATTTTGAGGGGGATTGAATTGAAAATTTTGAGGGGGGTTGAATTGAAAATTTGAAGGAGGGGTTGAATTGAGATTTTAAAGGGGGTTGAATTGAAATTTTAAGAGGGGTGGGGGTTTTGATTGAAAATTTGAGGGATTATGGTTGAAAATTTGAGGGGGGAGGGGGCAATGGTTATTATTGTGTTAAAAATTCTATAATATGTGCTAAGATTCGTTTTAGCTATCCTATTGTTATGGTAGCTTTTTTTTATTTTGAATTTGTTTGTATTTCTGAGGGTTTGAAGGGGTGGTAGTAGAATAACTTGTAAGATAGTGTTGTTGGAAGGGGTGGGTAGGATGCAAAAATTGAAGTTGTTTGTGGTTAATAATTAGGTTGTGCTGGCTCTTCTGCAGTTATGGTAGCCTCTGTAGTTTGAAGTTAGCTTTAGTGAAAATTTTGAGAGATTGTATATTTAGGGGAGTAAGTTTAGGATGTGAGAGGAGAGGAATATGTTTCTAATCGAACCTATTTATGTTTTAGGGACTTAAACGATGGACAAGGGTTGGATGAAATTTAGGAATAAGTTTTCCCTTAAGTATAGACAGGGAGTGATCCAATTTTTAGAATTTGTCAAGTTTCTCATTGATGCTTATGGACGAACAAGGTGTCCATGCAAGTGATGTATGAACTTAAATTAGAACACAGTAGAGGTCGTGGAACGACATCTACTGACTATTGGAATATCCCCTACTATACAGAATGGGTGTATCATAGAGAGTCATTAAGCTTTAGAGGTACAGAAAACTTTGCAGAAGGAACTAGTAGTAATTCTTTTGATGAAGGAACTAGTAGTAGGCAATTAAATGAAGAAGATGATATGTTTGGTATGCTGAATGATTTACAAGCCCCAATTGAACAGGAAGAGGAAATGGAGGAACGTCGTTTGCAAAATGAAATGTCAAGGAATATTGGGATAGATATAGATGAAAATACAACAAACATATTTCAGGACTTATTGAATGAAGCACGTAATGAGTTGTACCCCGGTTGTTCTGAATTTTTGTCCTTGAATTTTTTGGTTAGGTTGATGTATATGAAGGTTCTAAATTGTTGGAGTAACAAGTCGTTCGACATGTTGTTAGAACTCTTAAGAGCAGCATGTCCAATGTGTAGTAGTAATATCCCTATTTTATTTTATGAAACCAAATGAAAACTTCGTGACTTGGGCTTGATATACAAGACTATTCTCGCATGCAAGTACGACTGTGTATTGTACTTGAAAGAATTTGCTGATTTGCAACATTGTCCTACATGTGGCGGGGCTTGGTACAAGGTTAATCATTATGGAGGGGAAAAATTTTGCATAAGGTATTGCACCACTTTTCTTTAGTACCGAGATTATAGTGCTTGTTTGTATCGCAGGAAGGATCCGCTAACATGAGATGACATAGGGATAAACGTGTTGAAACAGATTATATGTTGAGACATCCAGCTGATGCAGAGGGATGAAAGCACTTTGATTATGAAATTCTTGATTTTGCTTCTGATCCACGGAACGTACGTTTAGGGTTGACTTCAAATGGACTTAACCTATTTGATCAAATGAGTACCTCGTACAATATGTGGCATGTTGTGTTCTTTACAATTTGCCACCATGAAAATGTGAGTACGAGCAGTTCTACGAAGTCATGTCCACAATCCACAATAGAGCTTCAATTACAGGCTAAGCTTGATCAAGCTATGCAACAGATTGAATAGCAGACAAGATATCATGAAGCGTTAGTTTCAAAAGTAGAACGAATGTGAAAGTTAAGAGAAGACATTACTCGGGCACAGTAAGGACCACCACATGATGATTCCTAGCTTTTGCAGTACGTATATATGTTTTCATTATTCTTATGTTTTTGAAATTACAGTATATAGTGATGATATGCATATGTACTAAACTTAGCCACTTTTGTATTATTGGAGGACCTGCAGTGTTGAATGGCGTATGAGGCTCGTTAGGAGACGTACGACTTTCTTTGCACTTTTTTGTATTATGAACATTAATTTTTTTTTATTATGAACGCTAACTTCTTTGTATTATGAACATTAAATTTTTTGTTGAATTTGTGTTTGTATTTCGTAATTTACTAATTTATTTTGAATTTTCTTTAGTTTAATTGAAAACGAATTTGAATATTTTATGAAATAGAGACTCGATTGAAAAACATTACAGGAAAATATTTTAGGAAAAAATAAAAATTACATGTTTAAAATATAAAAAATACATATTATAAATATTTCTTATCGTAATACAAACATCGGGAATATGTTGCAAACGTTACATCGGGGATAGTTAATCCCGACGCATGGACGACGTCGGATATATACACGTCGAGAGTAGTTCTTCTCGATAGGTGTTGGAAATGTAGACATCAGGGATTAGTTACTCTCGACACATCAAGAACGTCGGTGAAGAAGACGTCGAGAGAAGGTGATTCCCGATGCCTTGTTGGTGACGCGTCAGGAAAAGGTCTCCCGACGCGTTTCTTCCGACGGTTTTTCTGACTTTCCTTTCTGCGTCGAAAATTTGTTTCTCGATGTCTGTTCCACTTCCGTCGATGTTTTTGTGCGTCCGGAATCTCCCTACTTCTTATAGTGTTCTACCTTTTTGTTCTTAGGACATCTAGTAGCCCAAAAATATCTAGTCAATCTACTAATCCATTTTTCTACCTCTACAAGACTAATGCAGCCCTTAAATTCGTGAACTCCTTAGACTTGTAGTCATCCGTTTAAGAATTTTTTCTAAGATTCATTATTTTGTTTTATTTTTGTGTTATCCGCAGGTGGAATAAATTTCAACCTTAAAAGTTGAGCTTAACCTTTTAGAAAATAAAATCTTACTTACAGAGCTTTCAGGTAAGACCGTGTCATTTCTACTGCTTACATATGTTGCCTATCAGTCTACATGTGACATATTACATAAGACTTAACTTATATTTCATTTCATTTTCTTATGAGACTAGAATGTTTACTCATTCTAGACTTATTATCTTTTTCGGAGGAAACAACCTCTTCTGATACCAGTTGGTACCAGATTCGTGAAACGGACTCTCCCAGGAAACAAACTTACTTCGATATCAACTGGTATTAGACTATTGAAAACTAAATTTAGACCTTTATTGTTCAATTCCTAAGAACTTATTTAAATACCAAACTAATGTTAGATCATCTAAAAATACCACTTAGACCTTGTCCTATTTCTTAATAACTAACTGGCTATGATACCAAACTATCACACCCCCTCTCAACCCATCTACTCTCGAACCAAGAGACAACGTAAGTCAACCGATACCGTCTTTTACCTTCATGATAGCTATTGACCCTTAACCCTTTAACCCTTACTTAAAAATTAGTGAAAGCATATCATTCATTTTTTAAAGAAGATATAGTTCAAGGGTAGCTCGTGCTATTTATAAATTTGTAAATTAAACTACTTACAAAGATTTTAGCCAAACTAGACTATCCATACAGTTAGTTTTCATTACTTACAATATTATTACTTTAAATATATTAACTCTATAAATTCTCCTATCAGACTTGTTGATGTGGCAGCAAAAGCTCATCTCAGGGAAAGATGATCCTTACTTGAAAAGTGAGAAAATTAAACATTTGAAAGAATTAGCTAAAAATGTTTAGTGAGTGATGTTTTCATGATCCTCAATGCTCAGCTTTGAATGTATAATCATTATAAACTTGAGATAGTAAAACTTTAGATATACTTTATAAATTCCTTAATCATTCAGAAATACTCTAAAGTAATTGCATACCAACTCCCTACTATACATCCATAATATAAAATAGGTCAGGTTGACCTATAAGCCTTCCCCACGTAGGCATTAAAGTCTTTACTGATGTAATTGACCTAGGCCCTTCTGTAAAGCCTTCACATTAGTAATTGGGAATCATATGTGCACATTCAAAGGTAATTTTATGTAGTACTGGCATAACTTAATGAAAACATTTAAATGCAAGTTGCTTGCAAAGCTTGAAATTCAACTTAAAATCATAAGCATTTAAGTAAATAAATCATTTAAATGCAAATCATTCAAGCTATGGCTTGTGTACGAATAAATAAAGCTTGGAAATATCCCTTGGAGATATTCTTTAGAAATCATCTTAATCCAAGTCACTCACGAGCTATTTTTTGTGTACCTTGATATCATATTTGAAAAATAACTTTTAAAACCACTTTCACTCATAAATTGGAGGTTTTTCTCCTTGGCTTGAGAAAATTCAACAAACTTCACTTATCATGAAAATAGGGTATTTATACTTCATCTAGTTCCTAAGATTCACAAACCATCTAAACTCAAAGCAAAAATTGCTAAAACATAAAAGAATGCCCAAAAATGTCACATGGGTTGACTTTTGCGTAGGGCATGGATGGCACGCGCGTAGGCTCAAACGTCCTTGTCTGCTCGCACATGGCACCCTACATGGCCTAGGTGTGTGCCTAATGTTGCTTAGTTGTGTGATGGACATTCTCCTTGCATGCTTCGAGGCTTAAATAACCTTTCTTGCCCAATTTGAATGCCCATCTCATACTATCATCTGGACACTTGGCCACCCTTGGCCTTGCCAAAAAACTTGATTTTTTGACTAGAAACTTTACTCAACATTGACATAAACTTCCTCCTACAAAATTCTTTGAAAATGACCTTTGTGTCTTTCTTCACTTGAATGCCTCCCTTACTAATGTCTTTTCTTTGTAGCCCTTCTCTTGTTATTAGACTCAATTTAAGATATTTTTAAAGTGGAATTTCTCAACTAGCACTAGTGGATTGTGAACACCATTCATCCAAAGTTGTCTTTATATAGTGATCCTTGCATGCTCCTTAATTGACACCTCCTTCTCACCTCTTACACTTGATACCTGTCACTTTCCACGTAAGTCTACTTACCTTACACCTTTTACTTGGCAAAATCTAGGTGTCTAGCTTGTTGTTCACTTGTATTCAACCTCACCTCTCGGCTCATAATGCTTAATTAAGTCATCCTTAGCCACCCACCTCTTTTTCCATGAGGGGTTCTTTAGTAAATTATTCCTTCCTAGAATGCTTAGGATACACTCTTGCTTTGCCTAAACTATAAATAATCTCACAAACCTTTCAACCAAACATGTTATCCTAATACTAGCTCTTGGCCGCAAAATACCTCCTTAGTTGCATGGTGCCCCTCTTGGTACCATGGCCCTTAGCCCTTGTCTCTTGGCTGCATGGCATCCTTTTTGTAGAGCTTATCTTAACACTCTAAATGCCTAACCCTGTCCTTCTCGCATAGCCATCCTTACCATATATATCTTTCGCCGTCTAGCCTTGTCCTATAGAGATTGTCTTGACACCTCTCAGACACACTAAATTAACCTTTTTGGCCTCCCAACTTGTGTCTTTAGAGATTCTTATGACCTTTCTTAGCCACCTAGAGTATGCAACATGTCTAGCCGACACTTAACTAAAATTTAAACATTCCATAGGCCTACCTTAGCTATGATGGAACTTTCCTTTTGTCATTTTAAATTAATACTAAAAATGACACATCTTCCATAACACTTGAACCTAACCCTCCAATCTTAGTAAAATTCCTTTCCAATCATTCTTGTAGCACCAATCTTAAGACATTCTTTTTCCAACTAACGTCAACCCTTTGTCTCTCCTTGAATTCCCTAGAAAATTTAAAGATTCTTCGGTCTAGAGTTTACAGTATCAATTGACAAGTGTGCCATCGAGTTCGCGTTACAACACGTGTGTTACCATATGATCATTAGATTGATTGATTTATGATCCTACGAGATCATTAGACTATATATTATCACACATGGTATATATTTAATATGAAGTTAACAAATCACCTAGTGTGTTCAATAGTAGGTCTCTTACTTGGTATTTTATATATCATCTTTTCTATATTTAATTTTTCAGGCAAAAGGTAAAGGTAAAAGAAGGCAGATGAGTGACAAGGACCCATGACTTTGCCATTTGGGACTATTATGACGATGCTTCTACTACTATTTATGTTTTGATGTTTTACAATGTTACGCATACTGATATATAATTTTATTTTAAACACATGGTTTCCTTTATATTTTAACTATGCACCGAATAAACTATTTCTTTAGCAAGTGATTTTATTTTTAATTTATTTTTCTAAATAACTGATTTTTTTCATGAGTTTGTTTATATTTAAGTCTTTAATAAAAATGAATTTCACATTGCATCATTTTGGTTTCAAAAGTATTATTTTTGTTTAAGCAATGACCTCAAATTAATTTTAAAAATTGGGTCTTTACGAATAAGAACCTCTTATCTCTAAAATGGAGGGTCACACTAATACCAGTGAGCCAAAAGTTACGTTATTCTCACCAAGGTTATAGATGTGATCATTCAATTACAAATTATATTGTGCTAAAATCATAAAAATAAAAATGAAATTGTGTATACATGAGTTATCACAAAGGTAGACCATGACTCACATGCCCCACTGTGAATTCATATTTTAATTAATTTTGTTTATTATAATTACTGAAATTATAACTTTTCTATAAAAATATTTTTTCTTACCTTATTTCAAATTAGTTATTTTGTTTAGGGGTTTTTTCAATAGTAGAATGAAGCACAAAAATATTTACACTATATAAAACAATTTTGAAAAAGAAAAAAGTCCACAAGCCCACAACGTGAAATAACAAAAAGACCTCGCGATTAATTGATCACACACGCGTCAAAAAACGATTTTGTACCAAGTCTAAACAATCTTGTACAAAGTCTAAACGATATTGTACCCTTGTACTAAGTCTAACGTTCTTATACGCTTGTACTAAGTCTAAACGATCTTGTACCTTTGTACCTATTCTAAACGATCTTGTACCAAATCTAAATGACCTTGTATCATTGTATACTTAGTTTAAACGATCTCGTACCCTTGTACCCAGTCTAAACGATCTTGTACCAAATTTAAACGATCTTATACGTAGTCTAAGCGATCGTGTACCAAAGTTAAATGATTTATTCGTGATAGGGATCTATCTCTGTTTATCTAGGATAGACAACTGATCGTTTAAATATTAGTATACAATCGTGTAGATCCTGTACCTTTATCGTTTAGATCTTGGACCAAGAAAAAAAAAGGAAAATGAGAGATAAAGAAGGAAGAAATTCTAGAAGAGGAAATGAAGAAATTGCAAACAAGAAGTGGAAATATGAAGAAGGATAAGTAATAATACGAAGAAATTAATAATATCAAGAACACATGAATAAATCACAAAAAAGAAGAAGAAAAATAACTGAAAATTAGTCTCGCAATAATCAAAATCCAATAAGAGCAAATATGAAATTTATGAAAAAATAATTTTGGCTTCACGAACATTTTTTAAATTTTTATACGGATAGTAAATATTTAGCACTTTTGTTATATTTATATAAATTTACCTTTCCTTTATAACTCTAGATTGACCTGGCATTCCTTTTATGACAAAAAAGTTATTTTGATAAAATTGATAATTTCATTACTAAATTAGTTATAACAATAGTAATAATAATAACAATAATATACTATTAACAATAATAGTAATAATAATGATTCATTTACATATATAGAACAAAATCCAAAAAACATTTAGGATTTATGTAACAAAAAATAAAAGTGCATGAAGGCACCATTGTATTTTCATAAATTTTCGATTTGTCCTTGTTCGTTTTGAATTTCACGTTGAATGCTTGCATCTTCTTCGTATTATTACTTCTCTTTCTTCACATTTCCCACATCTTCTTGTTCACTATATCTTCATCTCCTCTTCCATAATTTCTGCCTTCCTTATCATTTCTCATCTTTGGCGCCATCTTTTTGTTCTTTTTCTATTACAAGTATTGTTTCCTTCTTCTTTTTTCTGTACACGATTGTTTACCAATATCTAAATGATTGTTTACCAAGATCTAAACGAACGTTTACCAATATCTAAACAATATTGGAATAAGATTGTGTAGAAAGAAATTTAAAATTTGGTAAAAAATCTTTTAGATTTAGTACAAGATCGTCTAACTTTGGTATAAGATCGTTTATGTTTGGTACATGATCGTTTAGGTTTGGTACATGATCTTGTACCAAGATATTTTAGATTTTGGTACACGATCATTTCATTTAGATTTGGTACAATATTGTGTACCAAGATCGTTTGGTACAAGATCATGTACCAAGATTGTTTTATCAAGATCTGAACGATTGTGTACTAATATCTGAACAATCATGTATCAAGCTTTTTGCACGCGTGTATAGTCGATTAATCGCAAGAGATTTTTGTTATTTCACATTGTGAACTTTTGAACTTTTTCCGTTTTTAAAATTGTTCTATATATTGTAAATTTTTTTCGTTTTGTTCTATTTTTTTATAAAAATCCCCAATAATAATTTGTGATTTATAGCAATTAATAACAATTATATTTTTTGTGCTGGAAAATAACTTTAATATGATATGATATTGTATTCTCTGCTCCAATATTTAATATTTAAGGATATAATTTATTAACGAAACTTATGTAAAAGACATGCATAAGATGTCTTAACATCACAAGTCTAATAATTCATTTTAGTTTTTGAAGTTAATAATTATTTATTTGAATGAGATAAGAACTTCTTTTTTTTTTTTTTCCTTATGTTATAATGTTATAATATGCCCATATATATATATATATATATATATATATATTGAATAGTTTATTTATTTCATGCATGTTACAAAATTAATGATTATTTATATGTATTGCTAAAACTAAGGTCCAGAGAAAGAAAGAAAGAAAAAAACACCTTGGACTATACACGTAGTAGGGTAGGGACCATTTTATGGGCCAAATTCGTTACAAATGGATTAGAAAGAGATCCAACATTGGACTACAAAACCAAAAACTCATTGGATTGATGGATGAGAAAATGGTAGAAATCATTGTACTAAACTTTATTAAAAAGGAGAAAGAACAATATTTGATTTATGCATCACACCACTATCATTCAAACTTTTGTCTTCTCACTTGAGTATCAATAATTTTAAGGATAAACTTTAGTCTCCAAAGTTTGAGACAACATCACAAAATTTACGGATGTATGAATGTTGGATATGGCTTTGTCTAGTATTCCGTTAAACGATACGGTATTTTTTTCTTTTTTCTTATAATATTCTCAAAGTTATTCTTTTTTTTTAAAAAAGTGATTCTTCTCGATATAACTAAAAAAAGGTTCTTAATGAATTTGGAAATAGCATAATATATAGAAGAGTACGAAAATTAATATTGTAATTCGTTAGGATTCCATTTATGGTGGTCCAACATATCAATAATTAAAATGTAAGGAATTTTTAAATATAAAAATAATGATATAAGTAGTACGATTGAAAGGACCACGTTGTTAGAGCCTTCAACATAAATTAATTAATTACACTAATATCAACATCATTAAGAGCAAGATAATCCCACTAACCAAAGTCTTTTGAAAATGATCACGTAGGACGGTCTATATGGATTATGGACCACAAAACGCACATGCCTTTTTAAATTTGTTTTTATTTTATCATTTATAAATAGTAATTATTTTCTCTTCTAAAATTAAAAAAAAAAAAATGAAAAAAAAAATAATTGTTTTTTTAGCTTTTTAATAATATTATATATTTAGCTTTTGTTCTTTGGGCTAATTTTTCTCTACTTTGGAAAAGAGACTTGCTGGACAAGTTTACTTCTGGTTATTATCCAACGATAACTACTGATCGCCCATTGCTTTCAATCTATTTTTTCTTTTTTATTTTGTGTTTGGAGAAGAATTGATAAAAAGAAAAATAAAAAAGAAAAAACTTTCTTTGTGAATCATATTCATATAATACACATCTCCTCTATCCCATCAATTGATGGATTCTCTTGACTAAGAGCATACCCTGAGGAATACCACTTCACATTTCCTTTTTTCTCTTTTTATTAAATTATAAATGAAATTAATTAACCAAATAATTACTTAATTTACTAAATCCTAATAAGAATCGGATTCCTATTAACTTATATTCTACCGTTTTAACATGAATCTCATTCATATTATTTATTATTTAAATCTAATTTAAATCCAATCCATTTTCTTTTATTATATATTTTAACTTTATATTAGAAGATATCTTTATACCCTATATCTTAGTTGTATACTATATAATTAAAGTAAATTTTTTTAATTAACTTGAAAAATTTTAAAAAAAATTTCAAGACCAACTGTCCTTGTTTACTTGTCTTGTACCAACAAGAATATCTAATGAACTTACAAATTAAAAGCTTCGTTGATTCAAGGTTAGTTAATTAAACTCTTTGATTAAATTAACCAACATCCATTAAACGTAACTATGAATTAGTTCAAATTAATCAGAAAATCTTGAAATATCAATACATTGAAAACACAATACCATAATTATTTCTAAAATGATCTACGGTTTAAAATACTTAGGGCTAAGCATGCAATTTTAAAGAAAAATTCAGAGGAAAAATCTTATGAACGTTGACATCTATGAAAAAACGGTGAAAATTTTACAAAATACGGCGAAAAAGGGAAACCTCCCTATGACTTTGAGCAATTTTGAGATTTGGTTTTTGGGACTCCAAATCTTGATTTGAAAAATTTAGAGAATTTTGTAGAAAGAAAAATCATAAAACTCTTTCTGCATTATGTTTTAGGTTACGTATACCCTTTTATGTCTTCTGCAAGTTAGAAGAAGAAGATGAAAGGGTGAGATGAAGAGAGAACACGAAATTAAGTAGGATTAAACCCACGTTCTCCAAATATCTTCCACGTAAGAGAGTCATTTCTAATTTTACTTATCTTAATATATAATTAAATTAAACTGATTAATTACTCGATTAATAATTAATTAATTCCAATTTAAATTTCATTTAAACTATACTAAATAAAGGTTAATTTCATAAATATAACAAAACACAAAAATATTTACAGTTCGTGTAATAAAATCAAAAAGGATATGAAGCCGCCCATTTTTTTAAAATATTCAAGGTTTGTCCTTGTCATTTTTTAATTTCGCGCGGCTTCGATTTATTCTTTCTTCCTTTCCATTTTCTTTTATCTCTTCTTCTTCTGCAATTTTTTTTTTTATTTTCCATCTTCTTTCTTGTCTTCTTCTAATGCAATTTTTCTTTTATATTTTTTTGAGAAATCATGATCTTTCGTTTTCAATCAATCATAAAGGTTGTATTGTTTATTTTTTGCGAAATGTTATTTGGTTCAAGATCGTGTACTAAATATAAAAGATCTTAGTACACGATCTTTGAACAAAAATCGTTGGAATATTGGTACACGACCGTTTAGATTTGACTATACGATCGTGTACCAAATCCAAACGATATTGGTACATGATCGTGGACCAAATATAAAAATCTTGAAAAAATATTTTTAACATATTAGTACACAAGATTATGGCCCAAATATAAAAAATCTTGAAAAAAATCGTTGGGATATTGGTATATGATCGTTTAGATTTGGGACGATCATATATCCATATCTAAATGATCGTGTATCAAATATAAATTTTTTATATTTGGTACACGATCTTGTAGATTCTTTAATATTTGGTATACGATCGTTTGGATTTGACTATAAGATCATGTACCCAAATCTAAATGATATTGCTACAAGATCGTGGAGCAAATATAAAAGATCTTGGCAGCTTAAGTTTGGTACGTGGTCATGTATCATTTGGAAGAATTAATAGCATTTGTGGTCAATTGATCACGTGTTGACTAGGACATTTTTTTTTTTATTTTCCATTGTGGACCTGTAGGTTTTTTTCGTTTTCTAAATTTTTCTATACATTGTAAATATTTTTTCGGTTTATTATATTTTTGAAAAAACCCCTCAAATGAATATCTCTTACATAAATTATAGTTTTAATTAAATAAAAATTTAACTAAATTGAATTAAGAGTTTTCTTTTTTCAAAAATATAACAAACTCGTAAAATATTTACACTGTATAGAACAATTCTGGAAACAGAAAAAACCCACATACCCACAATAAGAAATACAAAATATACCCCGTTCAACACGTGATTAATCGACGACATACATGCATGAGTAATCTTCTTCTAAATGATTGTGCTGCTAATAACTTGTAGAAATACAAGTTATTATGGCCTTTTAGGTAGAACAATGAAGTCAGAACACAGGATAAAGTGTCAAAACACTAGCATTCATCCAAAATTTATGAAGATAAGAGAATATAACTTGCATAAGTCTCCATGCTTGTTTTACCATGCTTTTTAGTGTCTCATCGCAAGATTATGTAGAAAAGATGAAATAGTGAATCGTATGAGGAACACATGACATAACTAAGTGATAGGAAGCTGCTTGGCGATTAACACCAGAAGGCGATATGCCACATCACCACGTGATGAAGGTTCACTAGAAGACAAGAATGGTAGTTGAAGTTGATGTGACTTGACAATACTACTTTTAGTACTTACATGTGCAGAGGAATAGAAGCTTCCTGCCTAAAGTAGTCTATATAAAGCATCCATCCCTACCATGTAAACTTGGCTGGTCTGAACGGACAAAATTCTAGAAAGCTCTATGAGAGCCGACGAAAAGAGAATAATTATTCCCCTTTCTATAAAAGTTTTTCCTTCTTTTGCCTCTTCTCCGATCAACCTTCTTATTGAGAGCCTAGAGAGAGATTAGAAAGAGAAATCATCATCTTCTTCCCCCTAACTTGTAAAAAAGCCAAGAATTGCTCCGGCATTGTGCGGCTCGACCCCCTTTTTGCTTTTCACTTTTGTACTTTCAATGTAATGTTTGACTTTTATATTTCCATGGTGAAAGGCCTACATCAATCAATACATTTCAAATTTATTCTCTGTCAATCTTCCATCTCTTTACTGTTCATAATGTTTCTGTATTATAAGTAGTTTGAGTACTTGATAAGGGATCTTTACTTATAAGGTTCATCGCGTTTAACCTATAATTTACCTTATCGCCTGATTCTCTTCAAGAGAAGGAATCAGATGTTGTTCAGCAACTACTCGAGAGGATAAGTAGCGAAGAACAAGTTAAACATACGCGAAGAGGGGCTTGGCGACAAGCTCAGTTCTTGTGTTTGGCCTCTATCATTTATATCCTAAAAGGTGAACAAGTGTGGTGTTTATGCGTTGAAATGCAACTCGCCTTAAATAGAGAGGCAATGTGATTCTTATAAATAAGAAAACCTAGATGGCTATTTCATAGTTTATTTTTATCATTTGCATCTCGAAAGGCATGCAAGTGTGGCATTCGGCACTAAGAGGTTCCTCAATTGCCTGAATCGGAAGATGATTATCTTGATCTCATCGAGGACCATCGCTTAGTTCAATCGCCTAACAAGCGTAGAGACCTTCCTTTATCCTTCTTTAACACGACTTAGTTCATTTTTTCGGAACCACACTATTTCATGTCGCCTTCTACAGAATATCTAGTGTAAATAGTAGATTTAATACACATGCATACATTTACTTTATACTGCAGACATTTTATACCGCTTAGGTGAGACATGGATTTTATGACTACGTTTGATAGAAATTCCCTCTGTTTGCCCCTGGCTTACAAAGGAAACCTCTCTTTTTGCTTACACTTGGACAAGCGAGAGGAGAACTTGTACTACATGCACATCATTAAGGAAATTAGCAACGCATAGATAGGACAAGCACCTTTTATTGCATGATCCTTTTCTAGTTGCATACTAAGTCACTCACTTAGAGCTTAACAAGACACATCCACGAACGAACATTGCATTTAAGAAACAAGCAACTATAGTTTAAATGAATGGTCTACTATTGTTTAGGTCATCAAACACGATTGTGTATTTTTTTTAATGATGGGGAGAAAAACTTCAAATTTAAACAATCATGTTGACCTAAACGATCGTGTTGACCATGGAAAATGATCGTGTTGATTATCGTAAGCAATCGTATAGTCCAATGTAAATGATCATTAAAAACTTCCAATCAAACGATCGTGTTGAACATACTAAACAATCGTGTTAACTATAGCAAGCGATCGTTTAGATCATGCGAACACAATCACGTAGTTCGTTTTAAATAATGGGAAAGTCTTCAAATTAAAAAATTCGTGTTGACCAGAGTAAACAATTGTTTTGACAGTGGTAAACGGTCGTTTAGACCATGTCAAAATTATATTTATACGATCTTGATATTCTTGAATATGATGAAGTAATTTCATAGAATCTTACCAAAAATTGTGAAGATGAAATAGGAGATTAAAAAGTAAGAATAAATCATTTTAAAATAGAAGAAAAAAATCTAGAAGAGGAGATGAAGACATTTGGAAGAGAAGATGAATAAAATGCAAAAAAAAAGAAGAAAGAGAAGTGACGAATCGTCTGCAATATTGAAGTACAAATCTCAAAGTTATGAAAATATTTTAACGGCTTCATTGGCTTTTGTTTTTTATTACACAGGTCATAAATATTTTTGGGTTTTATTACATTTATGTAAATTATCTTTGAATTAAAATAAACAATTAATTAATTTTCTAATTAATTAATTATTAAATTAAATAAGTTAATTTTTATAAATATAACAAACCGACAAAATATTTACGGTCTGTGTAATAAAATGAAAATTCGTTTAACGATCATGTAGGAAAGAATAGCAAAATCCAAACAATCATTTACCAAATATATTTCGTACACTGGGTTTCAATTAATCACGAGACATTTTTTTGTATTTTCTATTATGAGCTTGTGGGCTTTTTCCATTTTCGAAATTGGTCTATACGTTGTAAATATTTTACCGCTTTGTTATATTTTTGAAAATACCTCAATTAAATATCTTATATTTAATTGAATCCATATTTTGAATCTTATTCAATAATATATTTATCTTATAATATACAGTTTTAATGTGTATCATATACGCATTATTTAAGCTTATAGTTTTAATGTGAACCTAATTCACATTGTATTAATAATTAAACTTATTTGAATATTTTATTGTCTCATAAAATCAATGAAAGAAATTTCTTGTGAATTATTCTAAATTTTATAATCTTATGCTTGATGATTTTTTGCTTGAAATTGTTACTAATGTGCTACGATGTGTAGTATAAAAAGCTTCTGAGCTAATACCCTTTTACTATTGATCATGATGATTGTATGATGTGTGGTATGTTAACCTATCGCAGAACGCTGGTGAAAATCCCAGGTTTAACGTGAGATGCTAGTGGAAGTGAATCCCATGTCTAGGCAGGTAAATGCTGGTGAAAGTGAATCCCAAGTCTGAGCGAGAATGAGTTGTGTTCTTGATGGATAGGAGCTAGTGAAAGTGAATCCCAGGTCTGAGAAAGGATTGAGTATTGCGAGACGTTGTGAAAGTGAATCTCAAGTCTATGCGATGAGATGCTAGTGATCCTAGGTTTAAGTGATTAGATAAGGATGAGAGAATCCCAAGTCCCGACATTGAGTGGTGATTTTCTTAATGAATGAAACACATGAAATTTATTGTTCTTGTGGTGATTATGATTAGATGTGATGAGAATTTATGATAATGAAAATAGGACTAATGTTACTATTGAAAATGTTGTATTCCCCAAAAGGTATTTACTAAACCTATCACTCATTATGTCTTTGACTTACGTTTAAAGTTTTTCCTCCTAAAGTTGTCAGGCGTTGAAGTTAAGTAAAAAAATGGATTTTAGGCGTATAAGCCAAGTAAATAAGGGTAAGGTGGGTTGTTGTGAGGCCCTGATCAAGTATCGTCAACGCGATAAAAACCCTATGGCAAGGGGTATGCGTAAGGCCTTGACCCAATGAAAAGAAGTTTGGTTGAAGAGAATCCTTTGCTGGGAAGTCATTTTGGATAAGAGTATAAGACATCCCGCGAAGGAACATGCAAAGGGTTAGAAGGTGACGCAAAAAGAAATGCCTAAGTACCATCACGAGAGGGCAAGCGATGTGATAAAGATAAGCGGACGGGGAAGAAACATGTGTTGGATGCTAAGAGTTAGGAGATTATAATAGTAATACGAGAAGAAATGTTTATGCCTAAGGAAGAAGGCGAGGAAGTATCTTATCAGAATGACTTGACCAATCGCTTAGAGGAAGTAAATGCCAGCTGCTTTCAGAGAAGATAAGAGGTCAAGCGATTAAAGAGTTTGACTTCCCGAAAAGATAAGGTTTGTGTCTCAAGGGAATGTCCAATCACTGCTGACGTGTATCCCACGTGTCGAGTTTGGATTGGCTGCATGTCACGATGAGTCGATAAAGATACACGTGTAAAGTTTTGAAGCGATCCTTGGATGTGAGAGGTTACTATAAAAAGGACCAAGGCCGAAAAGGAAAATGGGAGTTTTTGTTTGGAAGAGTTATACTTTTGGATAAATGTGAAGAAGGGAGATCCTAAATGATAGACGACTGGTTGAGAAAATCACTAGGCGAGAAGATGCATCCAAAAGCAGAAAAGGAAGGAGTCGAGGCTAAGTATACTTGTGAGTGATAAATAAGATTTCGTCGTGATTTCTAAAATTTTCCATTTATGTTTAAATATTTTCTTTGTTTGTATATGAGTTATGAATAAATGTCCGTGGACGATTCTTCCAAATCCTAGTGAATATCTTCGTAAACATTATAGTCTTTGAGTAGCTATCGTAAGTAGAATATTTGTGAATGTTGGCCAAGGGAAGAGACGTTTATGAATGTCTTCCATAACTAGTTATTACCTATGAATCTTTCATCAATCTAAAAAATATTTGCGAATGTCTTCCATAATTAGTTGGTGGCGTGATTGTAAACGTGATACATGAGAAGTGTGTTCTACTGATGAGAATACCCTAACGATGATTCTTATTGTGTGATTCAGGTGGTTACTGAAATACTGTGTAAGTAAGTGTGCTAACCTTTATATGTACTTTTAGACGCTGGTGGAAATCCAGGTAACTCACGTGACGCAGGTTGAGTGTGAATTCCAGGTCCAAGCGAGGGGAGACTCTTAGGTATAGGTAAGTCACAATGAGATGCTGGTTGAATGAAAAAGGATGACTATGACAAGGCACTGGTGGAAAACCAAGCAATTCACACGATACTAGTTGAATGTGAATCTCAAGTTCAGGTGAAGGGAGAATCCCAGGCCCCGATAATAAGTTGGAATGTGTGATGGCTTGAACACATGAAAATGAATTGTGCTTATGGTGATGATTGTTATAGTTGATACGACACGTGATGGCTTGACTGCATGGAAATTAATTGTGTTATGGTGATAGTTGTTATGGTTGATACGACGCGTGATGGCTCGAGTGCATGGAAATTAATTGTGCTTATGGTGATGGTTGTTGTGGTTGATACGAATGCGTGATGACTTGAATACACGAAAATCAATTCTATTTATGATGATGGTTGTTATGGTTTCGAATGCGTGGAATTCTTTCAAACTTAAGGAGATGGAGGTTGTGGTTTGATGTGATGAAAATTATGTATCCGCAAATAAAATCTTCTCGATATTTGTTATTTGAATATTATTATTTTTCCCAAAAAGGTATTTCTCAACCCATCACTCACTAAGCCTGTTTGAGTTATGTTTTAAAGTTCCCCCTCCTCAAGTTATCAGACGTTGAAGCCAAGCAAAGAATGGATTTTAGGCATTGTAGCCTAGTTACGGAGAAAAGGTAGAATTATTCAGTAGACTTACATAGCACGTTAGCCATGGAAATTTCTATTATGCCTAAGGAGTCAGCTGGTAGGCCCTTAGTGCGAATGGCCCGATGTTGGGACAATTATTGATACATTTATTTGTACCTTATTCTCAATCCACAGTATACATATATTCATTATTTTGATATTTTTGTGAGAATATGAAAGAAGAGTCTGATACCAACCCAACGCAACAAAATTCAACTAAAATGGAGTCCGAAAGAAGACGAATGAGAAACATAAAGATTAGGTGCAATTTGGTAAATATTCAAAAGATTTGAATAGCTCCTTGTGCAACCCAGACATCACTGGTTCGAAATCCACCAGACACTAAATAAAATTGATTTATTCAAAACTTCGTAGGCGCGTGTCCACCGACCAATCTTCCTTCTCCCATGTCGCAACTAGAGCACGCGTACATCCTCCTCACCCGAGTTCGAATCTATGCAATATAATTTCATTTTTGTTTTACATTTTTAGTGGCAGTTTCATAATTCCCTTGCAAAAATCTGAAAAATAACTAACTCTTCCGTCAATCTGAGCGCATGGATGGTTTTAGACCTTTTGAGTGTTTATTTCCAAATATTTTCTATATAAGGCCTAATTTTCCCTAAATCCATCATCAATTCACAAAAATTAACCCCAAATTCTCTCAAAACTCTCTCAATTTGTCCACAAAACTTCTTCCTATTTTACCTTTAGTCTTCCTCAATTAATTTCTAGTAATCTCTTTTCAATGGAGGGCTAATCTTCAAGAGGCAAGTGGCAATGGGCTTTTCAAATTCTTGGAGAATTTTCCTTGTAATTTTCTTTCTTTCAATTACAAGTGTTCTTTGCAATTTAATTTTTGAATTTATTCTTGATTCACCAATTTGTATTCAAGATACTCATTCTTTAGAAAATTAATTGAAGATTGATTGATTATCCTTGTCTACACAAAAACTCAATTTATTTCTTGCTTATAATCAAACATGCCAAGTCTTGAAATTGATTAATGTTTAGCAAAATCACCTTGTTCTTGGCAATTTATGATTTAATTGCATCAATTTTTTGTACACAATTAAATCATGGTTCTAATTTGTTTCTAAAAAGTATGAAAGATACTTTGATTTTCTTAAAGAGCAAAAATTAGACATTAGTTGTTATTGCAAGTATACAATAAATGCTTGTGGTAATTATCTCTTTTCTTGAATCTTTTTTTTAGCAAGAAACACAGAGATCTACGTGCGAGTCCATCTTCGAAAGAGATGGTACATATAGAACTCCTAATATATTAATAATATAAAGGTGGTATAGGAACGAAGAAATGGGCTTGAGTGTAGCCTAATACAGATAGCTTATTTTACGAAAGCTTGTAAGTTAAGTGCTATTTGGATCATATTGTAATTTGATAGTCATTTATTTCTGCATGACCACAATTCCATAAAATTACATACATTTACCCAAATGTTGATGGTCGAATTTTTCTTTTCCATAAAAGTTCTGTTGTTTCTCTCCTTCCATATTGACCAAAGAACAGTTGCTCCACCACTGAACTTTATTACATTTTCACTACTAGTGGGCTTTAGAGAGCATATGGATGTCCTAATTGATTGTATACTACTTTTGTCTGTAAAATCCCCTACGCAAGAGAAGAGTTTGTACCAAAGGTAGTTTGTTAGCTTGCAATTGAGAAAGAGTAACTCTAAATCCTCTCATTTCTCCATACAAAGAGCATATATGCTTGGGTTGAGGCAGAAGTTGTGGAGCTTTCTTTGGAGGATGTCAATCGTATTGATTTTTTCATAGAGGAGGGACCAGGGGAAAAACTTGACATTTATCGACAGCGACCATTTCCAGAGGTTGGTGAATGCCTGATTGTTAACTTGTTGCTGGTTTCTTATCGAATCTTCCGCTAAGGTATGTTTGATAAACACTATTGTGAATAAATGATCTTTGTTGAGATTCCATTTCGACATTCCATCTCCTTTTTCGAGTATAGGATTCTGTAGATTTTATTGAATGCAACTTTAGTTATTTCTTTCTCTTTCGTTCAAAGGTCTTCTATGATCCAGAGTCCACGTCTTGTTTGTGTCATCCCATATGTCTTTTAGGTTGCCTTTTTATCTATGGCTAGGCGAACATTCTTGGGAATGATTTGTGTAGAGGACCCCTGTTTGTCCAATTAACAAACCAGAAGATAAGTTTCCACCATTGTTGATCTCCCAATTGTAGTTTATTTCAAACCAGTTGATCCTTTTTGTGATGGAAACCCAAGGTGCATTTGAGCTACTGCATTTACTTTTAGTGGGGATTTCTCTTGTAAACGTGCGTTCATATTTTACAGTGATGACTTTTCTCCATAAAGCATTTCGTTCTGTTTGAAATCGCTAGAGCCATTTGTATAAGAGTGAAAAATTGGTATCCTTTATATTTGTTATACCCAGGTCTCCTTTAGATTTCGATCTAGTAATGTCTAACTACTTGATCAAGTGAGTGGTAGAAGACTCTTTATTACTTCTCCAAAGAAACTTTTTCCAATGTTTTCCAATTTTCTTGTAAATGGATACTAGTGCTATGAAAACAGATAGCTGATAGGTTGGTAGGTTGACAAGAGAAGCTTTGAGAAGAGTGAGCTTACCACCTTTGGAGATATGTTGATATTTCCAACTATTAAACCTTTACGAATTTTTTATATGATGTGTTCCCAAAAACCTTTGGTGAGTGGCTTTCCTCCCAGTGGGACTTCTAGGTATTTGATCGGGAAAGAGTGACATAGAATGTTCCATATGTTTGCAAAATTGTTGGTCATTTCCTTTGTTACATTGATAGAAGTGAGCGTAGATTTTACATGATTGATGGTATGTCCCGAGGCTTTTTCAAAGAGTGTGATGGCCATTAGTAGATTTTTTATGGATGTATCATTGTCTTCTGTGAAGGTAAGAATGTCATTAGCAAAGAGGATATGGTTAATGAGACCTTGCCCGTTGATTTCAACTCCTTTTGTAGCCTTTTTCTCTTGTAGAAAGTTCAATAAGCTGCTCAGATAATCCATGGCTAGAATAAAAATGAATGAAGAGATTGGATCCCCTTGTCTTATCCCTCTATTAGGATTGATTCTACCATAAGGTTTTTCATTGATCAGAATTGAATATTGGACACTTCTAATGCTAGCTTGGATCCATTTCCTCAATTTCTCAGCGTAATTCTTTTTCTTAGCATAAAATCGATGAAATCCCAACTGATCGTGTCGAAAGCCTTTTCGATATCTAACTTTAGCACAAAACCCCTTGTCTTCCTAATCTTCCAGTAGTCCACTATTTCATTTTCCATAAGAATAACATATGTTATTTGTCTTCCTTTTTACAAAGGCAAGTTGGATTTTGAATATTGTATTTGGGAGAGTGTCATTCAATCTATCTATCAAGATTTTTGCAATTACTTTATATAGGGAGATCGTTAGACTGATTGGCCTGTAATCAGTAGGCTTTTCACAATAAGTCTTTTTGGCTATATGAGTGATGTAAGTGTTGTTGACATTTTTGTTTATGATTGCTTTAGAGTAAAAATCTCTACAAGCAGATAGAAGATCAATCTTGAGTAGGTGCCAAAATTTTTTGTAGAAACTTATTGAGAAGCCATCTAGGCCCAAAGCTTTATTATTGTTGAAAGAGAATATAGCCTTTTTTATTTCTTCTTCCTTAAAGGTTGCACAAAGGGTGTGTGGTGTTTGCTGTCTATTAGCCTTCACCCAAGGTTGTCAATGATGAATCTTGGATTTACTATTCCAATAAAGATTTTGTTGAAGTGGTTACGAAAATTTCTACAATGGTGGCATTGGATTTGAATTCCATTCCTTGTTCATGAATGACTTTTGTGATTTTTTTTTTGCTGAGCAAAGCAGCCTCTGTAAAAGGCTGAGTTTTCATCGCCTCTTTGATCCATAACTCTTTTTTCCCATCGAGACCAATATAGAGCTTCCCTCCTTTCCAAGTCTGTTAAGTTTGCTTTCAGAGATTTCCTTTTTTTCGCTTTCAGTGTTGCTTATCAAATTTTGGGCTTTGAGCTTGTCTACAAAGTCAATCTCTTCAATCAAGGCTAGCTTTTGCGTTTTGGAGTACACAAGTTTGCTATTTTGCCAGCCTCTCATGATTTTAGCTAGCTGTTATAGCCTTTGCATGAAAGAAAAACCAGGGAAACCCTCTTGGCTAGTGCTTTCCCACCAAGTCTTGATATTTTCTTAAATTCCACATTGTTTAGATGTATATTATTTAGGCAAAATGACGTTGGACCCCAACTGATCTCAAATGTTTCAAGTATTATAGGATAGTGATCAGAAGTGGTTCTGAAGAGGGTCTTGGAATAATGAGGATTGAAAGATTGTTCCCAAGGAGTGTTATATAGAAAAAGATCGAGTCTTGATAGAACTGGATTTATCCGTAAGTTTGACCAAGTGAACTTGTTGATCAAGGGAGGGTCAATTAGGTTGTTTTTAAGGATAAAACTGTTGATATGGTTCATGCTGAAAGTAGCAGAATTTCTAGCAATCTCTTTTCTTGAATCTTGATCAAGGCTCTTAAAAGAATCAAGCAAGTTGATCTTGCAAGAACCTTGACAAAGAATCTCCTTTTAAAGAAAAAATCATTTAATACTTCTTTTAATTCGATGATAAGAATTGAATAATGCCCATTGTCCATCACCTCGTATTTTTTCATAAGAGTTTAATTTCTACTCTTTTTTTTTTTTGTGAATTGAGTTTATATCTCAAATTTCCTTGATTCTTGGTTCACTTTGATGTTCTTTATACTTTCTTTAATGCCTTCCTTTTACTACTAACAATATTTCTTTCAAGCTCAATTTTAAGAAATTTTCTTTGCAACAATTCTCTTGGGTCGACACCCCTACTTACCATTGACTCGGTTAAAAGAAAGGGTAAATTTGAAAAGACTTTTTGTCGAGGCAAATCTTGGTAAGCATCTTACCCTTAGCAAGTTACATTTCATTTTTAAACATATTAGTGCTTAATTCTAACGACCTTACCAATACATACTTTCATACATATTATCTTTGCCTTGTCAACCAGCTTAAAGGAAGGCTAGAGCAATATCCAGGTTAGTGAGGCCTAACCTAGTGAACTAGAGATCAAAGGAGTCAAAGAACGAAGTTAAGAGAAGGAAGGGTTAACACCTTTAAGTACCCCGTCTCAAGAAGCTGCATTTGGCGGTGGATTAGGAAAGGAGTGTCTTTGCGAAGTAACTGAAGAGGCAAAGAAGGGAAAGGGGGAGGAACTAGAGTGGAGACTTAGTGCATGTCAGTGCTAAGAGAGTCCCACCAAGCCTCTCCCACGTGATGCGAAGAGCTACACCTTGTTGTCGAAAGAGGAACAAGGTGGATTGCTACACGATGAGACGAGTAAACCAAACGTGGAGTTGGAAAAGCTATGCTAGGCAAAGGGAAGCTGTAAGATTATGTTTCAAGTCTTGTTGAAAGGAATAGTGTTAAGTTAATAAAGAATTTTTTTTATTCATTTCACTGTGTTATCTTGTGTCTGTCACATAAATAGCAGAAAGACTATGATTAATGTAACTAAGTCGAGTTACGCTGTCATGGTAAGAAAATCTTGGCGTTTAAGCCTTGCATCGTGGATATAAAAGAGAAGTCATTTCGTTTACTAGGCGTTTGACATTTACTACACAGCGTGGTAAGCATTGAAGGTCTAGGCGGCATGCCTCCACTTAGTTGCGAGAAGCAACTTTGGGGCAGGCATGATAGTTGTTATGTAAACTTGTTCGGCGAATAAGCCATGCCATTCTATCTCGCATTTGAGGAGTTTGTAGGCAATTCTTATACTCTTGAACGCCGAGAGCTGCAACTCAATTTTGAAGAGTGGCCAAGCGCTGCATCATAGTTCTGCGAGGCTGAAGACGATGAGTGAAAGAGCTGAGCCAAGCATGCAGAGCCTAAAAGTCTAAGTCTTAAGTCTTGTTGTAATATTTAAGTTTAAATTTGCTCTTGTACTTGGATGTAAAGTGTTAAGTTAATAAAAAGAAGAAGTTACATATTTTCACTGCATTATTAATCGTGTTTATTGCCTAGTAGTTGAAAAGTTAATTTTATCTAAGTGTTGAGGACTAGGTGATAGAGCTAAGTCTAAAAGCTAATATTCTGCTGGGATAAAGGTCTTTAAGTTCTAAAGTAAGGGCTTTGCGAGGAGACAAGTTTGAGTTGTTCCGCTTACTAGGCGTTGAATGTGTTATCTCGTGGAGAGGTATACGATGGGTGTCTAGGTGGCACGCTCCCATCTAATTGCTTAGAGTGCCAGTTGGGGAGAGGTGTGGCAAAAATAGTCTATGAGTTGAGGAAGGTCAATGTCCAGACAAGACGAATAAGTTGATGTTAGTGCGGTTTGTGTTATTTAAATGTGTAATGTGGCATTATGAAGTTTCTGAAAACAAAGAAGTTTTTATTGTATGCTATTGTATTTTCCAAAAGGGTTTTCTTAAAATATCACTCACTATGCATTAGGCTTATGTTTTAAGTTTCTCTTTCCCAAGCAAGCAACGCAAGGAAGTGGTAAGAGGAGGCAAGTTGCCAGGCAATGAGGCATTGACATAGGCAATAAGATTTGGGCTACTTGTTAAAATCCTAAAGTTTTAGTTTTAGTTCCTTAAAAAGTATTATATGTATATTATCAGGTTGTTTAAAGATAATTAAGTCGTTAAGTTATTCCTAAGTTTTAAAGTGTGCTCTTTCTTATCGAGAGCATGTTCTAGAAAAATTAAGTTTAAGTTAAGTTTAAGCTTAGGTGTAATGGCGTTTCTTTCTTTCTTATATTTTTGTAGGGGGTTTAGTTGATCGAATTTAAACTTAAGCAACTACGGTAGCCAAAGTGTTGTAAGTAGAAAGTAAAATTTGTTTAGGTGTGCGTTGATGTAAAATTAGTTAATTCTTTAACTTATTTAGGAAATTGAATTGAAGTTAATTAAGTTTTTAAAAAAAGGTAATTAAGGGGATGATTGAAAATGAAGGTTATTAGTGGGAAAGTGAGTGAAGTAAGTTGTGGCTTATGGTGGTTTGAAGAGAGAAAGGTGTAGTCCGTGAATTTTTTTGTCAAAGGCAAAAGAGGGGTTGGTGTGTTCAATTCTCACGAGCAAATCTCAAACTTCTTCAGCCAAAATATAGAGAGAGGTTTCAGAAGAAGGAGAAGGACCGTCGGAGCAATTGAAGTAGATTGAGTCGATGAGATAGAAGAATGAACCATTGAAATTCATGTAAATCATAAACAATGTAGTGTTTTGAAGATTTTGAATAGTAGAAAATGAATTAGAAGCTGAAATTTTTAGGTTAACAAGATGAAAGGGTTATTTACATATTTCATGCAAGATGTTGGAGCTAGTTCATGCTTGAAATGATTGAATTATAGAAAACTTAACATTGCACCGAAATTTGGTTGAATCTGAGCAAGGATACTTTATTCTCTTTGTATATGCTTTTTCATTGTTAAGCTTGAAAAGTTTGCACAAACAAACTCTGCTAACAAAAATGGGAGTAATGTTTGATGAGATATAACTAAATAGGACTTATTTAGGTATGATTTGGAATTTCTAGATAGTTTTTGTTGATTTCTAAAAACTTTGTTTATACGAAAGAAAATCTTGACTCGTGAATAATGGGTGTGAAAATGATTTAATATTTGTATCCTAAACCAAGGAATCCCAATGCTCAGGATTTTAGATGGGTCCAAGAGGTCGAATTTGTGGCTATGGAAATGATATAAGACTTTAGGATCCACCTTGATACACCTATAAGCTTTGGGTTGTGTACAAGGGTGTTGAGACCTTTGAAGGCATTTACTATGTGCATGTACCATTGATATAGAGGTTGTTGAGCTTCATAACATTGTTTTCGTATTTTTATTCGAGATGGGTGCATTGAGATCTGCATCATCTTGAGGCATTGATATAGAGGGTGTTGAGCTTGCTCCACCTCATGTTTGGTTAAGGATACAAAAGTTGTTTTGTGTGAAGTTGTTGGAAGGATTTTATGATGCTTTAACTCTGCTTGAAAATGAGTGTTTTTACCTATTATGCTTTGAAGTGTTTTAATATATATATATATATATATATAATGAAATGTTTCATTTATTACAATAAAAAAAATCGTCATTCACCGAACATTAGCTTAAACTTTCCAAATGGTTTCCTTAGGTAGCAAGAGAGTTTAGAGGACCTAACTACTCAGCCTATTTGCCACAACTCCAAAGCATCCACTAGTTCTGAGATGTAATTTTATAGGTATGTAGGTCTCAGTCGGGTTAATGTATATGTAGTACAGGATGATGGATGATCTTGTATATAACTGTGAGTTAGCATTTGGTCAATATTGTCTTGATTCAAAGGACGAGTAATCAGCTACCCCTTGGTAGAGGTTATTTTGAACCTTTGAAATATCGTTGCAAAATATAATAAAGGGTACATTATTAAAAGTTTTGCTAAAAAGATTGGTTTATTAGGATTATGGTTTCTGAAAAAAGTATGTTTTTCAGCATGAATAGCTCGATAGTTCAATTGTTAGCTTCCAGAAAACATCACGACGATAATTATGCGGCATGGAAATCGAATCTTAGGGCTAGAATTGACCATACATTTACTACTTAACTTTACTCCTATTCATGCATATATTCATTATTTTTATATTTTTATAGGAAATATGAAACCAGACTCCGATATGAAAACAAATCAGTAACTATCAACTTAAACGGAGCTCAAACGAAGAAGAACGAGCAAAATGAAAACAAATGACAAAATCGTAAATAAGATGGAACCTTAGGCACGTTTACACGCCGCTCATCCCTTCTATCAAGTCGTTCAAAAAGGCGCGCGTTCGAATTACCCAGCTGCAGCTCTCAACGCAAATTATTTTACGTTCAGAAAGGGGCTCCATTCCGTCACTTCCGTCCGTTCAATTACACACGCGCCAGCCGCCTGTCTTCAGCGTCCCGCATTTGAGCCTGCCAACCGTTTTCCTTTATTTTCTTTTATAAATACTTATTTTTACCTTCATTAATAAACAATTAATCCATCATTTTTCCAATTTCACTTTTAAGAATTAGAATAGTTTTGTAAATCCCATTCTCAAGTAATAAAATCTCATTTTTTTTTTCTCTAAGAATATCCCCAAATTCCTTTTCAAATTCAAGTACCAATTTCTTCCATATGCAAACCTAAGGTAATTTGTTTAGGGAATTGGGATTAATTCTTGCCATTCTTTGAGATTTTTCTTAATTATTTTGATTGTTTGAAGCATGATTATGATTTATAATTACCTAGTTTCTTTAAATAAAAGTCTTCTTTAGATTGAAGTTTGCCAATTTAATCTTTAGAATTCAAGTTTAATTTTACTAAGCAAAATACATTCTTAGAAAATTAGGATTAACAAGTTCTTGCAATTGTCTTTCCAAGGTTTGATTCTTGCAATTTGATGTTATATTGATTATAAATAGAAGAAAAATTGCATCAAATGACAAAAAAAAAATTAGGAAATAATAGCTCATAACACCTCGTTTTTTGCATATTGTGAATATGACAAGTAATGAATGATATCACTATTTTCAAGCTTGATTATTTTACAATTTAAAAAATGTACCGACAATAGGCCCTATGATTATAATTTTTCTTTTCTTTTGCTATTTTTTCTATTTTTACAAAATGCCCCTAAATAGAATCTCAAAATTGTTTAATGTCAATCTTGGCTAATAGAGTCTTGGTTTTAAAACTCAGTGAACTTAAATGCTTACTAAAGAATTTTGTGTGAAAAAAGCAATTTTATAAACACTAAACGATATACTTTTAAATGATTAAATTTCTTGCTGAAAGATTAATCATCGGAAATTGAGCAATTAATTCAAGAATCAAGAATCGTGATTCTTGCCATCTTTTTCTTTAAGCCTATAATAGTAGTGGAGAAATTAAATACCCAATTCCCTCGTTTGTCTTAAAAGAGAAACTTAATTCTACCTTTTGTTATTCTCGAAGCATATTTTAATTTTCCTCATTCATGTTTTGGTTTGCTATACTTTCTAGAATGTTAGAGCCTCCATGATATTCCTAATTCTTTTCTCAACTTTTAAAATCACTAATTGGTTCATTGACAATTTTTAGCATATCGTGACCGATCAAAAGTTTTATGTGGATATGAGCCTTATTTTTATTGTACTACATTGCTAGTTTGGGTAATTTGTTGATCTTTGGAATAGGTATGTTGGTGTCGTTTTTTACCCAATTACATTTTGCTTTGAATTGCATGATTTAGCTTGACGCTTAGGTATAGTTAGTACAATCTTGGTGCTCTATACTATTTTTAGAAAATCTTTTGCATCTTAAAAAAAAAAAACCTACCTAAAACCTCTCTCTCAAATGGCGTCATTGCCGCAGAACTAGGCATTGGTAATTTTTTTGAATCTTCATTTTTCAATTCTACATTTCTTGAATTCTTTAATCAATTTGTAAGAAAATAATAATAAGAAAAAGTTCTTTGTTTGAATTTAATTTATCTCTCTTGTTTTGTATGTCTAGCTCTTCCTCTAATAATATAAATGTGGTTTTTGAGTGTATCTCGATAGCGCATAGTTTTGTTTGAGTACTATTGGTTTTGTAAGTTTAACAAAGTATCAAAAAGAAAAAAAAGGAAAAAGAAAAAAGATTAACGAGACAAGAGTTGAGAATGAAAAAAATCAAACGATCAAGGACTTCCTACAAACAATGGTACCCAGAGGAAAGCACATCCCATAATCATCGCCCATGACATTAATAAGCCTATCAGAGAGTATGGTCAACAGGTTTGTATGACTTCAACACGAGTATTGCCTACCCCACATTTGGAAATAACATAAGATTTGAGATAAAGCCAGTGATGTTGCTAAGGATACAGAATGCTGGCCAATTCAAGTGTTACCCAGGTGAAGACTCCTACGGCTACATTAAGAGTTTTTATTCAATCTATTCCTCCTTCCACATATCCATCATCACTCAAAATGAGCTACGACTCACTCTCTTCCCTTTTACCTTAAAGGATGACATGGAGGGATGGATGAGTGCCATGGAGGCTAGGGAAATCAACTTGTGGGACCAACTGATTGATAAGTTCATGAGGAAGTTCTTCCCGCATCAAGAAAATGTCAGGCGAAGAATAGATAGAATGAATTTTGAGCAAGAAGACAAAACTCTTTTTAAGGCATGGGGAAGATACAACCGATTGATAAAGGCATGCCCACGTAATAGCATCTCTGAGTGCATTCTGATGGAAGTTTTCTATGATGGTTTGAATAGGGAAATGTAACAAAGTGCTGATGTTGCATTCCAAGATGGGATAATGAGGCAAACGTACACCCAAGTAAAGACTACTATGGATTCAATGTAAAATAATCACTAGAAATGGGAAGAGAACAATTTTGGCTCTCACTATGGAAGAAGATAGAGAAATGAAGAAGAAGAATCAACAAAACACAATCGTGGCTCTGTAAGGACATATGACTACAATGCACTCTATGGCTTTAACACAAGTTAATGCCCAAGGTAGAACGAATAAACAAATAAAAGAAATGGATTTCGTGAGATGCGATGGCCCACATGCCAAAGATTCAAGCACTCAAAACACTAAGGCGACTTGCATATATAAGGAATGACCTCTACTCGAACACTTACAATCCTCGTTGGAGGAACCATCCTAACTTTGGATGGGGTGAAAACGGTCAAGAACAAGCAAGTCAAAGTCGACCTAAAGGGCAATATGGTGGTGGATGTGATGAGGCATTTGACCATCAACGCAAACACCATAATGACAGGGGAAGTAATCCAAACTACTCTCAAAGTCACAACACTCCTTCGTCCTCATCATCTATGGGGAATATCTTACGATAATATATGCAGACAAATGATGCCCTTCAGGAAAACCAAACATTTTTCATTCGCGACCTAGAAGTCCAGATGGAACAGTTAGCAAGTGTGTTCACGAGAAGAATGAGAGGATCCCTGCCAAGCAAGATTGAAACACTTAATCAGGATGAAGGATATGACAAAGACTGACGTGAAGCCATGGTGCTGCGTAGCAGAAGGCCTTTGATGATCTGTGAACCTAACCAAGAGTAATACCTAGAAAAGTAAGGAAGCAAAGAAGACTAGATGAGATGAAGAAAGAAAAAAAGCGTCCAACCAGGTGTCTACCTTCGAGTGATTACTGCCTGCTCCATTTCCTGGTCGTATGAAGAAGAAAGGTGATGAAAATCAATTTAGGCATTTTTCAGAACTGCTCAAGTAACTTCACATCAATGTTCACTTGTCGAAGGCATTATAATAAATGTCTTGTTATAGTAACTAAAACATGTCCTATCCGTCCATCAAACGAAGTGTGATAATTTTGTATTAAAGCATGATTTTAAGAAATCTAAGGGCTATTCATTAAGAGCCAACATGATTATGGATGCGTAAGTAAGTTACATGAGTCCTTTTACTAAATAAGTGTCATACATCATTTCGTTATAGGAATCATGCCTCAATGTGGCAGGCCTTGTAAGCACCCTATATGAAAGGAAACTAGTAATACTACTAGAGGAGTTACTGTGAGGAAAGTGGAGTCTAATGTTGAGTCTGGTCATCCCCAAGTTGAAACGAACATGGAAGAGCATATACTAGATAAACATGGTTAGAGCTTGAACATAGGGATTAGATCGATAATCATTGTCATGCTTTACCTCACTAGCCACTTCATACGACCATAAGAAGGCGTGCCGCCTAGACACATAATGTATACCCTCTGCGAGACAACCAATTGAATGTCAGTAAGTGAAACTTCTTAAACCAATCTCCAACGTAGAATTCGAACTTTGAACTCATGAGATCTTTACAACTAAATGCAATGGAAAACACTCAAACAATCAACTTAGCTTAATCGCCTAGCCTTCAACACTTAAACTCTTTAGCTACTAGACAACAAGCACAACAAATATACATAAACCCAATACAGCAAAAAACTAAAAAACACAACTCTACTTTTATTACTTGATCCAATACTTTACAATTACATTTCTTTTGTTACAATGCACAAAAGTAAAACCTAAGCTCTAAGCTCCCCGCCTTCCTTCATCCACTAGAATTCTACTCTTCACGTCAAGGTGTTTAGAAGTATAAGAATCCCTTTCTTATCCTTCTCCTTGATCACCTAGCAACCCATCTTACCTTTCCTTACTTGGCCTCAACGTCTGAACACCTAGAAAAGGGAAACTTAAACATGCAAGTCAAATATTTAGTAAGTGAAGATTTTAGAAAACGTTTTGGGAATACAAGTCAAGCACAAAGTCATTTTCATTTCTCAAATGTGTCTTCCAACGTCTCATTCCATAAATTAAAGAAATCTCACATTAGCTTCTCTTATTCCTTTCCACAAATAACATGAATCCTCCCCCTTACCAAGCCTACTACGATTCACTCTCGCCAGCATCTTACGATTGAGCTATTGTGATGTTCATTCCATCCACAGCATCTGGGAAGTTTCCTAAATTATTTTTCTTTTGCACTGGCCGTCCACATGACACCATTCAAATTATATGCATGTCATATAATCATTGCTCACTTGATAGGAATAAGGCTAATGGTTGGCACACATTCATCACAATCAACACATAGAAAATAGTAGTTTTCTCTTTTTAAACAACAACAGTAGTAATAATAACACAGAGAGATATAGAACGCATTATGCATAACTCAGATTTAGAAAGAATCTATTAAGAAAATATTTACAAAACATTCAGTTTACAAATCACTCACTTAAGAGTGTTTAGCTTAAAAAAGTCACTCACATATGAGTGTTTAGCTTAGGAAAATCACTCATACAAATGTTTGATCCTCTTCTTCTCTGAACTCCTCTCTTCGCCTAGTACTCGCTCAGCAATAACTCAACTTCTTGCACACTCTCGATAAAACCTCCCTCCAAATAATAAGACTTCTCTTAGGGCCTTCAACCCTATTTATATTAATACTTTAGAATGGTTATTTTCTTTACCTGCCAGTTCAAAATTACAACTATACACGTGTAGCGTTACCGCCTTTCCGTACAATGCAACCAAATTCAAGCTCAACACGTAAGCCAACAATTAACTCGAGATTAGAGATTCACTAGAGACGCTAACCTTATCTTCTCGAAAAGCTAAACTCTTCCTCGTCTTCTCCTTCTCAAAAAACTAAACTCTTTTTCCCACCTTCTTCTTCCTCGAGATAGACCATAACTACCCACTTCTTTTTTAAATTCCCTTTACGTTACTTCACAAGATCACCTAACTATTCTTGCAGTAGAACTACTCCACCGCGACAGCTCTCCCTCCATCACCTTCTCTTAAACGTGACTTCCTTCCTTCCATTTGAACTTTATGTTTAGAATAATCATACTTTTCATTTTATAAGGATAATCCCACTTCTCGACGCCACTCTTCTTCAACATAACTCCCTTTTCCAAATTTGGGCCTCACAATCATACTCTGAAAAGAAATATAGGATAGAATGGTTAAAGGCTTATATACTACCACCTTCAAGGGAACAACAAATCCAGTGGATGTTGAAGCATGACTTCATTTGATAGAAAAATACTTCAGAGTGATGGGATGCATAAAGAACAAGAAGGTTCAACTTGTTTTTCTACTTCAAAAGGGTGTAGAGGATTGGTGGTGAGTGACAACAAATAGACAGAGAGATGCCAATGATATCTATTGGAAGAGTTAAAAAAAAGGATTCTTTAATAAATTTTACTCAAGATCATTTCACGATGCAAAAAGGAAGGAGTTTTTGAAGCTCATACAGGGTTCAAGCTTTGTTGCTGAATATGAGAAAATGTATATAGAAGTATCTACGTATGCCATCAGTATGTTTGAAGATGAGAATGAAGATGCAAAAGGTTTAAAGAACTAAAAGAGAAAATTTGTACTCCCTTTACGACCAATGCTAAGTAAAAGGATTTCTCAAAATTTGTAGAAATAGCCATAAGAGTAGAAAAAAGTGTAATAAAAGAAACTGGAAAAGAGTAGCTTTTCACTATTAAAAACTTGAGATACAATGACATTTGAAATCAAGAAAAAAGGGTATGGGATGAGTAAAAGTGTTGCCAAAAATAAAAAATGCAGAATTTTATTGGAAAAAATGCTAATTTTAGATTCACATATTTCTTGACACAATTTTTGCGTCGTTAATTAACAACATAATTTAAATGTCATTAATAAATTTCTCTTATTCCCAAAATAAAAAAAATCATCTTTCCTCACCGTCATCTCTCGAAAAAACCATTTATGTCTACGCTTGCGACAATCATCTCTGAAGCTATTGAAAAACCCTTGTGTGATCTCGCATACCATCATCCTCGTTCACCGTCTTCCTCCATCCAATGCTTCTCCTCATTCCCTCCTCTGTCAGGTACTTCTCATGGTGATCTCTTCCATCGGTGGTTATTCGGGTGATGGCTCCTTCGTGTTCTATTCATAATGAAGGCTCATTCATTTGGTGATAGCTCCTCTATCGATGGTTATGCAGTAAAGGCTCCTCGTCCAGTTCTGCTCGTGGTGAAGGCTCCTCCGTCCAGTGCTACTGGCGGTGAACAATCCTTCGTCTGGTGCTTCACCATTCCCTCCTCCGTCTTGTTTTAACAACTACATGTGTTTGGGGTTTTGCCTTCAAGTTTTCCTCACCCTCTCTAATTCATAATTTTGTTTGATTTTTCATCCTCTTCATAAGTTTCTTCTAAAAGCTTATATAACTACTTATTTAAAATAAAAAATTGATAGTCAATAAGACTCAACTGTATTAGAATAAGTTGCATGTTCATCCCTTGTATGGTAGCTTCTGTTTGTGGGGGTTAAAGCCTACTTTGTGTTATTGTTGTTTATACTTGCAAAACATATAGAATAAGCTGTTACTATCTTTAAAATTGCTTTTGGTCATATTTCATTCTCCAATTCTTGATTTTAGCAAAGGTCATTTAGTATTTCCATAAAGAAATAAAATATCCATTCACCCTTCTTGCTTTACATGGTGATTTTACTCTCTTTTGGCGTAAATGACAAATCGGTAGGTTTGGAGTCCTAGTCCTTCATTTAAGCTTTTGTCAATTGGTTTTTAGTGTCTAGTGAGCATCTAGATCATCTTATTTGGTCTTGTCAATTTGCTAAATTGTTGTGAAGTGGTTTTTTTAGGCTCTCTCTTAGTTTGGCATAGTCTAGGAAGTGAAGAGATTTTCTTGAGTTGTGTGTGTTCCACTCGCCTATTCGCGATAAGATAGCAAGCTTTGTTGTGCTTGTTTTTGGGGACTTTGGAGTGAAAAAAACAATAGAATTCTTAGAGCGATTGAAAATTATGTAAAGGAGTTTGGTTTGCTAATAAATTTCATAGTTATCTTTGGGTTTTTCTTTGTAAAGGCTTTTGTAATTTTTCTTTTCGCCTTAGCCATATTTTAATTCACTAAAGGTCTTCATAGTTACCGTTGAGAAGTGGTTTTTTTAGGCTTTCTCTCTTAGTTTGGCATAGTCTGGGAAATGAAGAGATTTTTGTGTGTTTAACTAGCCTTTTTAATGTAGAGTAGCAAGTTTTATTGTGCTTGTTTTCTTGCTATTTTTGGGGGCTTTGGGGGCGAAATGCATCCACAATTTAATGATTTGCAGTTATTTTGTATAAAGATTTACTAGGCTCTCCATGCAACCAAAATCAAAAGAAACTATTATTCCGTCCATGTCAATCAATCCTATTAAGTCAACTAAAACCACTTTTATTACCTCTGAAACAATACAATCATAAATGTATATGTTGCTTAAATGCATTTATGCTTAATTGACACAATATGAATGAGATTTAAAGATACAATCGAGCTATAAGAACAACAAGCTTCAACAATGAACTAATAAATTTTTTTATTGATAAGAACACCTTTCATTGAGAAAAAAGAAATGAAAGAACAGATTTCAAAGTGACCTAATAATATTTTCCATCAAGCTTCTTATAACCATTACCCAATTGGACAACACCAAGTGACTTAATGTAAAAAACAAACTCATTTCTCTTGAACACATGCTTGTGCACTTTAGCAACCAAGTCCAATAAAACCTCCTTCTTTAATGGGGTTTCTGAAGGAGAAAGTTTCATTTTAAGATATACAGAATTTCTGAAGAGAAAGAATCTTTCAACGTTCTCTATTTTCTTTAAAGTAGTATGGTGACTTTTTGAATCATGGTTTAAAAATTGTTAAAATGGTTGAAAATTGAAGTAAAAAAGATCGCTTTGAACATGATTGTTGTTAATAGAGTTGTTGGTCGGGCTATTTTTGCTTAAGTATATCATTATTCCTTACAACATTTGCCATGGGCACCTTTCAAAAAGTAAATAAGTTGCAATGTTTTTGGCGCATACGAAAATCAATAAGCTGTGAATACTGCTCAGTAGATAACCTAAGTATCTTTTGCATTTGGTTAGAAGTTCTTAATTAGTTTTGAAGTCGTCTTTGTTTCTACTGCAAACAGGTTTGGCTAAGGCCTAACATCTTAGATATTTGAATTCAGATATCATCTAATGAAAAACATCATGGATGATGGAGAATAGAATTTATAGAGAGTATGAAATGGGAGTGGAAGCGTTCATTTAATTTGGTTTTCGTAATGGCAAAGGTTCCAGGACTATTAGGTGTCCATGTTTGAAATGTGGGAATCATTTGTTGCATGAAGAATCAATAGTCAGATGTCATTTATATGTCAATAGGGTCGATCAAATTATAAGGTGTGGTTCTGGCATGGCGAAGCCTTTACGACAAAAAGTTCAAACAATCAACTGGATTACAAGAAGGAATAAACCAACGACGACGATTTATTTCATGTGCTAAGTATGATTCAAATCGTCCAAGATCAATTTTCTAACATACCAAATACGTTTAACTATATGTTTAATGATGCAAAGAAGCCTTTATTTCCTGGTTGTAAAAGATTCACAAAGTTGTTAGAATAAGTTAGGCTATACAACCTGAAGGTTAGATTTGGATGAAGTAATGCTAGCTTCTCCAAACTATTAACAATGATTAGCAAGCTCTTGCCTGAAAATAATGAAATATCGTTATCCATATATGAAGCAAAAAAAAAAAAAAAAACCTTTCATATCTTGAGCCTTAGTTATCAAAAAATAGATGCATGACCAAATGATTATTGTTTGTATAGAAAAGATATGACAAACAACAGTTGGTGCCCTACATGTAACCTTTAGAGGTGGAAGACATGTAAGAACTTAAATAAAGAGATTAAAGGAGTTGCAGGCAAATAGCTATGGTATTTTCTAATTGTTCCAATATTTTTAAGGATGTTCGAGAACTTTGAACATGTAAAGAACTTGCGTTGGCATGGAATTAGAAGGAAAGTAGAGGGTGTGTTAAGGCGTCTAGTTGATACTCTATCTTGGAGGTCAATAGACTACTTGTGGCCAAATTTTTGGTTTGAACCGAGAAATCTCTGTTTGCTGTTGTCCATGAATGGCATCAATTCATACAAAAATTTATTAACAAAATATAATTGTTGGCTATTGATTGCTACAATATACAACCTTCCACCGTGGCTATGTATGAGAAGAAAGTAATTGAAGTTAATCTTGAGTCCACAACAACTAAGATACGACATAAATATCTACCTAGAACCTTTGGTTGATGATCTCAAACTTATGTTGGAAGAAGGTGTTTTGTGTTTTAATGCACAAAAAGAAAATATTTTCAACTACGAGTTGTTTTACTGTAAACTATCAACGATTTTCCTGCATATGGTAACTTGTATGGATGTAGTGTCAAAGGGTATAAGGCTTGTCCCATATATGGAGAGGAAACTTCTTCTATAAGACTACCACATGGAAAGAAAAATGAATGCATGGGACATAGAAAATACTTACCAAGAAATCACCGTTATATGAGACAAAAGAAAGTATTTGATGATAATTAGGAGCGCGAAACACCTCCTTCCCCTTTATCAGGTGAGGCAATTTATATAATAGACTTAAGGACAAGATCTTTCCATGTGGTAAAAGGTCCAGTAGGAGCTTGAATGATGAAATTTCAAACGACTACTAAAAATGGATTTCAGCATTCAATGAGTTACCATACTTGAAAAAATTGAATGTAAGAGCCTTGATGTTATGCATATTGAGAAGAATGTATTGATGAACATAATTGGTACACTGTTTGACATACTAGGGAAGAGTAAGGATGGGTTGAGTGTTAGACTTGAACTGTAAAAATGAACATTTGACTCGAATTGGCTCCTGTTTTCAATGGAAGTTGAACTTACATACGTACCCATAACATGTTATACACTACCAAAAAAGGAGAAGATCTCTATTTGCAAAACTTTGTATTAGCTTAATGTTCTAGAAGATTATTCATCGAATTTCAGAAGTCTTGTATCTTTAAAAAGTCCAACTCCCTCTAGTCTCTTAAATCACATGATTTCCATGTTTTAATGCAAAAATGTCTCCCAATTGCATTATGTGGAGTTCTACCTAATAATGTTAGATTGGCTATCATTAAACTATGTTCTTTTTTCAATGATATTTTCTCCAAGACTTTGCAAATATCAGGTTTAGATAAATTGTAGCAAGATGTTTAAACCTAATGTATCCTTGAAAAATACTTTCCACCATCCTTTTCACCATTCTGGTACATCTGTGCATCCACCTTGTATGACAGGAAAAACTAAGTGGACCCATATACCTACGGTGGATGTACCCATTCAAAAGATATATGAAAGTGTTGAAAAGTTATGTTCGTACGTAATAGAAATTGTTCGGAAGGGTTGATTACAGAAGGCACACATATGTGAGAAAGATGTTGAATTTTGTTCTGAGTTTCTATATGGGTTGGACCTTATTGGACTAGGATCATTTAAATCTCAAGAAAATGTTGGATCAAAAGACTGTATCTACCGGATCATTTGTTACATTTAGTCAACCTCTACTGAAACAAGCTCATTTATACATACTAGAGAATATTGAAGAACTTCAGCCATATAAAGGGTAAGATTCATTAACTCGAGCAAGACCTTTTTTCCTTGTTTATGTTTCTTTTAAATAAATGATACTTATTATTTTGATATTGACTACCCTTATATAGATTACATATGGAACTCTTAAAAGCTTCCAACCAAAGAAGGGAGAAAATTGAAAAATGGTTGCGAGATGAGCACAATCGATCATTCCTCGGCTGGATACGAGACCATTTAGCACTTCACTGAACTACATACGTTATCTTCAATTTTTAGTATTTTCATTGAGCGAGCATTGACAATTGTAAACATTTCCTTTCATGCTTCGTAACAAACTAAGCATATCTTCATCGACATTGATTCTATATGTTCTGCTAACTTTCTATTGGGCCCCACAATATTGTTTATGATTGTTGTTTTTCATTTTCATGTCTATTGAATAATTGATATGTTGATAATTAGTGGTCCATATTAAACATTATGTGTCATTTCATACAACTCCAAAAACAGCACCAAACAATGATACTTGGAAAGAAAAAAGCTAGTCAAGAAGTTGGTTGCTCGACCTCACTAAGTATCGAGGGAGTCAAGAAGTTGGTTGCTCGACCTCACTAAGTATCGAGGGAGTCAAGAAGAAGGGTAAAGGAAAACGTAGACCTACGAGGATGTCTGAGATCCTGTGCGTTAGTAGTAATGGACACAGGCAAGTCATTGAATACAATGAGTTTGGTTAGCCTATTGGTGAAAGCGTAACCAAGTTAAAGAGTTTTATTAGAACGGCCATGCGATTCCATGTTCCCATCACATACCAATCTTGGAAGGATGTAGCTAAGGATCTTAAAGATAAAATTTATGAACAAATCGAGGTAATTTTCTCATCCTAAGTTAGTATCGTTATACGTATCATTTTTTACTAATGTTCATTATGCAATGTCATGTAATAAAGTGGCTTCATAGTAGACCCCAAATCTAAAAAGAACATCTTACAAAATGCAAGGGTATTTTCTTTTGGAATTTCAAGTCATCGCTAACTACCAAGTATGTATTACCATTTAAGGAAGATTTGAAAAAATTGAAAAACCTACCAACGGAATACTCATTCATCAAGCGTGAGCATTGGAACACATTTATCTCTTCCTGATTAAGTGAACACTTTGAGCTAACTATAATCATCATTCCCTCCATTCGTATATGTCAATAATTATGCTAAAATTTAGTTTATGTGTGAAACTAGTTAGCAACAAGGATCTAGAATTGTGAAAGAATAACAAGTACAACCATCGAATGTCGCGCAAAGGTTATGCAAACCTTATTGAAGAGATGATAAGCCTTTGGAATAGTAAATATGGGTTTCAATAATGCTAGATGTAATGTGGTAAAACTAATCGTAATGTAATTTGCTTATTTCAAAAAACGAGCACATCTAGTGGTAGAGTAGTTGATTGTGCTTCAATATGAAAGAAAGCACGAACAAATAAAGATGGGGAACTTCTAGGCAAAGACACAAAGGAGGTGGTTAATCGTATTGTAAGTACTTTCCTTAACATAAGGGTACTTTTTTTTAGTGGTACTTACTGATACTAAAACCCATAATATAACGACCTACTTGTTTCAAGGAATGTAACTTACTCAACGAACGATGTAACTTCAGACGTACTCTCACAAGTTATCTGAGGGGATGATCCACCAGGAAGAATTTGAGGGGTGGTCAATATGTCATGTTGAGTAAGTACTTTCACATTACCAGAAAGAAACAAAAGAAGAAGGCGAGCAAAGAAGAAGATCATGCTGAAGAAAGAGCAAGAATGACAACTTATATTTTAGAATTCGAAGAAGAATTAATGACTATAAGAGGTTGTATCAAGTGGCAACGAAAGAAGAAGATGTTAATGAGACGAAGGTCAAGAGTAAAATGGCTTCTAAAAGTATATGTAGGTTCTTTAAGAAGAAGAGGAAATAAAGGACTTGACGACAGAAAAACAAGATAAGGTAAAAGGTATTTACATTTTTTTGGTACTGAAACGTTATTTTCTAATGATTGAATATGTAACCAATTAACACATATGTGCGGCGTACATTGGAGTCAAGAATAAAGATTTTGTACATCAGTTAGGACTTCGACGAAAGTAAAGGTCAATATGAATTTTATTTTTATGGTTTCCCATTTTTCAAATACAATATATTAATATGTTTATATTTTCTTCCACTGTATACTCTAGGATGAGACTTCTTGTCTACTAGCATTTGGGATTAAGGGGAATGTTGTCGAGGTTAAGCTATATTTGACTATGACATGGAGGGTGGCAACATGAAGGTTTGAGTAGACGTGGTTGTTAATGGTAATTGCTTCGTCCCTGTTCCAACAAGGAAAGTGTGAATGTGCTTTCCCAAGAAGTCATATCACAATTGTTAATGTGTTTGGTCATTCCCCAAGACGAGAAGGTAATGTGTTTCTAACAGGTGGATTTGGTTTGAATATATTATGGATGACATTCTATGTTTTTGGCAAAGGGAAAGTGTGTTGTTCTAAGCTGATGTACAAGTAAACTCCTTGTTACCGATCTAGAGTTCAACAATTGCACTATGATGTTTGCTTAGGGAACTTGAACATATTGGGTCGAAGATTCAAATGAGCGTACCTATTGAAGTTTTTGGAATGCAACGAAAATGTTGCATATTCCTCAAGGTACTCCGAGATTTATGTCACATGCAGCATGTATCAACTCAATGCATTAATTCATACATAATGTAAGTTACCTCCTTCGAACTTCAATTACATGATAAAGTGACATGCACAACGCACTAAAGTCCATTGTGCAGAACATATTTGTAGGCACCTTTAGAAAGTGATGGAAATGAATAAAACACTAGGATTCTATAAGTTTTTTTACGTTGGCTCAATTTTAGTTGGTGCAAGTAAAGAAGGTCAAACAAACTTTGAATCTAGATTGCATGGGACAAAAAATCGTCAAATTTTGATGTTTCCATACAATTTGGGGTATGTAAAAAACATTTTTGTTACACATGAACCAAAGCAACTATATAACCTTTATTCTAAGTTTAATTCACACTTTTTCATCAATATATAAACAATCAGTGTCTTGTTGTGATTGACTACACAAGGGGCACCACATATTGGATAGATCATTTGAAAAACCAGATAAACAACGATGTCTCTAATGTCGTCTGAATGTATTTTGGAAGGTTTATTTATAATTAAACAATAATGAGTTAATATGTTGTTGCATATGGAACAAAAGTTTCATGACTTACGTAGATTGCTATTCAATGATCGGGTCTTTCAAACTTGTGAGGAAGAAGAAGCCTCTTTGGAAGGCAATCAAGGTTTGAATGATGGGGATTTAGTAGAAGAAAGAGGTAAGCGTGTCTTATGATTTGCAATCGTAAACATAATTGTTTCCTTCTTCTTTTCTTCTGATGCATAGTGTCTAAAGCATCGCCGCGTTGTAGAGTGCGGGTATTATGTTATGCGATTCATTTGTGATATAATATTAATAAGAAACAAGGCAATTTTGGAAGTAGTAAGTATTTCATTTTACCTTTTTATACTATTTATGTTGTTTACAACTGTTGCATAGTAATACATATTTTTACGATGAATAAATGGAAGGATCATCCTCAACATACTTATAGGATGATTTAGATGTCGTCAGATCGGAGAGAGCTAAATTCGTTGGAACACATGTTTACTTTGCGTAGAGCCCTATATTTTTGCTGAAAGGTAATATTTGTCAAACAAACAACTTGAAATGTTGCTTCATGTAGGTTTAATTACATTACATGTTGTTGTGTTGACTATCTTGTAGTTATGGTAGTCATTGAAAAGCTATTTTGTTCGATTCGTTTAAACATATGTTTTAGGAATCATGTTGAAATGTATTTAGGAACTTGATACTTTGCATTATGTTGTTAGGTGTTTTATTTGTAAAGGTTTATTTAGAGTGTAGTTGTTATAATGGAAGTGACGTTTGTTTGTAAAGTTTTATTTAGAGCATAGGCGTTTTGTTTGTTAAGTTTAAGATTAAATGAGTTTATTTATCTGTAGGGGGCAGGGGTGGGGGTAAGTTTATGTTTAAGTTTAATTATGACTTTGGAAGAGGGCGATGTGGGATGATAAGTTCATGTTTAAGTATAATACTGACTCTGGAAGGGATGGGGGGGAGGGAGAGGTTCTAAACTTATGTTTAAGTTTAATAATGACTTTGGAAGGGAGTGACAAGTTTATGTTTAAGTTTAAACTTGATGCAAACTAGAACATTGTTAGAAAATTTTGGTAGTTGTTTGTACAGCGAAGTTGGTTCTCTTTGATCTTTTGCTATGAGTATTATTCAAAGCATGTTTTGTGTAGCTAAGTTGGTATTTTTATTCTTATGGGTCCATAAAGATTAAATTGAAACTTACATTTGTAACACTTATAGACTATGCTTATGCTTATGTAGTTAATGTTTTTATTTCAATTTTGTGTCCCTTATTCGTCTTATTTTTACGTTTTCTTATTTTGAAAAGTTCGTTTATGTGTTTATTAAGAAGGTAAAATCTGGTTGGCATGTATTTAATGAATGTTGATTAATGTTCATTTTTGGCAAATTTGCAAGTATTTGAAAAATACGTGGACCATAAGATGAATCAAGTCAATTTATGTTTTAGTTTGATTAGATTATGTCACACATACATATATTATAGTTAATTTATCTTTTGGATTATTGTAAAACCTTTTAGGACAATTTAATTTAAATTTTTTATTATCATTATAAATATCTTTCTAAACATATATGGGTAATAATGTTAAATCATGAATTTAATTGTTTTTACAACAAAAATTTGTCAAAATATGTAAATTATGACAGAAAAATATGTGTTGTGGATTGAAAAATAATGACAATAAGTAGATAATAAATAGGAATAGTGTTGTAAGAGCATATTTCTTGACAAGATTATATGTAACAAAACATTAAAACATAACATGAAATAAGTGTTGTCAATAACGAAAAAATGACATGAATAAACAGATTACCACATGAACAACGACATTTTTTTATGTCGAGTTATAGATAAAGGTGACACATTTAAATAGTAAGTCAACAAACAAAGCCCAGAAGAACTAGTGGTGAAGTTTTAAGTGGGGCAAAGCGGAAGGGATCGACAGGTCGGCCTCGTCAGGAAGGAAAGATGTCTGCAATAAAATAGCAATAGGCAGAGGATGTACTAGACGTTGTGACTGGTACGTGAATTATATTTAATAACTCTAAACATGTTTTATGGATCTTGGTGTAACACATTTGTTTCTTTCTAATATGTTTACTATTGAGATCGATAAGAAGTTAGTTTCTGTTTGAAGGATTGTTGATAAGTACACCTCGACATTTTCATTGCCAATAGTATGTATAGAAGTTGTGTAGTACAGATTGATGATGAAGCATGAAGATTTGATTTAATTCCATTATACATTAAGGAAATTGATGTTATATTGGGAATGACTTTTCTGTCTAATCATTATGCTCCTTTAGACTACCACAAAAAGAGGTTGTATTTAGACGATTATGGAAGATTAAGATTATTTTAAGGGGTGATAGGAAAATACTTTATGTCTGTGGGATCACTACTCTAAAGCTAGTAAGTTGAAGTTTTGAAGATCTTTACTCTAAAGACATTTTTCTAGAATAATTATCAATGCTACCATCGGATAGAGAAATTGAGTTCCCAGTTGATTTGATACCATGCAAGAAAACCCATTTCATAATCCCTATATAGAATGACACAAAGGAACTAAAGAGTTAAAAATAGAATTACATAAATTGGTGAATAAGAGTTTTATCCAACCAAGATCACCTCTTCGGGGTGCATTGGTGTTGTTTGATTAAAGGAAGGATGGTATTTCAAGGTCATGTATTGATTACAGACAATTAAATAAGGTAACACGTAACGAATACCCTTCTCTACAAATCGATGATTTATTTGATCAACTTCAAAGTGCCTCCGTGTTTTCTAAGATTAACTTGTAATCAGAATATCATCAATTAAATAATAAAGCGACCTTCCTAAAACAACTTTCACATCGAGGTATGAGCATTATTAGTTCTTGGTTATGCCTTTTGGATTGACTAGTGCACCTGGAGCATTTAACTATTCCATCCATATTTAGATCAGTTTGTTATTGTGTTCACATATGATATACTTGTTTATTGTGGGAACAAAGAAAAGTATGTTAAGCATCTCATAATAAGTGTTGCAGACTTTATAGAATCAAAGCTTGTATGCTAAATTTAGTAATTGCTAATTCTGGCTGGATCAAGTAGTATTTTTAGCCCATGTTGTATCAGCAAAAGACATTTGTGTGGATTCATAGAAAACAAAACCAATAGATAAGTGGGAACGACCATAACAGTCACCGAGATTCAAAGTATTATTGACTTAGTAGGTATTACTGATGTTTTGTAGAACGATTTTTTAAATTAGCACTTCCAATAACAAATTTAATCTAGAAAAATATAAGGGTTGAAAGGGCATATGCTTATGAACAAAGTTTTCAGGAGTAGAAGAAAAGACGCACCAATATTAACACTTCTAACACCTGGTGTATAATTTATGGTTTATTATGATGCTTCTCATGAAGGTGTAGGTTGTGCCTCTTGGGTTTGATGTCCTAAAGCTCGTGGTTTGTAGATGTTAAACTAGATGTTATTGAGGTATTGTTCAACAAATTATTAGTGAATAAGTAATTTGCTTGTTTTAAACTCGAATCCAATAAACTAAGGTTCCTTTCTGATAACATAAACACTTGAACTTTAAGTATTGACATAAAAGTGGAACGAGTTTGAGTTGATAGTGCAAATGGTCTATACTATAAAAATAAAGTTGGATACCTTATTCTGGCGACATTATGGATGCAATCCACTTGTATTTTAGTATAAACGATGTGATCCTAAATCATTCATATGGACACATGTGAGTTAACGCATCTTATGTAAAGAGTTTACATAAGATCAGACCATGAAATAGTCGCTTTTACTTTGCGTCATTACTTTATACCACGTTTTTAGTTTAAAACTAATATTTTGACTTTTATTTTGAGCTAACTATAAACTTCTGTTTATTCGAAATTATGCTTAGACTTGCATAGGTGAAACCAACTCAACAATGCTAACTCAATGAGTCTCCAATTTCATAAGTAAAACCAAGTTGATAGCTGAGAACATAGAGAGCAAGATAGAATTCATTCCTACTTGCTTATAGGTATAATGGAGAGGTTGTTACCTTAAGCTCTAACTCCGAGATTTGAATAAAGGCATCATCCTCTCACTTGCCCAAGAGAGATGATAACTTGTAGAAATACAAATTATTATATTCTTTTAGAGAGAATAATGAGACCAAAATGTATAAGAAATGTGTTAAAACACGTAGCTTAAGTTGTAAGCTCATAAATATTTGGAAATACACTTTACATAAGTTTTCGTGTCTATTTCACCCTGTTCTTAGTGTCTAAATGCAAGATTATGAACAAAAGAAGAAGTTAGCAAATTGCAGAGGAACTCAATCGAAGTTTATGCTAGAAGTCCACATCAATAGGTGAGAAAAGGTTCGCTAGAAGATAAAAGTGGTAGATGGAGTTGATGTGACTTAACACAAAAGCAGCTTTAGGCGCTGACATGTTCAAAAGATTAGATTTTCTGCCTAAAGCTACCTATATAAAAGACCCCATCACCATTAAGAAAAAGAAGGCCAGTTGTGGAAAGAGTCAAATGTCTGTGTCCTGCCTGACCCTAGAGAGTGGTGGAAAGGAGTAGCTTTTCCATCGTCTATAAAGTTTTTCATCTTCTCCTGTCAATCTAAAAGTGAGAACTTGAGGTTGAGTGAATAAGATCCCATTTCCCATTCCCCTTAGCTTGTAATGTCATTTATATTGTTTACATTATTTGTCTTTCTTTGTAATGTATTTGTTCATGTTATACAGTGGCCGAAGGCTTTTATTCTTTAGTACATTGCATATTTGTACAAGTTTCGACCATCCATCTCTTTACTGTTCATCCATCTTTGTGTTATTTGAAGTTTAAGTTTTAAGATAAGTTTTTAATAAGAATGTTAGCTGACCTATTTTTATCACTTGACTAGTGTATATCACCAACTACCCGAGAGGGCAAGTAGCAAGAATATGGCTAATGCGTGCAAGGAGGATTGCATCATTTATATTTTGAAAGGAGAACAAGTGTGGGTATTATGCGCCGAGAGGTTGTTACCCTTAAACACGAAACTCTATAAGTCTTGTAAGTGAAGCGTTCTAGATACAACTTGCTTAACACAACTTGATCATTTGATTCCTGAGAGGTGAGCAAGTGTGACATATTAAAGAACCAAGAGGTGCTCAACTTAATCACAAGCACATTAACTAAGTCATATCACATCAAGGTTCTTTGGTTGCTTAGTTGCCTGGTAATGCATAGATTTTCCTTCACCCCCTTCTTTTATGCAAGTTAGTTCCTAATTCCTTCTCGCATCCATCTCAATCCCCCTTTTCAGATTTTCTAGTGTAGATAAGTAGATATAGTTTAAACCTACATTCTTTTACAATGTATAGTTTATTCTTTCATACTACTTAAACGCCTAGTGAACCCTAAAACTAAGCTTTGATATCAATTCCTTATGTTCAACTCTGGATCGCCCAGATAAACCTATTATTTCGCTTACACTTGGACAAGAAAAAGGAATACTTGTACACAACGAGGACTTAGAAGTGTGTGATGAATAGAGACATTGGGAGCATTTTGCATGCACCGATCATGTCTGAATGCATAATGAAGAGATTAAGAAGGAGTATTTTGCATGCAATGATCTTGAATCAATTGAGTGGGATTGCCTCCCAACAAGCGTTGACTCCAAACAAACAGTAACTCCAAGTTCAAGAAAGGGACTCGGCTTATTACTTAGACTATAAACCAATTTTTCATTACAAGATCAACAAGACTTAAGAAACTAAAAACTTATAGAAATACAAGTTATTGTAGCCTTTTAGGTAGAACAATGAAATCCTAACACAAAAAAAACAAAGAAAATGCATAGTAAAATAGATAAAATAACATGGTTACACATTACAAGCTACAAAAGACTTATGCCTATTTATCACATTTTTCATGTCCATATGCATGATTTTAGGCAAAAAGAGAAGAGTGGTTAGGCAAAAAATGTTAGATGAGGAGTTACGCGACCAACAAGGCATAAAGCTAGGCATTCTTTATTGCTAGCGGACAAAACAATTGGCACGAATGTCAAAAAAAGATGACAGTGATTGTCGCAAAGTAGCTTTTTCAGAGAATTAATGAAGCCCAGACTGTGACATGTCATGTTAATACTTGCATATAAAAGAAGGCTACTTCTCCAAGAAATGTGTACGAAAATCTACTAGAGAGCAAGCTCACTTCCATTCTCCATTTCCTTTTTTTTTTTTTTTGTTTTAAGCGAGAGCTTAGAACGAAGATCAGAGAGTCCCCCTTCCACTTCTGCTCAGTGTATAGGCAAAAGGTAGAGCCAATGAGTATAAGAAATCTACTCAGTGGCTCGATCAACATACATTTCTCTACTTCCAATTGTAATTTTTGTACTTTACACTTCATGGCCGAAATGCCTAAAGCTCAATTTATGAATGCAATTTATTTCGGCTTCTAGTCTCTTATTTCTCTATCTTTTCATAGCTATTAAAGTCTGAGTAAGTAGGGGTAAATGACATAAGAAGTAGTTAATGTTAGAGAATTCAAATGTCTACATTATTTGACTGTTGTCAGTTGACTTGTGATGACCTAGATTTAACTAAACAAGGGAAGAAAGGAATGTAGCAATACAATCTTGTTGCTGAACTTATCCTTAGCATACATATAAGAAATGCGAGTGTGTACAGTGAAGGCACTGAGAGGTTGTTTGCCTTAATATAGGATAGGTTGCATATAATTAATTCAGAAGGATTAGATTCAAATCATATTTCAACTTTAAGTATTTGAATCCCACAAGACGAACATGTATGGCTAAGGAATTGAGAGGGTTCTCGCTTTGAATCTGAAGTTAACAAAAATGCTTTGTGTTGCCTCGACACATTAGTTACCCTTACCTTACACTTATTTATTTAGATACTCCTACATCATCATAGCCAACTGCTTGTTTGTTTCTACCTTAATTCGTGAATATGTTTCAGTTAGGCTCTAAGTATATGACTAGAGTTGGGGACTAGGTTAAGGTCATTCAATAAAAGGGACATAATCCAACGTATGCATTGCTAACTACATTCATTCATCATTTTCAGTACAAGTTTTTCTCTCTCTTGTTAAAGTGTAAGCGAAGAGGGAGGTTTCCTAGATAAGCCAAGGTCGAACACAAGGAATTAGTGATCCTAATAGGTTAATCGTGCATTCTAAAATAATGTGGTATCTAAACAGTATAAATTGATATCCAGAGTATGCTTTACCCTATGTATTTACACTTAGTCTGATAAAGTAGCTAGATAGAGATGGCGATGAAGTGTAATGAAATATGAACTGCTGTATTTGGTAATGATGTGTAGGAATGTCTAAGTAATTAAGTTTAAAGCAAGGATAACTAATGCGTCAAGGCGACACGAAGTGTTTGTTAACTTCATGTATAAGGTAAGCAACCCCTCTGTGCCTTCACCATACTTGCTTGCCTTTCGGTATCCAAATACTTAAAGTTAAAAGATGATTTATATCTAATCTTTCTGAATTAATTATATGCAACACATCCTATAATAAGACGAGTAACCTCTCGGTGCTTTTGTCACATACACTCGCATTTCTAATATGTATGCTAAGGATAAGCTCAGTGACAGGATTGTATTGATGTAACCCTTTCGCTACCCATTTAGCTAAATCCAGGTCATCACGCATCAGGTGACAATAGTTAACGCTTTATCTTTTCTTTAGAATAAGACAAGTCCTTAATTATTGTATTTAACTGAACAAGACAAATAACGCAAACATCCAAGTTCTCTATCAGTAACCATTCCTTCCATTATTTACCGCTACTTACTTAGACATAAATGAATATGAGAGATAAGGAAATAACAAAATGAAAGTAGAAAGATATTGCATTTATAACTAAAGCTTTAGGCCTATCGGCCATGGAGTTTATATTACAAATATAAATAAAGAAATTACAAATAAAAGTACAAGGAAATGTGGCGAGCCGCTGAGTATGGGTTCCCATACTCATTGGCTTTTCTTTTTATCTATACACTGAGGGGAAGCAAAAGGGGGAGTCTCTCATCTTTGTTCTAAGCTATTACCTAAAACAAAGAAGGAAAAATAAAGGTTGAAAGTGAGTTTGCTCTCCGATGGTTTTCACACTCTAATTCTTGAAGAAGCATTCAATTTATAGGTGAGGATTGACAAGATGTGTCAAAGTCTGGGTTTGATTCATTCTCTAAAAAAGATACTTTGCGCCATAGATGTCACGTTTGTCCTTTTCTAACATTCATGCCAACTCTTTTTGTCTGCTAGTCATACAGAACACATAGCTTTATGCTTCTAATCTTATTGTTGGTTGTGTTGCTTCCTCGCCTAATGTTTTGTTCCGTTGCTACTCTTCTCTTTTCACCTAAAAACCTACATAAGGACTTGAAAAGTGTAATAAACAGGCATAAATATCTTTTGTAAATTATAACGCAGAGCTAATTTACTTTTATCTATTTTGCTACACATTCTCTTCCTTTTTCATGCATTAAGGCTTTCTTATTCTACCTAAAAAACTACAATAACTTGTAATTATACAAGTTATCATAAACATACTGGAGTTCACATTTTATAACATCTCAACGCCATGTCCACCTTGCTACTCCATCGCATATAGTGTAAATATATAGGATAAACCATACTGTTAATATCATTTATATCGTGTAGACACCGCATGAACATAGAATGCATGATTAGCCTATTAGAAGCATTAATTCGCTGTGTTCGACCTTGGCTTACGTAGCAAACCTCTCTCTTCGCTTATATTTGGGAAAGAGACAAGAAAAGTTATACTCAAAACGATGAATTAGTGTAGTTTGCAACACTTAGGTAGGAGTATGCATTTTGTATTGCATGAACCTAGCCTAGTCGCCAACTCTAGTTGCACACTTAAAGCTTATCATGGATTTAATTAGTGTACTAATATCAAAGAGCACGTGAACATGTATATGAATGAAAATGAACAACTAGAATTCGTACTTGACTTTGAAATTGAGCGAACCATTCAATGAAATAGAATACTTAACAAGCTAAACGATTGGCTAACAACAATAACAACACAGTCTCTTTAAATAACGCTATCCAAGATCAAGAAAACCTCGCCCTAATAGCCCACAACTTGGACAGACACATTCAAGCTTACACTTCACCAAACCTATATGACTTCAACCCTGAAATTTCATTATTCAGTATTTAGCAAGAACGCACGTTTTGAGATCAAACTGGTGATGCTTTAGATGATCCAATATGTCGGTCAATTTGGCAGTTACCAAAAAGAGGATCCACTTGAGATTGTAAGGAGCCTCTACTCTATTAGTGCTTCATTTCACATGTTTGAAATTTTGTAAGAGGAGCTATGCTTCACCCTCTTCTTGTTAACTCTAAAGGACAATGAAAAAAGATGGGCAAACTTCTTAGAGAATTGGGAGGTAAGGACATGGAAGCAATTAAATAGAAAAATTTATGAAAAGATTCTTCCAAGCCCATGAAAATGACAAGTGACAGAGGGACATTATGTGCTTCCAGTAAAAGGATAGAGAGAACCTGCACGATGCGTTGAACAGGTATAAAACATTGGTGAAAGGATACCCCTATCATGACATTTCCAAGTGCATATTGATGGAAGTCTTCTATATCGAGATTAACAAAACAACAAAGTAAACTAATGACATTCTGTTTGTGGACTGTATGCTGAAAGGTTCATATAACAAGATCAAAACTACGCTAGACGAACTGGCCAGAAATAATGAATAATGGGATGATGATGATTTTGGCTCTTATCGAGGAGGAAAAGGAAGAAATGATGATGGATTTGACAAGAACACAGTAGTGGCACTATAGGGCCAAATGAATGCCATGAACAATTTGTTGTAATATATGGCGTTATTGTAAGTTAATGTTGTAGGCACCTTACTTCAGGTAGTATGGGATGCGTTAGCTTGTTCATGCAATAGTTATTTATAGATGTGTCATAAATGCTGTAAGTGAGCAATTTATTGGACGACTAGAGTAGGATGATGCAATAAAAGGATAAATGTCCTACCTATGCAATGCTAATTTCTAATTATATGCATGTAATACAAGTTTTCCTTTTTGTCGCTCAAGTTTAAGCAAAGAGAGGTTTTCTGGTAAGTTCAGATTCAAACTCAAGGAATTGGCGTTCTTAGTTGAATCTATTGTGCAACTAATCATATGCGATATACTCTATATAATATGGTTATTCACATTATATATATCCTAACTATATACACTAGGTAATATTGGCGGTGCAAGATGATCATGGCAATGGAGTGTTATGCTATGTGAACTCATGTAACAAGTGTGGTATAAAAGAATATTTAACTATTTAATCTCAATGTACTGTGCAGTAATAATTCGAGGCGATACAAAGCATATAATAACTTTATAATTAAGGTAACTGTCCTTTTTATGCCTTCACCATACTTGCTCACCTCTTAGGATCCAAATACTTAAAAGTTTAGCTTTGGTTTCTATCTAATTAGGCTATATGCGTTATAAGTACTTCATCCTAATTTAAGGCGAGCCTCATTTCTGTGCTTTCTTTTTTGCACACTTTAACATTTCTATAACTTATGTGAATGATTAATTCGGCAATGAGATTGCATTGCTATAATCTCTTCGTCGTTTGCTTAGTTAAATGCGAGTTCTCTCTTGTCAGGTGATTGTTGTCAATGTGATTTTCTTTTCTCTTGAATAAAAAAAGCTTTGATATCTGCATTTAGCTAAACAGAACTCAAAAAACATATACGCAGATTCTCTAATATTTATAACATATTACAATGTTAAGAAACTAATTAAATGCATTAAAAATTAAGAGTGAAAAAGAAATGGGAGAATGGTAGAAGAAATGCATCAATATTATAACAAAAACTTTAGGCCTCTCGGCCATATAGTCAATCTTACAACTCAAATACATAAAAATTACAAAATGAGCTATATAGAAATGAATCGAGCCTCAGAACATGATTTCTATATTCCTTGGCTCTGATTTTTGCTTGCTGTGATGAGGGAGTATCGTAAAAGAAAAACTCTATCTCTTGTGTTCTAAGCTCTCACTTATAACTCAAATACAGAAAGGATAAAGGTAAAATGAGTTTGCTCTCTGGGATCCAATTTCACACAATTATTTCTGAAGTAGAAGCCTCTTTTTATAGGCAAGGATTGATATGAGAAGATGTCCACGTGTAATTAATTCTTTTGATAAAGCTTTGTCGGTGCCATGTAAACGTTCTTTTGTTCTATTTCTGATATTCACACCAACCAATTTTGTTGCATATGCAAAAGAATGATGTCATTCTACAAAGCCAAGTCACGTCAATCAGGAATCTAGAGTTATAGTAGCATAGAAACGTCGAACCAGGCGGCGGGATCCGAAAAAGACCAATGTCAAAGCTATAACACTACGAAGTGGAAGGAACCTTACCATGCTGGGCGTACCCAAAATGTAGACCTACTTCTGGGCCTCATGCCATGAATGAACAGCCCACAAGTACTAATTCTAATCCCTTTGATATTTCTTTAACTAACAATGCTTCTTCTCTGTAGAATCATAAAGTTCATAAAAACAAAGAAATGGACACTTCGAATGAGTGATAACTTGTAGAAATACAAGTTATTATGGCTTTCTAGGTAGAACAATGGAGTTAGAATGCAGGATAAAAATCTCAAAACGTATAACTTTCATAGAGAATTCATAAAGATAAGAGAATGCAACTTGTATAAAACTCTATGCCTTTTTTACTATGCTTCTTAGCGTTTTATTGCAGGATAATGAAGAAAAGAATAAATATAGTGAATCGCTAGAGGACCACGTGCAAGAGCTTACGCGATAGGAAGATTGTCTACCTATTAAAATCGCCAGGTGAGATGCCACATTATCATGTGAAGAGATTCACTAGAAGACAAGAATAGTAGTTGGAGTTGATATGACTTGACAATCCTGCATTCAACGCTGATATGCACAAAAAAATAGAAGTTTCCTGCCTAGAGTAGCTTATATAAAGCCTTCATCTCTACCAAGAAAAAAGAGAGAGAAAGGGGCAGAAGTCTAAATGGACCAAACACTAGAGAGCTCCATAAGAACCAGCGGAAAGAATTAACCTTTCTCCTTCTATAGATGTTCTTCCCCATCTCCACCTTTTATTCGTTCAACCTTCTGAGTGTGATGTTAAACTGAGAATAGAGAAAGAAAGCACCATCTTTCCCCTTAACTTGTAGAATAGCCAAAGAATGCTTACAAGGCCTCATGCGACTCAACTCAACTCCTTTACTTTCCATTCTTGTACTCAAATTGTAATGTTTTGACATTTGTACATTTCAATGGCCGAAAGGCCTACATCAATCGATACATTGCATTTTTCATCCACTGTCTTTCTGTCACATCTCTACTGTTCATTTTATTGAAGTGTTATGAGTAATTTAAGTTCATGATAAAGTTGATAAGGGCACTTTACTTATAAGGTTCATCATGTTTATTTGAGCTTGACTCCATCTCTTGGCCAACGTATATCGTCAACTACTCGAGAGAGTAAGTAGCAAGAACACAACTAAACATGTGGAGAAGGGAGTTTGGAAAGAAACTGCATTTTGGTAATTGACCTCCATTGTTTTTGTCTAAAAAGAGAACAAGTGTGGTATCTCGATATTGAAAGCTTGTCTACCTTAAAAGAGAGGTAATGTGACTCTTATAAATAGGGTACCCTAAATAATTATCACCTAGAGAGCTCCATGAGAGCCGACAAAAAGGAATAGTCATTCCCCTTTAGTAGAAATTCTTTACCTCCTCTTTAGTCAACCTTCTGAGTGAGAGCTTAGAGAGAGAAATTACGATCCATCTTTCCTAACTTGTAAAAGAGCCAAGGAATGCTCACAAAACATTCTACGACTTGGCTCCCCTCTCCTTCTTACCTTCCATTTTTTTACTTTTAATGTACTGTTTTGACTTTATTATTTTAATGGCCGAAGGGCCTACATCTATCAATATATTGCAATTTTATTCCCTATCAATCTTTTATTTCTTCACTGTTCATCTGTTGAAGTGTTGTAAGTAGTTTTAGTTCATGATAAGTGCTTGATAAGAGCTCTTCGCTTATAAGGTTCATCGCGTTTAATTGAGCTTGACTTCATCTCTTGGCCAGCATTTATCGCTAATTGCTCAAGAAAGTAAGTAGCATGGACATGGCTAAATGTGTGCAGAAAGGAGTTTGAAAATAAACTCCATTCTGGCGATTAGCCTCCATCATTTGTGTCTCAAAAGGAGAATAAGTGGACGTAGTATCTTGACATCGAGTGGTTGACCACCTTAAAAGAGACGTAATATGACTCTTATAAATAGGAAAATCTAGATATTTATCGCATAGCTCATCTTTATCATTTATATCCCAAAAGGTGAACAAGTGTTGTATTTCGGTACTGAGAGGTACTTGCCTTAATTAGAAGTTGGGTATGTAGTCTATATTGCATCAAGGATAGACGCATGGCTTAATCGCCTACAATACAGAGACTTTCCTTCACAACTCTTAAATGCAAGTTAGTTCATTCTCCATACACACCATTCCACATCACCTTCTACAGAATCTCTAGTGTAAATAGTATATTTAAAACACATATACATTCATACTTTATACTATATATATTTCTACTGCATGTAAAGAAGTAAACATTATAATTAAAGTTTGATAGCAATTTCCTATGTTTGACCCTGGCTTACCCAGGAAACCTATCGTTTTGCTTACACTTGGACAACCGATAGGAAAACTTGTACTCAACGTTAAAGCAGTAGTCATGCATGGAAAGGATGAGTACCTCTTTTTGCATGATCCTCACCTAAAGATATAGAAAGCATAGTCCCGACCTAAAGCTTCAATGACATATCAACGAACTTATTATTAAAGAAGTCAAGCATTGAGAGCAACCTAACAAATAACAAAATAACAAAACTAAGCCTTGCTCTATAGGCTGTATAGATCTTGGTCGTGCGCTATGCGACCTTGGAGCGAGTATCAACCTGATGTCATTATTTATTTTCAAGAAATTGATAATAGGGAAAGCAAAACCAATCACAATAGCACTCCAGTTGGCTGACAAATCCATTGTGCAACTTGAGGGAAAAATTGAATATGTCTTAATTAAGGTAGACAAGTTCATATTCTCCGTCAACTTAATTATTCAGGATTATGAAGTTGAGGGGAAGTACCCATAATTTTAGGATGACATTTCATGTCTACAGTTCGAACCCTAATTCACGTCCATAAGGAAAAATTGACAATGAGATTTAACGACCAAGAAGTTACATTTAATGTCAGTGACATTTTGAAGTTCCCTGAAGATGTTGAGAATTGTAGTGCAATTGAATCCTTGGGTTGGGATTATTGCCAGGAAGAAGTCATTGTCGAGATATTTGGCTAAGAAGAATTCATTGAAGAGTTCTTTGATAGCGTTTTAGAGAAAGTGAACTTCGTATCTACGCAAGAAAGTTTGAACCTTTGGGTCTGCAAACCGAATGCAATAAGACGGAAAAGCCATCATTAGAAGAGCCACTATAATTAAAGTTCAAGTCATTACCACACCACCTGAAGTATGCAAATTTGGGGGATAATGACACTCTAACTCTCATAATATCCCCCCACTTGAATCCTGAAAAAGAGAAGGCATTAATGAAAATGTTGAAACACCTTAAAAAGGTGATAGGATGGACTCGTGCAAACATTTAAGGAATAAGCTCATCCTATTGCATACATAAAATCAGGTTGGAAGAGGGGCACACTCGCATTATTCAATATCAAAGGTAATTAAACCCTGCGATGAAGGAGACTGTAAAGAAAGAAATCATTTAGTGGCTAGATGCAAGGGTAATTTATCCAATCGTCGATAGTGAATGGGTCAGTCGAGTTAAATTTGTGACCAAGAGGGGCGGGATGACTCTTACAATGAATTGATCCTAATAAAATCAATCACAAGGTGTCAAATATGTGTGGACAACATTAAGCTAAATGCAGTGACGAAGAAGGAACACTTCCCTCTACCTTTCAATGATCAAATATTTTATAGGCTTGCAGGAAATAAGTACTATTTCTTCTGAATGGATATTCTAGGAATAACAGAGTAACAATTCCACCGGAATACCAACACAAGACAATGTTTACTTTTCCTTATGACACATTTGTTTATCGTTGCAAGTCTTTTGGACCGTGCGTGTCACAGTCGTAACCTTTCAAACACGATTGTGCGACACTTGTTCTGCTTGGTCAACAAGTCAACAGTTCAATATTCAAAATCCGTAAACAAACTCGTGGTATGATGTAGCCTCCCTCCACGTTCTCGGAAAAATGTGTTTATAAAATGGGATAGAGAAAGTAAATTGTTGGAAACATCATAAAAGAAAGCATTGAAGACTGTCAATTGCAAGGAAAATAGCTTAGATTGCAAAGAGTGAGACAAGGCTTGGGCGAGGGTTAGACTACTCAGGTACCCCCTATAGTACATATTGAGATTTTTGGTATTGGCAGGTTTGCATATGAAAAAGCCGAAATATCACACTGTGGCTCGAGGACACAAAAACGAAAGAAATAGACTAAACTATTTTTAAGACATAAAGATAAAGCAATTTAGGGGTATTCGGGCATATGGCCATAGGTAAACAACACCTTGGACAAGTATGTCCGTGACATTCTCCCCCACCTAAACAGTTGACGTCCCCGTCAACTTTCGAAGCTGGAGCTCTTCGATCTTCTGCTTCCACGCTTCAAGATCTTCGACATGTTCTCTGTTTGTTACCTCCACGAGAGGGTTCTTTCACTTCACTAGGAATTTATGTATCTCCCTCATGGGCCTTCTACCTATCCTTACTCTGTCAGCAAGGACTTTCTTGACTTCTCTATTTTCTTCCTGTTCTAGGTTGACAGATAATCGTACGTCGCTGTTGCACCTTTGATCGACAACTTAGTCATCCACTCGAACTCAAGGAGGCATCTTTTGATCCACCCTCTCCTCCATTGGCCTTGAAGCTTCTTCTAGGCACATTCGAGCGATGTCAGCCATCTGCTCCCGTTCCTTTTTAAGTCTGTGAACTTGAGGGTTGTTCCCTACATAAGGGCCAACAGTGACCGGCGGCAATACAGAATGCTTACTACCTTTAATCTCAAACTGACTTCTCTTAATCAACGAATCTGTTTGAGCACTATGACCAAATTGGGCTACATTTAGCAGTTGAACCCAATTCTTTTGTCTGTCATCAACAAAATGATGCAGATATTCTTCGAGCATACAGTTGAATTGCTTGGCCTCAACTTTGGGAGACTTGGTCGCATCGGCGACCCTAGGACTTGGCCCCTCAATTGTGGCTTGCTTCAGACCATTGAAGGCAACCTGACACTCAAGTCTACCCCATTGAATGTCTTCTTCTTTCAACAACTCAGTCAGCGAGCTTGTTCTTCTTTTTAAGAATCCCTCCATAAACTGCTCGTTACTATTGGCCAGCCTGGGGCAAGAGTATAACTCTATAACTAATTTTGGTATTCTCTCGTCAAATGCTGCGACAATCTTCCTCTTTCCCACCTCAATCTGGTGAAACTCCACCACATGATCCAGTACGTTTATCTATCTCTGCACAGAACAACAATTTTCTCTCTTGGCATCGGTAAGACTAAGTGACACCACGGGAAACTCGTATGCTCTAAGTCTAGTAACACAAGTTGTCTCGAGTCCCTCTACCTTCATTGCTCTTACTCGATAGTACCTCGATCAGATGTTTGTCTTCGGGAAATACTTCACCCCATGTGAGCGGTCAAACAGGTTGGGGAATAGAGGAAATGGATATTTGCGGCTAGCTGTGAGCTTATTCAGGATACTGTGCTTGATACGTCGTTGTGAATTCTTGTCCTTCTTCTTCAAAGAAAGGATCGGGGTTCCATACGAAGCTTGTACAGGTCTACTAAATCCTGTACTTAACAATTTCTTCGACTGTTTTCGAAGTTCAGCTAACTCTAGTGGCGTCATGCGATGAGCATTTTTCGCAGGTACTTTTGCCTTTGGCGGCGATTCTATCCCATGGTCGATCATCCTTCGCATCGACAAGAACTTGGGCCAACTTTTTGGCATACACCATGGTACTTCTCATGGGCACACAAAGTGTCTTTGGGGACTGTCTCCCCTAGTTTTTCCAATGTCCCAAGCAGGATCGCTACGGATGGTGGTTCCTCTTGGACGAGACTCTTGTCTAGTTACATGGTCGATATCATTTTATACCCGTTAAGCTGATGAATATCTACTTGAAGGACGGTGGAGAAAGATCAGTAATCACTAGACATTTGGCTGAGGGCATTGGTATGACTTGATGTTCGAGGAGCAACTCCATTCCCAGTACTCTGTCGAAGTCATCCATCTTTATAACCACAAAGTCTACAAGACCTTTCCATCCTTCCAACTTTATCACTGTTCGTTTCACGAGTCCAACGATAGGTAGGGCAATGGAATTCATGACTTTCATTCATCCATAATCCTTCTCCTAACGGAGTCGTAGACATCTTACTTCTGCCTCTGTTATAAAGTTGTGGGTTGCACTAAAATCAATCATAATGCTTGAAGTCTGGTTTTGGTTGATCTAGGTGTCAACATACAGTAAGCCCCTTTCTGTTGGTACGTTTCTCTCCCCTGACTTTTTCTGGAGAGACGACAAGTATTTTATGGCCCCTATTCGAGTCTTTTCGCCTTCTTCTATCTGGTCCACTTCACGTTCGACTTGATTCAAATTATTATCTAAATCTAAAGTTAAAGAGGCCTGAAACGCATGAAAGTCAGCTTTGTTCGGGCATTCCCTTGCCAAATGTGGTCTCCCACATATGAAGCAACTGAGAGGGCGCTTGGGTGAGCTTCAGCTATTCGGCCTTCACCATGTGTTCTCTATGTTCGATTAGTAAAGCATGCGGTCTCTATCGGAATGTTTGCCTCCCCCAGCATCTTTGGGAGAACTCGAGCGACTATTCCTGTTCTTTCCACGCGAGGAACTTTGTTGACGTATCACATCTTGAGAGTCACTAGTCAGATCAAACAATCGTTCGGCTGCTGGATACGTTGACGTGAGATCTTGAACCTTTTGTTCATACAACTTGGTCTTTGCCCACGACTTCAGCCCTTCGACAAAGCAGAAAACTTTGTCTTTCTCTGACATATCGCGAATGTCTAATGTCACACCCCCTCCCGGACTACCTGCTACATTAGACCGAAAGATGGCGTGAAGCCGACGAACAACGCTTTTCTGTACCTGTATCTGTCGACTCTGCTTATAACTTTCATGTGATGAACTTGCCAATTTAGTATACAAACTATTATACATGCAACAAAACACAGCGGATCCTAGGCTAGTCAAACACAGCTAGTCAAACACATACATGAAGTGTACCTCAAAATTTACCGATTTCACTAGTAAACCTAAAGACACCTTAATCAAAATATAACCAACAAAATTTACACAACTCCAGCTCCTAAAGCTTATACAGACTGTGGAGTATCTATAACATACAATGGTGTATATACATCACCACACAACAGACTCCATGCCCAACTCAAAACACGTACTGGCAATCGATAATGGAGCTTCAGCAGACTAAGGCAGTCTATCAGGCACCGGGAATTCGATCTCTACCTGGAAAATGGGTAAAAAAATTTGGAAAGGGTGAGCTATGAAGCTCAGTGAGTGACTCAGTTTAAAACTATGAATTTAAAGATAAGAGCACGTGAAAACTTTACATATATAAATCTGTTTATACAAGTCGTAAATGTAAACGTGTAGTAGTAAGAATAGCTTCCTTAAATACTCAGCATGTTCATCATTGAAATCTAGCAAGGCATATCAAGTATATCGAAGAATTTTAACTAACATGAAAAATCTACGTTGTGTAGGGTACACCCAGTATAACAACGTTTACAAGCTCTACGATGTAGTGGGGCCCGCCCAGCACTCCCATCGTCTTTGTCGTAGTGGGACCCGTCCAGCACTCACGACAACATCGTTGTTACGGAGTACACTCAACGTCAACAACGGAATCTAACCAATGTGCACACGGTAATCTCTAGCCTTAGGCTCAAGATCTCAGTCATGTAGTTAATGAAAATTTCATAAATCATCGAAAAATATTAAAAAATGCCTGCTTATAAATTTTACACAAAGCTCGAACTTTACTCATCTCTTTCGTGGAAAACTGTAGTTCTTAAAACAAAACTTCTTACTAATTCATGCTTTGCTTAATACATTGTGGTTTAAATACTTTCCAAACATTTAATATCTACGTGCTAGCATAAATTTCTTTAAGAAATCTAGTCTCCAAATGTATACTTGAAAATAGTCATGAGTTCAAATACCTTTCATGGCTTCATAAATAAACATTTATCGCATTCAATCATAATAACAGTTATGGAAAATATTTCAAAGTTGGTTTTGTCACTCACAGTCTTGGGGTAGATCCTTGGTCTATAAGCTTGGTTTAATTCTTCTCGGTCTGCCAACAACCCAACTGAGTATTAAAACTCTAAACATTCTTGTTTTCTAAAGATATACATAACATGTCGCACAAAAGATGACGCTCACGAAAACAAAGCATAAGAAATAAAATCCTATTTCAACAATTCTCTGAAATTTCAAGATTTCTAACATAAACTTCAAAGGACTATAACTTTCTCAATACTTAACCAAAATGAGTGTTCTTTATATCAAAATCTTCATTTTGAGATCCTCTAAAACTTACCTGAAGACATGTAAATCTGATTTCCCGTGCATAAACTCAGATAACCCTCGAAACAGAACCACTTCCAGAATCGCGCGCACACGACCTCTTTAACTTGTCCCTACAATTTAACTGATTTTTAGTTGTTTTTGGTTCATGATTTCTTCATGAGAGTTGTAGTAAATTGAATAAGCTTTCCAACCATACTAAATAGAGATTCTAACTCCATCGGTACACTCTAAAATATAAGAAAAACCAGAGACCTCCTGATTTTGATTGAAAACCAACTGCCCTCTTAATTCCTTTTGAAGAGTTCAAACCGAATTAAAAACCAGTGATGTGCATAATGAACTAAAATTCAGCCATGGATACACTTTGCTTGAGTTCTCCTCCTCTTCTTCAACCTCAAAATTCTAGTAAAATTCCTTTTCTTCTTCCAAACTCTCTCTTAGAAGTTCTCTGCAAATTGAAGAAGGAAAAAAATGGAAGTTGGATGTCTTCAAAATTCTTGGTGGTGAAGGGAAGAGAACAAGAAGAAGAAAAGAAAAAAAATGAAATTTTCTTCTCTTTTTCTTCCTTTTATCCTTTCTTTTCTTTCTTTTGTTTAATTTATTTAATAAAACTATTTAATATATATATATATATATATATATATTTACACTTAATTTCCATTTTCTTTTTTTTTTTTTTTTTCCACATTTAAAGAAATTAAACCAAGAAAATATCGGGTTTACATCTAACATCAACCCCGCGAACTGTTTCACATACTCTCGAATGTTGCCAATGTGTTTCAGATCACACAATTTTCGCCGAGGTAGGATTTCCACATTCTCGGTGAAGAATTGTGAACGAAGTTCTTTCTTCAGAACGTCCCAAGTATCTATTGTGCAATGCCCTTCCTGTATGTCCATGTATCGAGACCTCCACCACAACTTGGCATCCTCACATAGATGCATCGTCGTCAATGTCACTTTGGCTTTTTCGGTGAATGTGTTTGTGGCCTTGAAGTACTGTTCAAGATCAAATATGAAGTTCTGTAAGGCCTTTGCATCCTTCACCTTAGGTACGAGAACTGCCCCTCCAACCTGTACTTGGTTTGCCATTGCTCGCATTGTGAGATTCAGTCTTGTGTTCACATCTGCGATTTCATTCCTAACGACATCGAGGGTGGCTCAAAAATCCTCTGACATGCCGTTTATCATCTCTAAGAGTGTCTTCTGAAAACTCGTTGACACGTTCCTCCATGTGGGCAACAAAGCCCGACGAACTGTCCCCATATTAGTAGTTACCAATTCTTTCAACATTCACTTCTAGAGTGTCAACTTGGCATCCTCACATAGATGCATCGTCGTCAATGTCACTTTGGCTTCTTCAGTGAATGTGTTTGTGGCCTTGAAGTACTGTTCAAGATCAAATATGAAGTTCTCTAAGGCTTTTGCATTCTTCACCTTAGGTACGAGAACTGCCCCTCCAACCTGTACTTGGTTTGCCATTGCTCGCATTGTGAGATTCAGTCTTGTGTTCACATCTGCGATTTCATTCCTAACGACATCGAGGGTGGCTCGAAAATCCTCTAACATGTCATTTATCATCTCTAAGAGTGTCTTCTGAAAACTCGTTGACACGTTCCTCCATGTGGGCAACAAAGGTCGACGAACTGTCCCCATATTAGTAGTTACCAATTCTTCTAACATTCACTTCTAGAGTGTCAACTCTTACCAATAACTCTTGTATCGGTAATCCTTCGACACGACCAGCTACCGCATTGATTGTATCAGTTTTCTCAAAAATTTCTTCGACATGAGACTCCAAGTAGCGGATGGAGTCGGAAACTTCGACTAGGTAGAGCATCTGCTCTTCTAGCTCTACTAGTCGATCTTTCTGGGCCTTGCCCGATGGATTCGCCAATGACATACTTCAGTCTTACTGTCAATTAGCCGATTTGGCTCTGATACCACTTGTTAAGACAACAAACGCCCTGAATATCTCTACAATGGTATGATATTGCCCACTTTGTGTATACACCCTCATGGCTTTGCTTTTTGGAATCATCCCAAGAGGCCTCATACAAATGGAGATAGTTGTCCTCACTTATATACCCAAGATCATCCCCTTATCTAACTGATGTGGGACTATGGTCGGATCCACAATCCTCCCCTCAAATAAGTCCCACATTACAATCCTCCTCCCCTCGAACAAATTACCACGATCCTCCTCTCAAATAGTCATCTCATCCGCCAAGCTCTATGAGCTAACTCCTCTTCTCGGAGCACCCCACCCATTCGATAGAGTCTAACCATGGATCTCATTATGACATACTTTTTTAGGCTTTTGAGGCTCTACTACATCTTTGTTCAATACTTGAGGATTATACTAGCATGGTTAAGTTAGAGGCACGACTCTGATATCACTTGTCTCAATCGTAACCTTTCAAACACGATTGTGCAGCACTTGTTCTACTCAGTCAACAAGTCAGCCATTCAATATTCGAAATCTGTGGACAAACTCGCGGTATGATGTAGCCTCCCTCCACATTCTCGGAAAAATGTTTTTATAAAATGAGAGAGAGAAAGTAAATTGTTGGAAACATCATAAAACAAAGCATTGAAGACTATCAATTGCTAGAAAAATAACTTCGATTGCAAAGAGTGCGACAAGGTTTGGGCGAGGGTTGGACTACTCAGGTACCCCTATAGTACATATTGAGATTTTTGGCCTTGGCATACTTGCATATGAAAAAGCCGAAATGTCACACTGTGGCTCGGCGACACGAAAACGAAAGAAATAGACTAAAATACTTTTAAAACATAAAGATAATGCGATTTAGGGGTATTCAGGCATACAGGCATAGATAAACAACACCTTGGATAAGTATGCCTGTGACACCATGTGCTAAGGTCATTTCAAAAGTTCATGATGGCGATATTTTCCAGACTTTCTAGGGATATCAATTGAAATTTTTATGGATGACTTCTTATTCTTTGGGGACTCCTTCAACGAATATATGAATAGTTTAAAGGCAATATTAAAGAGATGTGAAGAGACACGCCTAATGTTGAACTAAAAGAAATGTTATTTCATGGTTACTGAGGGGATTATGCTAGGGCACAAATCTACAACACATGCCTAGAAGTGGACCCTGTGAAGATTGATGTGGTAAGCAAATTGCCACTGCCTTTTAATATCAAGCCGTTGCAAAGCTTTTTGGGACATGCAGGATTTTATAGAAGATTAATCAAATGATTCTCCCAAATAGTTATGCTGCTCAGCAGCTTACTGAGCACCAATCAAGCCTATGTTTTTTTATGAAAAATATAACCAGACGTTCCAAACACTAAAAGGCGTGTTGACCTCAGTGCCTTTCCTTATCACTCCTAACTGGTTGCATGATTTTAAACTAATGTGTGACGTGGCAGTAGGGGCTATAAAAAATGACTCCATCTTGGGTCATCAACTTCCTCCACGCTCGCCTATAGCACGACCCAAGACGCACGCTCCACTACCCGAAATCATCCATTTATTTCATTCTTCGTCTAAGCTTAATCTTTGCACATCGCAGTCCGTGCCATTTCCATTCAGCTATGTCAGCCACCGGCTTTTCGTGTCTCATGTCGTTCGTCCGAGCTTCCTTTGATCTAGTCGAGTCAGGCATCTCTATCTTCCAGTCAATACCCATCTGAGCCACCAAGTCGATCCTTCCCCTCTTCCAGTCGTGTGTGCTAGCTGTCCGAGCCACTGTTTTTTTCGAGCTGACCTCGCTCGAGCCGATTTCCTTAAAGCTGGTCCTGTTGCGTGCCCCCTCTTTTAGCCATTTAAGCCGTGTCTCCTTTCTCTCACAAAATAAGCTTCATTTTTTTCGTATTATTTGAGCCATTTGGGGTAAGTTGTTTGTGAGTTTTTGATTGGATCTTTTGATATGCCAAATATTTAATTTTGGCTTAAATAAATTCAATTTAGGGTTCAAGATTAATAACTTTGGATTTAAGATTAGTGTTATGCCTCCTTGAAGGTATATTTTGGTAAATTGTGGATCAACTAATTTGTGGGATTTTTCCAAGGTTGAATTAGTTTCAACCTCAATTGTTGGTAAGTCAACTTGGTAAATTTTAGTTGTTGACCATTATATTATTAATTAAGGTTACTGAAATCTCCTTTATTTTTTAGCATCAAGTTAATTGGAAGACTCAATTGTCAACTAGAAAATAATTGTTTTAGCCAATCTCGAGGTAAGAGATTCTACTACTGGACCTTCGAACCAAATTTAAGAGACTGCATGTATTTACAATTATACACTAATGGTAGCTAAAATGCACAATGCGATGTTATTGATGATGATTAGTGTTATGTTGATGATGATGACTGATGTTATGTTGTGACAATGACTAACATGTTTATGATGATTATGATGATGATTATGATACATGATATACTAATCACATGCTTAGGGACATTATGATTAATATTCATGTCATGTTATGATGTTTATGATGATATTACATGCTTTTAGATTGTGGTCTGTTTGTTAACTTTATCTGTTAAGTTTCTCGCCCTACCTGTATTGTGATTCTATCTAGGGTCATAGGCACGACTAGGGGTATTCTTAGAAAACACTCGCACGATTTAGGGGTATACCTACGGATCACATGAACGGTTAGGGAATAGTTATATTGTGTATACGGGGTCACTCGTATGACTAGGGGTGTTTCAATGGGACAACTCGCACGATTAGTGGTGTACCTACTATTACATATATGTTTATGGAGTGTGTACATGCGATCACTCACACGACTAGGGGTATTTCCACGGGATCACTCGTACGATTTATGAGTGTTCGTACAGTCTCACTCACTTAGGTGTGCTCCATTGGACACACGACATTATGATTAAAATCTAATGCGAAGTTAACAGATCACTTAGCGGGACCAGTAGTGAATCCATTCCTGGGTATATTTATATACTCACTTTTTTCTATGTTTAATATTTCAGGCTAAGGTAGAGAACTTGAGAAGCTGGCGAGGGACATAAAGGGATTCGTGGCATGACATATGGGGACACAGTTAGCTTTCACATCTATTTATATGTTTTTTAGTATTTTAAATTTTAAACATTTTACTTAAGATTTTGTCTTATTTATTTATTTTTATTTCCTTAAAATTGTTAGGAACAAATGATCATTTGAACACACATAAAATAAAATTTTAAAAACAAAATGACTACCATAGCTGCAGTATAGTCATAGCACTTGAACACATATAAAATAACCAAATCCAATAACTTCAACAAACCAGAGTTCTAAGAAGAATTTCAAATAAATATTACCTGTTAACTATCATTAGATTGTTCTAAACTTCTTTCCATGTTAGCGGTATCTTCTTTAGTTGCTAGCCTTTGTAAGATATGCATAAAGTCGTAAACATAAAGCCGTATGAATCACATTCAAAACTCTCAAACGAAAAAAAAAAAAAGAATAAACATGCAACACACACAATGAGAAGGGGGTCAAATACACCAAAACCTTTGTAGATATATGAAATTCAAAAAAACTCATCAACAAACAAGATCAAATCTATGTTTTCATTTACTAATTTAATTCAACACTTTATATCAAACTAGAGTTTCAAGCATAACACCTACTTTAGTTGTAAAAATTACCTGTTGATTATTATTAGATTGTTATGAGCTCCATTCCATGTTAGATGTAGCTTCTTCACTTGACAACCTTCTTAAGATTGTTCACTTGTCGCTTATTAAGATTCAACTACATTTTGCACTTGGTTGAATTACTTCATTTAGAGCATTCTTGGATGTTCTAACATTAAAAAATAAAACATGTTAGTTTCTCTTGCGAAGCATACACATTCAATATTTATCATTATTAAGCAACTAGATTCCAAGTAACCACAAGAACTATGTGAACTCCATGATATCATTGATGATTTAAAAGGAGGCTACATGATACAAATCTTTCTACGAAGGTATCCTATCATTCATAAGTTTGAAAGACAAGTTAAATATAAATAATTAATTCAAAAACATTCACTCATTACCTCAATTTTCTTAAGATCTAAAAAGAGATGACAAGGGGAAACCACTCTATCAAAGAGAAAGAGATGACGAGGAAAAACTACTCTATCAAAAAGATAACTCTCAAAATCTATCAAGACAATTTACAAATGGGTGGTACCTCTATTTTCGACGAATCTTCCTTTTAAGTAGTGTCTAGGTTGTGTATTCAAATGAAGTTTAATAATTGTTGAACTACTGCATTAGGCAACACAACATATATTCAATACTAATCAACAAAAATTACTTATCAACCCAAGCAACTAAAGCTTATTAACGTGAATATAAAAACTTAATGCAATTGAATTCTAACATTTTAGAACAAACTAAAGTTTCTAAGTTTATATATGCTATGACAATCATGCAATTACGATACAAATCAATAGAAACCATGAACAAAAGATCAAAAGAACTCAAATAAATTCACTTGGCAAATGCATAGGCATAAACAAAAAGACCTTACGATAATTAAATGCAAACTCAACTTATTAAAAATAAATAAACTCAAGTTGTATGAGATATAGTGATACTTTCACTCTCCAACAAAACCTAAAAAAAAAATACCTACAAAGTTTCCAAAATGTGTTCAAGTCAATCTGCTTTTCCATCTAACCAAGCTAGGGCTAAATAGGTTGTTGGCTAGATGATTAGACTCAAATGCAATGTGAATATTGAATCGACCTAAATTTGGAAGGAGCAGATCATGAAACATAAAAGTCACTCCAGAATCATGTCAATATGATAATAATAATTAAAAAAAAAATTAATAATAATAATAATAATAATAATAATAATAATAATAATAATAATAATAATAATAATAATAATAATAATAATAATAATAATAATAATAATAATAATAATAATAATAATAATAATAATAATAATAATAATAATAATAATAATAATAATAATAATAATAATAATAATAATAATAATAATAATAATAATAATAATAATAATAATAATAATAATAATAATAATAATAATAATAATAATAATAATAATAATAATAATAATAATAATAATAATAATAATAATAATAATAATAATAATAATAATAATAATAATAATAATAATAATAATAATAATAATAATAATAATAATAATAATAATAATAATAATAATAATAATAATAATAATAATAATAATAATAATAATAATAATAATAATAATAATAATAATAATAATAATAATAATAATAATAATAATAATAATAATAATAATAATAATAATAATAATAATAATAATAATAATAATAATAATAATAATAATCATCATCATCATCATCATCATCTTCTAAAAGTTGCAAAATCAATAAGGTTTAAATTTTGCTTATCTAAAAAAAAAATCTTATCCTAAAATCGTGTTTCCCTTTCTCTAGATTCATGAAAATGATCATAATCCTCGACTCCTTTGTACCTTCAATTCAAACGCTGAGTTCTTCAATTCGGCAAAGGATTCCTAACAATTTTTCAATGCAGTCACCTATTAATTCAATCCTCAAATGTTGCTCTGAATCTAAAATCGGTAATTCTTCTGTAACACCCAATAAATTTAAGGAACTTATTATGGGTATTACATTAAGTGGACTTCAAAGTTAAGGAATATATTCGGTTGTTTTGTGTTGGATTAATTAAATATATATACATGGGTGTGTATATTTAATTAAAGATTTTGGAATTCGGTAGAATTTGTTATTAATTAAGACGTGAGAGCCAAGTATCCCAAGTTGTTCAAAGATTAGAACTTTCGAGGACGAAAGTTGTTAAAGGAGGGAAGATTGTAACGCCCCAAAAATTTAGATAATTTTGGAGTCAGTTATCTTAATTTTGTTTATCTAGATTTAATTTATTGGGCGTTATTTTGAATCCATTTAATGAGAATTATTTGATTTAAGTGGGAATTAAAATTAATTAAATATTTCTTGGATGAATATTTAATTAATTAGAGGTTTTGACACGTGGTGTTTGTTGAGTTTTTATTAAATGGTAGGTTAAGAGGATTAAGTAAAGTTGTGGATTTTAGTGTTGTTGAAGTTGAATTTAATTAAATAATTATGGACGTTATTTAATTAAACCGTAGGGTGGAAAGTTTGTTGGAGATTTGATAATTATATGTATACGTGGAAATATATATATAATTATTATGTTAAAGGAAAAGATAATTATATTTGTTGAAATATAATTATTTAAGGAAAAGATAGTTGTATTTTGGAGAAAGGATATTTATTAAAGGAGAAAAAGTAAAATAATTATATTTTGGGAAAATATAATTATTTGTAAAAGGATAATTAATTACTTTGGAGAAGATAAATAATAATTAATTATTGTGGAAGATAATTAATTATTTTAGAGAAAGATAAATAATAATTAATTATTGTAGAAGATAATTAATTATTTTGGAGGAAGATAAATAATAATTAATTATTGTGGGAAATAATTAATTATTCTGTAGAAAGATAAATCTTGATTATGGAGTGGAGTTGCTATGGTTGGGTTAAGATAATTCATGTTGAAAGTTATATACATATAATTATTATGTTAAAGGAAAAGATATTTATATTTGTTAAAATATAACTATTTAAGGAAAAGGTAATTGTATTTTGGAGAAAAAATTTGATTGATTAAATTAATTGAGGACTTAAGTTAATTTGAGATTTTGGAGGGAAAAGTTAGTTTTGGTGGAATTGTAATTAATTGAGTATATATATATGGATATATATATTTAATTAACAATTTGGAAAAGTGTAGTTAATTATATTATGGAATATAATTATATTTATTTGGAAAAGAAAATAATCCATGAAGAGAGAGATGGTTGATTTTGATTGGACGAAAAAGATATATATTTATAAGAGAGAATAATGGTTTAAATAAATATATATTTATCGTAGATTTTGGTGAGAGAAAAATAGTAATAATAAAGAAGTATTATTATTATTACTAATGGTTATAAATGCCTAAGATTAAGGCATTTATTTAGGAAAGATAATGGTAATAAAGATATATGTATATTTTTTTGGTATTATATATATATATATATATATATATATATATATATATATATCCTAAAAGGAAAAGGAAAAGGAAAAGGAAAAGGAAATAATAATAATAAATATTATTGTTATTATTTGGGTCTATAAATATCATTGGAATGCTTAAATTAGAAAGTAAAAGGAAAAAAAAAAAGTTCTTCATCTTCTTCTCTAAGATAACCCTCTGCTGTCACCGCCTCAGTTGAAGTTAAGATTGGTCTCTTTGGAAGCTTGAGGATTTAAAGTGATGAATTTTTCATCAAGGATAAGAGGATTTTCCAACCTCCATCTGAGTAACCTTGGTAAGCCAATAAAATTAAATTAATATTTTATTAATTTAATTTTGGATCTATTTGGGTTTTCTGTAAAAGGTTCAATTGGCTAAACTTTTTAAGATCTAAATCTTGGATTTTTCCCAATCAATGTTGAATTGGTTTCAACCCCAATTTTTAGGAAGTTAATTAATTTGGGAGGATTTTTGGATGTTAGCCAATTGCTAATTTCATTAATTAAGATACTAAGTGTTCCTTTTATGATTAGGATCAAGTTAATTGGAGAATTTTACTGTCAACTAGAGAGTACCTTTGTTTGGCTAAAATCTCCAGGTAAGAGATTCTCCTACTAGACCTTCAAACTGAATTCAAGAGACCGCATGTAATTATGATTATGCGTTGATGGTAGCTAAAATGCATAATTTGATGATAATGATTATACTGAGATTATGATGATAGTTGATGTTGATGATGTTGACTGAGATTATTATGTTGATGATTGATGATGATGACTGATGTTATGTTAATGACCGGTAGTATGTTGTTGATGACTGTTGATGATTGTTAATGCATGATATATTAATCACATGATTAAGGACGTTAAGATTAATACTCATGCCATGTTATGATGTTATGTTATGCTACATGCTATGGATAGGGTGTTCTGTTAACTTTGTCTATTAGAGTCGTACCTGCATGGGTGTCCTTCGGGATCACCACCTATTTAGGACTGTGTGGTCCGACGGGACGCCAGTCTAGCATGGATATAGATATGATTCGAGTGATTCGACGGGGTCCTCGCATCCCAATTGTCTTAGTGTTACCCCCGGGTTCACTACAGACCAGCATGTCCTAGGTGCTCCCTCGGGACACCGAAGACCAGATTTTCGTTCCTACGGGAGCGCATGTTGCACGTGTTCGGGAACGTGCTAGAGATTGGGTACCATTTTCAGGACTCTAATGGGAAGTTAACAGACACCTAGCGGGACTAGTAGTAGGTCCCTTACTGAGTATATGTTTATACTCACTCTTTCTATGTCTAACATTTCAGGCGAAGGTAAAGGTAGAGGAAAGCTGGCGAGCGACAGAGAAGGATCCGTGACATGCCATATGGGGACTCAATTTTGCTTCCGCGTTTATGTTTCAGTGTTTTAATATTCCGTTTTTAATGAAAATTTATTCTTTCCTCGTTTCAAAAAAGTGTCTCTTGTCATCGTTTCTTTTTAGTAACGACCTCAGCTTAGTATAAAGAGTTGGGTCGTTACAGTATTTATCTTATTATGGGTATTACATTATGGGTATTAAAGTATTTACAGTAATAATCTCAGTCATCATCATCAACATCAACTATCATCATAATCTCAGTATAATCATTATCATCAAATTATGCATTTTAGCTACCATCAATGCATAATCATAATTACATGCGGTCTCTTGAATTCAGTTTGAAGGTCTAGTAGGAGAATCTCTTACCTGGAGATTTTAGCCAAACAAAGGTACTCTCTAGTTGACAGTAAAATTCTCCAATTAACTTGATCCTAATCATAAAAGGAACACTTAGTATCTTAATTAATGAAATTAGCAATTGGCTAACATCCAAAAATCCTCCCAAATTAATTAACTTCCTAAAAATTGGGGTTGAAACCAATTCAACCTTGATTGGGAAAAATCCAAGATTTAGATCTTAAAAAGTTTAGCCAATTGAACCTTTTACAGAAAACCCAAATAGATCCAAAATTAAATTAATAAAATATTAATTTAATTTTATTGGCTTACCAAGGTTACTCAGATGGAGGTTGGAAAATCCTCTTATCCTTGATGAAAAATTCATCACTTTAAATCCTCAAGCTTCCAAAGAGATCAATCTTAACTTCAACTGAGGCGGTGACAGCAGAGGGTTATCTTAGAGAAGAAGATGAAGAACCTTTTTTTTTTTTCCTTTTACTTTCTAATTTAAGCATTCCAATGCTATTTATAGACCCAAATAATAACAATAATATTTATTATTATTATTTCCTTTTCCTTTTCCTTTTCCTCTTCCTTTTAGGATATATATATATATATATATATATATATAATACCAAAAAAATATACATATATCTTTATTACCATTATCTTTCCTAAATAAATGCGTTAATCTTAGGCATTTATAACCATTAGTAATAATAATAATACTTCTTTATTATTACTATTTTTCTCTCACCAAAATCTACAATAAATATATATTTATTTAAACCATTATTCTCTCTTATAAATATATATCTTTTTCGTCCAATCAAAATCAACCATCTCTCTCTTCATGGATTATTTTCTTTTCCAAATAAATATAATTATATTCCATAATATAATTAACTACACTTTTCCAAATTATTAATTAAATATATATATATCCATATATATATACTCAATTAATTACAATTCCACCAAAACTAACTTTTCCCTCCAAAATCTCAAATTAACTTAAGTCCTCAATTAATTTAATCAATCAAATCTTTTCTCCAAAATACAATTACCTTTTCCTTAAATAGTTATATTTTAACAAATATAAATATCTTTTCCTTTAACATAATAATTATATGTATATAACTTTCAACATGAATTATCTTAACCCAACCATAGCAACTCCACTCCATAATCAAGATTTATCTTTCTACAGAATAATTAATTATTTCCCACAATAATTAATTATTATTTATCTTCCTCCAAAATAATTAATTATCTTCTACAATAATTAATTATTATTTATCTTTCTCTAAAATAATTAATTATCTTCCACAATAATTAATTATTATTTATCTTCTTCAAAGTAATTAATTATCCTTTTACAAATAATTATATTTTCCCAAAATATAATTATTTTACTTTTTCTCCTTTAATAAATATCCTTTCTCCAAAATACAACTATCTTTTCCTTAAATAATTATATTTCAACAAATATAATTATCTTTTCCTTTAACATAATAATTATATATATATTTCCACGTATACATATAATTATCAAATCTCCAACAAACTTTCCACCCTACGGTTTAATTAAATAACGTCCATAATTATTTAATTAAATTCAACTTCAACAACACTAAAATCCACAACTTTACTTAATCCTCTTAACCTACCATTTAATAAAAACTCAACAAACACCACGTGTCAAAACCTCTAATTAATTAAATATTCATCCAAGAAATATTTAATTAATTTTAATTCCCACTTAAATCAAATAATTCTCATTAAATGGATTCAAAATAACGCCCAATAAATTAAATCTAGATAAACAAAATTAAGATAACTGACTCCAAAATTATCTAAATTTTTGGGGCGTTACATCTTCGCAATCTGTAATCATTATGGAACTTGCTACTTGCATTTATCGTTACCGCAATAGCTTTCTAATATATATTCACATTAAAGGCGTTGCAGTTCCAAGGAGGAATGTAATGGTGTTGATGTTGTCCAATTGCTTGAAACAACCACAACATTTGTCAAAATAATAAAACCTAACACTAAACATGTATGATCGTAACAACTAAACTCTAGAAAATTCTTAAAGACCCTACACATCATTATAATTTAAAATCTAACCATTCATTTTTCATTCTCATTTTCTCAAAGCTTCCTCCCATAGCCATGAAATATCCCTTGGCCTTGATTTCCTAATTCAAACAAACAAAAATCAATTAAAAATCAACCAAATGCTTCACTAAGGTATTTCATCAAACACATTATAAGCTACCAAAGTGCTCCATCACATAGCCAACCATGGAGAAAAATGTAGATTCACATTAGGAAGAGGATCGTAAACATCAATATTGAGTAGGATGGTAGACAAAACAAACACGTGAGGTATGTATTTCCTGTAAAAGCAAAACTATGAGGGATGTTTTTCCTACAAAGAACCATCAATATATTTCATAAAATCATCAATATATCCCTTTCTTAAATCATTCATCACGATATATAATATCTAAACATCAATATCAATATGGGTATGGTCAATACCTTTTAAAGAATTAGGGATTTGAAAACCTAAAAGTGCAATGGACACCATTTGCTAGCCTCGTCAGAGTGGATTGGAGTTGCAGAAGTTGATTCGAGTTTGTCAACCGTGGGTCGCCATCGAGTGTGCCAATTGAAACATTCTTCCCTCTAAGTGGTTTGAAACGCGTTTGATAGAGAGATAGAGGAAAAAGAGTGTCAAAACGTTCTTCCCTGTAAGTGTGAAATGCCAAAATGTGTCCCCTTTAGTGGCTAGCCGAAACGCCCTCCTTTCAGTGGCCGGTCGAAATGCGTCTTTGGTCGTTGACGATGAAAAAAATAGTCTGTATTATGTGGTGGCCAACTGGTGGAGATGGAGAAGATTGAGGTTAATGTTTTGGGGAGGGTTTTTTCATGAAGATGTTAGAGAGAATGGGTAAATAAAAATGAAAATTTATTTAATAAATCTTTTCAACGAAATGTTGGAGAGAAATTTAAAAAAGGGGAAAATTTTACTAAAGTTTTAACAACATTTAAGTTTGTTGCTAAAACTATTTAATTTTTAGTGACAATATTGTTGTGTTACTAATTCTTTTAGTGGCACAGATTAAAAAAATGTTACTAATAATAATCTTTTATGACACTTTTTTTTTCTTTTGCATTGCTATAAACGAACATTTTACTAATAAAACTTACTTACGCCACTAAAACTTTATCATTGAATAATGAATTTCTTGTAGTGTAATCATGGTTATATCATATGGACATAAATATATTTATAGGGAGGAGAGTACAACTACGGGACTTTAGTGGAATGACCAGTTAGTTAACGAATGTTGATTAGATCGATCTAAAAGAGTTTAGCTAATTAATCTTGAATCGTTGGAGGAAAAGAACCTATGATCTATAGGTTCATTAGGTTCTATTGCTAGCTCATATGGAATTAACTTAGAATAGTATGTTGGATTAGTTCGAATTAGGTTAGGAGAGAGAAACCTACAAGTATATGTAATATAGTGGTCGGTTATTAGTTTTGAGATAGAGCTTTATATTGAAAGATGATTTAAATATAAAAAATATGAATGTAGATTCATATTCAGAAGTTTCGAAATTATGAAAATTGTCAAAGTTGTAAAAAGTCAAAGGGTTGACTTTGTTTTTGAAAAGTCAAACTTTGACCAGCAATATATTCAAATATGATTTCAATTTTTGAAAAATGGATGTGCATTAATTCATGTTTGGGAGATCGAAATTAGTCAAGATGGACAAAATGGTTAAAAATCAAAATGTTACTTTTAACTTGAAAAGTCAAAGTCTGATTTTGACTTAAATGGTCAAACAACCATTTTACCTTTTAACTAAAGTTAGTGGAAAATTTCAACATTTTGGTGATAATCCTATTAATTCTTAGTGCGCTATGTGGAGGTTCAAGATGATGACACCAAGCCTACTAAAAGAATGTAACGCTCCGAAAATTTAAGGTAAAATTTTCTCGTTTTATGTAAAGTGTAAATTGATATAATAATAATATAATATTAATTATATTATTATTATTAATATTCATTTTATTTGTTATAATATTAATATTAGAATTATTATTATTATTTAATAATATAGTAATATTATTAAACAATGACATTATTATTACATAATATTAAATTATTATTTATTTAATGTTAATATTATTAATATATTATTATTATTACTGTATTATCATTATTATTTTTATTTAATATATATATTATTATTTATTTTAAATTATTTAATATTAATAATTTTAATATTTATTTATACTTATTTTGTTTATATATATATATATATATATATATTTTTTTATAAAAAAAAAAAAAAAAAAAAAAAAAAAAAAAAAAGAGAGAGAAGAAACCATAGGAGACGCGCGCCGCCCACCCCCCCCCTTCGATTTTCTTCTTCTTTTCTTCTCCCTTCCACGCCCGACGCCCGACGCCGCCGTTCCTCCTTCTCCATCTTCTTCATCTCTTCTCCATCCGACAACGCCCCACTGCCCTCTTCAATCTTCTCCTTATTCTCCGACAGCGCCAGCACTGCCGCCTCCATCTCCGTCGGTGTGCGTAGCCTCGCCGGACGTTCGCCGCGGCCTCCATCCAGTTCCGTTTCGCCTCCAACCACCTACAGCCGACGCTTCTCTCTCTCTCTCTCCGTTTCTGCCACCACCGTCATCCCCTCCGTCATCAGCTCGTGTTTCCGACGCCGACAGAGCACAAGGGGAAGCGCCGTCGTCGCCGGAAGGAAAAAGGGATACGCGAGCCGTGAGGTGAAGCCGACCCGACCCGGTTCCAAGCTGACCCGACCCATAATCCGTTCCCAGTCCGAGCCGAGCGAGCCGCGTGAGCCGAGCCGAGCGAGCCGAGCGAGCCGAGCCGCGAGCCGAGTGAGCCGAGCCGCGAGCCGAGTGAGCCGAGCCGCAAGCCGAACCAAGCCGAGCCGAGCCGAGAACCAAGCCGAGTTAAGCCGAGCCGAGCCGAGCCGAGCCGAGCCGAGTCCGAGCCGAGCCGAGCCGAGCCACCTAAGCCTTTCTTCCTCCACTTCGGTTCACGGTGAGTTTTCGGTAAGGATTGTTTTGATGAATTCCCTAATGTTACCTCGTCCGATTCGAGTTTGAATGTTGGATTAAGATATGGCCCTACTTTTCTCCCTTGAAGGTAGTACAGAGTGGACGCTTAAGTTCTCGGGTTCCGCGGCAGGCCTGGTTGGAGATAGCTTCCTTTCCTTGGGTAAGTCAACGGATGTCGCTTCCGACCTTTTTAAACGACTTCTACTAAAGTCATCAACTAAAACTTTCGTGTTTCGTTAGGTAGATCTGTCGAGCGTGGATTTCGATCGAAGGGCATAACCGAGTATCAGGTAAGGGTTTTCCTACTACTGGACCCGAGTCCAGGCTGAAAACGTAGTAATCCACAGGGGATTACACGTTAGTGACTGTACTGAATAACTGTATGCGTGTTGACTGTTAAGTACTGATATTATATTTTGTCTGACGTAAATATACTGTGACTGTTAATTGTGGATTGAGATTTTATGTTGAGGGACCTTGAAGTTACGGTTCAGTATGTAGTAAAACACTGGTCTGGATGTGGTTCATGGAGTTTGGACGGGGAAGGACAGTGAGTCCGGTTTTTGGTTGGTTAGTCGACTGGATCTAGGGTTTTCCCTAATGGTGTGCGAATCGGTAATGCATATAGCAACTGAGGGTGTAGATGTTTAAACCTATACTATCTGACTGACGAAGCCTATGGCGGGACTGTGATATGAATGCCGTTGGGATGTGACTGATGTAGACAGTTTAGTTTGGACTGAGGGGTAACGGTTAGCTTCATCTATGGGGTAGTGTGCCTTACGGATATGTGCGCCCTTCGGGAGCACTAGACTGATATGTGCATCCTTCGGGAGCACTAGACTGATATGTGCGTCCTTCGGGAGCACTAGACTGATATGTGCGTCCTTCGGGAGCACTAGACTGATATGTGCGTCCTTCGGGAGCACTAGACTGATATGTGCGTCCTTCGGGAGCACTAGACTGATATGTGCATCCTTCGGGAGCACTAGACTGATATGTGCATCCTTCGGGAGCACTAGACTGTTATGTAGGGTACCCCCGAATAGGAAGTTAACTGTTGTCCCCTAACGGGCCCAGTAGTGGGTCCCTTACTGGGTATGTTTATACTCACCCTTTCTCTTCTTTAACTTTTCAGGTAGGGGTACAGCGAGGGGCAGACCGACGAGAGGCAGGAAGGATGCGTGAAGGCCATATGGACGCGTCTGGTTTTCTTATCGCTTCCGCTATGTATTTTGTCAGAATATTTTGACTTGTGATTTTGAACTGGTGACTTGATATTTTATTTTGTGACTTTTTGATTATTTAAAATAGGGCCCGAAACTGTCTTTTGTAAGATTTTTAATGTTTTAATGAATCGTAACTGGTCCGTTTTAAATTTTATGTTGAATGGTCGAGTTTTGGTGTTTGGTAGTGACCTCAGCTTAGTCCGGAAAGTTGGGTCGTTACAGTTGGTATCAGAGCCTAAGTTTTAGGTTCTGTAGACTGACTTATAATGTGAGTCTGTGTTTTGTGTCCCTATGGCTGAAACGATCCTTGCCGCTCGTCAGGTACGCTCTCATGAAAGTATATGTATAACTCTACACGCATTACCTTACCTAAGTTAAACTGCAAATTCAATTACCATTTATGACTAAAGGAATCGTTTGGTGGTTGTTAGGGGAATGCCACCAAGGAGAGGTGCACGTAGGGGTGGCCGAGGAGGCCGAGGAAGGGGAGCAGAACGCGTTCAGCCTGAGGTGCAGCCTGTAGCCCAAGCCCCTGACCCGGCTGCGCCAGTTACTCATGCGGACCTAGCCGCTATGGAGCAGAGGTTTAGAGATTTGATTATGCAGATGCGGGAGCAGCAGAAGCCTGCCTCGCCAACTCCCGCGCCAGCTCCAGCGCCAGCTCCAGCACCAGCTCCTGCTCCGGCTCCGGCCCCAGTACCAGTTGCGCCCCAGTTTGTGCCGGATCAGTTGTCAGCAGAGGCTAAGCACCTGAGGGATTTCAGGAAGTATAATCCCACGACGTTCGATGGGTCTTTGGAGGACCCCACCAGGGCTCAGATGTGGTTATCGTCCTTGGAAACCATCTTCCGTTACATGAAATGCCCTGAGGATCAGAAGGTTCAGTGTGCTGTTTTTATGTTGACTGACAGAGGTACTGCATGGTGGGAGACTACAGAGAGGATGCTAGGTGGTGATGTGAGTCAGATCACGTGGCAGCAGTTCAAGGAGAGTTTCTATGCGAAATTCTTCTCTGCCAGTTTGAGAGATGCCAAGCGGCAGGAGTTCCTGAACCTAGAGCAGGGTGACATGACAGTGGAGCAGTATGATGCGGAGTTTGACATGTTATCCCGCTTCGCTCCCGAGATGATAGCGACCGAGGCGGCCAGAGCTGATAAGTTTGTTAGAGGCCTCAGACTGGACATTCAGGGTTTGGTCCGAGCTTTCAGACCCGCTACTCATGCCGATGCACTGCGCCTGGCAGTGGATCTCAGTTTACAGGAGAGGGCCAACTCGTCTAAGACCGCTGGTAGAGGTTCGACGTCGGGACAGAAGAGGAAGGCTGAGCAGCAGCCTGTTCCAGTACCACAGCGGAATTTCAGATCAGGTGGTGAGTTTCGCAGCTTCCAGCAGAAACCTTTTGAGGCAGGGGAGGCTGCCAGAGGAAAGCCGTTGTGTACCACTTGTGGGAAGCACCATCTGGGCCGTTGCTTATTCGGGACCAGGACCTGCTTTAAGTGCAGGCAAGAGGGTCATACAGCTGATAGATGCCCGTTGAGACTCACGGGGATCGCGCAGAATCAGGGAGCAGGTGCTTCACATCAGGGTAGAGTCTTTGCTACCAACAGGACTGAGGCTGAGAAGGCAGGCACAGTAGTGACAGGTACGCTCCCAGTGTTGGGGCATTACGCCTTAGTTTTGTTTGATTCGGGTTCGTCGCATTCTTTTATCTCGTCCGCATTTGTGTCGCATGCCCGCTTAGAGGTAGAACCCTTACACCATGTTCTATCAGTATCTACTCCTTCCGGGGAATGTATGTTGTCGAGGGAAAAGGTGAAAGCATGCCAGATTGAGATAGCAGGCCATGTGATTGAAGTAACGCTGATAGTTCTGGATATGCTGGACTTTGATGTAATCCTGGGCATGGATTGGTTGGCCGCTAACCACGCCAGCATAGATTGTTCACGTAAGGAGGTAACGTTTAACCCTCCCTCGATGGCCAGTTTTAAATTTAAGGGAGGAGGGTCAAAGTCGTTGCCTCAGGTAATCTCAGCCATCAGGGCCAGTAAACTGCTCAGTCAGGGTACTTGGGGTATCTTAGCAAGCGTGGTGGATACTAGAGAGGTCGATGTATCCCTGTCGTCAGAACCGGTGGTGAGGGACTATCCGGACGTTTTTCCTGAGGAACTTCCAGGGTTACCTCCGCACAGGGAGGTTGAGTTTGCCATAGAGTTGGAGCCGGGCACGGTTCCTATATCCAGAGCCCCTTACAGAATGGCCCCCGCAGAATTGAAAGAACTGAAGGTACAGTTACAGGAATTGCTTGATAAGGGATTCATTCGACCGAGCGTGTCACCTTGGGGTGCGCCAGTCTTATTCGTTAAGAAGAAGGACGGATCGATGCGTCTGTGCATTGACTATAGGGAGTTGAACAAAGTAACCGTAAAGAACAGATATCCCTTGCCCAGGATTGACGATCTATTTGACCAGTTACAGGGAGCCACAGTGTTCTCTAAGATTGATCTTCGGTCGGGATACCATCAGCTGAGAATTAAGGAAGAGGATGTTCCGAAGACAGCATTTCGCTCCAGATATGGACACTACGAGTTTATTGTGATGTCTTTTGGTTTGACGAATGCTCCGGCAGTATTTATGGACTTGATGAACAGAGTGTTTAGGAAGTTCCTAGATACTTTTGTGATCGTGTTTATCGACGATATCTTGATATACTCCAAGACGGAGGCCGAACACGAGGAGCATTTACGTATGGTTTTGCAAACACTTCGGGATAATAAGTTATATGCAAAGTTCTCGAAATGCGAGTTTTGGCTGAAGCAGGTGTCCTTTCTGGGCCACGTGGTTTCTAAGGCCGGAGTCTCTGTGGATCCAACTAAGATAGAGGCAGTCACCGGTTGGACCCGACCTTCCACAGTCAGTGAGGTTCGTAGCTTTCTGGGTTTAGCAGGCTATTATCGACGGTTTGTGGAGAACTTTTCTCGTATAGCTACTCCTCTTACTCAGTTGACCAGAAAGGGAGTTCCTTTTGTTTGGAGCAAGGCATGTGAGGACAGTTTCCAGAACCTTAAACAGAAGCTAGTTACCGCACCGGTTCTTACTGTACCTGATGGTTCTGGCAGTTTCGTGATTTATAGTGATGCTTCCAAGAAGGGTCTGGGTTGTGTTTTGATGCAGCAGGGTAAGGTGGTCGCTTATGCGTCTCGTCAGTTGAAGAGTCATGAGCAGAACTACCCTACACATGATCTAGAGTTGGCAGCAGTGGTTTTTGCTTTGAAAATATGGAGGCATTATTTATATGGTGAAAAGATACAGATATTCACAGATCATAAGAGCTTGAAATACTTCTTTACTCAGAAAGAATTGAATATGAGACAGCGAAGGTGGCTTGAGTTAGTGAAGGATTACGATTGTGAGATACTGTATCATCCAGGCAAGGCAAATGTGGTAGCTGATGCTCTTAGTAGGAAGGTGTCACATTCAGCAGCACTTATTACCCGGCAGGCCCCATTGCATCGGGATCTCGAGCGGGCTGAGATTGCAGTGTTAGTAGGGGCAGTTACTATGCAGTTAGCCCAGTTGACGGTACAGCCGACTTTGAGGCAGAGGATCATTGATGCTCAGAGTAACGATCCTTATCTGGTTGAGAAACGTGGCCTAGCAGAGGCAGGGCAAACGGCTGAGTTCTCGTTATCCTCTGATGGTGGACTGTTGTTTGAGAGACGCCTCTGTGTTCCGTCAGATAGTGCGGTTAAGACAGAATTATTAGCTGAGGCTCACAGTTCCCCATTTTCCATGCACCCAGGTAGTACAAAGATGTATCAGGACCTGAAGCGGGTTTATTGGTGGCGTAACATGAAGAGGGAAGTAGCAGAATTTGTTAGTAAATGCTTGGTGTGTCAGCAGGTTAAGGCACCAAGACAGAAACCAGCGGGTTTATTACAACCCTTGAGCATACCGGAATGGAAGTGGGAGAACGTGTCCATGGATTTCATTACAGGGCTACCGAGAACTCTGAGGGGATTTACAGTGATTTGGGTTGTGGTGGACAGACTTACTAAATCAGCGCACTTCGTTCCGGGTAAATCCACCTATACTGCTGTAAGTGGGCATAGTTGTACATGTCTGAGATAGTGAGATTACACGGAGTGCCAGTGTCGATTGTTTCTGATAGAGATGCCCGTTTCACTTCCAAATTTTGGAAGGGTTTGCATACTGCTATGGGCACGAGATTGGACTTTAGTACGGCTTTCCATCCACAGACTGACGGTCAGACTGAGCGTCTGAACCAGGTTTTAGAGGATATGTTGCGAGCGTGTGCATTGGAATTTCCAGGTAGCTGGGACTCCCACTTACATTTGATGGAATTTGCTTATAATAGCAGTTATCAGGCTACTATTGGCATGGCACCGTTTGAGGCCCTGTATGGCAGATGTTGTAGATCCCCGGTTTGCTGGGGTGAGGTAGGTGAACAGAGATTGATGGGTCCTGAGTTAGTTCAGTCTACTAACGAAGCGATTCAGAAGATTAGATCACGCATGCATACCGCTCAGAGTAGACAGAAGAGTTATGCAGATGTGAGGCGGAAGGACCTTGAGTTTGAGATAGGGGATAAGGTATTCTTAAAGGTAGCACCTATGAAAGGTGTCTTGCGTTTTGAAAGGAAGGGAAAGTTGAGTCCCTGTTTTGTTGGGCCGTTTGAGATTCTGGAGCGGATTGGCCCTGTAGTTTATCGCTTGGCGTTACCTCCATCACTCTCGACAGTCCATGATGTGTTTCACGTTTCTATGTTGAGGAAGTACGTGCCAGATCCATCCCATGTAGTGGATTACGAGCCACTAGAGATTGATGAAAACTTGAGCTATGTTGAACAACCTGTTGAGGTGCTTGCTAGAGAGGTGAAGACGTTGAGAAATAAAGAGATTTCCCTAGTTAAAGTCTTATGGCGGAATCACCGGGTAGAAGAGGCTACATGGGAGCGTGAAGATGACATGAGGTCCCGTTATCCCGAGCTGTTCGAGGAATAAAACTTTCGAGGACGAAAGTTCCCTAAGGAGGGAAGAATGTAACGCTCCGAAAATTTAAGGTAAAATTTTCTCGTTTTATGTAAAGTGTAAGTTGATATAATAATAATATAATATTAATTATATTATTATTATTAATATTCATTTTATTTGTTATAATATTAATATTAGAATTATTATTATTATCTATATTATTAAACAATGACATTATTATTACATAATATTAAATTATTATTTATTTAATGTTAATATTATTAATATATTATTATTATTACTGTATTATCATTATTATTTTTATTTAATATATATATTATTATTTATTTTAAATTATTTAATATTAATAATTTTAATATTTATTTATACTTATTTTGTTTATATATATATATATATATATATATATATTTTAAAAAAAAAAAAAGAAGAGAGAAAAGAAACCCTAGGAGACGCGCGCCGCCCACCCCCCCCCTTCGATTTTCTTCTTCTTTTCTTCTCCCTTCCACGCCCGACGCCCGACGCCGTCGTTCCTCCTTCTCCATCTTCTTCATCTCTTCTCCATCCGACAACGCCCCACTGCCCTCTTCAATCTTCTCCTTATTCTCCGACAGCGCCAGCACTGCCGCCTCCATCTCCGTCGGTGTGCGTAGCCTCGCCGGACGTTCGCCGCGGCCTCCATCCAGTTCCGTTTCGCCTCCAACCACCTACAGCCGACGCTTCTCTCTCTCTCTCTCCGTTTCTGCCACCACCGTCATCCCCTCTGTCATCAGCTCGTGTTTCCGACGCCGACAGAGCACAGGGGGAAGCGCCGTCGTCGCCGGAAGGAAAAAGGGATACGCGAGCCGTGAGGTGAAGCCGACCCGACCCGGTTCCAAGCTGACCCGACCCATAATCCGTTCCCAGTCCGAGCCGAGCGAGCCGAGTGAGCCGAGCCGAGCGAGCCGAGCCGCGAGCCGAGTGAGCCGAGCCGCGAGCCGAACCAAGCCGAGTTAAGCCGAGCCGAGCCGAGCCGAGTCCAAGCCGAGCCGAGCCGAGCCACCTAAGCCTTCCTTCCTCCACTTCGGTTCACGGTGAGTTTTCGGTAAGGATTGTTTTGATGAATTCCCTAATGTTACCTCGTCCGATTCGAGTTTGAATGTTGGATTAAGATATGGCCCTACTTTTCTCCCTTGAAGGTAGTACAGAGTGGACGCTTAAGTTCTCGGGTTCCGCGGCAGGCCTGGTTGGAGATAGCTTCCTTTCCTTGGGTAAGTCAACGGATGTCGCTTCCGACCTTTTTAAACGACTTCTACTAAAGTCATCAACTAAAACTTTCGTGTTTCGTTAGGTAGATCTGTCGAGCGTGGATTTCGATCGAAGGGCATAACCGAGTATCAGGTAAGGGTTTTCCTACTACTGGACCCGAGTCCAGGCTGAAAACGTAGTAATCCACAGGGGATTACACGTTAGTGACTGTACTGAATAACTGTATGCGTGTTGACTGTTAAGTACTGATATTATATTTTGTCTGACGTAAATATACTGTGACTGTTAATTGTGGATTGAGATTTTATGTTGAGGGACCTTGAAGTTACGGTTCAGTATGTAGTAAAACACTGGTCTGGATGTGGTTCATGGAGTTTGGACGGGGAAGGACAGTGAGTCCGGTTTTTGGTTGGTTAGTCGACTGGATCTAGGGTTTTCCCTAATGGTGTGCGAATCGGTAATGCATATAGCAACTGAGGGTGTAGATGTTTAAACCTATACTATCTGACTGACGAAGCCTATGGCGGGACTGTGATATGAATGCCGTTGGGATGTGACTGATGTAGACAGTTTAGTTTGGACTGAGGGGTAACGGTTAGCTTCATCTATGGGGTAGTGTGCCTTACGGATATGTGCGCCCTTCGGGAGCACTAGACTGATATGTGCATCCTTCGGGAGCACTAGACTGATATGTGCGTCCTTCGGGAGCACTAGACTGATATGTGCGTCCTTCGGGAGCACTAGACTGATATGTGCGTCCTTCGGGAGCACTAGACTGATATGTGCGTCCTTCGGGAGCACTAGACTGATATGTGCGTCCTTCGGGAGCACTAGACTGATATGTGCATCCTTCGGGAGCACTAGACTGTTATGTAGGGTACCCCCGAATAGGAAGTTAACTGTTGTCCCCTAACGGGCCCAGTAGTGGGTCCCTTACTGGGTATGTTTATACTCACCCTTTCTCTTCTTTAACTTTTCAGGTAGGGGTACAGCGAGGGGCAGACCGACGAGAGGCAGGAAGGATGCGTGAAGGCCATATGGACGCGTCTGGTTTTCTTATCGCTTCCGCTATGTATTTTGTCAGAATATTTTGACTTGTGATTTTGAACTGGTGACTTGATATTTTATTTTGTGACTTTTTGATTATTTAAAATAGGGCCCGAAACTGTCTTTTGTAAGATTTTTAATGTTTTAATGAATCGTAACTGGTCCGTTTTAAATTTTATGTTGAATGGTCGAGTTTTGGTGTTTGGTAGTGACCTCAGCTTAGTCCGGAAAGTTGGGTCGTTACAAAGAAAGTGCATTTTTGCATAATTCCACTGACTTAATAGTAGGTAGGTGGAAGTTCATAGTTATTGACCTTGTTTTTCTCTCGATAGCTTTTAAAAACAAAAAAGGTAAGGTATATTTTAAGAAATAAGATGATTTATTTCTTGAATTAATCCTAATTATTTAGCTTACAACTTAAAATATGATGTAATAATAATGAAAAAGTGATATTATTATTATTTAAAAAAAAAGTGATATTATCTTTATGTAAGAAAATAATATACTAATTATTTCAAAGATGATTTGAAATTAGGGGTTGTTAGATAACAGAACATGCATTTGACCAATTACCACTATGCTCGAAGGATATTGTTTGTGAGATAACAAAACATGCATCTGACCAATTACCACTAAGCTCAGAGGATATTTATTGATTTTTGTGTAACGAATGTGTCGTCAAAGAGACGTATTTCTTCTCCCAACTTTATCATCATTTTGGAAAAATTATATTAAATGCAATATTAACATCAATTCTTCCGATTTATCTTTCTTTTTTAGGTTCGAGATTATGGAAACCTTCGATCGTATTAGAATAGAAATAATATAAAAAATTAAATAAAAAAAGAAAAATACGATAAAATTAATTAAAACTACGAAAATTAACCTAAGAAAACTTTAAATAGGAGAAAGATTGAACTATATATATCTAAATAGGAGAAAGATTGAACTATATATGTAAAGTATTACAAATTCTTTGGAAACCTCAATTACAAAAGTAATCTTTCAAAGCTTTTATATATTCACATTCTTTAATTCAAAACTTTCTTAAGGAGAGTTAATTAACACATCAAACTTTAAAATATTTTCAAGTGGAAACTTGAAACCATAGTACTATAGAACTCATCATTTTTCTAAACTTTTCAATTAACAAACAAACTACACTTTGCAATATGTTATCAAAACTCAGTATATTAAAAGAATTAGATTTGAATTAACCATAAATCGTTTCGTTGTTGATAGGTATATATATGCTAGTTGAGTTAAGATTATTTTTACATTCATTAGTACGTAGAAAGAAAGGAAATTTGTAATTTAATTTAAAAGGGAAAAAAAAACAAAAGAGAAAATGTGAAATAGGGTTATTTGTTTAGGCCCCCACCACCACAAGAACACAAACTTTCAACTCTCAAAATCTCTGAAATTATAAATTTAGCTGACAAAAGATTTCAGACATTAACTACTCTTTGCTTCTTCACCCAACCATTTCTCGACAACTCAAACTGTACTATTCCCCCTCCTATCTCTTTTCTTTTTTCTTCTTTCTTTCTCAAAATAATCTTTTTCCTTTTATTTATTTATTATAATTTATTTCCCTCATTAGCAACAATCTCTCCTCCCAAACTGCAACAGAATCACTTCCTTCACCAACAATTGTAGAAACAACAATAATAACAATTCTCTCTCAACAACAACACCACCCTCTTCTTCTCTTTCTTCTTCTTCTTCTTCTTCTTCTTCTTCTTCTTCTTCTTCTTCTTCTTCTTCTTCTTCTTCTTCTTCTTCTTCTTCTTCTTCTTTTCCCACTATTCCATTATTGTTTCCATAGATGCTTTTCTTCTTAAGAGAAAAAAATAAAAAAGAAAAGAAAAGAAAGTAGAGGTCTCCATTTTTATTTAGGGTTTGTTAATTTTGTTTGATAAATCCCAAAAGGATGGGAAGAGGGAGAGTTCAGCTGAAGAGAATAGAGAACAAAATCAGCCGCCAAGTCACTTTCTCAAAGCGTAGAGCTGGTTTACTCAAAAAGGCTCATGAGATCTCTGTTCTTTGTGAAGCTGATGTTGCTTTGATTGTTTTCTCCACCAAAGGAAAACTCTTCGAGTACTCCTCTGATTCCAGGTTAATTCCCTTCTTTATCCCTTCTATCTCCACTCTTTCTTAATATGATACCACAGCCAATAATCCAAACGTGTTAGATTCAAATTAAAATTAAATCTTACCTAACTATTTATCTTTAAAATAAAAACTTCAGATGAGGTGGATGATGTATTGGGTTTTAATCTATCTGTTTTGTTTTTCACTATTTTTTAAAAATAATTACCCTCGCTTTTTTTCCCTTTTTACATTACCTTAAGAACATTAACTATTAATACATCTTACCAAATTAATAATGAAAAAAACCCCATCTTTTTCCTCAGAGATTTCTTCTCTTTTTAGGTAAAATTCTAAATTGGAACCACAATGAAAATAATGAAGATTTTCTTTTCTTTTATTTTCTGTTTTTTTCCCTAAAACTTTCTTTATGGGCATTTGTTAGTTTCCTTCTTTCTTGCAATTTGTTTACTGTACAAATATATTTATATAATTTGCATATTTTAAACGAGACGCATAAACGACATACAGTACATATTACATTTATTTGATTTCCCTAAAGAAGGGAGAAAACATGGAGTGTTGTAGAATAGTTTTGAGTTAGCTGAAAATATTGTATTTGCCACTTTTTGTTTGATTAACAATTTAATTGGTTCCTTTATTTTTATTTTTATTCTTCTTGTTATTATTATTATATAAAAAAGGAAAAAAAAGGGCATTCTATTGGGGCTTTGGATATAGGTGAAAAACCTAGAGCCACGTGTCGGGAGACCATGATTTTTTTTTTTCTCTTTTTCTTGCTTCGTAGCACTAACCTAGTATTTGAATCTCTCTATGTTTGTTGTTAGTGACCTCGATTCAAGTGCTTTACCACTCTTTGAATCATATAATTTCATCAAAAGAGCTGCACTTAAAAAGAAAAAAAAAAAAAAAACAAGTACTCAAATTTTTATCCCTTTATGATGAAATTTGGTCTATGCTTACTAGCACTATTCATGAAATGAAATGTAAATGCATGTGTCAAGTATATGCATGGAAACATTTACTTATACTTTCTTACCTTCTCTCAACTCATGTCATGCCTTATATCATTTATGCATATACTACTCTCTCTCTCTCTCTTTTTTCTTTTTCTTTTTTCTTTTCTGAGTATTGAGATAGGGCTCATCACTCATGAGATCTAACTAAGAAACGTGTAAGCATGTTACCCCTTCTTCATCTCATAAGTCTTTTAGATTTAATTTTTGAAAAATAAAATCATAGGGTTTGAGATCATTGTTTAAATCATCTCGATCTTGTTTCCTCTGTTTCTTAAACATCTGTTTTGACTTGATGCATGTGTAATAATTCTCTCCAACTGTATATCACTTGGCTTACTGATATTAGTATCAATAGATATTAGTACCATTTGACACATCGATATTACTATCAGTAGATACTGATACAGTAATGACATTTAGTATCAATAGATAACTGTAATGACATTTAGTACCAATATATAGATCATAGTAATGACATTTAGTATCAATAGATAACTGTAACATTTAACTTATTGATATTAGTATTAGTCGATATCAATGTCATTTGACTTACTGATATTAGTATCAGTAGATATTAGTACCATTTGAGGTATCGATATTAGTATCAGTAGATATCAATGTCATTAATTCGACTTACTGATATTAGTATCAAATACCAAACTCATAATTACAATGTATATTTAGAAGTCCAAATTGTTTCTGCTTCTAAGCTTTCATTTTCGTGTGTCATTTCATACTGTTTTAATTTTAACAATATTATTTGTTTCAACTTCACACAGGAAATTTGTCCAAATATATATTATTTGATTCACTTAAATTATTATCGGATGAATGCTATAGAAACTCATAACTTCGTAACTAATATCTTCTATGATTTAATTTTAAGTGTCATTTATTTCAAATAAATAAAATAGTTAATTTAGGCTTTAATTTGATTTTCAAGAACAGCATGGAGAAGATCTTAGAAAAATATGAGAGATATTCTTATGCAGAGAGACCGTTCGCCCCAAGTGGAGATTCTGAATTACAGGTAAACAAAAGTATACCTAAGTTTTATATTTGGGATTGAATGACCTATTTTTATATCTTGTCCTATTATATTGACTAGCAAGGTAGTTCAACCAATCCAAAGTTCATTTTATGTTAGAAAGTTTGACATATAATATTTAGAACATTCTTGCTGTTGACTGCAACAATTTTTTACGACAAAAAATGGACAAATTTACAAATATCAACACCTAATGATTTGAGGGTCTGAAATCATATGTCTTGTCTTAGATTTAGTTTCTAGTACAGTTTACTAGCTGTCTTGTCTTGTCATTTCATTGATTGGAGGGTAAATCAAGATCTCCAGCATTGCTAAAAAATAGAGATGTTCAAAGTATAAGGTGTCTCAAATTTCATTTATCTAACTTTTCATTTTGCTGAGTTTTTTTGAATCATTAACTATTTTATAGTTAGTTTATAGTTCAAATCAAACGCTATTCATTTATAAAATATACATCGTTAGTTAAATTTTTTCTTAGTCTCATTTGCTCAATAACTATGAAAGTATTGATATTTTCACTATTATTTAAACGAAAACATTACTAGATGATCCAAATTAAATAATCAAAGATTGAGTGTATCATTTAACTAGATTATATTGATTAATAACGAAAGGATCAATATGCCCCTCAAATAGTTATGTGGTGTGTTTAGAAACCTCTCTAACCCAGCCTTTTAATACTGTTAGTTAAAATTGAGATCAAGATTATCTAGTTATAATCAATAACCATTATCTTATTTATTATACAATAGGAGACCCTTTGAGTAGGAATTCAACATCAAATATAAGTGGGGATTAAAGACTTTTCTTTGTTTATTGCATGACAAGTTTACTTTACTTCTTTTTTGTGATGAGAATAAGATATATAAAGATGACTGTATCTTTGAAATTATTACTTTTTTTATAAATGCAAAGATGAAGGAAATTTTCATTATTCCAATCCAACATTACTTTCAATATATCGTATTATTATAGCTTATATAACTATAACTAGGTATGTGTTTAGTTTAATATTTCAAGTATTAAATTTTAAAAATAAGCCATTTTAGAAAGAAATTAGTATGATTGACAACTTTTGAAAAACGATCAAAGTTTTAAACAATTTTTAGGTGAAGAGCTTAAATTAAAATGGTTTATCAAATATACATTATTTTCTTCATTCAAAGACCCGAATCTCTCTCTCTCTTTCTCTCTTCTTCTTCTTTTAATTTAACTGCTTTGACAGACAAGTTGGTGTCAGGAGTATCCAAAACTTACAGCCAGATTGGAAATTGTACAGAAGAACTTAAGGTACTTGAACTGTTCTTATTCAGTACTATTCATTTTTGAAAAATATTGTTTCTAATATCAATGAGCATATATATATATAACTCTTGTTATATCTATTAAAGTCAGAATCATCTATCAATAACAATGACGTACAGAATATCTAATTAATTATTTTTAACCAAAAATGTTTATTATTTGTATTAATTAAGATAGTAAAGCTACTTGACCCTAAAATTATACTTCCTTCCCACATTTCAATTGTATTTAGTTGTTCACATATGAAGAATGATGTGATGTGGTATTTTAAGTGAGAAATATACCCTTGTAAGAAACTTTATCTTTTTGTAAAATTTTATATTTTTGAATATAAATATACCTGTTTTTGTCCCTAGCAATCTATTATTGTTGATTTTCAGCTTGACTAATATTAGAGAATGAAACTCATGGGTATGACTATGAACTATGTTTTTTGTAAGTTTAGTTTTATAACTTTGACATGAGAAATGGTATGTAATTGATGTAATTTTTTTCAAGTGTTAATAGTTAGATATATTAAACACGTAATTAATGCAAATATTATATGTTTATATTATTATTATTGGTTTAGGCATTATTTGGGTGAAGATCTTGACCCTCTGAATTTGAGAGAACTTCAAAGCTTAGAGCAACAACTTGATACATCACTCAAGCGCATAAGGTCTAGAAAGGTCTGCCTTAATCAATTCACTAATTTTTTCTTTTCATCTCACTTCATTTCAATTCATCATCCTTTTTTTTTAAAAAAAATAAATTTATTCACATTTGGATTGTTCATCACTTAAATAATTGGCTATTGATCTTCAAAGTTTGTATAACTTTCCACCTATCATTTGTGTCATACATCAATTTGGGACGAAACTTTACTCTCGTTAGAGAGAGATTACAGATAGTTTATTTATCACTAATCTTGTCGATATTATCATATGTATTTCAAAAAAGTTATTTATTAATATTTAAAATTTCCACCGTTAGTACTTCATGAATCTTCATTATTTAGGAATATATATATATATATATATATATATATTCCAAATAAAATACTTTATTGATATTTCATTATCATTTTCTTTATAAATTTGTGAGAGTTCTTTTATATATTGCTCATATATAATAGATGCAAATGATTTTGGGTTACTTTGTTGCAGAACCAACTAATGCAAGAATCCATTTCAATATTGCACAAAAAGGTGAATAACTTAGTTTTAGAGTAATTAATGTTTTGGCATCATTAATTATGCATACAGGACTATAATTTTTTATTTTTCATTGTGTAAAATTTGGTTCATAAAATGGTCGTAGGAAAAGGCATTGCAAGAGGAGAACATGCAGCTAGCAAATAAGGTATAAAATTAATTATGTCCTTATATTTTCAGTGCTGTATATAAATTAATTAAAGTAATTTAATATTGTTGAATAGCCTCTAAGAATGTAATATGTTCATATAATTTGAAAATTTTAGGTAAAGGAAAATGAGAAGGCTTTGGTTGAACGTGGACAGTGCGATGTTCCAAACTTGGTTCATAATAAACAGCTCATTTTTGGAATGACACCACCAATTCCTTCTTTATCTTTCGGGTATATTCCTCTTCTTTCTCTCTTTCAACTGAGAAATCTTTTCTCCTCACGTTCATAGATACACACTATAGCCATTTCAATTCCTTTAAGTTTGACCATATAAAAGAGTTCCTTCTTTGAGTAAATGGCAGAATGCTCTTAATAACCGGTTAAGTTGATTTAAAAGTTTTAAAGTTAAGAGATTAAAAGACACTTAAATATTTCAACTAGGTTGACGCATCCATAACATCCTCGTCATATATCAACCTTAACAAAGATGCATTCATAAGAAAAAGTATAGCATTAAGAGAACTCAAAATCAGCAAAATAGAAAGTTTTAAAGGAAAGCTTCCTAATTGATTTAAAGTCACATGTAAGCCAAATTCGAAGATTTGTATGTCTTTCTGACATTTAGGACAAAATGGGATGTACAAATGATTTTCAGTAGAGTTGGTTTTGATTGGTTAGGTTGATTTTTGTTGTGAATAATTAATTCAACCATTTAAATTTTTGAAGAAAATATGTTTGATTTGCTATTGATTTTGAATAAAACTTCAATAAACCCAAGTATCCTTTTGATTTTGTTGGAACAACATGCTGGAGAGGTCATATAGTTATAGAAGACAAAAGACTCCTCAACACCCTTTCCATCCAGCAAAAGAAAACAAAAAAAAAAAAAAAGGAAAAGAAAAAAACCCTTTTGCCGACTTCACCAAGAGAATGTAGAAACATAGGGTTAAAAACCAAAGATAATAATAAATGATTATTATACATTTGAATGTAGAGCGAACTTGAATGGGAGAGGATCAAGAGGATCAGATGAAGATGAAACAAGGCCAACAAGCATCAACAACATCCAAATACCAGCGTGGATGCTTCGCCATGTGACTGAAAATTCTAATAACTAAAAAGCAACCGCATCGTCGTCTTCGCTGTTGCAGGGAGGCAGGCGCGAGTGGTTGCTACTGCCCTCACTGGCACCATTGTTTGTCACAAATAAAACCGCCGGCCATAGGGATGGATGGGGGGGGGGGGGGGGGGAAAGAAAAGAGAAGACGACTACAAAGCTAGGTTTGGTTTTTGAAGATCATGTGGGAATAATGCAAATACCCTAAACATTCTATATGACGTCTCTTGTTTCACACCCAAATTGGGCCACCCCAATCCCAAAGCCTTTATTGTATTGCGTAGATGATAATTTCTCAAAACTCCAAACTGACTAATTTAAACTTTTGGAAGAAATTTGAAATGTGGATACTTCCATTTCTCTGTTTTTACTGTTTGAACTAGTGGCTATGTTAGTTAAATGTATTTAATTGTTACATGCATGCATGTTTGTGTTGACCAACACTTTTTATATCATTTTATGAGGTTCTTGTAAGAAATGTTAGGTGATCATTGAAGATCTAGAAGATATGACTTTTAAAAAAAAAAGCCTAGAGGTTTTATTTAGCATATGTAAAGATCATACAATCAAAAGATGATGGAAAGTTACAAAATTAAAGACATGCAAATTAAGAGTAATGCTTACTAATTATGGAGAAAGCTTTAATTTTAGCCGACCATAAAACAATCGAAGGCAATGATAACATATATCTTACCAAATGTTAGAGAAGGCAATGCTTATAACATTGGTTGCAAGTTCGCCTACTTCGCTCAAACTGAAGACTCCTGATCCCAGTAGATACATGATGCGTTAAAGATTGTCAAGACTTTCCATCAATCAATTAAAATTTTATATTACCAATCATGAACATCGTCAACTACATTTTTAGTCTCAGTAGCAATACTAGATGGATTTGTAGGGAAGCACAACCAGATTGGTTTTTCAAAATGAATTCTTTAATTAAAACGGTAAATTGAGGTTGGTTTGTCATTTGAAAAGAAAGAAAACTAAAATGTTGGCAGAAACGGTAAATGAGCGTTGGTAGAGGAAAAGGTGACAAGCTTTTGACTAAGATGCCTGGCCACGCAAAAAAGAAAAAAGAATGTCGGTGGAGGCGTTGACCACGTTTTTTTGCATTGGCAGAGACAAATATTTTTGTAGGTATAATGGCAAGAAGGTAAAAGTGACGACCTATCTTAGTTTTTTGAGATCTCCATTTAATTAGTTAGCTTGATCAAAGTCATCGAATTAATTTCTCTATAGTTTAAGCTCATCAACTCACTTAGAAATGCTAGGTGCGAGTCCAAATTATCTAATTAACCAATTGGACTAAAGGAGATGCATCTTAATTAATTCAACCAATTACATTAAGATTTGGGTGCGATGCTAAGATGAACAAATAATAGAAATGTAATAGTCCAAAAATTAAAGTAATTTTTTAAAACTTAATTATCTTAGTCTAATTTAATTATATTGAACTTTTTTGGGTGTTAAATTGAGATATTTGTTGAGTATTGTTTAATTTTGTGGAAATAAGAAATAATCAAATATTTATTAGAAGAATATTTAATTAATTATTGAAATTAGAATTTTGGTGTCAGTAAAGTTTTGATTTTGAGTTGAATGATATGAGTTAATTATTTTGATATAGATATAGATATAGATATATATATAATTAAATAAATTTTTTGTTGAAAATAATTATACATAAATTTTCATAAATATAATAAACTAGCCAAATATTTACGGTCCATGTAACAAAATGAAAAAGCCCATGAAGTTTGACATTTTTTTAAAATATTCCAAATTTGACCTTCTTTTTTATCGCCTTTCTTCTTTTCATCTTCTGCAATTTTTTTTTCTTTCTATCGTTTTTCTTCTTTCTTTTCTATTTTTTTCAAACTGTTATTTGGTTCAAGATTATGCACCAAATATAAAAGATCTACTTTTTTTTTTAGTATTTTTTCCAAACTATTATTTGGTTGTTCAAGATCAAGTACCAAATATAAAAGATTTTTGAAAAAAACATGGTTTAGATTTGCGTGGCAAAATTTAAATGATGTGTACAAAAAATAACCAAATATAAACGATCGTGTGCAAAAAATAAATAATTGTATAGCTAAATTCAAATGATCGTGTACCAAAAGAATTTTGAAAAAATCATTTAAGTCAAATCTAAACGATTGTGTACCAAAGAATTTTGAAAAAAATTATTTAGATTGTGAACCTGTGGCCTTTTTCCATTTTTGAAATTGTTCTATACATTATAAATATTTTGTCGTTTTGTTATATTTTTTAAAAGACCCCATAGATGATATAATTATTTAACGAGCATATGTTATTGTTTTGGGAAGAAGATAAAAAGGTTGATTTGATAGGTAATTAAATAAGGAGAGAAAGATTTTTGTTGGAAAAGGAAAACAGTAATTAGGGAGAAGGAGATAATAATAATCTTTATTGTTTATATTATTATTATATTATATAGACCCTTGATCCACGTGCACCATTCCCATCTCATTCTTCATCAACTTCTTCACCTCACCAAACCTTAGCCACCGCTGACATCTCCATCTTCGTCAACCTCTCTTTGCACACAAACGACTTCGTCGTCCGATGTTCACTGCTTGCATCACCGCGTTATACTCCTTGAACTTTGATCTTTCTACTCAATAGATTTTCAACTTTAGTCTTATACTCCTTGAACTTTTCAAGAGTTTTAAACTTATGCTCCATTAAGATAACCATACCTTGAATGATCATCTATAAAATGGATGAAGTATACAAAACATCCTCTAGCTTTTACGTTCATTGGACCATAGAGGTCTAAATGTATAAGTTCTAAGGGCTCTTTAGCTCTATAACTATTTCCAGTAAAAGATCTTTTAGTCATTTTTTCTTCAAGACAAGATTCACATGGAGGAAATGAATCATCTTCTAACTTGTTTAGAAGCCCATTCTTTACCAATCTCCCAATTCGATCAAGATTGATATGACTTAATCTTAAATGCCAAAGATAGGTATTGTTATTTGGAGAAATTGTTAGCCTTTTATTTTGAGTGATAGCAGTTTTAAACATTACTTCGTTAGGTCTTAATACATACAAGTTGTTTTCAAGCTTAGCCGAACAAATATGTATACCATTCTTAGAAATGAACGCTTCATTCAAAGAAAAAGTAATTAAGTATAATTGTTCAATAAGTGAAGAAACAAAAATTAAGTTCCTCTTAATTTTAGGAACTATGTGCAAGTTTTTTGAAAACAAGAATCTATTTCTAAAAAACAACTTGACATCTCCAATTGCACGAGCTGAAATTGTAACACCCAAAAAATTGAGATAATTTTGGAGTTAATTATCTTAATTTTGTTTAATTAGATTTAATTTATTGGGCGTTATTTTGAATTCATTTAATGAGAATTATTTGATTTTCGTGAGAATTGAAATTAATTAAATATTTGTTGGATGAATATTTAATTAATTAGAGGTTTTGGCATGTGGTGTTTGTTCAGATTTTGATTAAATGGAATGTTAAGAGGATTAAGTAAAATTGTAGATTTTTTAGTGGTGTTAAAGTTGAATTAGATTAAATAATTATAGATGTTATTTAATTAAATTGTAAAGTGGAAAGTTTGTTGGGGATTTGATAATTATATGTATATGTGAAAAAATATATATAATTATTAAGTGTAAGAAAAAGATAATTATATTTATTGAAATATAATTATTTAAAGAAAGATAAATAATAATTAATTATTGTGGAAGATAATTAATTATTTTGGAGAAATATAAATAATAATTAATTATTGTGGAATATAATTAATTATTTTGGATAAAGATAAATAATAATTAATTATTGTGAAAGATAATTAATTATTCTGTAGAAAGATAAATATTGATTATGGAGAGAAGTTATGATTGGATAAATAAAAAAAGAGAAAGAATTGGATTTTTTTAAAAAAAAATTGATAATTATATATTGGAATATAATTATTGAAAAAATGAATGTAACATTCAAAATCTAAATTATTTGGGTGTTATATTAAAAATTTGAACTAGAATTTAATGGTTGGATTAAGATAATTCATGTAGGAAGTTATGAGTGATTTATTGGAAAATATTTGATTGATTAAAAAGAATTAAGAATTTAAGTTAATTTGAGATATTGGAGGGAAAATTTGATTTTGGTGGAATTGGATTTAATTGAGTATATATAATATATATATTTAATTAATAATTTGGGTTTTTGTGGGATACAATATTAATTATTTGGTTTTGTCTAAATAATTAATATGGAAAAGTAAAGTTAATTATATGAGGGAATATAATTATATTATTTGGAAAAGAGGATAATCCATGAGAGAAAGATGATTGATTTGATTGGACGAGGAAAGATATATTTATTTAGAAGAGTGAATGATGGTTTAAATAAATATATATGTTTATTATAAATTTTGGTGAGAAAATAATAATAATAATAAAGAAGTATTATTATTATTATTATTATTAATGGTTATAAATGTCTAAGATTTTGTACATTTAAGAAATTTATTTAGGAAAGATAATAGGAATAAAAATATATGTATATTTTGGTTATATATATATATACTAAAAAAAATAGTAATAATAAATATTATTGTTATTATTCAGGTCTATAAATAGCATTGAAATGCTTAAGTTGGAAAGAAAATAAAAAAGAAAAAAAGGTTGTTTATTTTCTTCTCTAAGATAACCCTCTGCTGTCGATGCCTCTCTAGTTTTAGTTATGATTGGTCTCTTTGGCAAAACTTGAAGATTTAAAGTGATGAATTTTTTCATCAAGGATGCGAGAATTTTTTCAACTTCCATTTTAGTAACCTTGGTAAGCTAATGAAATTAAATTAATATTTTGTTAATTTAATTTTGGATCTATTTGGGGTTTGTTTAAAGGTTCAATTGGATAATTCTTGAAGATTTAAATCTTGGATTTTTCCCAATCAAGGTTGAATTGGTTTCAACCCCCATCTTTTTTTAAGTTAATTAATTTGGGAGAATTTTTTTATGATAGTCAATTGCTAATTTCATTAATTAAGATACTGAAATTTCCTTTTATGATTAGGATCAAATTAATTGGAGAATTTTCACTATCGGTTAGGGAGTACTTTGTTTGGCTAAAATCTCAAGGTAAGAGATTATCCTACTAGACTTTCGAACTCAAATTAAGAGCTTGCATGTAATTTTCAATTATGCATTGATGTAGCTAAGATGCATAATGTGTTGATGTTGATGATTGATGATGGTGACTGATATTATTTTTATGATTGGTAGTATGTTTGTGATGATGATTGATTTACGTTGATGATGATGCATGGTATATTAATCACATGTTTAAGGATGTTAAGATTAATACTCATGTCATGTTTATGATGTTATGATGCGTTGCATGTTATCGATAGGGTGCTCTGTTAACTTTGTCTATTAGAATCGTACCTACATGGGTGTCCCTCGGGATCACCACTTTTTTATGACTACGTAGTCCGACGGGACCACCAATCCAGTATGAGATGATATGTTTATGAGTGACTCGAAGGGTCACTCACAGCCCGATTGTCTTAGTGTTTCCTTCGGGTCTACTAAAGACCAGTTTGTCCTAGGTGTTCCTTTGGATTCACCAAAAACCAGAGATGTTTTTACGAAATTACAAATTGCACGTGTTCGGAAACGTGCCAGTTTAGGGGTACCACTCTACAGAACTCTAATGAGAAGTTAACAGATACCTAGCGGGTCTAGTAGTAGGTCTCTTATTGAGTATATATTTATACTCACTCTTTCTATGTTTAATATTTCAGGCAAAGGTAAAGGTAGAGGAAAGCTGGCGAGAGACAAAGAAGGATCCGTGACATGCCATAGGGGACTCAGTTTTGCTTCCACGTATATGTATCAGTGCTTTAGTATTCCATTTTAAATGAAAATATAGTTTCCCTCCTTTTAACAAAGTGTCTCTTGTTATTGTTTCCTTTTAGTAATGACCTCAACTTAGTATAAAGAGTTAGGTCGTTAGGTAAACATCAATATCTTTCGATTTTAATTGATGCATAGTGAGGTAGGACAATAAATTAATTAAAGAAAGTACGTTACCCTTTGATGAACTTTCGATAAGTGATTACTTGTAGAAATACAAGTTATTATAGCCTTTTATGTAAAATAATGAAGTCTAAATGCATGAAAATAGAAGAAAATAAGGGAAAAAGTAGGCGATTTGATGAACTTATGAATAACTTGACATTGAAGAGTTTTATCCCTGTTTTACTGCATTTTAGAGCTCTTATTCGTTGTAGCTTTTCAAAGGCATTAATGGCATGTGGCATCATGTCAACATTAACTCTTGCCTATAAATAGAGCCTCTCACTTTAGAACAAGGTGCCAAAAATTGGTTGAAGAGCAAGTGCATACATCGTTCATCCTCTTCTTTTTCCCTGAGTTTTAGGTGAAAACCTAGAACAAAAAAGAAAGAGTTCTTCCTCTTGATCTTCTCCCTCATTAATAGGCAAAAATCAGAGCTAAAGAGTGTGAGAAATCTTACTCTCAGGTTTAGTACCTTCTTTTATCTTCCATTTTGTATTTACATTATTTTGTATTGTAATATGTACTTCATGGCTGAGAGGTCTAAAGCTATTTTATCTAATGCATTGCACTTTTCATTTCATTCTCCCGTATTTCTTCTTCTTGCTTTCTTTAATCTATCTGGTTAGCATGCTAGTAATAAAATATGTTTTAATGCTTAGAGAATCATATTATCTGCATTTTAAGTTTTTCTAAATTAAGAGCGGACGTCAAGAACATTGTATATTCGAGAGAAAAACAATGGACTAGATTGTAATCATCTAACAAATGAAAACTCGCATTTAGCTACACGATTGGCGAGAAGGTCATAGCAATACAATCTGATCACTAAGTTTATCCTTCGCATTCATTTCAGAAATGACAATGTGTGTGACAAAAGCACTAGAAGGTTGCTCGCCTTAATTAAGGATAAATAACTCAGAATACTTATAAAATGATTATGTATAAATCATAGTTTAACTTTGTGTATTTTGGTCCTGCGAGGCGAGCAAGAATAGCGAAAGCACCGAGAGGCAGCTCACCTTAATTTAGAGTTAAAGTATATTTTGTATCGCCTTGAATCATTAAGCACAATTTATTGCGTTTAGATAATCAAACTATTCCTTCCTCGCCATGCCTATATTGAGTTTGCAATTCATTTTTCCATTCTTCCATCTCTACCTTGCAATGCCAAGCACCATAGTGTAAATACTTATAATAGGAAATATATTGTTCATATCATTTACTGTATAGCTTAAACCACATGATTTAGCCACATAATATGATAACTTAGGAGCTTAAATTCCATATGTTCAACCCTATACTTATCAGGAAACCTCTCTTTGCTTACACTTGGACGATAGAGAGGAAAACTTGCACGATAATGTATATCTTACGCGATCTAGCAACTCATGAATAAGAGTGCACCTTTTAATGCATAACCTATTCAGTTGCCATATTCAGCCGCTCAATTAGAACTCACTATGTCCAACTATGAACATAATTCATGTATAAATTGAACATACACGATTACAAGCAAGTTTTTTGTGTCGTTGTGGGGGAATGTAAAGTCTTTCCTGTTTAACTTAATTGTTCGCTAAAATTTTGCAAAAGTTCTATTTCAGTTGAATCACGTGTTTTAGTTGAAGAGTATGCAAACAAGTTTATGAGTGACGTGAATAGCCTGCACTGAAGCTTGACCTTGAAATTGAACAAATGTTTTAGAGAAATAGATGAGAGAGGTAGAAGATAAACCGTGCAAACAACATGGAAAATCAAAACAACCAAAATAACCCTGCCAACCAACAAGCCGCAAGATAGAATCCTACCTACTTGGCCCACGATCTAAAAAGACTTATATGGTCATATGCCTCACCGAACCTATATGATTTCAATTCTGGCATTGCTTATCCAACATTTGGTGAGAATGCAAGGTTCGAGATCAAGCCTATCATGCTTTAGATGATTCAAAATGCTGGATAATTTGAAGGACACCCACACGAGGATCTTCATGACCATATCAAGAAATTCTATTCTATTTTTGTCTCATTTAACATGCCTGGAATCTCGTGGGACACACTGCATTTTGTGTTATTCTCATTCACATTACGCGACGAGGTGAAAAGATGGGGAAACTCTCTTGAACAAGGAGAGGTTTCAACCTGGCATGACTTAATTGAAAAGTTTATGAAGAAGTTCTTCCCACCCATAGAAAATTTAAGGAGAAGACAAGACTTGATGAACTTCCAACAAAGAGATAGAGAGAACCTGATAGATGCGTGGAGAAAATTTAAGAAGATGGTGAAAGGATGCCTCCACCACGACATTCCTGAGTGTGTTTTGATGGAACAGTTAGCATTAATTTAAGAGGATGGTGAAAGGATGACTTAATTGTGTTTTGACAACATATATCTTACAAATGTTGGAGAAGGAAATGCTTATAACATTGGTTGCAAGTTCGCCTAGTTCGCTCAAACTAAAGACTCCTAATTACAATAGAACACGTGCGCTAAAGATTGTCGAGACCTTCTATGAATCAATTAAAATTTTATATTACCAATCATGAACACCGTCAACTACTTTTTTAGTCTTAGTAGCAAGACTAGATCAATTTGCAGGGAAGCACAACGAGATTGGTTTTTCAAAATGAATTCTTTAGTTAAAACGGTAAATTGAAGGTTAGTTTGTGGTTTGAGAAGAAAGAAAACAAAAATGTTTAGAGAAACGGTAAATGAGCTCAAACTTATGTGTGTATTTTTGTCGATGTAATGTTAAAAAACGATCACATAGGAAAAATGACAAGCTTTCGACTAAGATGCCTGGCCATGCAAAAAAGAAAAAGAAAACGTCAATGGAGGCTTTGCACATGTTATCTTGCGTTTGCAGAGACAAAAGTTCTTGTATGTATAATCCAAAGAAAAGTAAAAGTGACAACCTATCTTAGATTTTAGAGATATCTCCAATTGCTAGCTTGATCAAAGTCATTGAATTAACTTCTCTATAGTTTAAGCTCGTCAATTCACCTAGACATGCTAGGTGAGAGACCAAATTATCTAATTAACCAATTGGACTGGAGGAGATGAATCTTAATTAATTCAACCAATCACATTAAGAATTGGGTGCGATGCTAAGATGAACAAATAAAATAGAGAGAGATAGATTTTTATGGGAAAAGGAAAAGAGTAATTATAGAGAAAGAGATAGAAATAATATTTGTTGTTTATTTTAGTATTACATTATATAAACTCTTCGTTAGCGTGGACCACTCCCATCTCACTACTCATCATCTTCTTCACCTCACCAAAATTTAGCTACCTTCAACGTCTCCATCTCCGTCAACCTCTCTCTACCGCACTAACGACTTCGTCGTCAGTGTTCACTGCTCGCGCCATCACATTCTGTCAACTTCAAGTTGTGAGTTTCCATCATCGTTCTTCGTCGTGTGCAGCCATCGTTGGAGATCCAAGCTATGTTCAGATGTTTTGTCTCTATCCTCTGCTTGTTTCGATCTCCGTCTCTATCTATTTCTTTCGAACAATAATCATCACGAGCTCTCAATTATTCACGTGTTAGATCCGAGCCGATTCTCTTTTCGCGAGCCAGATCTAAGCCAAGTTCCCTTACCCGAGCTGAGTTTTTTAAAGTTAAGCCAAATCATTGATTTCTACAAGCCATTTGTTTTTAGCCATCTTTTTGGTGGGTTCTTTATTTGGGTTTAGGTATACCCATGAAGTGTTACTCTTTGGTCTAAAATAAACTAATTTTTCTTAAAGTTGGATTACTTTATTGAAGGTTTGATTGACTAATTTTTTAGTAGTCATCTGTGTGATATTCTCAAAGTTTGGAAGCCCTAAATAAATTTTGATTAATATTGATTGACAAAATTATTAATTTAATTTTATCTATGTTTAGGATTGCGTTATTTAAATTATGATTGTCAATCGGGATTGTAGCTAATCTCGAGGTAAGAAATTCTACTACTAGACATAAAAAATATAATTAAGAGCTTGCATGTATTTATTGTTATGCATCGACGTAGCTAAGCTGTATAATGTGTCGATGTTGAGGACTGATATAAAATTTTGACATTGATGACTGATATGTTACGATGGATATATTAATCACATGAGTATGGACTGTATTATTGATATTCATGCCATGTTATGATATTTATGATATGCAACATGCTATATCGACTAGTGTTCGGTTAACTTTGTCTATTAGGGTTGTACCTATATGGGTGTCCTTCGGATCACCCCCTTTCGTAGATTTATGAGTGTCATGACATGTTATGAGTGGTTCGACGGGATCACTTACAACCTGATGTCTTAGGTGTTCCTTCGAGTCCACCAACAGACCAGATATGTTTTTATGGGATCACTAGATTGCATGTATTCGGGAGCATGATAGTTTTGGGTATTCCTTTGCAAGAACCTAATGGGAAGTTAACAGACACCTAGTGGACCTAGTAGTGGGTCTTTCTATGTTTAATTTTTCAGGTAGAGGTAGAGGTAGAGGAAAGCTGGAAAATTACAAGAAATGACCATGACTTGCCATAGGGAAAATTTTTATGCTTCCGCTTTTATGTTTACATTATTCAGATTTTTAGTACTTTTAGTGAATTTATCAAACTCATGATTTATTTTTATGTTAGTTTTCATTAAAAGTTAGATAAAGCCCGAGTTAAGATTTTATCCTCTAGCTTTTATTTCTATATTTTTTTATTATGATTTATAAATGAATGTTTGAAATTTTCATTGAAAATTTAGTGTTCTCTTTCATTTTAAATAATAGTCTTTATTTATATTAGTAGTAATGACTTCAACTTAGTATAAAAAGTAGGATCGTTAGAGTTAGTATCAAAGCTAAGCTTTTAGGTTCTGGAGACTGACTTACAATGTATGATTTATTATTTTTGTCTTTATGGCTAGGTATGTTTTATGATACAAGTTTATGAATATGTATATGACCTTGCATGTATTAAACTAGAGTAGTATGAATGTTATGAATTAATTGTGAAAAAGCTTTTTATGGTGGAATTTAGGAAAAATGCCGCTACGCAGAGGTGCTCGTAGAGGTGGTAGGGGAGGAAGAGGAGCCTGGCATAACTAGCCTAAAAGTCAACTTTTCATACAAACTACCGACCCCGTTACTTCAGTTAACATGCAAGACTTCGTTTCAATGGAGTAAAGATTCAGAGAAATGTTAACACAGGCGTTGGCTCACTTTTAGCCTTCCTAGCCAGCCACTATTCTATCCTTAATTGTACGTATTCAGGCCCTAGTTATACCTCAGAATGTACCAGATTAATTATCAACTAAGACGAAACATCTACGGAATTTCAGGAAATATGAACCGTAGACTTTCGATAGATCCTTGGAAGACCCTACCAAGGCAGAGATATGGTTGACTTCTTTAGAAACCATATTTGTTAAATGAGGTGCCCTAACAACCAGAAAGTTCAGTATGTAGTGTTCTTACTAAGGGAGAGAGGTAAAGTCTGGTGGGAGTCCAAAGAGAGGATGCTAGGTGGAGATGTGAATCAGATTACCTTGTGATAATTCAAGGAGATTTTTTATGCTAAATTCTTCTTTACCAACCTGAAAGAAGTCAAGCGTCAGGAGTTCCTAAAACTGAACCAAGGTCAGTTCATTGTGGAGCAATATGACTAGGAATTTGATATGTTGTCCCATTTTTCTTTCGAGCTAGTAAAGATTAAGGCTATTAAAGTAGATAAATTTGTCAGAGGTCTTAGAAGGTATCTTCAGGGCTTTGTTTGAGCTTTCTGGCAAGCTACCAAAGCTAAAGCACTTCACTTGGCAGTGGACATGAGTATACATGAGAGGGATAATCAGTTGAAGACTTTAGAGAAGGGGTCAACCTCATGACAGAAGAGGAAGGCTGAGCTGCAGCCTATTGTAGTGCTACAGAGAAATTTGAGATCAGGTGGTACTTTTCAGCTGCACCAATAGGAGATTATTGAACGCTCTAGTTATGGCAAACAATCAAGTTCCAGTACAATTGACAGAGAAATTAAGATTGGGAGTTTAGGTCAAGCAGGAAAATCATAATTATGATTTAAACTTGAGTTTTGATAAGTTAACAAAAAAAATTGTGTGTCAAATATACACAAAATTCAAGTCAAACTTAAGTATCAAATTCATAGCTTGATTTAGTTGGCACATCAAATTGTGACAAATTTAAGAGCATACAACTTGCATTTTGATTTAAGACATATCTTTTTTATATTCACCCACCGATGCATTCATAAATCTAAAAGATTGGACATTTTTTAATGAGAAATTTTATATCAATCACAAATTGTGGCATCATTAACTATATTAATGATGAAATTACAAATAATTAAATTTTAGGTTAATTAAAAGTTGACATGAAAGACCCATGCCTGAATAAAAGGATCAATTTTGAGAAAAAACTTTATTTTTTTGTCAAAAGTTAGGTGATGAAAAGAAGGAAGATGTATTTTGGATGCTTGGCGATAAGAATAGGCGACACAAAGAAAAGGCGAGAAAGTCTAGTCTAGTTAGGAGAATTGATGTTATGCGATGAAGAATTAGGAATTTTTTGGGAAATTTCCTAAGTATACTTTTTAAGCCATGTGTAGGAGATAAGTTAAAAGCATGATTAAGATAAACATAGAGCTTGCACATGTAAAATCCAACTAGGAATAGGAAAGTTAATAAGCACTTAAGGATGACTAATCCAATTTGAAATTAGAATAAATAGGGGAGAAAGGTTAGTAGAAAGAAGATTAAACTTAAATTCTTAAGTGTTACTCAGCTAAAAAGAAGTATTAGACGAGAAGAAAGAACCTGGAATTAGGCAATCTGAAGAGGAAAATACTTGGTGTTCCGAGTGATTCTTCTCAAAGTGTTTCCAGATTTTTAAATATTTATATGAACTTCTTTTGTAATAATTGTTCATACTTGAATGTTTATAAAAGAATGATTTTGAAAGAATGCTTATCTTACAGGAAATGATTTCGTTAAATACTATGTTTGTTTGTAAATCATTAACCTTATTCCTATTAATGAGCTAACTATTATGTGCATAGAAGAAACAAAGGCAACCATATAGAAAAGGACTGCTTGGTGGAATGAAGCTAGGCAATGCGTAAAAGGGGCGTATTGAGCTAGAATTCTCGAAGGGATGTTGATGAAAAGAACATTACAGTAGTTTATTCGTGTGAATGGTTCATGTTTTCAACGAAATGAGTGTGTGGAAGAATAATGTGTGTGTTTATGATTTGTAAAAGAGGCAAGGAAGCCTATTTGATAAACGGTCTTAAATGCTTTGTATGCCAAAGGTTTTCTAAAAATATCACTCACTAAGTTTTGATTTACGTTTTAAGTTTTTCCTTCCCAGGTGATTAGGCGTTAAGACCAAGTAAGAAAAAAATAAGATGGGTTACTACGTGTGGAAGCTGAGCAAGCAATCTATGTTCTTTTACTTTGTGTTTCATGTAAGAAGGAAATTATTATATATATAAAAGCCTTATACAAAAAGCGTTGCATCTCAGTTTTATGGGAGCTAGTCAAAGTGTTTAAGTCTAATTATTTAATTTTTTGTGTTAAGGACGCATGTAAAGTGTTAATTGGAGAATGGTTGGTTTAAGTAATAAGAAATGATTTGTTTATCAGTTATATTTGAAGTGTAATAATTTTCCACTACATGTTAACGTTTAAGTTTAAATTTTAATTAATATAAGGACTTAAGTGAGCGTGCTGACATTTCAACTTGAGGCGTCAAAGCTGCTCAAGTTACATCACATATTTCATAGTGAGTTTAAGGACACGTGCGGGGAAGGCGTGACATGACATATGTCCCAAATTGAAATTAAGGACATAAATTTGGCAAATTTTAATGATGACATGCGTTTTTGTCTTAATTTTTGGACCAAATTAATTATTTATTTTTATTTCTGTTAAAATTCAATGGAGCCCATTGACTTAATTTGCTAAATAGGGCACGAATCCATATAGTTGTGCCCAAGGGTCAATCCTATGAACCAACTATGTCCAAGTCCATAAAACCCACTTGACAATTCTATAAATAGAAAGGTTCTTTTCATGTATGGGGTGAGAAAAGTTTACTCTAGAGAGCCTAGAGAGAATTCTCCCAACAACTAGAAAACTCTCTAACTCTTGAAGACTGAACCACGCCTTGAAGCTCAAATCCATTGGAAATTCCAATATCCTTCCAAGACTTCATTTTCAAGAACATCACATGCTTCGATTCTCAAATCAAGCATATACATTCAACTAAGAGAGAATTAGAGGATCAAGTTGTAGATCTTGAACCACATTGCATCAAAATCTACATAAATGCAAGTTCAACTTCATTAAACACATTTCTCCGAAAAGCTCGTGCAAACAACTACATCATAGATGCACCTACAGTCAAGATGACCCTCTCTGGTACCAATTGAAAAAAGTGTATAGAAAATTTGTCATACACTTACAGATGTCGGTAACTCAGTTTAGTCATATACCACCTATGTCTAGGGGCTTTGCACTTAGAAAAGATAATCCACCAATATCAAAAGTTAAACAAATTACAACGTAGTAGCTATCTATAATAACCTACTATAGTGACTCTTATATAGCTTAACTACATAAACACCTAAGCTCTCCTAAGATGTGACTCCCTCTCAAGTCATAACCTACTGTATGTCAATTATATACATCTTAAATTTCATGTAAACAACCTCAGATTTTTCTTTATTAGATATAGTTATGCAAATTTAAGACATACAATAAAATAATAAATTATTTTACTAATAAATAGTAAATTGTTTATTTATTTACAAACCACGCGTTTAGGGCATATTAATGTAATGCTTTGAGTTTAGGAGAAAAACATGAATGAACAGATATCACATCTAAATGAGGGCGTATCACGCCTCGCCCCAACTATCACTTGATGCAACTAGGTGGGGGCATGCCACCTAGACATCCTTCGCGTACCTTTTTACGAGATGACGCGCCGAACGCTTAGTGAGCAGAACAACTTCTTTCACTAGTCTCTTTACTAAGTTCTTTGCTTGAACCTTGGAGACCTTCACAACTCTTTGCAACGAAAAACAACTCTTAAACTTAGCTATATTGCCTAGTACTTAATCCTTAGTTTAAAACAACTTTTAACCTTAAGGCGATAAGCACAAAAGATAATGCAGTGGAATAAATAAACCTTTTCTCTTTATTAACTTAACACTTTATGCAGAGTTCATAAATTAAAAGTACATTTCTTTTTCTTGCAAGTATGAAAATAAACCAAGTTCTGCATGGCTTTCTTCTTCAAACATGGTGTTTCTCTTAAAGCCAATATGTTCAAGAGTACAAGACTCCTTTTCTTTTTTCGCCACTTCAGTTGTTTCTTGAGGTGGGGTACCTAGAGGTGTAACATCTTCCTCCCTTTCTCTACCTCGGTCGCCTAGTAACCCCAATTTAGAAGAAAACCTTCAAAGCTTCCTTTCCCTACCTCAGTTCTATGAATCTTTTACTCACCGGGCTTTACATCACAAACCTAGGTGTGCACTTGCCTTCCCACTGAACTGAGTTTAAGGTGTTAAGGAGGGATGCACTTACCAACTAACTCCTTAAATGTGAGGTAGGAAGACACGGCTCTGACGCCATACAAGTTTATACAACAACCCTACCTTCGTCATTTACTTGGCTTTTATGTTTGAGATCCATCTTTTACTTAACCCTTGACAACCTGGAGAGGAAAAATTTAAAACGTAAGTCAAACAGACTTAGTGAGTGATAGGTTTGAGAAATATCTTTTGGGGAATACAACAACAAGGTCATTTCACAAAACATAAGGTTCTCATCGCATAAAACCACAATCAATCAAACCACAATCGCAACAAGCACAATAAGTTCTATGGGCTTAAGTGATCACGTAATCTAAACTCATCACTAGGACCTAGGATTCTCCCCTCGCCTGGACCTGGAATTGACATGCAACCAGAGTCACGACAATTACTTGAGATTTCCATAAGCGTCTCGCCACATTTAATCTTTTCTCAAACCTAGGATTTACATTCAACTAACTTATCATACAATATTTCTCGCCTTGATCTGGGATTCACATTCAACCAGCATCTAACGTCAATAACACATCACAGCTTACACCGACCTGGAATTCTCCCCTTGCTTGAACATGAGATTCACATTCAACAAGCGTCGTACGAGTTACTTGAGATTTCCACCAGCGTCTTGCAATAGTTATCATCTTTCTCAGATCGTACAATCATTACAATCAAAAGACAGAAAGGTTAACTTTTCAGCTTACTTTTCATTTATAAAATCATAGTAGTAACAATATCATACAATAAACATCAGCGAAAGAATACTTTCAAACGATCGTCAATAGAATACGTCTTTCACTTATCAAGATCACAAACACAACATTAACTATTTATGGAAATCATCCATAAAAAATTTTCTCCAAAGATTGACAAATATTTTGCCTATGGAAGTTACTCAAAACAAATATTTTTTGCAAAGATCTTTCATAAAATTATTCGTTTTATTTAAGAAGAATCACTCACGAAAATACTTAGCTTGAACTCCTTCCTTCTCTGCTTTCAACTTTATCTTCTTGCCTAGTGGTCCCTCAATCAGTTGTTCAACACTTAGAGCTTTCTCTTGTAATCTATCAGTGTTTAACGTTTCCGAAAACTCCTTTTTCCTTTGGTCTTGGGCTCTATTTGTAGTGTCCTTCCATACTTTACATGCGTCACTTTACCAATTTATCACACCATGCAACCAACCTAAACTCGACACGTAGACCAAATATGAGCAATGATTAGACGTTCCTTTGAGACGCCAACCTTATCTCCTTAGAAAGCTAAACTCTTTTAATCACCTAACGTTCTCTATCAGACGAGAAGCAATAGACATTTACTTTCCATAACGAGTTGTCTAGCCATTTCAACATGACACCTACTTCTTCCCACACTGTCTTAAGCGTAGGTTCTTCTTTCCACATTACTACATTAAACACCTAACTCTTAGCATCCAACACATGCTTCTTCCTTGTGTCACGTACCTTATGCGATAGAACTTAAACCCAATGTTTCTCTTTGCTTCACATTTTCTCCTCTCGCATCCTTCCTCGCAGGATGTCCCATGCTTATACGTATCTGAAATAACTTTCCAACTAGGCTTCCTGTCAACAGAACTCCCTTTTTTTGGATCAGAGTCTCACAGAGTGATTTCGAGGACATGAAAGTAAGGTTAAGAAAGACTTAAAAGAATTAAAAGTTACTACCTATACCAACAAGGTGCACTACCTTTTCGATGGCTCAATTATAAAAACTCCAAAATTAAGCATGCTTAGCTTGGAACAATTCTATGTAGGATAACCTCTTGAAAATTTTCCAAGATGCATGTAAGGATAAAGCATGCTAAAAGGACTAGTGTTAGCTTATGGAGATGACTTTCACTCTAATAAGTATTTAAGATAAGCAAGGATGATATTGCCGGGTTGCAGGGGATGTAGAGGAATGTTGGGGATCTGAATTCCAAGTCCTGGTCAGAATCCTAGGTCTGAAGTGTTACAATAACAATATAAGAAATCATAGTGTTCCCAACGCACAAAACGACATCGAAAGACAATATGTTGGGATAGACACCTTCCCCGATGCCATTTTTCACACGTTGGGAAAAGGCAAACACATCATTTTATTATTAACTTTTCCCGACACCATGAATGGGTTGTCGGGAAACAAGAACCCATTCCTAATGTCTGAGTGTAGGGCGTTGGAAATAATTTGCAATTAAATAAAGTATATAACGTCTCCCGACGTCCTATGCATGGTGTCAGGAATGAACACCCTTATTTTATACGACACTCGTCATGCATCAGAAGTAGTTAATACCATTCCCAATGTCGTTTATGAGCCATCGAAAATGTTTAAAAATTAATTATGTCAGATCATGATTCCCAACGCTCCATGCCTGTCATCGAGAATGGTATTAACTATTCTCGACGCCATTAGTGATTCGTTGGAAAAGTTTTTTACTATTTCCGACAAATCACTAATGACGCCGAGAATACGAGGGATCTCCTGAATTTTCATGCTACGTCGAGAGTTCTCCTATAAAAGATATGTTTTAGTTTTGTGAAACATAAAATCAAAATGAAAGAGGAGAAAAGAGATGTTCAGTGAAATGAAGAGAGAAGAAAGAGAGATCGTTTGTCGTCGCTGTTGTGACCCTGCCATTGTGCCTCTCCCACCGTCTGCCACTGCTCATCCCTAATTAAGGTAAGTTTAAAACCTTAAACCCTTAAATATTTGTTTAATTTAGGTTAATTTAAATAGATTGATTTTTTGTTTTTCGAAATTAGTTATAGGATATTGTTTAGGAATAGATTTTGGTTTTTGAAGTTAAAATTTTAAATAAGGATTAAAAATTTTAAGAGGGGTTATTAGATAAATTGAGTTGGAGAATTGAAAATTTGAATGTATAGGTTGAAAGTTTGAAAGTTTACGGGGGATGCGAGTTTAATTAAATATTTCAAGGGGGTAGGTTAAAAATTAGAGGGGGTTGAGGATGAAATTTTAATGGGGGTTTAATTGGGTGTATGAAGGGGGTGGGGGGTTTGAATTGAAAATTTGAGGGGTTAGGGTTGAAAATTTGAGGGGGAAGAAGGTAGGGAGCTATTATTGTTTTAAAAATTTTGTAATTTGTGTTTGAGATTCGTTTTAGCTATCCTGCAGTTATGGTAGCCTTTAGTTCAAATTTAGTTGTTTATTTCTTAGTAGATTTGAAATCATTTGTTGTTGATTTGGGATGGCTATCCTGCAATTATGGTAGCTTTTACTTCAAATTTAGTTGTTTATTTCTTAGTAGTTTTGAAATCATTTGTTATTAATTTGGGATAGGTATCCTGCAATTATGGTAGCCTTTTTTGTGCCAACTTAGTTTTGAATTTGTTAGTATTTCTAAGGGTTTGAAGCACATAATGAGTTGTACCTTAGTTGTTCAGAATTTTCCTCCTTAAATTTTTTGGTTAAGTTAATGCACGTCAAGGTTCTTAACGGTTGGAGTAACAAGTCCTTCGACATGTTGTTAGAACTCTAAAGATCAGCATTTCCTTTACGTAGTAAGACTATCCCTAGTTCATTTTATGAAGCTAAACAAAAACTTCATGACTTGGGCTTGGGATTTGAGACTATTCACGTGCAAGTACGATTGTGTATTGTACTATAAGAAGTTTGGCGATTTGCAACATTATCATACTTATGGTGAGTCTCAGTACAAGGTTACTTCTAACAGAAGGAAAAAATTCCACATAAGGTATTGCACTATTTTCCGTTGGTACCGAGATTACACCGCTTGTTCCTCTCGCAGGAAGGATTCACTGACATGAGATGACATAGGGATAGACGTGTTGAAACATATGATGTGTTGAGACATCAAGCTGATGTGAAGGGATAGAAGCACTTTATTGTGAATTTTCTGATTTTGCTTCTAATCGACGGAACGTGTGTTTGGGGTTAGTTTCAGATGAGTTTAATCCATTTGGTCATTTGAGTACCTCATACAGTATGTGACCTATTATGTTAGTTTCTTACAATTTGCCACCTTGAAAATGCATGAAAAAGACAAATTTCTTCATGTCATTGCTCATACCTAGTCCTAGATCTTCTAGTAGGGAAATCAATGTGTATCTTCAACCATTGATTGAGGAACTGAAAGAGTTATGAAATTTCGGGGTGCGTACGTGTGATTCTCTTACCGATTAGTTCTTTCAGCTACATGCAGCCTTATTATGGACAATTGATGACTTTCCAGCGTATAGTGACCTATCAAGGTGGAGTACAAAGGGGTATCAGGCATGTCTCATATGCATGGGTGATAAATTGTTGTTCGGGATACAAGGTAGAATATCTTTCATGAGACATCGACACTATTTCCCAGAGAACCACGTGTGGCGCAGAAACAAGCTACACGATGGAAAAGTATAGCATAGGGCTCCCCCAGTGGTGATGAATGGACATGAAATATTGGAACAACTAGATCAGTTGGAGTTTCCAATTATGAGTAAACATCCTTCTGTAAAAGATAAGAAAAAAAAAGAGAGCTCTTAATTGGACAAAAAGAAGTATTTTTTCGAACTTCTTTACTGGTCGAGACTACTGTTACGTTACAAACTTGACGTAATGCATATTGAAAAGAATGTTTGTGATAATTTTGTTGGTTCCTTGTTGAGTATCGAAGAAAAAACCAAGGATACCATGAATGCTTTGTTGAACCTATAAGATCGAAGATAAGAAAGGGTTTACACCTCATAGAAGTTGGTAATCGATTGGTTAAGTCGCACGTGAGTTACACATTGACTAGTAGCGAGCGAGTTGAGTTTTGCAAGTTCCTGAAATCAGTTAAGTTTTTCAATGGATTTGTTTCTAATATTTCACGATGTATGAATGAAAGAGAGAGGAAAATACCAGGTCTTAAAATGTACGATTGTCATGTTTTATTACATCAACTGCTATCTCTTGTTATTTAAGCATTCTTATCGAAAAATGTGTGTACCATTATTATCGAACTATGTGTCAAAACGATAAGAGTAAGTGATTTGGACAGATTACAAGCAGATATCATAATCATACTTTGTAAGTTGTTAAGAATATTTTCACCTATCTTCTTCAGCGTTATGGTACACCTTGCCGTTCACTTACCATATGAAATTAAGGTTGCTGGTCTGGTTTCTTACAGTTGGATGTATCCCATTGAAAGAAGTCTATGCACTTTGATATAGTATGTTCGGAATAAAGCACGTCATGAGGGCTCAAAGCATATGTGATGAATGAATCAGGTACCTTATGTTTGTGTTACCTAATGGGTATTGAGACTTGATTCACTAGAGATGAGCAAAATGATGATACCATTTTAGATAACGAGCTGATTGGTGAGTTTGAAGTTTTAATGTAGAAAATATAGTCATTAAGTACGTCAAGTCTTCGAACTCTATCACAAGAAGAGAAACGCCTCTTCCATTGGTACATTTTCAACAATGTAGAAGAAATATCGGAGTATCGTAAGTAAGCATATTCTTATCTTCGTATTTCTTAGATATAGTTGTTCAGTATTTGTTTTACATTGTTGCTATACAAATTAAACTCATAATCATCTCCGTCAGGAAACATTTTAGGTTAATACATCGTTAGGCTCAAAATGCTACTGATTTTTTAAAAAGACATCAATGAAGATTTCTTGAATGGTACTAAAATCAGGTATATAGCGTGCACGCATTTAATAGCTGACATGTACGGACTAACATATTTGAACGTGAATGTATATAATCATTGTCACATGAATTTCATGTTATAGAATTGCGTAAGACTGAAAATCTATCTCACAATTTCTTCTCACTTGTGATTGGACCATAACTTGACATTCGGTGTTATGATGGATACATTGTGGTTAGGGTGAGATTTCACACATCAGAACGTGATTCCTGGTGCACTGCATAAAATAGTAGAGTGATGGTAATCGATGAAAGCAATGTCATGGAAGTGGCGACAACAATTTCTACGATGTTCTAGACGAGTGCACGTCCAATATCCGATGGGAAGAAGACTTTAGCTATTTAAGTGTCAGTGGTATAACACCGACGTCAACAAGTGTCAAAGGACACATGTGGAATTAGGGTACAAAGTTATCAACACGTCTCATTTTTTGTTCGTAAGGAATCAGTAATTCTTGTGACGTAGGCACAGTAAGTATTTTACTTAGAAGACCCAAAAAATGGTAGTAGTTGGAAAGTTATCCACATGGTCCAGAATAAGTGTACATAGGACGTGCCTGAAGTAGACGATGTTGACAATAAGCAACTGAATGTACTTGAAATCATAGTCAGCCATTGAGTGGCTGAACACATTGAGGATGACACTCTGTGTAAGACTGATGTTGATCCTACAATCGTTGAAAGACCAGTTTTGCATCATGTCACAAACGACTTTATAGATGATGGAGACGAACAATTGTCACATCAAAGTGGAACAAGCGACAACAAATGATAGTGACGAACTGCGTACCCACATATTTAATTAGTTTATATTTCGAATATGAGTAGGTATTTGTATTTACTTAATGAATGTTTGTTTCCTATGTCCAAAGGTACTATGTCGTTAGTCCCGAGCAGTTTTGAGAAAACAGATAAGATGTTCCTCAAGTTTGGCGAAGATCTAAATAACATTATGGGAGGGTCGTCCTCGGTGGGTGATAATTCGGGTGAGTCTCTTAGTACGTTAACTCATAATTATTTTAATTTGTTTCTCACATTAACTTGTTGTTTTATTGAGCAAAAATTAATCAACCATCTCCGACTCCTAGGAGATGTGCATAGTCATCTAAACTCTTGGAGTTGGAGCGATACATTCACGCCAATGGTCCCTGGCATGGAGAAGCCCATTTCGCCACACGTTGTTCGGTTTAGCTAGGGAATTGACATGTGTGTAAGGAAGATATTTTCAGTCTGCTGCCTTAGAACGACAAACGTTGGAAGAGAATACATTGAGGTCATCAAGGGCAACTTATAGGTACGTGCAATACAAAATTCTGTTTTCATTTGAAGCATATTTAAGTTAACCAAGCTAATGTGTGGTTTTCTATAATGTGTAGTGCTTTTTTATGTTTGATTTCAACGACCAAGCAATGAATGAGTTTGTTGAGCATCAAATGCTCACTAGTTTCAAAGAGTTCAAGGGCGACTGTCACAAACACTTCAAAAAGTACAGCGACCTTGAAGAGCCATGTGCTAACCCACTACACATATTGGTGGGACGTATGGAAGATAGGCATTTCCTCTGCGATTACTACATGAGTCGTTCATTCTTGATGAGCCTTTATATTTTGTAATAGTTAATTTCATTCAACTTTTTATATGTATAAGAAATAAACAATCATTTTCATGCAGGAGTGATAACATACGAATAGGGCTACTAGACAAACGCAACCTTACGATCATAGAATCGGGTCGAAGTCGTTTCTACAATGACAGCACGAGCTCGCTGAGCAACAAGATGAGTCGATCGACCATGTGGAGTTATTCAAGAAAACACACATTCAAGCTAGCATGTTCGTATTGCAAGCCGCGGAGAATGTGCATTTAAGTTATTCAAGCAATACTTCTGTCCTTATTATGTCCTTTTTATTTGTGTCTTACTAACTTAATTTTGAAATTTGTTGCAAAATCAAATGCCGGAACTTCAGTCCCAGCCTATCCTATAGGGTTCTCAACCACTTTAAGGACGAGATATGTGAGGTTGTTTTAGGTAGACAGCCAGGGTACTCAAAAGGTCTTGGTTGGAGATCCAAGCCCAAGTCCCGCAAGATAGTTAGTGCTGGCAATTCTTCGACCTTGTGTTCACAATCCACGTTAGAGCCCCAATTACGGGTCGAGCTTGATGAATTTAAACGAGCAATTGAAGAATAGAGAAAGACATCATAGATGTTAGCTTCACAAGTGGAACAAATGCGAAAACTCATAGAAGACATGAGTTGGGCACAACGAGGACCATGATCCCTTGCAGTACATATATATGTTTTCATTCTTAAGTTTTTCAAATTACATTATTCAGTGATGATATGCATATGTACTAAACTTACGCACTTTTGAATCATTTTAGGTCCCTTCAGTATAGAATGGCGTATGCGGCTTGTTAGGACACGTACATAGCGTTTTTGGATTTCTATGTATTCTTTTTTTTACACTTACTATTTTTTTAGTCGGTGTATTACATAAACATATGAACTTGAATTTGAACTTCAATTGGATATTTTATATAAACATTTACTAATTAAATATTGTATAAATTGTACTAGAATCGAAAACGAATACTACAATTGAATAAAAAATATTTTAGGAAATATATATATATATATATATATATATATATATAGATTTGAATGATTTCTCGACGCACTCTAAAAAGCCTCCGGCACAATGTTCTCGACGTTACATCGAGGATGGTGTGTTTCCGACGCACGGATAACGTCTGAAATGAAGATGTCGGGGATGGTGTGTTTTCGACGCACGAATCACGTCAAAAATGAAAACGTCGAGACATGCACTCCCAATGCCGTGTTGGTTAGGATGGGGAGTGCATGTCTCGACGTTGGGAGTGCATGTCTCGTTCATTGGGAATAGACTCAGAAGAACTTCTATACACTATTTAACTACAACAAATGCTTAGGATGGGGATTAACCTTTTTTTATCTAAAAAAATGAGTATGTATATTTTAATATTTGAACTATGTTTACGTTCGTTTTTTAATATTCACTTGCCAATCTATATTGTTCCAAACTCTCTCTCTCTCTTTTATCTATTTTTCTAGTTATGCTATAACTATAAAAGGTGCATGTTCTCACCAAGGTTTTATTTAAAGGGAAATTGTATTGGGTGACACAATAAAAATCCAATTTAGCAATATTAGCACTAACATTTTTAATTTTGCAAATATAGCAACTTTTTAATTTTGGTTGATATTTCTTTTTATTATTCCAAAATTGCCCTTTTTTGGTGTTTTCTCTTCCTCTTTCGTTTTTCTTTATTGTTCTCCTTCATTTTTCGTTTTCTTCTTCTCCTTTATCGTTCTTCTTCACCATTTCTCCTATTCACCTACTTCTCTTCTCCTCGTCTTCTTCTGCCTCTTCTCCACCGTCCTTCTCTTCTCTCTTCAGTTTCGTTCTTTTAGATTTCTCCCTCTTTGTCGGCTTCTTTTTTTTTTTTTATCATCTTCTTCTCATCTTATTCTCCTATTCTCCTCATTTTTTCTTCAGGGAAAACAAGAATTATGTATGTATTTCTTCCCCTTTTTTGAAGCTCTAATATTATTTCTGTAAATTACTCATATATTATTTATTAAAATTAGGGCTACGATTAGTTCTTCCTTATCTCTTTTATTTGTTCATAATATCTTTTATCGAAAGGAACTTCGTAGATCAGTTTGGTTTTATTTAGTTACGTTCAGTTCTTTTTTTTTTAATTTGTATCAGTTTTTTATATCAACTGTATGATATACTTATATTATATGTATTAGTTGACTGATATACTTACTACGTGTTTTTTATTTTTCCAAAATTGTTGCAGTTCATTGTAGTTATGGTTAAATTGGCAGTAATTGTTTTTCAAAGTGGTCAATGGGATGAGCAACATTACTACGTGGATTACAAAACAAATTGTGTTTTGGTTGATGGAGCGATATCATCATTTGATTTTTTTGTGAACTTGATTCATACTGAAATTCAGGTTGAGTCATGTATTGAACTTTCAGTTTTAATTTGTTGACTATAGGCGATAATGATGTTCAACATGTTATTAAGATTGTAAACATACCATAACAACTGTATCGACAATACATAAAGTGTATCATGCTTAGTGCATCATGTGTATTTAATTAATTGAGTGTATCAATAGTTTCGCAAGTGTATCAACAACATATCAAGTGTTTCAAACTAATAATATGTATCAATGAAGTTTTGCAAGTGATTAAGTGTATTACATATATCAAATGTATTAGCAAACAAACAAGTGTATCAACGAAATATAAAGTGTATCATTCTTAGCGCATCAAGTGTATTTAATTGATTAAGTGTATCAATAGTTGAGCAAGTGTATCAACAACATATCAAGTGTTTCAAACTAATAATATGTATCAACAAAGTTTAGCAAGTGATTAAGTGTATTAAATCTATCAAATGTATCAGCAACACAATAACAAGTGTATCAACGATATATAACGTGTACCAATGATATATAATATGTATCATTCTTAGTGCATAAAAGTGTATTTAATTGATTGAATATATCAACAGTTGAGCAACTGTATCAATAACATATCAAGTGTATCAAACTAATAATATGTATCAATAAAGTTTAGCAAGTGATTAAGTGTATTAAATCTATCGAGTATATCAGGAAACAATAATAAGTGTATCAACGATATATAAAGTGTATCATTCTTAGTGCTTCAAGTATATTCAATTGATTGAGTGTATCAACAACATATCAAGTGTTTTAAACTAATAATATGTATCAGTGAAGTATTAGAGAGTAAAAAAAATGTACAAGCAGTACATTAAATCAGGTGTATCAACGGTATATATTGGTGTATCTGTAACGCCCCGAAGATCGAGGTAAATTTTAGTAAATCATGTGAATTTTCGGCAATTTAAGATTTTTGTAAAACGATAAAATAATAATATAATAGTAATTATATTATTATTATTAGGTATTTTATCATTTTAGTTTTAATATTAATAACTTTTTCTTATTTATTTAATATTAATACTAACATTATTATTTAATATTATTTTAATTATTTAATACTAATATTTATTATAAATTATTATTATTTTTATATAATATATATATTAATATTTATTATTATTATGATTAATTAATATTAATGTTTTATTATTAATAATAATTATTATTATTTAATTTATATATATATATATATATTTATATAAAAAAAAAAAAGAGAAAGGAGAAAAAACCCTAGAGGCGCGCCGCTTTCCCCCTCCCCATCCATCTTCTTCTTCGTTTCGTCTCCCTCAGAGCCGCGAGCCGAGTGAGCCGAGCCGCGAGCCGAGTGAGCCGAGCCGCGAGCCGAGTAAGCCGAGCCGCGAGCCGAGTGAGCCGAGCCGCGAGCCGAGTGAGCCGAGCCGCGAGCCGAGTTGAGCCGAGCCCCAAGTCGAGTCAAGCCGATCCGAGCCGAGGCCAAGCCGAGTCAAGCCGAGCCGAGCCGAGGTGGAGCCGAGCCGAGCCGAACGCCTTCAAGCCGAGCCGAGCTCCTTGTTTCACCAAGCCACCTAAGCCTTCCTTCCTCCGCTCCGGGTCACGGTGAGTCTTCGGTAAGGATTGTTTTCGATGAATTCCTTAATGTTGCTACATCCGACTAGAGTTTGAATATTGGAATAAGATATGGCCCTACTTTTCCCCCTTGAAGGTAGTACAGAGTTGACGCTTGAGTTCTCGGGTCTCGCAGTAGGCTTGTTTGGAGGTAGTTTGCCTTTCCTTGGGTAAGTCAACGGATGTCGCTTATGACCTTTTTAAAACGACTTCTACTAAAGTCATCAACTAAAACCTTCGTGTTTTCGTTTTAGGTTGAGCTGTTGAGCGTGGATTCGATCGAGGGGCATAACCGAGTATCAGGTAAGGGTTCTCCTACTACTGGACCTCGGGTCGAGGCCGAAAACGTAGTAATCCACAGGGGATTACACGTTAGTGATTATACTGAATAAGTGTATCTATGTTGACTGTTAAGCACTGTTATTATGTTTCTGTCTGATGTAACTGAACCGCAACCGCTAAATGTAGATTGAAATTTTAGATTGATGGACGTTGATCATGGGATTAGACGGGGAAGGACAGTGAGTTCAGTTGGTTATTTAGCTGTTTGAGTTTTGGGGCTCTTCCATAATGGTATACGAATAGTTGACGCGTGTAGCAACTGAGGGTGTAGTGGTTTAAGCTTATACTACCTGGCCAGTAAAGCCTTTAGAGGAATTGTAAATGATTGATGATTGTGGTATGACTGTGGTAGACGATTGAGTATGGACCGAGGGGTAACGGTTAGCTTCATCTATGGGGTAGTGTGCCTTACTTATATGTGCATCCTTCGGGAGCACTAGACTGATGTGTGCATCCTTCGGGAGCACTAGACTGATGTGTGCATCCTCCGGGAGCACTAGACTGAGGTGTGCATCCTCCGGGAGCACTAGACTGATATGTGCATCCTTCGGGAGCACTAGACTGATATGTGCGTCCTTCGGGAGCACTAGACTGATATGTGCAACCTTCGGGAGCACTAGACTGAGATGTACATCCTTCGGGAGCACTAGACTGATATGTGCGTCCTACGGGACCACTAGACTGTTATGTAGGGTACCCCCGAATAGGAAGTTAACTGTTGTCCCCTAACGGGCCCAGTAGTGGGTCCCTTACTGGGTATGTTTATACTCACCCTTTTCTCTTTTTAAACTTTTCAGGTAAGGGCACAGCGAGGGGCAGACCGACGAGAGGCAGGAAGGACGCGTGAAGGCCATATGGACTCGTCTGTTTTCTTATCGCTTCCGCTATGTATTTTGTCAGAATATTTGACTTGTGCTTTTGGAACTGATGACTTGAGTTTTTTGTTTGAGACTTTTTATGATTTAATTTAAAATAGGGCCCGAAATTGTCTTTTTGTAATGTTTCTAATGCTTTTAATGAATCGTAACTGGTCCGTTTTAAATTTTATGTTGAATGGTCGAGTTTTGGTATTTGGTAGTGACCTCAGCTTAGTCCGGAAAGTTGGGTCGTTACAGTTGGTATCAGAGCCTAAGTTTTAGGTTCTGTAGACTGACTTATAATGTGAGTCTGTGTTTTGTGTCCTTATGGCTGAAACGATCCTTGCCGCTCGTCAGGTACGCTCCCATGAAAGTATATGTATAACTCTACATGCATTACCTTACCTAAGTTAAACTGCAAATTCAATTACCATTATGACTAAAGGGATCGTTGGTGCTTGTTAGGGAAATGCCGCCAAGGAGAGGTGCACGTAGGGGTGGCCGAGGAGGCCGAGGAAGGGGAGCAGGACGCGTTCAACCTGAGGTGCAGCCTGTAGCCCAAGCCCCTGACCCGGCTGCGCCAGTTACTCATGCGGACCTAGCCGCCATGGAGCAGAGGTTTAGAGATTTGATTATGCAAATGCGGGAGCAGCAGAAGCCTGCCTCGCCAACTCCGGCGCCAGCTCCAGCGCCAGCTCCAGCACCAGCTCCTGCTCCAGCTCTGGCCCCAGTACCAGTTGCGCCCCAGTTTGTGCCGGATCAGTTGTCAGCAGAGGCTAAGCACCTGAGGGATTTCAGGAAGTATAATCCCACGACGTTCGATGGGTCTTTGGAGGACCCCACCAGGGCTCAGATGTGGTTATCGTCCTTGGAGACCATATTCCGTTACATGAAATGCCCTGAGGATCAGAAAGTTCAGTGTGCTGTTTTTATGTTGACTGACAGAGGTACTGCATGGTGGGAGACTACAGAGAGAATGCTAGGTGGTGATGTGAGTCAGATCACGTGGCAGCAGTTTAAGGAGAGTTTCTATGCGAAATTCTTCTCCGCTAGTTTGAGAGACGCCAAGCGGCAGGAGTTCCTGAACTTAGAGCAGGGTGACATGACAGTGGAGCAGTACGATGCGGAGTTTGACATGTTGTCCCGCTTCGCTCCCGAGATGATAGCGACCGAGGCGGCCAGAGCTGATAAGTTTGTTAGAGGCCTCCGACTGGACATTCAGGGTTTGGTCCGAGCTTTCCGACCCGCTACTCATGCCGATGCACTGCGCCTGGCAGTGGATCTCAGTTTACAGGAGAGGGCTAACTCGTCTAAGACCGCTGGTAGAGGTTTGACATCGGGACAGAAGAGGAAGGCTGAGCAGCAGCCTGTTCCAGTGCCACAGCGGAATTTCAGATCAGGTGGTGAGTTTCGCCGCTTCCAGCAGAAACCTTTTGAGGCAGGGGAGGCGGCCAGATGGAAGCCGTTGTGTACCATTTGTGGGAAGCACCATCTGGGCCGTTGCTTATTCGGGACCAGGACTTGCTTTAAGTGCAGGCAAGAGGGTCATACAGCTGATAGATGCCCGTTGAGACTCACGGGGAACGCGCAGAATCAGGGAGCAGGCGCTCCACATCAGGGTAGAGTCTTTGCTACCAACAAGACTGAGGCTGAGAAGGCAGGCACGGTAGTGACAGGTACGCTCCCAGTGTTGGGGCATTACGCCTTAGTTTTGTTTGATTCGGGTTCGTCGCATTCTTTTATCTCGTCCACATTTGTGTTGCATGCCCGCTTAGAGTAGAGCCCTTACAACATGTTCTATCAGTATCTACTCCGTCCGGGGAGTGTATGTTGTCGAAGGAAAAGGTGAAAACATGCCAGATTGAGATAGCAGGCCATGTGATTGAGGTAACACTGTTAGTTCTGGATATGCTCGACTTTGATGTAATACTGGGTATGGATTGGTTAGCCGCTCACCACGCCAGCATAGATTGTTCCCGTAAGGAGGTAACGTTTAACCCTCCCTCGAGGGCCAGTTTTAAATTTAAAGGAGGAGGGTCAAGATCGTTGCCTCAGGTAATCTCAGCCATCAGGGCCAGTAAACTGCTCAGTCAGGGTACTTGGGGCATCTTAGCGAGCGTGGTGGATACTAGAGAGGCCGATGTATCCCTGTCATCAGAACCAGTAGTGAGGGACTATCCGGATGTCTTTCCTGAGGAACTTCCAGGGTTACCACCGCACAGGGAGGTTGAGTTTGCCATAGAGTTGGAGCCGGGCACGGTTCCTATATCCAGGGCCCCTTACAGAATGGCCCCCGCAGAGCTGAAAGAACTGAAGGTGCAGTTGCAAGAATTGCTTGATAAGGGATTCATTCGACCGAGCGTATCACCTTGGGGTGCGCCAGTTTTATTTGTTAAGAAGAAGGATGGATCGATGCGTCTATGCATTGACTATAGGGAGTTGAACAAGGTAACCGTAAAGAACAGATATCCCTTGCCCAGGATTGACGATCTATTCGACCAGTTACAGGGAGCCACAGTATTCTCTAAAATTGATCTTCGGTCGGGATACCATCAGCTGAGGATTAAGGATGAGGATGTACCGAAGACAGCATTTCGTTCCAGGTATGGACACTACGAGTTTATTGTGATGTCCTTTGGTTTGACGAATGCTCCGGCAGTGTTTATGGACTTGATGAACAGAGTGTTTAGGGAGTTCCTAGATACTTTTGTGATCGTGTTTATCGACGACATCTTGATATACTCCAAGACGGAGGTCGAACATGAGAAGCATTTACGTATGGTTTTGCAAACACTTCGGGATAATAAGTTGTATGCAAAGTTCTCGAAATGTGAGTTTTGGCTGAAGCAGGTGTCCTTTCTGGGTCACGTGGTTTCTAAGGCTGGGGTCTCTGTGGATCCAGCTAAGATAGAGGCAGTCACCGGTTGGACCCGACCTTCCACTGTCAGTGAGGTTCGTAGCTTTCTTGGTTTAGCAGGTTATTATCGACGGTTTGTGGAGAACTTTTCTCGTATAGCTACTCCTCTCACTCAGTTGACCAGGAAGGGAGCTCCTTTTGTTTGGAGCAAGGCATGTGAGGACAGTTTCCAGAACCTTAAACAGAAGCTAGTTACCGCACCGGTTCTTACTGTACCTGATGGTTCTGGCAGTTTTGTGATTTATAGTGATGCTTCCAAGAAGGGTTTGGGTTGTGTTTTGATGCAGCAGGGTAAGGTGGTTGCTTATGCGTCTCGTCAGTTGAAGAGTCATGAGCAAAACTACCCTACACATGATCTAGAGTTGGCAGCAGTGGTTTTTGCTTTGAAAATATGGAGGCATTACTTATATGGCGAAAAGATACAGATCTTCACGGACCATAAGAGCCTGAAATACTTCTTTACTCAGAAAGAATTGAATATGAGACAGCGGAGATGGCTTGAGTTAGTGAAGGATTACGATTGTGAGATACTGTATCATCCAGGCAAGGCGAATGTGGTAGCTGATGCTCTTAGTAGAAAGGTATCACATTCGGCAGCACTTATTACCCGACAGGCCCCATTGCATCGGGATCTTGAGCGGGCTGAGATTGCAGTGTCAGTGGGTGCAGTTACTATGCAGTTAGCCCAGTTGACAGTACAGCCGACTTTGAGGCAAAGGATCATTGATGCTCAGAGTAACGATCCTTATCTGGTTGAGAAACGTGGCCTAGCAGAGGCAGGGCAAGCGGTTGAGTTCTCGTTATCCTCTGATGGTGGACTTTTGTTCGAGAGACGCCTCTGTGTGCCGTCAGATAGTGTGGTTAAGACAGAATTATTATCTGAGGCTCACAGTTCCCCATTTTCCATGCACCCAGGTAGTACGAAGATGTATCGGGACGTGAAGCGGGTTTATTGGTGGCGTAACATGAAGAGGGAAGTAGCAGAATTTGTTAGTAGATGCTTGGTGTGTCAGCAGGTTAAGGCACCAAGGCAGAAGCCAGCGGGTTTATTACAACCCTTGAGCATACCGGAATGGAAGTGGGAAAACGTGTCCATGGATTTCATTACAGGACTGCCGAGAACTCTGAGGGGTTTTACAGTGATTTGGGTTGTGGTGGACAGGCTTACCAAATCAGCGCACTTCGTTCCGGGTAAATCCACCTATACTGCTAGTAAGTGGGCACAGTTGTACATGTCCGAGATAGTGAGGTTGCATGGGGTGCCAGTGTCGATTGTTTCTGATAGAGATGCCCGTTTCACTTCCAAATTCTGGAAGAGTTTGCAGACTGCTATGGGCACGAGGTTGGACTTTAGTACGGCTTTCCATCCACAGACTGACGGTCAGACTGAGCGTCTGAACCAGGTTTTAGAGTATATGTTGCGAGCGTGTGCATTGGAATTTCCAGGTAGCTGGGACTCCCACTTACATTTGATGGAATTTGTCTATAATAACAGCTATCAGGCTACCATCGGCATGGCACCATTTGAGGCCTTGTATGGCAAATGTTGTAGATCCCCGGTTTGCTGGGGTGAAGTGGGTGAGCAAAGATTGATGGGTCCTGAGTTAGTTCAGTCCACTAACGAAGCGATACAGAAGATTAGATCACGCATGCATACCGCTCAGAGTAGGCAGAAGAGTTACGCAGATGTGAGGCGGAAGGATCTCGAATTTGAGGTAGGGGACAAGGTGTTCCTAAAGGTAGCACCTATGAGAGGTGTCTTACGATTTGAAAGGAGGGGAAAGCTGAGTCCCCGTTTTATTGGGCCATTTGAGATTCTGGAGCGGATTGGCCCTGTAGCTTATCGCTTGGCGTTGCCACCATCACTCTCGACAGTTCATGATGTGTTCCATGTCTCCATGTTGAGGAAGTACGTGCCAGATCCATCCCATGTAGTGGATTACAAGCCACTGAAGATTGATGAAAACTTGAGCTATACCGAACAACCCGTTGAGGTGCTGGCTAGAGAGGTGAAAACGTTGAGGAATAAAGAAATTCCTTTGGTTAAAGTTTTATGGCGGAATCACCGGGTGGAAGAGGCTACATGGGAGCGTGAAGATGACATGAAGTCCCGTTACCCCGAGCTGTTCGAGGAATAAAACTTTCGAGGACGAAAGTTCCCTAAGGAGGGAAGAATGTAACGCCCCGAAGATCGAGGTAAATTTTAGTAAATCATGTGAATTTTCGGCAATTTAAGATTTTTGTAAAACGATAAAATAATAATATAATAGTAATTATATTATTATTATTAGGTATTTTATCATTTTAGTTTTAATATTAATAACTTTTTCTTATTTATTTAATATTAATACTAACATTATTATTTAATATTATTTTAATTATTTAATACTAATATTTATTATAAATTATTATTATTTTTATATAATATATATATTAATATTTATTATTATTATGATTAATTAATATTAATGTTTTATTATTAATAATAATTATTATTATTTAATTTATATATATATATATATATTTATATAAAAAAAAAAAAGAGAAAGGAGAAAAAACCCTAGAGGCGCGCCGCTTTCCCCCCTCCCCATCCATCTTCTTCTTCGTTTCGTCTCCCTCAGAGCCGCGAGCCGAGTGAGCCGAGCCGCGAGCCGAGTGAGCCGAGCCGCGAGCCGAGTAAGCCGAGCCGCGAGCCGAGTGAGCCGAGCCGCGAGCCGAGCCGCGAGCCGAGTTGAGCGGAGCCCCAAGCCGAGTCAAGCCGAGCCGAGCCGAGGCCAAGCCGAGTCAAGCCGAGCCGAGCCGAGGTGGAGCCAAGCCGAGCCGAGCCGAGCCGAACGCCTTCAAGCCGAGCCGAGCTCCTTGTTTCACCAAGCCACCTAAGCCTTCCTTCCTCCGCTCCGGGTCACGGTGAGTCTTCGGTAAGGATTGTTTTCGATGAATTCCTTAATGTTGCTACATCCGACTAGAGTTTGAATATTGGAATAAGATATGGCCTTACTTTTCCCCCTTGAAGGTAGTACAGAGTTGACGCTTGAGTTCTCGGGTCTCGCAGTAGGCTTGTTTGGAGGTAGTTTGCCTTTCCTTGGGTAAGTCAACGGATGTCGCTTATGACCTTTTTAAAACGACTTCTACTAAAGTCATCAACTAAAACCTTCGTGTTTTCATTTTAGGTTGAGCTGTTGAGCGTGGATTCGATCGAGGGGCATAACCGAGTATCAGGTAAGGGTTCTCCTACTACTGGACCTCGGGTCGAGGCCGAAAACGTAGTAATCCACAGGGGATTACACGTTAGTGATTATACTGAATATGTGTATCTATGTTGACTGTTAAGCACTGTTATTATGTTTCTGTCTGATGTAACTGAACCGCAACCGCTAAATGTAGATTGAAATTTTAGATTGATGGACGTTGATTATGGGATTAGACGGGGAAGGACAGTGAGTTCAGTTGGTTATTTAGCTGTTTGAGTTTTGGGGCTCTTCCATAATGGTATACGAATAGTTGAAGCGTGTAGCAACTGAGGGTGTAGTGGTTTAAACTTATACTACCTGGCCAGTAAAGCCTTTAGAGGAATTGTAAATGATTGATGATTGTGGTATGACTGTGGTAGACGATTGAGTATGGACCGAGGGGTAACGGTTAGCTTCATCTATGGGGTAGTGTGCCTTACTTATATGTGCATCCTTCGGGAGCACTAGACTGATGTGTGCATCCTTCGGGAGCACTAGACTGATGTGTGCATCCTCCGGGAGCACTAGACTGAGGTGTGCATCCTCCGGGAGCACTAGACTGATATGTGCATCCTTCGGGAGCACTAGACTGATATGTGCGTCCTTCGAGAGCACTAGACTGATATGTGCAACCTTCGGGAGCACTAGACTGAGATGTGCATCCTTCGAGAGCACTAGACTGATATGTGCGTCCTACGGGACCACTAGACTGTTATGTAGGGTACCCCCGAATAGGAAGTTAACTGTTGTCCCCTAACGGGCCCAGTAGTGGGTCCCTTACTGGGTATGTTTATACTCACCCTTTTCTCTTTTTAAACTTTTCAGGTAAGGGCACAGCGAGGGGCAGACCGACGAGAGGCAGGAAGGACGCGTGAAGGCCATATGGACGCGTCTGTTTTCTTATCGCTTCCGCTATGTATTTTGTCAGAATATTTGACTTGTGCTTTTGGAACTGATGACTTGAGTTTTTTGTTTGAGACTTTTTATGATTTAATTTAAAATAGGGCCCGAAACTGTCTTTTTGTAATGTTTCTAATGCTTTTAATGAATCGTAACTGGTCCGTTTTAAATTTTATGTTGAATGGTCGAGTTTTGGTATTTGGTAGTGACCTCAGCTTAGTCCGGAAAGTTGGGTCGTTACAGTATCAGCCGTATATATTGGTGTATCAACCGTATATATTGGTGTATCAATAATGGCTGAAGGGTAACTTCGTAATTTCGTAATTTTAAAATGCGGGTTGGGCTTCAATTTTGCTATTTTTGCAAATGTAAAAATGATGTGCTATGGGCCTAATTTATGATACTATAATTGTCATATTTGCAAGAGCCCCTTATTTAAATATTGTAAATGAAAGAAATATTTTGAGGTTTATGTAGTTTTCAAAATAGTTATTATAATATTGTAGTTCTTAATAGTTTTAAAAATATTTTTCCTTCTCTTTCAACCCAAGACATTGTTTTCTCTCTCCCAAGTCTTACCTTTTAATATTGTGTGAAAATTTAAATTTGGTTATTATTCCTCTAAATTTAGCTATTGTTCCTCCCTTCTTCTTTTTTTTTTAATACTTTTGTGAAAATTTAAATTTTGTTATTGCCTTCCCATTTGGATATGATAAATTTATAATTGTATTTTTTTAATTATAAAAAGTATGATTGTTGAACAATTTTTTTAATAATGCCATGTAATTAAAAAAATAAATGAAAATTAAAATATTTTTTAATAACCAAATTACATTCATTTAAAAGATAAAAGAAATATTTAGTTATTTAAATATTGTAGTGGGAGATTTATTGTAGTTGGAAAAATAGTTAGTTTAATATTGTATATATTTGAATAGGCCTGGTGTTGGAGACCCGATTAATATTAAAAAATAGATGTTTAGTGTTCAAAAACAGACATAGGCCCCAAGAAATATTAATATATTCTCCCTCTTCCACCAACCTGTAACGACCCAACTTTCCGGACTAAGCTGAGGTCACTACCAAACTCCAAAACTCGACCATTCCACATAAAGTTTAAAACGGACCAGTTACGATTCATTAAAACATTAAAAATCTTACAAAAGACAGTTTCGGGCCCTATTTTAAATAATCAAAAAAAGTCACAAAATAAAATATCAAGTCACCAGTTCAAAATCACAAGTCGAAATATTCTGACAAAATACATAGCGGAAGCGATAAGAAAACCAGACGCGTCCATATGGCCTTCACGCATCCTTCCTGCCTCTCGTCGGTCTGCCCCTCACTGTACCCCTACCTGAAAAGTTAAAGAAGAGAAAGAGTGAGTATAAACATACCCAGTAAGGGACCCACTACTGGGCCCGTTAGGGGACAACAGTTAACTTCCTATTCGGGGGTACCCTACATAACAGTCTAGTACTCCCGAAGGATGCACATATCAGTCTAGTGCTCCCGAAGGATGCACATATCAGTCTAGTGCTCCCGAAGGATGCACATATCAGTCTAGTGCTCCCGAAGGATGCACATATCAGTCTAGTGCTCCCAAAGGATGCACATATCAGTCTGGTGCTCCCGAAGGACGCACATATCTGTAAGGCACACTACCCCATAGATGAAGCTAACCGTTACCCCTCAGTCCAAACTAAACTGTCTACATCAGTCACATCCCAACGGCATTCATATCGCAGTCCCGCCATAGGCTTTGTCAGTCATATAGTATAGGTTTAAACATCTACACCCTCAGTTGCTATATGCATTACCGATTCGCACACCAATAGGGAAAACCCTAGGTCCAATCGACTAACCAACCAAAACCGGACTCACTGTCCATCCCCGTCCAGATTCCATGAACCACATCCAGCCTAGTGTTTTACTACATACTGAACCGTAACTTCAAGGTCCATCAACATAAAACCTCAATCCACAACTCGCAGTCACAGTATATTTACATCAGACAAATATAATAACAGTACTTAACAGTCAACACGCATACAGTTATTCAGTACAGTCACTAACGTGTAATCCCCTGTGGATTACTACGTTTTCAGTCTGGATTCGGGGTCCAGTAGTAGGAAAACCCTTACCTGATACTCGGTTATGCCCCTCGATCGAATCCACGCTCAACGGATCAACCTGAACGATAACACAAGGGTTTTAGTTGATGACTCTAGTAGAAGTCGCTTTAAAAGGTCCGAAACGACACCCGTTGACTTACCCAAGGAAAGGAGGACTACCTCCAAACAAGCCTGCCGCGGGACCCGAGAACTTAAGCGTCAACTCCTTACTACCTTCAAGGGAGAAAAGTAGGGTCATATCTTAATCCAACATTCAAACTCGAATCGGACGAGGTAACATTAGGGAATTCATCAAAACAATCCTTACCGAAAACTCACCGTGAACCGAAGTGGAGGAAGGAAGGCTTAGGCGGCTCGGCTTGGACTCGGCTCGGCTCGGCTCGACTTACTCGGCTTGGTTCTCGGCTCGGCTCGGCTCGACTCGGCTCGGCTCGGCTCGGCTTGGTTCTCGGCTCGGCTCGGCTTGGTTCTCGGCTCGGCTCGGCTCGGTTCGGCTCGCGGCTCGGCTCACTCGGCTCGCGGCTCGGCTCACTCGGCTCGCGGCTCGGCTCACTCGGCTCGCGGCTCGGCTCGCTCGGCTCGCTCGGCTCGGCTCACTCGGCTCGCTCGGCTTGGCTGGAAGCGGTTTCGGGTCGGGTCAGCTTGGAACCGGGTCGGGTCTTTGCAGCGCGAAGCGGGCAACACGATTTTTGGAGGGCTTTCTCTCTTCCGGCGACGGCGGCGGTGGCGAAACGACGTTGGGAGGCGTCCGACGGTGGAAACAAATGGACAGGCGGCGGCGGCGTTGGCTGGGTGCGAAACGGAGATCCGTTAAGCTTCACGGCTGCGATTGCGGGCTCGGGTTCACCGGAGAAGAAGGAGAAGAAGAGCTGAGGTCGTGGCGGCTGTTCGTTCTTCGGAGACGGAGACGACGGACGAAGAAGAAGAAGAAGAAGCGGCGGCGGTGGTCGGCGAAGGATGGAGGAAGAAGAGGAAATGGATGGCGGCGCGCGGTGGGGAGAAAATGAAAACGGAGGGGGAAGGGGGGGGGGCGTGCGTGCGGCTTAGGGCTTTTCTTTCCTTCCCTCTTTTTTTTTTTTAAATATATATATATATATAAATAATAATAATAAATATATATATGTAATAAAAATAAATAATAATAATAATAATAATAATAATAATAATCTTAATTATAATAAAAACAAATAATGATATATATATATATATATTGAATAAAATTAATGTAAATTATAATAGGATATTAATATTTATTACTTATAATAATATTAAATAAGAATATTAATATTTATTTTAAATAAAATAAAAGAAAATACCAACATTAAAATCGTATTAATAATTCCTGATAATTATAATCTAATCAATATTATATTATTATTTTATCGTTTTACCAAAACTCAAATTTCCGAAGAATTACTTAAAATGCTAAAATTTTACCTCGAACGTCGGGGCGTTACACTCTCTGCTTTTTGGATAATAAAACAATAAAAATTTTCTTTTACCTGAAAATAAATTAAATAAATTATTTATTTTTCTTTTACCTGCATATTTGAGATGAAAAATGAAGAATAAAATAATAAATATGTTTAAAAAAATTTCCAAACCTAATGAAATTTTCAAAATAGGTTTGAAGACTTTCTCTTCCGGTAAAGATTAAAATAATAAATTTTTTTGAATACTTTAATTTCTCTTCAAGTAAAAGTTAAAAAGAGAAAGTGAAAATTCAAGAATAAAATAATAAATATGTTTAAGAAAAATAATTTTAAATAATAAATATTTTCTTTTCTTTTACTTTTCTTTTACTGACATGCAAAAGAAAAATAATAATAAAATAATAGTTATATTAAAATAATACTTTCTCTTCTTCACTTTCTCTTCTTCAAACACAACCAATTGTCACTCTATCTTTCATTTTAATTATTGTTTTTATTTAAATAACTTCTCACCCTCAGTTTCCTTCCCTTGTATTTAGACTCGACTCACTCAAATTCAACTGCTAAAACCAAAACCTTGTATTTGATATACAAATATTTTTATTAGTTTTATTCTCATTAATTACCATTTTTTCTCGATATTTTTTTTCATAAATTTTTTATTGAAAGTAGTAAAAGAAAAGTATTTACAAATAGGTCATTCCAAATTTATTTAGTTAATTAAGTCGGTTTTTTATCCAACATTTTCTATTGAAAAATTATATTTGTTTGATGGTTAGTACTATTACTCCTACATTTTGTAGATCGAGACATAAAGAATAAAACAAATTATCATATAGTTAAATTGTACTATTACTTTTTTTGTAGTTCTGTTGGGATAGATTAATATCAAGAAAGAAAGAATCCTCATCAATTTAAAGAAAAAGTATAATCGTTATTCAATTTCTAAGTTTCTTTTCATTTAATATTGATCTATAATGTTATAATAAAAAAATTATTAATTAGAAGCATATTTTTAGTAGATCTATGGTCTCATTTTGATATTAAAATTATCTTATATGCATATTACTACATTATTTAGGGTTTTACATGTTAGTAGTGGACCTATGATTTTATGGTTATGATGTTATAAGAGTCATACTACTAAATATATCATATTTTTGGCATGTATATTAAAAAACATATAAATGCTAAAAAGAGACCCTAATTTTTTATTTTTTTTCTACAATTCACAAAGATCGAACAATAGAAGACTTTGTGATGTTGCATATGATCCACAAAAGTCCTTGATATATGTAATAATAATGAGAGCTACATAAAGGAGATACATTATATGTAGGATGTACCTATTGTACCTTCATCAGTTCACAGGGGACGTGTTCAAGTGGAAGAAACTGTGAACTCGGTGAAGTTTTCCATAATGTGGAAAAAGTGTCTCATATAACATAGACACAGAGCCAAATTGATTATGGTAGTCCGATAATGATGATGCCAACATTTTGAGTAGAATATTGTGATTCTGAGGTCGGTATAAGATATTATGATTCAAGGGTCGATTCATCTTCTTGATACATGGATGTCTGTCCATCAACTTCTTACATGCATGAACACAAACGTGACCGTGGAGAACATAACGAATATTTGTACTATAAAACATCTGCAGGGGTATCAGATCGATGATAAGAATAACAAGGACTAGAGAATCAAGAGAAGCCAAAACAACACAAAGTTCAAAGTCAACGGTGACAACCAGCTCAAAATTGATAATGTCCAAGTTGTGGAACACATTTATTTTATTTTATCTTTTAAATGAATGCAGTTTGCTTATTAAAAAATATTTTAATTTACATTTAATTTTTTCAATTACGGGTCATTATTAAAAGATATAATTATAAATTTTGATAAAATTCATGACAAATGAATGAAAGATAAAATACATGATCTATAAAAAAAATTTAAATTTAAATATAGTTTGATTTAAAAAGCAAAAAATCTCTCATTATCTAATTATTTAAATTTACATATTTAAAAAAAATAAAAAGGAAGAAGGCAAGGCCTTAGGTTGGAAATCCAACCTTGGAGACAGAGAAAATAAGGAGAGAAAAATAAGGATTTTAGTGAAGAGAAGGTCTTAGGTTCAACTGAAGACATTGGAGAGAGAATAAGAAGGTTTGTGGTTCAGCCCAAGACATTGGGGCAAGAATACAAATCTACCATATTTCTATCCATATTTTCTAAACTACAATATTTTGCCAAATATTTTATAAACTAACCATATTTATTTGTTCTCTATTCTCGCTCACATTAAAAGATAATACTTGCAAGAACTAAAATGATTGGTTTTTATATAAAAATAAAAACTAAAATATACAATCAAATTTACTTGGAGAAAAATGAAAGCAACATAAAAATTTACTTCAAAATAAAATATACCCGTATCTAAATGTCAAGGTGCACATATAATGATCTTAACAAAATAACTTAAATACGATTTCTCTTTTAACCTTTGGAGTACTTAATAAATTTTTAAGTTTTGTATATAATAGATATTTCAAATTTTAAAGGTAAATTTACATAAATATAACAAAAAAAAGTTAGATATTTATGACTCGTATAACAATTTAAGAAAAGTCCACGAAGCCAATTACTTTTTCATAAATTTTATATTTGTTCTTATTGAATTTTGATTATTACAGGACGGTTTTTCAATTCTTTTTCTTCTTAGTCTCTTCTATTGCCAGCAGTTTTCAACCTTTCTTTTAAAAAGAACGAAGTTTTAGATTCTTCTATGTTATTATTATATTTTATATATCAACAATTTTTACTTTTTTTGTTTGCAGGTAATTTCTTTGTGGTTATGTTGGACCATGTTCTCTTAGAATTATAACTTACTCTATCCATATTGATCTAATTGTGAAATTTCAAGGCCATCAAAGCAGGTCTTCATAACCATTTGCATCTATTCTTCTATGAATTTATTCGCAACACTTGTAGAGAATGCTTATAAGTCGATGTTTTTATTTCAATTTTACGTCCCTTATTCCATCTTTTATTAAGAACCTTGAATTATTTTGAAAAGTGCATTTGTTTTCTTATTAAGAAGGTGAAATTTGTTTGGCATATACTTAATGAATGTTGACTAAGGTTCATTTTTGGCAAATTTACAGGTAGTTGAAGAATTTATAGACCATGAGATCGATCAAGTTCGTTTATGCGTTAGTTTGATTAGATTAGGTCACACATACATGTATTACAGTAAATTTATCTTTTCGATTATTTTAAAACCTTTACAAACAATGTAATTTACATTTTCTATATTGTCAATATAAAGATCTTTCTAAATATCTGTGTGTAATGTTGAGTCATGTATTTCATTTTTTTACAACAGTAAAATCTCGAAATAAGTAAATATATGATAGAAAAATATGTCTGGTGAATTGAAAAATAACGACACCAAACAAATGTCGACATATAAGCATTTATTAAACACGAATAGTATCGCGAGAGCACATTTCTTGACAATAATTATGTGTAACAAAACATTTAAACATGAAACAATGTCGTCAATAACGAAAAAATGACATTTTTTTATGTCGAGTTATAGATAAATTTGACACATTTTGTAAAGACCCAACTTTCCGGACTAAGCTGAGGTCACTACTCAGTGCTAAGACTCGACCACAAAACACATAATTCATAACGGACCGGTTACGATTCATTAAAACGTTAGAAATATTACAAAAACAGTTTCGGGCCCTATTTTAAATCACAGTCACAAAAGTTTCAAATAAAATACTCAGGTCATCAACTCAAAATCACAAAACCAAATATTCTAACAAAATACATCAGCGGAAGCATAAAGAAAACCAGACGCGTCCATATGGCCTTCACGCATCCTTCCTGCCTCTCGTCGGTCTGCCCCTCGCTGTACCCTTACCTGAAAAGTTAAAGAAGAGAAAAGGGGTGAGTATAAATATACCCAGTAAGGGACCCACTACCGGGCCCGTTAGGGAACAACAGTTAACTTCCTATTCAGGGGTACCCTACATAACAGTCTAGTGGTTCCGTAGAACGCACATATCAGTCTCGTGATCCCGAAGGATACACCTATCAGTCTAGTGATCCCGAGGGATGCACATATCAGTCTAGTGCTCTCGAAGGATGCACATATCAGTCTAGTGCTCCCGAAGGATGCACATATCAGTCTAGTGCTCCCGAAGGATGCACATATCAGTCTAGTGCTCCCAAAGGATGCACATATCTGTAAGGTACACTACCCCATAGATGAAGCTAACCGTTACCCCTCAGTCCATACTAAACCGTCTACAACAGTCATACCCCAACAACACTCATATTACAATTTCGCCATAGGCTTCGCCAGTCAGATAATATAGATTTAGACAACTACATCCTCGGTAGCTATATGCGTCTCCGCTTCACACACCATTGTGATATCCCTAGATCCAGTCAACTAGTCAATCAAAATCGGACTCATCGTCCTTCCACGACCAGACTCCATGACCAAAATCCAGACAAAAGACTACCACGTACCTAACCGTAAAATTTTAAGGTCCATCGACATACCATTCCAATCCACAACGTAGCCCATAACATAACTACAATATACCGAACATCCGGCATCGATGCCTATCCGTACACAATTCCTTACACCCGATGGCACACAAGCTACAACTAACGGTCGCGTTACCTTTACATCAGACAAGAGCATAGCAACGATACTTAAAGTCAAACACACATGCATTTATTCAGTACAGTTATTAACGTGTAATCCCCTGTGGATTACTACGTTTCCAGCCTCGATCCGAGGTCCAGTAGTAGGAAAACCCTTACCTGATACCCGGTTATGCCCCTCGATCGAGTCCACGCTCAACGGATCCACCTAAACGAAAACAAAAACGTTTTAATCGATGATACTAGTAGAAGTCATTTTAAATGGTCCTAAGCAACATCCGTTGACTTACCCAAGGAAAGGAAAGCTATCTCCAAACAAGCCTACCGCGGAACCCGAGAACTTGAACGTCAACTCCTTAATACCTTCAAGGGATGAAAGGTAGGACCAAATCTTATTCCACTATTCAAACTCGAATCGGATGTAGCAACATTGGGTAAATTACCAAAATGATCTTTACCGAAGACTCGCCGTGACCCGAAGTGGAGGGAGAAAAATATGGCTTAGGTGTCTCGGCTCGGCTTGGCTCACCCTCGGCTCGACCTCAGCTCGACTCGGCTCACGCCTTGGCTCGCGGCTCGCCTCAACTCGACTTATAGCTCGGCTCGTGGCTCGGCTCAACTCGGATTGCGGCTCGGCTCGCGGCTCGGCTCAACTCGACTTGCGGCTCGGTTCGCGGCTCGGCTCAACTCGGCTTGCGGCTCAGCTCAACTCGGTTTGCGGCTTGACTCGCGGCTCGACTCGCGGCTCGCGGCTCGCTCGATTCGGATTCGTGGCTCGGGTCGGCTTTACTTCGCGGCTCGGGTTTACTCCTTTCACTTTCCGGCAACGACGGCGGCAGAAGGCAGCTCCCTTCGGTGTTCTGTCTGCGTCGGGAACACGAGATGAGGAGGGAAAAGCCACCGGCCGTGGCAGAGACGAAGAGAGAGAGAGAGACGTCGGCTGCAGATGGACGGCGCAAACGCGCGGATGGTGGCTGCGTTCGTCGAGTGAAGAATCTGAAGAGAAGGAGAAGAACAGCGTGGCGTTGGCTTCGTGAAGGCAATCGAGGACGCGCGGACGGAGGTGGAGACACGAATGGAGGAGAACGGATGGAAACGGCGGCGTCGGACGATGTAGGAAGAAGAAGAAGAAGACGGAACGGCGGGGGGGGGGGGGGGGTGTCGCGCGCGGCTAGGGTTGTTTTTTTAAAAAAATTCTTATTATATATATATATTAAATAAAAATAAATAAATAAAAATAATGATAATAATATAAATAATAAAAGAAAATATTAAACAATAAAAATAAAATAAAAAAATAAAAATAAAATTAATAATACAAAATTAATATTAATTAATTATAATAATATTAATATCAAATAATTAATATAATATTCAATAAAAAAAATAATGGTATTAACATTAAATTATAATGATAATAATAAATAATAATAATAAGATACTGAATATTATATTATTATTTCATCATCTACAAAATTTTAAAATCCCGAAAAATTCACATAAATGCTAAAATTTTACCTCGAAATTCGGGGCGTTTCACATTTAAAGAGTCAATATAAGGGTATTAATGACAATATATTGGTGTCAAGTTATAGTTAACAGTGACACATTTAAAGCGTCAATGTAATGCTATTGATGACAATATATTGGTGTCGAGTTATAGATAATGGTAACATGTTTATTGCATAAAGGAAAGGGTATTAATCACACAATCTTGGTGCCATCTAAGCATATTTAACGATACTTTTTCCGAAGTGTCCTTAAATAGCCTTTCTTGACATGGACTTTAATGATGCAAAAATTGTGTCGCTGAAACTCTTTACGACACAAAATTTTGCGTCATTAAAACCCAAGTTTCTAAAAAATTTGCATTTCTTCTTTTCTTCTTCATGTTATTAATTTCTTTATATTATTACTTCTCATTATTCATATTTCCACTTCTTGTCTGCAATTTCTTCATTTCCTCTTCCAGAATTTCTTTCTTTTTCTTCATTGGTTTAAGATCTAAACGAAGATCGTGTACCAATATTTAAATGATCAATTTTCTATCCCAAATAGACGGAGATAAACCATTATCACTAATAGATCATTTAGCTTAGGTACAAGATTGTTTAGACTAGGTACAATGGTACAAGATCGTTAAGACTGGATATACAAGGGTATATATTTGGCACAATATCATTTACACTAGGTACAAAAGTACAATATCGTTTAGACTTGGTATAAGGGTACAAGATCGTTTAGACTGGTACAAGATTGTCTTTTCACGCATGTGTGACTGATTAATTGTAGAGGTATTTTTATTATTTCAGATTGTGGGCTTGTGAGCTTTTTCCTTTTTCAAAATTGTTTTATACGGTGAAAATATTTTCACGCTTTGTTCTATTTTTAATAGTCTCCAAGATTTTAACTTGGTGTCTAGTATCTCTGACTTTTCATAACACAAGATTGAAAATTCATATCAAATTTTATAAGGTTGTTTTCAAATATATAAATTGAACCAAAATATTAACAAATATAGTCAAATATTATTATCCATTAGTATTAGACAATGATCGATATAGATAAACATTTATTGGTGTCTATTAGTATATCAATATATAATATAGTCTATCACTAATAGATAATAACATTTTGTAGTTTTGTGGTTTAAAAAATGATTTAATTTTACATCAAAATATATCATAGACATATTAAGGACGAACTAAACATTTAGCTTAGAAATCTACTAATTACAAAATTAAAAAGAGAAACTTTCATAAATATAACAAAATAGTAAATTATTTACGGCTAATATAACAAGCCTAAGGCAAATTATTTTTTCAAAATTTCTTATTTGCCCTTACTACTTTATAATGATCTTTCAAATCTGATAGTTCTACTTCTTTTCGATTTTTTCACGATCGTCATGTCCAAGTTATTCATCTCGTCTTTTATATATCTTTCATCTTGATTATTCTTTGCCTTTTTCGTAATTTTCGACAACATTCGCTCTCATATCCATCATCTTCGATAACATCGTTTTTCTTTGTCATCTTGGATAATCAAGATCTTCTATATTGCTTTGTTAATATCGTCTCGGTGATTTTGGTTTCGGTAAGTATTCTAAATATTATTTTGTATTTGAACTATTTAGTTGATCATAAAATTTCGTTAAGAATTATATATTTTGACATCAAGATAGAATGTTTAGAATATGTAGGTATTACTGTTAGACATCCTGTATTTTGTTAGGAAGATTGTTGAAGACTTTGATGATTATTTATGTCAAACTAAGAATTTATATTTCAGTATGAATGTCGTTTTTGTTTTTTGTTGTTTGTAAGAATTTAAAGTTTTTTTCGTTTAGAACTTTTAAGAATCACTGTAAGAATCGTGTATTTCATTATGAAGATCGATATTTTGAAGTTTTTCACAATAATTTTCATTGAATTACTTGATTGTTTACCTGTATCAACATCATCATTTATCAGTATAAAGATGATTGTTTTGCTATATGAACACGATTGTTCATCTTGATGAACATGATCGTTCATCTTTATGAACACGAAAATTTTCAATGTTTGGTCTGATCAGCGTCTTTAAACGATCATGTATCTAAGTCAATACGATGCTTTAAACGATCGTTTAGTTTATTCTATACGATGGTTTAATTTATACGATCATCTATTGTAGTTAAATGATCGTTTAGTATTTATAACCTTTTTTGCACGATCATTTATTTATTTTTTGCATTGTGTTTATTTTTATTGTTTAGTACATTTTATTCTCTTATTTTGTGATATATATCTATCTAATTCTTCTTTTCACCATTAAATACTTAATTATATTTTTTTTCCATATTAGAATGTCTATTTCTATTGTTGTTTTTTATGGAGGTCAATGGAATGACTACACTGTATATGAGAATTACTCAGTGTATGGAATTTTGATATATATGCGAGTTAGTTTTAATTCTTTGGTTCCTTTAACATGTGAACAAATTGAATTGGATGAATCAGTAGAATTATTTGTTTTACTTGATTTTAATAAAACCAATGTTCAAATTATGGTGCCAATAAAGAAAGACAATGATGTTGCTTGGTATTTAACTTTTGCTAAAGATGCAACTAGTAGACATCCATTAGTTGCCCATGTAAGTGTTAATTGTTTGAGAATGTCTTCTTCATCTAGTAGTATACGGGAGAATGTTGATATGTTACTAAATATAGGTTCTTCTTCTTCTGTTTCAAATGATGAAGTTATAAGAGACATCTCTTATTATTCTAATTTGAAGGAAAAATGTTTATTTGAAAGTAAAGAAGTGCTTTAAAAGTGTTTTTGCATAATAGCAGTGAAGACCAACTTTCAATTTAGGACTATTGTATCAAATTATAGATCTCTTGAATTTAGACGTCTGCAACAAGGCTGCAAATGGTATGTAAGGGCATCTCGTTATAAGAAGAGTGATTTGTGGATTCTGTGAAAATACACTTCTGACCATGATTGTTCATTGTGTACTGCTTAAAGTTCTCACATGCAAGCTTCTTCAACAGTAATTGGCAATTGTTTGATAGATGATTTTAGATTCATGTCTATTGGTCGTTCCATTCATAAAGAGATTGTGCATAGGGTTGGTACAAATCTTGGTGTTAATATAAGTTACCAAAAAACTTGGAGAGCGAAAGAACATATGGTAAAGATATTACGTGGTGCCACAGTTGAATCGTATGAATTGATTCCAAGATTCTTTGATAAATTAGTTGAATTAAACCCATGTATGATCAGTTTTGTATATCAAATTTAAATTCATTTGCAGATAGATGTGAATAGACTAATATCTCAGTCTATCTAGATAGACCAATATTAGCATCTTTCATATTCTTTTTATCCTTTTTTGTTTGTGCAGATAGAAGTGTGTTTGTAATTATTATAGGTACATGCATTGCTTTAGAAATGGATGATAGTAGTCATTTCAAGTTTTTCTTTATGGTTTTTGGTGCATCAATTGAAGGGTGGAAATATTGTAGACCTATTATTTCTGTTGATAGAACATTTTTGAAGTGTAAGTTTGGAGACATCCTATTAACAGCCTCATCACAAGATGGTAACAGCCAAATCTTCCCCTTCTTTTGCCATTGTAGATTCTGAAAATGATGTATCATGGACATGGTTTTTTTTAGAAGATATGAAATAGTTTTTCAGAGCGAGCTAATCTTGTCATTGTTTCTGATAGGCATCTTAGCATCCCTAAAGGAGTTCTAATAGTGTTTCCTGATGTTGAGTATTGTGTGTGCACAAAACATCTTTTAAGTAACTTGAAACTTCATTTTAAGGATCAACTACTTGATAAATATTTCTTTAGTTGTGTTTATGCCTTCATCGTTGATGAATTTGAGTACCACATGAGATGCATGGAGTCCATTTGTTCAAATATCAAAGATCATCTTAGTAGTGTTGGTTTCAAGAAGTGGTCTCAGGCATATTCACGTAGACGAAGGTATAGAATGATAACATCAAATTGTGCAAAAAGTGTAAATTCAGTGTTTAAAGATCTTAGAGAACTACCTGTGGCTACGATGCTTAATTCAATTAGGGATGTTTTGTAAAAGTGGTTTTATGAATGAAGTAAAGTTGCTTCTACAATGAAGACTCGTTTGATGTCTTGGGCTAGGGATGTTATGTGTTTAGAACATGAAAAGTCGAGAAGATTACTGGTAAGATCTTTTTTTTTTTTTTTTATCTCCGACAGTTAGAGATAGATTGCTATCTTTTTCTATCTGATAGATAAAGATAGCAATTTTTCTATTCTTGTCTTAGATAAGCACAAATAGATTGCTACCTATATATATGTGATGAATACAATGGTAGAAAAGCATACAAATTCAGCGAAAACAGGATCGGATAATTACTCTAATTGCAATTAATTAACAAAATAACCCTAAACCAAAAAAAGTTTAAAATTAAGGTTTTAAGGAAAAACTTATGTTTGAAGCTCCGATTGATGCTTGGACCACCACTAGAGTTGATCTGCTATCCTCTGGACTCAAAACCGGGTTCTGGGACCCGTTGGATGAATGAAATCGGGAGAGAGAAAAAAGATGGAAAAGGGTTGGGTTTGATTTTTTAGAAAAAAACCGGCCCAATTTTGTTCTTTAGAAAATCAGCCAACCTTCTTCCTTAAAGCCCTAAGAGCTCAATTTATAGAGGCTTTTCATGCAAGGTTGCATGTGCATGCAAACACATGGGCTAACAACAAATAATCCATTAACCATTAGTGGGCTTAATGTCATTATAGTTTGCTAACACCTAGCCCATTATAGTTAGTGGGTTTATCCAAAAAAATGTTGGATTTTCCCACTAACTTTAGTTAAAGGGTAAAATTGTCATTTGGTCAAAGTTAAACTTTGACTTCTCAAACCAAAAAGTCAACATTTTGACTTTTTACAATTTTATCCTTCTTGACTAATTTTGACCTTCTGAGCATGAATCCGCATTTATTTTCTCAAGATTCAAATCATATTTGAATATATTGCCGGTCAAAGTTTGACTTTTCAAAGTCAAAAGTCAACATTTTGACTTTTTACAACTTTGACTATTTTCATCTTTTCTGAGATTCTAAGTATGAATCCACATTCATATTTTTAATATTTAAATCCCATTTAAGCATAAAGCTCTTTTAGTAATCTAAAACCGACGGCTATATCACATATACTTGTCGATTTCTCTCTCCTCTCCTAGTTCAAACAATTCGACTCATTCCATCATACTATTCTAAGTTTATTCCATATGAGCTAGTAGGGGAACCTAATGAACCTATAGATCATAGGCTCCAACGATCCGAAATTTACAGGCTAAACTCTTTTATACCGAGCTAATCAATATTTGTTAACTAACGGGTCATTCCACTAAAGTCTCGTAGTTGCACTCCCCTCACTATAGATATATTTGTGTCCATTTGATATAACCATGATCAGTAAGTTAATCCTTCACAGGTTGTTCGTAAGCTTGGCTAGGTCGAAAAGTACCGTTTTACCTCTAAGACTACATTTTTTTCCTTAAGTCCCACTAATCCACTATTGAACAATTGGTTTAAGGTCTAACCTATAAACCAAATCCCACTCGGACCAATGAGAGGGTGGCGCCCCTTTGTTAAAGACTTGGATTCAGTATTTAAGAGAACAACCTATCTATTAACGTTAAAGCGGGTAGGAGTGAATTCCGTCTTGCACCCTATGTTTCCATCTATCCATCCGATCTTATCCCTAAAATGGGAGGCTTACTGGGCTAGCGCTAATGAATTACCCTCACCTATGCAGATCTAAGGATAATCTCGTGAGAACAGGAGTGCGCAGTTAGCTCAGGATTAAGATTAAGTTACATAGGTTATCAATAATCGAGATAGTCAGTTTTGAATAGTAAATGATGTTATAAAGCAAAAGTGACTATTTCATGGTTCTGTCTTATGTAAACCCTTTACATAGGATACCCCCACTTTCATGTCTATACATGAACGATTTAGGATTACATCATTTGTATTAACTACAAAGCGAGCTGCATCCATAGTATCTCTGAATAAGGCGCACAACCTTTATTTATATACTATAGACTATTTAGGCTATTTACTCAAACTTAATCCATATTTATGTCTCTACATAAAGTTCAAGTTTACTTAAAATAGCCTTGGGATCTTAGTTTATTGGATTTAAGATTATAGTATTCAATTTTTCAATAACGATTTTATTGAATAGAATATGATTACAAACTACGAGCTTTAGGACATAAATTCCAACATACAGAGATTGAAATCTATTTGTTATTATTTTATTAATTGTCCTTATTTTTCTTATGTATTAGGTTGATCCAATTAGTACGATTGATTACCAAGTAACGGATGGAAATCAATAGTTTATTGTGAAGTTAAACGTGTGATGTTGTAGTTGCCAAGTATGGGATGTTGAAGAAATTCCTTCTGTGCATGCTCTTGCTATTCTACAAATGCTTAATTTAGATACCTATTCTTATGTATCTGAGTTTTATTATAGAGAAACATTATCATCAACATATAGTGGTTGTATTCAATGTGTTGGATCTTATTTCGATTGGAGAGTTGTAGATTCTGTCATGAAAATATTACCTTCAGTCTTTAAAGGGCAAGCTAGAAGACCAAGAAAACAAAAAATTCCATCTGTTGGTGAATTTAGTAGTTCAACCAAATGTTCCAATTGTAATCGTAAAGGACATAATAATAGGACTTGTAAGCAAGGTTTGAACAATTAATGAAAATGTGTAATCTCTTTCTTTCATTATTATGTATAAACGTTTAATATTAAACTTGATGGAGATTTAATATCGTTTAGACATTAATGTGGTATATATAAACGATCGCTTAATATTCTTTATATGTATTAAAGAAGATCGTTTAAACTTTACTAAATGATCGTGTGATTTATATCACCTGATCGTTTATGCTTGATACTTGTACGTTTACATATAGTTTAGGAAACTAGTTTGACTTAAATGCGTAGTGGTCTATGATGTTTTACATGATGGTTTAGATCAATCAGAAAATTCACGATCGTTTAGACATTAGTTTGGTATATATAAACAATCGCTTCATATTGTTTACATGTATTAAGAAGATCGTTTAGACTTTACTAAATGATCGTGTGATTTGTATCACCTGATCGTTTATGCTTGATACTTGTACGTTTACATATAGTTTAAGAAACTAGTTTGACTTAAATGCGTGGTGGTCTATGATGTTTTACATGATCGTTTAGATCGATTAGAAGATTCGCGATCGTTTAGAAATTAGTGTGGTTTATATAAACGATCGCTTAATATTGTTTACATGTATTAAGAAGATCGTTTAGACTTTACTAAATTATCGTGTGATTTGCATCGCCTAATCGTTTATTCTTGATACTTGTACGCTTACATATAGTTTAGGAAATCGGTTTAACTTAAGTACGTGGTGGTCTATGATGTCTTATATGATCATTTAGATTAATTGGAAAATTCGCAATTGTGTAGACATTAGTGTGGTGTATATAAAAAGTTGTTTAAAGCTATATGCATGATCTTTTACATTTCTTTACACGAATGTTTTTATATATCTATACAATTCTTTTCTGATATCTATCTAAATGGATTCAAACATTCAATCAAAATTTGATTAAAATTAAAAAGTAAAGACTGTACAGGTACACAACTAAAACATACATTTTATTTACCCATATAATTTATTTGCCTAAAATTCTACTACGTACTATTGCCTAAACAGTTTCATGTTATCCATAATTAGACAATCACGGTTTACATTTGTTACAAGGTATTCAATAAATTTGGCACAAAAAATCCCGGAATCTAATGAAGCGCCTTTTTGTAATGTGGTATTTGATTTTACTACTGGCCAAGGGCCATATGTGAAATGTTTTGAATGTGCATGTATTCTAATAGCAATTGCCAATGAGGGGATGCATCGTGCAGGTATTTCAAGAACTGAATCAACAAGTTTTTTTAAACATATTTTGGCATTGAGTCAAACCAATAGATTTATCATTTCTTCATATCAACTGCAACAGCCAACCAGTGTTCTTTTATGTTGGTGCAACAACCAATCACGTAGTTGACATCTCCTCACCCTTCTTTATCTTAGATATCACCAAATGATAAATTAAAATAGTAATCTAAATCTGGTTCTATCCATAGTGCTAAGTATGTTGTTGTGTCTGTCTATTTAACTTCCTTATTGTCTGTTGTCAGCACATAATTATCAAAAAGTCATTGCCTAACTATGCAGTGTTCTTTATTGATTCCAGTCTTAAAGAATAAATAAGAAAATTTAGTCAAAATATAATTATGTAGTTTAACTTCTATACAAAAAAAATTAAAGAATAACAACATACCATAAATGACAAATCTAGTACTGTAAAGTATATTTGCAAAGATGCTTGTGTAACGACGACCCAACTCTTTATACTAAGCTAAGATCATTACTACTCAAAAGGAAAATAAAATTTCTTAATTTAAATTTAAAGGTAAAACAAATATCCATGGTCAAAACTTCAAATACTCATTTAAAATCATAAATAAATAAATCAATAGAAACAAAACTCAAAATAAAAAATTTGTAGTTCGGGCCTTATCTAGTTTTAAAGAGTAAAATAAATAAAAGTGCATAAATATTGAAATCAAAAATTAATATCATTAGGCAGAAGCAAAACGTTCCCTATGGCATGCCATGATCACTTCTTGTCATTCGCCAGCTTTCCTTTAATTTTACCTCTACCTCTGCCTGAAAAATTAAACATAAGAGAGTGAGTATAAAAATATACTCAGTAAGGAACCTACTACTAGTCCCGCTAGGTGGCTGTTAATTTCCTATTAGAGTCCTGTAAAGTGGTACCCCTAACTGGCATGTTCCCAAACACGTGCAATCTGTGATCTCGTAGGAATGTCTCTGGTCTTCAGTGAATCCAAAGGAACACCTAGGACAAAACTGGTCTTCGATGAACACAAAAAACACCTAGGACAAACTGTCTTTAGTGAATCTCGAACGAAACACTAAGACAAACGAGCTGTGTGTGACCCTATCAAGCCACTCGTAAACATATCATCTCATATTGGATTGGTGATCCTGTCGGACTACAAAGTCATAAAAAGGTGATGATCCCGAGGGACACCCATGTCGCTACAGCTCTAATAGAAAAAGAAAGCTAACAGTACATCATATCCATAGCATGTAGCATAACATAGCATCATCATAAACATGACATAAGTATCATCATCTTCTTGCATAACATCAACAACATCAAATATCATCATCATAAACATAACTCAGTCGGATCTATCCGTCATCATAATGTAGACTAGTCGTGACTAGCAATCATCATAAACATAAACACATTATGCATATTAGCTACATCTGTGCATAATGGAAAAGTTACATGCAAGCTCTGACTTCAATTCGTAGGTCTAGTAGGAGAATCTCTTACCTGGAGATTAACTCAACTCACTGAAATACTCTCCTAACAGCAAAGTCAAGCTTCCCAAGAAAAATCCTAAACATTAAGGGTAAAATACTAAGATAACTAAATTTGCAGTTAAATTAGGATAAAAAAATCTAGTTAATTCAACTTACCTAAAGTTGATGTCGGATCCAACTCAACCTTAATTTAGGACAACGCTCCACAGCTTACTTCCAATTGATCTAACCAATCCTTTAAGAAGAATAATTCAATTTAATCTAAAATTAAATTATTTACTGTAAAAAAGCAACCTCTATTGGGTATGCCAAAAACTCAATCAAAACTTACCAAAAATAGGTAAAAATGCCAAAAATAGGCTTGGTGGCTCAAAATGGCTTGGCTAGAGGGGAAACTGGCTACGCAACTTGGCTGAAGGACAGGACGGTGCGTGCAAAAGAGGTTGGCGCGGCATGGATGCTGGCTCGGGTTTACGCAGACAGCTCGGTGGCTTCACAAAGGCACGCATATGACTCGGACTTCGTGTGCATAGCTCGTGACTGACGAAGACGGCTCACGGCTGTGCTTCAGACGGTCAACGACGCTCACCTTGACAAAATGGTAGAGATAATTGGCTTGTACGAACACGGCTCGGGTTGGTTCAGACGATCAACTGACGAAGATGGAGACGACCGATGATAAATTGAGGCTTGTCTTGTGTGGCTCGGATGTTGTTCGATGATAGCCGACAACATGTGCGACGAAACGAGGCAATGACTGATGGAACAACATGACAACAAACGACGACGTTAAGGAAACTCAGGCAATTGCGACTGAAGACTCGTGGCGGTGATCGGAGATGGGTGGTGGCAGCGAGGGGAGCTAGGGTTTCCTTGATGTGTGATTAAGGTTTCTTGAGGAAAATGATGAATAGTGCTTTTCCCAAGGATCCTATTTAATAAAGTAATAATAAATTATTATTACTTTTTCCGAAAATCTTATACTCTCTCTCTTCTTAAAAACCCACCAAATCTTTTTTTTTTAACTCAGATCTCCCTCTCTCTCCAATCAAATCACCCTTTTTCTTTCCAAAAAAATAATATATAACCTTAAATAATTTCATTATCTTCATAATATAATTATTTTATCTTTAAATTTCAATTAATTAAAAATCATATATAATTAATCAAATTTCTCCTAAATACAAATCTTCCAACACAAACTACTTAAAAGAAACCAATTCAAACATAAATTCCTAAATTAATTAATTAGATATGCTCCAAAGTATCTAATTAATTCTAATTTCTACGTGTCAAAGATTTCCAACAATTAAATCGAATCACCCAAAATAATTTCAACATTCAACTTAAGATAATTACGAATAAATTACCTAAATTTTGTAGCGTTATAGCTTGATATGCAACATTGTTTTCCACAGGTGGTATAATAACAAATCCATGGTCTACAAAAAATCAAACGATCGTTTAGGGAATAGAAGCAATAGTTTATCAAAATTAAAGTCATCGTTTAACAAATACAAGTGACCGTTTACAACATTCTTTTACTTACTGAGTGATCGTGTATTATATATAAACAATCGTTTAGTTACATAAAGAGTATTGTACTCGGTCGTGTAGTTTTATATATAAAATGAAATTTGAAAAGAGTACTTAAGTCTCCTAGTATCCCTGTGTTTTATTCAAGCTTTTTGAAAAAATCCTTCTTTCTGGTTGTGAACGCTACTGTCCTCTTTTCGTTAGTTGTTTTTCTAGATCTCTTCCAAGATAAGTATGCCTTCAACAATTTTGGATCCACTAGTCACACAGGATCTTAACTATCTACATCTCACAATTTGACATTTGGGACAGGTATTGTAAGTTTTAATATGACCTCAGTAGATGTTGTAGATGAATTAACTTGTTGATCAGACACTTTTTTATCTGCTATTTTACATAACTTCTTTCTTTTTATTGGTTTTTGTTGTTCATTCATTTTCTATAATGCACAACGTTAAATAACAAAATAATAATAATAATAATTGATGCAAAGTACTTTAGAGTTCTTATATACATACCAATATAGATTCTAAATCAATTGTAGAACTTTGTTTCTCAGTTACTGGTTCATTTTCAACCAAAGTAATTGCTTCATCATTTTTTTTAATCTCAACCTATTGTTTTCGTCTGATATTAGACAAGAAACAAACTCTTTATTTAAAGGAGTACACAATTGTTGTGTATACATACCACTTGAGATTCTAAATAAATTGTAGAACTTTGTTTGTCAATTACTGGTTCATTTTCTTTTTGTATGTCAATCAAAGTAACTGCTTTATCTTTTTTTTTTTTTTTTGTATTTCCTACAGTGTATAAAATTAGATAAGAAACAAACTCTTAAATAAAAGAACTACAAAGTTGTTGTGTATACATACCAATTGAGATTATATTTTTTAAGCTGAAGTAGATTGCTGCACATTGTCAATTGTTAAACTTTGTTCCTCAGTTACTTGTTCATTTTCTTTTTCTATCTTAACCAAAGTAACTGCTTGATCATTTTTTTGTATTTTCTACAATGCATAATATTATATGCAACAAACTCTTAATTCAAAGGATTACACAGTTGTTGTGTATACATACCAGTTGAACATTCACAATTGAAATTGATGGTGGCACTTCGTGAATTCTTAAAATTTGTTCCAATGGAGCTAATGCAAGATCTTTGAGAGTACTTAATGGTAATATCTCACAAAGTGGAAGTGGTTGGCTTATAAGTGGAAGAGTAGAAATCATTCTTGGTAGGTCTTTTCTTTCTGACTTTGAGCATTTATATTATCTGATATATTTCTTATAGTTAATAGCAAGTCTGCATTCCTATCGTCTATGCTAATATCACTGCCTGATTCCTCTTAATGTTCAGGTGATGTTTTTTGTTCCCTAAACAAAACGAGAAAAAAATGAGAAAAATAAAAAAAAAATGCAATTGTTACTTCTTTATATTGATGAAAATTCTAAATCAGTAAATAATGAATGAAATATTAACCTTTTGAGTTTCCACGATGAGTTCTTGAATATGTTGTTCTTCAACATATGGTTGCTCATTGCTGATCATATCTTCTCTATTCATATGATCATTATTTTTGTCCATATTGTTAAGATTAAAACCATCATGAAGATCATCTTGGAAGTGATGAGTATCATCATTCCCTTGATTCTGATTTTGATTCTGATAAATAAATAAAATTAAAATTAAAATTAAAAAAATCGATTGCTAAATGATCGTGTATACAAAAGCAAACAATGATGTATCCTATCTAAATGGTCGTGTAAATGTGATAAGCAATCGTTGAAATATGATATCTGATCGGATATTTTAGTTAAACAATTGTTTATTTAAACAACTCATAAACGAAATACTTTCTGGAACCAAAGTTTACCTGGACCAATCTCTCCAGCATGTACTTTATTTCAGACAGCTCCAATGGCTGCTTTCTAATTGCATCATCCATCCTACAGACTATAGAAGTTAATATGGATAAATCCATACGAACTTCGTTGTGTCATTTTCTAGTTTTTTGTAGGATTTCGAATGACTTCGTTCTAGTTTGTCATTGGATCTAGAACATTTCTTGTTGGTTATTGGATGCGTTTCAGACTGGCCAACCACTATTTGTCTTTCTTTTCTTCGTGGTGACAGTTGCACAGCATAACTAAGCCCACCAACATTTTCATTGTATTGAAGTAGTGGAGATGAAGTTGATCTCAAGTTATTCAAGTCATTATGATCCGATGATTGATTGTTCATAGTCTTAGTAGGAGTATTAGTATTATTACTGTTAATATCTGGCATGGATTCATTGTCTTCAATTACCATGTTATCATCCCCTCGAATTGGACTCTCCATGAAAGCTTTCTTTTGGGGTTGATAGCTTCAGTTTAGGTTGAACAACAGTCTGCAATGTTATAATCAAAGAATTGTTTTATTGTATATCAAACTAAGCCAGTAAACGATTGTCAATAAAATCATATGATACTCAATATGGTATTCAATGTAAATGATATTACATTAAGCTAAACGATCGTCTATAAAATCATACGAGATCGATCACGTTTCAAATGTAAACGATTATGCAATTTTTTTAAACAATTACTGACAACTTTTACTTACATTTTTGTTGTCGAATATGTTTTTCTGTAACATTTTGTACGATTGAGCTTGTGCACAATTCCATCTTTATATTCGAGGGATTGATCTCTTACTATTTTTGTGGTCAAGTGCTCACTTGCAGTTGAAAGTGTTTCATAAGCCCACACCTAAAACAGTCAAACAAATATGTTAATCTTTGATGTTTAGTTTGAATTTAACTAAAGTGTATAAACAAATAAAAATCACCTGAAAAGCAAGTACGTAGCCTTGACGTTGTAGTATGCCACTGCTTTTGAACTTCTTGCCTTCTTTAACTCGTATGCTTCTTTTTTTCTTTGTAGAATTGTTTTCAAGTTGTTGAGCAAACGAGTGTAGAAGAAAGTTGACCAATCAAAGTTCTTAAAAATTTCTTCATCGTCTACTCTTCCCAAAACATCCATATCAAACTGCGTTTTTATCCTTCCTGACCATGGAAATTTCAATAAAAAGGGCTAAGGCAACCTTCACAACATCATCATCATTCGTAAAGTCAAAAAATTTTAAAATTTCCTCAACTTCCAAGTATGTTATTATTTTCTTATTTTCTGATCTGAATAGGAGGCTTTTTAGGCGCTTATTGTCATAATTTTTATCCAATGTTACATTGGTTGGTCACAACCCGACTATAATGTTGAATTCATTTTGGGTGAAACTGATGGAAAAAACAACAAGAGTATGTTGTAGCGGAAGGAAAAAGATCATGTTTTACTCTATATCCATCTAAACAATTTAGAAATCAACATGCACATGCTATGCGATGGACCTAAACAAAAAGCCTAAAAGGTAAATGATGAACTTACCTTTTATTGTTCTAAACTTCTTCTGCGATCCTTTTTTTCTTCTCTGCCTGATTATCACGAGCAAGGACAACCACTAAGTTGACCTACTAAGCTTTGGACCAAGAACGGAGTTGTGGGACTCGATTTTGTGAAGTAAAACTTAGAGAGAAAGAAGGAGGTAGTATATCGTTTAGGTGGTTTTTCAGAAAAACATCATCCTTTCTCATTCTGTAATGAGAAATGTTTTATATGATATTTACATGTAAATTGCATGCAAATTATTTCATATATGTTCAACACCTAATTAATCCATTAATTCATAATGGAATTAGTGGCTTCAAACTCACAATAATCTGGCACATTCCCAATTAATTCATAATTAATAAAATAATTAGTCAAAGGGGCATTTTGGTCATTTGACCAATTAAGTCAAAGTCAAAATTTAACATTTCAGAGTCAAAAGTCAACTTTTTGACTTTTTACTATTTTTTCCATCTTCACTAATTCTAACCTCTCGAGTATGAATCCACAATCATTTTCTTAAAATTCAGATCATATTTGAATATAAATCCGGTCAAAGTTTTGTTTCTCAAAGTTAAAAGTCAAGTTTACTTTTATAACTTTTACCGTTTCAAAACTTTCCAAGCTTTTAAATATGAATCTATATTCATATTTATATTTGTCGATTTCTCTTTCTTTTCTTAATTAGAACAATTCGAGTTACTTCAACATATTGTTCTTAGTTGAATCCATATGAGCTAGTGGGGAACCTAATGAACCTATAGATCATGGGCTCCAACGATTTGAGATTAACTGGCTAAACTCTTTTTGACCATGTAACGCCCCGAATTCTCGAGGTAAACTTTTATCATTTTGCGTAAATTTTTCGGAAATTTTAAATTTTGGAGTAATTTCTGAAATTCTTAAATTAATATTTGTAAATTTATCTAATAATAATATAATATTAATTATATTATTATTATTATTATTTATTATAATCTTTATATATAATTTAATATTAATATTATCTTTTATTATTATTATTAGTATTATTATTATTATTATTATTTATAATTATTATAAGTTAATATATATATATATAATAATATTTTTTTTAAAAAAAAACCCTAAAGCGCGTGCGGCACCCCCCCTCATCCATTTTCGTTTTCTTCTTCCTTGCGCCGCCGCAACCCATCTTCTTTTCTTTCCTTTCAGCGCCGCCTCTCACCATCTCTCTTCCTCACACTCGCCGTCGCCTCCGTCCCCATCTCCTCCGTCGCGTTCCGTCTCCATTTCCGTCTCCAGCGTCGGCAACGTCTTCAACTTCATCCTTTTCGTCCGCCGCGGCTCCCTACCATTTCGGGTCTCCTCTCGGTTCAAAGCACTCGGACACCGCCGTGCGTCCTTCGTCCGACCGTGTCCGCCGTCAATCCGTCTCCCTCCGCCGCGTTGAAGCAGAGCCAGTCGTCGGACTCCGCCAAGCCGCGACGCGCCTCCGTCGTCGAACGCCCGAAGGTTTGTCATTCGTGGTTGCCCGATTTCAAGTCGACCCGACCCGAGAACCCGCTTCCAGTCCGACCCGTGTTTCAAGCTGTGAGCCGAGCCGCGAGCCGAGTTGAGTCGAGCCGCGAGCCGAGTTGAGCCGAGCCGCGAGCCAAGTTGAGCCGAGCCGTGAGCCGAGGCCAAGCCGAGCCGAGCCGAGCTGTGAGCCGATGCCAAGCCGAGCCGAGTCGAGGGTGAGCCAAGCCGAGCCAAGTCGCGAGCCGAGCCGTGCCGAGTCGAACACCTCCAAGCCAAGCCGAGCTCCCTGTTCACCGAGCCACCTAAGCCTTCCTTCCTCCACTTCGGGTCACGGTGAGACTTCGGTAAGGATTATTTTGATGAATTTCCTAATGTTGCTACGTCCGATTCGAATTTGAATATTGGAATAAGATTTGGTCCTACCTTTCATCCCTTGAAGGTATTAAGGAGCTGACGTTTAAGTTCTCGGGTTCCGCGGCAGGCTTATTTGGAGATAGTTTTCCTTTCCTCGGGTAAGTCAACGATTGTTGCTTAGGGCCAATTAAAATGACTTCTATTAGTATCATCGTTTAAAAACCCTTGTGTTTTCGTTTAGGTGGATCCATTGAGCGTGGACTCGATCGAGGGGCATAACCAAGTTTCAGGTAAGGGTTTTCCTACTACTGAACCTCGGATCGAGGCTGGAAACGTAGTAGTCCACAGGGGATTACACGTTAGTAACTGTACCGAATAAATATATGTGTGTTTAAATTTTAAGCATTGTTACTATACTCTTGTCTGATGTAAAGGTAACGCGACCGCTAGTTGTAGCTTGTGTGCTATCGGGTATAAGGAGTTACTTGCTAGTAGACCCCGATGCTGGATGTTCGGTATAGTGTGGTTATGTTAATGGGCTACCTTGTAGATTGGAATTGTATGTCGATGGACCTTGAAGTTACGGTTAGGTACGTGGTAGTCATTGGTCTAGATATTGATCATGGAGTTTGGATGGGGAAGGACAGTGAGTCCGATTTTGATTGATTAGTTGATTGGGTCTAGGGGTTACCATAATGGTGTGCGAATTGGAAACGCGTATAGCAACTGAGGGTGTAGTTGTTTAAACCTATACTATCTAACTGGCAAAGCCTATGGCGAAATTGTAATATGAGTGTTGATGGGGTATGACTGTGGTAGACAGTTTAGTATGGACTGAGGGGTAACGGTTAGCTTCATCTATGGGGTAGTGTACCTTACGGATATGTGCATCCTGCGGGAGCACTAGACTGATATGTGCATCCTTCGGGAGCACTAGACTGATATGTGCATCCTTCGGGAGCACTAGACTGATATGTGCATCCTTCGGGAGCACTAGACTGATATGTGCATCCTTCGGGAGCACTAGACTGATATGTGCATCCTTCGGGATCACTAGACTGATAGGTGTATCCTTCGGGATCACGAGACTGATATGTGCGTTCTACGGAACCACTAGACTGTTATGTAGGGTACCCCTGAATAGGAAGTTAACTGCTGTTCCCTAACGGGCCCAGTAGTGGATCCCTTACTGGGTATGTTTATACTCACCCTTGTCTCTTCTTAAACTTTTCAGGTAAGGGCACAGCGAGGGGCAGACCGACGAGGGGCAGAAAGGATGCGTGAAGGCCATATGGACGCGTCTGGTTTTCTTATTGCTTCCGCTGATGTATTTTGTTAGAATATTTGGTTTTGTGATTTTGAGTTGATGACCTGAGTTTTTATTTGAAACTTTTGTGACTGTGATTTAAAATAGGGCCCGAAACTGTTTTTGTAATATTTCTAACGTTTTAAGAAATCGTAACCGGTCCGTTATGAATTTTGTGTTGTGTGGTCGAGTCTTAGTACTGAGTAGTGACCTCAGCTTAGTCCGGAAAGCTGGGTCGTTACAGTTGGTATCAGAGCCTAAGTTTTAGGTTCTGTAGACTGACTTATAATGTGAGTCTGTGTTTTGTGTCCTTATGGCTAAAACGATCCTTGCCACTTGTCAGGTACGCTCTCATGAAATTATATGTATAACTCTATATGCATTACCTTACCTAAGTTAAACTGCGCAGTTAATTACCATTTATGACTAAAGGGATCATTGGTGGTTGTTAGGGAAATGTTGCCAAGGAGAGGTGCACGTAGGGGTGGCCGAGGAGGCCGAGGAAGGAGAGGAGGACGTGTTCAACCTGAGGTGCAGCCTGTAGCCCAAGCCACTGACCCGGCTGCGCCAGTTACTCATGCGGATCTAGCTGCCATGGAGTAGAGGTTTAGGGATTTGATTATGCAGATGCGGGAGCAGCAGCAGCCTACCCCGCCAGCTCCTGTGCCAGCTTCAGCACCAGCTCCGGCTCCAGTACCAGTTGCGCCCCAGGTTGTGTCGGATCAATTGTCAGCAGAGGCTAAGCACCTGAGGGATTTCAGGAAGTATAATCCCACGACATTCGATGGGTCTTTGGAGGACCCCACCAGGGCTCAGCTGTGGTTATCGTCTTTGGAGACCATATTCCGATACATGAAGTGCCGTGAGGATCAGAAAGTTCAGTGTGCTGTTTTCATGTTGACTGACAGAGGTACTGCATGGTGGGAGACTACAGAGAGAATGCTAGGTGGTGATGTGAGTCAGATCACGTGGCAACAGTTCAAGGAGAGTTTCTATGCGAAATTCTTCTCTGCTAGTTTGAGAGATGCCAAGCGGCAGGAGTTCCTGAACTTAGAGCAGGGTGACATGACAGTGGAGCAGTATGATGCGGAGTTTGACATGTTATCCCGCTTCGCTCCCGAGATGATAGCGACCGAGGCGGCCAGAGCTGGTAAGTTTGTTAGAGGCCTTCGACTGGACATTCAGGGTTTGGTTCGAGCCTTCCGACCTGCTACTCATGCCGATGCACTGTGCCTGGCAGTGGATCTCAGTTTACAGGAGAGGGCTAACTCGTCTAAGACCGCTGGTAGAGGTTCAACATCGGGACAGAAGAGGAAGGCTGAGCAGCAGCCTGTTCCAGTGCCACATCGGAACTTCAGATCAGGTGGTGAGTTTCGCCGCTTCCAGCAGAAACCTTTTGAGGCAGGGGAAGCTGCCAGAGGGAAGCCGTTGTGTACCACTTGTAGAAAGCACCATCTGGGCCGTTGTTTATTCGGGATCAGGACTTGCTTTAAGTGTAGGCAAGAGGGTCATACAACTGATAGATGCCCGTTGAGACTTACGGGGAACGCGCAGAATCAGGGAGCAGGTGCTCCACATCAGGGTAGAGTCTTTGCTACCAACAAGACTGAGGCTGAGAGGGCAGGCACGGTGGTGACAGGTACGCTTCCAGTATTGGGGCATTACGCCTTAGTTTTGTTTGATTCGGGATCGTCACATTCTTTTATCTCTTCCGCATTTGTGTTGCATGCCCGCTTAGAGGTAGAGCCCTTACACCATGTTCTATCAGTATCTACTCCTTCCAGGGAGTGTATGTTGTCGAAGGAAAAGGTGAAAGCATGCCAGATTGAGATAGCAGGCCATGTGATTGAAGTAACGCTGTTAGTCCTGGATATGCTCGACTTTGATGTAATCCTGAGTATGGATTGGTTGGCCGCTAACCACGCCAGCATAGATTGTTCCCGTAAGGAGGTAACGTTTAACCCTCCCTCGATGGCCAGTTTTAAATTTAAGGAAGAAGGGTCAAGGTCATTACCTCAAGTAATCTCAGCCATCAGGGCCAGTAAACTGCTCAGTCAGGGTACTTGGGGTATCTTAGCGAGCGTGGTGGATACTAGAGAGGTCGATGTATCCCTGTCATCAGAACCGGTGGTGAGGGACTATCCGAATGTCTTTCCTGAAGAACTTCCAGGGTTACCTCCTCACAGAGAGGTTGAGTTTGCCATAGAGTTGGAGACGGGCACGGTTCCTATATCCAGAGCCCCTTACAGAATGGCCCCCGCAGAGCTGAAAGAACTGAAGGTGCAGTTACAAGAATTGCTTGATAAGGGATTCATTCGACCGAGCGTGTCACCTTGGGGTGCGCCAGTTTTATTTGTTAAGAAGAAGGATGGATCGATGCGTCTATGCATTGACTATAGGGAGTTGAACAAGGTAACCGTAAAGAACAGATATCCCTTGCCCAGGATCGACGATCTATTTGACCAGTTACAGGGAGCCACAGTGTTCTCTAAGATTGATCTTCGGTCGGGATACCATCAGCTCAGGATTAAGGATGGTGATGTACCGAAGATAGCATTTCGTTCCAGGTATGGACACTACGAGTTTATTGTGATGTCTTTTGGTTTAACGAATGCTCAGGCAGTGTTTATGGATTTGATGAACAGAGTGTTTAGGGAGTTCCTAGATACTTTTGTGATCGTGTTTATTGACGATATCTTGATATACTCCAAGACGGAGGCCGAACATGAGGAGCATTTACGTATAGTTTTGTAAACACTTCGGGATAATAAGTTGTATGCAAAGTTCTCGAAATGCGAGTTTTGGCTGAAGCAGGTGTTCTTTCTGGGCCACGTGGTTTCTAAGGCTGGAGTCTCTGTGGATCCAGCTAAGATAAAGGCAGTCACCGGTTGGACCCGACCTTCCACAGTCACTGGTTGGACCCGACCTTCCACAAGAGAAAACGGATCAGCCATGTTTTGCTCGAAGAAGATTTTTGTTACTGTAACATCTCCTCAATGTACGATTTCCCTGATCAGATGGTACTTTCGTTCAATGTGCTTTCCTCGTTTCTGACTTCTAGGTTCTCGTAAATTTGCAACTGCACCACTGTTGTCACAGTATAAGGTAATTGGCAGATGCATATTTGGAACAACTTCCAAATCTGTTAAGAACTTTTTAAGCCATACTGCTTCTTTCGCTGCTTCACAGGCAGCTACATATTCAGCCTCATAGTGGAGTCGGCAATACAGGATTGTCTTATGCTTTTCCATACTATTGCTCCTCCGTTCAGAGTGAAAACTTATCTTGATGTAGACTTTCTATCATCTTTATCAGTTTGAAAATCGGAGTCAGTGTATCCGGTAAGGATCAGATCCTTAGAACCATACACGAGCATGTAGTCTTTTGTTCTTCTAAGATATTTTAGAATATTCTTAACGGCTGTTCAATGATCACGTCCAAGATTGGACCGATATCTACTAACTATCCCCACTGAATAGCAAATGTCAGGTCTAGTACATAACATTGCATACATCAAGCTCCCAACAGCAGAAGCATAGGGAATGTTACTCATATCCTCAACTTCTTGAGGTGTCTTTGGACATTGTTCTTTTGATAAATGAATTCCATATCTGTACGGCAACATCCCCTTTTTGGAATTCTGCATCTTATATCTTCACAACATTTTGTCTATATAAGATGTTTGAGACATGACTAGTGTTTTGTTCTTTCGGTTTCGAACTATTTGGATACCAAGAACATATTGTGCATTTCCCAAATCTTTCATTTGGAATTGCGTAGCTAGCCATTTCTTAATATCAGTTAGATTACCTACATCATTCCCAATGAGTAGAATGTTATCTACATACAGAACTAAGAATACTACAGTAGATTTGATGATTCTTTTGTAAACACAAGGTTCAGCAACATTTTGTTCAAAACCATAAGATTTGATCGTAGTATCAAATCTTATATTCCAGAATTTAGATGCTAGTTTTAATCCATATATGGATTTTTGAAGCTTACAAACCCTTTGTTCTTGACCCTTTTGTATAAACCCCTCTGGTTGAACCAGATAGATACTCTTCTCAAGATTTCCATTTAAAAAGGCTGTCTTGACATCCATCTGCCAAATTTTATAATCATAAAAAGTGGCGATGGATAAGAGTATTCTAATTGACTTTATATGGCACCAGGAGAGAACATTTCTTCATAATTTATTCCCTCCTTTTGTGTATAACCTTTTGCCACTAGTCGAGCTTTGAAAGTTTGTACTATACCAGCTTAGTCTCGTTTTCTCTTGTAGATCCATTTACAACAAATAGGTTTTACATCATTTGGTTTATCTACTAGAGTCCAGACAGAATTGGAATACATAGATTCCATTTCGAGGTCCATGGCTTTGATCCATTGGTCACAGTACACATCATTCATTGCGTGTTTATATGTCAATGGATCCTCTATCCCATCATTAGGTATGATGATTTGAGCTTCACTTAAACCCAAATAGCGATCAGGCTGTCGTACAACCCTCTCACTACGACGAGGCTCTCCTAACTCTTGAGAAGGATGTGTTTGACCAATATTCCTAGTTTTATCAATTACTTTAGTAGATGAACTAGGTTTATCTGTAGTATTCTTGGAAATTTCTTCTAGTACTAGTTTACTGTGGGTTTGATGATTTATAATGTGGTTTTCCTCTAAGAACATAGCATTTGTCGATACAAATACTTTATTTTCTTGAGGGTCATAAAATAAACCACCTTTTGATTCTTTTGGATAACCTACAAATAGGCATAATTTTGAACGACGTTCCAACTTTTTAGGACTTTGCACCAACACGTGTGATGGACATCCCCAAATCCTAAAGTGACGTAAACTACCTTTACGCCCTTTCCATAGCTCATAAGGTGTTTCAGAAACACTTTTAGAGGGAACGTTGTTCAAAATATAGATAGCTATTTCTAAAGCATATCCCCAAAAAGAATCCGACAACTGAGCAAAACTCATCATAAAGCGAACCATGTCTAACAAAGTTTGGTTTCTTTTATCTGATACACCGTTCTGCTGAGGCGTACTAGGTGCAAAGAGTTGTGATTGGATTCCATGTTCTATCAAATAGTCTTGGAATCGCAAGTCCATATACTTTCCACCTCGATCTGGTCAAAATGTCTTTATTGTTTTACCTTATTCATTTTCAACTTCAGCCTTATATTCTTTGAACTTTTCAAAAAAATCAAACTTGTTCTGAATTTGGTAAACATGACCATACCTTGAATAATCATCAATAAAACTAATGAAATATTTGTATCCTCTCCGAATGTACAAGCTCTAAAAGTGTTTTGGCTCTAAGACCTTTTCTAGTAAAAGATCTTTTGGTCATTTTTCCTTCAAGACACGAATCACAAGGGAGGTAGAGAGTTATCTTCTAACTAACTTAGAAGTCTACTCTTAACCAATCTCCCAATCCTATTGAGATTAATGTGATCGAGTCTTAAGTGCCATAAGAAGGCATTGGAAGAAACTTTGTCTTTTATTCCAAGTTTCAGCTGTTCTAAACATCTCAATATTTAAGACAAAATTTGCTCGTGTTGGTCTTAACTTATATAAGTTGTTTTCAAGTATAGCAGAATAAATATGAATACCTTTTCGGAAAATGAACGCTTCATTAATTTCAAAAGATATTCTATACATATCATTTAACAAACAAGAGATAGATATCAAATTTCTATTCATTTAAGGTACATACAAGACATACAAGACATTCTCTGCTTTTTTCTAAGCAAGATATTTTGGGTAGTTTCTTAACCAGTGCTCATTTTCACCACAGTGGTAACATTTACCTTTTTCTGCAGTCTTCTTATCCTTGTTCTGCTCAGGAGTCTTCCCCTTTCCTTTCTTTTCTATTTTTCTATTAGATTTTGAGGGTCCAGCTTTAGATTTAGAGGACGATCCTCTTTAAAATTTTCCTTTTGTAGTAGCAACATTTGCTTCTACTTCTTTTCCTTTACCTTTGGTAAGATTTTGGAAACGCTGGAGCTCATTCAGAAGGGTTGTCAAGTTAAACTCTATCTTGTTCAGGGACGCATTTGTTTGAAATGGTATGAAACTCTTCGGAAAAGATTCTAAGATAAAACTAACTTGATTAGCCTCATCGATGGCACCACCATTTACCTCAGCTATATTGAAGTCCATCATGTCCAGGACATGTTCTCTGACAGAGGTACCCTCCTTCATACGCTTAGTGTAAATGTATTTTATTGCCTCGTGTCTTAGGGACCATTCTGGTTGCCCAGACATTCCTTTTAATGAATCCATAATCTCTTTAGTCGTGGCTAAGGATTCATGTTTCTTTGCTAAAACATCTAACATGCTAGCAAGGATGTAGACACGGGCTTTCTCATTTGCTTTTATCCATCGACCATATGTTTTCTGATTAGCTCAATTTGCATTTGAGGCAGAGGTTTGAGGACATTCCTCAGTTAAGACAAATCTTAAATCATCAACCACTAGTATTGTGTTAAGATTTGATTTCCATGCCGCATAGTTACCATCGTTAAGTTTTTCGGAAGCTAATAATTAAACTATCGAGTTATTCATGCTGAAAAAAAACATACTTTGTTTAGAAACTATAATCTAAATAAACCAATCTTTTTAGCAAAACTTTAAATAATATATCCTTTATTATGCTTTGCAACGATAATTCAACGGTTCAGAATAACCTCTACCGAGGGGTAGTCGATTACTCGTCCTTTGAATCAAGACAATCTTGACCAAATGCTAACACACAAATATTTGCTTAGCATTTAGTTACAGTTTACTTCAGTCAAGAATAACTAACTATTTTAGTAATTCTTGTAAGTGTGACCCTCCTTTTTTGGTCCTCAAAGATGAGAATCATTATGCTCCCGAAAGTGGAAAGACAATATGAAAACTTATCTAAGAGACCCTATCCAAAATATGGATTTCGCGGTGTTTCAAATCCTATACAACCCTCCGAATGGAACGTCGCTCTAGGACAGACAAGCAGGCGCATTATAAGAATCTCACAGTGCGACCCAATAGAAGAGACCGTGGGATGTATTTTTCATATATCCCTCACCCACTTACTATGAACTACTTCCCCCATTCACCTTGTTCATAGCTCATGCAAACACTCTCCGAATGGAGTCCGCTCCTACGCACGGCCCAAAGCCCTGCATGATGAACCTCAAGGTGTGAACTCTTGGGGACGCTAGAGTTAAAAGTACGATACTTTTCTCTAGCTGAAGTGTTCTAAATTTTTTTGGTAAATTATTCAGGATTTAATTTAGGCTAACTTAAACAAATCCTAAATCTAGGTAAAACATCCAAGCATAACATTTATACTGGATTTAATCTACGATGTCTAGGTGATAAACCAATTTTATTACCTTACATCTCTCACGCATGCTCATAAAATTAGGTTAACTAGGCTCAAGAACCGATTACGATCTCCAGGTAAGAGGTGTTCCGTAAATCGTCAACTTAAAAACTTCCACTCCTTAGTCATCTTATCTGACTTGTTGACAAGATCGAATCAGGTGAGCCTCTTGTAACCTATTTTTATAAGATATCAACCTAAATCTAATTTTGGAAGATATCGTATTAACCTAAGTGAGCATGCACCTTATCTTTATTATAGATTTTAAAGTCTAATTTATTTTATAATAATTATAAAACTTTAAGACAAACCTATAATCATTCATCTAGAACAACAACAAATTAATATGGTATTTCAATAATTGATTAATTCTATTAAATCATATTTAATAAAATTAATTCAATTATTTTTTAAATTAATCATATTAATTTGACCATTAATTAATCATATTAATTAATTTCCATATTAATTTCTTAACATGCATGAACATGTTAACCTATATTGGGATTTTAAAACTATATGTCATACAATATGCAAATATAATTTTAGAAATAATTAAACTTACATCATATGCAAGATTAATTAAAACACCTTAAAATAGACTGGTTTTGGCTCTCTAAATTAAGTTAAAAGTAAATTATTACAATAATAGCTTGATGAAGTATAATAATCGCTTGATAATCTTTGCACAATTGTTGAGCAAGAAGATGACATTCACCGGCATAGGCGATTCGCATACCATATGCGATCGCCGAGCAAACCATACGCGATCGCTAAGCAAACCATATGCGATCGCTGAGCAAATCATACGCTATCACTGAGCATGTAAACGATTGTTGAACATCAACGTTTTTAGGTGAGCGATCGTTTACAAAGGTGAGCGATTGTTTAAAAAGTAAACAATTGTTTAAGCGCTAGCAATACGCGTACCTTATGCGATCGCTTAGCAGGTATACGATTGTTTCAACACATAGCGTTACGCATACCTTACGCGATCACTTAGCGGGTATACGATCGTTTCAGCGTTTAGCGTTACGCATACCTTACGTGATCGCTTAGCGGGTATGCGATCGCTTCAGCGCTTAGCGTTACGCGTACCTTACGTGATCGCTTAGCGAATGAGTGATCGTTTAAGAGGTAAATGATCGTTTAAGCGCTTGTACTACACGTACCTTACGCGATCGCTTAGCGGGTATACGATCGTTTCTTATGCAAACGATACACGTACCTTACACGATTGTTTAGCTTATAAACGATGGAGTCACCTTCATATGATACGCATACCATATGCGATCGTTTAGTTGGTAAGAGCGATGTTCACTAGCCCAAGCGATGCGCATACCATATGCGATCGTTGAGAGAGTGAACGATAGGCTTGACACATCTCCTTCTAAGCTTCAAAACATCATCATCTTCTTCCCGAATGAATTATTTACAGCATTTTACACAAATCTAACGACTCCTATAAATTACAAACTCTTTTGAAAAATAAATTAAGCCACCGAAAGGGCTAATTACAAATATTAAAGCAAATAAACAACTTAATTTAGAACCAAATCCAAAACTAATCCATTTTAGTTCAACCATAGCAATTTATCGCATAGATAGTAAGAACCCACCATATGCATATGAGTAAAGCTATGCATGCTCTGATACCACATGATGGAAAAAACAACAAGAGACATGCTGCAGGGGAAGGAAAAAGATCATGCTTTACTCTATATGCATCTAAACAATTTATAAATTAACATGCACATGTTATGTGATGGACCTAAACGAAGAGCCTAAAAGGTAAACGATGAACTTACCTTTTATTGTTCTGAACTTTTTCTTCGATCCTTTTTTTCTTCTCTGCCTGAATATCACGAGCAAGGACAACCACTAAGTTGACATACTAAGCTCAAGACCAAGAACGGAGTTGTGGGACTCGGTTTTGTGAAGTAAAACTTAAAGAGAAAGAAGAAGGTAGTATATCGTTTAAGTGGTTTTTCAGAAAAACACCATCCTCTCTCATTTTGTAATGAGAAATGTTTTATATGATATTTACATGCAAATTGCATGCAAATTATTTCATATATGTTTAACATATAATTAATCCATTAATTCATAATGGAATTAGTGGCTTCAAATTCACAATAATCTGGCACATTTTCCATTAATTCATAATTAATAAAATAATTAGTCAAATGGGCATTTGGTCATTTGGCCAATAAGTCAAAGTCAAACTTTGACTTTCATAGTCAAAAGTTAAACTTTGACTTTTCATAGTCAAAAGTCTAACTTTTTGATTTTTTACTATTTTTTCCATCTTGACTAATTCTAACCTCCTGAATATGAATCTGCATTCATTTTCTTAAAATTCAAATCATATTTGAATATAAATCCGGTCAAAGGTTTGTTTCTCAAAGTTAAAAGTCAACAAGTTGACTTTTACAACTTTTACCGTTTCAAAAATTTCCAAGCTTTTAAATATGAATCTATATTCATAATTATTTAAATTATATTTAAACACAAAGCTTAAAGTTTATATCTACCGACTTATATCATATATATATTTGTCGGTTTCTCTCTCTTTTCTTAATTCGAACAATTCGAGTTACTTCAACATATTGTTCTTAGTTGAATCCATATGAGCTAGTAGGGGAACCTAATGGACCTATAGATCATGGGCTCCAACGATTCGAGATTAACTGGCTAAACTTTTTTAGACCAAGCTTAATCAACATTCTTTAACTAAAAAGTCATTCAATTAAAGATTCTTAGTTGCACTCCCCTCACTATAGATATATTTTTGTCCACCTGATATAACCATGATGAGTAAGTTGATCCCTCATAAGTTGTTCGTAATCTTGGTTGGGTTAAAATATCGTTTTACCCTCGAGATTATATATTGCTCCTTAAGACCCATTGATCCACTATTGAACAATTGGTTTAAGGTCCAACCTATAAACCTAAATCCCTCTCGGGCCAATGAGAAGGTGGGGCCCCTTGTTCAAGACTTGGATTCAGTCCTTAAGGGAACAACCTATCTACCATCCCAGAAATGGGTAGGAGTGAATTCTGGTTTGCACCCTATGTCCCTAGCTATCCACTCAGTCTTATCCCTGAAATGGGAGAATTATTGGGCAAGCAATGATGAGCTTCCCTCACCTATGCAGATCTAAGGATACTACCGAATGAACAGAAGTTTATAGTTAGCTCCGAATTAAGATCAAGTTACCTAGGTTATCATAATTGAAATAGTCAGTTTATAGTTTACGGTGTTATAACGAAAAGTGACTATTTCGTGGTTCTGGTCTTATGCAAACCATTTACATAGGATGCCCCTACTCCCATGTCTCTACATGAACGATTCAGGATTACATCGTTTGTACTAACTATTGAGCGGGCCGCATCCATAGTGTTTATCCAGAATAAGGCGCTCAATCTTATTCATACACTATAGACTATTTAGGCTATTAACTTGAGCTTAATCCATGTCTATGTCTATACATAAAGTTCAAGTGTATTTGACAAATTCAGTAAAATAGTCTTGGGACCTTAACTTATTGGTTTTAAGATTATAATATTCAATAATAGAATTTATTGAATCAAATAAAAAAGTACGAGTTTTAGGACACAAATTCAAACAAAAATGATATTTTTCCCCAAAACATAAAAATAGATTCTATTTGCATTGGCTTCTTCAGGGACCTACCTCGGCAAGAAATGATGGATCAACTGGCCATTGAACACTATGTTGACATTTAGTAATGGACCAAAAATTGTTTTGTGGAACATCTGTAGTTGTTCCTTGGTCAGTTTATCCTTAATAAGAGTGTCAATCTTGTGCACTTGGCATGAGATAGTGGTAGGAAAATATTTGTCGTCAGGTACAGGCATCTTAAAAATAATGATCATAATATATTTTCGTTATGTGTACATAGTCGTTTATAAAACTCTAGACTCTAAACCCTAAAATTCATATGTAAGCTCTATACATCGTTTAGACTATATAATATATCGTTCAGTCCAATAAACATGATCCTCTAGTCTAGGTTAAAGTTTTGTTTACTTGATGTAACAGATCATTTAATCCAAACAGAAAGACATTCGTAATACAATTAATAGAAAAGTAATGATAAATTGAAACATTTAACAATATCTAGAATAAAAGTTTAAACGAATCAGAAACACTTGAGAATAAGAATTTAACAACAGAACGATAGTGTTCAAGACAGAAGTGGAAACGTTTGAAATATAGAAGACGAAACGTAACATTATAGTACGATCTTTTAAAAGATGTAAATGATCGCATTGTTCTATGTAAATGAGACACTCAAAACGATCGTCAGGTAAGACCTCCCAATAATATCAAAACGATCATACTGATTAATCTACGCGATTGTTTATTTAAGTCAAAACGATAATATTAATTAATTTAAAGCATCGTTCAAAACATATAAGCGATAATGTTAATTCTTTTAAACGATCATTTTACAACACATAAGCGATAGTGTGACACAAGTTAAACAAGTATAAAATGGAGAAATTCTGAAAAACTCTTATACATTATTTTCACAAAGCTTTGTAAGCTTGCATTCATTGCAATAAACATTTAGGCATTCATTCCCTTCTCAAGAAACTAAAAAGCTTAAAAAAGAAGGTTTGCACACTTAACAGGTCTTCACACTCAACAAGTCTTTTCACATTAAATATTTGTAAATTTGATTCACCATATCTAAGATTACTAGAAGTTGTCACTTGTGGAGCTCTTGTTTACAAATTCTGAAATGACCTTTGCAGATCGAAGTCGATATCTGTTGTGAAGCCAACTTTGCATTTCTCCTGGTAGGATCTGGAAGTTTTAGAATATAGGAAATATATAAGAGCTTACCATAGTCTTTTCAAGACAATTTCGGAATCATCATCACAGTTTTGATGAAAAAGAGGACGCCAATGTTATGAAACATGTAAAACTATACATGCTTTACATGTAACTGTTATATGCTTTATACGAAAGATTCGGAGTTGGCTAAACTTGACATGTAAGAGCTTGCCATATTTTTTATGAAAATATCTTCAGAATCACCATCACGATTTTTAGATAGCCAAAGATAAAGGAGAAGCAGATTCTCTCCTAAAGGAAGTTAATAAGAGCATATCATAGTCTTTTGTGGAGATTCATAACTTGCACAATTATCCCTTTTTCTTTTAGACCTTGTTGTTCTTTGTCCAAATAGCAGCACCTTGAATCTCAGCATTTTGAACTTCATTTTGTAGGAACGACGAAAAGTTTGAGATTAAAAGTTTGAGAGGAAAGTTTTAACGAAAAGTTTGAAAATCCTAAAATATAATGGAAGATGAAGAGATGGAAAAGGAAGAGATTTTTTTTTTGCGTTGTACTCGCTGACAAGTTAATAAATACGTATTTACTTTTTTAATCCACAAACCCTAAACTCTACACATATACGCCACGTGGCCTTAATTCCTTTAATATTATAATAGAAATCTCTCTCACTAACTACACAATACGAATAAACGATCAATCAACCTTATCAAATAATCTAAATTTCACTGTAATCCAAACGATATCTAATCTGAATATAAACGATCTTGTTTCTAAGCCTGCCTCATCATTCTACTAAATCGAAACGATCAAGTATTATATGTTAAACGATCATATAGTCAAATCAAACGATGTTTACGAACGTCTAAAAATATTATCATTGCTTATGAACTATAAATGATCATCTAGTATTGTATAAACGATCGTTTATGTATGTAAATGATTTTCATAATAAAATCCAAACGATTTTCAAACAAAATGTAAATGATCTCTTCTTTTTACAGAAGGTGTTCCAAAGGAAGATGATTGGACGGATATGGAAAAGTTTTTTTCCGTTGTTCCTTCTGATAGCTTAATAAACACGAATTGATTACAATTACTTACAACACGTGTATTTAGCCTCTACACATGGTCCCCACTTCGACTTAACCCTATCTACGTTTTACTTCATGATAATATGTTAAACGATCATGTACTTATGTCAAACGATCTTTAAGTTGTTAGTCACAGACGATCATGCAGTGTTGTATAAACGATGATTTATGCATGTAAACAATTTGTTAATAAAATGGAAACATTCTTCAATGTTTACAAACCAACATTTATAAACGATGGTTTATACCTTTTTCGCCCACAAACCAACATTTACACTTATTGTTTAATATATATTAAACGAAACTGTAATTAAACGATTATATGTAAACGATTATTTACAACATGTGAACGATTATGTCATTATCAGAAAGGATCGTGGGTTCATGTTTGAATAGATCTAAACGATATTATCATAAAATTTAAACAATCATTCAATAACCTTTGAACGATTGGTCTGTTAGTCATAAACGGTCATGTGTTAACCTATAAATGAATGTTTATGAAACTGAAAAATATGATAATAAAATCTAAACGTTCTAAATGAATGTGTATATTCTTTATTTTAATGATTATTTTACAATACGTAATCATAAACGATTATTTATAATGCAGTGTAATACAGAGAAATATTCGAACATGTACAATTCCTTGATTTGTTGATTTTCACTCTCTATTTCCTTCAATTGCTTGATTGACCTCAATCTTGTCATCGCCGACCATGGAATCACGAGCAACTTATATCCTTTGTTCTTGCTCTCAATCTCCTACATCATCTTTAGCAGCCAAAACTTCCTCTAGTCTGTACGAACCACCAAAAAATATGTACAGTCATGTTAATCCAGAATGGTGGCCTTGGTTAAAATGATTGTATACCTTTTCCGATGGGTTACAAATTTCCAGATAGATAGGAAATTTATAGCTGGTTGTTTCAAGATGAAGTAGGTAAGAGCATACCATGGTCTTTTACAGACATTTTCGGAATCACCATCACAGTTTGCTTTGTCAAATCTACCATCCATTTCTTTCCATCTGCATCTTGCATGCTTTTTTCTTCTTCTTTTCGATCTTGTTGTTCTTCGTTGAGATAGGAGCATATTGAAGTACAGTTTAAGAAAGGGAAAAGTTCGAGAGGAAAACATTAGAAACCCTAAACGATTGTGTAGTTAAGTCAAATGATCTTAATTGATTATTTATAGCACACAAACTCTTCCCATGGTCTCCACATGGCTTTAAACTGCTAAAAACATACAAACACAGTGAAAACAAGATCGAAAAAATACTTTAATTGCAACTAAACACTTTAGTAATTAACATGCTTAAGACAACCCTAATTACAAAGGTTAGGGTTAAAAGAAATTTTTTACCTTTAAAGCTCCCTGATGCTCCAAATATTCTCACGACCACACACCCGGAACCACCACCAGAATTCACCTGCTATACTCAGGACTAAAAACCAGTTGTGGTACCCGTTGAATGATGGAATTTTAGAGAGAGAAATGGAATGAAGTTTTTGATAAAATTAGCAAAAAACCATCCTTTTACCGCTTGAAGAAAATGAACTATTTATAACCTAATTACATGCATGATTGCATGTAATTAGTTAGCTAAGTTTTCAACACTTTGTATTCCGCTAACATTTAGTGGAATTACTCACCATTCCATTTAGTGGGATTTTTGTATATTCCCATTAATTTTAGTCAAGGGCAAAATGGTCATTTCACCATTTTAGTCAAAGTCAAACTTTGACTTTTTAAGTCAAAAGCCAACATTTTGACTTTTTACCATTTTGTCCATTTTGACTAATTTTGACTTCCCAAGTATGAATTCGCATTCATTTTCTTGATATTCAAATCACATTTGAATATAAAGTCTTATAACCGACGATTATATCACATATATATTCATCGGTTTTTCTCTCTTTACCTAATTCGAACAATTCGAATCATTCCAACATGTTGTTCTAAGTTAATTTCATATGAGCTAGCAAGGGAACCTAATAGACCTATACATCATGGGCTCCAACGATCCGAGATTAACTGGCTAAACCCTTTTAGACCAAGCTAATCATCATTCGTTAACTAGTCATTCAATAAACGAGATAGTCAATTTTAAACAGTAAACGACGTTATTACGTAAAAGTGACTATTTCATGGTTCTGTCTTATGTAAACCTTTTATTTAGGATGCCCCCTCTTTCATGTCTCTACATGAACGATTCAGGATTACATCGTTTGTATTATTTCTGAATACAGCGCTCAACATTTAATCATATACTATAGACTATTTAGACTATTTACTCGAACTTAATCCATGTTTATGTCTCTACATAAAGTTCAAGTTTACTTAAAATAGTCTTGGGATCTATGTTTATTGGATTTAAGAATATAGTTTTCAAATTCTCAATAACGACTTTATTGAAAAAGAATATGATTACAAACTACGAGTTTTAGGACATTAATTCCAACATAAACGATTGTGCTATTGTAAAGGAAAATGAAGATAAAGGGACGAAAAATGAAGCGTCTTTTTGCATTGTACTCACTGACAGTTTAATAAATACGAATTGGTTATTGATAAAATGCTTTTTGACCATTTTTACCCACAAAACCTAAAAGTCTACACATAGTCGCCACATGGCCATAATACAGTAATTTTATAATTGAAATCACATTTTTAATTACACGATAGGTTTAAACGATCAGTTATGATCACGAATAATGTAGACAGTTCTGCAATCAAAATGATATTCGTTTGAAATGCAAACGATCGTTTCGTTAAACCTAAATGACCGTGCTAGTTTATCTAAACAATACGGTTATACGTTTTATGTGATGGTAATATATATGTTGAACAATCGTGTACTTATTTCGAACGATCTTTGAGTACGTTAACCAATCTCGTTATTACAAGTAAACTATAAATGATTAGGTTGTTGGTCTTAAACTATCTTGTTGTACTCTATAAACGATGGTTTATGTGACTAAACGATTTGATAATAAACCCAAAAGATCTTTAAAGCATAATCGATCTTCAAAATTAAAAATTTGATCTAACAATCGATTGATAACAACCAAACAATAAAGTTAACTATTATAAACGATCGTTTACAACATACAAGCAATAATGTTAATTTTGTTAAACGACCGTTTAAAAACATCTAATCACTAACGTTAATTATATTAAATGATCATTTAACAACATCTAAGAGATGATGTTATACAATTTAAACGATCTCGTAGTTATTGCAAAATGATTAGATGTAAATGTTTAACATGTATAAAACAGAGAAATTCTGAAAAGTTACTATACATTGATTGTAAACGTTATTACATGTTTTCATTTTATGTAAATTTTACAGAACATGTTCATGCACATATCGTGATGAAAATGGAAAAATGTTTAATACAATTGTATCGCCATTCATCATTATTTTTGCACAGATTTGTCCTCAACCATCTGCTTCATAAGTTTTCATTAATTGCAATAAACATTTTGGCATTCTTTCCTTTCTCAAGAAATTCAAAGGCTTCAAAAAGAAGGTCTTCGTCGATGTTTAGTAATGCTTGCACAGCTTCAAGGGGTTGTGTACTTGACCAAGTTCGTGCACAACCTCGCAAGAATCGTACACCAAATACTAAGGATATCTTCCTTTGTGAATCCTGTCATCTTCCAACTTGGCCTGGAAGAGGCCTCGAAATCTAGAAAGTTGTTAAGTGCATACCATAGTTTTTTGTAGACATTTTTGGGAGCATCTTGCGCGTCATTTCCTTTTTTCTTGATCTTATCGTTCTTTGTCCAAATAGCAGCATCTTGAATTTCAGCATTTAGACCTTTATTTTGTTAGAATGAAGAAAAGTTTGAGAGAAAAACTTTGAGGCAAAAAGTTGAGAATCTAATTGCCTTTGAGAAAGGTTTTAAAGGATGATGAAGATGAATTGATGGAAAAGGAAGCGTTTTTTTGCATTATACTTGCTGATAGGTTAATAATTGCGATTGATAATCTAATGGTTTTTAATGAATGAGGAATAGTTTGATAAGAAAAGTTGAGAAACTTAAGATCTAATTGTAATGCCCCAAATTCTTTAGGTAAATTTCTTGACACTTATATTAATTTTGAGGATTTAAAAAAAATTGGGTGTCAAATTAATTAGGTTTAGAAGAGAAAAGAAAAAGAAGGGTATAAAGTTTTAATAATATGATATAATATAAAATAACATAATAATAATATAATATAAATTTTATATTATTATTATTATTATTATTATTATATTATTATTATTATTATTATTATTACTATTATTATTATTATTATTATTATTATTATTATTATTATTATTATTATTATTATTTATTTTTATATTTTTTATTTAAAATTTAACCTAATTTCTTTTTTTCTCTTCTCTCCCGCGCGCCGCACAGCCCGCCCCCCTGATTTTTCTTCTTCATTTTCTTTCATTCCCAATCGCCACGCTTCTCTCCCATTCGCTTGCAGCCGACGCCTTCAGCCAAAAGTGGTCGTCGAGTCCCTACTGCCAAACTCGCTCTTCTTTGACAACCACCACCTGCAGTCGCCGCAAGTTGAAGCCCCACTTTAGCATCGTCATCTCGCGCCATTCGACGGAGCCCGATCGTCTGCGTAAGCCTCTGACTCTTCCTCTACTTCTCACTCGTTCCGTCAATCGTCTGCTGTCTCTACCCTTAGTCGAACGCTGTCGACCGCCTTCCGACCTCGTCTGGTTGTGTCCACCAACGCCGAGTCACCGCCGTCGCCCAAGCTTCATTCTTCTTCTTCGTGCTACCGTCGACCGCGTCAAGCCGAATCACCCTAGCCGATGCTGGTTTCCTCTAAGCTGGCTTAACCAAGCCAAACTGAGTTACGAACCAAGTCGAGCCATAAACCAAGCCAAGTTATGAACTAAGACTAGCTGATCTGTGTCGACTCAAGCCGTCCCGAGCCGAGTTGCCTCCCAAGCTAAGTCGATCTTCCTGTTCACCAAGCCACTTAAGCTGTGTCCTTCCATGCTGAGTCACGGTGAGTCTCTGGTTAGAGAGGTGACGCTCGAATTCTTGGGTTTTACAACAAGTGTAGTTTGGAGTCAACTCTTCTCTACTTGGGTAAGTTTGTGGATGTTGCTTTGGAGCGTTTTAAATGTGGATTTTGGTGGTGTCATCGTTTAAATCCTTATGTTTGTGTTTAGGTGGATTCATTTGGACGTTGACTTGAACAAGGATTGTAGCTAAATCTCAGGTAAGGGATTTCTTACTACTAGACCCCAAATCGAGACGGGAACGTAGTAACTCATATGAAGATTATACAATAGCGACTGTATTGAATTGATTGATGCATGTATGCCTAGAAAATAACACTAGTATGCACTCTTGACTGAGTAAAGGTGACATGATTGTTGGCTGTAACTTATACATTATATAGATGTGAATGGGTTGTTCTATTAATTAGGCTTAGATGCCTAAAATGTTATGCTAGTTTGTATATATGTGAATGGGTTATTCTGCAGATGGAGTACGAATGCATGGATGTTCTATGTAACATAGTTATATTGATGGGTCGTGCTGATAACTGAAATAGTGAGATCAATGGAGTAAGAAAATCTTGATATTATGTATAGTTGCATTATGTTGTTGGGCTACATATTATTGAGTTATGTCGTTGATGGACTAAGGGTTCGAGACCTCATGTGCAGGTTGTGTATTTACTGATGGACTGTGGTGTAGACTAAATATGGACATTATGCATAATATAGGTTACTTGTGGTTGTGCTAGGATTTGGACGAAGACGAAGTGATTGTCAAATAAATTTACAAAGTGATGATTTGACTCGTTGATTGGACTTAGGTAATGTAACAGTATTGTGTGGATTGGATATATGTATAGTGACAGACGAGACTGTTGACTGAACCTAAACTGTCTGACTCACTAAACTTATAAACTGAACTGTTAGCTTGAACGATATTGTGATGTGACTGTTGTAGACGATTTAGTATGGACTGAGGGGTAATGGTTAGCTTCTTTTATGGGGTATTGTACCTTGCAGGCGCGATGTCCTTTAGGATTCCTCGACTGATACGTGTATCCTTCGAGACCACCGAACTGATACGTGTATCCTTCAAGATCACTAGACTGATATGCGTATCCGATGGGATCACTAGATTGATATGTGAATCTGACGACATCACTAGACTGATACGTGTATCCTTCGGGATCACTAGGCTGATTGATGTATGCGTTCTACAGAATCACTATACTGTTTTATGTAGGGTACCCCTTAATAGGAAGCTAACTATTATTACCCTAACAGGTCGAGTAGTGGGTCCCTTATTGGGTATATTTTTATACTCACCCTTTTACTCTTTAACTTTTTTAGGTAAGGGTAACGCGAGGGGCAAACCGGCGAGAGGCAAGAAGGATGTGTGAAGGTCATATGGACATGTCTAGTTTTTTATGCTTCCACTAAACGTATTTGTTATTTCTGTTTCTTTTTAATTATTAAAAGGAGTCATGGTTAGAACAACTATTCTTCTATTTTGTTTTGATGACTTCATGGATTATGTTTTGAAACTTTTGGAAAGCGATTTAAAATAGGGCCCAAAATTGCTTTCCTTATGTATTAAAGGTTTTTAATGAATCGTAAACAGGTCTTTTTTATGAGTGTGAGTTTTACTGTCGAGTCTTAGTAGTAAGTAGTAACCTCAGCTTAGTTCGAAAAGTTGGGTCGTTACACTAATGGTTTGTGAGAATGATTTTAAAGGAAGATGAAGATGAAGGGACAAAAAATGAAGCGTCTTTTCGCGTTTGGACTCGCTGACAGGTTAATAAATATGAAGTGATTATTGACAAAATGTGTTTTGACCATTATTATCCACAAACCCTAAAATTCTACACATGGTCGCCACGATCGTGCTAGTTTATCTAAATGATCTGGTTATACGATTTACATGGTGGTACATATGTTAAACGATTTATGATTTTGATTATTTACAACAAGCGTATTGACCATTTTCACCCACAAACTCTAAATTTTACACATGGTCGCCACATGGTCTTAATATTATAATTTTATAACTGAAATTACATTCATTAATTACACGATAGAGTAAACGATCACTAGTTTTTAACCAAAAGTATTGTTGTATATTCATTAATTACATGTTATACGTAAATGATGTTGTTATATATTTTACATGTAAATGATGCTATAATACAATTTACACGATCACAAAAAGATATAATGTTAAACGATAATATTGTACAATTAGATGATCGTGTTGGATATTACTTACAAGATGTTATTGTACATTTTACATATCAACGATGCTGTTATACAAGTTACGCGAACGTGAAGGATATTATTTAAACGACTGTGTAGTTATACGATTAAACGATAGTATTGTTGAATATAAACGATCGTGGTAATAAGTGTAATTGACCTCCGTTATACGTTTTATTGGATAGTGTAGAATATAAAGAGTGAAATGGAATACAAATTTCTCGAGTATAAAATAAAGAAATTTTCAAAATTTAAATTTAAAGATTTAAAGCTTTACAAACACTATAAATCATCTCTAAAATATTGAGAAAATTTTAGGTCAAAGGATGGAGAAGAATCAATGTATTTTTTAGTTGACATTCTTCTTTCATTTTTATTACTGTTTTCTTCTTGTGTTGAGATTAGTTGTCTCCATATCATTTTTGAAACTTGTCTTTTTTTACTCACCACCATTATTTTTCTTTTGCTTTTTTTTTTATTTCTCTTTTGTTTCCAGTTCTTATGTTGCATGTTCTTAACTGCTATTAGGGTCAATTTCTTCTTCAGTTTCGTTATTATCAACCTCATCATCTTCAATCAACTTTTGTTTCCCTTTTGCTGTATCTTTTTTATTTTCTTCCCTTTGTTTTTCTATTTTTTTTCTTCAACGATTACAATATTTTCCAATTGAATCTGGCTTCGTTTTGTTTTGTGTTCCTGCCTCCTATTTTCAGCTTCTTCTTCTTTTTTTCCATCCTCAACTTCAATCTTCTGAATGTAAAAAGAGAATGTGTTGTCAATGAATATGCGAGAAAATGTAGATAGTTATGCAATATAAAGATCGTTTAAATGCGTATACACGATTGTGTAAAATATATAAACTATCGAATAACATATATACATGATCATGAAACCAATTGAATAACAAAGAAATTAAAATGTGTGTAAACTAAACGAACAATCGTGTGAAATATATAAACGATCCTATAAATAAATAAATAAATATATATATATATATATATATATATAAACGATCGTTTAACATAAATAAATGATCGTTTAATATAAAGAAACGATCAATTAACATAATTAAACGATCATGAAACCAGTTGTATATTAAAAAAATTAAAAACTGTGTCAACTTTTGTATTTTTTGTGTTTCTAAATTTATGATTTCATTGTTCTCTTCTTCTTCTTCTTCATCTATCTGCAAGCACATAAAGTAAGAATGTTCAGAGACATCATGAAGAAAATACGTCCAAACAGAGTTAGACTTCTATCTTTGTCTATACGATATAAATTATATTTATTGTTTGGAAATGAATTAAACCTGCGGCAATATTTGTGTTTTGGGTGTTTCTAAATTTGTAGTTATTGTTTCCAAACTACTTTGTGTTTCCAAAACGACAGTTTCCTGTAAAGAAAAAGAAACAACATAATTGTGTTTTATTTGAAAATTAAGTAACATTAAACAAAAACAAAGGAGTACATAATGAATAAGGCACTAACCACAGAGCAATGTGTTGTTGCACACTTCATCTTTGTATTAACTTCTTCACTTTATCAAGAAGATCAAGGCTACAAGTAGGTACTCTATTTTTCTCCACGACTTTTGTATATGCAATTCCTTTCTCATTCTGTTGTTCTTGAAGTTTGGCTGATGGTGGTGGAACATTCAAGCTTCTCATAACCATTGTCAACATGATTTTTATTTCTTTTACTTCTTGTCTTAATAATATTTGTTATGTTTCTAGTTTTTCTTGATTTTTTCTAATTTCTCTTATTTCATGTAAGATTTTGTTTGTTTCATTGTTTTTTTCCATTTCTTTCTCTTTTTTTTTTATGTTGCTCTGTCTTTTCTTTTCTTTCCTACTTCTCAATATCTTTGAAATATTTCAAAATTGTTTGAGACTCTTTTTCTGATGAGTCTAGAGGTGTCATAGAGAACTACAAATAAAATGATACTAGATTATTAGTGAAAAAGTAGCAAATGTATTGATAAAAAGTGATAGATTTATATCATCATCTATTCAAAATAGGCATGGATAAAAATCTTTCATTGTCTATCTAGATAGACATATATAAAGCATGCTCTAAATTTACTTACATTCTCATATTCAAAAAAATTGATGTTTAAAGTCCTCCAGCCACTTGTTTCCAAACATTCCCATGTTACAATTGACGGCCCTTCAATTGCCAGCTTTCTTCCAAACCCAACATCTAAATTAGAAAGTCTTGGTATTGTCTCAAAAGCCCAATAGACTAAAGCTAGGGGAAACCCTTAAAGGTATACAACATCCTTGTCAATGTAGGATGCTTTTTTCAAGAATTGATATGTTAAGATGTATGATAACCTTCCCCATGGATACTCTTTAAAGATTTCTTCATTATCTAATATGTCTACATGTTGGAGATTTATGTGGTTGTGTTATTGCTTGGGAATTAAAAATGCTTCTAAGATATAGAAGTTAACTAGTTTTTCTTTCAATGAGTTTTCTTCATTGCGTAATGCTTTGAAAGTTCTTTCTATATCTCTTCTTGTTATAAAGTCATCATGACGGAAAAGGGCATTTTTCAGATCGTTTTCTTTTCTTTCTCCTAGATTTAACTCTGGCAATTTGTGACCTTTTAGTCTAGTCACAAAACAAAATTCTTTTAGCCCAAATTCTGCTATATGTCCATTGAAGTTGAAAGCAAGGACATTAGTTTTTTTTTTTTTTTTTTTTGTATGACATTGTTTTCTTAATAGAAAATTCAAGAATTGTGTTGGTATTTTGGCCATTTTAATGTTAAGGAATTGGCCAAAAGGACTGTTTGTCAAAACTCGAGAAAGAATTCTTTGGTCTATTTTGGACTTGATCTGATTCAATGTTTCTAAACAATAGTATACATTAATTCTAAGGTTTTTTTTGTTCATCTTACATAATAATGTCATTTGGATAGTGTTTTACCTGTAGAAAGACATAATAAACAGTATGTTCCAAACAAAGGTAAGTTTTAACAAACTTACAAATACAGAGCGCTATACAAAAAAAGATACACAAATATACAATGTTATACAGATAAATATTCACATTCTAGTTTGTTATCTTTATTTCTTTTTCTTTCTTAATTTTTCTTTCTTCTGTCTTTACTCTACACTTTATTGATTTGCTACATGATGCTTATTGCTTCTTGTTCACCATCTATTTGTAAAAAATAAAACTAATATAAATTATTCAATGAAATATATACAATGAGTATAGAAACAAACGTCTTTGTTTGCGGGATAGATCGTGATAGATATAGATAGATCGAAATGAATATAGATTCAGATCTCTTTATATGCGAGATAGATTGTGGTAGATATATATAGATGATGGAGATATATCGAAATGAATATAGATCCAGACCTCTTTGTATACAAGACAGATCATCGATCGCGGCAGTTCTGTTCAAGTAGTTACCCGGATATAAATGATTGACGAGGAAGATGGATGAAAAAGTGAGCAAGTTCCTTTATCTTTTTATAGTCTCTTCATTTTGATGGTATTTTTGTAATTATGAGTTATTGGAGTTTTTCTAAATGATCATTTATACTTATATATACGATCGTTGAAGCTACTCTACATGATTGTCTATATCTAAACTTTTTTGTCATCTTTTACTGTTTATTACCTTATCGTTTATATACATGGTATTGTACAAAATCGTGTTTGATGATCGTTTTTTATCGTTTATACTTTCATACATGATCAGACGCACATATGAGATAATCGTTAAAGATAATTTACACGATCGTTTAGATCTAAAGTCTTTTGTTATTATTTAAAATTTATTTTTTATTGTTTATATATTTGATAATTTACAAGATCGTGTATCAATTGTATATTATTCTACATGATAGTGTCTAATAATTGTTTATCAACATTAATCAGGCGCGCACAGACGATTAATCGCGCGTTCATTGAGATATTTTTTATATTTCGCATTGTGGGTCTATTGGCTTTTTTTCGTTTTTAAAATTGTTCTATAAAATATAAATAATTTATCGCTTGGTTATATTATTGAAAAGACCCCAATTAAAAATACATTTTTGTAATTTAAGAATTTTTTTTAGACCAACTTTGAAGTTGAGAGATTGGTGTGTAATATCATTTTATTTATTTTTTCGAGGGGAGATACAAAAGTCAAGTCATAGGTGTTAGGTAGACATTGAAAATGGAGACGCTAAAAATATCGCCATTCACCGTATTCAACTGCCACTGCGGTTCGTTTCTCCCGGCAGACTCCCAATTCCATCTTCTTAATTATTCCAGGTAAATTTCCTTTTCTTTCTCCTCAAACCTTAAATTTTTCTTTTAATTCTGTCATATTTCCATCTTCTTCTGATTCATCATTTCAATTCATTTTCCATATTTCAAAATTATAGATGAAATGTGAATTTTGAAATATGAAATTTAGAGGAAAACCTTCATACGAAAGTTTAGAGCCTTGGTTTGATTTTGACTGTTCTAATGTAGGGAAACCCTTGAGTGTCCTGTAATTTCAATTGGGCTGAATTTAAAACAACGTGAATCTAATATTTTCATTACAAACTTGTCTCATTTACCAATTCCGTTTGACATTATTATGTTTTGGGTGATAATTTCTAGAGGAGTTTAAATCTTAAATATAGTGTCTGAGGAGATAAAATAACTGTTGTACTCGCTTTTGAACCCGATTGATGACTGGTTGTGTTTTCAGGGAGAGTGCAAATTCATCAGGATCATGACTGAGTCAGTTGGGAGTAGGAACATGGATAAAAAGCTTATACAAATCGATATAAGCTCCGACACGGTTTGCCCGTGGTGTTTTGTTGGCAAAAAAAATCTTGACAAAGCAATTTCTGCTTCTCAGGATCAATATGATTTTGAGGTTGGTTCTTACTCTGTCTAGTATTTGGTTCCCTCTTATCTAGTCTATTGTCATCATATATATCAAGGTTTGGTCGATTTGACATACATTCATTCGAGCAATCCATTCAAAAAAGGTGTATTAACATATGAGTGATGGAATGCATCAATAGAAAATATTCCTCTTCTAATTTATGTCTCTCTTTATAGAACAGAGAAAATGTGTATTATTATCTATACAGAATTAGAACTGCCCTCTATCATAGTTGTGCAGTCTATCAAGTCTGATATTAGGACAAGTGTTAGCTTATGAATATAGTGTGAAATGGGGTGACATAATGTTGCAATTATCTGGACATAAAGTTGTTCTATTACAATAACATGTTGAATTATCAAATGTAAAGGTTTGAGTTATTAAGGTAATTTAGTATTTTCAATATATATCACGATATATTTGGTAGAAGCTTATATTGCAGTCCTACTACAATGAGTAAAATTCATGGAAGATGCGATGACTGTAGTCCTGACGTGCATTGTTTACCTAATTGTCAACCTATGACGTGAATTGTTTACCTAATTGTCAACCTATGTCACTTCGTAGAGTTAGACCAAGAATCAATGCCCATCCACCACATGATGAGAACTCTAATTCTCCCATAGTTTGTTGGTTGTAATCTTATTAACTGTTTAACATAATTTTGTAGTTGAATTGGCATCCTTTCCAGCTCAACCCTTCTGCTCCCAAAGAAGGTGTTGTTAAGACAGAATATTACAGGAGTAAGTTTGGAATTCAATCTGAACAGATGGAAGCTCGGATGGCAGAGGTTTTCCTAAAGAACAATTATGAAAGCATTCTCATTTGTGTTCTTTTCTAATCAATTTGTCAACCTTCAATGCTAAGTTACTATGAAATTTGGGTATCTTTCAGGTGTTTAGGGGTCTTGGACTGGACTATGACACTTCTGGGCTGACGTAAGTGTGAAGCATCTTAGAATAGACTTTGAAAGTATGATTTCTGCTAACACTTGCATTGTATTTTCAGGGGAAATACTCTAGACAGCCATAAGCTTATATATTTGGCTGGCCAACAAGGCTTAGGCAAACAACATGATCTTGTGGAGGAGTTATGCCTTGGATACTTCACTCAGGGAAAATACATTGGTGACAGGTATGTGGTGGAAATTTTGTCGACATATGTAGATTGTTAGCAAAAAATTTCTTTCCGTATTAACGGTGTAACGAAGCTGATCACATTGTCTAATTGTTGTAGAGATTTTCTTTTGGAATGTGCTAGAAAGGCAGGGGTGGAAGGAGCAGCAGAGTTTCTCGAGACCGCTGATAATGGAGTTAAGGAGGTATTGATACAAGTTATAGCCTCATATATACTTTCTTTGGTTTCCTAGACGTAGATGTGTTATTTTTATTCTACAACCCTTAGCAATATCCCCACTTTCACCTATGCCAACAGCAATTTTTTCGCTGCAAAATGAAGTTCTGTAGTAATTTTTTGGGCAATAACCAAGGGGAGTGACAATCCTGTGGTAATTACTGTTGCTGTTCTCTTATTTTCTGGAATTTATTGGAAATCGAGTTTTACTGGGAGGATGAAGAAGATACCAGGGAGTATAGTAGTTAGGGAATACAAAACAAATTACTTTGATTATGGATTCAGCAATATTTTGAGCTAAGTTGAATTTTCTAACTAAACGCCATTTTCATAAACTTGTCTTAAATCCATTCAATCATATTTAATGAAATCAGTGCCATGTTGAACCGCAAGAGGCAAGTTTCGAGTTTTCTGACATTCTTGTGTTAATACCAATACTACTATGATTCACCGTAGGTCAAGGAGGAGCTTGAGAAGTACTCGGGTAAAATTTCAGGAGTTCCCTTTTATGTTGTAAGTGAAATGCAATGAACTTTATCCATAAAGCTAGGGCAATTCTTTTATGTTCTCATTTTTGTTTTTCTCAACACAATCTTATCCCAGATCAATGGGAAGCACAAATTGAGTGGTGCTCAACCCCCTGAGGTTTTTCTAAGAGCTTTTCAAGTGGCAGGGAAGTGACTGAAACTTAAATGAAGCTTGAATTTAACCGTCAATAAGAATGTAACTTTCTGTTACTAAAATCAGTATTCTATACTTATTCCTGTATTTACTACCATAATGGAATACATTTTCAGATCAAACTGCTAATTATAGATAGAAATTTGTTTGCCAAGTAATGAAATACTTGGATGTACACTATTAGTATTATGCCATGCGGCTGTCCTTCATGCGATAGAGATTACATACCCAACTTCTAATAAAAGCAAGCACCTCTCAGTGCCTAAACGCCACACTTGTTCTTCTTTCGGGATACAAATGATAAAGATGAACTATGCGATAACTATCTAGATTTCCTTATTTATAAGAGTCATATTGCCTCTCTTTTAAGATACACAACCTCTTGGCATCAAGATACCACACTTGTTCTCCTTTGGAAACACAGATGATGGAGGTCAATCGCCAAAATGGAGTTTGTTTCCAAACTCCTTAATGCATGCGTTTAGCCATGTCCTTGCTACTTACTCTCTCGAGCAGTTGGCAATAAACGATAGCTAAGTGATGGAGTCAAGCTCAACTAAATGTGATGAACCTTATAAGTAAAGAGCTCTTATTAAGCACTTATCATGAACTAAAACTACTTATAACATTTCAACAGAAGTACAGTAAAGAAACACAAGATTGACATGGAATAAAATTGCAATGTATTGATAGATGTAGGTCTTTCGGTCATTGAAATAATAAAGTCAAAACATTACATTAAAAGTACAAAAATGGAAAATAAGAAGGTGAGTCGAGCCGCAGAGCATTCTTTGGCTCTTTTACAAGTTAGGGGAAAACATGGTGGTTTCTCTCTCTAATCTTACTCTAAGCTCTCACTCAGAAGTTGACCAGAGAAGAGGGGAAGAGATAAGAAACTTCTACAAAAGGGGAAAGGCTACTTCTTTCCGTCGGCTTTCATGGAGCTCTTTAGGGTTTGGTCCATTCAGACCTTCCTTTTCATGGTGAAGATGAAGGTCTTTTATTCTTTTGCACATTTCGGCGCCAAAAAGCAGCCTTGTTAGGTCACATCAACTCCAAATATCATTCGTGTCTTCTAGTGAATCTTTTCGAGTGATGATGTGGCATATCACCTAGTGAAGTAAATCGCGAAGCAATCTTCCTATCACATTAGCTTTCGCAAGCGTTTCTCCTACGATTCACTATAATTCTTCTTTACCTTAATATCCTACGATAAAATCACTAAAAGTATAGCAAAACAGGCGTGGAGACGTATGTAAACTATATTCTTATCTTTATAAATTTGTAGTAAAAGTTGCGGGTTTTGACACTTTACCCTGCATTTAGACATCATTCTTTTATCTAAAAGTCCACAATAACTTATATTTCTACAAGTTATCACACCCCCAAATTTAAAACAATGATGTCATCAAGTATAGCTCCATACAAATGTTTGTCCCCAAGCATCATTCCACACCTAAGACTTACCTTCCTCTTCTCATCCACTAAACTTCTGCATGTTAGTCTTATTCGATATTAGGGTTCATTCTCATCGCGTACTTTCTATTATGAAAATATTTCCATGTTTAAAATGCGGCAAGCTTGAGTCTCAAAATACCCTTGTTCATTCTTGAGAAAATATTGTTTTTAGTTTTTAGAAATTGCTAAAACTTTTGAAGAATTTTGAATCCTTTTTGGCGAAGAGATTTTTTTTGTTTATTTATCTGGTACATGGCATTGAGTGGGAAATCATAGGCACTCTATGAATTTGTTCCTCTGCTCAACTAACTCTTATCCCCACTTATTTACTTTACTCTCAAATTTTTATTGAAGTTTTGTTTCTTATTTTTGGTGAGAGGCGACAACATTGAAGCTCTTACTTTAATTGAATAAAAGAAGGGAAATTTTCATAAATATAACAAACCAGTAAAATGTTTACGATCGTATAACAAAACTCATTAAGTTAGCAATTTTTTAAATATTCCATGTTTGTCCTTCCCTTTTATCGTCTTTCTTCTCCTCTTTCCCTACGATTTGACTTTTTTCTTTCTATTGTCTTTCTTCTTTTCATCTTCTTTTTTTTATAGACTATTATTTGGTTCAAGATCGTGTATCAAATATAAACTTCTGATTTTTTATTTTTTTTACATCCAAGGGTGCTCAGTCATTAAAAAAAACAGCTGCTGCGACAAATATTCGTCAACCTCGTGATCAATATTGTGAGACGGATCACGTTCTGAAACTAGGCGATAAGACCACACGCAATAGGAATTGGCTACATTGAGGTTGCACACGATCAGAACGAGCAACTTGAAGTGTTGAAAACCTCACTGTATAATGCATTGTAGTTATGCGATAAGAAAGAGTTATGCATTGAGGCGAGAGGCATATAGCTGATGTCATAAGGTTGGCAGGCTGATTTGACCCTGTAACGATCCAATTTTTTGGACTAAGATGAGGTCACTACGTAGTACTAATACTAGACAATAAAACACACAAACTCATAAAAGACCGGTTACGATTCATTAAAAACGTTTAAAATATCACAAAAGTAAGTTTCGAGCCCTATTTTAAATTACGTTCCCAAGAGTTCCAAAATATAGTGCACAAATCATCAAAACCACCAATCAAATGTTCTAACCATGACTCGATCTGACAATGAAAAATAACAAGTAACAAAATACATCAGCGGAAGCATAAAGAAAACCAGACGCGTCCATACGGCCTTCACGCATCCTTCTTGCCCCTTGTCGGTCTGCCCCTCGCCATACCCTTACCTGAAAGAAAAATTTAAGAGAAAAAGGGTGAGTATAAGATATACCCAGTAATGGACCCACTACTGGGCCCGTTAGGGTAATAACAGTTAACTTCCTATTCAGGGGTACCCTACATAAACAGTCTAGTGGTTCCGTAGAATGCACACATCAGTCTCATGATCCCGAAGGATGCACATATCAGTCTAGTAATCCCGAAGGATGCACATATCAGTCTAGTGATCCTGTAGAATACACATATCAGTCGAGGAATCCCGAAGGACACCATGCCTGTAAGGTACACTACCCCATAGATAAAGCTAACCGTTACCCCACAGCCTATACTAAACCATCTACAACAGTCACATCCCGATAACGTTCAAACTAACAGTTCAGTCATAGGCTTAGCCAGTCAGACAATTTAGGTTTAAACAACTATCTCCTCAGTTGCTATGTAACGCTCCGAAAATTTAAGGTAAAATTTTTCTCGTTTTATGTAAAGTGCAAGTTGATATAATAATAATATAATATTAATTATATTATTATTATTAATATTTATTTTATTTGTTATAATATTAATATTGTAATTATTGTTATTAATCAATATTATAGAAATATTATTATTTTAAAACAATAAACATTATTATTACATAATATTAATTTATTATTTGTTTAATATTAATATTATTAATATATTATTAATATTACTTTATTATTATTATAATTTTTATTAATATATATATATAATAAAAATTATTATTTTTTAAAAACCCTAATTCGCGCCGCCCCCCCCTCATCCAAATTTTCTTCTCCTCTTCCGTTTCCTCCTTCCTCACGCCGCGCCACCGCCCCGAGCCCCATCCATCTCCTCTTCTTCCTCCATCCCTTCCTTCCTCGTCTCTGCACCGCCACCATCACCATCATCTCCGTCTCCGTCCTCTGCCCTATCCCCATCTCCGTCGGTGTGCGTAGCCTCGCCGGACGTTCGCCGCGGCCTCCAACCATTTCCGTTTCGCTTCCATCAGCCGACGCTTCTCCACCTCTCTCTGTTCGTTTCTACCACCGCCGGCTTCCTCTCCGTCATCAGCTCGTGTTTCCGACGCCGACAGAGCACAGAGGGAAGCGCCGTCGTCGCCGGAAGGGAAAAAGGATACACGAGCCGTGAGGTGAAGCCGACCCGACCCGGTTCCAAGCTGACCCGACCCATAATCCGTTTCCAGTCCGAGCCGAGCGAGCCGAGCCGCGAGCCGAGTGAGCCGAGCCGCGAGCCGAACCAAGCCGAGCCGCGAGCCGAACCAAGCCGAGCCGAGCCGAGAACCAAGCCGAGTTAAGCCGAGCCGAGCCGAGCCGAGCCGAGCCGAGCCGAGCCGAGCCACCTAAGCTTTCCTTCCTCCACTTCGGTTCACGGTGAGTTTTCGGTAAGGATTGTTTTGATGAATTCCCTAATGTTACCTCGTCCGATTCGAGTTTGAATGTTGGATTAAGATATGGCCCTACTTTTCTCCCTTGAAGGTAGTACAGAGTGGACGCTTAAGTTCTCGGGTTCCGCGGCAGGCCTGGTTGGAGATAGCTTCCTTTCCTTGGGTAAGTCAACGGATGTCGCTTCCGACCTTTTTTAAACGACTTCTACTAAAGTCATCAACTAAAACTTTCGTGTTTCGTTAGGTGGATCTGTCGAGCGTGGATTTCGATCGAGGGGCATAACCGAGTATCAGGTAAGGGTTTTCCTACTACTGGACCCGAGTCCAGGCTGAAAACGTAGTAATCCACAGGGGATTACACGTTAGTGACTGTACTGAATAACTGTATGCGTGTTGACTGTTAAGTACTGTTATTATATTTGTCTGATGTAAATATACTGTGACTGCGAGTTGTGGATTGAGATTTTATGTTGATGGACCTTGAAGTTACGGTTCAGTATGTAGTAAAACACTGGTCTGGATGTGGTTCATGGAATTTGGACGGGGATGGACAGTGAGTCCGGTTTTGGTTGGTTAGTCGATTGGACCTAGGGTTTTCCCTATTGGTGTGCGAATCGGTAATGCATATAGCAACTGAGGGTGTAGATGTTTAAACCTATACTATCTGACTGACAAAGCCTATGGCGGGACTGTGATATGAATGCCGTTGGGATGTGACTGATGTAGACAGTTTAGTTTGGACTGAGGGGTAACGGTTAGCTTCATCTATGGGGTAGTGTGCCTTACGGATATGTGCGTCCTTCGGGAGCACTAGACTGATATGTGCGTCCTTCGGGAGCACTAGACTGATATGTGCGTCCTTCGGGAGCACTAGACTGATATGTGCGTCCTTCGGGAGCACTAGACTGATATGTGCGTCCTTCGGGAGCACTAGACTGATATGTGCGTCCTTCGGGAGCACTAGACTGATATGTGCGTCCTTCGGGAGCACTAGACTGATATGTGCATCCTTCGGGAGCACTAGACTGATATGTGCATCCTTCGGGAGCACTAGACTGTTATGTAGGGTACCCCCGAATAGGAAGTTAACTGTTGTCCCCTAACGGGCCCAGTAGTGGGTCCCTTACTGGGTATGTTTATACTCACCCTTTCTCTTCTTTAACTTTTCAGGTAGGGGTACAGCGAGGGGCAGACCGACGAGAGGCAGGAAGGATGCGTGAAGGCCATATGGACGCGTCTGGTTTTCTTATCGCTTCCGCTATGTATTTTGTCAGAATATTTTGACTTGTGATTTTGAACTGGTGACTTGATATTTTATTTTGTGACTTTTTGATTATTTAAAATAGGGCCCGAAACTGTCTTTTGTAAGATTTTTAATATTTTAATGAATTGTAACTGGTCCGTTTTAAATTTTATGTTGAATGGTCGAGTTTTGGTGTTTGGTAGTGACCTCAGCTTAGTCCGGAAAGTTGGGTCGTTACATGCTATATGCATATCTAATTCACACATCATTGTGACATTTCTTTAAATCCAGTCAGCTAGTCAAATCATCACTTTGTAAAGTCACCTGACGATACTTCGACTCAATTCAAACCCTAGCGTATCCACAGGTAATCTATGTTATGCATAACGTCCACATTATGCATAACAATCATATTCAGTCTATAGCACAGTTCAATGGCGTATACTCAATGTACACAAGAGGTTTCCAAACTCTTAATCCTTCCACGACATAACTTCATAACCAGTGTCCCGGCAACAGACTTCAACTTTACATAACATTAAGACTTCATAGTCCATCGACATACTATTCCAGTTCACAACATAGCTCACCAACATAACTACAATACACAGAACATCTAGGCATCGATGTCTATCCGCAAAAACAACTCATTACATATATAATAGTACATAGGCTACAACTAACGGTCACGTTACCTTTAATCAGTCAAGAGCATATAAGTGATATGTATTAGTCAAACATGCGTCAATCCATTCAATACAGTTACTAACGTATAATTCCCATGTGGGTTACTACGTTTCCAGTCTCGGTCCGAGGTCCAGTAGTAAGAAATTCCTTAACTGAAATGTGGCTGAATTGCTTGTTCAATTCGACGTCCAAACAAATCCACCTAAACACAAACGTATGGGCTTAACAATGACATCACCGAAATCCACATTACAAACATTCCAAAGTAACTTCTACCGGCTTACCCAAATAAAGGAGAGTTGGTTCCAACTACACTTGTCGTAACACTCCTGAACTCGAGCGTCATCTCGCTAGCACCTTCAGGGGATCAACAGTTAACCCAACCAATCAGTCCAACATTTTAATCCGACATTTAAACCCACATTAACAAATGAAAACGTGAGGAATTCCTCACATTATCCTTACCAAAACTCACCGAGACTCAGGACGGATAGAACGGCTTACACGGCTCAGTGAACCAGGAGATTGGCTTAAAAAAATGGCTCGGCTCAGCTCAACTCTCGGCTCACGGCTCGGTACGGCTCTCGACTCGCGGCTCGCCGCTCAACTCGGCTTGGCTCAGTTCACGGCTCGGCTCGTGGCTCGGCTCAGCTCGGCTTGGCTCAGTTCTCGGCTCGCGGCTTAGCTCAGCTCGGCTTGGCTCAGTCTTCGCCTCGCGGCTCGACTCGGTTTAGCTAAATCCTCGGCTCGCGGCTCGGCTCGGCTCAGCTTGCAGCTCGCGGCTCGGCTTGGCTTGGTCAACTCGATCGGCTTGGTTAGCTCTGCTTGGCACTTCGTGAACGACGACCGAAGTCGACGAAATTTGTGGAAGAACGCGGCGTCGGCAACGCGCAGCTCTGCTTCACCCAGCGGACGATCGAACGAAGGACGCACGGTGGCGACTGGGCATGGGCAAACACACGGGGAGAAGACAGGGGCAGCGGTGCAAGAACGAAGAAGGAGAAGATTGGAGTGTGGTGAGGGTTCAGACCCAGCGGCATGCGGAGGAACGACCAGGGGAGTTTGATTTTGTTCGATGAGGACTCGACGGCCACTTTCGGCCGAAGTCGTCGGCTGTAGGAGAACGGGAGACGTGCGGCTGCTGGCCGACGTTAAACGAAAAGGAAAGGGGAAGGGTGATCGAGATCTGCCGCTAGAAAAGGAAGACGGGACGACGTGCAGCTTGGAGAAGGCGAGATGGAGACGGCGGTGCCGTTGGGAAAGGAGACGGAGAGGATTGGAGCGGCAGCGGATGAAGGAAGGAGAAGGAGAAGAGGGGGGCACGCGGGAGTTAGGGTTTCTCCTTTTTCAAAATATATATATATATATATATATATATATATATATATATATATATATATATATATATATATATATATATATATAATAATAATAATAATAATAATAATAATAATAATAATAATAATAATAATAATAATAATATAGTTTACATTATATTATTATTATATTAATTTATATCATATTATATTATTAAAAATTCATACCCTTCATTTTCTTTTTCTTTTCTCTTCTAAACCAAACAAAAATTAACACCAAAAAATTTTAAATTCCCGAAAATTAACATAAAATGTTAAAATTTACCTCAAAATTTGGGGCGTTACATTCTTTCCTCATTAAGGAACTTTCATCCTCGAAAGTTTTATTCCTCGAACAATTCTGGATAATGAGCTCTCATGTCATCTTCTCTCTCCCATGTAGCCTCTTCAACCCTGTGATTCCGCCATAAGACTTTAACCAAAGGGATCTCTCTAATCCTCAACATCTTCACCTCCCTAGCCAACACCTCAACGGGTTGTTCTGTATAGCTCAAGTTTTCATCAATCTCTTGTGGCTCGTAATCCACTACATGGGATGGATCTGGCACATACTTCCTCAACACAAAAACATGGAACACATCATGAACTGCCGAGAGTGATGGTGGCAACGCCAAGCGATACGCTACAGGGCCAATTCTCTCTAGAATCTCAAACGGTCCAACAAAACGAGGACCCAGCTTTCCTCTCCTTTCAAATCGTAAGACACCTTTCATAGGTGCTACTTTCAAGAACACTTTGTCCCCCACCAAACTCAAGATCCTTCCGTCTCACATTAGCATAACTCTTATGCCTACTCTGTGCGGTGTGCATACGTGATCTAATTTTCTGTATTGCTTCGTTAGTAGACTGAACTAACTCAGGACCCATCAATCTCTACTCACCCACCTCACCACAGCAAATAGGGGATCTACAACATTAGCCGTACAAGGCCTCAAATGGTGCCATGCCAATGGTACCCTGAAAACTTTTATTATAAGCAAATTCCATCAAATGTAAGTGGGAATCCCAACTATCTGGGAATTCTAATGCACACGCTCGCAACATATCCTCTAAAACTTGGTTCAGACGCTCAGTTTGACCATCAGTCTATGGGTGGAAAGCCGTACTAAAGTCTAACCTCGTGCTCATAGCAGCCAGCAAACCCTTTCAGAATTTGGAAGTGAAACGGGCATCTCTATCAGAAACAATCGACACTGACACTCCATGTAGTCTCACTATCTTAGACATGTACAACTAGGTCCACTTACTAGCAGTATAAGTGGATTTTCCCCGGAATGAAGTGTGCTGATTTGGTAAGCCTGTCAACCATAACCCAAATCACTGTAAAACCCCTCAGAGTCCTAGGCAGTCCTGTAATGAAATCCATGGACACGTTTTTCCACTTCCATTCCGGTACGCTCAAGGGTTGTAATAAACTTGCTGGTTTCTGCTTTGGTGCTTTAACCTGCTGACACACCAAGCATTTACTAACAAATTCTGTCACCTCTCTCTTCATATTACGCCACCAGTAAACCCGTTTCAAGTTCTGATACATCTTCGTACTACCTGGGTGCATGGAAAATGGGGAACTGTGAGCCTCAGATAATAATTCTGTTTTAACCGCACTATCTGATGGCACACAGAGGCGCCTCTCAAACAAAAGTCCACCATCAGAGGATATGGAGAACTCAACAGCTTGCCGTGCTTCTGCTAGGCAACACTTCTCAACCAAGTAAGGATCGTTACTCTAAGCTTCAATGATCTTCTGCCTCAAAGTCGGCTGCACCGTCAACTGGGCTAACTACAAAGTGACTGCCCCTACTGACACTGCAATCTCAGCCGTCTCAAAATCTCGATGCAATGGGGCCTGTCGGGTAATAAGTGCTACTGAATGTGATACCTTTCTACTAAGAGCATCAGCTACCACATTCGCCTTGCCTGGATAATACAATATCTCACAATCGTAATCTTTCATTAATTCAAGCCATCTTCGCTGTCTCATATTCAATTCCTTCTGAGTGAAGAAGTATTTCAAGCTTTTATGATCCGTGAAGATCTGTATCTTTTCACCATACAAGCACTACTACAAATATGGGTTTTAATGATACAAGTTTTGCGTCATAAAGACTTTCAACGACACAATTTTTGCGTCATTGAAGCCACTGTCAAGAAAGGCTATTTAACGACACTTTGAAAAATGTGTCCTTAAATATGCTTAGATGACACCAAAATTGTGTCATTAATACCTTTACCTTGACGCCATAAATATGTTATCGTTATCTATAACTCGACACCAATATATTGTCATCAATACCCTTATATTGACGCAAATCATGTGTCACCGTTATGTATACCTTGACACTAATATATTGTCATTAATACTTTTAGATTGACGTTTTAAATGTGTCACCGTTATCTATTACTCGACACAAATTTATTGTCATTAATAACTTTATATTGACGCTTTAAATATGTCACCGTTATCTATACCTTGACACAAATATATTGTCATTAATACCCTTACATTGACACTTTAAATGTGTCACCGTAATCTGTCACTCGACATAAATATATTGTCAGTAATACTATTACATTGACAATTTAAATGTGTCACCGTTATCTATCACTCGACACCAATATATTGTCATTAATACTCTTACAACGACGCTTTAAGTGTGTCACCTTTCAATATAACTCAACACTAATATATTGTCGTTGTAAATATTTCGTTACACAAAATTGTTGTCAAGAAAATGTGCTTTAACGACACTGTTTCTGTTTAATAAAGGCTTATATGTCGACACATGTTTGGTGTCGTTATTCTTCATTTTCGCAACACATATTTTTCTGTCATATATTTCTTCTTTCAAAAAAATTAAATACTAAATTTCAGCATTACCCACATATGTTTGGAAAGATATTTATATTTGATAATAAAAAATATAACTTACATTATCGGTAACGATTTTACAATAATCCAAAAGATAAATTTACTGTAATATTACATGTATGTGTGACCTAATCTAATCAAACTGACGCATAAATGAGAACTTGATCGATACCATGGTCCATGGATTCTTCAACTACCTACAAATTTGAAGAAAATGAACCTTAGCCAACATTCATTGCGAAAAATGCATAAGCATAAGCATAAGCATAAACATTAAGTACATGCCAAACAAAAATCACCTTCTTAATAAGCAGACCAATAAACTTTTCAAAATAAGCGTCCAAAGTTAATACAACCAAGGTTTTTAATAAAAGACTCATAAAGAATGCAAAAGATAAAAAAAACACTAACTACATAAGCATAGACAAAAGCATAGTATATAAATGTTGCAAATGTAAGTTTCGATTCAATCTTTACAGACCAAGCAATGTTCTAGTCTGCATCAAATTGAAACTTAGCATAAACTTACCCTTAGTCCACCTCCTCCAAAGTAAATATAAAACAACATGATTCCTATAACATATGTCTAAGCGGATTGAAAAAATAGCTTTTCAATGACTACCATACCTGCAGAATAGTTAACACAACAAAGTAAAGTTCCCAAGTATGTGTCAACATGATTCCTAAAACATATGTCTAAGCGGATCGCACAAAATAAATTTTCAATTGTTACCACTGCAGGATAGTCAAAGCAACATTCCTAAATACATGTTAACATGATTCCTAAAATAAAATAGTTAAGTTACATTACAAAACATAAAGCACGCTTACCTCTTTCTTTTACTAAATCTCCACCCCCATATCTTGATTACCCTCCACAGAGGTTTCTTCTTTCTTGCAAGTTCGGAAGCCCTAATAATGAATAGCAAACTACGTTAGTTATACAATTATTGTTTCATATGTAATATATTAACTCATTATTTGATTCCTAACGGAGTTCATGATAAATTAAGTTAACATCATTTTCAAAGTTATTCCAAGAACAAAAGTTGCAACCAGTGTTATGAGAAAACAACTGTTATGAGAAAACAACAACAATGTAACAAATAACAAACACTTTAAAATTTTACGTACTCCAAAAATCCAAATAATATATAAAATCCAGTTGCAAAATAAGTAAGTTTCAAAACTTTCTTACCATGAAGATTGGGAAGTGTTGCTATCAAAGATCTCTTGTAGTTCCTCTTCTATCAAATTCAACCCAAAAAATCGAGTAGACAATATATTGATCTAAATAATCCTTGTTTTTTCATGGGAACCATAAAATTAAGAAAACATCATCATTGACATTCAACACCTAAGCAAATCTTTAATGGCTTAAATTGAGAAGTCCTAGTTTTGTATCTTATCCTCTTATAGTTTTTAATTTAGTCTATCACTATTCGTAAATGTTAAAATTAGATGATAATGAAACTTATGTAGCATGATACTTCATAGATTGGCAGAAGTTCGGAAAAGCAAAAAAAGTCATCTAAGTAAGGAAAAATGAAATTTTTTTACTAATTAAAAAATATAATATACTAGTTGCAAGCCAAGAACCATAAAATCCATAAATGAACATTATTCCTTTCCGTCTCAAATTTTTATATCCATATGGCAAAAAACAAATGAAATTTTCATACATTTTGCAATTATAGAAATTGAAAAATAAATAAATAAATAAATAAATAGATAAATAATAATAATAATAATAATAATAATAATAGCAAAACAATGTGAAATATGACAAATATAGATTGGAAAATAATACAGGTTGGCAAATGATTTGGCAAATAATACAGCAAACAATATAGTTGACAAATAATATAATATAAGGTTGAGAAATACTATATTGGAAATATTATACAGATTGAGAATAAATATATTGGAAATAATACAAAATAATATATTGAAAATAATATAAAATAGTATATTGAAAATAATATAAAATAGTATATCGAAAATAATATAAAATAGTATATCGGATATAATATAAAATAATATATCGGATATAATATAAAATAATATATCTAATATAATATACAAGTTGAGAAATAATACAGGTTTGTGAAATAAATATCAAACCTAACAAACTATTCTGTATTTTACAAGTCTAATCAATTAATAAACAGTAAACCAAAAAATTAACGATAGCCAAATTAAATCAATTGGCTTAAACATAACAAATTTAAAGAATATAAAATAAAATGACCTAAATCTAACAAATTTGAATCCGTTGGCCTAGATCTACTAAATTTGAAGCAATCATAAATTCAATTGACCTAAACCTAACAAAATTAAAAGCTCAAATGACCTAAATCTAACAAATTCGAAGCAAATTGAAATTAATTGACCTAAACAACAATAAATTCAATTGACCTAAATTTGAAAAACAATAAAAGCAAACTAACCCTAACAAAATTAAAGTCACCTTAAAATTAGTTAACGAAATTACAACAAAAACAAGTTTGAAAAACTACATCCTTATAATTGATCACACTCTCAAAAGGGAAGGGAAAGGGAGAAAATTAAAAAAAAAAAAAAAAAACACTTGAAGACCAATTTGACAGAATAGTTTTAAAAAAGTTAAGAAATTAAAAAAAAAAGTTAAAAAGTTACCTTTGACAGAATAGTTTTCTTAGCTTTTTTTCGATCCTTCCAATTCATCTCAAACGTACCCTCCAAAAAAAATCCTCATTTATTTTTATAGTGGAGAAGGTGGAGTGAGAGAGAAATTTGGGTTAGTTGAGGGAAAATAGAGAGGAGAGTGGAGAAGGTGGGAGTGGAGAGAAAATTGGATGAGTCAGAGGAAAAATAGGAAAGAGACTGATATTCATTTTTATTAAAAAAAAAAGAAAAAGTTAAATTCAAATTCAAATCCAACTCTCAAAATAAAATAAAAATAAAGTAAAATAAAGTAAATAAATAAAATAAAATAAAATAATAAATAAATGACAAAATGTTGTATCTACAACTTCTTAGAAAATTACCCCTCCATTGGATCAAAAAATATTTCTTGTAGACAAAGATAATCAATTGAATTTTGTACTTTAATATTCTAAACAAAATGTATCTTGCATACTAATTAAACAATCAAGAGCAAATTAAAAGATTGTTTCATAGAGATCACATGGAATTGAATTCGTTCTTGAACAAAAATTAAAAAATCAACATGCTAAATTAGAAGAAAAATGAAAGAAACTCTCAAATAAATTGATACCCATGATCCTCTTACCTCTTAGAAGATTACCCCTCTATTGGAATAAAATATTGATGGAATATATTTTAGAGAAAAAATGACAGAATGAGATGGGAGAGTTCTGAAAAAATGATATTTAAAGAGAATTTGGGTGAAAATTGGAGTTGAATTTATGAATGGATCAAATATAACTGAACATAAGATTTACAGAAAAATCTCTTATATATAGAAAGCAAATGAAAATAACCGCTTCATAGGTTTCGAACTCATAACTTCAGGGCCAGGCGCGCGCTCAATTTGACGGAAATGAGAGGATTTTCGAAAAGTTGTTATATATTTACAAGATTGCCATTGAAAATATGTGAGAAAAAATGATTTGCAGGCTATGAGATTCGAACACAGCACATGAGGAGAAGACGACACGTTGCATGCGTAGATTGGCTGAAGAGTGGAGAAGGTGGGTGCATGAAGTCTTTCGAAAATGGGAAATAAAGGAATACGCTCGGCTAGGATTCAAACTCACGACCTTGAATGTCAATGATTTTTTGATGATTAACGACGCTTTAAATGTGTCAAGAAAAATTAAATTGTGTCAATAGAATTGTGTCAATAAATAATTTTCAACGACACAATTATACCGCACCCCATCTTTTTTATTTTCAACGACACAATACCTTGATTAGTGGTGTCATTAAAACCCATTTTTCTAGTAGTCGGAGGAGAAGAGAAATCGGAGTAGCCAAGATTCTTCGATGGTAGTCTCTTAGATTGGTGGGTTCGACAGTAGTCTCTTAGATAATGTTTGCTTGTTTGACGGTGTGAGATTAGTGGGTTTGACGACAGTCTCTTGGATTTGGAGATGAGTTACGTTGTTTTCCGTTTTTTGGTAGGGAGAGAGAGAAAAGGTCAAAGCAAATTGTAAAACTCTTTCTGAATGTCGTACGAAGAGGAAATTGGAAAATTTTGAATTTTTGGTTTTCTTATTTCAAAATTTATTTAATGACACAAAGAATTTGTCGTTAATTAACGACACTTTAAATGTGTCAATAAAAATTAAATTGTGACAGTAGAATTGTGTCAAGAAATAGTGTGTCACTTCTATTTTCAACGACACATTTTACTCCCACCCTACCCTTTTTTTATTTTTAACGACACAATGTTTTGATTTGTAGTGTCGTTAAAACCCAAATTTGTACTAGTGAAGTAATGCCTCCACATCTTCAGTGCAAAAACTACTGCTGCCAACTCTAAATCATGTGTAGGGTAATTCTGCTCATGACTCTTCAACTGACGAGAAGCATAAGCGACTACCTTACCTTGTTGCATCAATACACAACCCAAACCTTTCTTAGAAGCATCACTGTAAATCACAAAACTCCCTGAACCATCAGGTACAGTAAGAACCGGTGCAGTAACTAGCTTCTGTTTAAGGTTCTGGAAACTGTCTTCACAGGCCTTGCTCCAAACAAAAGGAGTCCCCTTCCTGGTCAATTGAGTAAGAGGAGTAGCTATACGAGAAAAGTTCTCCACAAACCGTCGATAATAACCTGCTAAGCCCAGAAAACTACGAACCTCACTGACTGTGGAAGGTCGGGGCCAACTAGTGACTGCCTCTATCTTAGTTGGATCCACAGAAACCCCAGCCTTAGAAACCACATGGCCTATAAAGGATACCTGCTTCAACCAAAACTCACATTTCGAGAACTTTGCATACAATTTATTAGCTCGAAGGGTTTGTAGAACCATACGTAAATGCTTCTCATGCTCGGCCTCTGTCTTGGAATATATCAAAATATCATCAATAAACACGATCACAAAAGTGTCTAGGAACTCTCTAAACACTCTGTTCATCAAATCCATGAACACTGCCAGAGTGTTTGTCAAACCAAACGACATTACAATAAACTCATAGTACCCATATCTGGAACGAAAGGCCGTCTTTGGTACATCGCTATCCTTAATCCTCAGCTGATAATATCCCGACCGAAGGTCGATCTTAGAGAACACTGTAGCTCCCTGTAACTGGTCAAACAGATCGTCGATCCTGGGTAAGGGATATTTGTTCTTAACGGTTACCTTATTCAACTCCTTATAGTCAATACATAGGCGCATCGATCCATCCTTCTTCTTAACAAATAAAACTGGTGCACCCCAAGGTGACACACTCGGTTGAATGAAGCCTTTATCAAGCAACTCCTGTAACTGCACTTTCAGCTCTTTCAATTCTACTGGGGCCATTCTGTATGGAGTTCTGGATATAGGAACCGTACCCGGCTCCAGCTCTATGGCAAACTCAATCTCTCTATGAGGAGGTAACCTTGGAAGTTCTTCAGGAAAGACATCCGGATAGTCCCTCACCACTGGTTCTGATGACAAGGACACATCAACCTCTCTAGTATCCACCACACTCGCTAAGATACTCCAAGTACCTAGACTAAGCAGTTTGCTGACCCTCATAGCTGAGATTACCTTAGGTAACGACCTTGATCCTTCTCCCTTAAAATTAAAACTGGCCATCAAGGGAGGGTTAAATGTTACCTCCTTACGGGAACAATCTATGCTAGCATGGTTAGCAGCTAGCCAATCCATACCCAGAATTACATCAAAGTCGAGCATGTCAAGGACTAACAACGTTACTTCAATCACATGACCTGCTATCTCAATCCGGCATGCTTTCACCTTTTCTTTCAACAACATATTCTCCCCAGAAGGAGTAGATACTGATAAAACATGGTGTAAGGGCTCTACCTCTAAGCGGGCATGCAACACAAATGCAGAGGAGATAAAGGAACGTGACGAACCAGAATAAAACAAAACTAAGGCAATGCCCCATCACTGGAAGCGTACCTATCACCATTGTGCCTGCTCTCTCAGCCTCAGTCTTATTTGTAGCAAAGACTTTACTCTGATGTGGAGCACCTGCTTTCTGATTCTGTGCACTCCCGGTAAGTCTCATCGGGCATCTGTCAGTTGTATGTCCCTCTTGCCTACACTTGAAGCAAGTCCTAGTCCTAAATAAACAACGGCCCAGATGGTGCTTCCCACAATTGGTACACAAAAGTTTCCCTCTGGCAGCTTCCTCTGCCTTAAAAGGTTTCTGCTAGAGGCGGCGAAACTCACCACCTGATCTGAAGTTTCGCTGTGGCACTGAAATAGGCTGCTGCTCAGCCTTCCTTTTCTGTCCTGAGGTCGAACCTCTACCTGCAACCTTGAATGAGTTATCCCTCTCCTGTAAACTGAGATCCACTGCCAGGCACAGTGCATCGGCATGAGTGGCGGGTCGGAAGGCTCGAATCAAACTCTGGATGTCTAGCCTAAGGCCTCCAACCCTATGCGCACCTCTTCTTGGCGGCATTTCCCTAGCAACCACCAATAATTCCTTTAGTCTCAAATGATAATTAACTTCGCAGTTTAACTCAGGTAAGGTAATGCATAAAGAGTTATACATATAATTTCATGAAAGCGTACCTGACGAGTGGCAAAGGATTGTTTTAGCCATAAGGACACAAGAACACAAACTCACATCGTAAGTCAGTTTGCAGAACCTAAAACTTAGGCTCTGATACCAACTGTAACGACCCAACTTTCCGGACTAAACTGAGGTCACTACGTAGTACTCAGACTCGACAGTAAAACACACAAACTCATAAAAGACCGGCTACGATTCATTAAAAATGTTTAAAATATCACAAAGCAAATTTCAGTCCCTATTTTAAATTATGTTCCCAAGAGTTCCAAAATATAGTGCTCAAATCATCAAAACCACCAATCAAATGTTCTAACCATGACTCGATCTGACAATGAAAAATAACAAGTAACAAAATACATCAGCGGAAGCATAAAGAAAACTAGACGCATCCATACGGCCTTCACGCATCCTTCTTGCCCCTCGTCGATCTGCCTCTCGCCATACCCTTACCTGAAAGAAAAATTTAAGAGAAAAAGGGTGAGTATAAGATATACCCAGTAAGAGACCCACTACTGGGCCCATTAGGGTAATAACAATTAACTTCCTATTCAGGGGTACCCTACATAAACAGTCTAGTGGTTCCGTAGAACGTACACATCAGTCTAGTGATCCCAAAGGATGCACATATCAGTCTAGTGATCCCAAAGGATACACATATCAGTCTAGTGATCCCGAAGGATGCACATATCAGTCTAGTGATCCCGAACGATACACATATCAGTCGAGGAATCCCGAAGGACACCATGCCTGTAAGGTACACTACCCCATAGATAAAGCTAACCGTTACCCCACAGCCTATACTAAACCATCTACAATAGTCACATCCCGATAATGTTCAAACTAAAAGTTCAGTCATAGGCTTAGCCAGTCAGACAATTTATGTTTAAACAACTATCTCCTCAGTTGCTATATGCATATCCAATTCACACATCATTGTCACATTTCTTTAAATCCAGTCAGCTAGTTAAATCGTCACTTTGTAAAGTCACCTGACGATACTTTGACTCAGTTCAAACCCTAGCGTATCCACAGGTAATCTATGTTATGCGTAACGGCCACATTATGCATAACAATCATATTCAGTCTATAGCACAGTTCAACAGTGTATACTCAATGTACACAAGAGGTTTCCGAACTCTTAATCCTTCCACGACATAAGTTTATAACCAGTGTCCCGACAACAGACTTCAACTTTACATAACATTAAGACTTCATAGTCCGTCGACATACTATTCCAGTTCACAACATAGCTCACCAACATAACTACAATACACAGAACATATGGGCATCGATGTCTACCTGAATGTGCTTCTTCCAAGACCTTTGTTGATCGCTCTTTTCCTTGGCATCGTAGAAGAAGACCTTTATATGAGCATCGATAAAGTGTCATTGTAATAAATAAATCACGTAGCTCTTCTTCGTATCTCAGCTCAATGTCGAAGATTGGTGGAAAGTTTGTCATGCTCTAAATAGTCTATAATGGGTTGACGCCAGTCCTCTTAATTAATTGCATACATCGATATCATATTAGCTTCTTCATATTGACTTTCAATTGAGGGCACGATCCACTTCTGGCAAAGGGAAATGTTTATTGGTACGTCTTCTGAGACTGTTCAAGCAGTGACCAAGTTTGCAAGCGCATCAACTTTCTTATTTTCTAATCTCGGTATATGCTCTAATATTATGCCGTCGAATCTGTCCATTAATCTTCTAGCATAAACGAAGTAGGGCTTCAAGTCTTGATGATTTACCTCATATTGATAGGAGAGCTGATTTATGACTAACTTTGAATCGTCGAATATTTCTATGTACTTTATCCCAAATTTTGAAGTCATTTGCGGGCCAATGATTAGGGCTTGGTACTTAGCAACAATATTTGAACACAACTTACCGAGTGTGAAGCTATATGGCAACATATGTTTCTCGGGAGAGATGAAGACAATGCCGACACCAACTCCACTTCTTCGTGTCGTACGATTAAAGAATATGGTCTAAGGCTCCATGTTTTCAACCAACAATACTTCTTCATTAGGTAAGTCATCACATAATTCCCAATTTGATGGAACTGGATGATTAGCTAGGAAATCTGCCAATGCTTAGCCCTTTACTACTTTTTGGGGGATATATACAATATCATATCTCGAGATGACTGGCTTTAATAAGATATATTTAACAGGGTCAGCTTTTGCCACCAAATGTATAGTGAAGGCTTGTATATAATGTCTCAGTTTATCTATTGCAAAGAAGAGAGAAAGACACATTTTCTCAATTGGAGAATAATTCAATTTAGCTCCTGTCAGAGCTCTACTTAGATAGTAGAGTGCGCATTCCTTACCTTTATCATTTTTTTGTGTAAGTAATGCCCCGAGTGAAGCCTCTTGAGCCGCGATATACAATATCAACGCACTCAAGATCGAAGAGTTAAACAAATACTTCTTTATGCTATCAAATGCATTTTGGCATGACTAATCCCAATCAAATACTGCATCATTCCTCATCAATCTCTGGAATGATTGACATCGACCCGCAAGTTAGATATAAACCTTCTGATGTAAGCCAAACGACCTTGCAATCGTCCGAACTCGTGCGAGTTCTTCGAACTTGGCATCTTCTGTATAACCTCAATTTTAGATTGATCAACTTCAATTCCACGATGTCTAACTATAAATCCCACAAACTTTCCTGAAGTCATGTCGAATGCACACTTAAGAGGGTTCATTCTTAGTTGATATTTTTTTAGGCGATCATGTACAAGCTTTATATCTTTCAGGTGATTATATTTCTTCTTGGACTTCACTACAAGATCGTCAAATAACATTCAATGTGTTTATGTAGCAAATCATCAAAGATCCTTTGCATAGCACGCTGGTATGCGGCACCTGCATTTTTCAATCCGAAAGGATTACCTTATAACAGTATATATCTTTTGGAGTTTGAAATATTGTTTTCTCTTCATCATTTAGAGCCATTCGAATCTGGTTATATCCTAACAATCCATCCATGAAAGATAAAGATTCATGCCCTGTGGTTGCATCTATCATGATTTTCATAATAGGCAAAGGAAAGTCATCTTTTGGGCATGCGTTATTTAGGTCGCAAAAATCAACACAAACACGTAGTTAGTAATTCTTGTTTCTTACTGGACCAATATTAGCTATCCACATTGGGTACTTGACTTCACGAATAAATCCAGCCTCAATGAGCTTATTTACCTCTTCCTCAATTTGAGAAATGAGTTCAAGTCGAAATATTTGTTGGACTTGCTTGATTGGCTGATGCTCTGGTTTGATTGCTAAGCCATGAATGACCACCTTTGAATTGAGTCTAGGCATTCCTTATATTTCAATGCAAAGATATCTTTATATGCTTTGAGTAAGCTCACATACTCATTTTCATCATCATAAAAAAGTTGGACACTTATAAAGGTTGGACGAGGCTCTTCTATCGTACCAAGATTGACTTCTTTTAACTCATCAATCATTGATTTATCCCGTCCTCAAGTGATAACGGAGCAGCTTCGGCATCTTCTTTAAATGTCTCATGGTCGGATGCCTCTTCTATTGTAACATGACCACAATTTGCCACATCTACTTCATCTTCTGGTTCATTATTTTTAGGTCAAGTAAAAACATCGTCATGTCACTTTACTTTCAATGAACCCTCTGTATTTACTGAGACAAACATCTTTCTTTTCATTCTTGACGAAGCTGCACTACGGACTTCCTCGCCCCGTATCACTAAGCCAGGTTTGCTTGATACGGATATGAGAGGTTTCTTTTGGCCTCTTGTTACCGACATGTTTAACCTTTTGAAGACAGATTCTCTTGTGGCCAAACTTGGGCTTGTAAATTGTACTTTCTTTGCAGTTGTGTTTAGCCTTTAAAAGACAGAAAGTCGAGTGGAGCCAGAAGTTGAACCTTGATTTGTCATCCGCTGTCGATGTACTCAACCTTTGGAAGACTAAAGGATGTGTAGCAGAAGAAGTAATGTGATAAAAAATGGAACTCCTTTGACTTTTGTCTTTTTCACCTTCTTTCATAATCTTTGCTTTCTTCAACTGTAATGTGGTATACATTAGCAACTTTTAATTTTCTTTTACTAGTTATTCGCACTGGTTCGAAAGACTTATATCCAACTCCAACTTTGGAATTAGGTATAGAATATCCTTGTTTCTGAAGCTTCTTTCACATAGGTGAAAGTTTGGGCCTTTCATTGAATATTTTCATGCTTTCAAGCTCAGTACGAGTTGTAAAGTCATAACCTACCTTTGCCATCAACTTATATGCCTTTGGGTTGAATCCCTTCATTGTTCATCTTTCTAGAAGGCATGCCTCTAAGCCCAGTTTTCTCAAGTCTTTTTTCTTCTCCTTTGTCTATCTTGGTAAGTGGCGTGGTGAAGTTTTCCTAATATCTCGATGCATCCGACCATCAGATTTTTGAACATTTTACGAATAGTGATTTTCCCTTCTTACATCGAGACAGATGAATATAGCATAAAACAGAGGAATTTGAGACTTCCTCTTGTGGGACTGCTATCTTTTCACTCTTTGGTGCCTCTAACTTTGCTTGGGACGTTGGTTCATCATTTTCTTGACCATTGAGTGCATCCCCTTCATTTGATTTCATTGTTGTGACCATTCCTTGCTTGTGCTTATAAGTGCCTTTAACCACAGAAACTTCAATTGATATGCTTCACTCACATTATCACTTTTTGTGTAAACTTTTGCATAGCAAAGTGAGACTCGGTCTTTGAAAATGGTTTAGTGTCAGCATCAACGTTCTTAATTCCCTATTTATAAAATTTAAAACATTGATGGAGCGTGGAGGTTACTATTCCATTTTCATGTATCCATGGATGCCTAATAACATTTTATAAGTAGTCCTCGAATCGATCACATGAAATATTGTGCTTGCTTGCAGATCCCCTATGGTGATCTCCAAACGAACAGTGTCATTGCCCGTTGTGCTCCTTGATTAAAGCCTTCAATCACCAGTTTACTGTTTGATAACTCTTCAATTAAGATATCTAATTGATTCATTGTTGACTTTGGCAGAATGTTGACGGTAGAACCATCATCAATGAGAATTTGATTGAGCTTTTGCTCTCGAATATATTCTGACACATATAAAGGTTTGTTATGAAGCTTTGACCCAAGTAGAAAATCTCCATCACTCAATGATATTGATATATAACAGGAATCACACGCCTTCGTTGGTGATGCAACAATAGTTGAGACATCATCATTTTTTAATATCTCGATATTGTATCCCTGACTTCTCGCGATAGTGTCAACAAATCATTTATGCCTAAAGATATCAAATCCTCTAGCTTGGGTGTCACCTCCATCGAATTTGAGGGGGAAGCGTCATCCTCAGTTGTACTGATAGTATGGCACGAGATAATTTCCATCGAAAAGTTTTCAGGAAAAAAGTCCTTTAGAGTTATTGGTTGTTGTGGTCAAGGAAGCTCCTCACTTTCTTCAATGATCGATAGAAGCTTTCAAGCATTCTTACTTGTCTTTCTTCTTTGAGACTTACTCTTCCTCTTATACTCTCGATACGAGCGAGATTCTTTTTAAGAAAAATTTTGTTTGTGCTTCTTTTGACGCGTTAGCAGTGTCCATCCCTTATCAGCATCATCTACCTACTTTTCTTCTTCCTTGGAGCAAACAGTCTGGAAGTCATTATTTTATAAGACCTATGGTGAAGAATATATAACAACAGACTCTAATGATCCAAATTGGATTAGATTCCCTATAGCAGACAATCGACTATCTGGTTGAATGATTACTACGACATGATTTGTTTGTGCCACATCATCAAGATCTAGCTCAATCTTTTTGTCTAGAGCTAACTTTAGAATTAACTCCTTTAATACAAAACATTTTTCAACAGGATGGTTGATGACTCGATGATATTTGCAGTAATTGAGATCATTTACTCTCCCCATTTATGCAAGTCGTTTACATTCAAGAAGTTGAATGAGTTGCTTTTCAGTAGTTGCTCTAATATGTCGGGTAAGTCAGAGTCTAAAAAAGGCTAAACTTTTTCTTCTCTCTTTCAACGTCGGACATCTTTTTTCGCCTTCATCTTGACGTTTTTCCACTTTCTTTTCCATGAAGACAAACTTTAAAAGGGTCGTGTTGACGACCATAGCCTCCTTCGTAGCACCCTTCGATTCCTTTTGGGTGCTCTTCACTTTTTTTTTCTTTTCTAATTTTTTAGACTAGTAGATCATTGTTTCCTCTATTAGCAATACTTAGCTCCATATCATTAGCTCTAGTTGCTAACTCTTTAAAGGTGCAAAGTTATTCCCTACAAGATGTACAGGAGCCCCCAATGCATTCCTTGAGTGCACATTTCAACTGCTGACAATTCAGTTAATCTATCTTTGCAGTCAAGGCTTAATGCTCTTTAGTGATTAATATAGTCAATGACTGGCTCACCCTTTCGCTGCTTGGTGGCAGTTAACTCTATCATGCTAACAATACGTTAGGTGTTGTAGAAACGATTGAGAAAGTCCCTTTTAAGCTGCTCCCAACTATCAATGGATTCGGGCTCCAAGTCGGTGTACCAGTCAAAGGCATTTCCTTTGAGAGTTCAAACGAACTGTTTGAATAACAAATCTTCTCATGTACCAACAGTTTCACATGTTTTGATGAAATGAGCAACATGTTGTTTTGGGTTGCCCTTTCCATCAAACTGTTGGAACTTGGGTGGCTGGCATCCATGTGGCATCCTCAGATTGTCAATCCTCTTCATATATGACTTGAAATATAAAGAGAAAGTTTGAGCAGGTCCACCGTATTGAGTTTTGATGGAGTTTGCAATCATCTCTTGCAACTGCTGGACAGACAACGGTGTAATTATGTCGAATTTTATGGTTTACTTTCTTGCATAATTGTCTTCCCTTTGTCAACATTCTTGATAGTGTGTGTGAGTGTGACTTGATTCAGTAGCATCGCGAATCTCAATGTGATTCTTTACCGATGCAATTTCAAAATCTCTTTCCTCAACCGCCTTCATGAGCATGTTAACCTTTTTTTTTAGCTCTGCCATTCTATATTTGCTTGTATCCACGTCAGTCACCATAACTAACATTATATTTGGATGAGGCACCTCCTCGTTTGAGCGCTCAAATGATGAGTTGTGTTCATCAAGCACAGGATTTTCTTTGATTATGATTCCACCTTTTGGTGGCTTGGATATTTGTTACCAAATATTCTTTGCGACTTCAAAGGATGGCGTATTCTCAGACGATCGAATCTCCCTTGAGTGGCAACAAGTATTTGGTTGCTTGTTGATGTCGCTGAGAGTTTTGGAAGTGTTACCTTGAGTTGTCATGATTTCTTTAGACGTTCTTCAAAAGGAGAAAGAGATGAAAGGTAGAGACGGTCCCACTGGACGTGCCAAACTGTTCACACAAGATTTTTGAAGAAATGTAATTATTGGAATTGAACTTTGTATATTGATTTATATATTGTGAATATAATCTCTAGTATTTACTCCTTTGATTCTTTCTCTCGCGTACAATTTAAACTTAGAACTTTGTGGTCCTTAATCTTCAGGAATTTGTAGTTGCAAGTCGATTCGAGCTTCAATCTTCTGAAATTGTAGGAAAGTTTAATCTTCCAAGTCTTTGATCTTTCAGATGATGATAATCTCGAGGTTGATAAGAACTTGCACGTCTTGAGAGCTTTTAGAAGTTTGTGTCTTCAATTCTTCAGACCTTCAGTTCTTCGTTCAATCAAAAGATCTTAAAATGAATGGCAAAGTTCTCTATTTATAGAGAAATTTCATGGGCTTTAGGTGGGCTTGAGCCTATTTGCTTGTTGGGCTTGGACTTGGACCCATTTGCTTGTTGGGCTTAGGCTTGAGTCCTTTACTTGGTGGGATCAAGTCCATTTCTTTGCCCATTTTTTATATTTAGGGGCTAATTGGATTGCGTATGATAATACTTGACTACTCGAACTCAATGAAATTATAATTAGCACAAATTTTACTGTGATGACGTGACATAATTTAATTGGCCGAAATTTATTGCTCAACAAAGAAAATAAAAAGGAATGGCAAACCTAGAATATTTTTTAAAAATTGGCTAGCTTCATTCATTTCTTTATACGAGTCGTAAATATTTTACCGATTTATTATATTTATGAAAATTAATCTTTTTTAAATTATAATTTTTAAAGAATTTTTAAAAATCAAACTCAATAGATATTTGAATTACAAAACAAAGAAATTATATAACTAAAAGTAGTTACTTTTAAACGAATTTTGGAAAAAGAAAAAAAAAACATTTTGTTTTCTCAGTTTAGACAAAAGAGTTCATTTGGTGTCTTATATTTCAAAGGGGTCTTTTCAAAATTATAACAAAGCGGCAAAATATTTACACTGTATAAAACAATTTCGAAAACGAAAAAAGCTCATAGGTGATGGAAAAACAAAAAAAAAAAAACAAAAGAGACATGCAGTAGTGGAAGATAAAGATCATGTTTTACAATATATGCATCTAAACGATTTAGAAGCTAACATGCATATGCTATGCAATGGACCTAAACGAAGAGAGAGGAAGGTAAACGATGAACTTACCTTTGTAGTTCTCTACTTCTTTGATCCAAAACTTCTTCTCTTCCTGAAAATCACGAGCAAGGACAACCACTAAACTGACCTACTATGCTCAGGTCCAAGAACTGAGTTGTGGGACTCGGCTATGCGAAGAGAATTTTGAGAGGGATGGAAGTCAATCGTTTAGGTGTTTTTTTTCAGAGAAAACCTCTTACTTTTCTCACTCGGTAATGAGAAGTTTTATATGAAATTTACATGCAAATTGCATGTAAATTATTTCATATCTTATCAACACCTAATCAAATCATTAACTCTTTAATGAAATTAGTGGGCTTCAATTCATAACCGGCTGCCACATTTCCCATTAACGTTAATTAATAAAGTAATTAGTCATAAGGGTACTTTGGTCATTTGACCAACTTAAGTCAAAGTCAAACTTTGACTTTTCCTAGTCAAAAGTCAACTTTTTGACTTTTTACTAATTTTTCCATCTTCACTAATTCTAACCTCCCGAGTATGAATCCGTATTCATTTCTCTAGAATTCAAATCATATTTGAATATAAATTCGGTCAATGTTCATAATCAACATGTTGACTTTTTGACCGTTCTCTAAACTTTGTAAGCTTTTAAATATGAATCTATATTCATATTTGTTTAAATCATATTTAAACACAAACTTAAAGTTTATTTTTACTGACTTATATCTTATATATTTGTCGGTTTTTCTCTCTTTATCTTTATTCGAACAATTCGAATTACTTCAACATACTTGTTCTTAGTTGAATCCATATGAGCTAGTAGGGGAACCTAATGGACCTATAGATCATGGGCTCCAACGATTCAAGATTAACTGGCTAAACTCTTTTAGACCAAGGTTAATCAACATTCGTTAACTAAAGATTCATTCCACTAAAGACTCTTAGTTGCACTCCCCTTACTATAGATATATTTTTGTCCACCTGATATAACCATAATGGGTAAGTCGATCCTTCACAGGTTGTTCGTAATCTTGACTGGGTCAAAATACCGTTTTACCCCTCGAGATTATATCTTGCTTTTTAAGACCCACTGATCCACTATTGAACAATTGGTTTAAGGTCTAACCTATAAACCAGAATCCTTCTCGAGCCAATGAGAAGGTGGGGCCCCTTGTTCAAGACTTGGATTCAGTCCTTAAGGGAACAACCTATTTACTATCCCAAAAGTGGGTAGGAGTGAATTCTATCTTGCACCCTATGTCCCTAGCTATCCACTCGGTCTTACCCCTGAAATGGGAGGCTTATTGAGCCAGTGATGTTGAGCTGCCCTCACCTATGCAGATCTAAGGATACTACTGAATGAATAGAAGTTCATAGTTAGCTCAGGATTAAGATCAGGTTACTTAGGTCTTCATAAATGAAATAGTCAGTTTATAGTTTACGGTGTTATAACTAAAAGTGACTACTTCGTGGTTCCAGTCTTATGTAAACCATTTACATAGGACGCCCCTACTCCCATGTCTCTACATGAACGATTCAGGATTACATCGTTTGTACTAACTACGGAGCGAGTCGCATCCATAATGTTTATCCAGAATAAGGCGCCCAACCGTATTCATACACTACATACCATTTGGGCTATTAACTTGAATTTAATCGATGTTTATGTCTTTACATAAAGCTCAAGTATGTATGACAAACTAGTAAATAACCTTGGGACTTTAAATTTATTGGTTTTAAGATTATAGTATTCAATAATAAATTTTATTGAATTAAATAACAAAGTATGAGTTTTAGGACATAAATTCTAACAACAGGTCCACTATGGAAAATACCAAAAATGCCCCATCAACAACGCATGCATAATATATTTAGTACACGATCGTTTAGATTTGGCTATTGTTTGGTACACGATCGTTTAATTTGATTACGTTTAAATTTGGTTACACGATCGTTTAGATTTGAATCTAAATCTAAACAATTTTTTTTCAAAATTTGGTACACGATCGTTTAGATTTGGCTAAATGATTTGTTTTAATTCTTTTGTTACACAATCGTATAGGTCTACACGAAGATTTTTTTTTACACGATCGTTTACCTTTTTTACACGATCGTTTACATTTGACTACTCCAATCTAAATGATTTTTTTCAAGATTATTTATACACGATCTTTTAAACTTTGCAATTTTTTGTACACGGTCATTTAGATTTTGCTTAATTTTAATATATTATTTATATTTAGTACATGATTTTTATATTTATATTTAGTACATGATCTTGTGAACAACCAAATAAAAGTTTGAAAAAAATAGATATTTTATATTTGATACACAATCTTGAACGAAATAACAATTTGAAAAAAAAGAAGAGGAAAAGAAAAAAGATGATGGAAAGAAAGACGATAAAATACACAGATGAAAAGGCGAAGAAAGACAGAGAAGAGAGACGATAAAAGGGAATGACATACATGAAATATTTTAAAAATAGTTAACTATATGGGCTTTGTTACACAGGTCGCAAAAATTTTACCCGTTTGTTATATTTATGAAAGTTTCCCTATTTCAAATTAGTCATTTTAATTCAACTTCCATGATTAGGTTTAAAATGTCTCTACAAACAGAATAATTAAATCTAAATAAAATAGTGGCTAAATGAATCTTCAGCCCAGGATAATGTTTGGGATTTATTTTTTAAATTATGGATTAGGTTCCTCCATACGAAGCGATTTGTTGACAGTCAACATGATTTATTTGGTCAAGTTCATCAGAACTTGAAAACAGATGATAGAGAATGACGGGAAAAATTAACACAAAATAACTACAATACATCATCCAAATCGTGGGAGTAGAAAAATTGTCATAGATTTAAGATTAAGGCAAATCATACTCCTCAAAGGAAAAATCATAGCCCATATGTGTTATCAATATAACTTGACTTAATAGTAAGTAATCAATACAATCAAATAAATTATATTATTGAGATCGAAACAGAAGGCATTCAACTCAATAACTACCCTGAACATTAACCTTCAAAAACTAAATGAGAGAAATGCGTAAGAAAACTAAAAAAAAAATAAGTGCAAATATATAATATTAGTAAACCTTGATAGAAGTAGGAAGGCAGTCAGCTACAAGACCGAATCCATCCTCCTCATTAAAGGATGTCATGCTTGAAGTTTCGTTGAAGGGATGGCTTTCTTGTATAACTTTCATGGAAAAGTTATATAGGATCAATGGTGTATATCTCATGTTATCCTCCATCCATGCAAAGTAAAAAATATAGGGCCAAGAATACAACTATTCAATTTGTTGAATAAAAGAAATCAGAAACTTTCATAACGGCAGCTAACAAGAACATTGAAAATGTTAAAATTCACTCTAGAAACAACTAGGTCGGTAGTAAGATTAAGTGAAATCCCTCCTCCATCCAATAAAGGGGCGTCGTATATGGAAGATCGAATAGGTGGAGATTTTGGAGTTATTGGAAATGGAGAATGGGGAATCAATATCTTATCAATCTACTAATCAATATCCTATAAAGTCAAGCAGAATGTTGGAGGCTTTGAAATCTAGGTAAATAAACTAAAGTTAAACATACTTAGGGTGGATAATGGCGAATAGAGTATTTACGACGAATCAATGACAAGTATGGCGAGCAAGGGAGCTGCGACATTCGAATGGTAGCAGGTAGCGGCAACGTTCAGATGGTAGAAAGTAGAGGCGGCGTTCGGATGGCGGATTGTAAGAAAAGGAAGAGGGAAATCGGAGGGTAGCCACGACGTTCAGAGGGTGGATTGTGAGAAAATGATTAGGAAAAATGGTGGGTAGTCACAAAGTTCGGATGGTGAGTTGCGAGAAGAGGAAGAGGGAAATCAGATGGCACTACAAGAAAATGGGCTTTTAATTGCTTTGGAGGTTAACCCTTTTACAATAGGCTATTAAAAAGAAAAAAAAGGGGGAAAATCCCGCCCAAGAAAAAAAGAAAAAGAGGGAAAAAAAAGGGCAATATGTGCGCGTTTCCTCTTTTTCATTTTCCACATTGCTCTAGTCCGTCTGAAAGGGTATGAAGAATGAAAGGGGCCGATCTGAAAGAATGAAAAACCCTAGTCCTTGGATCTCACGATTTCTGTTCGTCTCTTTACTGCCAGCGGTCGTTCTACCAACGACGACCGTTCAACCGAAAAACAAGAGCAAAAAGTCCCTCCCTCTCTCGACGGCTGTTCAACCGTCTGTCGAACATTGCTCCATCACCGAGCGTTGTTCTTCTTCAATTTGGTCAAGGTCGCTCTGTCGTCGTCGTTCCGAGCGTTCTTCTTCAGCCGAACGTTCATTCGTTCCAAACATCTTCAGCCGAATGTTCATTCGTTCCAAACTTCTTCAGTCGAACGTGAAGGTCAAGCGTTGTTCTATACGCCGTTCTCAACACGCTTCTTGAGGTTTAGATCTTTTCAAGCTTCTTTGCGTTTTTCAGCTTCGATTGGTTCTTCTTCCAGTGTCTTGATTTTGTTAAAGGAGAGTGGTGGAGATTTAATAGTTAGGTTAAATCTTGTGGTACGCCCCCTTCTTCTTTTTTCTTAATCGTTTCATTTCACTCTAAAACATATACTAAATCCTCAAATTTAATTATTTGCCTTCCACTATTTCAAAGTTTGCTGAGCTTCTCCCTATTTTGGAAGTGCTGAAGATTTAATAGTTAGGCTAAATCTTGTGGTACGCCCCCTTTTTCTTCTTCCTTCAATCGCTTTAAATCAAATCTATCACTGCCTTCCTCCACTTTGCCTTCACATACACCATTGTTAACTCTCTCTTTAGGTACGCTTCTTAAATTTTTTGGTTTCTTTTTAATTTTATATATCATCTATTACCTTTAACCTTGATTTTGAATGTTTTTCGAGAAATTCCATTCTGTTTTGCTGTGATGTTATTAAAAATGAATTGTATATGAAAATCTTACTCATCGCATTCCAATTGTGTATTGTTTTCTTTCTTACTATTTAACTTTATTTTGCTTCTTACTATTGTAATTCTCTTTTATTATATTGAAACTTGCTTTACCTTGAGAGGTTGAGCTTCAGGACATAAGCCTCAAAATTCTTTTAAAAGACCTAAAATTTTCTTCTTTGTAAATGGTGCTTACGGTGTTCTGAAATCTGCAAGTCTTTACTGGATACCTGTTAGCTGAATCTCTCATTGGACCTGGAGGTTTAAGCTTTGTCAGTGAAATGTGCAAGTATGTAACATTTATGTCCATCTCATTCAGTTGACAAATTTATGAACTTTTCTCCCTGATTCTTTTCTGTTGTAACATTCTGTTTTATTATAAAGCTAGATTTTCCTTTTTATGTGCTTATGTGAAATTATAGCTTCGATATGTCTTACATTCTGATGAGAGTGTATTCCAGTTGTACAGTGATTTTTTTGTTTTTATTTTAATTAACCTTTCATTTTATTTTATTTTTAAGTTTGTGTATTTTTGTGTTGTATCGCCCAAATGGTCACATTTTCAAGATCACAATTCTGATTTTGATTCTTTGTACAGTGCTTTTCAGTATAGGATGAACTTATCATGCCTCATGGTTTCAGTTCTTTTTCTTTTTAATTTTATTAATCTTGCAAATTCATGTTCTTAGGTAGATTCATTTTTTGGATTTTAGATATGTTGATAAGATGTTTTTGAAAATTTTAGCTATGAATATGAACAAGTATTTGTCAATGTCACACATTTATTATGCACTTGAGTTATGAGTATCCATCCTAATTCCTATATTGTACTCACGTTTATTATGCACTCTTGTTCAAGTGTCTTCAAATATGATTGAAGTGTTTTGGGCAACACTAGTATCTAATTGTTTCCCATCTCTGTGTGCAGTGCCTCTCTTTTTCTCACATATTCTCAAATCTATTTCTTCTACTATCTATTATTGTTATTGTCCAAAATGGTTGCTCGTCATATTTTTATTTATCATCATGCTTTTACACAATCTTTTCATGGAGAGTACTTGTGAAATTTTGTGTGCCGTGAAATTTTGAATCTCAGTCTAGTTATCGCCTGTACAAGCATTGGAATGTATTATGAATTTTGTTTCTGAATGCGGATTATAGTCGAAATAAGAGAGAGTATCGGTATTATAGTCTAAGAGCTCTCTTCCTCTTCCTGTAATTCTTAAATTGTTTCGAATAATCTTTGCTGTATGTCGATATTTTGAGTGAATTACTGCAAAAACTTATGAGTGTATGTCTTTTTATAGTTTGTTCACCTTTTATAACAATGGACTAATTTGTGTTTGGATGAAGTACTTGATAAATGTAGAATGTTAACTTCATTACTTATGTTGTTCAGGTAGTGGAGAGTTCTTTATTAGTTTTATGTTGTCCATATATGTTTTTTTTTTATAGAAACGTATGAGTTATGTATTATTAACAAAGTTTAGGAAGTTGCAACTTAGTACGTACATTCTTTAACTATTAACTTCTATCTAGCTTTTTGAACTAAAATCTTTGTGTATAAACTTAATTATTCGTTTAGTTTTTGTTCATATTTTTTTGTAGGTTGATGAAAGAACAATTGTACAAAGCCCAAGAATGTGATGGCCAAGAATTGTACAAAGCCCTATTACCTTTTTATAACGAATGGATAGTATAGGTTGATCATCATGTTGGATTACATGATATATTAGTGACTATCTTTTTTGAGAATACATAACCATAGAAATAGCATCTTGTACAGAGCATTATAAATATTTTGAGTTGTATTTTGCGCACGGCAATATGTAAGAATCATTTTTTGTTACTTGATTTTTTATGCATATGAGTCATGAACCATAGCATTTGAAATATATTTTCTTCACATAAGTGGGATGATTTTATATGTTGATGTTGGAAATTGAATATTGATATTAAAAAAAGTTTTTATAGATAAAATATGTGAAAATACTACTTTATTAAAGCTTTTATCTAAAGGTATGACTAAAAGTTTAAACTTATTAAAAAATGCTATTACAAATAATAAATAACAATTTATACTTGCTAATAAAAGTTTTTCATAGCTCTAAGAAAACGCTATCAAAATGTACACTTTTCATAGCTTTTACAAGACATTGTGAAAAAGTTTTCATAGCTTTAAGAAAACACTATCATAAATGATATAAATAGAAAATCGCTATTACAAAGTTATTTTCATAACCTTCACAAAACGCTATCAAAATGGATACTTTTTATAGCTTTGGAAAAACGTTATTAAAAATTCAGACTTTTAATAATGTGGGTTGACACGACTTTTTGTAAAACGCTATAAAATGTCTACGATAGCATTTTTAGTGAGCTATCTTAGACCTTTTTTCTTGTAGTGTGGGTAGCGTTGGGGTGCGTTTTGTGAGAAGAGGAAGAGGCAAATTGGGGGTTGTGTGGGAGAGAAAAAATGGGAGGAAAATGTTGGAGGGAAAAAGAAAAAATGAGGAAAATTAAAGAAATTATGTTTTTCTTTAAATCTTATGTCCACGTTATTTTCGTCCTCATATGTATAAATTTTGTGTTGCCATAAATACGTATAAAAAGTGTAGGGTCTTTCACCGTGTAAATTACATTGGCATAAATATGTGTAAATTACGTTGGCAAATATTTAAAATATATGCCCACACACGATACGTGGCCATAAACCAAAATAAACATCGGCAAAAATCCAACATAAAAAATTTCCTTAAAACCACCCAACTTTTTACCCATGTGTATATTTTCGTGGGCAAAAACGATGATGTGCGCGCCCACACAATACACAACTTTTGCCCACATATATATTTTTGTAGGCAAAAACAAAGATGTGTCCATGGAATGAAAACTACATCGACAGATCTTATCTTTGCCCACATTTTGCATTGGCAAAAAAAGATTATCGCCAAAAACCTAAATTCTTGTAGTGACAATTTAACTTATCTATAGTTTTGTATTTCAATTCATATTTTGGTTTTACGATAAATTCATTTTCAACCTTTTTTTTGTATTATAATTAATTATGGAAGACTCACTCTGTCCCACTACTTTTTGAACTTTAATGTTAGAAATATATAAATTATCTATAATATATATAAAAGTCTCAATGTGGAGAAACTTTTTCTCTATTATACCCCTAAGTTTAGTTTCGTGTTTCAATTCATATTTTGGTTTTATGGTAAATTTGTTTTCAATTTTTTTTTTTGTAATCTAATTAATTATGGGAGACTCATACTCTCCCACTACTTTTTGAACTTCAGCGTTGGAAGTATGTAAATTATCTATAATATAAAAGTTTCAATATGGAGAAACTTTCTCTCTATTATACTCTTAAATTTAGTTTTATATTCCAATTCATATTTTGGTTTTATTGGTAAATTCGTTTTAAATTTTTCTTTTTCTTTTTTGTAATATAATTAATTAGGGAAGACTTATTCTCTCCCGCTTTGAACTTCAATGTTGAAAGTATATAAATTAAAGAAAAAACGTTAAAATTTGTAAATTGTGAAAAATTGGAAGGTAAATGATTTTTATTTACATTTTAGAAATTAATTAAAAATTAAAGATCTTACATTAATTCTAATTAGCAATAGACCTTTAAAGATTGGAAAGTTCAAAAGTTTTGTAACATTTCAACTTCACTACTGTATAAAAGACTTCCTTGATTCTTTTTTTACCAACATTATTGAGTATCTTCTTCAATTAGTTCAATTAGTTTGTTAGTCTTTCCCCCTCAAACTTTTCTTGAAAAGTTCAATATTTAGCATGTGAAGATGGAAACTCATTTGAAGAAGATCGAGTGCACATAAAGAAAGACCAAAGATGCGGTTCATTCCTAACACCCCTAACTCAGTTAGTTATGCATACTCAAGAAGAAGACAACCTTATTTATTACTCTTTTTTTTTTTTTCTTATTTCCTTAAGTAACATAGGAAAAAGAAGAAATGTAGGTCACATAGAGCTAACATTTTTAATTTCTATGTATATATATTTCTTTTTCAATAGTATATATAATTTTTTGTTCCAATTTTATTCTTTCATTATAAGGTTTTTCATTACTATTTTGGTGATAATTTGGTCATTTAAATATAAAAATTAATGTAGTTAATCGCTAAATTTTGATTAATCATTTTTTAATTGTTTTATTAATATAATGGTTGAATTATAAGATGGTCTATATTTTACTTTTATGTTGTTTAATTAATTAATTTATTATCCCTCTCCTTCAACTACTTCTCTTTTGATGTAAGAAAATAGTCTCCCACATGACAAAAACTCACTGTTGTATATAATTCATTAATTTTTTCATTAAAACTTTTCTTTTTCCCATCCATTTTTGTTATCTTTCTCTTAACTTTTTATCTCCCAACTATTCATATTCTTTTTTATCTTATTAATTCTTCTCTATCTCTCAACCTTTAAATTTCCTTTTCTTTAAAATTTTTAGTTTAGGTATCTTATTGAAGAAATCAAATGATCATTTTCTTATGCTTTCTTTTATTTCTTTATTTTTTGTTGTATTTATTTATTTTTATATATAAATATGTTTGCAGTGTATTCCTTCGTGAATGTTTAAATCATGTAATCTTGGTTTTTTTTAGAATTTAAACATGGGATCTAAATATGTTTGTGTTTATTTCTTTATGAGATGTTTGAATTATGTAACTGTGAAATTTTTTTTAGAATGTGACCATGGGAGTTCTTGGACATCGTAAAAGGAAACATTTTTTGCTCATGTTTTTTTTTCCTTTAATTAATTTCTATTTTTTATTAGAGTTGTTTATCAATAAAATGGTGAAGTGTAGTTAATACTTTTATTGTGTTTGAATTATGTAACTGTTGGAATCTAATTATTAATTATAGTTAAAGGTAATATGATGTGCAAATGTAGAAATATTAAAAAAGTTTCTCCATTTTTGTCATAAGAAATTCATTAAAAAATAATAAAATTTAAAATTTAATTAATTTTAAAATTTGAATAGTTTTATCCCATAATTATTAAGGAGTCATAACAAATTGTAGGAGTGTTTTAAAAAATATAATAAAGCGCCAAAATATTTACAACAATTCTAAAAATGGAAAAAACTCATAGGCCCACTGTGGAAAATACCAAAAATGTTCCGTCAACGTGTGCTTAATATATTTGGTACACAATCGTTTGGATTTGGCCATTATTTGGTAGACGATCGTTTAGATTTGGTCGTTTAGATTTAGATATAATTTATTTTTCAATTCTATCATTTAATTTTATTACACGATCATTAAATTTGGACCCAAATCTAAACGATTTTTTTTCAAAATTTGGTAGATGATCGTTTAGATTTGGCTCAAAATTTGGTACACGGTCGTTTAGATTTGGCTAAACGATTTTTTTAATTCTTTTGGTACACGATGTTTTAGATTTATCTAAACGATATTTGGCTACTCCAATCTAAATGAATATTTTCAAGATTCTTTATACACAAATCTTTTAAATTTTGTTATTCTTTGTACACGGCCGTTTATATTTGGTTACTAAATTTAAACGACTTAAAAAAAGAAGAGGAAAAGAATATTCTTTATACACAACCTTTACTATTTTTCACCTTTCGTAGTCGTTTAGATTTGGTTACCCAAATTTAAATGATGTAAAAAAAGAAAAAGAAAAAGAAGAAAGATATGGAAAAAAATCGCAGCGAAAAAAAAAAAAGAGGAAGACAGATGAAAGAAATCGCAATAAAGAGGAAAAGAAAGAAGGACAAATCTGAAATATTTAAAAAATGGCTAACCTAAAGGGCTTTGTTACGGTCGTAAATAGTTTAGCGTTGTATTTGTTCATTCGAGATTTCTGAAGAAATTTGATTCGTGGAGTTGAACTTGTGTTGATGTTATATTTACGTTGATTTGATGCGATGTGGTTCGATCTCTAGAATTTGATCCTCTAATTCTCTCTCGACTAGATGCTTATGCTTGATTTGAGGAAGCGAAGCACTTGATGTTCTAGAAGTTGGAGTCTTGGAAGAAATCTTGTATCTTCAAAGAAACTTAAGTCTTCGAGAGTGTTCTTGAAGCTGGAGACTTGGAAGAAGGCTTGTATCTTCAAAGGAGCTTCAATCTTCGAAGGTGTTCTCGAAGTTGGAGACTTGGAAGAAATCTTGTATCTCCAAAGGAACTTCAATCTTCAAGGGTGTTCTTGAAGCTGGAGACTTGGAAGAAGGCTTATATCTTCAAAGGAATTTCAATCTTCGAAGGTGTTCTTGAAGTTGGAGACTTGGAAGAAAGCTTGTATCTTCAAAGGAGCTTCAGAGTTGAGGAGTCTTCTATCTCTTGGGAGAATTCTCTCTAGACCTTCTGAAGTCAAAAATTTCTAATCCCACAAATGAAGAGAACTCTGGTGGGCTTTTATGGAGTTCCCTGGTGGGCTTTTATGGACTTGAGCCTGTTCTGGTCCATGGACCATACCAACGAGCTCAATCACATGGATTTGGGTCATATTTTATTTTAGGTTAAATTAAGCTTATTTTTTGGCTCAATTGAATTTTTTGGGTCAATTGAATTTTAGTCTAACTAAATAATATTTAGGGATAGTTGCAAATGTAGCAATTATATTCAAAATAATTAAGTGTATAACAACATTTTAAAAAAATTACAAATATAGCAAAATCTGTCAAAATCTATCAATGATAGAAGTCTATCACTGATAGACTATGTAGTAAATGTTGGTCTATCACTGACAAACCATTTATCAACGATAGAAGCCTATCACTGATAGATTTTGCTATATTTGCAATTTTTTTAAAATATTGCTATGTACATAATAATTATTCTAAAAATTGCTACCTATTATAATTACCCTAATATTTAATTGAACCAAAATAATTAATTTGACCTAATTGCCATAATAAAGACATGTGACATCTTGTGATTGGTTCCAAAAATTTCTTATTCGACACTATTATATTTATGATTTTACAATAAATTATAATAAATTTTGAAATTTGAGAAGTTTGAAAATTTTAATAATTTAACAACACTAGTCAACTTTTCGAATTAAATAGACATCTTACCTTATTCTATACAAATCTTGTATGTGTATTTGTTTTTTTCATACTCAACCGTTTGTTCCAAAATTAGTTGTTTGATGTATAGTGGGCTAGAGTATAATAATAAATGACATTTTTCTATAAAAAATTTAGTGCACTTGTCTTTTCTTCCTAATAAATTACAGAGCGAGTGCTTTAATAAATATATGTCATGATATATTTGAAAAAATAATTTTCAATTTGATTTCAAACATCAACGTGGAAAAAATTATCTTAAATTAAAAAATTTAACATTGATTGTAAGATTATTTTTTAATGTCGAATATATTAAACATTAACCTAAAATGGCTTTTAATCCTTCCCATTTTTTCACTTTCATTTTGGATACCTTTTTATACAAATATTTTTTAAATAATAAACTCATCATCAAATAATAAAGTCACTAATCACGTGTTAAATACTAAATATACTTAAAATGGACTTTATTGGGTCAATGGCACACAAATATAGACTTCAAACTTAATTCAGACTTATGGGGATCAATGTCCAGGAGAATGAAAATTTGAAAAATTGAATGGAAATATTTGTAGAGGACCTCTTGAACCCATTCTAAAAATTTTTTAAACTAAGATCAACTAATGTGAAACTGAATCCAAATGCCATCGCAACTCAAGAAAAACAGAAGAGTATTTGGCACCATAATATTTTCTTTTAATCCTTCAATAATGGTTGATTTTTTTTTTTTGGATTAATCAATTAAGAAAAACAAGCTTCAAACAATTTGTGAACAAAGTATTTTACCAAATTTGAAGAAAAAGGGCAAAGATTGTACCAAAATAAGATACAATGTGATTGATGAAAAAAAGGAATGAATTGACCCGACTCTCTTTGTATATAGAGAATGTAAAACAGATCAATGTGTTCAAACCAAAAATATAAAAAAATCATATCTCATAGCACTCAAACATCAAACACCAGATTCTTCTCATAAATAAAACACATTATACTCTTGTGGAGTATCCAGAGGCCCTAACAATGCTTCTAGATCTTTAGCACTCAAAGACACAAGGGTACAGCCTGTTCTAGAACAGTCTCCCGTTCAAGTGAGGTCATACTCTCAGAAGCCAAAGCCAGCAACCAAGACATTTCATTCAGAACTACCAAACCCAAGTAGCACTAACAACACTAAAGACAGGGTCGCCACATTTTTTTTTTAAAGAACAGGGAAAAAAAAGGAAAAGGGAGAAAAAAAGAGAAAAAAGTACACAGTACAACTCCTATCAAGTATCAACTCAACAACTGCAAACTACTGTCCATGTCCCTCCCCTGATTCACGTTTTGATGCTTCCTTAATCTCATCGCCAGCTTCATCCTACAAAATTTGTCATAAAATCTTTATCAGACCAGGCACAGCAGGTTTTCAGAACATGACAAGACATGCCTACAAAGTCTATATTGTCATTTATGGCAATTGGCATAGAGCCAGCTCAAGTGGACCACATTGCTCTAATGAAATTTTTTGGGAGTTTCTAGGCTTGTTGTTCGTGGATCTGTTTTCTCTACTTTGGATCTAAGACAGGACTTAAAGACAAAGAAAAGACAGACAATAGGTTAATGTTATCCTAGACAGCAGTCAGAATCCAGGTTGTGCAATGATAAATAAGATCACTAGCAGTGGGAAACAAAACTTGAATATCATAGGAAGACGTTCTTTGAAAACAAAATTGAGTAAGTAATGCATTGAGGAACGAGCACGAGCACGTTACTTACCCCGATATCAGAAGTCCAAAGAGTCAAGTTGTCTCGGAGGAGTTGCATGATCAAGGTGCTATCCTTGTATGATTCTTCACCCAATGTGTCAAGCTCAGAAATTGCTTCGTCAAAAGCCTATGTTGAAAAGAGAGGAAAAAGAGAATAAGCAAACATTAGTGAAATAAGGTTACAATCAGCTAACCAAATTGAGTTGTAAAAAGAAATTAGAGACCCTCTACAACTCTCTTTCTTTTGTTTGTGTGTATCATTCAAAGAAGCACACACCAAAAAAGACCTCACCTGCAAAGGCCTCTAAATTTTTTTACAAGTAAAAAGTTATGATTGAATCAACCAGACAACTAGGCATCATATCAATATATACAACAACTGCCATCAAAGTGTGTAGTTGAGCATTAGAGCATTACCTGCTTTGCCAAATTGCAAGCTCGATCTGGCGAATTAAGGATCTCATAATAAAACACTGAGAAGTTAAGAGCAAGACCTAGCCTAATTGGATGAGTAGGGGCTAATTCCGCAAGAGCAATATCCTGTATTTATGGTTGATAATCATGCAGAATACACAAAGTGTCAACAAAAGCAGAATCTAAAACTATTAACAGTAATACATATAAAATGAAAGCAAAGAAATCCGAGGCATGGACAACCTGAGCAGACTTGTAGGCTAACAATGTGCTCTCAGCTGCTTCTTTCCTTTCAGCTCCAGTCTTAAACTCAGCCAGGTACCTGTGGTAATCACCTTTCATTTTGAGATAAAACACCTTTGACTCAGCAGATGAGGCTGATGGAATGAGATGAGACTCAAGGAGGCTCAAAATTCCATCACAGATCTTGCTCAGTTCAGTCTCGATTTTGCCACGGTAATCCTTGATAATTGAAACATGGTCCTCATTTCCCCGACTCTCTTCCTTCTGCTCAATGGAAGAAATAATCCTCCATGAAGCCCTCCGAGCCCCAATGACATTCTTGTAAGCAACGGAGAGGAGATTCCTCTCCTCAACAGTAAGCTCCTCGACATCCACAGTCTTGGCAACTTTCTCCATGAACTCTACCATTTCCTCATATCGTTCGGCCTGTTCGGCCAACTTGGCCATGTAAACATTTTCCTCCCGTGAAGAATCAGCAGGCGACATCTTCAATGTAATAAACTATTAATTCTCTGCTTTCCACAATCACAGAGAAAAAAAAGGAGCCAAATTAGATCGCATACATTACAATTCAAGTTTGTATAATTTCTGGATTCATTTACCTATTTACTTGTCACATGTCCCAGTCACCCAATTCTTATGCTATCCATTTCATTAGGATCCAATCATAAATAAATATCCCCTAAAAGACCAGAAATTGAGTGATAACTGTATACTTTAAATTCACCAATCTTCCATACAACATTACAACCAAACATTTACCCACCCAATCATATCTAAGGGAACAGAATCAGTCCGAGATTCCAAATTAAATCACCAAAGATTCAACAATACAATTTGAACAAAACCACAAATAAAAAAGGAAAAAAAGAGAATCGGGGTCCTATTTGGCCTAAAACTTTCTGGTCAGCCTAAACGAAAACTAAAACAACAAGAGCAATCAAACAAACCCAAATACAAGAAAATCAGGATAAATTAATTAAGAAATCCGAGAAACAGAAAAGCGAAAAAAGGCAACAAACTTTAGGTCGCCCTCCACGTTAACCCTAGATCTCACCATCCAACAAGAGAAAAAGAGGAAAAGGGAGAGGAATCAAACCTATGAACAAGAACAATCGTAAGAATAAGGAAATCCACAGTCTAAATCGAAACCCTAATACAAAATGAAGAAGAAAGAAGAAACAAAGAACTGTAAGATGAAAAGGTAAGGTTTTTTTTTACCTCGAGAAAATCGAGACCAGAGAGAGAGAGAGAGAGACTGGGAAATTAGCAGGAAATGAGGAGGAAGGTTGGGAGGGGTTTTAAAATGGTAGGTTGGAGGGAGTGGTCCAATAAGAAAAAAACACGTGGTAGGTAGACGAGAAACTGTGCAGGGTATTTTTGGACTTTAACAGAAAGGGTTGCCACGTAGGCGTTGACTGTCAACGATGTGGAAGTGGCGTTGTACTTCATTGGGTTGCCGGCTGGTTGTAAAAAGATCGGGCCCACTGTTTTTATATTAATCGCTGAGGTTAATGTTGTTGACGATACTCTTCGCTGGAGCCACGCGCTTTCGACGTGTCGTTCTTCTATCAGTAAAAACTAAAAACTCTCTTTCAATTTGCTACAATTTTATATACGCTTTCTCCTTCTCTAAATTCTACTGAATAACTAACTTTTATTTTTTACATTTTTCAAAATTTAAAATAATTTATACTGTGAATTGGATAAATATATATTATGTTTAATTAAGTATTACATAGATCCAATGTTGAAGGTTTACTCTCTTTGATTTACAGGCTTTAAAGACAAAACAAACCATTCAAATACAAATTGACATCAATAATTTGTAAAATAGAAAGTACAAAGTTGAATTAAAAAAAAAAAAGTTATGAATAATAGTTGAAATCTTATTTTGATTCTTAAACTTTACATTTTATTCTATTTGGTCTCTAAACTTTAAAAAATTAAGTTTTAGTAACTACATTTTTAAAAAGCATCAACTTTGTTTCCTACGTTAGAGTTCTGTTAAACTTTTAACCAAAGAATAAGGTAGCTCATACTTAGATGACTATGCTACCAAACAAGATAATCACATGTTTAGAAAGAAACAAGCCAAAGACAAAATTCATAACAAAAAAATAATATAATTGCTAAATCAGTTTATAAAATGAAAAATAATATAATTACTTAACCAATTTATAAAACAAAAAATTATATAATTACTAAAACAATTTATAAAATAAAGAATAGAAAAATCACTAAACCAATTTATAAAAGGCATACACAGGTCCAATGATCAACATTTACCTATTTTGTGAACTCCCTAAGGACATATAAGTCTTAATGAGTCAACTCAAATAAAATTAAAACTCAAACTTAATGACTACTTTTGTTCCTCAAATATAATTTGATAAAAAATTAATTTTATAATAAGTGAATTTAAAATTAAAATACTAGTTTAGTTTAAGGTTAATTTACACATATATAAAACAAAATTAAAAAATATTTACGACCCATGTAACAAAAAAATAAAAACTCATGAAGCCATCATTGTATTTTCATAAATTTCAAATTTGTCCTCGTTGGTTTTGAATTTCGCGTTGAATGCCCACTCGTCTTCTTCATATTAGAAAAATTGCACCATATACCACAAATCTGAAAATAAATATAATGTTTAGCACAAACGAACAATATTGGAAAAAATTACCATTTTTGACTAGTTATATGATTTTTTTTAAATGAAAATTTTGTCCTTCAGTTTCTTTCCTCTTAAGCTATCAGTGATTCTATCAATGACATAATGTCTAAGTCAGGATTGTGCAATAAAAGACACATGCTAATTTCCTCACGTAACTAATATATATGCGTTGAGTACAAGTTTTCCTATCACTTACCTAAGTATAAGCGAAGTGATAGGTTTCCTAGTTAAGCCAGGATCAACACAGGAAAATTATATCAAACCTTAGTTATAATGCCCACTTCTTATCTAGGTTGTATACAATATCTATACAGTAAAGTAAAAGTATTATTGTGTATTAGATCTACTAACTACACTAGAGATTATGTAAAAGGTGGCATGGAGATGATGTAGTGATGGAGATTGAACTAACTTGTGTTAAGTAAGCGTGAAGGAATGTCTTCACGTTGTTAGGTGATTAAGCCACGTGATAGTCCTTGATGCGATAGAGATTAGTTAATTATCTTCTAATCAAGGCGAGCACTTCTAAGTGCTTAAACGCCACACTTACCCTCCTCTCGGGTGCAAATGATAAAAATAAACTAAGCAATATATATATAGATTTCATTACTTGTAAGGGTCACATTACTTCTCTTTTAAGGGTGACAACCTCTAGGCGCCAAGTTACCACACTTGTTCCCCTTTCGGGACACAAGTGATGGAGGTTTAATCACCATAATGGAGGCTTAATTACCATAATGGAATTTATTTTCAAACTCTTTCCTATGCACATGTAGCCATGCTCTTGCTACTTACCCTCTCGAGTAGTTGGTGACAAAACGCTGGCCAAGCGATGGAGTAAAGCTCAACTAAACGCCATGAACCTTATAAGTTAGATCTCTTATAAAAAAACTTTTCACAAGCTGAAACTACTTATAACACTTTAACAGATGAACAGGAAAGAGATGATAGATTGACAAGGAATAAAGTTGCAATGTATTGAAGAATGTAGGCCTTTCGGCTATTGTACAATATAAAAATCAAACATTGCAAATAAAATAAAAAATGGAAAGTAAAGAAAGAGAGCCGAGTCACAAAATGCCTAAGTATTCCTTGATTCTTTTACAAGTTAGGAGAAAGAATATGATAATTTCTCTCTCTAATCTTTCTCTAAGCTCCACTCGTAAGATTGACTGAAGAGAGTTAAAAGAACTTTTATACAAGGTGGAAAGGCTAGTCCTTTTCGCCTACTTTCATAGAGCTCTCTAGGTTTTGGTCAGACAATGTTTATGGTAGGGAAGGAGGCTTTATATAGACTACTTTAGGCAGGAAGTTTATATTTTTTTATATGTAAACGCCGATTGCAGTCTTGTCAAGTCACATCAGCTCTAACTTCCATTCTTATCTTTTAGTAAACCTTTATCACGTGATGATGTGGTATATCACCTAGGGATGTTAATCGCCAGGTAATCTTCCTATTGTAGAGCTTTTGCATGCGCTCTTGCGATTCACTATGTTTCTTCTTTTCTTCATAATCCTGCAATAAAACACTAAAATGCATGGTAAAATAGACATATAGACTTATGTAAGTTATATTTCCTTATGTTCATGAATTTGCGATAGAAGCTATGCGTTTTGACACATTATCCTACGTTTTGGCTCCAATGTTGTACCTAAAATGCCATAATAACTTGTATTTCTACAAGTTATCTCACCCCCAAATTTAGAACAATGCTTGTCCTTAAGCATAGCTCTATATCAATGCTTGTCCTCAAGCAAAATTCCACCTCCAAGACTTGCCTTCCCCTTTGCATCCCTAAACTTCTCATAATGCAAGCTAGTTTTACTCGCCATTAGAGTTTACTCTTGTTGCATACTCCCCACTATGATAACATTTCTAGGTTCAGAAAGTGGCAAGCTTAAGACTCAAAATTTCCTTCACTAGTACAAAACTGAGTTTTAATGTCAGTTTCAAACCGACATTAAAGAGGCCAACAATGTCAGTTTAAAACTGGGTCCGTTTTTACAAATTTATTTTTATTAAATTGTTGCATTATTGTCCATTTTTTATGACGCTAAACAGTTAAAAATCGACATTTTGTGAACATGTAGATAAATATTTTTTTTCTTATGCCAACAAATCAATAAAGTTAATATTCTTTTAGAAACTATAATATTTCTCTTTCACATGTGTATATACAAAATGAAATCTTAATGTGTTTATATATACATTCTAGAGAAGTACATGAAACAAGATCCTAATACCAGACTTAAATAAAAAATCCTAAACGCCTTCACAATTTTCAATCTTCAACCTTCAATGATTGCTTATCTTTCTATCTGATCGCTTGGCTATCTACATGATCGCTTAGCTTCCAACCTGATCTCCTAACCATCTACACGATCACTTAACTTTCTACAACAACAAAGAAAGTGAGAAGTTTAACTATTGAGTTGACTAGCTCAATACCATTTACAAGAATAGGAACAGTAAAAAAAAATTCAAAGATAAAATGAAAATGCTACAAGCTAACAAATGTATTTCAGTCAAAGTCAAGTCTTTAGGGTAGAAAAAGCGCAAACCTATGATACCATCATTAACTCCTCGACTTCCATGAGCGACACAATTTGCTAAATCAAATTTATTCTACAAGTCTATAAGGTAGAAATAGTCCAAAATTGATTACTTGTTCAAAACATAACACATACAAATCTTCAATCATTTCAACATAAGCATACCAGATCAAAGAAAACAAAAGATAAGACACAAAACCAAAAAGTAAAAGAAAAGGAAATTAAACCAGATTCCTTAGGTCCTTGAGGAGTCTTTATTGTCTTACAATCGTCCCTAAAATACAAGAGTAAAATACAAAATCACTAAAAATATGTTGTACAATGTTTGGTTGTTCATCATTCTCAGAGTTTGGTTGTACACAATCTAAAACCACAAAGATTCTAAAAGATAAGCTGTAGCTGAATTGATTTCCGATTGCATTGACAATTGTCTTGCTTTAACTTGGTGATGCGTTTGAATAACATCGACCATATTTTATTTCTCCTGTTAATTTAAGTAGCACATGAAATTAACAGAAATCGAAATCCTAGCCAACTGAGGCAATGACATGTGTATTTTCTTCGATGGATGAAAAGACAGTTTCAATGATGTCTAGTGTAATTTACCTCACCAAACTCAGATAGATTGGAACAATTTATGTTAAATAAGAATGCACATACATATTCTGCATCCAACATTCTATCTTTTATGTATTGAACTTTACTCAAGAATACTTTCCCAACTCGAGGAAACGTGATTTACAGTACACCAGAACATGCAAAAGCACCTGTTAAACTTACATTCACAAATAAACCCCTTCTTTATCCTGATAATTATAAGAATAATTTTCCATACTACTTTATATGAAATCTAACCACATCAAGAAATTAAAAAGATAAAAAAATATGGCAGTTTAAAAGATAAACTTTCTATGGACTTGCCTCTGCTGTTTTTATGGTTAAGTAAAAGGTACTAATTGGTATCTTTTCATCCTATTACTTAAATAGTCGAAGAATTACCTTAGCAGATGCAAACTCTAAATAAGCTTTGTTAACGAAACTGTAAGACAGGGAAGACTTTAGTACCTTTCAAGCCTCATATAACAAAGGCTTGTTATACAGGACACTCCTGTAATGTTAATCAAAATTATTTAGGTATTGACGTGACTACTTAATAAGGCAATCCTAACCCTCAGTCCAAAAATCCAAGCTATTAATGTAGTAAGAACCTTTGAAATAAAAAACTAACACCTTATTATACTAATTTAGATCAACCAAGAGAAAGTTGGGATTAGATTACCTCAAGATTTGGAAATCTTGTTCTCAATTGAGTTACTCCGCAATCAAATTTGATCAAGTTTTGATTGAATGACTCACATGCATTCTATCACAAGAATTGAAAACTAAGGAAAAAGTCTCAAAATGAGATTTCAAATTGCATTCATCAAAAGTCTTGTTCACAAATGGAAGGATAAAGGCCTTATATAGCATTGTAGAGATTCTATCCTAATTAATGAAAATACAAAAATGTCAAAATAAAACATTAACTAAGCTTTCTATCTTCCAACAACTATCTTCTAAATATCATTTTTAATACTAACCTATCAATGGTAGTTACCCTAACTTGTCAAATTAAAACAAATGGGAATACAATAAAAATGTGATTTTAACTAAATCATGAGGTATTCAAAGTATTGATTTCATGGAAGCTTAATATGTACCTCTTAGTCCACTTCAACCAAGAAAACATTGATATTTAGTACTTCAAATGGTCCTTCGTCTCTTGTATTAACATGTGGCACATACAATTGAGGATGAACGACCCTATCAATTCTTGTACATGAAGAATGAATGATTGGTTAATCTTTTGATTCCTTCGATTTGTAGTTGGTCCGTATGGAACATCATGATTTTTATCATTTTTTCCTCTTCAAAAGGATTCGTCCTCAAATCAAGAAATAGTTCACCTACATCAAAAGGACGAAATTTAGCAGCATTGAAACAGTAATTCTCATGTCCCTCGCCTTGTAGAGTAATTTTGTAGTCATGGAATTTCATATGTAAGTCATTCATGAAACTCCGCTTGGGGTTCTTCAAAAAAAAAAAAAAAAAAACAATTGTGATTCTTTCAAAAGTGTCTCCATGCCCATTTCCTTGGTTTGAACATTGTATGACTGCTGCCATGGTTTAATTTTGAGTGGTTCCTCTTTGATTTGGCCTTGAAAGACATGATGTATGACATTATTGATTTTAGAAGCAACCTTCAAATCAAGTATCTTTATGAGTGTCTTGACCTCCTATAAGAACTCAAAAGAAACACTAGAAAAACATGGGTTGAGCTCACCTATTAGGAAACCAGTTATGTGTATAAGATTAAAAATATTATGTCATAAACTATCCTTATGCTTTTCATTCTCACACTGTTTCTAGCAAGATTCATTTTTAATAGACTACATGCTTTTATTTTGGCCTCTTTTTTCTCTAACTCACCCACATTAACATGAACATTAACATTAGATGTTATAATAAAATCAAATGATTTTTGGCAAAGTATGTCGTCTTCAACTTTGTCATTTTTTACCATAACAATAGGTCCAATTTCTATAGGGACACTAACCTTCTTCAAAATTTGGTCTCGTAAATTCAACTGTGGAGTCAATGTACATAAGTATACAACTGATTGATTTAATTCAAACAAAATTTTTTGAAAAGATTTAACACCATGACTTCTGAAACTTCTTCCTTAGGCATGTAAATAGATTTTCGTATGTCTACCAATTCACCTCGTAAAGTCTTCCAAAATTGAGCATCATAGTTGTAGGAAACATGACATGACAATCTTTTTCTTGATAAAGTATTTTCTCTAACTAAAAAGTATGTCACACACTCAACCCACTATAACCCACTATTTGTTCACTCAGGAACACTTATGTTTACACACAAAAGGTAGGCTATTTGGGAAGGTAGCTAAATTATGATTTGAGCCTATGCAATCCTTGAAATAGTGGGCTATTCAATATAAGCAAGACAAGATAATCATGAAGGCAACGACAAAAAGAAAAAAAAATGAAAGGTTCAAACAAATAAGGAAAAACACAATTTTCGGATGAAACATAACACAAAAACGGATTTGTAAATAGAAAGGGTTTAAGCAATGAATTTGACAAACTACCCTTCTTAGAAGTTAATGATAAGAGCTGAACTAAAAGTTTATTAAAAGGCAAAAAGTGAAATTCATTCATTTGTAAGGAGAAACAAAATGAAAGATAAGAAGGAAGTTTAAAAGTCACAGATTTGAAAGTCTTCAACAATTAATGATAGAAAGGGGAAAAGATATTCAAATGATCATGCAATTGACCTAGGAAATGGTAGAAACATAGAAAGAGCTAATGTAATAACCCAATTATGCACAATTTGATTACAAACTTAACATTAATCACACAATTTGTATGAATAATTGCAAGAACAATTTTTTTCTCAACTTTCTTTTTTCTTCTTCTTCTTCTTCTTCTTCTTTTTTTTTTTTTTTTAACTTTTCTTATCAACTTCTTTTCTACTTTTCTTCAAAACTTTTTTTTTAATATTTAAAATATAATAGGATGGAGATAAGATAAAGTTATGAAGAACGATTGATGAGAAGACAAGAAATGAAAAGATGAAATAAAAAACTAGAATTAAAAGTTTGCAAGAAAGAAAGATAGAATCAATTCTAGAGTATGCCACAAAGATGCAACCTATGCTATGATACCAAATGATAAGATAATCCTAATCCTCAATCCAAAGATCCAAACTATTAACGTAGCAAGAACCTTTGAACTAAGAAACTAGCACCTCCTGATACTAATATAGATAAACCAAGAGAAAGATGATATTAAATTACTTCTTATTTCGAAGATCTAGAAGCAAGATTTAGAAATCTTTTTCTAACTTGAGTCACTTCACAATCAAACTTAATCAAGGTTAGATTGAATGGCTCGCATGCATTCTATCACAAGAATTGAAAAATAAGGAAAAATTCTCAAAATGAGTATTCAAATTGCATTCATCAAAAGACTTGTTTACAAATGGGAGGATAAAGGTCTTATATAGCTTGTAGAGATTCTATCCATTAATGAAAATGCCAAAAAGTCAAAATAAAACATTAACTAAGCTTTCTATCTTCCAACAACTATCTTCTAAACACAATCTTTAATACTAATCTAGTAATGATAGTTACTCTAACTTGTCAAATTAAAACAAATGGAAATACAATAAAAATGTGATATTAACTAAATCATGAGGTCTTCAAAGTGTTGATTTCATGGAAGCTTAATGTGTACCCCTTAGTCCGCTTCAACCAAGAAAGCATTTTGACATTCAATACTCCAATTGATCCTTCATCTCTTGTATTAACACGTGGCACATGGAATTGAGGATGAATGACCCTACCCATTCTTGTACATGAAGAATGAATGATTGGTTAATCTTTTGATTCCTTCGATCTTATAATTGGTTCGTGTGGAATATCATGATTGTTATCACTACCTTGATTATATATTTCAATATTTCTCCATATGTAAGTATGTTACCAAGGATCTCTAGAAGATTATTGATTCCAAGATGGAGGTGAGCATCCTTGACAGGTAAATAGCTCTTGACCAATGTCTTAATGGAAAATATATGTTTCTTAGGAAAAGTGAAAGGCCTACAGAGGGAAAAAAGCCAAATTTCAAAGTTCATGTTAACTAGTAGTTGTTAGTTATCTTCAATCACAAATGTTTGTAAATATGTATGTGTGTTCGCATGTGGGAGCAAGTGAGGGATAAAGAAACAACCCCAAAAGTTACTAACCTTTAACAAGCATGTTCTTGTTTGGGAACGTCTTCAACAAATTCTTGTGCCCAAGAACTTACATTAATATCTCTTCCACTCTTATCCTTCACCTCATCTACAAAATACCTTTTCTAGCGAATATCTAGACTCAAAATTATAAAATGACTAGAATATGACAATAAAAAAAGAGCGCACCATGAATCTATACATCCCTTTCTCTTGTACTATCACGACATGTAAATCTACACTAGATCTGTAGATCTAAAAACTTTGAGACGTCGATAGAGAAGAAAACGGAACTAGATCTATGAAAGAAATGCAATGGAGCACCAAAGAAACGCCAAAGAAACACAATGACTGCGAAAGAGTCGAAAGAGAAGAAAACAGAGGACGATCTTTAGTGGTGGTGGGAACGAAGGACGATTTGGGCTTGACAATCTGGGACAACACGATGGTGATGGTGCGACTTGGTTCAACAAATCCTTTGACAGATCTTCTGTAAACCCGAGATTCTCTTTGGATTATTTTTTTATTTTATATAAAAGAAAGAAAGGATAAAGAAAAAGAAAATAAAACAAAAAGAAAATGGAAAGTAATTATCTAATATTTTTATATGATTAAAGGTTTTGTTTAAAACAAAGAAAAAAAAAAGAAAGGATAAAAGGGAAGAAAGAGGAAAGGAGGGAAGCACATTTTTTTTCTTCTCTTCGGTGCATTTTTCTCTCCACCGCCCAAAGAAAATCCTTCACCATTTTCATCCAAACTTTCAGAGTTTTCTTTTGAGAGAGGAATTAGAGAGAACCTGAGGAAGAAGGAGAAGCTTTATTGGTTCTAAGGTTGAAAAAGAAGGGGAAAAACTCAAGGGAAGTTGCAAATTTTGACACACACTATACACTTCTGGTATTTAATTCGGTTTGATCTTCTCAAGAAGAACTAATAGGTGAGGTTTGAATTTTCTGAAATCTAATTCATTTTTGAAAAAATTTCGTGAAAATGAAGTTTGTGTCAATTCAGTTGTTATTTGGGTGATATTTGACAGATAAGATAGAGCAAGTGCTTTCAATGCGGAATCAGATATCCTCTGGTTTTTTAATTGTTTCGGTGTGTACACATTGATTTAGATTCTCTATTTGATATGGTGGAAAGCTTATTCAATTTCCTATAACTGTTATGCAGATGTTGAGAGCCAATTATGATTGAAAATGTGTTAAATTACAGGGACAACTTGAATGGCTGTAGAGTGTGTGATTTTAGGGTGGTTCTGTTTTCGAGGTATTTCTGAGATTTTTGACTAGGAATCTAGTTTATATGTCTTCAGGTAAATTATAGAGGACATCCAAATGAAGAAGTTAACATAAATAACACTCATTTTGGTTAAGTATTGAGGGATTTATGGTCATTTGAAGTTTCCACTGAAAATATGAAAAATGCAGAGAGTTGTGTGGAATAGGATTTTATTTCTTAAATTTTGAATTCGTGAGCATCATCTTTAGTGCGACATGTTAAGTATATCTTTAGAAAACTAGAATATTTGGGGGTTCTAATACTTAGTTTGGTTGTTGATAGATCGAGAAGGATTAAACCGAGCTTACAGGCCAAGAATTTAGCTCCAGACAGTGAGTGACAAAACCAGTTTTGAAAATATTTTTCCTAATTGTTATTTATGATTGATCACTTTACACGTTTATTTACGAAGCTATGAAAATCATTTGAATTCTATGACTATTTTCAAGTATAAGTTTCGAGACTAGATTTCTTAACAAAAATTTATGCTAGCATGTGAATATCGAATGTCTGGAAAGTATTTGAACCACAGTGTTTCAAGCAAAGCATGAGTTAGCAAGTTTTGTTTTAAGAACTACAGTTTTTCATGAACAATCTAAGTAAGCTTGAGCTTTATGAAAGATAAAGATAGCAGACATGTTTTAATGTTTTCGTATGATTTTCTAATGTTTTTGTTAACTACATGACTAAGATGTTGAGCTCGAGGTTATATGGACCATGTGCACACAAGTTAGATTCTGTTGTTAACGTTGAGTGTACTTCATAACAACGATGCTGTCGTGAGTGTTGGGTGGGCCCTATTACGACAAAGACGATGTGAGTGCTAGGCAGACCCCACTACATCATAGAGCTTGTAAAAGTTAGTTATACTAGGCGTGCCCTACACAACGTAGATTTGTCATGTTAGTTAATGTTTTGATATACTTAATATGCCTTGCTAGATTTCAATAATGTACATACTGAGTATTTGAGAAAGCTATTTTTATTAGTATACATTTATATTTACAATTTGATTAAAGAGATTTATATGTGTAAAGTTTTCACGCGCTCTTATCTTTAGATTTATAGTTTTAAACTAAGTTAGTCACTAAGCTTTATAACTTACCCTTCCAAAATGTCTTACCCACTTTCCAGGTAGAGATCGAGCTCCTGGTGCCTGGTAGACTACCTTAGTTTGCTGAAGCTCCAATATCGATTGCTACTACGTGGTTCGAAATGTATATAGAGTCTGTTGTGCTATATATATTGTATATGTCTTTGTAAGATATAGATACTTTACAGTTTGTGTAAGCTCTAGGTGTTGCAATTGTGTAAACCTTTGTTGGTTATGTTTTTGGTTAAGGTGTCTGCATCAGGTTTACTTTCTAAATTAGTTACTTCAGGGCTACACTTCATGTATATCTATGATTGGTCTAAGTTCTGCTGTGTTGTGTTGCATGTAAAATAGTTTATAAACAAGATTAACATGTTTATCAGTTTCACAGTTCAACAGAGTCGACATATATCGTTAGAAGAGAGCAATGTCAGTTGGCTTCATACCATCTTTCGGCCTAAGCTAGTAGGTAGTTTAAGGAGGGGGTGTGACATCTTTAAAGGTGGTAGAGACGAAGGATGGCTGGCCATGAACAACGACACAACGGTGCGAATATGCTTGGATGGTAGTGGTTGGACGGTGGAAGAATGAGTGATTGAGACGAGAGGGTTTGGGGAATTTAGGGTGAAATGAGATGAGAGGGAAGAAGAATGAGTAGAGTGAGGAGAATGACGAAGATTTAATTTTATAAAAATAAAAAGAAAGATTGGGGAGGTTTAATGTTGCTTTTTAAAATGCGGATGTTTGATGTTAGTTTTAAACTGACATTAATCCTTCATTTTTTATGTCGATTTAAAACCGACATTAAACATCCACATTTTAAAAATCGGCATTAAAGATCGGTTTTTATTTTTTTTCAATCGACATTAAAGGTCATATTTCTTTTATGCTTGTTCATTCCCTAGAAAATCTTATTTCCAATTTTAAGAAATGGCTAAAATTTTCGAAAAATTTTGGGTCCTTTTGGCAAAGAAGCTTTTATTAATTTATTATTTGGAACTTGACGTTAAGTGGGATAGGTATTCTATGAGTCTGTTCCTCTCCTCAACTACAACTCTTATAGCTACATTAAATTTTAGTATCAAATTTGTTTGAAGCTTTGCTTTTTTATTACTTTTTAGTGAGAGGTGGCAACATTGAAGTTCTTATTTCAATTGAATGAAAGTATAAACAATTTTTTTTACTATTTTAACTTAATTTTGTTAAAACACATTGATAGGATGTTTCAAAAAGTTTCAAAAGCTTTAGCTCGAACCTCACACACCCTCAAATTTAGAACATAGCAAGATTCTCATTGCTGAAAAGTGAATAAGAAGATTGAGCGTAGAAAAATCTTACAAAAAAGGTTTGAGGTAAAGCTTGCTCGTCTAGTGAACTTTCTAAAAATTTTTCTAATTAGGTTTTCTTAATAAGTTAATCGCCTAAGTAACAAATAAAACTCAACTTTGTACAATTATAACATTAAAGTTATCATTGCAGCGTGAAGAAAAATCGAAGTACTTAAACATGAAGAGCTAAGCTTGGACAAAGAAAACTAAATGCATAATGAATGCATCAACACTTGTACTTGTATTATTGCAAATAGAATAATTACAAGAGAATAAAAACTTACAAAAGTTCAAATAGAAATTAAAAACATATACACCCCTAAATGTATGGTTGACGCGGTTGAAAAGGTTCTCTCATGGCATGATTTTCAGGATCATGCTCAGTTAGGGGTTTCTCCAATTCGGGTGGAATACCAAGCACAGGTACATAACAAATAATGGTTGCATGGATGATTGTAGTATGGATCTGTATTGACTGTCATTCTGTTGAGCTGCTCGCTTGATCATCTTAGTTATCGTCCGATTTTGCGTTTTGAGCTCTACTATTGCTACCTTGATCTCATCAAATTAAGCCTGATGACGAATGTCTTGGTTGTCAACCTTAAGTTCCAAGTCTTGCAACTATTTATGATTTCGCAATTGTATCTCTTACAAGTTCACTTCGCATTGAAATACATCTTCAAACCCATCTTGTAATGGTTGGCTCACGTTCTCATTGATGAATTTGAAGTAGAAATCATTGTCATCCTTATTGTCCCTCACCACCTCTTTTTCCTTAGTATTCTGTGTTGTGGCTTTAGGTGTTTTCTTGGGTGATTGTTTAGGCAATGAAGGGTTGCGTGTCTCGCCAGCATCCTTAAAGGCAATTTATTTTTCCTTTTGGAGTGGGTCATCAATTGCCTTTTCCAAGCTCTCTTTACTAGGCAACACTGTGAAATCCCAAAATTTTCTAAGACCATTGTAAAACTTAAGTTCTTTGATGTAGTTGGAAGTTTTAGTGTTAGAGGAAGTGAAGGATAAAAGTATCATAAAAAGTGTGTCATAGTTATTGGAAAAAGAGGAAAATTTAGCTAAGTGTTGAGGCTTAAGAGCAAGGCGGGTAAAGGTTATTTTGGTGGTGTGTAGGTGTCTAAAAGGATGAAATAACCTCTAAATAAGTGTCATTAAGGCGTTTTAGAGGTTATCTTGCTTATGTATTGGGCGACCAAAAGAAGGAAGAAAACCTCTAAAGAGGTTAATAGGCGTTTAGGCTTGGTAAGTGGCTAAGGCTTGTTACTTGTGCATTAGACGTGAAGAACCTCTAAATGAGTGTCATTGGGTGAGATAGATTGTCACTTAAATGTTATTTTGGGTCTTGAGAGGTTAGGTGAGAAGACTTGGTGGCTTGGTGTTAGGCGAGGAGCATGTCACGCAAGAAAGACTTGGAGGTTTCAATGCATTGACACTAGGCATGTGGAGGTTTCAATGCATTGACACTAGGCATGTGGGCTTGTCAAGGGACATTGGGCATTTTGGTTAGGTGGCCAAGGCTATGCGAGAAGGACCATAGATGTTCTTTGGGCAAGGCTAGGTGTTTGAGCAAGCTAAGTGGCAAGTTAATGGTAATCGGTTAAAAGTTAATCCAAGCATGTTAAGCTAATGACATGTATATTTGTGGTCAAGTAGGAGGTGGATTCGAAGCAGGAGGTGGATTAAGGAAATTTAAAGTTGGATTAAGTAGGGTAGATATGTCACACCCCTTCCCAGGCCACTTACTCTTAGCCCAAGAAATGGTGCAACTGGTCAATAGATACTGCTCTCTACCTCAATGATACCTACCGACCCTAAACTTACTCCTAACTAAAACTTGAAAACACAATGGAAACATAAAATACATTCAACTATTTATAAACACATAGGAACTGTGGTGTAGCCCATACTTATAGAATATACAACACGAGTATGATATAGACATATGTACAATAAACTAACATTAGAGTTAAAACTCACAGACTCGGACAACCCACAACTAAAACTCCAACCTTATCTACAACCTATAAGACTAACTCAAAATAACACATACTAGTAAAAACTTAAAACTCGCCACTAGCAAATTGGCAAATGGAGTCAAGTATTGGTTCCACGATCTCTACCTGGAAAGTTAGAGAACATTTTGGAAAGCTTGAGCTGAATAGCCCAGTAAGTGACTAGTTAAATAGCTAAACATGCTTAAATAAATGCTTTGAGTAAAACAGTTAAATCATAACTTAGGAAAGGTGCAAAGCTAATAAATGATAATCATACACAAATATTTCTTAACAGTAATATTTATTATGTAGGATAACACAACATATTACAATTAAATCATACAATAAATATGAAATATATGCATGATTGGCTACTATATCTGCAGGATGGCTCCAACATGTTACAACTAAAGCATACAATAAGTATGAAATATATGCATGATTGACTACTGTAGCTGCAAGATAACCACAACATATTACAACTCAAGGATACAATAAATATGAAATATATGTATGGTTGACTATCGTATTTTAAGGATATTCGCATGTAATATCAATGTTAACCTAAAAAGTTTCTTAAAAGTGTGAAAATATTAATATAACTCTAAAATCAAGTTAACAAGTGTCTAATGTAACACTTTAAATCCCATTACAAGTCAAAACTCCCTAAATTTGACTCAAACTAAAATAAACTAAATCACTTACAACTCTCAAAACAATTTTCAAAATGGTTATGTATGCCTTCTGAACTCAAAACCAAACACAAATTTCTACAAAAGTGTCTAAGCAACTTTAACTTTCAAAACAAGTTAGAAAGTGTGTTGGGTGTGATTTTAAAACTAAAAACCGATGGAAAACTATCTAAAAGGTGTGTTAATTTTCAAAACTACTTGCTCGATTGATTATGTGTGACTACCAAACTCAAAACCAACTACAAAGTCTCTTAAAAGTGTCTAAGTGACACTTAACTCTCCGGACAATTTAAAAATACTTAAGTATGACTTAAAAACTCAACCAACATAAAAGTGTAAATCAAATCTCAATAATAACTTAAAAATGTGTAAGTGATACATTTTACTCTTAAACCAACCTAAAAAGTATCTAAGAAGTGCCAAAATGTGACTTTTAAACTCACAAACTACAAATTACAACTCTAAGTGTGACACTTTGACTATGAAAATAACTAAAAAACTTTCATTGTTTCTATCAAACTCAAATCTAAGATGCTTACTAAATAATTACTAAATACAATTTTTTAAAATATAGTGATCCCACCTCAAACATCATTTCTTGGTTTAGATTGTCAGATTGCATTGTTTTAAGTGAAAATGAGAGTGTTTATATGTATGGTTTGAAGACAAACAAATAAGGCCAATATGACTTAACGTTGTTCCCCAATCTCCCATCTCATTTTCTCTTAAACAAAGTGGAATGAAATCAAGTAGATAATAAATGATAAACTACCAAAACAAAGACAAAAATGTCATGCAACAATTCTAAGAACTCAAGGATAAGTTATACACTATATAATAGATTTTGTTCAAGTATAGTCATTAATGTCGTCCAAAAGTTCTAAGTGAAGCAAAAATATGTACTCACTCAAGCAAGCAAAAACAAAGTTATTTACCTTGAGAAGAACAATCCAATTAGTTTGTTCTAGAGGATAAGTTATACACAACAGAGTATCGTAGCCAGCGACAACACAACAACACAATGCAACTGTGAGGGAGAGTCGAGCACGAGCAACAATCGGAGACTTTTGAGAAGGAGAGACGATTGAAGATTAAAAGATCGAAGATTGAGAGACTTCTAAGAAGGAGAGATGATTGATGTGACGCCTCGCCCTGCATGCGTCCTTCAACTAGCTATGCGGTACAAGACGCGACTTGAGCCAGTGGCGGATCTAGAAAATATATTGACGGGGAGCTAAAAGAAAAATATTGGAAATAATTTACATAGGTAGGATTTGAACCTGGGTGGGAAGGGGGCTAATAATTAGAGTAACCACTAAGCTAATGATAAAAGTAATAATTAAATAGTTTTCTTTATACATATTATATAAAGACAATAAAGTTGAGGGGGGGCTTGAGCCCCATGGGCCTATGCTAAATCCGCCAATGACTTGAGCAGCCCAGACACCTCAAGTTGAAACGCTAGAACACTCACTTAAATCCTCATACCTAGACTTTTACAATCAACGAAAAAATTATTAAACTTAAAAAAAATAATTGATAAACAAACCACTTCTTATTACTTGAATCAAGCGAGTTACAATTACACTTAAACTTCGGTTGCATAGCTCTTAGAAAATTGAGATGTAGATCTTTTAGTACAAGACTTTAATAAACCAAATAATTTCCTATTTACATGAAATACAAAATAAAAAATAATATGGGATCGCTTGCTTAGCTTCCATGCGTAACAATCCGTCTCATTCATTCTTATTTGATCTTAACGCCTAGTCACTTGGGGAGAAAAAAATTACAACATAAGTCAAAGACTTAGTGGGTGATACTTTTAGGAAACCTTTTTGAACATACAAAGCGTATAGGACTTTTATCAAACAAGCTTCAACATGCCTCATTTTAGGAAATCGTTAAACGCACATTAGTCTCTCACTTTTCTTAAACCAAGAACATGATTCTATCTCATACTCAGATTACTGTGATGACTGCATCATAATCAACATCTTCTGAGGTCTCATTGAACCATTTCTCGTTGCTTAGACTACTAACACAACCGCATTGGTTAACCTCTTACCACTATGTGGTCTGCTCACCTGATGGTTGCCTTGACTCATTATGTGCACATAATGTTTCTGATCCCTTCATTATCGCTTTAACTAATAATGCTTTTTCCTTGTAGAACAATGACGTACAAAAAAAAAAAGGAGGTGGAGAGCACTAGGTGAAAGGAAGAACGCAACGAAACGTCTAACTAGGCGACAAGCTCCAATCCTATACCGTTTACTCTTCCATTTCCTAGTCACCTTAAAAATAAAGGCGACGAAAAAGAATTTCATAAATTTTTAGGCTTTTTGAAGCAACTTCACATCAACATCCCATTTATTGATGAGTTAGAGTAAAAAACTTCATATGTTAAGTTCTTGAAAGACATTCTGACGAAGAAATGAAGGATGAATGATTATGAGATTGTATCTCTGATGCAGGCAACAAACGACATCTTCAAGAATGGGGTACCAAAGAAGATGTCAGTGTTGAAAAACGATCTAGGGCTAGATGCAGCAAAATTAACATAAAAAATTTGCTCTAACCCTTAAAAAGTAAACAGATCGTACATAAACAATCGTATCACCAAAACGCTGCGAAATCACTAGCATTTTCTGAAAATATACACACGCAAACTGGGTTTAGGGTTTAGGGTTAAAGATAATGTTTGATCACATCAGAATAGATTAATGCTTAAGTTTGATAGTATGTTAATCTCAAGTCTAAGGATCAAAATAATCAATTAAGATTAAAACACTATGACACATGTCCATGTAATAATCTAAAAAAAGGTCAATCCAATGCTTATTTTCTAATAAGAAAATATGATTATAATTTATGTCTCTACAAATATAATCATCTGATGTTTATTAATTATAACTCATACTAATCTTAATTTATTATTAGTCAAAGAATCTGCAATGTCACACCCCCTCTCGGACTACCTGCTACCTTAGACCGAAAGATGGCATGAAGCAGACGAACAACGCTTTTCTGTACCGGTATCTGTCGACTCTGCTTAAAACTTTCATGTGATGAACTTGCCAATCTAGTATATAAACTATTATACATGCAACAAAACACAGCGGATCCTAGGCTAGTCAAACACATACATGAAGTGTACCTCAAAATTTACTGATTTCACGGGTAAACCTAAAGACATCTTAATCAAAATATAACCAACAAAAATTTACACAACTACAGCTCCTAAGGCTTATACAAACTGTGGAGTATCTATAACATACAAGGGTGTATATACATCATAACACAACAGACTCTATGCCCAACTCAAAACACGTACTTGCAATCGATAATGGAGCTTCAGCAGACTAAGGCAGTCTATCAGGCACCGAGAACTCGATCTCTACCTGGATAATGGGTAAAACATTTTGGAAAGGGTGAGCTATGAAGCTCAGTGAGTGACTCCGTTTAAAACTATGAATTTAAAGATAAGAGCACATGAAAACTTTACACATATAAATTTGTTTATACAAGTCGTAAATGTAAATGTGTAGTAGTAAGAATAGCTTCCTTAAATACTCAGCATGTTCATCATTGAAATCTAGCAAGGCATATCAAGTATATCGAAGAATTTTAACTAACATGACAAATCTACGTTGTGTAGGGTACACCCAGTACAACAACGTTTACAAGCTTTACGATGTAGTGGGGCCCGCCCAGCACTCATGACAGCATCGTTGTTACGGAGTACACTCAACGTCAACAACGGAATCTAACCAGTTTGCACACGGTAATCTCTAGCCTCAGGCTCAAGATCTCAGTCATGTAGTTAATGAAAATTTCATAAATCATCTAAAAATATTAAAACATGCTTGCTTATAAATTTTACACAAAGCTCGAACTTTAGTCAGCTATTTGGTGAAAAACTGTAGTTCTTGAAACAAAACTTCTTACTAATTCATGCTTTGCTTAAAACATTGTGGTTTAAATACTTTCCAAACATTTAATATCTACGTGCTAGCATAAATTTCTTTAAGAAATCTAGTCTCCAAATGTATACTTGAAAATAGTCATGAAATTCAAATACCTTTCATAGCTTCGTAAGTAAACATTTACCGCATTCAATCATAATAAAAGTTATGGATTATATTTCAAAGTTGGTTTTGTCACTCACCGTCTTGGGCTAGATTCTTGGTCTATAAGCTCAGTTTAATTCTTCTCAGCCTGCCAACAATCCAACCGAGTATTATAACTCTAAACATTTTGGTTTCCTAAAGATATACATAACATGTCGCACCAAAGATGACGCTCACGAAAACAAAGCTTAAGAAATAAAATCCTATTTCAACAACTCTCTGAAATTTTCAGATTTCTAACATAAACTTCAAATGACTATCACTTTCTCAATACTTAACCAAAATGAGTTTTCTTTATATCAAAATCTTCATTTTGAGATCTTCTAAAACTTACCTGAAGACATGTAAATCTGATTCCCCGTGCATAAACTCAGATAACCTTCGAAACAGAACCACTTCCAGAATCACGCGCACACGACCTCTTTAACTTGTCCCTATAATTTAACTGATATTTAGTCGTTTTTGGTTCATGATTTCTTCATGAAAGTTGTAGTAAATTGCATAAGCTTTCGAACCATATAAATTAGAGATTCTAACTCCACCGGTACACTCTGAAATACAAGAAAAACCAGAGACCTCCTGATTTCGAGTGGAAACCAACTGCCCTGTTTTCTTCATCAAAAAGCACCCAATGAATATCCGAATTTGCTCCAACTTTCTTCATAAAGTTTGTTTGAAAATGAGTTAAATTTCAGTAAATATAAATCTCACTTTTTAATTCCTTTTGAAGAGTTCAAACCGAATTAAAAACTAGTGATGTGCAGAATGAACTAAAGTTCAGCCATGGATACACTTTGCTTGAGTTCTCTTCCTCTTTTTCAACCTCAAAATTCTAGTAAAATTCCTCTTCTTCTTCCAAAATCTCTCTTAAATGTTCTCTGCAAATTGAAGAAGGAAAAGAATGGAAGTTGGATGAGAATTTGTCTTCAAAATGCTTGGCGGTGAAGGGAAGAGAAGAAGAAGAAGAAAAGAAAAAATGAAATTTTCTTCTCTTTTTCTTCTTTTTATCCTTTCTTTTCTTTCTTTTATTTAATTTATTTAATAAAACTATTTAATATATATATATATATATATATATATTTACACTTAATTTCCATTTTCTTTTTTTTTTCCACATTTAAAGAAATTAAACCAAGAAAATATCGGGTTTACTACTTACCTTCCCCTTAGAAAATTTCGTTTTCGAAATTTAGAATGTCTTTAACTGAAAAGTATCGGTTTCATGATGTCTCCACAAAACCTTTATGAGTGGAATCGTTTTGTTTCTCAAAACTTGTTCCTTTCTGTCGAGAATCTGAACTGGTTCTTCAACATAACTCAAATCATCTTTTTTTAATTCAACGGGTTGCTCTTGCAACATATGTGATGGATTTGGTATATATTTTCTTAACATGGATACATGGAAAACATCATGTATTCGTGCAAGTTCTATTGGCAACTCAAGTCTATATGCTGCTGGTCCCACTCGTTCAATTATCTGATATGGCCTAATATATCTAGGACTTAGCTTACCTTTTCTTCCGGAAAGAATAACACCTCGCCATGGAGATAATTTCAAGGAAACTTGATCTCCAACTTGGAATTCTAGGTTTCTTCGTCGCTTATCCGCATAACTTTTTTGTCGATCTTGGTCTATCCTCATATTTTCTCTGATCAACTTAATATTGTTTGTCGTAATCTGAACCAACTCAGGACCTACTAACTTTCGCTCTCCCACTTCATTCCATCAAACAGGAGTTCTGCATGGTCTCCCATATAAGGCCTCATATGGTGCCACACCGATACTAGACTGATAGCTATTATTATAAGCAAACTCCATAAGTGACAAGTGGGTATCCCAACTTCCTTTAAGTTAAAGGAAACATGCTCTCAACATGTCCTCTAAAGTTTGGATGGTCTTCTCGAACTAACCATCTATTTGGGGATGAAATGATGTACTAAACTTTAGCCCTATTCCCATTGCTTTCTGTAACTAGGCCAAAATTTAGAAGTAAACCTCGGATCCCTATCTGAAACTATGGACACTAGTACTCCATACTGACTCACAATCTTATCAACATATAATCTACCTAGCTGGTCTAACGTAGATGTCACTTTAATCGGTATAAATCGTGCCGTCTTGGTGAGTCTGTCTACTATTACCCATATACCATCATGTCCACTAGATGTACGAGGTAATCCAAATAGAAAATCCATAGTAATATGCTCTCATTTCCACTCTGGCACTGGCAAAGGATTAAGAAATCCTCCTAGCCTCTGTCTTACTGGTTTAACCTGTTGACAAATCAAACATCTATCAACATATTCAGCTATCTCTTGCTTCATTCCAGACCACCAATAAGTCTTCTTTAAAGTTATGTACATCTTGGTGCTACCTGGATGCATAGCGTAAGCTGAACTGTGAGCTTCTTCTAGAATAGCATTCTTAAGCTCACTGATATTCGGAACACATAATCTTCTCTGTTTAACAATGGCTCCAACTGTTCTCAGCTCAAACTCCACCTCTAAGCCTTTCTTGGATTTCTCAAACTTCTTGTGTAAATTACTGTCTTCTGACTGTCTTCTTACAATCTCAGTTACTAGAGAAGACCGAACCTGAAATTGAGCTAAGAGACTTCCTGAATCCTCTGTAGTTACTACTGCCTTGGAACCTCTTAACTCATTCAACAAAGCTATTCGAATACCACACAAGGCACTCTTCGGAAGTCTTGACTTCCTACTTAATGCATCCGCTACTAGTTGGCCTTACCTGGATGATACTCTATAGTACAATCATAATCTTTAATCAGTTCTAGCCATCGCCTTTGTCTCAGATTTAGCTCTTTCTGATCAAAAATATACTTCAGACTTTTATGATATGTGAAAATATGGCGTTTTTCCCTGAACAAATAGTGTCTCCAGATTTTTAGTGCTAAAGCAACTGCTGCTAGCTCAAGATCATAGGTAGGGTAACTACACTCATGCTCCTTCAACTGCCTTGAAGCATAATGTAACGCCCCAAAAATTAAGATAATTTTGGAGTTAGTTATCTTAATTTTGTTTAATTAAGAAAATTTATTGGGCGTTATTTTGAATCCATTTAATGAGAATTATTTGATTTAGGTGGGAATTGAAATTAATTAAATATTTCTTGGATGAATATTTAATTAATTAGAGGTTTTGGTATGTGGTGTTTGTTAAGTTTTTGTTTAAATGGTAGGTTAAGAGAATTAAGTAAAGTTGTGGATTTTTAGTGTTGTTGAAGTTGAATTTAATTAAATAATTATGGATGTTATTTAATTAAATTGTGGGGTGGAAAGTTTGTTGGAGATTGAATAATTATATGTATATGTGGAAATATATATATAATTATTATGTTAAAGGAAAAGATAATTATATTTGTTGAAATATAATTATTTAAGGAAAAGATAGTTGTATTTTGGAGAAAAGATATTTGGTAAGGGAGAAAAAGTAAAATAATTATATTTTGGGAAAATATAATTATTTGTAAAAGAATAATTATTTTGGAGAAAGATAAATAATAATTAATTATTGTGGAAGATAACTAATAATTATTTTGGAGAAAGACAAATAATAATTAATTATTGTGGAAGATAATTAATAATTATTTTTAGAGAAAGATAAATAATAATTAATTATTGTGGAAGATAATTAATTATTTTTGGAGAAGATAAATAATAATTAATTATTGTGGAAGATAATTAATTATTTTGGAAGAAAGGTAAATAATAATTAATTATTGTGGATGATAATTAATTATTCTGCAGAAAGATAAATATTGATTCTAGAGTAAAGTTGTTATGGTTGGGTTAAGATAATTCATGTTGGAAGTTATAAGTGATTTATTGGAAAAGATTTGATTGATTAAAAGAATTGAGGACTTAAGTTAATTTGAGATTTTGGAGGGAAAAGTTGGTTTTGGTGGAATTGGATTTAATTGAGTATATATATATGGATATATATATATATATATATATATATATATATATATATATATATATATATATTTAATCAATAATTTGGAAAAGTGAAGTTAATTATATGTTGGAATATAATTATATTTGTTTGGAAAAGAAGATAATCCATAAGGAGAGAGATGGTTGATTTGATTGGACGAAAAAGATATATATTTATTTATAAGAGATAATAATGGTTTAAATAAATATATATTTATTGTAGATTTTGGTGAGAGAAAAATAATAATAATAAAGAAGTATTATTATTATTACTAATAGTTATAAATGCCTAAGATTAAGGCATTTATTTAGGAAAGATAATGGAAATAAAGATATATGTATATTTTTTGGTATTATATATATATATATATATATATATATATATATATATATATATATATATATATATATATATATATATATCCTAAAAGGAAAAGGAAAAGGAAATAATAATAATAATAATTATTGTTATTATTTGGGTCTATAAATAGCATTGGAATGCTGAAGATGTAAATAAAGGAAAAAGAAAAAGGTTCTTTATCTTCTTCTCTAAGATAACCCTCTACTGTCGTCGCCTCAGTTGAAGTTAAGATTGGTCTCTTTGGAAGCTTGAGGATTTAAAGTGATGAATTTTTCATCAAGGATAAGAGGATTTTCCAACCTCCATCTGAGTAACCTTGGTAAGCCAATAAAATTAAATTAATATTTTATTAATTTAATTTTGGATCTATTTGGGTTTTCTGTAAAAGGTTCAATTGGCTAAACTTTTTAAGATCTAAATCTTGGATTTTTTCCAATCAAGGTTGAATTGGTTTCAACCCCAATTTTTAGAAAGTTAATTAATTTGGGAGGATTTTTGGATGTTAGCCAATTGCTAATTTCATTAATTAAGATACTAAGTGTTCCTTTTATGATTAGGATCAAGTTAATTGGAGAATTTTACTGTCAACTAGGGAGTACCTTTGTTTGGCTAAAATCTCCAGGTAAGAGATTCTCCTACTAGACCTTCGAACTGAATTTAAGTGACCGCATGTAATTATGATTATGCATTGATGGTAGCTAAAATGCATAACTTGATGCTACTGATAATGACTGTCAGTGTATTGATGTTGATGATGATGGCTAAGATTATTATGTTGATGATTGATGATGATGACTGATGTTATGTTAATGACTGGTAGATTGATGTTGATGATTGTTAATGCATGATATATTAATCACATGATCAAGGACGTTAAGATTAATATTCATGCCATGTTATGATGTTATGTTGTGCTACATGCTATGGATAGGGTGTTCGGTTAACTTTGTCTATTAGAGTCGTGCCTGCATGGGTGTCCTTCGGGATCACCACCTATTTAGGACTGCGTCGTCTGACGGGACCGCCAGTCTAGCATGGATATTGATATGATTCGAGTGATTCGACGGGGTCCTCGCATCCCGATTGTCTTAGTGTTACCTCCGGGTTCACTACAGACCAGCATGTCCTAGGTGCTCCCTCGGGACATCGAAGACCAGATTTTCGTTCCTACGGAAGCGCATGTTGCACGTGTTCGGGAACGTGCCAGAGATTGGGTACCATTTTCAGGACTCTAATGGGAAGTTAACAGACACCTAGCGGGACTAGTAGTAGGTCCCTTACTGAGTATATGTTTATACTCATTCTTTCTATGTTTAATATTTCAGGCGAAGGTAAAGGTAGAGGAAAGCTGGCGAGCGACAAAGAAGGATCCGTGACATGCCATATGGGGACTCCGTTTTGCTTCCGCGTTTATGTTTCAGTGTTTTAATATTCCATTTTTAATGAAAATTTATTCTTCCATCGTTTCAAAAAGTGTCTCTTGTCATTGTTTCTTTTTAGTAACGACCTCAGCTTAGTATAAAGAGTTGGGTCGTTCCCTATCCATAGCATGTAGCATAACATAACATCATAACATGGCATGAATATTAATCTTAACGTCCTTGATCATGTGATTAATATATCATGTATTAACAATCATCAACATCAATCTACCAGTCATTAACATAACATCAGTCATCATCATCAATCATCAACATAATAATCTTAGCCATCATCATCAACATCAATACACTGACAGTCATTATCAGTAGCATCAAGTTATGCATTTTAGCTACCATCAATGCATAATCATAATTACATGCGGTCACTTAAATTCAGTTCGAAGGTCTAGTAGGAGAATCTCTTACCTGGAGATTTTAGCCAAACAAAGGTACTCCCTAGTTGACAGTAAAATTCTCCAATTAGGATATATATATATATATATATATAATACCAAAAAATATACATATATCTTTATTTCCATTATCTTTCCTAAATAAATGCCTTAATCTTAGGCATTTATAACTATTAGTAATAATAATAATACTTCTTTATTATTATTATTTTTCTCTCACCAAAATCTACAATAAATATATATTTATTTAAACCATTATTATCTCTTATAAATAAATATATATCTTTTTCGTCCAATCAAATCAACCATCTCTCTCCTTATGGATTATCTTCTTTTCCAAACAAATATAATTATATTCCAACATATAATTAACTTCACTTTTCCAAATTATTAATTAATATATATATATATATATATATATATATATATATATATATATATATATATATATATATATATATATCCATATATATATACTCAATTAAATCCAATTCCACCAAAACCAACTTTTCCCTCCAAAATCTCAAATTAACTTAAGTCCTCAATTCTTTTAATCAATCAAATCTTTTCCAATAAATCACTTATAACTTCCAACATGAATTATCTTAACCCAACCATAACAACTTTACTATAGAATCAATATTTATCTTTCTGCAGAATGATTAATTATCATCCACAATAATTAATTATTATTTACCTTTCTTCCAAAATAATTAATTATCTTCAACAATAATTAATTATTATTTATCTTCTCCAAAAATAATTAATTATCTTCCACAATAATTAATTATTATTTATCTTTCTCTAAAAATAATTATTAATTATCTTCCACAATAATTAATTATTATTTATCTTTCTCCAAAATAATTATTAATTATCTTCCATAATAATTAATTATTATTTATCTTTCTCCAAAATAATTATTCTTTTACAAATAATTATATTTTCCCAAAATATAATTATTTTACTTTTTCTCCCTTACCAAATATCTTTTCTCCAAAATACAACTATCTTTTCCTTAAATAATTATATTTCAACAAATATAATTATCTTTTCCTTTAACATAATAATTATATATATATTTCCACATATACATATAATTATTCAATCTCCAACAAACTTTCCACCCCACAATTTAATTAAATAACATCCATAATTATTTAATTAAATTCAACTTCAACAACACTAAAAATCCACAACTTTACTTAATTCTCTTAACCTACCATTTAAACAAAAACTTAACAAACACCACATGCCAAAACCTCTAATTAATTAAATATTCATCTAAGAAATATTTAATTAATTTCAATTCCCACCTAAATCAAATAATTCTCATTAAATGAATTCAAAATAACGCCCAATAAATTTTCTTAATTAAACAAAATTAAGATAACTAACTCCAAAATTATCTTAATTTTTGGGGCGTTACACATAAGCTATTACATTCCCATCTTGCATAAGCACACAACCTAATCCTAGCCTTGAAGCATCACAATAATCACATAGTCCTTCCCTATTATAAGAAGTGCCAAAATAGGTACTGTACCTAGTCTTTTCTTCAATTCCTGAAAACTTTGCTCGCATTTATCTGACCACTCAAACTTAGCATTCTTCCTTGTCAAAGCAGTCAAAGGCAATGCCAATCGTGAGAAATCCTCAATAAAATGCCTATTGTATCCTGCCAAACCCAGGAAACTACGTACTTCTGTCGCACTAGTTGGTCTTTCCCAATTGACAACTGCTTCTACTTTTTATGGATCGACACTAACTCCTTTTGCTGAAACTACATGCCCTAAAAATACTACTTGTTCCAACTAGAACTCACATTTGCTGAACTTAGCATATAACTATTTATCACGTAGAGTCTGTAGAACAATACTCAGATGTTCCTCATGTGATTCTCTGTCAACCGAGTAAACTAATATATCATCAATGAACACAATCACAAACTGATCTAAATACTGATGGAAGATCCTGTTCATGAGATCCATGAAAACCGCTGGCGCATTCTTTAAACCGAATGGTATAACTCGAAACTCATAATGCCCATACCTCGTTCTAAATGCTGTCTTAGCAATATCTGATTCTGTAACCTTCAACTGGTGGTATCCTGACCTTAAGTCAATCTTAACAACACTGCTCCCCTTAGTTGATCAAATAAGTCATCGATGCGTGGTAAAGGATACTTGTTACGTATTGTAACCTTGTTTAATTGTCTATAGTCAATACATAATCTGAGGGTACCATCTTTCTTTTTCACAAATAGCACTGGTGCTCCCCACGACGAAACACTAGGCCTGATGTATCCCTTGTCAACTAGTTCTTGTAACTGCATCTTCAATTCTTTTAGCTCGCTTGGAGCCATTCTATACGGTGCCTGTGAAATAGGTGCTGTTCCTGGTAATAATTCAATGGTGAACTCAATCTCTCTATCAGGTGGCAAACCTGACAGATCATCTGAAATACATCAAGAAACTCTTTCACCACACGAACATCTTCTGGCTTTAGCTTTTCTCTCTGCACTACTACGATGTGTGCAAGAAATGCTGTGCAACCCTTCCTCAACAATTTCTCAGCTTTCAAAACTGAGATTAAACTTCTAGAAACGACCTTCCTCATACCTCTAAAAACCACTTCAGCAAAGCCTGATTTTCTGAAAACGACTTCCTTCTTATGGCAATCCATAGATGCATAGTGAGCAAATAAGAAATCCATTCCCAAAATTACATCTAACCTCTGCAACTTTAGTGGTAGCAAGTCCACTAGCAGATTGATACCTTCTACTAAAACTTCACAATTACGTAACACCTCATTAACAAGTAAAACGTCACCAACTGGAGTGTATATAGCTAACCCCTCAGATAAAGGCTCTAACATCCTATCCAGCTTAGTCAGAAATATACTGGTAACAAAGGAATGCGTAGCACCTGGATCAAATAGAACATCTGCAGGTACATTACAAATAAGAATCGTACCAGTAATAACGTCTGGTGCGTCCTCCGCTTCTTGTTGAGTCATAGCATAGACTTTTCCTTGTTGCCTAGGTCTTCCAACAACTCCCTTTTGCCTTGCACCACCGGTGCCCTCTGTTGGAACCACTGAAACTCTCGATTGCTCAACTGTCTGGAATCCAACTCCCTGATCTCTCTGAACTGTCATGTTCAACTGCGGACAATCTTTCTTGAAATTTCCTGGTTGTCCGCACTGGTAACATACACCAGCACCTACCAAACACTGACCCCGATGGTTCTGCCACAACTCGTGCATGGTGTTTGCCTGACGGTACTAACAACGGACTCCTGACCTTGTTGCGATCTTACTGTTGATTTAATGGGTTCACTAGGTATTCTCTGGCTCTGTCTCTGAAAAACACTACCATAACTCACGTTCCTCGATGCTTGGCATCCAGAGCGATTCTTAAAATCTTGACGGCTTGAAATATTTATCCCAGGCGTGAACCTCCGCTGCTCACGGCCTCTAAATCCACTAGCTGTTGAAGTCCCACGACTAAGCTCCACTGTTGGTTTCTCTTCTGTTATACTCTGCTCCATACGAAGGGCGGTCTCCACTACTTGAGAGAAATTCGTCCACTTAGCAATGGCTGTAACTGGGGTACGTATTTCAAAAGGCAACCCTCTTTCAAACCTTTGGCACCTGTCACTCTCAGAAGCTACAATAACGTCAGCATACCGTGAAAGCTCGGTATACTTCCTCTCATATTCAGCCACTAAAAGTGATCCTTGTTTCAACCTCAGAAATTCATGCCTCTTGGCTTCGCAGTATGTGCCGGGATAATACTTATCTTCGAATATGCTTCTAAAAGTCTGCCAGTCTAAAGCATGTGCATCACTGCGCCTTGCTAATATAGATTTCCACCATCTTCCAGCCTCTTTTTGCAACAAAAATGTTGCCAATCTAACCTTTCCCTCCTCAGGACAATTCATCACATCAAAACACTTTTCAAGCATATTCAACCAGTTCTCTGCATCAGCTGGATCTGTGGAACCCTCAAACACTGTAGCCCCTAACTTCTTCAGTCGTTTAATTCCGTATGCCTCTTCTGGATCACTAGGCTCTACACTATCTGGTTTTCCTATTTCCTGTGTAGTTCTCGCAAACTGCTCATTTCCCGCCCCACCTCGAACTCTTAGGGTACTAGATTCCCCTACAGATGGTCCTTGGGTAGGACCTTACATCCCGTCCTGATTCTACCGGCGTCGTCTGTAAGTACGTGGTGGCATGACTCCTATAATATGCCAACACATTAGACATACTATAAATACTTAACTCAAATGCATGATACTAAATGTCTATTCACATATTAATAATAATTGGACTCACTTCTACCCTTACCTAGACCATACTCCACTACTTCCCTTTAAGCTAACTTGACTTTCAATTATTTACTTTCCAGTTTCTTCTTAGAGCTAACCGCTCTACCTTAATTCCCATGGAGCAAACTGCTCTGATACCAAGTTGTCACACCCCCTCTCGAACTACCTGCTACCTTAGACCGAAAGATGGCATGAAGCCGACGAACAACGCTTTTCTGTACCTGTATCTGTCGACTCTGCTTAAAACTTTCATATGATGAACTTGCCAATCTAGTATATAAACTATTATACATGCAACAAAACACAGCAAATCCTAGGCTAGTCAAACACATGCATGAAGTGTACCTCAAAATTTACTGATTTCACGGGTAAACCTAAAGACACCTTAATCAAAATATAACCAACAAAAATTTACACAACTACAGCTCCTAAAGCTTATACAAACTGTGGAGTATCTATAACATAAAAGGGTGTATATACATGATAACACAACAGACTCTATGCCCAACTCAAAATACGTACTTGCAATCGATAATGGAGCTTCAGCAGACTAAGGCAGTCTATGAGCCACTGGGAACTCGATCTCTACCTAGAAAATGGGTAAAACATTTTGGAAAGGGTGAGCTATGAAGCTCAGTGAGTGACTCCGTTTAAAAATATGAATTTAAAGATAAGAGCACGTGAAAACTTTACACATATAAATCTGTTTATACAAGTCGTAAATGTAAACATGTAGTAGTAAGAATAGCTTCCTTAAATACTCAGCATGTTCATCATTGAAATCTAGCAAGGCATATCAAGTATATCAAAGAATTTTAACTAACATGACAAATCTACGTTGTGTAGGGTACACCCAGTACAACAACGTTTACAAGCTCTACGATGTAGTGGGGCCCGCTCAGCACTCCTATCGTCTTTGTCGTAGTGGGGCCCGCCCAGCACTCACGACAGCATCGTTGTTACGGAGTACACTCAACGTCATCAATGGAATCTAACCAGTGTGCACATGGTAATCTCTAGCCTCAGGCTCAAGATCTTAGTCATGTAGTTAATGAAAATTTCATAAATCATCTAAAAATATTAAAACATGTCTGCTTATAAATTTTACACAAAGCTCGAACTTTACTCAGCTCTTTCATGGAAAACTGTAGTTCTTGAAACAAAACTACTTACTAATTCATGCTTTGCTTAAAACATTGTGGTTTAAATACTTTCCAAACATTTAATATCTACATGCTAGCATAAATTTCTTTAAGAAATCTAGTCTCCAAATGCATACTTGAAAATAGTCATGAAATTCAAATACCTTTCATAGCTTCGTAAGTAAACATTTATCGCATTCAATCATAATAACAACTATGGATTATATTTCAAAGTTGGTTTTGTCACTCACCGTCTTGGGCTAGATTCTTGGTCTATAAGCTCGGTTTAATTCTTCTCGGCCTGCCAACAATCCAACCAAGTATTATAACTCTGAACATTCTGGTTTCCTAAAGATATACACAACATGTCGCACCAAAGATGACGCTCACGAAAACAAAGCTTAAGAAATAAAATCCTATTTCAACAACTCTCTGAAATTTCCAGATTTCTAACATAAACTTCAAATGACTATAACTTTCTCAATACGTAACCAAGATGAGTGTTTTTTATATCAAACTCTTCATTTTGAGATCCTCTAAAACTTACCTGAAGACATGTAAATCTGATTCCCCGTGCATAAACTCAGATAACCCTCGAAACAGAACCACTTCAAGAATCGCGCGCACACGACCGCTTTAACTTGTCCCTATAATTTAACTGATTTTTAGTCGTTTTTGGTTCTCGATTTCTTCATGCAAGTTTTAGTACATTGAATAAGCTGTCCAACCATACCAAATAGAGATTCTAAGTCCATCGGTACACTCTGAAATACAAGAAATACCAGAAACCTCCTGATTTCGAGTGAAAACCAACTGCCCTGTTTTCTTCATCAAAAAGCACCCAATGAATATCCGAATTTGCTCCAACTTTCTTCATGAAGTTTGTTTGAAAATGAGTTAAATTTTTGTAAATGTAAACCTCACTTCTTAATTCCTTTTGAAGAGTTCAAACCGAATTAAAAACTAGTGATGTGCAGAATGAACTAAAATTCAGCCATGGATACACTATGCTTGAGTTCTCCTCCTCTTCTTCAACCTGAAAATTCTAGTAAAATTCCTCTTCTTCTTCCAAAATCTCTCTTAAATGTTCTCTGCAAATTGAAGAAGGAAAAGAATGGAAGTTGGATGAGAATTTGTCTTCAAAATGCTTGGCGGTGAAGGGAAGAGAAGAAGAAGAAGAAAAGAAAAAATGAAATTTTCTTCTCTTTTTCTTCTTTTTATCCTTTCTTTTCTTTCTTTTCTTTAATTTATTTAATAAAACTATTTAATATATAAATATATATATATATATATATATATATATTTACACTTAATTTCTATTTCTTTTTTTTCCAAATTTAAAAAAATTAAACCAAGAAAATATCGGGTTTACATAGAAAATTATCATTTGTAGGTATTCTGCATATTTTCACAACTGCTCTTTCAAAACACATATCAAGAATGCGATCTATATTCATCTTTGTTAGACTGAAAACTTGCATCTGTGTAACCATTTACAACTAGCTCATTTTCAAAGCCTTTATATAGTAAGAATGCATCCTTAGTTTTTCTCAAAGGATTTTTTTTCACTATTGTCTAGTGTGCTTCACATGGATCTGACTGGTATCTACTAGTTAAACTTAATGCGCATGATATATCTTGTCGAGTTCATAGCATGACACATGTGTCTTTGGAACTAATTCTCGAAGAGACTTATGTCATGTGCCATTGGCGAGAATCCTCTCTTGGAGTCTTGCATATTAAACCTCTTTAGTATTTTTTCAATATAAGCACTTTGAATTAGGCCTAAGAATCTTCTAGTTCTATCTCTATAGATCTTAATGCCTAAAATATAAGAAACCTTGATAACTTGTAGAAATACAAGTTATTATAGCCTTTTAGGTAGAACAATAGAGCCAAAATGCAAGATAGTGTGTCAAAACGTGTAGCTTCTATCGACTTCATAAACATAAGAGAATATAAATTGCATAAGTCTCTACGCCTGTTTTACTCCATTTTTAATGTTTTATCGCATGATTATAATGAAAAGAAGAAGACAGTGAATCACAGAGGAGCGAATGTTATGCAATAAGAAGCTTGTCTAGTGACTAAACATCTCTAGGCGAGAAACCACATTATCATACGATAAAGATTCACTTGAGAACAAGAATGGTAGTTGGAGTTGATGTGACTTAACAATACTGCAATCAATACTGACATGATAAGAAGAATAGAAGTTTTCCACTGAAAGTAGTCTATATAAAGCCTTCTTCTACACTAAGTAACAAGATGGTCTGAAAGGACTAAAACCTAGAGACCTCCATTGGAGCCGGTGGAAAGGACTAACTTTTCTGCCTTCTGTAAAATTCATCCTCTTCTTCGGTCAGTCTTATAAGTAAGAGCTTAGAGAGAAACCTACAAAAAGATCCACCATTTTCTTCCCCTTAACTTGTAACATCTTTCATCTCTTTACTTCCTATTTTTGTATTTCATTGTAATGTATGATGTTTGCTTGTCATTTGTGGGGAGTTAGAGTTTGTTAGGAGATAATGCTTGTTGGGGGTCAATCCCACTTAATTGTGCCTACAACTTGACTTAGTTGGTTAGTTCTACAGGCTTAGTGAGGTAAAACATATTTTGTTCTTCATAACGTATCATTGATTCAAGATCATTGCATGCAAAATGCTCCCAATGTCTCTATTTATCCATACTTTTAAGTCCTCATCGTGTACATGTCTTCTATTGCTTGCTCAAGTGTAAGTGAAACAATTGGTTTATTTGAGTGATCCAGAGTCAAACATGGTTGAATAAATTATTCTCTTTATGCTCGGACTCAGGGTTGTTTTTATGCGTAATTAATTCTATGCGATAAGTCATCAGATATGATCATTGTATGCGAATTACTCACTATGTATCTCTTTATCGCATGAGAGCTATGTCCTCGTTAAGTACAAGTTTTCCTATTGCTTGCCTAAGTATAAGCGAAACAATAGGTTTATCTAGATGATCCAAAGTCGAACACAGGGAATTGATATCAAAGGTTATTTCTAGAACTAACTCCTCATTCAAGTGATATAAAGAATAAAGAATAAAGAATAATGAATAAATAAATGTAAGCGAAACTATAACTACTTATGTACACTAGAGATTCTGTAAGGGGAATTAGACAGACGCAAAATGAAGATGCGAATTAACTTGCTTTAAAATGGGTGAAGGAATGTCCATGTATTACTAGGTGATTAGGCCATGATGGTCTTGATGCGATATAGCTTTCATATCTAGTCTATGATTAAGCCGAGCTCCTCTTTGAGTCTTTAAATGTTACACTTGTCCTCATGTTGGGGTACAAATGACTCAACCTAGTTAGGCAAGATATATCTAGAAGATTTCACTTATAAAACATATAAATCTTCACGTTTAAGGTCAACAACCTCTTGGTGCCTCTTACCCACACTTGTATTTTTGTTGGGCTACAAATGATGGAAGTTATCTCACTAAGGTGGAGTTTGTCTCCAAATTCCTTCTTGCTCACGTTAACCATATGCTTGCTACTTGCCATCTCGAGTAGTTGGCGATATACACTGGCTAAGTGATAAAAAATAGCTCAACTAACTTGATAAGTGTTACAAGCAAAAGAACTTATCGAGAATCTCACATAAGTCCTTCTACGTAACACATTGATAGATGAAAAGTAAAGAGATGGGATTGAAGAGTTATAAACATGTAACATGTAATATGTACAATATGAACAACATATATTACAAAGAATACAAAAATGGAAAGAAAAGAGACTGGAAATTCATTACAAGTTAGGGAAAATGGGAAATAAACTTCCCTCCTTTCAAACATCAAGCTCTCACTCATAGCATGATCGGAGAAGATGAAGAAATCTCTTAGACTAATACTTTTCACCACTCTCTAGGATTTGACCCATTAAGGGATTTGGCTCTTCACATAGTCAGCTCCTTTTTGGTCCATTTAGACCTTCTTCTCTTGATGTAGAAGGAGACTTTATATAGGCAACTTTCGACGAAAAACTTCTATCGTTCTAATCATGTTAACGCCGAATGAAGCTTTTGTCAAGTCATCTCAACTCCAACTATCATTATTTTCCTCTAGTGAATCATCTTTGGTGATGATGTAGATCCTCGCCTAGCAATCATTCTCGCTGGACGAGCTCTTCTATTGTAGCTCTTGCACGAGATTCTCTACGATTCACTAGTCTCTTCTTTTGTTTCTATTTATGCGTTAAGAAACTAAAAATGCGGTAAAACATGCATAGATACTTATGTAAAGTGTATTTCTAAATACTTATATTTTTTCAACGTAATTATGGCGTTTTGATACATTTCTTCTACATTTATGTCTCGTTTATTCTATAAAAGAGGCTACGATAACTTGTATTTCTACAAGTAATTAGAACACAGGGAATTGATATCAAAGCTTAGTTATATGGTTCCCTAGGCATTTAGGAAGTATAAAAGAATAAACTATACAATATAAATGAGTGTAGCTTTAAACTATAACTACTTATCTACACTAAAAAATCTGTAAAAGGGAATTGAAATGGATGCAAGATGGCATTGTGAACTAACTTGTATAAAAGAAGAGGTGAAAGAAAGTTTATGCATTACCAGATGATTAGGCAATTAAAGATCCTTGATGCAATATAACTTATTTAACGTGCATGTGATTAAGGCGAGCTCCTCTCAGAGTCTTTAAATGCCACACTTGCTCACCTATTGGGATCCAAATGACTAAGATGCGTTAATCAAGTTATATCTAGAACGCTTCACTTACAAGACTTATAGAACTTTGCATCTAAGGGTGACGACCTTTCTGTGCCTAATACCCACACTTGTTCTCCTTTCGGAATATAAATGATGGAAGTTATCTCGCCAATGTAGAGTTTATCTCCAAACTCCTTCTTGCGCATGTTAACCATATCCTTGCTACTTGCCCTCTCAGGTAGTTATCGAGATACACTAGCCAAATGATGAAAATAACTTACATAACACAATAAGAAATATAAGCTAACCTTCTTATCAAGAACTTATCATAAGATCTAAACTTCAAATAATACACAAATGGATGAATAGTAAAAAGATGGACAATTGAAACTGGTATAGATATATGCAATGCATTAAAGAATATAGGTCTTCTACCACTGTACAATATGAACAAATACATTACAAAGAAATACAAGGAAGGGAAAGAATAGAAAAGACATTACAACTTAATGGAAGTGGGGAATGGAATCTTCTTCACTCAACCCCTAGCTTCCACTCGTCGACTAACTGAAGAAGATAAAGAAAGACTTTACAAATGGCGGAAAGAATACTCCTTCCCACCACTCTTTAGGGTTCATCCCATTCAAGCTGGATATGGGTTCATGTAGACCCAGATAGTTTCTTGATGGTGCGGAGTCTTTTATAAAGGCAGATTTAGGCAGGAAATCTAATTTTTTTAACATGTCAGCGTCGAACTCTGCTCCTATGTCAAGTCACATCAACTCCATCTACCACTTTGTCTTCTAGCAAACCTTTTCTTGCCTACTAATATGGCCTTCTTGCCTAGTCTTCGTGCGAGTTCCTTTGAGATTCGTTAGCTTCTTCTTTTATTCTTAATCATGTGCCTGGACATTAAAAACAGGGTGAAACAGGCATGAAAGCTTATGTAAAGTATATTTCCAAATATTTATGAATTTACAACATAAGCTATGCATTTTGAAACATTTCTTATGCATGTTGGTCTCATTATTCTCTTTAAAAGGCTATAATAACTTGTATTTCTACAAGTTATCACACCCTCAAATTTAGAATAATGCTTGTCCTTAAGTGTCACTCCATATTATGCTTGTCCCTAAGCACATTCCTCCTCAAAGACCCACCTTTCCTCTATGCAGTTCTAAACTTCTCAAAATGCGATCAGGTTTTATTCGGTAGTCAGAGTCTACTTTCATCGCGTACTTCTCGCTATAAAATCATTTAACTTAAAAATGTGGCAAACTCAATACTCAAAATATCCTTGTTCATTCCTCTCATGAATCTTATTTTCCATTTTTGAGAAATAGCTAAAGTTTTTGAAGAGTTTTGAATCCTTTTTATTTGGCAAAAGACTTTTATTTATTTACTGGAATGTTTAGCATTGAGTGAGAAATCTTGGTCACTATATGAGTCTGTTCCTCTCGTCAACTATAACTCATATTACCTCTTATACTAAACTCTTTACTTTTTACTTTTAAAGCTTTGCTTCTTATTTTTGGTGAGAGGAGGCAACATAGGAGTTGTTATTTTTAATTGAATAAATGAATGATATAAATTTTAAAATTCTTACACTTGTTGGCATTGCTTTAACATTAGTTAAAACACCTTAATTTTAAACGCAATGATAGGATTTTCAAAAAGTTACAAAAGCTTTAACTCAGACTTTGCACACCCTTAAATTTAGAGCTTAGCGATGTGCTCATTGCTAAAAATTGAATGATAAGATTATTCGTAGAAAAATCTTACAAAAGTGGTTTGAGGTAAAGCTTGCTTGCTTGCTTGATAAACTTTAGAACTGTTTCCAATGTAAGTTTTCTTAACAAGTTTAATGCCTAAATAACAATTGAAACTTTATTTCATAGGGTTTATTTCACTGAAGTAATCGTTGAGATGCAAAGAAAAATTAAAGTACTAAAAGGTGGCAAGCGAAGCATGCGACATGATAAACTATATGCATAATAATTATGCCAAAGTATGTACTAGTATTGAAAATAACATAAATATAAGGAAATATAATTTACATAAGTGAATTAAAAATTCTCAAAAAGAAGAAAAATACATAAGTACAGAACAATCCCCTTTTTAAGGTTTTGGTGGTGGAGGTGTTGGTTGTAATTCTTGTGGTGGTAGTGGAGGTTGTTGATTCCTCATCGCTCCAACCGTTGGATCAAAACGCGTTAGGGGTCTTGTTATGTTCTGCGAAACTTGAGGTACTGGAATGGTGGTACAAAACAAAAGGTGCCGATATCTTAATAATGCAAACAATTGCGTGTCTCACCTTTCAGCCAGCTTCTCTACTAAACTAGTCAGCTTTTTGTTATGTTCCCACATCGCCTTATTTTGCTGCCTCATTGCAAGAAGTTGTGTCTGGAACTCCTGATTCCGCATTTTAATTTCCGTCATTTCCCCATTTAGTTGATTTAATTATACCTCAACGTTTGCAATTGCTATTGTCCATCTTCAACTCAGAATCACTCAATTTTCTTTGACTCTTAAAATGCATCTTACAAGTTCCTTTGGCACTAGATTATATCTTCAAATCCATTCTCCATAGGCTTGCATATAAAATCGTCGATAAATTTAAGGATACAATCCTAATCAACTTTGTCTTCTCCTCCTCTTATTGCCTCTTTCCTTTGGTTTGCTCACCTGGAGGCTTTTGGAGTTGACTTTGGCGGTGAGGGGAGGCGTGTCTCGCCATCTACCTTGGGGTTTATTTCTTTTTCCCCTTATAGTGGGTTATTAACTTCCTCCTCTACAACTTCTTTTCTTTTAGGAGACAAAATTGGCCTTTCCGCCCCATTTTCTTGCTTGTCATTAGATTTGTCATCAATAAACGTGGTAGGGTTTGAGATGGAGTCTTAGAAGACATCCTAATTGAAGTCTTCAGGGCTTAAGGATTTATTTTGGCTAGTTGGATTAGCGACAAGTAGTAGAGGATTTTCCTCTTGTCACGGGATTAAGGTTCCTTCTTTATTCTGTATAACAATGGCAAGATTTTTATTAGTCTCTTGCTTGGAAGGGGGAGAGGTATTTTGTATTTGTTGGGTTGAGGTTGGCAATTTGGATTTTTCGGGAGGTGATGGTGTTTTGGACTTAGTGGGAGTTTAGGAACTGATGGCCTTTGAGGATTTGGATTTATCGAGTGAGAGGAGTTCTATGGGCTTCTTCTTCTTGGGACTCTTTGTGGATGTAGACGACAAGGTTTCTTTAGAGTCCATAGCCTTAGAGGATTTTACTCTTTTCAATCCAGAGGCCTCCTTCCTTGCTTTGTTGTTTGCATTTTTGTGGGACTTCTTCTTCTTCTTTCTCATCTTCATCTTCACCGTTCACTTTTTCAACCTCAGATTTACCATCTTGCTTGGTTCTAAGACATTTTAACTTTGCCTTGTTCTTGTGGATGCCAATTATGCAGTGAACGGTTGTGGCTGACCAAACCTCATCCTTTACCTCTACCTGAGGAATCTGCTTTAACACTGAACTTGCCTTTAAGCACAATTACTCAATTAAGTGTGGAAGTGTCTTGCTTTATGAGGATGCTTAATCCAAGCGATGATGTGCTGACTTACTATCTCGCCTATATTCATCGAAAGATGCTCCATTATGTAATAAACCAACATTATACATTCCATGGAGATGGTGCTATCCTGGCCAGTTGGCATGATCTTCTTCTTTACAAAAACCAACTAGATGATGGCTTCTGTGTTTAGATTATGCGGGAAGAGCTGATACTTTCCGGTTGGCGTTATGTCCCATTTTGTCCAGGGCTATACGACTCTCTTCATCATATCTCCTAAATCTCTCTCGTGTGGATTTTTTAAAATTGCATGACCTATCTCATTCGCCTCAATCTAAAGAGTTTATTGATTGCGTTTGGCCCAAAATAAACTTTTTTCCCCTTGACCATGGTGTAGTGTTCTTCTTCACTAATGTATCCTTTGTAGAACATCTTCACTACGTCATGTCTTATTACGGTCATGCGTTGGAAAAATCTCTCCCATCTGAAGCTTGAAAAGGTGACGAGAGGAACCTTAACAAGGTCTTCTTTTTCATTGTAACCTTTCTCTTTTTCTTTGGCCTTGGCGCCTCTTCCTCTAAATGACTTAAATTTTCGAACTCCTTCTCAAACTCCTTGCAATGATCTTTAAATGTCATGTCTTTTCCCTTGACCTTTTCCGCAGACTGGGCCGCTTTCTCTATCTCACTAATAAGTTCTTCTCACCTCTTTTTATTTATTTCCAACATTTCTTTCGTCGAGGCCTTCAAGCCTTGTGCTTTTACTTTTATTGTTAATTAATAGGCCATAAATGACTTTTTTAGTCTTCTTCTAGGTCTTTTTTGCCAATCACTCAAACTTAGTTTCTGCGATAGGCAATGAGGTGCTATCAGCTACGTTTGGTGTTTCTCTTATCACCTCGCCTTCCTTTCTCACCTCTTCTTCTTTAATTTTCTTCTCATATTCTTTCTTCTTCTTGTTATCTTCTTCCTTCTTCTTTTCTTCCTTCTCCTTTTCTAATTTTTCTCTCTCAACTCTCTCTTCTTTCTCCTTTTTCTTCTCTTTTTTTTTCTTTAATGTCATTTTCAACTCTCTCTTTTTCAGCCTTTTCTTTTTTTTAACCTTTCTTCCTCTTTTTTTTCTTGAATTCTCTCTAGAGACGATGGCGAGTAGGTCTCCTAATTTATCCTTTGGCAGTTGGATTTTTACACCATTAATAATAACCGTTTTAAGTTGTATTTTTCTTTTTTCCTCCGGCACATGACCGTTGTCTAAAGATTGCTCTACTGCTTCATTGGACAGGCTTGCTTTGCCAAGAGTGGCTTGGTATTTCTTGAGGGCTTTGGTAAAGGATTGCTCTCCAGACATGGTTGGTAAGAGTTAACAGAGAAACGAACTTAAGATACGGTTTGGGCAAGGGAAACTTCTAAGTTCTCATCGAAATTGATGATCGAAAAAGTTGGGGTTGTTTAAAGGTCCTGTGAAGCGTTAATTGTTCAACTAAAGGTTTGGATTCACTGTTTAAGATGGGTTAAATAGGCATGGTTAATCGTGGTGTAAACCCTAAACTTTGGAAGATAACTTAAATTCTTTTAAGTGGTTGGAAGTTTAAGTGTTAAAGAAAGTTAAGGATAAAAAGTGTCATAAAAAGTGTGTCATGGTTATTGGAAAAGAGGAAAAATTTGGCTGAGTGTTGAGACTTAAGAGCAAGACGGTTAGAGGTTATCTTGGTGTAGTATAGGTAGCCAAAAGTAAGAAAATAACCTATAATTGAGTGGGTGTTTTAGAGGTTATCTTGCTTGTGCTTTAGGTGGCCAAAAGAAGGAAGAAAACCTTTAAAGAGGTTAGTAGGTGTTGGGCTTGGCAAAGTGACTAAGGCGTGAAGCAAAGACATTAGGCTAGAAGAGAACCTCTAAAGGAGTATCATTGGGCATGTAAGGCTGTAACTCAGAGGTTAGTAAGGTTATTGAGAGGTTATGCGAGAAGGCTTGGTCATTTGGTGTTTAGGCGAAAAGCATGTCACGAGAGAAGGGCTTAGAGGTTAACAAGGGTTTGACACAAGGTGTTTTGGACTTGTTAAGGGACATTAGACGTTTTGGATAAGTGAGATGATGAAGAGGTGGAGTCAGCGAAGTGCTTTACAGGTGTTCTTGAATGCTTAATTTAGATTTTGGCTAGTAGGAGGTGTCAATAAAGCTTCATGTAGGGTTTAGTGTAAATAGGTCACTTCAAATGAACATTTCTTCCATTTGAATCATGCATTTTGGCTGAAATTATTCTCAAAAGATCACAAATTGAGTCTAGTTTTTAGACTAGGGCTACCAAATGATTTTGAGTAAGGGAGGGTCGAGTTTTAGTTGATGAAAGGAAGAAAGGTAACATTATGGGTGAATCTGACAAAGGTGGATTTCCATAAGGCTACAGAGCTCATCATTTTTGTAGAAGGAAGTTTTCTTGAAAGATTTATGCATTTTTAGTTATGAACTTTCAAAGTTGAGTTATATTTCTGGATGAAAAATGAGTTTTTTGACATTCGGTGTCTGGCCAAGTGCTTGGTAAGTTAGCCAAAATTGGTGTGGTGTTTTGGGAACAAAGAGGTTAGTGTGCATGAAGGTTGGCGTTGAATGCATAACCTATACACAAGGCATGCGTGCAACCAAGGCTGAACACAAGGAGGGCTATGTGAGATGCTAAGTGTCACAATCGTAACTTCTTAACACGATTGTGCGACACTTGTTTAGCTCAATCAACAAGTCAACCGTTCGAAATTAGGATCCGTGGACAAACTTGCGGTATGACATAGCCTCCCTTCACGTTCTTGAGAAAATGGTTTTATAAAACGTGAGAGAGAAAATAAATAGTTGAAAACATCATAAAAGTGAGCATTGAAGACTGTCAGTTGCAAAGAAAAAGCTTAGTTTGCAAAGAGTGTGACAAGGCTCGGCGGGGGTACGACTACTCATGTACCCCCTATAGTACATATTGAGATTTTTGGAATTGGCAGGCTTCCATATGAAAAAGCCAAAATGTCACACTGTGGCTCGGCGACACGAAAACAAAAGAATTAACCTAGACTACTTTCAAGACATAAAAATAAAGCGATTTAGGGGTATTCGGGCATATGGCCATTGGTAAATAATACCTTGGACAAGTATGCCCTTGACATTCTCACCCACCTAAATGGTTGACATCCCCGTTAACTGGCGAAGCTTGAAATCTTCTATCTTCTGCTTCCACGCTTCAAGATCTTCAACACGTTCCCAGCTGGTTTCCTCCACAAGAAGGTTCTTCCACTTTACCAGATACTCGTGGATCCTTCGTATGGGTCTTCTGCACCTTCTTTCTCGCTCGACAAGAATTTCTTCAACATCTTTGTCTTCCTTCTGACTAAGGTCGATGATTGGGCGAGTTATGATATTCCGCTGCAGGTCTTTAGTGTCTTAATGGTACTGTTTCAAGTTACTCACATGAATTACTGGCTAGATTTTCATCCATGTGGGCAATGCTACTCTATAGGAAGTATTCCCTACCTTTTTCAGCACTTTAACTGGTCCTTCATACTTCTTGATGAGACGCTGGTCTTTGCGTCCTCGAAACCTGACTTGCTCTGGTCGTAGTTTGATGAGTAACTGGTCTCCTGCCTGAAACTCCAGAGGCCGTCGCTTCTTATCCGCCCATTTCTTCATCCGCTTCGATGCTTTTTCTAAGTACGCTCGAGCGATGTTGTTTGTCTGTTTCCACTCCTTCGTGAAATTGAGGACTTGAGGGTTCTTCCCTATATAGGGATGATCAACAAGGTGTGGCAGTACTGGTTGCCTCCCAGAAACAATCTCAAACGGGCTTCTCCCTATAGATGAACTTGTCTGAGTTTTGAAACAGAATTGGGCTACGTCCAATAGCTGGACCCAGTTATTTTGCCTTGCGTTTACAAAATGGCACAAGTATTCCTCGAGCATGCAGTTGAATCGCTCAGTCTGGCCGTCAGTCTGGGGGTGGTAGCTTGAGGATATGTTCAGACTTGTTCCAAGAAGGAAAATAACTCCGTCTAGAAGGAGCCAATGAATCTACCATCCATGTCGCTCACTATACTTGTCGGGACTCCCCACAACTTAACAACATGCTTAAAGAACAACTGAGCTGTCATTTCGGCCGAACAGTGCTTGGTGGTGGGGATGAAGGTGGCGTACTTTGAAAAATGATCAATGATGACTAAGATGGCTTCAAAGTTGCCTACCTTAGGAAGATGGGTGATAAAGTCCATAGAAACACTCCCCAAGGTCTTGTTGGAACCGGTAGAGGGTCAAGAAGTCCAACAACCTTCACTTTCTCTACTTTATCCTGTTGGCAGGTTAGACACGTCTTAGTGTACTACATGACATCATCTCTCATATTCGGCCAAAAGTAGCCCTTCTTCAGCAAGGCGTACGTCCGCTGCCATCCAAGATGGCCAGCCCATAGAGTGTCGTGACACTCATACAACAATTTCTTCCTTAAGTCCCCTACTTTAGGAACATATAGCCGATTGCCCTTTGTGACTAACAAGTCTTCCTCGGCCCAAAACTGTCGTGTTTTGCCCGCCTTCACTAAATTTATGACATTCTAAGCGGCATGATCTTTCTGTAGGAACTCTCTCAAGGTGTCTCTAACTGACCCACCAATCTCGCTCCCCTGGAGGTGAGCTAACAGGCATATGGCTGCATGTTCTTGTTTTTGACTTAGGGCATCAGCAGCCTGGTTGCTCGAACCCTTCTTGTGTTCAAATTCGAAGTTGAACTCGACTAGAAATTCCTGCCATCTTGCTTGCTTCAAAGTCAACTTTGACTGCGTAAAGAAGTGGCAGGTTGCACTGTTGTCCGTCTTCACTACAAACGACGAACCTAGTAGGTATTGTCTCCAGGCCCTCAAACAATGTACTCCTGCAAGCATTTCTTTTTCGGACACAGTATACCTCATTTCGGCTGCATTCAGCTTTCGACCTTCGTATGCGATCGGGTGCCCATTCTGCAGAAGCACACCTCCAACGCATAATAAGACGCATCTGTCTCGACCTTCAAAGGTTTGGTCACATCTGCAATCCCCAGAAGTGCCCCCTCCATCATGGCTTGCTTTAGGCCATCTAAGGCGGCTTGACACTCGGGGTTCCAACTCCAGTGAACGTCTTTTTTCAGTAGTTCAGTCAGCGGGCTTGCTCGTTTGGAGAATCCCTCGACAAATCGATGGTAGTAATTTTCCAACCTGAGGAAGGAGCGTAACTCTGAGACTGATTTTGGCACTTCCCAGTCGCGTATCGCAGCAATCTTCCCTTCTTCCATCCCAATTCGGCCACACTCTATCACATGGCCCAAGAAGTTTATCCGCTCTTGTGAAAAAGAACATTTTTCTCTTTTGACATACAGTTGATTCTCCTTTAATTTCTGAAAAACTTTTTGCAGGTGATCTCTATGTTCCTCCATGGTCGTACTATAGACCACTATATCATCCAGGTAGACTACTACGAATTTATCGAGATATTCGTGGAAGACCTGGTTCATCAACGTACAGAAGGTTGCAGGGCATTGGTGAGACCAAATTGCATTACGAGGAATTCGAACACACCATATCGGGTCACACAGGTTGTCTTCGGCTCATCTCCCTCTGCAATTCTCACTTGGTAGTATCCCGATCGCAAGTCCAACTTTGAAAAATACTTTGCCCAATGTAAGCGATCGAACAAGTCAGTAATTATGGGAAGTGGATACTTATTGCGAATCGTGAGCTTATTCAAGGCACGATAATTAATGCACAATCGTAAACCCCCATCCTTCTTCTTCTGGAAAAGAACTGGGGCCCCGTACAGAGCTTTTGCAAGCCTAATGAACCCTGCATTAAGTAACTCATCTAACTGTTTCCGAAGTTCAGCTAACTCTAGAGGCACCATACGATAAGCATTCTTCGCAGACGGTTTTGCCCCTGGCACTAACTCGATCTCATGATCAATCATTCTCCGAGGTGGCAAAGACTTGGGCAAACTATCGAGCATCATATCATGATACTTCTCTAGCACGCGCATAATCTCTTTAGGGACTGTCTTCCTTGAGTTCTCTAACGAATTGAGTGGGATGGCCATAAACGTTGGTTCGTCTCGAGAGAGACCCTTCTTCAATTTCATGGCCGAGATCATTTTTAACCCATCTGGCTGGCGTAGGTCAGTCTGTACAATAGAGAGGGTAGATCCAGTGATCACCAAGCATTTGGCCAAAGGCATTGGAATTACCTGATGTTCGAGTAAGAACTCCATTCCCAGTACCACATCAAAGTCATCCATTTTTACTACTACAAAGTCTACGAGGCCACTCCATCCTCCCAATCTTATCATCGTTCGTTTCACTAGTCCGATGATAGGTAGGGCAGCAGAATTCACGACTTTCATTCTTCCTGCATCCTTCTCCCAGCGGAGATTCAAACGCTTAGCTTCTGCTTCTGTTATGAAATTGTGGGTGGCACCGGAGTCAACCATAGTGCTTTTGGTTGGCTTCTGGTTGATCCAGGTGTTAACGTACATTAGGCCCAAATCCCCTTCTTCTGGAGAGAGGACAAAAATTTCAAGGCCCCCATTCGAGAGTTATCAACTTCTTCCATCTGGTTTACTTCCCTCTCGGTTTGACTTAGTTGGTTGTCTGAATCTTAGGCTAAGGATTCCTGGAATTCATTGAAAGCAGTTTTGTTCGGGCATTCCCTGGCCAAGTGTGGTCCCTTACATATGAAACAACTAAGAGGACGATTGGACACAGTCTGGTTACTTGATCCTCGCCAGGAGTTTCCGGTATTCGATTAATGGGACCTACGGTCTCCATTAAAGCGTTTGTCCCCTCCCGTAGTTTTAGGAGAACTTGGGCAGTTGTTCCTATTTCCTCCAGATGAGGAACTTGGATGACGTCTCGCATCCTGAGAGTCGTTAGACAGGTCCAACAGCCGTTCAGCTGCAGCGTACGCGGACGTGAGGTCTTGAACTCTTTGTTCATATAGCTTTGTCTTCACCCACGACTTCAATCCTTCGACAAAACATAAAACTTTGTCTTTCTCAGACATATCGCGTATATCTAACATCAACCTTGTAAACTGTTTCACATACTCCCGAATACTACCGGTGTGTTTCAGCTCGCGTAACTTCCGTCGAGCCAAGATCTCAACATTTTCGGGGAAGAATTGTGAGCGAAGTTCTCTCTTTAAAGCGTCACAAGTATCTATCGTGCAACGTCCCTCCTGTATGTCAATAAACCGGGATCTCCACCATAACTTGGCATCCTCAGACAGATGCATCATCGCCAACGTGACTTTGGCTTCTTCTGTAACCATGTTCGTGGCCCTGAAGTACTGCTCCAGGTCAAAGATATATTTTTCTAGGGCCTTCGCGTCTCATGCCCCACAGAAGGGCTTTGGTTCTGGAATCTTCACTCTACTAACCGGAATGGCTCCCCCAGCGGGAGCTTGGTCTGCCATTGCTCGCATTGTGAGGCTCAGTCTCGCATTCACATCTGCGATTTTGTTTCTAACGACATTGAGGGTAGCTTGGAAATCCTCTGACATGCCATTTATCATCTCCAACAGTGTCTTTTGAGAGCTATCTAGCTCCTAAACACGTTCTTCAATATGGGCAACAGAGCCCGTTGAACTGTCCCCACATTCGTGGCTACCAGTTCTTCTAACAGTTCCCTCTAGAGTGTCAACTCTTGCCAACAACTCTTGTATCAATAATCCTTTGACACGGCCAGCTACCGCATCGATCATGTCAGTTTTCTCAGCAATCTCTTCGAGACGTAACTCCAAGAAGCGGATGGAGTCGGGGACTTTGCTTAGGTAGAGCATCTGCTCCTCCAACTCTACTAGTCAGTCTCTCTGGGCCTTGCCCGATGGGTTCGTGGACGACATGTTTTGGTCTTATCCTCAATTACCCAATTTGGCTCTGATACCACTTGTCACAATCGTAACTTCTCAACATAATTGTGCGGCACTTGTTTAGCTGGATCAACAAGTCAGCCGTTTGAAATTCGGAATCCATGGACAAACTCGCTGTATGACGTAGCCTCCCTTCACGTTCTTGAGAAAATGGTTTTATAAAACGTGAGAGAGAAAATAAATAGTTGAAAGCATCATAAAAGTGAGCATTGAAGACTGTCAGTTGCAAAGAAAAAGCTTAGTTTGCAAAGAGTGTCGACAAGGCTCGGCGGGGGTGCAACTGCTCATGTACCTATGAGATTTTTGGCCTTGGTAGGCTTGGATATGAAAAAGCCGAAATGTCACACTGTGGCTCGGCGACACGAAAACGAAATAATTAACCTAGACTACTTTCAAGACATAAAGATAAAGCAATTTAGGGGTATTCGGGCATACGGCCATAGGTAAATAATACCTTGGACAAGTATGCCCTTGACACCAGGCATGCAACCAGGGTAAGGCGCGCGACAAACCTCTTGCAAGGTTAGCACGGAGGCAACCCAACGCACGCGGCCAAGGCCCTGTCGTCCACCCATGCGAGCCAAACAGTTTCATGAGGTGCTTTGGGCAGTTTTAGAGTTTTTAAGTACACTTTTGATATTGTCTTGGTAAAAGGGAATTGATTAGACTATTTTACCATTATTTAAAGACAAGAGGAGATCGAGCAAATTTATAAGCCAAGGATTTGAGCTTGTATCCGAGAGTGAAAAATAATTTAAGTGATTTCAAGTTATGATTCATGAATGATTTGAATTACATGTCCAAATGATTTATGAATAGTTTTCAAGCATGTTATTGTTTAAAGTATTTATTTAAGGTTACTGTTTACTGGGAAATGAGTTTAAAGGTTATGTAAAAGGATTCTTGAAGGAAATTAAAGTTTAAGGTTTATGGTTTATAAATTTTTTTCTCGAAACAAAGATATCTCAAAATTTTCCTTAATGGGGCAGGATTATGTGGCGTTGAGGAATTTGAGGTAAGGACACTTATCTGTAGGATTTGGAGTTAGGGACCCCTATCTCCCAGGAACATGGATTTGAGATGCCTATCTCTGAGGTTTGGAGTTGGGTATCGTCTAATCTGTACCACCTCCCAGGAATAAATGGAGTTGGTGTCGAATAATCTCCACCAACTCCCAAGAGTAGATACTTTGGTTTTGAGTAGGAAAAACAAGGATTTATGTTACTTTTTCTAAATGCTTTGAGGTTTAAACTTTCATGATATGATCTAACGTTTACAATTTCAAGGATTTATGCATTATTGTTTCTAAAGGTTTATGAAAAGTTATTTAGAAAACTATCACTCACGGGGCTCATTTAGCGCACACTCTTCAAAATGTTTTCCCACTTTCCAGGTAGAGACCATGCCCTCAAAGCCTGAATTGCTGCTACCTGTTTGCTGAAGGATTTCGTTTCGTTACGTACATTTCTTGTTATCTTGTATTTATGTTCAGTTGGTTTTTGTGGTATCAGACGTAGGTCTTAGAAAGGTTAGTTTTGGGGATGTAAATAAGGTTGGGTTATGTGTCACATCCCCTCCCGTACTACCTGCTAGCTGAGACCGAAAGACGGCGTGAAGCCGATGGATACGCTTTTCTTTACCTGTATCTGTCGACTCTACCTAAATCTTTAATGTGATAAACTTTCCAATATAGTATATAAACTATTATACATGCAACAAAATGCAGCGGATCCTAGGCTAGTCATACACGTACATGAAGTGTATTTCGGAAATAATTGATTTCACGAGTAAACCTAAAGACACCTTAACCAAAATATAACCAACAAAGGTTTACACAACCGCAACTCCTAAAACTTACATAAACTGTGGAGTATCTATATCATACAAAGATGTATATGCATTATAACACAACAAACTCTATTCACAACTCTCATCATGTACTGGCAATTGATATCAAAGCTTCAACAGACTAAGGCAGTTTATCAGGCACCGGGAACTTGATCTCTACCTGAAAAAGTATGTAAAATATTTTGGAAGGATAAGCTATAAAGCTCAGTGAGTGACTCATTTTAAAACTAGAAATTTAAAAGTAAGAGCACGTGAAAGCTTACACTTATAGTTTTGTTGATACAAGTCATAAACATAGACGTATAATAGTAAGAATAGCTTCCTTAAATTACTTAGTATATATGTTATTGAAATCTAGCAAGGCATATTAAGTATATCAAAATATTTTAACTATCATGACAAATCTACGTTATGTAGGGAAAACCCAGTACACAAACATTTACAAGCTCTACGATGTAGTGGGACCCGCCCAGCACTCCCATCGCCTTTGTCGTAGTGGGGCTCGCCCCGCACCCACGACAGCATCGTTGTTACAAAGTACACTCAACGTCAACAACGGAATCTAACCAGTGTGCACACGGTACCATATAGCCTCTGGCTCAACACCTCAGTCATGTAGTTAATGGAAATATCAGAAAAGATCATACGAAAACATTTAAAAAATGCCTGCTATCTTATCTTTTGTAAAGCTCAAGCTTACTTAGATTATTCATGAAAAGCTGTAGTTCTTAAAAAAAAAACTTGGTAATTTCTAGACATTCGATAATCACGTGCTAACATAAATTTTCATTAAGAAATCTAGTCTCGAAACTCATACTTGAAAATAATCATGGAATTCAAATGATTTTCGATGCTTTGTAAATAAACGTGTAGATCAGTCAATCATAATTAATATTTAGGAGAAAGAAAATATTTTTAAAAACTGGTTTTGGTCACTCACAGTCTTAGACTAGTTTCCCGATGTGTAAGTCTGACCTATTTTCTCTTGGCTTGTCAAACAACCAGAATTGAGTATTAGAAACCTAAATATTATGATCTTCAAATTTTATGCTTAACATGGCTCACTAAGGAAAATGCTAATGAAGTCTATCTTTAAAAAAGACAATAAACCAACTGTACACACTTCTCAGAATTTCCACATTTGCTGCACGATATTCAAATGATCATAACTCTTCCAATAGTTAACCAAAATGAGATTTATTTATATTAAATTCTTCATTTTGAGATCCTCTAAAATGTACCTGAAGACATATAAATCTGATTCCCTGTGAATAAACTCAGATAACCCTCGAAATAGAACAACTTTAAGAATTGCGCGCACACGACCTTTTTAAATTGTCCCTACAATTTAACTTATTTTTAGTCGTTCTTGGTTCACGATTTCTTCATGAACATTGTAGTAAATTGAATAAGCGTTCCAACCATACTAAATAGAGAGCCTAACTCCACTGGTACGCTCTGCAATATAAGAAAAACCAGAGACCTCTTGATTCCGCGTGAAAAACCAGCTGCCCTGTTTTCTTTGTCAAAAAGCACCCAATGAACATCAGAATTTGCTCCAACTTTATTCATAAAATTTGTTTGAAAATGAGTTAAATTTAAGAAAATATAAACCTCACCTCTTAATTCCTTTTGAAGAATTCAAACCGAATTAAAAACCAATGATGTGCATAATGAACCAAGATTCAACCATGGATACACTTTGCTTGAGTTCTCCTTCTCTTCTTCAACCTCAAAACTCTAGTAAAATTCCTCTTCCAAACTCTCTCTTAAATTTACTCTGTAATTTGAAGAAGGAAAAATGGAAGATGGATGAGAACTTTTGAAAAAAGCTTAGCGTTGGCTAACAAAACAAAATGCACCGTTTGTTGTTTTTTTTTTATTTTTATTTCCTTAACTCTCTCTTTTCTTTCTTTAATTCCACTTTCCCCTTTATCTCTTCTTTTCTCTTTTTCTTTTTATAAAAATCAATACTTATATATATATATAAAAATATATACATATATACCAAATTTCCCTTTTCTTTTATTCCTTAAAAAAAATTCCAAAGAATATATCGGGTTTACATTATGTCTATAAAACTTATATAAAGTTTGTTTTAATGAAAAGGGTTCTACCCAGTTGTTGTTAAAAAGTTATGTGTTAAGCTTCCGCTGTCATTTACAGTTTAAAGGTTTAGGTTAAAGGTCCGCTAGTGTCGTTTTGACTCGAACACGGGTAGATTATCGCATGGCTAGCATCATGCATTTTAATGGAGAAGTGACGTTAGACACGATGGGTTGTTTATCAAGAACGGCATAATCATGACTTTTAAAATTTTAATTTTAAAAGAGATGAAACGTTTGAGATTCTACAAAACCCAAAGCATTCCAAATGAAACCCTAGGATCAATTACCTTGCGAGAAGATCAGAAAGTCTAATCCGTTTTAACATGAACCTTTCTCGTGAGAGGGCTTCATTGCAAAAAACTCTAATTAGCCTAAAAAAAGCTTCACGAGACAACTCGCATAACTTACTTGTCAAAGCTACTAAACTAATCTACACTACAGAAGTAATTACAAGTATAAAATAACTGAAAGTATAACATTTACAAATCAATATACAAAATTTATGGATTCAAACTGTAATAAGGATAAGGAAAATTTATGCATTACAATTACATCCTTGCGTTCAGGCTTTTTAGCGAGAAAGAACTGTGGTCTCATCGCTTATTACTCCACATAGTCTTCCTAATCACATTGTCTTCTCTTGAACTTCCTCGATCATTTGCTACATAACTTTCTACATGACGATCGTTCATTGCAATAAGCCTACTCCCAACCATTCATCGCAATATTCAAATGATCTTTCTTAGTCCCTAATCAAGTAGCTAGTATGGACATAGATCTTACTAAACTTATCACTTGGACACTTTCCTTGACGCCTTACTTTGGGTTCTCAAATATTAACGAATTAGACATTTAAGATCTTAGACGTGTCAGAATCTCAGTAGCATGCATGAATTTAATTTAGTCCTACTTTTCTCAACGACATGCATGAATTTAATTTATTCGGATTTCTCTACTGAATCGCTCACTAATCGAAAGATACACTTAATCCTAGAGCCGGTTCAAGCAATCATAGATCACTCTGGTACCTTGAACCTCTTCACACGATCTTTGACTAAACGCGTGATTTACTAAAATCAAGTGTTTTGCCCAAAATTAAAGTAAAATCTTACTGTAATGTTTGAAAAAACAATTCCCCAAAAATGACGCCAAAAACTTGTCATTTGTATGGAGTTGGAGTTTGTTAGAAGATAACGCTTGTTGGGAGTCAATCCCACTCAATCGTGCCTACAACTTGACTTAGTTGGTTAGCTCCACGGACTTGGTGAGGTACAACATAATTCATTCTTCATAATGTATCATTGATTCAAGATCATTGCATGCAAAATGCTCTCAATGTCTCTATTCATCACATACTTCAAAGTCCTCATCGAGTACAAGTTTTCCTATTGTATATGGGTGATCCATAGTCGAACATAAGGAATTGATATCAAAGCTTAATTCTAGGGTTCACTAGGTGTTTAGGCAGTATAAAAGAATAAACTATACAGTGTAAATGAGTGTAAGTTTAAACTATATCTACCTATCTACACAAGAAAATCTGTAAAGGGGAATTATGATGGATGCAAGATGGCATTGTGAACTAACTTGTATAAAAGGATGCAAGCTGAGCTATGCATTACTAGATGATTAAGTAATCAAAGATCCTTGATGCAATATAACTTAGTTAACGTGCTTGTGATTAAGGCGAGCTCTTCTCGGAGTCTTTCAACGTCAAACTTGCTCACCTCTTGGTATCCAAATAACCAAGCTATATCTAAAATGTTTCACTTACAAGACTTATAAAAATTCGCATTTAAGGGTGACAACCTTTTAGAGCCTAATACCTACACTTGTTCTCCTTTCGAGATAGAAATGATGGAAGCTATATCGAAGGTGGAGTTTGCCTCTAAACTCCTCCTTGCACGTGTTAACCATATCCTTGCTACTTTCCCACTCGAGTAGTTTGCGATATACACCAGCCAAGTGATGAAAATAGCTTAGCTAACGTGATAAGACATATAAGCTAACGTTCTTATAAAGAACATATCATAAGAGTTAAACTACAAATAACACACAGATGGATGAATAGTAAAGAGATGGATGATTGAAAGTGGTATAAATATGCAATGTATTAAAGAATATAAGCCTTCGGCCAATGTGCAATATGAACAAATACATTACAAAGAAATAAAAAGAGTGGAAAGAATAGAAAAGACTTTACAAGTAAAGGAAAGTGGAGAATGAAATCTTCTTCACTCAACCCCAAACTTTCACTCATAGATTAACCGAAAAAGATGAAGGAAGACTTTACAGATGGTGAAAAGCCTACTCATTCCCACCACTTTCTAGGGTTCAGCCCATTCAGGCTAGATATGGGTCCATTCAGACCAAGATAGTTTTCTTGATTGTGATGGAGTCCTTTATATAGGCAAATTTAGGCAGAAAATCTATTCTTCTGAGGATGTTATCGCCTAAAGTTGCTCATATATTAAGTCACATCAACTCCATCTACCACTTTTGTATTCTAGCGAACCTCTTCTCGCCTATTGATATGGCTTTCTCGTCTAGTCTTCGTACGAGTTCCTCTACGATTTCCTAGCTTCTTCTTTTGTTCTTAATCCTACATTTTGACAATTAAAACAGGGTGAAACAAGTATGAAAACCAATGTAAAGTGTATTTCCAAATATTTATGTATTTACGACATAAGTTATGTGTTTTGACACATTTCTTATGCATTTTGATTTTATTATTCTCTCTAAAAAGCTAAAATAACTTGTATTTCTACAAGTTATCGATGTTTATATTGTACAGTGGTCTAAGGCCTACATTCTGTAATAGATTGCAAATTTATTCCCTTTCAATCCATCATGTCTTTACTATTCATTCGTCAAAGTTTTATAAGTCATTTAGGCTTGTGATAAGTTCTTGATAAGAAGTCTAAATTATGAGGTTTATCACATTAGTTTAACTTAATCCCATAGGTTGGCAAATGTTTGTCACCAACTACTCGAGAGAGTAAGTAGCAAGGACATAACTAATGCAAGAGGGAGTTTGGAGACAAACTCCACCTTAGCGATTAAAAGTCCATCATGTGTATCCTGAAAGGAGAACAAGTGTGGTTATTTGACGCCAAGAGGTTATCACCCCTAAAAGAGAGACAATATTAGTCTTATAAGTAACAACTTCTAGATAGTTGTCAATTAACTAAGTTTATCATTTGCATCCCAAGAGGCAAGCAAGTGTGACATTTAAGGCACTAAGAGGTGCTCGCCTTAAATAAAAGATAATTAACTGCTTTATATCGCATCAAGGCCTATCACGTAGCTTAACTGCACATAACGCGAAGACCTACCTTCACACCTTCTTAACACAAGTTAGTTACTTTCCACACTTAACCAACTTCTTGCCACCTTTATAGAATCACTAGTGTAGATATTAGATTTAGTACATATACTTACATTTACTTTATACTTGTAAACCCTGAACCCTAAGGAACCTACATTTTTCAGAGAGTTTTAGAAGGATGATTTTAAATGAAGTTAAGTTAAGAAAGTAGGTTTTTAAAGTGTCATTGTAAATATGTCATGGTAGGTAGGAAGAAGGAAACTTCTGAAGGAATGGTTTAAGAATTAAAGGAAGTTAAGTTGAAAAGAAGGAAAATTGGCTAAGTCTACACTCAGGTGTTTTAAGATTGGTAGATAGCTAAAGAAGAAGAAGATAACTTTCAAAGAGGTTATCCAGGCATTTAGATAATGGTGGGTAGCCAAGTGAGGAGAAAATAACCTCTAAAGAGGTTATTTGGGCGAGATGATGGTGAGCTAGGCGACAAGCTTATGTGTGTGGACGAGAAGGATGGAAAAACTCTAAAAAGTGTGCTAGGCGTTTGGACTAGGTGAGAAAGATGTCTTTAGAGGTTTGCTGGGCATTTAGGCCATATGAGGAAGCTTGCTTAGAGGTTAGTGAGGCGCGAAAGACCTGGCCATGAAAGATGAGGTTAGCGACCATGTCAAGTGAGGTTAGTAGGGCATTTCCAAGGGCTTAAGGCATTTTAGTTGGGTGTTTTGAGTGAGGTTAGGTGAGATGATGCATGGGTGGAGTTGGTAAAATGCTTTACAAGTGTCATGTGTGTGCATATGTTAAATTACGGTAAGTAGAAGCTGTCAAGAACTTTTCATGCAAGACTCAGTATAATTAGGATAATTCATATTAGAATTTCTCCTAATTTACTCATGCGCTTTTGCTGATACTAGTCCCAAAAGATCATAAATTAAGCCCATTTTATAAGTTCGGGATGCTGGTTAAAAGTGAAGAAATAAAGGTTGAGTTTCAATTAAAAGAAGGGAGAAAGGTCATTATTAGAGAAAATCTAACCAGTCTTTAGTTCAAGGAGGCTATAGAACGCAATACCTAGATTTGTTGACTGACAGTTTGAGGTAAGAAAGCTAAGACGTTTTCCCCCAACATTGTAGAAGGAAATACTTTCATGTTAGTTCTGGATATTAAGATATTAAGCTCTAAAGTGAAGTTAAGTTTCTAGCCTAGAAATGGTGTCCTGGGGCAATGTTGGTGATTGAGCGAGTAACAGGGCTTGCTAGGCGAGATGAGTGTGAAGATTGGTTCAAAGAGTTCAATACTGTGTCGGGAGGCCTGTGCTAGGCACATGACTGAGGAGCTGTGCAACATAGCTTGCACGGAGTCAAGCAACATGTAAGGTGCGCGATAAGCCTTATGGGGTTAGCATGTGGCAAGACCTACCACGGCCATGCGCGTGTAACGCCCCAAATTTTCGAGGTAAACTTTTACCGTTTTATGTAATTTTTCGGGAATTTTAAATTTTGGATTTATTTCTGAAATTCTGAAATTAATATTTGTAAATTTATATAATAATAATATAATAGTAATTATATTATTATTATCATTAATATTTATTATAATCCTTATATATATAATTTGATATTAATATTTTCTTTTATTATTATTATTATAATTTATTATTGTTATTATTACTATTATTTAATATTATTATTATTGTTATTTAACATTATTATTACATTAGTATTAATTAATATTATTATTTATTATATTATTATTATTATCATTATTATTATTATTATTATTATTATTATTATTAAATATTATTATTATTTATTTAACTTAATATATATATATATTTTTTTTTTAAAAAAAAGAGAAACCTTACTTACCGCGCGCGAGCCCCCCCCATCCATTTTCTTCGTTTCATCTTCCTCGCGCGCCGCAGCCACCTCTCTATCCTTCCGTTCCGCGCCTCCGCCACCATCTCTCTTCCTCTCCGTCTCCTTCCGTGTGGTAGTCGTCCGCCTTCTTCTCCATCTCTGTCCACGAACGTCGAAGCGGATTCCGCCGCGGCCTCCATCCATTTCCGATTTCTTCTCGGCCTCACACAACAGATCTGTCGCCGCTCGTCGCCACTCCACGAAAGCGTTCCTCGTGTGTCGTCCGCGAATCGCCGCCGCCATCGCTCGCCGGGGGAAAATCGATCACCGTGGCTGCCGTTTTCATCCAACCCGACCCGAGGACCCACATTTAACCCGAGACCCGCTTCCAGTCCGAGCCACACACAAATCCGGGTGAGCCGAGCTGAGTAAGCCGAGCCGAGTGAGCCGAGCCACGATCTGAGTCGCAAGCCGAGTGAGCCGAGCCGCGAGCCGAGCCGCAAGCCGAGTGAGCCGAGCCGCGAGCCGAGCCGCGAGCCGAGTTGAGCCGAGCCACAAGCCGAGCTGTGAGCCAAGGCCAAGCCGAGCCGAGCCGAGGTGGAGCCGAGCCGAGCCGAGCCGAACGCCTTCAAGCCGAGCCGAGCTCCTTGTTTCACCAAGCCACCTAAGCCTTCCTTCCTCCGCTCCGGGTCACGGTGAGTCTTCGGTAAGGATTTTTTTCGATGAATTCCCTAATGTTGCTACATCTGATTAGAGTTTGAATATTTGAATAAGATATGGCCCTACTTTTCTCCCTTGAAGGTAGTACAGAGTTGACGCTTGAGTTCTCGGGTCTCGCGGTAGGCTTGTTTGGAGATAGCTTCCTTCTTTCCTCGGGTTGAGCTGTTGAGCGTGGATTCGATCGAGGGGCATAACCGAGTATCAGGTAAGGGTTTTCCTACTACTGGACCTCGGATCGAGGCCGAAGACGTAGTAATCCGCAGGGGATTACACGTTAGTGATTGTACTGAATAACTGTATGTGTGTTGACTGTTAAGCACTGTTATTATATTTTGTCTGGTGTAAATGTACTGAGACTGCTATCTGTAGATTGGGATTTTATGTGGATGGACCTTGAAGTTACGGTTCAGTATGTAGAAATCATTGGGCTGGATGTTGATCATGAAGTTTGGAAGGGGAAGGACAGTGAGTCCGGTTTTGGTTGGTTAGTTGATTGGGTCTAGGGTTTTCCCTAATGGTGTGCGAATTGGTGATGCGTATAGCAACTGAGGGTGTAGTTGTTTAAACCTATACTATCTGACTGATAAAGCCTATGGCGAAATTGTAATATGAATGCCGTTGGGGTGTGACTGTTGTAGACGGTTTAGTATGGACTGAGGGGTAACGGTTAGCTTCATCTATGGGGTAGTGTGCCTTACGGATATGTGCATCCTTCGGGAGCACTAGACTGATATGTGCATCCTTCGGGAGCACTAGACTGATGTGTGCATCCTTCGGGAGCACTAGACTGATGTGTGCATCCTTCGGGAGCACTAGACCGATATGTGCATCCTTCGGGAGCACAAGACTGATATGTGCATCCTCCGGGAGCACTAGACTGATATGTGCATCCTTCGGGAGCACAAGACTGATATGTGCATCCTCCGGGAGCACTAGACTGACGTGTGCATCCTTCGGGAGCACTAGACTGATATGTGCGTTCTACGGAACCACTAGACTGTTACGTAGGGTACCCCGAATAGGAAGTTAACTGTTTTCCCCTAACGGGCCCAGTAGTGGGTCCCTTACTGGGTATGTTTATACTCACCCTTTTCTCTTCCTTAACTTTTCAGGTAAGGACACAGCGAGGGGCAGACCGACGAGAGGCAGGAAGGACGCGTGAAGGCCATATGGACGCGTCTGGTTTTCTTATCGCTTCCGCTATGTATTTTGTCAGAATATTTGACTTGTACTTTTGAACTGATGACTTGAGTTTTTATTTGAGACTTTTTATGATTGATTTAAAATAGGGCCCGAAACCGTCTTTTTTGTAAGATTTCTAATGCTTTTAATGAATCGTGACTGGTCCGTTTTAAATTTTATGTTGAATGGTCGAGTTTTGGTATTTGGTAGTGACCTCAGCTTAGTCCGGAAAGTTGGGTCGTTACAGCGCGTGCGTGCTAGCCTCTACCGTCCATCCCTGTGCGCCAGCTTGTGTTAAGAGGTATAGTTTGGGTTGTTTTTGTTGTTTTTAGGAATTTTGAGTGATGTTATGATATTTTTATGATAAAAGGGAATTTAATGGAATTACTTCCCACTATTTCAGGTCAAGAGGAAATTGAGCAAGCTTACAAGCTAAGGGTTTAAACTACAATCTGTGAATGAAAAAACGATTTCCAAATAAAGTTTCTGAATAAGTTTCATATGCTATTATTTAAGAATTTTTTGGAATGATTATTGAACTATATTGATTATGATATTTTGATTTACAAGCATGTACTTATTGTTATTTTACTGGTGAGATCTGCAAGCTATGGTTAGTGAATATAATATGAGTTTATGGGATTTCTATTGTTTTAGAAAGATGTTTCAAGAGCATGAATTTAATGAGAAAAGTTTTAAGTAGGAAAAGCGTGTTTGTTCTATATACCAAGTTCTAGGCGGTCAATGTGCATAAAGTTTCAGGTGTAAAGGGTTGTGCTGGCCACTTAGCTACTACCACCGAGTTCAGGCAGGATAGTATGATAAGCGCTTTGCTATCTTGATCGAGTTTAGGCATGACATCATCATGATCAAGTTTAGGCATCATATAATCATGACCAAGTTTTCAGGCATGATAGGTCGAATTAGTTGCTATTCTCATCAAGTTTCATGGGTAAAGAACTAACAGAGACAAAAAACAGAGATTTGTTTTACAAAGAAAAAAGCTACTAAAGATAAAAAGAGATATTTCCAAAATTTGAAAAAGTTTTTAAAAGATTCCGTTCTTATGATATTTTATTGAATGACTTAAGAAAAAGAATAATTTCAAAAAGCATGTTTTACTAAAACTGTGACCCACTGGACTTTTTAGCTCACCCTTTTCTAGCTATCTCACTTTTCAGATAGAGATCGTGATCCGAGAGCGTGACCGTTGTCTCTAGACTTCTGTGTAAAGTCGTTATTTGTTTTGTTATTGGGGTTAGTTTTGAGCTAATCCATGTCATGGACATAAGTTTTGTGTTAGGTTTAAAGCTAGTCAAGATGTCTATCTTTCTTTTGCTTAGTGAGTTATCTGTAAATAATGGCATCTAGCCTTAGCTTATTTTGAGATTGTGTAATAAAGTTCGTTTAATGGGTGTTTATTTTGTCAATCTGCTTCATAAGTTTTATCTTACTAAAGAGTTTTATCTTTCTAAAAAGGTTCAGAAGTTAGGGTCAAATGGTGTTGTTCAGAAGGGGAACAACATCGGTTGACTTCACACCACATCTCAGGTCAAGCAGGGATGTACATCCGATATTCTCTTTGGATTCTTTGCTATTGTCATATAAGATAGGAAGTGGAACTTAATTTGTTGAAGAAAATGACAATGCTTTGCGTTAACCATTTTGGATTTTTTTGAAAAATAGAAAAATAAAATGGAAATAACATTATATATATATTCGTTATTTGAAATAGGATTTAAAGAAAATAAAGAGGAAAAGGAGGAAACAGAAACGCGTACAACTTGTTTTTTCAATCTTCTTCTTCTCTGTCAAGCATTCTTCTCCCATTTCTTATCACTCTTGTATCCGTTAACTTCAGAGCTTTGTTGAGGGAGGATTTGAGAATATTGGAAGCAAAAATTCTGTAATTTGGAGGTTGAAGAAGATAGGAAACAACAAGCTTAAGTCATGTTTTGGACAAATTGAATTTACAGACATCCTTTGATTTTTGAGTTGATTTGTACTGCTCAAGAGGAATTAAAAGGCAAGTTTTATTTTTTTGGAAACTTTATTCAATTTCTAACAAGTTTTATGAAGGAAGCATGAGCAAATTTTTATGTTAGGTTGGCGTTTTTGGAAGAGGCATTTAGGTTGCAAGTTTAGTGTGCGAATTCGTGAAGGCTTTGTTTTTCAAGTTTTCTAGATCGTATGGGGGGAGTTAGAAGCTCTGTTAGGTATGGTTGGAAGGTTTATGAAATTTGCTACAATTTTTATAAACAAATCGTGAGCCAATTCAGGAGCAAGCCAGGGGATAGCAGAAGACTCGATTTTGGACTCTCTCTGTTTCATGCCATTTCTATAGCAATTTGTTGAGAATCTTGTTTTCTTTCATTCAAGTAAGTTGTAGAGGAGTGCATAATGAAGAATTTGATAAAAAGTACATTAGTTTTAGTGAAGTGTTGAGAAAGTTATGAATGTTTGAAGTTAAGGTCTTGAATCTGGAAAATTATGGGGAAAAAGGTGAAATATTCTTTTATGTCTAAGTTTGGAATTGTTGAATGTCATGCTTTGTATAACATCTTAAGTTAGTATAAATATACAAGACTATATAAGGTTTTGACGCTTAGTTTTGGTTTCTTTGATAGGCCAAGAGGAAATAAGTCGAGTTTACGCATCAGGAAACTAGTCGAAGGTTGTGAGTGACAAAACTGATTTCTAAACTGTTATCTATGATTATATTTCTATGAACGGTTTCAAGCATAAGTTCAAGCTTAGGTTTTATGATGAAATTTATATATGAGCACGTTATTATCGACTTTTTGAGAAGTAGTTGAAGCAATATCATTTTAAGCAAGTACTGTTTTTAGATTTTCAGTTTTCTGCGAACAAACTGAGTAAGATTGAGTTTTATGAAAGATAAAGATAGCAGGCATTCTTAATGTTTTCATATGAGTTCCTGAGATTTCTGTTAACTACATGACTAAGATGTTGAGCACGAGGCTATATGGTACCTTTTGCACACATGTTAGATTCCATTGTTGACATTGAGTGTACTCTTCAACAACGATATTGTCGTGAGTGCTAAGTGGGCCCCACTACAACAAAGATTATGGGAATGTTGGATGGGCCCCACTACACAGTAGAGCTAGTAAATATTGGTTGTATTGGGCGTGTTATACACAATGTAGATTTGTCATGTTAGTTAAAATGTTTTGATATACTTGATATCTCTTACTAGATTTCAGTGACATATACGTTGAAGATTTGAGAAAGTTGTTATTATTATTATTATTATACGTTTATATTTACCACTTGATTAAATAGATTTATATGTGTAAAGTTTTCACATGTTCTAATCTCTAAATATACAACTTTAACTGAGTCACTTACTGAGTCTTATAGCTTATTCTTCTAAAATGTTTTTTCCACTTTCCAGGTAGAGATCGAGCTGCTGGTGCTTGATAGACGACCTTAGTCTGCTGAAGCTTCCATATTGATTTCCAATACGTGGTTGGAGTTGTACATAAAGTCTGTTTTGTTATGTTGTATATATCTTTGTAAGATATAGATACTCTATAGTTTGTGTAAGCCCTAGGTGTTGCAGTTGTGTAAACCTTGGTTTCTTATGTTTTTGGTTATGGTGTCTCCATCAGATTTACTTGCTAAATCAGTTATTTCAAGGTTTCACTTCTTGTATGTCTATGATTCGTCTAGGTTTCATTGTGTTATATTGCCTGTAAAGTATTTATATCAAGATTAGCATGTTTATCAAGTTCAAGAGTTCAGTAGAGTCGACAGGTATCGTTAAAGGAGAGTGATGTCAGTCAACTTCACATCGTCTTTTGGGCTAAGCTAGCAGGTAGTCCAGTAGAGTGTGTGACAAAGGAGGTGCTCAGGGTAGGGTGTGGCAATACTATATAGAGTTTGTAATACTGCTTAGATGAGAATTAAGCTTTGTAACTAAGGTTTTATAGAAATTTCATGAGTTCGACCTAGACTTCCTAGGAAATCTATCGTTTCGGTTACACTTGGACAAGCGATATAAATTTGTACCCAACGAGGATTTAGTAACTACCCAAGAACATGAGCTTGTACCTTTTATTGCATATCCCTGACCTAGAGACATAGTGAGCATTTCACATGCAATGAACATGAGTCATCGTGTAGAGAGGTTTGCGATATGAATTTATCTTACACATCTCAATCACGTAAACCATGCGATAAGACTATAAATGAAACTCAAAACACTAAACCCTAAATCCCAAATTAAAACCAATAAGCAAGCGTCACCTAATTCTTTCATTAAAAACTAACCTAAGCCTCACCTAAACAAGACTTGACATTCTGCATGGAAGGTATATCATTTCCAATGAGCAATATATCATCAACGTAAAGAACGAGGAAAATGATTGCGCTCCCACTAACTTTGTTGTAAACAGAACGCTCATCTTCATTTTTTATAAATCCAAACTCTCTGATTGTTTCATTAAAACAAAGATTCTAGCTCCTTGAAGCCTGTTTCAATTAATAAATGGATCTTTGAAGTTTGCACACATTAGCATTCTTTGGATTGAAAAAACCCTCAGGTTATGTCATGCACATATCCTCCATGAGATTTTTGTTCAGAAATGTTATTTTGCATCTATTTTCCATATTTCATAATCATAGTATGCAACAATGGGAAAGAAGAATTCTAATAGACTTGAGCATTGTGGTTGGTGAAAAAGTCTCATCGTAGGCAACACCATGAATTTGTCGGAAACCCTTTGCAAGCAAGCGTGCTTTGTAAGTCTTCACATTTCCATCCATGTCAATTTTCTTTTTGAAAACCCATTTGTATCTGATGGTTTTTATACCTTCGAATGCAGCAATCAAGGACCATACTTGACTATGTTACATGGATTGCATTTCATACTTCATGGCTTCTAGCCATGTTTCGGAATTTGAACTCGTCATGGCCTCTTGATACGACCTAGGTTCATCATCATGAATAATCATCACGTCATTACCAGCTATCACGAGAAATCCATATCTATGAGGTTCACGAGAAATGTTGTTTTTGGTTCTAGTACCGGTTCTAACTCTAGTTCATTCATGACAATCGGTTGTGAGATTGGTTGAACTTCTTCAAGAATCTCACTCGGTTCAGCATTTACTTACGAGTCTTGAATTTATTCAAGTTGAACTTTACTCCCATTAGCTCTCTTGAAAATAAATTCTCTTTCCAAGAAAGTGCAATTTCGAGCAACAAACATTTTGTTTTGAGAAGGGAGATAAAAGTAATATCCTTTAGTTTCCTTAGAATATCCCACATATACACATTTTTTAGATTTGAATGGTAGCTTATCATAAATTTGATATTTCACATAAGCTTCACAACCCCAAATCTTTAGAAAAGATAATTTGGGACACCTCTCAGTCCATTGCTTGTATGGTGTTTTTTGAACAGATTTTATCAAAGTCCATTACAACATGAACGCTGCAGTCTCTAATGCATAACCCCAGCAAAGAAATATAAGGCCCACTTGATACATCACAGATTGAATGATATCTAATAAAATTTGATTTCTTCTTTCAAATACACCATTCGACTACAACATGCTTGGCGGAGTCAATTGTGAGACAATCCCAAATTCTCTAAGATAAGCAGTGAATTCTTGAATTAAATACTCACCCCCTTGATTGTCAAAGTGTTTCAATATTCTTGCCAAGTTGATTTTATACTTCGTTCTTGAAAGTTTTGAACAATTTAAAAGTTTTAGATTTATGTTTCAGTAAGCATAACCATATCTACTTTATTCATCAGTAAATGTGACAAAGTACTGATAAATTAATCTAGCACGTGAGCTCATCGGTCCACATACATCACTACTGATAACTTGTAAAAATATGAGTTATTATAGCCTTTTAGGTAGAATAATGTGACAAAAATGCATGAAAAAATGTGTCAAAACGCAAAACTTATGTTATAGATTCATAAATACTTGGAAATACACTTTACATAAGCTTTCATGCTTGTTTCACCCTATTTTCAGTGTCTCCTTCTAAGTGGCAGATTAAGGAATTCGCTTGAAAATTCTTTGAACCTCTCCTTCCAAACCCCTTATTAAATTCCTTGTTCATTGACTACTTCTTAGACGAGTTTCTTCAAACCGCCCCTTATCATTTGGAGTCGAGTTATTGAATAATGCACTCCTTCTTTTATTATAATTTAGTCGTTTCGCCTTATTTAATTCCTTGTTCATTGACTCCTTATTAGTTGAGTTTCTTCGAACCGCCCCATGGGAGTCGAGTTATTTCATAACCTCTAGCTCCTATTAGTTCCACCTTTGACTTAGCCCTTTCAATGAGACGCCTCAAATTCTTTGAGCCTCCGCTCTGCTTCTTTGCTCACAAGAATGGTAGATGAAGTTGATGGGACTTAACATAAAAGCAGCATTCATTGTCGACATGCTCAAAAGATTAGATTTTTCGCCTAAATCTGCCTATATAAAGGACTCCATCACCATCAAGAAAAGTGTTCGACTCGGTTCATGCCTGTAGGGGCTCGACCCTAGAGAGTGCTGGAAAGGAGTAACCTTTCCACCGTCTGTAAAGTCTTTCTTCCTTTTCTCCGATTAGTCTATGAGTGAGAGCTTGAGGCTTAGTGAAAATGTTCTGATTCCCATCTTGGCATTCTTTTTATTTCCATTTTTGTATTTCTTTACATTGTTTTTATTTATATTGTATAGTGGTCGAATGCGTATATTATTTAATAGCATGTGTATTTATACCTCTTTAATTTGTTCATCTCTTTATTGTTCACCCATCTTTGTGTTATTTAGTTTAAGTCTTATAATAAGTTCTTGATAAGAAAGTTACCTTATAGTTCTTATTGTGTTAGCTAAGCTATTTTCATCACTTGGCCAGTGTATATCACCAACTACCCGAGAGGGCAAGTAGCAAGGATATAACTAACGCGCTCAAGGAGGAGTTTGGAAGCAAACTCCACTTTAGGGAGATAATTCCATCATTTGTATCTGAAAGGAGAACAAGCGTAGCTATTAAGCACCAAGAGGTTGCCCCCACCCTTAAACGTGAAGCTCTATTCTTATAAGCAAAACCTTCTAGATATCAATTGCTTAATGCGGTTTGGTCATTTGGATCCCGAAAGGTGACTATGTGTGGCATTTAATGACTCTGAGAGGAGCATATGTTAATCACAAGCACGTTAATTAAGTTACATCGTATCAAGGGTTTTTTATTGCTTTATTTCCTAGTAATGCATAGATTTCCTTCACCTCTTCTATGCAAGTTAGTTCACTATTCCATCTCACATCCATCTTAACTCCCTTTACAAACTCTCTAGTGTAGATAAGTAGATTTAGTTTAAACTTACACTCATTACATTGTATAGCTATCCTTTTATACTGCCTAAAGGCCTAGTGACCTTAGAACTAAGTTTTGATATCAATTCCCCGTGTTCGACTCTGAATCACATAGATAAACCTATTATTTCACTTACACTTGGGTAAGCAATAGGAAAGCTTGCACATGACAAGGGCTTAGAAGTATGTAATGAAGAGGTTCATAAGGAGCATTTTGCATGCAATGATCTTGAATCAATGACACCTTATGAAGAATGAAATATAGAGTTTACACCCAACTAAGTCCATAACAAACAAAAATAAATTCAACAAGTAATATGTGATTCCTTGAACCAGCCCCATGCATAGTACTGAACTTCTCAACGCCTGAGATCTTAAATGCCTAATCTATTGAAATTTGAGAACCCCATGGAAAGGCGACAAAGAAAGCATCCACGCAATGAGATTAGTAAGATCTGTGTCTTTACTAACTACACGATGAGGACCAAGAAAGATCATTTGAACATTGCGATGATTGATTGGGAGCAGAGGCTTATGCGATGAGCAATCAAGACATAAAAAGCCATATAAAAAATGATTAAGGGAGACTCAGAAGAGGTTAATGTGGCAAGGAAAGCTATGAAGAGCAACACACAATGAGGCACAACTTTTTCTTGTCAAAAGATTCTAAGCGCAAGGATGCATCTGTAATGTATCACTTTTTCTCTTTTTACTTGACATTTACATCCTAAAATTTTGTATTTGTTCATGTGCATATTATACTTGTCATTATTATTTATACTTGTAAATTATATTGTATTTTTAGTTTTAGTTTTTTGTTATTTTCATATTATACTTGTCATTATTATTACAAAATATGATTTGGGATTTTGCACGATGAAACCATATCGCAAAGAGGCTTGTGTCAAAACGCATCAGGCGTTATGATCTTCTTACGAAATGGATGAGTTCAGGGTTTCATTTGAAATAATTAGGGTTTCTGTGGAATTTCAATTGTCTCATCACTTTTAAAATTCAATTTTTAAAAGTAATGATTACACCTCCCTTGAGAAACGAACCATCTGTGTCAGGCTGTCACCTTGCATTTATTCATGCATGACATTAATTATGCGGTAACCCAAGCCCTAACCATGATTAAAAATGCCTATGTAAAACCACTAAAACCCTAACATCAAAATTTTTTTTGGCCCAACGCTTTCTTCACTCAAGCTTCAAGCAAGTTCTTCACTGAGTACAAGCATCCTTCTTCTCTGATCATCATCGTTTTAAGTTGTATTTCACTTTTTCTTCTCCCACTTCGAATCTTAAGATCATTTATCTATTATCTCTTACCAATCATGTCTGGAGAACAATCCCTTATCGATGCTCTAAAAAGATATCAAGCCTCTATTGAAAAAGCAAGCTCGTCCAATGCAGTTGAGCTTTCTCTATCTAACGGCCCTGTGTCGGAGCAAGTAGGAGAAACACTACTTAGAAAAGGTGTGATCAATAGAGTGAAAGTTTGACTACTAAACGATATATTAGGAGAATTACTCATCATCGTCTCTGAAAAACTTCAAGAAAAGATGAAGAGCGAAAAGGGCAAGATGAGCGAGATAAATTGAAAAAAGAAAAGCCGAAAAATAAAGGGCTGAGAAAAAACAGAAAGAAAAAGAAGAGAAGGAAAAGAAAGGAAGAAGCTGAGAGAGAGTGGAAAAGGAGAAGGAAGAAAAGGAGAAGGAAGAGGATGAGAAGAATAAGAAAGAAGCTAAGAAAAAGAAGAAAGAAAAAGAAAAGAAGAAAAAGGATGAGGATGAGAAGAAAAAGAAAGAAGAGGCAAGAAAGGATGACGAGGTGATAAGAGAGACACAAGACACCACATTAAACATTTTCTCACCTATCGCAAAAATCGAGTTTGAGAGTTTGGCGAAAAAGACCCAAGAGAAGACTAAGAAGGTGAAGTCTAGGCTCTTAAAACTAAAAGTAAAAGCACAACGCGTTAAGGCCTTAGTGGAAGAAAAGGAAGAAGCAAAGACAAAGGGGCGAGAAGAGCTCCTGAGTAAGGTAGAAAAGGTGGTCCATTCCGCAAAAAAGGACAAGGGCAAGGAGAAGACACATGAAGAGCACTGCGAGGAGTTTGAGAAGGAGATAGAAAATCTATGTCCTTTGGAGAAGGAAGCGCCAAGGCCAAAGAAAAAAAGAAAGGTCACAATGAAAAAGAAGACCTTAAAGATGCAATTTGAAAATAGGCAAGCTGAGAAGGTGAAAAAAAATCTCAAAATAACAAAGGGGAAGAGGGAGAGGAAAGTGACTCAGAAGGACCACTCTCCTCTACCGAAGTTAGTTAACAATTCATGATAGAGAAGGGGCTCAATCCATATCAAGGAACCATGACAAGGTTCCTCGTGGCACCCATCCAAGCGTTCAGATAGAAAAGATTCTTCCAATGGGTGACTGCAATAAGATCTGAAGTAGTGAAGATGTTCATGTGGGTGACCACAATAGGACCTGACGCAAGAAGATGTTCATGATGGAAAAGATTATTGTTTATCCTTTACTATCTCAAATGATTGACAAATTATTGTTTCTGAAACGTTTAAGAAAAGTTATTTAGAAAAAATATCACTCACTGGGCTTATTTAGCTCATACTCTTCAAAATGTTTTTCCACTTTCAAGGTAGAGACTGTGTCCTCAGAGCCTGAATCGATGCTACCTGTCTGCTGAAGGATTTTGTTTAAATATTATGTGTCTTGTTGTTTTGTACTTATGTTAAGTTGATCTTCTGTAGTATCATATTTAACTTTAGGAAGGTTGGTGTTGGGTTTTATTATATGTAATTAAGGCTAAGTTAAGTCTGTAAAACTTATATAAAGTTTGTTTAATGAGAAGGGTTGTCACACCCCACCTCGATCACCTTCTTACTTATCCCACGATGTGGCATGAAGTTAACCGATATCGCCCATTTCAAGAACGACAATAGTTGACCTTTAACTTAAACCCATAAATAGTAGACACAGTGGAAGCTAAGACATAAATTTTAAACACAACCGGGTAAAATGCTTTTCATTAAACAAACTTTATATATGCTTACACAGACATATCCTAACTTTATTTACATAAGACAAAACTCAACACCAACCTTTCTAAACCGAAGTTTTATATCCCAAGAGACAAACTAAACATAAGCACAAACATCAAAACACATACGATAATTAACAAAACCCTTCAGAAGAAAGATAGCAATGATTAAGGCTCCGAGAACACAGTCTCTACTTGGAAAGTGGGAAAACATTTTAAATAGTGTAAGCTAAACAAACCCAGTGAGTGATTGTTTTTCTAAATAGCATTTCATAAACTTTTTAGAAACAATGATTCATAAATCCTTTGAAATAATAAACAATAAACACTAACATGAAAGCTTAAACTTCAAAGCATTTAGGAAACAGTAATATAAATCCTTGTTTATCATGCTCGAAACCCTAGTATGTACTCTTGGGAGGTGGTAGAGATTACTGGATACCAACTTTAAACCTCAGAGATGGGCATCCCCAATCACTGGTCCTAGAAGATAGGCGTCTCTAGCTCCAATCCTTGAGATAAGTGTCCTTACCTCAAATTTTCTTGGCACCCCGTAATACTGCCTCATTAATGGATGTTTTCAGACATCTTGGTTTCGCAAAAATATTTATAAAACCATAACCTTAAACTTCCTAAATAATCCTTTTGCATAAAGAGCCATTAAATCTCATAATATCTTGATAAACTTATTTTTAGTAAGCCTTAAACATTCCTCAGTAAGACTTATAAAGCTTTACGTTTAAGGGTGGCAACCTTTCGGTGCCTAATACTCACACTTATTCTCCTTTCGAGATACAAATGATGGAAGTTGTCTCGCTAAGGTGGAGTTTGCTTCCAAACTCCTCCTTGCGCACATTAGTTATATCCTTGCTACTTTCTCTCCCGAATAGTTGGCGACATACACTGGCCAAGTGATGAAAATAGCTCAGCTAACGTGATAAGAAATATAAGCTAACTTTCTTATCAAGAACTTATCGTAAGACTTAAACTAAAATAAAATACACCTTTGTGTTATTTATGAATTTACAACATAAGCTACGCATTTTGACATATTTCTTATGCATTTTGGTCACATTATTCTACGTAAAAGACTACAAAAACTTGTATTTTTACAAGTTATCACACCCCTAAATTTAGGATAATGCTTGTCCTCAAGCATCTCTCCATATTATGCTTGTCCTTAAGCACAATTCCTCCTAAAAGATTTACCTTCCTCCTAGCGTTTCTAAATTTCTCAACATGCGATCAAGTTTTATTCGTATTCAGAGTTTACACTCATCACGTACTTCTTGCTCTAAAAACACTTCTAGGTTCAGAATGCAACAACTTTAATACTCAAAATATCCTTGTTCATTTCCCACAAAAATATTATTTTTAAATTTTAGAAATGGCTAAAGTTCCTAAAGAGTTTTGAATCCTTTTATTTAGTGAAAGAATGCTTTTTATTCATTGATTTACTTGCAACTTGGCGTTGAGTGGGAATGCATAGGCACTCTATGAGTCTATTCCTCTTCTTAACTATAACTCTTATTTCCTCTTATTACTTGACTCTCTAAATTTTTACTTTTGAAGCTATGCTTCTTCTTTTTGCGAGAGGAGGCAAAATAGCAGTTGTTATTTCAATTGAATAAAAGAATACAATTTTTTTTTCTTTTGCATTGTTTTAACTTTTGTTAAAACGCCTTGGTGGGATTTTCAAAAAGTTTCAAAAGCTTTAGAGGTTAGCGATGTCCTCATTGCGAAAAAAAAAATGCTAAAATATTTTGTAGAAAAATCTTATGAATGAGGTTTGCGGTAAAGCTTGCTCATCTAATAATCTTCAAAATTGTTTCCTAAGTAAGTTTTCTTAACAAGTTAAACGCCTAAATAACAAATGAAGCTTTACTTCACATGGTTTATTTCACTAAAGTTATCATTGAAATGAAAGAAAAAATTAAAGTACTAAAAGTCGGTAAGCTAAGCTTACAACAAGAAAAACTAAACGCATAATAATTGTGTTAAAGTATGTATTTGTATTGTAAATTTCATTAATATAAAGAAATATAATTTACATAAGTCAAAATTGAAAATGTACAAAAAGAAGAGATAACAAAAATATAGAACATCCCCTTTTAAGCTTTTTGTGGTGGAGGTAGTTGTTATGGTTCTTCTGGTGGTGGTGGTGGTTCTTCTAGCTCCAACCACCAGACCAAAACAGGTTAGAGGTCTGGCTATGTTCTACCAAACCTAAGGCATTGGAATTGTACTACAAAATAAAAGATGCTGATATTGTAATAAGGCATCGAATTGCTATCGCACCTCTCTACCAGCTGCTCTACAAAACCAATTAGCATTTCAGTTTATTCCCTCATCGCCTCAGTTTTCTCCCTCATAGCAAGAAGTTGCTTTTGGAACTCCTGATTCTGCATTTTGAGTCTTGTTATTTTTCTTTTAAGTTGATGTAATTGTGCCTCATCGTTTATGTTTGCGTTGTCCATCTTCAACTCTAAATCGTTTAATTTTCTTTGACTTTGAAAATGCATCTCTTGTAGGTGTCTTTGCCACTAGATTATATGTTCAATTCCATTCTCCAAAGACTTACATATGAAAATGTCCATGAACTTGAAGACATAATCCTCATCAACTTCATCTTTTCCTCCTCTCATCGCCTCCTTCCATTGTTGTACTCACATAGAGGTTCTGAAGTTGATTTTTGCGTAGAGGGAAGGTGTGTTTCGCCATCTACCTCAGGGTTTATTTCTTGTTCCCTTTGGAGTGGGTCATTAACTTCTTCATCTACAACTCCTTCTCTTGTAAGGGATAAAATTAAGTTTTTTGCCTCATCTCCTTCCTTCTCGTTGAACATGTCATCAATAAACGCGAAGGGGTCTGTAATAGAGTCTTTGAAGACTTTTTGGTTGGAGTCTTCTAGGCTCGGGGGTTTATTTTGGTTGGTTTGGTTGGCGACAAGAGGTAGAGGAATTCCCTTTTGTCGCAGGGTTAAGGTTCCTTCTTTATTTTGTACAACAAGGGCAAGGTGTTCATTCAACTCTTTCCCATAAGAGGGAAAGGTATTTTGGATTTGTTGGGATGAGGTTGGCGATTTGGATTTTTGGGGAGGTGGTAGCGTTTTGGACTTAGTAGGAGTTTGAGATCTGGTGGCCTTAAAGGATTTGGATTTATGGGGTGAGAGGCATTCTGTGGGTTTCTTTTTCATGGAACCCTTGAGGGACGTAGGCGGAAAGGTATCCTCAGAGTCCTTGGCCTTGGAGGATTTTTCTCTCTTCAATCCTGAGGCCTTCTCTTCGTTATGTCGTTTATGGTGTAGTGGAACTTCTTCCTCTTTCTCTTTAGCTGCTTCCTCATCCAGTTTTCAACCTTAGATTTACAATCTTGCTTGGTTTTAAGGTGTTTGAGAATGAAAGAAGAAATGCTTTGCTTTAGTAAAAACAACTTTAGACCTCTCGACCATGGTGTTCATCTTACAAAATAACACAACAAAAATACAAACTGGAATATAAGAGAAGATGTTACGCTGTAGAGTCTGATTTCTCATACTCTTTGGCTCTAATTTTTGCCTATTGATGAGGGGGAAGATGGAAGGGATGATTCTCTCTCTCTTTTGTTCTAATCTCACCTAAAACTCAAGGGAAGGGAGAAGATGGACGATGTAAGAACTTGCTCTTTGGCTAAATATGCACATTATGTTCTTATGTGAGAGGCTCTGTTTAAAGGCAAGAGTTGATGTTGACATGATACCATTTGTTATTAAGGCCTTTAAAAAGCTACAACGACGTTGCGCAGATGTCCTTTTGTCCTTTCTTTGAATTTCCTTCTAACCAATTTTGTTTGTTAGTGCCTTAATACCTAGCTTGTACTTCTTTTCGCCCAAAAGGTTGAAAGTGTCTTCTCACGTAAACATGATAATAGGGAGGTTTACTCCTTTTTGCCTAAAATCATGCGATTAGAGCACTAAAACATAGTAAAACAGGGATAAGGTTCTTGTGTATTATACATTTCGTAGATTAATCAATTCGCCTACTTTTTCCTCCTTTTTCTTCTATTTTCATGCGATAAGACTTTATTGTTTTACTTAAAAGGCTATAATAACTTATATTTCTACAACTTATCACTCAACAAGAGGGTTTATAGAATAGGGTCAAGAACTAAAAGTTTGTAAGCTTCAAAAATCCATTTATGGTTTGAAGTAAGGTTTGAAGCAAGCATATAGGTCCTAGAATATAAGATTTGATATTGCGATCAAGTCTTATGGCTTTAAACAAAATGTTGATGAGCCTTATGTTTACAAAAAGGTTGTTAATTCCATTGTAGCTTTGTAAGTTTTGTATGTAGATGATACTCTACACATATGGAATGACGTAGCTTATCTTACTAATATTAAGAAATGGCTAGCTACACAATTTTAAATGAAAGATTTATGAGATGAACAATACATTCTCAGGATCTAAATTGTTCGAAACCGTAAGAACAAAAAATTAGCCATGTCTCAAGCATCTTATATAAACAAAATATTGTCTAGACATATAATGCAGAATACAAAAAAGGGTCTGTTGCCGTACAAATATGGAATTCATATGTCAAAGGAATAATGTTCTAAGACACCTCAAAATTAAAGGTTAAGGATATGAGAATATTCTTTATGCTTCTGTTATTCTTTATGCCTCAGTAGGGATTATACAATAGGTATCAGTCCAATCCTTGACATGATCATTGGACTGCCTTTAAGAATATTCTAAAATATCTTAGAAGAACAAAAGACTACATGCTCGTGTATGGTACTAAGGATATGATCCTTACTGGATATACTAATTCTGATTTCCAAACTGATAAAAATGCTAGAAAATCTACATCAGGATCAGTATTCACTCTAAATAGAGGAGTAGTAACTCGGAGAAGCGTAAAGCAAACTTGTATAGATGACTACACAATGGAAGCTGAATACGTAGTGGCTTGCAAAGCAACAAAGGAAGCAGTATGGCTAAGAAAATTCTTGACAGATCTGGAAGTTGTTCCAAATATGCATTACCAATCACTTTATACTGTGACAATAGAGGAGCAGTTGCAAATTCAAGAGAACCTTGATGCTATAAATGGAGAAAGCATATTGAACCCAAGTACCATCTTATAAGAAACATTGTACACCATGGTGACGTTGTAGTGAATAGATATCTTCAGATAATTTTTTTTTATCCTTTTACAAAAGTCCTCACCGTTAAAGTGTTTGACGGTCACCTACACATTTTAGGCCTACGATGTGCAGTAGTTTATTATATTCATATGTTTATTGTACTCATATGTATTATTCTCTCTCATAGTTAAATTCAGACGTTGTTTTATCCCACTAAAAGTTCTAGTCCAAGTGGGAGTTGATAGAGATTAAATGAACAGGGCAGAAGAAAGATCGGAATTCTACCCTAATTGCAATTAATTAACAAAAAACCCTAAACCAAAATAAGATTAAATAAAGGGTTTTTTAAGAAAAACTTACGTTCGAAGGTCCGATTGATGTTTGAACCACCACTAGGGTTGACCTACTATCCTTCAGACTCAAAACCGATTTGTGGGACCCGTTGGATGAAGAAAACTGGGAGAGAGAAAGAAGATGGAAAATTTACAAAAAAGGGTTGGGTTTTTAATTTTTTTTTTGAAAACCAAATAGAAAAATAGCAGTTCAATTTTAAATGCCAAGCCTTTCCTTAAGGCCCGAGGTTGCATGTGCATGCAAACAAATGGGCCAACAACACGTAACCCACTAACAATTAGTAGGCTTAATGTCTTCATAGTTTCTAACACCTAACCCACTGTAGTTAGTGGGTTTATCCAACAAAATGTTGGATTTTTTCATTAACTTTGGTCAAAGGGTAAAATTGTCATTTGGTCAAAGCCAAAATTATAGTATTCAATTTCTCAATAAAGAACATCAGACAGGAGTTTATTGGAATTTATGTTCTAAAACTTGTAATTTGTAATCGTATTCTATTCAATAAAGTCGTTATTGATAAATTGAATACTATAATCTTAAATCCAATAAACTAAGGTCCCGAGGCTATTTTGAGTAAATTTGAACTTTATGTAGAAACATACAACATGGATCAAGTTCGAGTATATAGTCTAAATAGTTTATAGTACATGAATAAGGTTGAGCTCTTTATTTTATGAATACTATGGATGCGACCCACTTTGTAGTTAGTACAAATAATGTGATCTTAAATCGTTCATGTGGAGAAATGAAAATGGGGGCATCCTATGTAAGGATTTTACATAAGACTAAACCATGAAATGGTCACTTTTATGTTATAACACTGTTTACTGTTTAAAACTAACTATTTCGACTTTTGATGACCTAGGTAACTTGATCTTAATCCTGAGCTAACTAGAAGTCTTGTTCACACAAAATTATCTTTAGATCTACATAGGTAAGGGTAGCTTATTAGTGCTGGCCTAATAAGCCTTCCATTTCAGGGGTAAGACCAGGTGAATAGTTGGAAACATAGGGTGCAAGACAGAGTTCACTTCTATCCACTTTAGGGTTAGTAGATAGGTTCTTCCCTTAAGGATTGCATCCAAGTCTTGAACAAAGGGCCCTACCCTTTCATTGACCCAAGAGGGATTTAGTTTATAGGTTGGACCCTAAATTAATTGTTCAATAGTATATCAGTGAGACTTAAGGAGCAAGATGTAGTCTCAGGGGTAAAATGGTATTTTGATCCAACCAAGCTTATGAACAACCTATGAAGGATTAACTTAATAATCATGGTTGTATCAGATGGACACAAATATATCTATAATGCGAAGAGTCCAACTACGAAACTTTAGTGGAATGACCCATTAGTTAATGAATGTTGATTAACTTGGTCTAAAAGGATTTAGTCAGTTAATCTCGATTCGTTAGAGCCCATGATCTATAGGTCCATTAGGTTTCCCTACTAGCTCATAAGGAATAAACTTGGAACAGTATGATGGATAGATTTGAATTGTTTGAATTAGGCGAGGAGAGAGAAACCGACAAGTTTATATGATGTAGTCGTTGGTTTAGAGATAGAGCTTTATGTTTAAATATGATTTAAATATAAAAAATATGAATACAGATTTATACTCGAAAGCTTTGAAATAATGGAATTGGTCAAGGTTGTAAAAAGTCAAAATGTTGACTTTTGACTTTGAAAAGTCAAACTTTGACTTGTTATGGATTCAAATGTGATATGAACTTTGAGAAAATGAATGTGGATTAATGCTCAGAAGGTTGTAATTAGTTAAGGAGGTCAAAATGGTAAAAATTCAAAATGTTGACTTTTTTACTTGAAAAGTTAAAGTTTGACTTTGACTAGAATAGTCAAATGACCATTTTGCCACTTGACTAAAAATGCAACAATTTGTTGGATAATCCCACTAACTCTTAATGGGCTAAGTGGAAGCTTATGGTGATGACACCAAACCCACTAACAATAAGTGCTTTGTGAGGTGCTGAGCCAACATGTAATTTCTTTATAAAAGAGTTCTGAAAAATTAGTTTTAAAAACTTTTGGAAATTTTGTTAAATTTTCCATTATTCTCTTTTATTCAATTTAAAAACCCTTCACCTTTCTGTCACACCAAAAAGAAAAACCCTACCTTCCAAGTTTCATATCTCTCTCAAATCTCTATCTCAGTTCCTTTATCAATTAGGTTCCAGAACTCGGTTCTTCGTCTGGAGGATAGTAGGTGACTACTAGTGGAGGCCCAAGTTTGTGATTGAGGAATAAACGATAGTTTCGAAACTACAAAGATAAAACTTCCCCTAGAACCTAATTCCTTTTAGTTTAGTGTTGCATGTTAATTAGATGCGATTAGGGTAATTATTGATTCTTAATTCCACTACGCATGTCTGTTTTCCTTCAGTGTCATAAGATAGTATACTTGATTGTTTTTACATGTCAAGTAAAATAGTATGCTTGACTCTATTTACATGTCAAGTAAAATAATTTACTTGATTGATTTTACATGTCAAGTAAGATAGTGTACTTGATTTATTTTGCATGTCAAGTAAGATAGTATACGTGACACTGAAAAATGGACATGTAATTTAACTATTGGCATGTATTTATCGTCATGTATATATCTTATTAACATATTAAATATACTAAATTTTCTTTTTCCCATTTCCTACATTATGTACAAATTTCAATAAGGCAGATCCATCAAAAAAATAAACTCTCCAACCATTAGTAATTTAATCATTCAATAATAAGTCATATGTACACAATTCAACATTCAAGAAACACATATTAACTAATTCACTTAGTTACACAACAAAGAATGGACAAATAGTTTAATATAATAAGTAAACCAACAATAATTTCATTCTTCAACAATATGTCATAAACAAGTACACAATGCTAATCCAATATACCAAACTAAGATTTCATATATGTGGTCTATTCCAAAATTTACTATGAACCCTTATCATAGTTCTTTTTCTTTGTTATGTGTTACTAGACCAATCAATATGTATGATATACAAAAAACGATATAATAAGAGTCTGTAAGACTTAGATCTGAGAAAATGGAGTCCTGCTGAAGAGGAGCCTTGATGAAAGGATTATTTTGGTTTAAGTGTGAAAAAGGTTGCGTTTAGAGGAAAGGTGGTGCAAGGAGAAGTGCTTGCGTCTAAGTGTTGTTGTGGTTAAGTAGGCATTCTGTTGAAAAGTTAAACGATCGTGTAAAGAGTTAGGCAATTCTATAAGAGGTTGAACGATCGTGCAGAAAGTTAAACGATTTTGTAGGAGTTCTGATGTTGTCTCATGAGGGAAAAGTCAAGCAATAAAGAGTTGAGAATTTCATGAAGATAAGTTTAGCCTTTCAAGGCAATGTTTAATATTGAGTTGATGATGATATTGAGTTGATGATGATAGCATGATCTGGTGTCGACATGTGTAAAGTATGAGTAGGACGTGGCAAGCTAAGAGAGACTTAAGTGATGACTAAAGAGATTAAATGAATTAGTATAAATAAGATTGGGAAAGATTAAAGAAGGTGTTGTTATTATGAGATTCTTACTAAATGTTGAGGTGAAGAAGTTAGGCGAGAAGAAAAAGTAATGTAGGCATTCTGAAGGAAGAAAACCCAAGTGTTTCGTGAATGACTTTCTAAAAGAAAATATGTGTTTTAAAAGTATTATTTCTAAGTCTTGTAGTTATGCATAACATATTTTGTATATGTATATATTGTTGTTATTGATGATGTTGTTGATGTGTTATTTGAAAAGAGAAAACGATTGATTTCTATGTGATGATTGTGATACTTGTGTGTGAATAAACCATTAGCTTTATTCCTATCAAGTGAGCAACTATTATGTGCTATACACATAATGTGTAAAGGCATCGAGTGGATGGCCTATGCAATGAGAAATGAATGAGGAAAATTTCCAAATTCCTTGAATGGAGTGAATATCAGAGTAGTCTAAACGCAAGATGCCGGTGAGGGTGAATCTTGGTAGCTATAGCAGTGGCAATGTGACTCGTACAAGTAAGGAAACCTAGATAGATATAGCACAATTATCTTCATCATTTGTATTACGAAGGGTGAATAAGTGTGGTGTTTAGGTACCGAGAGGTTGCTCGTCTTAATTAGAAGATGGTTATATAATACGTACAACATCAAGAACTGCCACATTGCTTAATCGCCTACAATGCAGAGACCTTCCCTTCCTATATATTTTTTTAATACAAGTTAGTTCACTTTTCCTAATCACATCATTCCATACCACCTTCTACAGAATCTCTAATATACATAGTAGAGATTAATATACATTCACATTATACTGTATAGAATCTATACCGCCTGGTAGAGAAGTAAGTGTTATAACTGTGCTTTGAAAGAAATTCCTTGTGTTCAACCTGGCTTACCCAAGAAACCTCTTGCTTCACTAACACTTGGGCAAGTGTGAAGAAAACTTGTACTAAACGTTTATCATTATGCATGACGCAACACATAGGTAGGATATGCATCTTTTATCGAATTGTCCTATTCTAGTCTTTTACTAAGTCACTTAATTAAAGCCTAGCATGACATTACTTTAAAGAAATGTTTACAATGGAAAATGCATAATAAACAGACAAGCAAGTTTTTGACGCTGTTGTTGGGGAATTTCTTTATTAAACTAGATGTGATGTTTTGTTTTGATTTCAGGAAAACACTCAATTTGTGCTAAATCGCACGTTTAACCGAACAGCACGCGAACAAGTCTGTGGTACCAGAGACATATGTGATGCATAGACTTGGCCCAGAAATTAAGTGCACATTTCAGCCATGACATGAGGAACCTTGGTGCATGTGATTAAAGCAAAGGCCCCTCAAACGCCTGTTGCTAAAAATCTTTCATCCTCTTATGTAGGGGATCTCCCTTAAGGCATTATCTAAAAGGTCCACACAATAGACACGATGAGAGCCATGGTCTTCATTGGCTATTCGAATAACGAACCAAGCAACCATCTGCAGCATGAGATAAACCCATCAAACTCCTCTGTGGAGATCATTATGATGAATGAATGTGTTATCAACGAGTCATATCACATGATGCTAGAACGTTATAATGAACAAAGTCATTCTAGGATGACTACGAGAGGTTTTGCCACAACAAAGCCTTAGACATCCATTTTTTGGAGAATTAGAATGCATGGATGCTTTTGTAACGTATCGCTTTCTTTGACCTTAGTGCAAAATGTTGATTTTCTATTGCGATATATAATAATTTTATGGATAATTGGTTTATTGTTTAATTATTTAATAAAAATTATTATTCTCATTATTATTCCTTTGCATGTTATTTTATAATAATATCTATGCATATTTCATTATATTCTAAATGTCTCTAATCGATTATTATTGTGGGAACAATAATAAATTAAGATTAGTATGAGTTATGATTGATAATTATAGGATGATTATATATGTACAGATATAAATTATAATCATATTTTCTTATTAGAGAATAAGAATTGGACTGACCCCTTTCGAGATTATTACATGGACATGTGTAATCAATAATCTCAAATAATTGATTGTTTTAATTCTTAGACCTGAGTATCACTGGGTCAAACATAAGAATTAGTCTATTATGATGCAATCAAACGTTATCCTTAACCTAATAATTATAAATGTTGTACTCGAATACATTTTGAATTATGTAGTGGATAATGATTAATCAAGATGGAATTTATCTCTCTTATTATGGAGAGATATCTCTGGGCCCCTCAATTAAGTGTGACTATGGAAATGCATGGTCGTGCTATAAATGAATTAATAAGGATATTGATGTCATTTATTATTTTAGTATGCTTATTGATCGAGAAAGCAATTGAATTAGATAAGGTGACTTTGTCCATGCCTTATATTCAATTATAGATATCGCATGTTAAAAGATTAAAGCAATAATTATATTAGGTTATGTTGGATCACTAACTTTATTTAATATGGGTAGCCATAATGTCTTGTTAGAGATGATTTATGACTTATGGGCCATAAAATCCATAATAGTTTATGATATATGGGCCATAAAACTCACCTCATCACAATGGTATGTTTATTCAGTAAAAGATAGAATTGAAAGAACACAATAGCCCTAGTTCATTTTCCCACACAAAATGCATCAGTTTCGTATTTATTGTGTTCTTTCAAATTTATCTTTTATTATTTTCTTTATTGCTTTTTAATTTATGAATTTATTACCAAGTTTGGGAAAGGTTTTTGAGCTTCTTCGCGTACAAGTAAGCAAGGAGAGAACAAGGTTTAGGCGATAAGACCATTGGCGAGCTAGGATTAGTATCATAACGCAGCATGAGTCAAGTTTGTCTTACGAAGCTTATCGGGTAAAGGAATGATGAGCCACCTCGATAGTCCAAACAACGGTGTCAGACGTCCCATCGCATTTAGAAACAGCTTTAGGACTTGGAACTCAAGATCGACAATAGGGATCTTCGTCATCAAGCTCAGCTTGAAAACATAGAGCATTGAACATTGAACATGTTGATCAATTGAGCATCATTGCGAACTGATAGCAATGTAAGGCCCTAATGAATTACATCCACATGACCATTATTAGCCTCGTGCCCGCGCCTGTTTATTCGTCTGAACTTAAGGAACCCCTATCCAAATTTGAACCTTAACCAAGTGTCACAGTAGAACCTTCTGAACAGCGTCAATGACAAATTTGGGGAAGTTATATGTTTCTTCTTTTGTAAATTTATTTTGGTACTTATATAATTTTAATTCTTTGTAAATTCTATTTTGTACAAGTTAAGTACAACTTTTGGTGCATTTATTCCACGTTGTATTTTCCTTATAGCAAGTATTAGCTTTTTACATTTAAATGCTTTAATTTTTCTTTGCCTCACAAAGATAACTTCAATGATATAATTATGCACGCTAAGTTTTATTTGTCACTTAGGCAACCAACTTGTTAAGAAAAGTTATTTAGGAAATATTTCTAGAAAGTTCATTAGGCGAGCAAGTTTTACCTCAAACTTCTTTTGTAAGATTTTTCGAAGTAAATCTTATCATTCACTTTTAACCAATGACGACCTTGTTGTATTCTAAATTTGGGGGCAAGGTCCAAGCTAAAGCTTTCGAAATTTTTTAATAAGATGGTTTGAATAAGGTGTTTTAACAAAAGTTAAAACAATGTCAAAATTAAAGTAAAATTAAAATTCTTTTATTCAAATTTAGTTGAAATAAAAGTTCCAATGTTGTTGCCTCTCACTCAAACATAAAGAAGAAAACCTTCAAAAGTATGAAAGTAAAACTTAAAGGGGACATAAGAATTATAGTTGCAGATTAGCTAGCTCGGACCTCGATAAGGTGGTTTGTAATTATATTTATTCAAATGATTTAGCTCGAACCTCGCACACCCCAAATCTAGAATGCAGCAAGATCCTTATTGCGAAAAAGTGAATGATAACATGAACTTAGAAATATTTACAAAAGAGGTTTGAGGTAAAACTTGATCACTTAAAGACCGCCAGAAATAGTTACTAAGTACATTTCACTAAAGAAAGTTTAATCGCCAGATACTAGTTAACTTAGAGTTTGCATGAGTATCATCATAGATGTTATCCTTATGAAACAACAAAAGCTAGAATGTGAAGAATTTGAGTAACAACGCTAAAAATTTGACTCATATATGGAAGAAAGGTGGACTTATATAAAATTTGAGTAACAACGCTAAAAATTGATATGCATGGAAACTTCTAAGAGCTACGGAAAGAGACATTCCACTCGTTAACTCAGGATGTTCCAAGTATGCATGAATAAGGAAAGACGCGACGCACCCGATTTCGAGTCAACTACTCTTCCTGCATCTCCACCACCAAATCGAACCTCTCCTATTGTTGTCGAATTGCTTTGCTCCTCTTATTGTCGACATTTTTCCATTGGCAAAAAAGATATCTTGCTTCAAAATGGTTCAGCCTAGGCTTTCTCTTTGGATGGAGAATTTGTGAATTTCACTAATATTAGATGAATGTAGCCTGAAGGATCAAAGACTACCCTTATACCGCTATACCCTTTTTTACAAGACCCTTCCCTTTTTTATAAGACCCTTCTTTTGCTTGTTTTCAAGAATTAGAAGAAAAAGAAAGCCTAGGCTTTGACTAGTCAAGAGAATCAAGATGCGGAGTAGGAGGGGTAAGAACTCTGAAATCCATATTCAGTTTGCACGTAAATGTCTTTTCTTGTCCAACATGAGGTTAGGACATTACTGACAATAAAAGGATGAAGAGAAATTAGTCTTTTGCCTTCAAAAAGAGATCATGAAAGAGAGAATGAATGAGAATGAAAGAGAAGAAGAAGAAAGTCAGAGGTCACATACTTCTTCCCTAGATTACAAAAAAAAAAAAAACAAATATAATTACAAAGGTAAAATTACATTTACAAAAAGGATAGAAGTACCCCCAAATTTAGTTATATTGGCACGGGTCTGGGGCACTAAGATTTGGTTGATGGATAGGTGGGAAAGTTTCTTTAAATCAAGTATAATGACAGGTTGTGGCACTCGTTAAATGAATACTGCCTGCGTATACTCCATTGAATTTCTAAATTATTGGTCACATTGTTCTCCCAACTGCCGTATTAACTCTGACTGTGCAATGATTAGGGAGGTGAGGTTTGAGATAGCGGTAGACAACTATTCTTGTTTGTGATGATCTTTGCCAATTGTTATTTCATTTTGGCATTCTTGGCTTGCACCTTTTCTCACAAAGTTGTCATCTTCACATGCTCCACATTGTGAACTAATTAGCCACCCAACACTTGTTCAAAATAATCCAACGTGGGTTTTATGATGGTAGTTCCATTGTAATCGTAAATGTCCTCGCTTTCACTTTCTCCAAAGAACTCTTCATTTCACACCACACCCTGAAGCAACTCCACACCAGACACGAGATATGGCATGAAGCCAATTGATATCGCTCCCCTCCTGAACGACGCCTTCTGACCCTGACTACTTAAACTTTTGGAAAACTAAACAACTTTGATCAAAATAAAACTTAAGTTGTGGAATAATATACTAATTCATGATTAAATAAACTTCAATACATGATTCTTAAAATGAGTTAGGGCTAAATGCCAATAATTAAAGATGATGCTTCCATAACAAACGAAACCCAAACAAAATGACTTACTAAACTTTGCACATGAGAACCTGACCTGGCTTGACATAAGGTACTAACCAAAAGAAACAAACACTATCAACAAAGTGGCACAGCAAAATGGTGGTGACAGACAGACTTTCAGATCACAATCTCTTCTTGAAAAGTAGAAAACATTTGGAAATTGTGAGTTAAAAAGCTCAATGAGTGACGGTTTTATAAAACATACTTTTGAAACATTAAATCTTAAACTTAAATCTTTAACATAAATAATTCATGAAACAAAATCATAAAACATAAAATCTTTAAACCTCTTTCAGGGAAGATTTTATGTTTGTGAGTTTATTCTGAAAGAGGTTTGTGAATATAAGATATTTGTGAGTTTATTCTGAAAGAGGCTTATGAATATAAGATAGAGGGGTAGCCGATTACTCGTCCTTTGAATCAAGACAATCTTGACCAAATGCTAACTCACAAATATCTTATATTTACTTAGCATTTAGTTACCGTTTATTAGGTCAAGAATATATTGACTATTTTAGTAATTTTTGCAAGTGTAACCCTCCATTTTCGGTTCTCAGAGATGAGAATCATTATGCTCCCGAAAGTGGAAAGACAATATGAAAACTTATCTAAGAGACCCTATCCAAAATATGGAGTTCGCGGTGTTCCGAATCCTATAATACAGCCCTCCGAAGGGAATGTCGCTCTAGGGCAGACAAGCAGGCGCATTATAGGATTCTCACGGTGCGACCTAATAGAAGAGACCGTGGGATGTATTTGTCATATATCCCTCACCCACTTACTATGAACTACTTCCCTTATTCACCTTGTTCGTAACTCATGCAAACACTCTCCGAATGGAGTCCGCTCCTATGCACGGCCCAAAGCCCTACATGAACCTCACGGTGTGAACTCTTGCGGACGCTAGAGTTAAAAGTACGATACTTTTCTCCAGCTGAAGTGTTCTAAAATTTCCGGGTAAATTATTTAGGATTTAATTTAGGCTAACTTAAACAAATCCTAAATCTAGGCAAAACATCCAAGCATAACATTTATACTGGATTTAACCTACGATGTCTAGGTGATAAACCAATTTTATTACCTTACATCTCTCACGCATGCTCATAAAATTAGGTTAACTAAGCTCAAGAATCGATTACGATCTCCAGGTAGGAGGTGTTCCGTAAACCGTCAACTTAAAAACCTCCACTCCTTAGTCATCTTATCTGACTTGTTGACAAGATCGAATCAGGTCAGCCTCTTGTAACCTATTTTTACAAGATATCGACTTAAATCTAATTTTGGAAGATATTATATTAACCTAAGTGAGCATGTACCTTATCTTTATTATAGATTTTAAAGTTTAATTTATTTTATAACAATTATAAAACTTTAAGACAAACCTATAATCATTCATCTAGAAAAGCAACAAACTAATATGGTATTTCAATAATTGATTAATTTTGTTAAATCATATTTAATAAAATTAATTCAATTATTTTTTTAAAATTAATCATATTAATTTAACCATTAATTAATCATATTAATTAATTTCCATATTAATTTCTCCACATGCATTAACATGTTAACATATGGTGAGATTTTAAAACTATATGTCATACAATATGCACATATAATTTTAGAAATAATTAAACATACATCATATGCAATATTAATTAACACTCTAAAATAGACTGGTTTCAGCTCTCTAAATTAAGTTAAAATTAAATTATTACAATAATAATTTGATGGAGTACAATAATCGCTTGATAATCTTTGCACGATCGTTGAGCAGGAAGAAGGCATTCACGGGCATAGGCGATTTGCATACCATATGCGATCGCCGAGCAAACCATACGCGATCGTTAAGCAAACCATATGCGATCGCTGAGCAAACCATATGCGATCGCTGAGCAAACCATATGCGATCGCTGAGCAAACCATATGCGACTGTTGAGCAAATCATATGCGATCGCTAAGTATGTACACAATCGTTGAACAGTAGGGTTTTAGATGAGCGATCGTTTACAAAGGTGAACGATCGTTTGTAGGTGCCAGCGATACACGTACCAAACGCAATCGCTTAGCATGTAAACGATCGTTTAAGCGCTTAGCATTACGCGTACCTTACGCAATCGCTTAGCGGGTATATGATCGCTTCAGCGCTTAGTGTTACGCGCACCTTACACGATCGCTTAGCAAATGAGTGATCACTTAAGAGGTAAACGATCGTTTAGCGCTAGCACTACACGTACCTTATGCGATCGTTTAGCGGGTATACGATCGTTTCTTATGCAAATGATACGCGTACCTTACGCGATCGTTTAGCATATAAACGATGAAGTCACCTTCAAACATACACACACCATACGCGATCGTTTAGCTAGTAAGAGCGATGTTCACTGGCCCAAGCGATGCGCATACCATATGCGATCGTTGAGAGGGTGAACGATAGGCTTGATACATCTCCTTCTGAGCTTCAAAACAGCATCTTCTTCTTCTCAAATGAAATATTTACAGCCTTTTACACAATTCTAATGACTCCAATAAATTACAGACTATTTGCAAAAATAAAAAATAAGCCACCAAAAGGATTCATTACAAAGATTAAAGCAAATAAACAACTTAATTTAGAGCCAAATCCAAAACTAATCCATTTTAGTTCAACCATAGCAATTTATCACATAAATTGTAAGAACCCACCATATGCATATGAGTAAAGCTAAACATGCTCTGATACTACATGATGGAGAAAATAACAAGAGACATGCTGTAGTGGAAGGAAAAATATCATGCTTTACTCTATATGCATCTAAACGATTTAGAAGACAACATGCACATGTTATGCGATGGACCTAAACGACGAGCATAAAAGGTAAACGATGAACTTACCTTTTATAGTTCTGAACTTCTTATTTGATCCAAAGCTTCTTCTCCCCTAAAAATCACGAACAAGGACAACCACCAAGTTGACCAACTAAGCTCAGGACCAAGAATAGAGTTGTCGGACTCGGTTTAAGAAGTAAAACTTTTAAGAAAAGGGAGGTAGTGTAACGTTTAGGTGGTTTTTCATAAGAACATCATCTTCTCTCATTCTGTAATGAGAAATGTTTTATATGATATTTACATGCAAATTGCATGCAAATTATTTTATATGTGTTCAACACCTAATTAATCCATTAATTCATAATGGAATTAGTGGCTTCAAACTCACAATAATCTGCCATATTTTCCATTAATTGTTAATTAATAAAATAATTAGTCAAATGGGCATTTTGGTCATTTGACCAATTAAGTCAAAGTCTTTGACTTTGACTTTTCATAGTCAAAAGTCAACCTTTCTGACTTTTTACTATTTTTTCCGTCTTGACTAATTATAACCTCCCGAGTATGAATCCGCATTCATTTTCTTAAAATTCAAATCATATTTGAATATAAATCCTGTCAAAGTTTTGTTTCTTTTACAACTTTGACCGTTTCAAAACTTTCAAAACTTTTAAATATGAATCTATATTCATATTTATTTAAATTATATTTAAACACAAAGCTTAAAGTTTATTTTTACCAACTTATATCTTGTATATTTGTCGGTTTCTCTCTCTTTTCTTAATTCAAACAATTCGAGTTACTTCAACATTTTGTTCTTAGTTGAATCCATATGAGCTAGTAGGGGAACCTAATGGACCTATAGATCATGGGCTCTAGCTATTCGAGATTAACTGGCTAAACTCTTTTAGACCAAGCTTAATCAACATTCATTAACCAAAGAGTCATTCCACTAAAGACTCTTAGTTGCACTCCCCTCACTATAGATATATTTCTGTCCACCTGATATAACCATGATGAGTAAGTTGATCCTTCACAGGTTGTTCGTAATCTTGGTTGGGTCAAAATACCGTTTTACCCCCGAGATTACTAGCTCCTTAAGACCCACTGATCCACTATTGAACAATTGGTTTAAGGTTTAACCTATAAATCTGAATCCTTCTCGGGCCAATGAGAAGGTGGGGCCCCTTGTTCAAGACTTTGATTTAGTCCTTAAGGAAACAACCTATCTACTATCCCAGAAATGGGTAGGAGTGAATTTTGTCTTACACCCTATGTCCCTAGCTATCCACTCGGTCTTATCCCTGAAATGGGAGGCTTATTGGGCCAGCGATGATGAGCTACCCTCACCTATGTAGATCTAAGGATACTACCGAATGAACAAAAGTTCATAGTTAGCTCAGGATTAAGATCAAGTTACCTAGGTTATCAAAATTGAAATAGTCAGTTTATAGGTTACGGTGTTATAACGAAAAGTGACAATTTTGTGATTCTGATCTTATGCAAACCATTTACATAGGATGTCCCCCACTCCCATGTCTTTACATGAACGATTCAGGATTACATCATTTATACTAACTACGGAGCGGGCCGCATCCATAGTGTTTATCTAGAATAAGGCGCCCAACCTTATTCATATACTATAGACTATTTGGGTGATTAACTTGAACTTAATCCATGTTTATGTCTATACATAAAGTTCAAGTGTATTTGACAAACTCAGTAAAATAGCCTCGAGATCTAAATTTATTGGTTTTAAGATTATAGCATTCAATAATAGAATGTATTGAATCAAAAAACAAAGCACGAGTTTTAGAACACAAATTCCAACAATCTGTTTATTCTATACCCTGGAAACTCGATCACGTAGTAACTAGCTCGACCTACCATGTCTGATAGTTCTTACTAGAAATTTGAGTTTTGGCAACGCAAATTCATAAAGAGTTTCAACAACACAATTTTTGCATCATTGAAGCCCCAGTCAAGAAAAGCTATTTAACAACACTTTAGAAAATGTGTCATTCAATATGCTTTCGATGACATCAAAATTGTGTCATTAATACTTTTACCTTGAAGGAATATTCACTATTATCTATAACTCGACACCAATATTGTCATCACTACCTTTATATTGACACTTTACATATGTCACCTTTATCTATACTTTGATACCAATACATTGTCATTAATACCCTTACATTGATGCTTTAAATGTGTCACCGTTATCTATATCTTGACACCAATATATTATCATGTTTAAATATTTCGTTACACATAATTCTTGTCAAGAAATGTGATTTGACGACACTGTTTCTGTTTAATAAATGCTTATATGTCGACACTTGTTTGGCGTTATTATTTGTCAATTCACAACACATATTTCTCTGTCATATATTTGTCCTGTAAAACAAATAAATAATAAATTTCAACATTACCCACATATGTTAGAGAAAATTTATATTGATGATAAAAAATGTAATTACATTGTTGATAAATATTTTACAATAATCCAAAAGATGAATTAACTATAATATTACATATATGTGTGACCTAATCTAATCAAAATAGTGCATAAATGGATCACTTGATCGATATCATATAATTGATATCATGGTTTACAGATTCTTTAACTAACTACAAATTTAAAGAAAATGAACCTTAGCCAACACTTACTAAGAAAGAGTATTTTCAATTTGATTTTCAGAATTTAAAGAATCTGAGGGCACAATTATAATTAGTAGTAGAGTATTTTGAACTCTCATACACAAATGACGACAAAAAATAGATGTGAGTTAGTTGAAAGGCTTTTCAGAATGTCTATTAATAGCAGTTTATTAGAGATTGAATTGGAAACAATCATTTTTTTTCACTATAATGAAGGAGCAACTCTAAAAAGGATTTCAACTCAGATTATTTATAAAACAAGAACTAACAAATAATCAGACAAATATTCAACTAATGTTTTCGTAATAGTTTCTGCTACATATTCCTAAAATCCACACCATGAAAATAAAGTCTTGTGTAGTGTTAATATTTTTACTCTAAATCATATTTCAATGGAAGATGATGGCTTCTTTCGTTTCATTTCATTTATTGCATTGATATGATAATGTTAGTAACAATGCATTTTTGAATACTTTTGAATTTATAACATAAACAACGTGTTTTTATACTTTTACTATGCATTTTGATACTTTTAGGAAGAGCAAATCATCTCACGGAACCATTAAGCTATTAAGAATTTAGGTTTTTGCTCGATGAAGTCACTCTTTGAGAAAGTTCATGTCAAAACGCATTAGGGTTTCATTTGAAATAATTAGAGTTTCTGGGAAACTTCAACCGTCTCATCACTTTTAAAATCCAAATTTTAAAAGTAATGATTACATCGTCCTTGAAAAACGAACTGTCCAATAAGGCTGTCACTTCGCATTTATTGATGCGTGATGTTAACTAAGCAGTAACCCAAACCCTAACCATGGTTAAGAATGCCTATCTAAACCTACCGAGAACCCTCACTTCAAAATTTTTAGCCCAACGTTTTCTTCACTCAAGCTTCATTTTTACCAAATTGCAAGTATCCTTCTTCTCCGATCATCATCGTTTTAAGTTGTATTTTTCCTTTTCTCCTCCCATTTCAAACCTTAAGATTATATCTCTTTTATCTCTTACCAATCATGTCTGAAGAACAATCTCTTACTGAAGTCATAAAAAGATACCAAGCCTCTATTGAAAAAGCATGCCCATCCAATGTAGTTGAGCATTCTCCATCTGACGACCCTGTGTCAGATCAAGGAAAAAAAGAAACACAACTTAAAATAGTTGTGATAAATGGAGTAAACGTTTGACTACCAGAGGATAAATTAGGAGAACTACTCGCCATCGTCTCTGGGAGACTACAAGAAAAGAAGAAGAACGAAAAGAGCAAGATAAGCGAGGGAAATTAGAGAAAGAGAGAGCTGAAAAAGAATAGAAAGAAAAACAAAGGGAAAAGAAAGAAAGAGAGGAAAAAGTTGATAGAGAAAGAGTGGAAAATGAGAAGGAAGAAAAGAAGAAGAAAGAAGCTGAGAAAAAGAAGAAAGAATAATTAAAGAAGAAAAAGGAAGAGGACCAGAAGAAAAAGAAAGAAGAAGAGGCTAGAAAGGATGACGATGTGGTAAGAGAGACCAAGACGACATAGAAAGCACCTCCTCGCCTATCGATGAAACCGAGTTTGAGAGGTTGGCAAAAAAGACCCTGGAGAAGACAGAGAGGGTGAATTTTGGGCATTTAAAAATAAAAGTAAAAGCATAAAGTGTTAAGGCCTTAGTAGAAGAAAAGGAAGAAGCAAAGAAAAAGAGGCGAGAAGAGCTCCTAAACGAGGTAGAGAAGGTGGCCCAGTCTGTGGAAAAGGACAAGGGCAAGGAGAAGACACATGAAGAGCACTATGAAAAGTTTTAGAAAGGAATAGAAAATCTAAGTCCTTTCAAGGAGGAAGCGCCAAGACCAAAGAAAAAAGAGAAATGTCACAATGAAAAAGAAGACCTTGAAGGCGCAATTTGAAAAGACGCGAGCTGAGAAGGCGAAAAGAAAGCCTCAAAATAATGATGCAGAAGAAGGCGAGGAAAGTGACTCAAACGGACCACTTTCCTCTATCAGGGTTAGTAAACAATTCATGATAGAGAAGGGGCTCTATCCATATCAAGGAGCCATGCCAGGGTTCCTCGCGCCACTAATTCAAGCGTTCAGATGGAAGAGATTTTTTTGATGTGTGACCTCAATAAAACCTGAAGTAATGAAGTTGTTCTACAAGGGATACATTAATAAAGAAGAACACTACGTCATGGTCAAAGGACAAAAAATTTGATTGTGGGCCAGACGCGATCAATGAACTCTTTGGGTTGGATGCGAATGAGATAGGACATGTCATTTTTAAAGACCCATAAGAGAGAGATTTAAAAGACGCATTGAAGAGAATAGCATGGCCCGAGACAAGATGAGACATAATGCCAATTGGGAAGTATCAGCTCTTCTCACATAACCTCAATACCAAATGAGTTTTGAGATAAGTATCAGCTCGCCCTTTATGTAAAATGATGAAGAATAATCGGGCTATACAAAGGTATAACACGTAACAAAATGAGTTGAAATAAAAAGAATGCATTATGCAAGTCACAAAAGGTAAACCATCTGTTTATGACAGGTTTTATTATCTTAACATAGACTTTTAGCGAAAAGAAGCGAAAAACTAATTGAAGAAACTATTTTAGGCGATCTATGCTCGTGCCAACCACCTAAACGACCAAAGACAAGATGCTACGTGATATGAATCGCTAGAAACCAAGAATGTTTGGTGAGTTTTTCAGCCAAAGGACAAAAGGACGTCTTTGGCATCACGAAACAATGTTTCAAAAGTCAAAGAATTAATGATGCATTTGAAGGAAACCGAGACATGCGCAGTGGACGAAAGATCAATTCTACTCTAATTACATCTAAACAAATTTATAGATTAACATGCAAACTACCCTAATTAAAACAAAATTAGGCTTAAATGAATACGTAACTTTGGAGATTTTCTGATCCTTGTAATCTCCTCACGAACTCGAAGTTGAGACCACCACTAGAGTTGACCCGTTATTCTTCAAACTAAGAACCGAGTTGTGGGACCCAATTAGGTGAAGGAAATTGGAGGTGGGAATTTAGGGTTGAGAAATTTTTTTTTTTAAGAGAGAAAATCTTTGAATAATTTTATAAGTCAAAATTATCAAAAATGGCAAAAAGCCTTTTTAATTTTGAAAAATGGCCTATTTGTTCATAAAAACTCAACACCTATCTTTCCACTAACCATTAGTGGAACTTAGAGGGCTAGGTGTCTACATCTCATGTAGTCACTTATCCCACTAAGTGTTAGTGGGATTATCCATCAAAATGTTGGATTTTCTCATTAACTTAGTCCAAGGGCAATATAGTCATTTCACCATCTAAATCAAAGTCAAACTTTGATTTGAGTTTGATTTAAGTCAAAAGTCAACTTTTTGACTTTTTATCATTTTGTCTTTCTTGACTAATTATGACCTCCCGAGAATAAATTCACATTCATTTTTTTGAAATTCAAATCACATTTGAATATGAAGCCAATAAAAGTTTGAAAGTTTAAAAGTTTAACTTTTCAAAGTCAAAAGTCAACATTTTGACTTTTTATGACTTTGACCATTTGCATCAATTTCAATCTTTCGAATATGAATTCATATTCATATTTTTTATATTTAAATCACATTTAAACATAAAGCTCTATCTTAAAGCTATAACCGACGACTATATCATATATACTTGTCGATTTTTCTATCTTTACCTAATTCAAAGAATTTGAATTAGTCCAACATATTATTCTAAGTTAATTCCATATGAGCTAGTAGGGGAACCTAATCGACCTATAGATCATGAACTCCAATGATTCGAGATTAACTGGCTAAACCCTTTTAGACCGAGTTGATCAATATTCATTAACTAGCGGGTCATTCTACTAAATTCTCGTAGTTGCACTCCCCTCACTATAGATATATTTATGACCATTTGATATAACCATGATTAGAAAATTAATTCTTCGCAGGTTGTCCGTAACCTCGATTGGGTCAAAATACCATTTTACCCCTAAGATTACATCTTGTTACTTAAGTCCCACTATTCCACTAATAAGCAATTGGCTTAGGGTCCAACCTATAAACCGAATCACTCTCAAGCTAATGAGAGGTTTGGACCCCTTGTTCACGACTTGGGTTCACTCCTTAAAGGAACAACCTATCTACTAACCCTAAAATGGGTAGCAGTGAATTGTGTTTTGCACCCTATATCCCTAGCCATCCACCCGGTCTTACCTCTGAAATGAATGGCTTATTAGGCCAGTGTTGTTGAGTTGCTCTCACCTATTTTGTGTGAACGGAAGTTCATAGTTAGCTCAGGATTAATATTAAGTTACTTAGGTCATCAATAATCGAAATAATCAGTTTTATATAGTCAACGATGTTATAACTTAAAAACGACTATTTCTTGGTTTGAATCTTATGTAAACTCTTTACATAGGATGCCCCCACTCCCATGTCTATACATAAATGATTTAGCATCTTATCATTTGTACTAACTACAGAGTGGGTCGCATTCATAGTGTCCCCAGAATATGTGCCCAACCTTATTCATCAAAAATAGACCGTTCATGCTATATACTCAAACTTAATCCATGTTTATGTCTCTACATAAAGTTTAAGTCTACACTATATAACTTTAGGACCTTATTTTTGCTAATAAGCTCTCAATAACCACTTTATTGAATAGAATATAATTTAAACTACAAACTATGAGTGTTTATGTGATTTTGTGATTATGTGATTATGTTTCACCATTTCACACCTGTAAATTTGCACATCTTCTTCATTTTAGAGTGTGTGAAAATTTTGTGAAAGACTCAACTTCATCCCTAACATTTCTTCTTTTGCTTTAGGTAGGAGCTTAGAGTGAGAGTTGTAAAGGATTCAAATCCCAACATAAGAAATTGCATTTTGAGGCTTGACTCATTTAACTTTCTTTCCATTTGTAATGTTTACTTGTATTTTGAACCTCATGGTCGAGAGATCTAAATTTTTAATTATTGAAGGAATGAATTTATACTATCATTCTCCCATCTCTTTATCTTTCACTTGCTTGAGTTCTTTATAATAATGAATAATACAAAGTAGTAATTGTTCTTATTATTTATCTTATTTAGTCAGAGCTTCATTGAACGCTTCGTTCCATTCAAGAGAAGGAATGAAGTATTGGGGGTTATTACTCAAGAGAGTTAATAACTGATACCTCACTAAACAAGCGGTGAAATCACTTTACTGAATTACTCCTTAACATACATATTAGAAACGAGAGTGTGTGTGGCAACAAAGCATGGAAAGGTTGCTTTCCTTAATATAGGGTGGATTATAAATAATGAAATCAAACAAATTAGATGTAAATCAGATTCTAATTTCAAGTATTTGCATCCTGAAAAATCGAACAAGTATGATGAAAGCTCCAAGAGGATGCTCGCCTTAATTCTGGAATTAACTGGTGTTTTCTATCACCTTAAGTACCACATCACAATATAATGAACATTCCTTCCTTACTCTCGCCTAATACAAACTGTAAGGCCTAAACTTAAACTTACTTAAGAATTCTTAAGTTAGAAAGAAAGCCAAGGTAGTTAAATGTTATGTTCCTTTGTTGCTTAGGTTGCCTAGTTGAAGGAGGAGTTGAAGCTAAATTTTACCTTAAGTGTTAAAGACTTGAGAGGTTTGCTGCCAAGTGAAGGAAAGAAAGAAGGTTAAGTGGTTTTTGGCTAAGTGTTTAAAGGTTAAGCATTTTGACATGCTAGGGAGCCAAAGGAGTGTCAAAATAACCTTCAAAGGCATGTCCAAGGCACCAAGACAAGCCTTTGTGAGCATGTGTTACGGCCATTCTAGGTGAGGAAGATCCATGCAAGATGAGAACCTTTTATGCCAAAATTAGGCGTGAAGACAAGCAAGTCAAGTGAGGGTAAACGACAAGAAATGGTGAAGAGCCATGCAAAATATGATGGAAAGCATACAATCGCAACGAAAACAGGATCAGATTTTTACTCTAATAACAACTAAACTAATTTTAGTAGTTAACATGCATTATAAGAACCCTAATTAAATTAAATTAGGGATGAATGAAAATCTTACCCTTGTAGCTTTCCGATACTTCAAAAGCTCCTCACGAACACAATCTGGGACCTCCACCAGAGTTAACCTGCTAATCTCCGAATTTAGAACTGGGTTGTGGGACCTGTTCAATGAAGGAAATGTGAGAAAGAGATGGAATTTGGAAGGTTGAGATCTTTTAAGATTGAGATAAAAAAATATTTCTAAAATTTAAGAAAACCAAAAAGCCTTTTTCAACTTGAAAAATAAGCTATTTATAAGCAAATTACATGAAAAATTGCATGTAATTTCTTTATAAAATCCCAACACCTATTTTTCCACTAACCTTTAGTGGAATTACTCACCATTCAAATTTCTCTTAGTAGGCTTGGTGTTATCACCATGAGCTTCCACATAGCCCACTAAGAGTTAGTGGGATTATCCAACAAATGTTGGATTTTTCCATTAACTTTGGTCAAGGGGAAAAATGGTCATTTGACCATTATAGTCAAAGACAAAGTTTGACTTTTTTAAGTCAACAGTCAACATTTTGACTTTTTACCATTTTTCCATCTTGACTAATTCCAACCCCCTGAGCATGAATCCGCATTCATTTTTCTAAAATTCAAATCACATTTGAATATAAAGTCGGTCAAAGTTTGACTTTCCATGGTCAAAAGTCAACATTTTGACTTTTTACAACTTTAACCACTTCTATTAATTCTGAGCTTCCAAATATGAATATCTATTCATATTTTAAATATTTAATAACATTTAACCAGAAAGCTCTTGCTTAAAGCTATAACCAACGACTATATCATATATACTTGTCGGTTTCTCTTTTTTTACCTAATTCGAACAATTCGAAATATTCCAATATGTTGTTCTAAATTAATTTTGTATGAGCTAGCAAGGGAATCTAATGGACCTATAGATCATGGACTTCAACGATCCAAGATTAACTGGCTAAAACCTTTTAGACCGAGCTAATCAACATTCGTTAACTAACGAGTCATTCCACTAAAGTCCCGTAGTTGCACTTCCCTCACTATAGATATATTTCTATCCATCTGATATAACCATGATCAGTAAGTTAAACCTTCACAAATTGTTCGTAACCTCTGTTGGGTTAAAATACTGTTTTACCTCCGAGGCTACTTCTTATTCCTTAAGTCCCACTCTTCCACTATTGATCAATTGGTTTAAGGTCCAACCTATAAACTGAATCCCTCTTGGGCCAATGAAAGAGTGGGGCCCCTTGTTCAAGACTTGGATTCAGTCCTTAAGAGAACAACCTATCTATTAACCCTAAAGTGGGTAGGAGTGAATTCCATCTTGCACCCTATGTTTCTAGCTATCCACCCAGTCTTATCCCTAAAATGGAAGGCTTATTGGGCCAATGTCATTGAGCTGCCTTCACCTATGCAGATCTAAGGATAATATCGTTTGAATAGAAGTTCATAGTTAGCTCAGGATTAAGATTAAGTTACCTAGGTTATCATAATCGAAATAGTCAGTTTATATAGTCAACGGTGTTATAACTTAAAAATGACTATTTCATGGTTCCAGTCTTATGTAAATCCTTTACATAGGATGCCCTACTTCCATATCTCTACATGAACGATTTAGGATCACTTCGTTTGTACTAACTACATAACGGATCGCATCCATAGCGATTCCAGAATAAGACGCCCAACCTTATTCATTCACTATAGACCATTCAAGTCTACACTAGATAGCCTCTGGATCTTAGTTTATTAGATTCAAGATTATAGTATTTTGTTTTTACTAATAAGTCCTCAATAACCACTTTATTGACTAGAATATAGTTTTAAAGTACAAACTACGAGTTTTAGGAAATAAATTTCAACAAAATGATCAATGTGGTCAAGAGCAAAGAAAACCTAAGTGAGGTTAGTTATCACACCCCTGCCCTGTACAGGTCCTAACTTTCCATGCGAGACATGGTATGACTTTGAGTATCTTGACGCGTTAAATGTCAAAACACTCAGCTTGTGGTCCTTAAGCTTTGTTTAATCGCCTAACATTTTTCCCTTAAAATTTAAATTAACATAAACTTAAGGCGATAAACAACTTAAAACTGATATAAAATAAGAACAAATAAGCTAATTAAGAACAATGAAACAACATAAAAGAATAATAGAGAAGAGAGGAAGTAGAGAGGAAGTAAAGAACAATTAAGCTCAATTATGGTGTATCTTACAAAGGCACCACTCACCTCTATTTATAGGACTTATCATGGTATAGGTTACATTATAGAATTCAATAGGATGAATGTTATAACATTGAATTAAATGAAAGTTATATGAAAATTGGTAACCTATGTATAGGTTATGGATATCTATAATTATAGGTCAGGGGTTCAAGATGGGGATTCAAATTCAACATATATTCCTAACCTTCTTTGAGGTCTCATTTTAGTACATTGTGGTGGAGAAATTGGAACATATACTGCACAACCAAAAATTTACAAATGATAAATATTTGATTTCTGGCCATAAGCTAATTGTACCAGGTAGTACTTATAATAAGATGTCGGTTTTATGCATATAAGTGATGCTGCATCCATAATAGCATGACCCCATATAAATAATGGAAGTATTACTCTCATAAGTAATGGTCTGGCAATTAATTGTAAATGCTTGATAAATGATTATGTCAAACCATTTTGTGTATGAACATGAGCTATAAGATGTTTAATATTTATCCCAATTGACATGCAATAATTATTAAATGCTTGGGATGTAAACTCATCAGCATTATCAAATCGAATGTTTTTTATTGTATAATCAGAAAATTGTGCTCTTAATTTGATTATTTGAGCGAGTAATCTTACAAATGCAATATTTCAACTTGATAATAAACACATATGTGACCATCTACTTGATGCGTCAATTAAAACCATGAAGTATCTGAATGGTCCACTTGGTGGATTAATAGGTCCCCATATGTCACCATGAATTCGTTTAAAAAATGTAAGTGACTCAACTCCCCCTTTGGTTGGTGATGGCTTAATAATCAATTTTCTTTGAGAGCAAGCAACATTTGATAATTCATTGGATTGAAGAATCTTCGGTTCTTTAGTGGATGTCCATGAGAATTTTCAATAATAATTCTCATCATTATTGGCCCAGGATGACCCAATCGATCATGCCAAATGGTAAACATGTTTAAATTTATGAACTTCGGGTTCATGGTTGCATATGTTTCAATTACTCGTATATAAGTATAATATAATTCAAAAGAAAAGGTAGGCAGCGTTTCCAATATACAATTTTCATGTCAAACAATAAATGTAATATAAAGATATTCTATATTATATTTAGGGGCTCTTGCAAATATGACAATTATATTATCATAAATTAGGCCATAGCACATCATTTTTACATTTGCAAAAATAGCAAAATTGAAGCCCAACCCACATTTTAAAAATACGAAATTACGAAGCTACCCTTAAGTCATTACTGATACCAATATATACGGTTGATACACTAATATATACCGTTGATACACCTGATTTGTTTTGCTGATGTACTCCTCGTACACTTTTTTTTTTTACTCTCTAATACTTCACTGATACATATTATTAGTTTAAAACACTTGATATGTTGTTGATACACTCAATCAATTAAATACACTTGAAGCACTAAGAATGATACATTTTATATATCGTTGATACACTTGTTATTGTTTCCTGATACACTCCATAGATTTAATACACTTAATCACTTGCTAAACTTCATTGATACATATTATTAGTTTGATACACTTGATATGTTGTTCATACAGTTGCTCAACTGTTGATATACTCAATCAATTAAATACAGTTTGATGTACTAAGAATGATACACTTTATATATCGTTGATACACGTTATATATCGTTGATACACTTGTTATTGTTTGCCGATACACTTGATAGATTTAATACACTTAATCACTAACTAAACTTCGTTGATACATATTATTAGTTTGAAACACTTGATATGTTGTTGATACACTTGCTCAACTATTAATACACTCAATCAATAAAATACACTTGATGCACTAAGAATGATACACTTTATATATCGTTGATACACTTGTTTGTTTGCTAATACATTTGATAGATGTAATACACTTAATCACTTGCTAAACTTCATTGATACATATTATTAGTTTGAAACACTTGATATGTTGTTGATACACTTGCGAAACTGTTGATACACTCAATTAATTAAATACACCTGATGCACTAAGCATGATACACTTTATGTATTGTCGATACAATTGTTATGGTATGTTTACAATCTTAATAACATGTTGAACATCATTATCGCCTATAGTCAACAAATTAAAACTGAAAGTTCAATACATGACTCAACCTGAATTTCAGTATGTATCAAGTTCACAATAGAATCTAATGATGATATCACTCCATCAACCAAAACACAATTTGTTTTGTAATCCATGAATGTTGCTCATCCTATTCATCACTCTGAAAAACAATTACTTCCAATTTAACCATAACTACAATGAACTGCAACAATTTTGGGAAAATAAAAAACACGTAGTAAGTATATCAGTCAATTAATACATATAATACGAGTATATCATACCGCTAATATAAAAAACTAATACAAATTTAAAAAAAAAAGAACCGAACGTAACTAAATAAAACCAAACTTATCTACAAAGTTCCTTTCGATCAAAGATATTAGGAACAAATAAAAGAACAAATAAAAGAGATGAGGAAGAACAAATCATAGCCCGAATTTTAATAAATAATATATGAGCAATTCACAGAAATAATATTAGGGCTTCAAAAAAGGGGAAGAAATACATACATAATTCTTGTTTTCCCTGAAGAAAAAATGAGGAGAATAGGAGAAGAAGACAAGGAGAAGATGATAAAAAAAAAAGAAGAAGAAATCGACGAAGAGGGAGAAACCTAAAAGAACGAAAATGAAGAGATAAGAGAAGGACGGTGGAGAAGAACGATGGAAAAGAGGCAGAAGAAGATGAGGAAAAGAGAAGTAGGTGAATAGGAGAAATGGTGAAGAAGAACGACAGAGAAGAGAAGAAAAAACGAAAAATGAAGGAGAACAATAAAGAAAAACGAAAGAGGATGAGAAAACAGCAGAGAAGGGAAATTTTGGAATAATGAAAAAAATAAAATAAGAAATATCAACCAAATTAAAAAGTTGCTATATTTGCAAAATTGAAAAGGTTAGTGCTAATATTGCTAAATTAGATTTTTATTGTGCCACCCAATACAATTTTCCTTATATTTATTGTTAGTTTCAACATGATAACCATTTTTACTGTATATCTTTAAAACTCAATAAGTTTCTTTTTTACTTACTAGAGAACAAAGTATAATTGTGAATTTTGTTCCTCTAGGCAAAATAAGATTTGCTTTACCAAAATATTCAATCAAGTTTGTAGAACCTAATATTGTATTGACATTTGCTTCGAGCATTGTCAATGTAAAAAAATATTTTTTACTTTTAAATATTGTGTGCGTAGTTGCATTATCTGTCAAACATAGGTCATCACTATTCATCTTTGGATCAGCCAAAATATGGAAAATGTCCATAACTCTTCATAAAAAAAGAATTACAATAAGTCTCTCAGTTAAAAAAATAAAACTAACCTTGAAATATAAATAATTTAAATAAACTTGTAAAGTTGAATAGAGGAAAAAAAAAACTAAAACATAATGCTAATATTGGTTTTGGACATTATCATACTTAAAAGAAGTATTTGCTACTCCTTCAATAACATCAGTTTTCTCTTTAGGAGACTCAATGAAGTCAGCAACATCCAAATGTGTCATATTCGAAGGGTCAAATACATCATCTTGATAGGCAAAGTTTACTTCCACATTCTTCCATTTTTCCTCCAATAAAACTTGATGGAGTTCGAGTGTTTGGATGTACGACAAGTACGAATCGAATGGTCATTCATACCACAACGAAAGCATTGATTTTCACCATTTTTAAATTTCTTATTTTGTGGATTATTTTCTCTATGATAATCATTTGTGGTTTTCTTAAAATCTGAATGATTATTACCAAAGAAAGTATAATTACTTTTTTCTTTACCATGGTCATGACCTGGGCCACGACCACAACCATGACCTCGATCTCAACATTATTGTTTAAAAATACATCATTCGTTTTAGGGAATGGTGTTGCTTCAGTTGGTCAAGATTTATGGTTTTTCATTAATAACTCATTATTTTGTTTAGCCACAAGAAGACATGATATGAGTTTATAATACTTTTTAAAATATCTTTCTCGATTTTGCTACTATAGGAACATATTCGAGATAGGAAATGTGGAAAATGTGTTCTCTAACATATTTTCATCAGTAATTTTTTCTCCATATAACAATAATTTTGAACAAATTTTAAATAATGTGGAATTATAATCACTTGCTGATTTAAAATCTTGCAACCTTAAGTTTATCCAATCATATCGAGCTTTAGGAAGAACCACACTTTTTTTTTATGATCATACATTTCCTTTAAACTTTGTCATAGTTTTTATAGGGATCTTTGACCATAAGTTATTCAATCTTTAGTCCCTCATGAAGGTGATGTCGAAGGAAAATCATGGTTTTTGCCTTTTCTTGACTTGAAGTCGTGTTTTCTTCTTTAATCATTTCTCCAAGATTCATGGCATCCAAATAAATTTCAGCATCAAACACCTATGATAAATAATTATCACATTGATATCAACAGCTAGAAATTCCAATTTAGTAAGACTTGTCATGATAACAACTATAACAAAGAAATTTACTTATATTAGAACAGGTCAAACATGCATTCTATAACAATGTACATAAATATCATATTATGCACATGACATAAAAAACAATGGGACTAAGATATAAATAGTTGAAAACATACATGTTAATGCACAGTAATTAAAGTTACAAATAAAAATTACATATTATGGCAAGTTAACAATATACACCAATACAATTATATATCAAGTATGAGCATTAAAAAAATATTAATTTTACAACATACTTATACATAACATGTTAAAAGAAAATGATTGGCAACATGTTTAGGTAAATTGATAAAAACACTGAGATCATGAAAACAATTATAAAACTTATTCTAATAGAAAGTAGACTATTATAGACATAAATCATAGGGTAACTTACATACATGTAACAAAATACCAAACTATTTACAGCCCGTACAACAAAGCCCATAAAGTTAGCCATTTTTTAAATATTCTAGGTTTGACCTTCCATCATTTTCTCTTCCTCGCGATGAAATTGTCTTCTTCCTCCTGCCATTTCTTTCATCTTTCTTCCTCCTGCCACTTCTTTCATTGTCTTTCTTCTTTTTCACTTTTTTTTTTTGCGATTTTTTCCATATTCTTTCTTATTTTTCAATTCTTTTTTTACGTCATTAAATCTTTCCATCGTCTTTCTTCTTTTCCTCTTTTCTTTTCGCTGCATTTCTTTCCATCGTCTTTCTTCTTTTCCTTCTTTTTTCGCTGTGATTTATTTCAATCGCCTTTCTTCTTTTCCTCTTCTTTTTTTACGTCGTTTGGATTTGGATAACCAAATCTAAACGATCGTGTACAAAAAAATAACAAATCTAAAAAGTCGTGTATAAAAAATCTTGAAAAAAATCATTTAGATGGGAGTAGCCAAATGTAAAAAATCGTGTAAAAAAAGTAAATCATTGGTAGACAAATTTAAACGATCGTGTACCAAAAGAATTAAAAAAATCCTTTAGCCAAATTTAAACAATCCTGTAGACAAATCTGAACGATCATATAACAAAACAAATGATCATGTAGCAAAAGAATTTAAAAAAATCGTTTAGCCAAATATAAACAATCGTGTAGACAAATCTAAACGATTGTATAAAAAAAATAAACGATCGTGTAGCAAAAGAATTTAAAAAATTCGTTTAGCCAAATATAAATGATTGTGTACCAAGTTTTGAAAAAAATCGTTTAGATTTAGGTCCCCAAATCTAAACGATCAAATCTAAACAATCGTGTAACCAAATTTAAACGTAACCAAATTAAACGATCGTGTAACAAAATTAAACGATATAATTGAAAAAATAAATTGTAGTCATATCTAAACGATCGTGTACCAAACAATAGCCAAATCCAAATCTAAACGATCGTGTAACCAAATTTTTCGATAGTGTAACAAAATTAAAAGATAGAATTGAAAAAATAAATTGTAGACATATCTAAACGATCATGTACCAAACAATAGTCAAATACAAATCTAAACGATCGCATAACCAAATTTAAACTTAACCAAATTAAACGATCGTATAACAAAATTAAACGATATAATTGAAAAATAAATTATAGTCATATTTAAACGATAGTGTACCAAACAATAGCCAAATCTAAATGATCGCAAACAAATTACGCGCACGTTGTTGACATCGTAGTTGACGGGGCATTCTTGGTATTTACACGGTGGGCCTCTGGGCTTTTTCCATTTTCGGAATTGTTCTATACAGTGTAAATATTTTATCGCATTTTATATTTTTGAAAAGATCCCTAAATCATAAAGAATCCATAAACTATACATATATCATAAAAAGAAATAAAATAAGAACCAAACATAAACATTCATGTAAACCATAAACTTATTATAGATCATAAACATAAACAATCTTATAAATCAGAAAGAAATTAAGATGAACCAAACTGACAATATTTTTTAATAAACAATACTTTTGTAAACATAATATGTAAAATTACAACATGTCAATAGGCATAAAAAATTACATTCTCAAACTATGCATAACGATACATGGAATATTTCATGCAATGTTTACAAATACAAAATAAAAAAAAACAAACTAATATTATAGCCTATCTTTAGCAAATGATAAAATTGTAGAGACTCGTGCTGATAATGTGTTATAAAATAAGAATAAAGAAGCTAAATAAGAACAATGGAACAAAACAAAAGATGAATAAAGAAGAGATGAAGTAGAGAACAACTGAACTCAATTGTGGTGTATCTTACAAAGGCACCACACACCTCTATTTATAAGACATATCATGATATAGGTTACAATACATAATTCAATCGGATGAATGTTATAATTGTTGGGTTTTGTGTCCTAAAACTCGTAGATAGTAAATATAATCAATTGACCATCATTAATAAAGTGTTTTATTACTATAATTTCAATAAGTGTTATTGATTATATTATTAGTTTTGCACCTTCTAGGAGGTCTGCACCTTCATCTTCTGGATCTGAGAAAATTCAGAAGAGGAAAGAAGGGAAGGGGAAAGGTCCTACTATTGCTGTTGAGGGCAAAGGGAAGACTAAGGTAGTCATCTAGGAAAAATGTTTCCACTGCAATGTTGATGAGCATTGGAAAATAAATTGCCCTAAGTACCTTGTTAAGAAGAAAGAAAATGAATGTAAATATGATTTACTTGTCTTGGAAACATGTTTAGTGGAAAATGACCAAAATGCCTGGATACTTGATTCAAGGGCCACTAACCATGTTTGTTCTTCTTTACAAGAAACTAGTTCCTTCAAGCAGCTTGAGGAGAGTGAGATGACACTCAAGGTTGGAACGGGAGATGTCATTTCAGCTCGTGCAGTGGGAGAACTAAGTTGTTTTTCGGAAATAAATTCAGGTTTTTGGAAAACTTGTATATAGTTCCTAAAATTAAAAGGAACTTAGTTTCCGTTTTTTGTCTTATTAAACATATGTACTCAATTAATTTTTCTATGAATGAAGCGTTCATTTCTAAGAATGGTGTACATATTTGTTCGGCTAAGCTTGAAAACAACTTGTATGTATTAAGACCTAATGAAGCAAAAGCAGTTTTAAATCATGAGATGTTTAGAACTGCTAATACTCAAAATAAAAGGCAAATAATTTCTCCAAATAACAATACCTATCATTGGCATTTAAGATTAGGTCACATAAATCTTGATCGGATCGGGAGATTGGTAAAGAATGGACTTCTAAACAAGTTAGAAGATGATTCATTACCTCCATGTGAATCTTGTCTTGAAGGAAAAATGACAAAGAGACATTTTACTGGAAAAGGTTATAGAGCCAAAGAGCCTTTAGAACTTATACATTCAGACCTCTGTGGTCTGATGAGGTCTGAATGTAAAAGCTAGAGGGGGTTTTGAATACTTCATCTTTTTTATTGATGATTATTCAAGGTATGGTTATTTATACTTAATGGAGCATAAGTCTGAAGCTCTTGAAAAGTTCAAGGAGTATAAGGCTGAAGTTGAAAATCTATTAAGTAAAAAGATTAAAATACTTCGATCTAATCGAGGTGGAGAGTACATGGATTTGAGATTCCAGGATTATATGATAGAACATGAAATCCAATCCCAACTCTCAGCACCTGGTACACCTCAACAAAATGGTGTATCAGAAAAGAGAAATAGAACCTTGTTAGACATGGTTCGTTCAATGATGAGTTACACTCAATTGCCTAGCTCGTTTTGGGGGTATGCAGTAGAGACTGCAGTTCATATCTTGAACAATGTTCCCTCGAAGAGTGTTTCTGAAACACCTTTCGAGTTATGGAGAGGACGTAAACCTAGTTTAATTCATTTCAGAATTTGGGGTTGTCCAGCACACGTGTTAGTGACAAATCCCAAGAAGTTGGAACCTCGTTCAAGGTTATGCCAATTTGTATGTTACCCTAAAGAGACGAGAGGTGGTCTATTCTTCGATCCACAAGAAAATAGAGTGTTTGTATCGACAAATGCTACTTAGTATTAAATGAATCTACTGATGAAGCAACAAGGGTTGTTTATGAAGTTGGTCCCTCATCAAGAGTTGATGAAACCACCACATCAGGTCAATCTCATCCTTCTCAATCGTTGAGAATGCCTCGATGCAGTGGGAGGGTTGTATCACAACCTAACCCGTTATTTGGGTTTAACGGAAACTCAGGTTGTCATACCAGATGATGGTGTTGAGGATCCATTGTCCTATAAATAGGCAATGAATGATGTAGATAAGGACCAATGGGTCAAAGCCATGGACCTTGAAATGGAGTCTATGTACTTCAATTCAGTGTGGGAGCTTGTAGATCTACCTGAAGGGGTAAAACCTATAGGGTGTAAATGGATCTATAAGAGAAAGAGAGATTCAGCAGGGAAGGTACAGACCTTCAAAGCTAGACATGTAGCAAAAGGGTATACCCACAGGGAAGGGGTTGACTATGAGGAAACTTTTTCTCCTGTTGCTATGTTAAAGTCTATAAGGATTCTCTTGTCCATTGTCACATTTTATGATTATGAAATATGGCAAATGGATGTCAAGACTGCTTTTCTGAATGGCAATCTTGAAGGGAGTATCTTTATGTCTCAGCTCGAGGGGTTCATAACCCAAGGTCAAGAGCAAAAAGTTTGTAAGCTGAATCGATCCATTTATGGGTTGAAACAAGCATCTAGATCTTGGAACATTAGGTTTGATACTGCAATCAAATCCTATGGTTTTGACCAAAACGTTGATGAACCTTGTGTATATAAGAAAATCAATAAAGGAAAAGTAGCTTTCTTAGTACTTTATCTGGAGTATATCCTCCTTATTGAAAATGATGTGGGATACCTTACTGACGTTAAAGCTTGGCTAGCAGCCCAATTCCAAATGAAAGATTTATGAGAGGCACAATATGTTCTTGGAATCCAAATCATAAGGGATCGTAAGAACAAAACGCTAGCACTGTCTCAAGCAACCTATATCGACAAAATGTTAGTTTGATATTCGATGCAGAACTCTAAGAATGGTTTATTACCTTCCAGACATGGGGTTCACTTGTCTAAGGAACAGTGTCCTAAGACATCTCAAGAAGTTGAGGATATGAGACGTATTCCCTATGCCTCAGCTGTGGGTAGCTTAATGTATGCTATGCTCTGCACTATGTCAGACATTTGTTATGCAGTGGGAATAGTCAGTAGGTATCAGTCCAACCCAGGGTTAGACCATTGGATGGTGGTTAAAATTATTCTCAAGTATCTTAGGAGAACGAGAGACTACATGCTTGTGTATGGAGCTAAGGATTTGATCCTTACAGGATACACTGATTCTGATTTCCAAACCGATAAGGATTCTAGGAAATTCACATCGGGATCAGTGTTCACCTAAATGGGGGAGTTGTAGTATGGCGTAGCATCAAGCAAGGATCCATTAGAGACTCTACAATGGAGGCTGAATAAGCCGCTGCTTGTGAAGCAGCAAAAGAAGCAATTTGGCTTAGGAAGTTCCTACATGATTTGGAAGTTGTTCCAAACATGAACTTGCCCATCACTCTATATTGTGATAACAGTGTGGCAATAGTCAATTCTAAAGAACCTCGCAGCCACAAACGAGGGAAACACATAGAGAGGAAGTATCACCTGATACGAGAGATTGTGCAACGAGGGGATGTGATCGTCACCAAGATCGCTTCGGAGCACAATATTGTTGATCCATTTACGAAGATTCTCACTGCTAAAGTGTTTGAGGGTCATCTAGAAAGTCTAGGTCTACGAGATATGTACATTAGGTAACCTAGGGTAAGTGGGAGATGTGTAATGGGTATGATGATGCGCTAGTTTATTGTATTTATATATATACGTTTTATGTAATATACTTGTACATTTTACCATTTCCAATGTTTGAGGATTACTTTATTATGTACATCCCATAAGGACTAGAGTTTTAGTCCAAGTGGGAGTTTGTTAGGTTTTATGTCCTAAAACTCGTAGATAGTAAATATAATCAATTGACCGTCATTAATAAAGTGTTTTATTATTATAATTTTAATAAGTATTATTGATTTTATTATTAGTTTTCTCTTAATAACCTAAATCCAATAAACCAACATCCTAAGTTGTTTGATGAGTCTTGAACAGTATGTAGAGACATACGGGGATCAATGTTCAAGGTCAGCTTAAAGGGTCTATAGTATAGGGTTAAGGTTGGGTACCTTATCCTGTTAACACTATGGATACTGCTCATTTTGTATTTGATACAAACACATTGATCCAATGCGTTCATGTATGCGACATGCAAGTGAGGGTATCCTATGCAATGAGTTTGCATAAGACTAGACCACGAAATAGTAATCACTATATGTAACTCTGTTAACTAGTTGGATTTCTATTTCATTAGGATGACCTAGGTGACTTAGTCTTAATCCTGAGTGTATTATGAACTCCTATTTGCGAGGGATTGTCCTTTGATTTGTACGGGTGAGAGTGGCCAAATTGCCGACTCAATATGCTTATCATTTTGGGGACAAGACCCAGTGGTGAGCTGGGAACATAATCACACAAGATGGAATTCACTCATTCTCACCTTTAGGGTAAGTAGATAAGTGTTCCCTTAAATGGTGTCTCCGGGATTTGAACAAAGGGCTCTACCCTCTCTATGGCACGAGAGGGGTTTCTGTTTAGTGGTTGGACCATAAACAGGTTGTTCATTAAAGGAGCATTGGTATTTAAGGACTAAAAGTAACCTAGGGGTAAAACGGTAATTTGACCCAGCTGGTGTTACGAACACTTGTGAAAGACTAACTTACTGGTATTGGTCTATATTCGTGGACACATAAATATATCTACAGTGAGAAGAGTTCAGCTGTGAGTCTTTAGTGGAGTGTACACACAGTTAACGAATATTGATTAATGTGGTTAATGAGTTTACCTAATTAATCTCATATCGTTGTAGCTTCTGATCTATAGGTCCATTAGGTCCCCTTCCTAGCTCATAAAGAGTAATGAGATTTATTTATATTGGTTGTAATTTAAAATGTTCAAATTTACTTTGGGAATTAATATAATGTATATTGATACATTATAATATAAAGTTTATATTTTAATTAGACTTTAGTATATAAATTTAATTTTGGATATGATTTAAAATTAAATTATGAGAGAATAAAATATTAAATTAGATTCATATTAAAACTATAAGTTAAAATTTAACATGTATATGATACATATTAAAACTATAGGTTATGAGAGATTTATATTTGAATATGATTCAAATTATGGATTAAATTAAATATAAGATATTTAATTTAGAAATTAATTAATAGTTTAGTTTAATTTGATTTAATTAAATTAATTAAATTAAAACTATAGGTTATGTGAGAGATATTCATTTAAATATGATTTAAATGAAAATATTAATTAAATATGATTTAATTAATTATTAAATTAATTAATTAATTAATTACATTAATTAATTAGTTTAATATATATTAAACCTAAGCGAGAGAAGACTGTTAGGAGAAAGCCGACGCCATAAGAAGTCGTCTTCTTTGCGCTCCGGTCCGTGATTTAATAATTATTATTAAGTTAATAGGGAATGAGGGTGGTTTTTCCACGTTTCCATTTATTATCTCCAACCTCTCACTTCTTCCGTCTAAAGAAGTAGGAATACTTTGCATAAAAAGAATGGTGGTGAGTTATGTGAAAAAAAAAAAAAAAGGCTCTCCCATTTTCTCTCTGAACAAAATTTCTCTCTAAGAAAAATTTCCTTAATCCAATTTTGGTTCCCACAAACCATCTCAATCAGAGAATAGGAAGGTTTCCAAGTGGTGGTGTCCCAAAATTTGGTGATTGGTAGATTCAGAGTCGTCAACGAGCGTAAGTTTTTCTTGTCTGTATTTTTCTTCAAAGCATGTTTAACCATAAAAATTATTTTTCTAATTTTTGCCAATGTATTCGTATTTTTAAGGTTCCAATTAAAATTGAGTTTCTGTAATTCTTCCGCTGTAAAGGGTTTTCATCCCTTCAATAACATGGAATTAAAGGAGAGTTATATGAAAATTGGTAACCTATGTATAGGTTATGAATATCTATAATTATATTTATAATAAAAACAAAGAAGTAACCAATTCTTAAACTTTATTACATAGGTCATTCATTTACAACACCTTACACACTTAACAAAATTACAAAAAAAAAATACTTCAACTTAAGTTAAACGCTTTGACAGCCTCTTCTCGTCTAGCAAGCCTCTCCCCTTTTATTGTTGTGGCCTTAACGCCTGATAACTGAAAAGATGAAATTATTAGTCTCGAGACTATTATTAACCTTAGGATTCATAGTGGATTATGTGCGTAATCGATCCTATGCGATAAGTCATTGATCATGATCATGGTATGCGACTCACTATGTATCTCTTTATCGCATGAAAGCAAAGTACTTGTTGATTTCAAGTTTTTCCATTACTTGTCCAAGTATAAGCGAAACAATAAGTTTATCCAAATGATCCAAAGTCGAACACAGGGAATTGATATCAAAGGTTAGTTCTAGGTTTTACTCATCATTCAAGTAGTATAAAAGAATAATGAATAATGAATAAATAAATGTAAGTGGAACTACAACTATTTATGTACTCTAGAGATTCTGTAAACGGAGTTAAATGGATGCGAAATGAATATGAAAACTAACTTGTATTAAGAATGGGTGAATGAATGTCGATGTATGACTAGGTAATTAGACCGTGAAAGTCTTCACGCAAGCTCCTATCGGAGTCTTTAAATGCCACACCTGTCCTCCTATTTGGGTACAAATGACTCAACCTAATTAGGCAAGATATATCTAGAAGGTTTCACTTATAAGACCTATAGTACTTCCTTTTTAAGGGTGACAACTTCTCGACGCCTAAACCCGCACTTGTTCTCCTTCTGGGATACAATTGGTGGAAGATATCTCGTCAAGGTGGAGTTTGTCTCCAAACTCCACCTCGCGTGCGTTAGTCATATCCTAGCTATTTGCCATCTCGGATAGTTGGTGATAACATTGGCCAAGTGATGACTATAGCTCAACTAATGCAGTAAGAATTATAAGTTGAACTTCTTATCAAGAACTTATCACAAGACTAAATTACAAATAACACATTGCTAAAATCGAATGTTAAGATTTTTCGTAGATAAATATTACAAAAGAGGTTTGAGGTAAAACTTTCTCGCCTAATTAATGTTTCCTAAGTAAATTTCTTAACAAGTTAAATGCCTAAATAACAAATGAAACCTTATTTCGCATATTTTATTTCACTGAAGTTATTGTTGAGATACAAGGAGAAATATTAAAGTACTAAAATACGGGGAGCTATACTTGCGACAAGAAAGACTAAACACAAAAGAATTGCATCAACAGTTGTACTTTATATTGAAGATAGCATAATTATAAAGAAGTAAATACTACATAAGCAAAAGTTAAAATTACAAAAAGAAGAGTCAGAAAATTCTAAAATATTCCCCTACTTAAGTTTGCGGTAGAGAAGGTTGTGGAATATGGCGTGGAGGTTGCATCATGGGTCTCGCCAAACTCTGCAAAACCTGTGATATTGAGATTGTGGCAAACACTAACATATGCAAATATTTCAATAAAGCGTTGAACGGCATGTCGCATCTTTCCGCCAGTTTAGTTTAGTTGGTTGGGTCAGCGATAAGAGGTAGAGGATTTTTCTCTTGCCATGAAAGAAAGTTTTGGATTCTTTAGGAGAAAGTAGGAAATTGGATTTTGGGGGTTAGATTTTTTGGATTTTTAGGCGGTAAGTTGGCGTTTTGGATTTGTGGATAGTTTGAGAGATGTTTCCCTTGGAGGATTTGGATTGTCGAGTAGAGCTCAGGTCAGCTGACCTTCTCTTCTTCTTCCCGGAACTTTGCAACAAGATTTCCTTCGAGTCCTTAGCCTTTTCTTTTTCGATCCTAAGGCTTCCTTCTCGTTTTGTTCCTTTTCCCTTTTCTAAGGTGTTTTCCTTGATTTTTTTTCTTTTTGCCTCGTTTCTTCTTGTGCCCGCAAGGACTTCTTTTACACATTCTACCTTTTTCTTCTTGCATTTCGGCACTTCCTCCTCCAAAGGACTTAATTCTGCTGCTTTCTTGCTCAAACCCTCCCTCTACAACTTCTTCCTCCCCTTTTTCCTTCTCTCCTTTCTCGCCTAACCCTTTAGATTCAACAACAAGTGAGAAAGTGCTTTCTAGTGAGATATTTGTTACTCTTTTCCCACCTGGTAGTCTCGCTTTTTCTTCTTTCTTCTTCTTTTCTTCTCCTTCTTCTTCGTTACATTTTCTTTTTTTCCTTTGTATCTTTTCACTTTCTTCTACTTCTTCCCTTACATTTTTTTTATTCCTCTCTTTTCTCCCTCAATCTTCCCTAACCTTTCTCGCCCTTCTTTATCTTCTGCAGTTTTAGCAGATACTAGGGCGAGAAGGCAGTTCAATTGGTTTTCGAGCAGTCGAACTATCACCTCATTGATCATAACCATTTTTTAGTGCTCTGACACAGGTCCGTCGAATGGTGAATGCCCAACTGCCTTATTGGACAGGCTTGCTTCATCCTCTAGGACTTGAAAATTCTTGAGGGCTTCGGTAAGGGAAATACTCTCATTCATGGTAACTGAAAGAAGAAACAAATTAAATAAAAAGGTATAAATCAAGGTGAAAGCAAAGAAGAACAGCTGATCATTGGAGAAGATAGATGCTTAAAGTTGAGTGAAACATTGTGTTTGGTTAAAGGTTCAGATTCAAGGTTTACGGGTGGTTTAAATAATCATGCTTGACTAGGGTTAGAGTGTAAACCCGATATTTTCTTGGTTTAATTTCTTTAAATGTGGAAAAAAAAGAAAAAGAAAATGGAAATTAAGTGTAAATATATATATATATATATATTAAATATTTTTATTAAATAAATTAAAGAAAAGAAAGGATAAAAAGAAGAAAAAGAGAAGAAAATTTCATTTTTTTCTTTTCTTCTTCTTCTTCTTCTCTTCCCTTCACCGCCAAGAATTTTGAAGACATCCAACTTCCATTTTTTTTCCTTCTTCAATTTGCAGAGGACTTCTAAGAGAGAGTTTGGAAGAATAAGAGGAATTTTACTAGAATTTTGAGGTTGAAGAAGAGGAGGAGAAATCAAGCAAAGTGTATCCATGGCTGAATTTAAATTCATTCTGCACATCACTAGTTTTTAATTCGGTTTAAACTCTTCAAAAGGAATTAAGAGGTGAGGTTTACATTTATTGAAATTTAACTCATTTTTAAACAAACTTTATGAAGAAAGTTGGAGCAAATTCGAATATTCATTGGGTGCTTTTTGATGAAGAAAACAGGGCAGTTGGTTTTCACTCGAAATCAGGAGGTCTCTGGTTGTTCTTGTATTTCAGAGTGTACCGGTGGATTTAGAATCTCTATTTGGTATGGTTGGAAAGCTTATTCAATTTACTAGAACTTTCATGAAGAAAGCATGAACCAAAAACGACTAAAAAACAGTTAAATTATAGGGACAAGTTAAAGAGGTCGTGTGCGTGCGATTCTGGAAGTGGTTCTGTTTCGAGGGTTATCTGAGTTTATGCACGGGGAATCAGATTTATATATCTTCAGGTAAGTTTTAGAAGATCTCAAAATGAAGATTTTAATATAAAGAACACTCATTTTGGCTAAGTATTGAGGAAGTTATAGTTCTTTGAAGTTTATGTTAGAAATCTGGAAATTTCAGAGAGTTGTTGAAATAGGATTTTATTTGTTAAGCTTTGTTTTCGTGAGCCTCATCTTTGGTGCGACATGTTATGTATATTTTCAGGAAACCAGAATGTTTAGAGTTTTAATACTCGGTTGGGTTGTTGGCAGGCCGAGAAGAATTAAACCGAGCTTATAGACCAAGGATCTAGCCCAAGACTGTGAGTGACAAAACCAACTTTGAAATATAATCCATAACTGTTATTATGATTGAATGCGATAAATGTTTACTTACGAAGCTATGAAAGGTATTTGAATTTCATGACTATTTTCAAGTATACATTTGGAGACTAGATTTCTTAAAGAACTTTATGCTAACACGTAGATATTAAATGTTTGGAAAGTATTTAAACCACAATGTTTTAAGCAAAGCATGAATTAGTAAGAAGTTTTGTTTTAAGAACTACGGTTTTCCACGAAAGAGCTGAGTAAAGTTCGAGCTTTGTGTAAAATTTATAAGCAAGCATTTTTTAATATTTTTAGATGATTTATGAAATTTTCATTAACTACATGACTGAGATCTTGAGCCTGAGGCTAGAGATTACCGTGTGGACACTGGTTAGATTCCGTTGTTGACGTTGAGTGTACTTCGTAACAACGATACTGTCGTGAGTGCTGAGCGGGCCCCACTACGACAAAGACGATGGAGTGCTGGGTGGGCCCCACTACATCGTAGAGCTTGTAAACGTTGTTGTACTGGGTGTGCCCTACACAACGTAGATTTGTCATGTTAGTTAAAATTCTTCGAAATACTTGATATGCCTTGCTAGATTTCAATGATGAACATGCTAAGTATTTAAGGAAGCTATTCTTACTACTACACGTTTACATTTACGACTTGTATAAACAAATTCATATGTGTAAAGTTTTCACGTGCTCTTATCTTTAAATTCATAGTTTTAAACTGAGTCACTCACTGAGCTTCATAGCTCACCCTTTCCAAAATGTTTTACCCATTTTCCAGGTAGAGATCGAGTTCCTGGTGCCTGATAGACTACCTTAGTCTGCTGAAGCTCCATTATCGATTGCCAATACGTGTTTTGAGTTGGACATAGAGTCTGTTGTGCTGTGATGTATATACACCCTTGTATGTTATAGATACTCCACAGTTTGTATAAGCTTTAGGAGCTGTAGTTGTGTAAATTTTGTTGGTTATATTTTGATTAAGGTGTCTTTATGTTTACCTGTGAAATTAGTAAATTTTGAGGTACACTTCATGTATGTGTTTGACTAGCCTAGGATCCGCTGTGTTTTGTTGCATGCATAATAGTTTATATACTAGATTGGCAAGTTCATTACATGAAAGTTTTAAGCAGAGTCGACAGATACAGGTACAAAAAAAGCGTTGTTCATCGGCTTCACGCCATCTTTTGGTCTAAGGTAGCAGGTAATCCGGGAGGGGGTGTGACATAGAGGGTTGGTTACCGTGTGGTTAACATCTTTTCATAATAAAGGTGGCATGAAACCCTGACATAAACAGTTCAATGCTCGAGGTACGACGTATTCATTACTTCTTTGGAGTTCAAGGACTTTAAATAGTGATGAGACGTTTTGCGCTCCCTATAAACCCTAATGATTCCTGATGAAACCCTAAACTTGGCCATGCCTTACAAAAAGATCAAAAAGCCTATTGCATCATGACGCAATCCTTTTCATAAATTGGCTTTTCATTATATTCATCATTTTCTAATAACCTATAGGTTTCGCGAGATAACTCGCGCCCCCTACTTGAAAAGAAGAATGTACAAAACTAAACTACAAAAATTACTTACAAATATATAAAAATAATTACAAGTATAATATACAAAAAAAATACAAAATTGAGGATACACATGTTAGATAAGATAAAAGAAGTTTATACATTACATATGCATCCTTGCATTTAGGCTCTTTAGCGAGGAAGGTTGTGCCTTAACACGTGCTGCTCCTCATAGCTCCCTAGTCATGGAGTCTTCTCCTGAACTTAGTGAATCATTTGAAACAAGGCTCTCTACGTCTTGATTACTCATCGCGATAGCCTCTGCTCACAATCACTCATTAAATGTTCAAATGATCTTTCTTGGTCCTTAATCACGTAGTTAGTAAAGATATAAATCTTACTAAACTCTCCGCATGGACACTTTCTTTGACGTCTTACTTTGGGTTCTTAAATTTCAACGGATTATACATTTAAGATGTTATGCGTTTGAGTATCTCAACAGTATAGTCAAATTGAATTTAATTTATTATGTTGAATCACTCACTATCCGAAAAATACACTCAACCTTGGGGCTGGTTCAAGCAAGCATAGATTACTCCGGTACCTTAAACCTTTTCATGCTTTCTTCAGTTGAACGTAAGATTCACCAAAGTTAAGCATTTTGCCCAAAATCAAAGTAAAACCCAATTCCTAAGTATGAAAATCAGTTCCCCGACAACGACGCCAAAAACTTAAACTCACGATTTGTTTGTTGTTGCCGACTTAGTGAGGTAAATTATATTTCATAATGTGTCATTGATTCAAGATCATTGCATACAAAATGGTCCTTGTGAATCTCTTGATTATGCGTTCAGACATGATCATTGCATGCAAAATGCTCCCAATGTCTCTATTCATCGCATTAAAGCTAAGTCCTTGTTGTGTACAAGTTTTCCTATTGCTTGTCCAAGTATAAGCAAAACAATAGGTTTATCCGGATGATCCCGAGTCAAACGCAGGGAACTAATATCAATAATTAGTTCTAAGATTTACTCGTCAATTAGGCAGTATTAAAGAATAATGAACAATGAATAAATGAATGTAAGCATAACTAAACTACATATGTACTTTAGAGATTCTATAAAAGGGAATTAGAAGGATGTAAAATGGAGATGAGAACTAACTTCTATGAAGAATGGGTGAAGGAATGTGTATGCATGACTAGGCAATTAGATCACAAAAGTCTTGATTTGATATGCCTCTCATAACTCACTAGAAGAAATTTGGCCTTTAATGTCGGTTGGCAACCAACATCTTTGCTAGTGTTATTAAAGGCCTTTAATGTCGGTTGGGCTTTGATGTCGGTTTAAAAACGACATTAAAGACACCTTTAATGTCGGAGTAAAATCGACATGAAAGGCCTTTAATGTCATTTTTCAACCGACATCTTTAATAGTGTTATTGATGCCCTTTAATGTCTGTTAGGCTTTGATGTCAGTTGAAAACTGATATTAAAGATCCTAATAATGTCAGTTTAAAACCAATATTAAAACCTTTTCTTGGGTCCATTTTTAAAAATGTATTTTTATTAAATTGTCCTCTTTTTATGACGTCAAATAATTAAAAACCGACATTATGGGTCATGTGAATAAATATTTTTTCTTACGCCAACAAATAAATAAAATTAATATTCTTTTATAAAATACAATATTTCTCTTGTACATATATATATATATATGCAAAATGAAATCGTAATATTGTGTTTATATGTACATTCTACAATAGTGCATGAAACAAGATCCTAATACAAAACTTAAATAAGAAATCATAAATGCCTTCACAGTCTTCAACCTTCAACGATCGCTTATCTTTCTACCCGATTGTCTGGCTATCTACACAATCGCTTAGCTTTCAATCCGATATGACTTCAATCATTCTACAAACAGTATTTCATTTCTGCTAGATTCAACTAAGAACATTAGTAAATGAGAAAGAGAAAACTATGTAGAATTCAAAGTAACAAAAGAAAAAGGCATGCTATCTGATTTACCATATTTTGCAGCTAGGCCCCAATAGCAAGCAAGCCAACATCTTTTAAGTACAAGTTCTTCCTGAAATGAGAAATGATGAATTGTTCCTCTCTAAATGCAAACTAACATAGCAAGCTACTTTTAGTTTAAGTAAAGCAGGTACGAACCATTTCTTTTTTAGTCAAAATCATTCCTTGCATCATAGATCAAAGGGTTCCACATCATGTTCAACTCCACGAAGGTGTTGAACAACACTCTTAGTCTCTTCTTTTGCTTTCTAATTCAAGTTAGAAATAAGAGATAGCATTACTTTAAATCTATAAATGATAAATATGTTTAATATTCTGGACATCATAAGGCTGCAATGAATTTAACCTGAACTTCATATTCGAAGGATTCAATTTCCTTGTCCTTCCATCATTTGACTGTTTTGCTTCTTTAAGTGCAAATCTCCTCACTTCATCCCCACCATTATCTATAACAGACCTCCTCCAGCTTATCCACAACAGATGCAGCCACCTCTTGCTACCAATCACCACAACCTCTAAAAAACACATCCACAAACTTAAATAGAAAAACAACCAATTTATATCCAAAAAAGAAACTGAACAAATTTAAGTTAGAAACAAATTGAAAAACCTTCAATAAACTCCATACCAAACATACCTAGGAGCAACCAATCTTCTAACTATACAAGCAGTCGAATGATTCATCGGTGCGATTAAATGGGAAGATTTAAGTAAGTGAAAATGAATCTTGCCAATGAAGAGAAGCCACCAGGCTTAAGATTCTCAATATTCGGAGGAAAATTTCTAAATATCACCTGTAAATTAAAGGTCAAATCTCTTCTTTCAAATCAACAGTCAAAAAGAAATTTCACAATTTGAAAAAATTCATACATCCATTCATCATTTGTTAGACATCTCATATTTTCCTCAAATCTTTTGATTCACAATTCATAAAACCATAAAATAGAACATGATCCATATTTTTTTTTATTACATTATCTTCTTCATATAACACAAACATCTCTAATCTCCACCACCGACAAAGACACGAAACATTAAATTAAGAACATATAGAATGAAAAGCAACACAAAAAACTAAAGAGAAAGAAAAAGATAGTTAAGATCAAAATCATAATCATAGAACAATCAAGAAAAAACTAATCTCATATCTCATCAAATTTTCCAAAAAATTAAATAAAAGAAAACCCAGTGAGAATCAAACAAAGCAAACATACAATGTTGAGAAATTTAATGAGAAGCAAAACAAAACAACACAAAACAATAGTTTATGCAAGAACCCATTACAAAAATTCAAAGATTGATGGAGAAAAAGAAGATAAGTGACAAAAGTAAATGAGGACTTGGGGCAAAGATTCCCAATGGCGGAAGAAGACGGCGGGGATGGGTTGACCGATGAACAAGAGGAAACCATATTTTCCTCAAATATTTTGATTCACAATTCATAAAACCATAAAATAGAACATAATCCATATTTGTTTTATTATATTAAAAGCATGGACAATAGAGTAGTTTTTCTTTTCATTCCAACAAATGCAAAATGAAACTCAAAACAATCTCACATAATCCAAATCAGAAATTCTTCCATTATCTTCTTCATAACACAACCATCTCTAATCTCCATCACTGACAAAAACACAAAACATTAAAATTAAGAACATTGTGAATCAAAAGCAACACAAAGAACCAAAGAGAAAGAAAAAAATAGTTAAGATCAAAACCATAATCATAGAACAATCAAGAACAAACTAATCTCATATCTCATCAAATATTTCAAAAAATTAAACAAAAAACCCAGTAAGAATCAGACAAGCAAAAATACAATGTCAAGAAATTTAATGAGCAGTGACATTTTTCTCATATTTGTGCAACCTTCAAATCTTCATTATATATCATTCTATACATTAACAAGAAGATGATAACAAAATTAAGTAAAACTAATTGTCATACTACTAACAATGAATCAAATTAATGAAAAAATGGAGAGAAGATGGTTTTATAAACAAACCTTAAATAACATACTGAAACATAATGACATAATGAAAGGAGGAAGTCAACACTTAGAAATGTTGGTGCGCTCATACACTTCTTTTCTAAGATTCTCAGTCCCTATAAAGTCCATAGAAAGATTAGAGTGGTGATGAGGATATGACTTCCAAAAAAATTTATTGATTAGTTTTTCTATTTGAATAAAACGCCTTCTAAATTATATATATATATATATATATATATATATATATAATTGAGTTTTGAGGAAGAAAAAGAAAATGTAAAGAGGGAGAACTTACTGAGCAAAATTTCGGTCCAAGAAATGGACAACCAATAAGCATTCATCCTCATAGAACCCATCAGTTCAATATCTTCCTTCCAAAATAAAACACCAAAAATCACCTTAAAAACTCTTCCCTTTTTCTTTTTCATCAGAATGCTACAGAAAAAAAAAAGCACCATAGGTAGTAAGGATTGTCAGCCACATCTCTTGTGTTATTGTTCTTATTTTTTTCCTGCAAATTCCATGAAAACTTTAGGCAAATCGAAGAACTGGGTTTCTATCAAAATGAGAATTAGAGAGTGGGTTTAACATGGAATATGAGAAAAAAAACATCCCAATTACCCTTTCCCCTTCCATCTTCAACATAACTCCCTTCAATTTGCCAACACAAAATGTTGAAGTTGAAGCCCTAGAAAAATTCAAGCCAAGAAATAGAAGAATTGAAGGAAGATGAAGAGTGTACCTAGTAAGAGGATGTGGAAGTTCCAAAGAAGAAATGGTTTGGAAAATCTAATCTTTTGTTTTGCATAACTGTAACGACCCAACTTTCCGGACTAAGCTGAGATCACTACCAAACACCAAAACTCGACCATTCAACATAAAATTTAAAACGGACCAGTTACGATTCATTAAAACATTAAAAATCTTACAAAAGACAGTTTTGGGCCCTATTTTAAATAATCAAAAAGTCACAAAATAAAATATCAAGTCACCAGTTCAAAATCACAAGTCAAAATATTCTGACAAAATACATAGCGGAAGCGATAAGAAAACCAGACGCGTCCATATGGCCTTCACGCATCCTTCCTGCCTCTCGTCGGTCTGCCCCTCGCTGTACCCCTACCTGAAAAGTTAAAGAAGAGAAAGGGTGAGTATAAACATACCCAGTAAGGGACTCACTACTGGGCCCGTTAGGGGACAACAGTTAACTTCCTATTCGGGGGTACCCTACGTAACAGTCTAGTGCTCCCGAAGGATGCACATATCAGTCTAGTGCTCCCGAAGGATGCACATATCAGTCTAGTGCTCCCGAAGGACGCACATATCAGTCTAGTGCTCCCGAAGGACGCACATATCAGTCTAGTGCTCCCGAAGGATGCACATATCAGTCTAGTGCTCCCGAAGGGCGCACATATCCGTAAGGCACACTACCCCATAGATGAAGTTAACCGTTACCCCTCAGTCCAAACTAAACTGTCTACATCAGTCACATCCCAACGGCATTCATATCACAGTCCCGCCATAGGCTTTGTCAGTCAGATAGTATAGGTTTAAACATCTACACCCTCAGTTGCTATATGCATTACCGATTCGCACACCAATAGGGAAAACCCTAGGTCCAATCGACTAACCAATCAAAACCGGACTCACTGTCCATCCCCGTCCAAATTCCATGAACCACATCCAGACCAGTGTTTTACTACATACTGAACCGTAACTTCAAGGTCCATCAACATAAAATCTCAATCCACAACTCGCAGTCACAGTATATTTACATCAGACAAATATAATAACAGTACTTAACAGTCAACACGCATACAGTTATTCAGTACAGTCACTAACGTGTAATCCCCTGTGGATTACTACGTTTTCAGCCTGGACTCGGGTCCAGTAGTAGGAAAACCCTTACCTGATACTCGGTTATGCTCCTCGATCGAAATCCACGCTCGACAGATCCACCTAACGAAACACGAAAGTTTTAGTTGATGACTTTAATAGAAGTCGTTAAAAAAAGTCGGAAGCGACATCCGTTGACTTACCCAAGGAAAGGAAACTATCTCCAACCAGGCCTGCCGCGGAACCCAAGAACTTAAGCGTCCACTCTGTACTACCTTCAAGGGAGAAAAGTAGGGCTATATCTTAATCCAACATTCAAACTCGAATTGGACGAGGTAACATTAGGGAATTCATCAAAACAATCCTTACCGAAAACTCACCGTGAACCGAAGTGGAGGAAGGAAGGCTTAGGTGGCTCGGCTCGGCTCGGCTTGGACTCGGCTCGGCTCGGCTCGGCTCGGCTCGGCTTAACTCGGCTTGGTTCTCGGCTCGGCTCGGCTTGGTTCGGCTCACGGCTCGGCTCACTCGGCTCGCGGCTCGGCTCACTCGGCTCGCGGCTCGGCTCACTCGGCTCGCGGCTCGGCTCGCTCGGCTCGCTCGGCTCGGCTCACTCGGCTCGCTCGGCTCGGCTCACGCGGCTCGCTCGACTCCGACTGGGAACGGATTATGGGTCGGGTCAGCTTGGAACTGGGTCGGGTCGGCTTCACCTCACGGCTCGCGTATCCCTTTTTCCTTCCGGCGACGACGGCGCTTCCCCCTGTGCTCTGTCGGCGTCGGAAACACGAGCTGATGACGGAGGGGATGACGGTGGTGGCAGAAACGGAGAGAGAGAGAGAGAAGCGTCGGCTGTAGGTGGTTGGAGGCGAAACGAAACTGGATGGAGGCCGCGGCGAACGTCCGACGAGGCTACGCACACCGACGGAGATGGAGGCGGCAGTGCTGGCGCTGTCGGAGAATAAGGAGAAGATTGAAGAGGGCAGTGGGGCGTTGTCGGATGGAGAAGAGATGAAGAAGATGGAGAAGGAGGAACGGCGGCGTCGGGCGTCGGGCGTGGAAGGGAGAAGAAAAGAAGACGAAAATCGAAGGGGGGTGGGCGGCGCGCGTCTCCTAGGGTTTCTTTTCTCTCTTCTTTTTTTTTTTTTTTTAAATATATATATATATATATATATAAACAAAATAAGTATAAATAAATATTAAAATTATTAATATTAAATAATTTAAAATAAATAATAATATATATATTAAATAAAAATAATAATGATAATACAGTAATAATAATAATATATTAATAATATTAACATTAAATAAATAATAATTTAATATTATGTAATAATAATGTCATTGTTTAATAATATTACTATATTATTAAATAATAATAATAATTCTAATATTAATATTATAACAAATAAAATGAATATTAATAATAATAATATAATTAATATTATATTATTATTATATCAACTTACACTTTACATAAAACGAGAAAATTTTACCTTAAATTTTCGGAGCGTTACATTCTTCCCTCCTTAGGGAACTTTCGTCCTCGAAAGTTTTATTCCTCGAACAGCTCGGGATAACGGGACCTCATGTCATCTTCACGCTCCCATGTAGCCTCTTCTACCCGGTGATTCCGCCATAAGACTTTAACTAGGGGAATCTCTTTATTTCTCAACGTCTTCACCTCTCTAGCAAGCACCTCAACAGGTTGTTCAACATAGCTCAAGTTTTCATCAATCTCTAATGGCTCGTAATCCACTACATGGGATGGATCTGGCACGTACTTCCTCAACATAGAAACGTGAAACACATCATGGACTGTCGAGAGTGATGGAGGTAACGCCAAGCGATAAGCTACAGGGCCAATCCGCTCCAGAATCTCAAACGGCCCAACAAAACGGGGACTCAACTTTCCCTTCCTTTCAAAACGCAAGACACCTTTCATAGGTGCTACCTTTAAGAATACCTTATCCCCTATCTCAAACTCAAGGTCCTTCCGCCTCACATCTGCATAACTCTTCTGTCTACTCTGAGCGGTATGCATGCGTGATCTAATCTTCTGAATCGCTTCGTTAGTAGACTGAACTAACTCAGGACCCATCAATCTCTGTTCACCTACCTCACCCCAGCAAACCGGGGGATCTACAACATTTTCCGTACAGGGCCTCAAACGGTGCCATGCCAATAGTAGCCTGATAACTGTTATTATAAGCAAATTCCATCAAATGTAAGTGGGAGTCCCAGCTACCTGGAAATTCCAATGCACACGCTTGCAACATATCCTCTAAAACCTGGTTCAGACGCTCAGTCTGACTGTCAGTCTGTGGATGGAAAGCCGTACTAAAGTCCAACCTCGTGCCCATAGCAGTCTGCAAACCCTTCCAGAATTTGGAAGTTAAACGGGCATCTCTATCAGAAACAATCGACACTGGCACTCCGTGTAATCTCACTATCTCAGACATGTACAACTGTGCCCACTTACTAGCAGTATAGGTGGATTTACCCGGAACGAAGTGCGCTGATTTAGTAAGTCTGTCCACCACAACCCAAATCACTGTAAATCCCCTCAGAGTTCTCGGTAGCCCTGTAATGAAATCCATGGACACGTTCTCCCACTTCCATTCCGGTATGCTCAAGGGTTGTAATAAACCCGCTGGTTTCTGCCTTGGGGCCTTAACCTGCTGACACACCAGGCATTTACTAACAAATTCTGCTACTTCCCTCTTCATGTTACGCCACCAATAAACCCGCTTCAGGTCCTGATACATCTTCGTACTACCTGGGTGCATAGAAAATGGGGAACTGTGCGCCTCAGATAATAATTCTGTCTTAACCGCACTATCTGACGGAACACAGAGGCGTCTCTCAAACAACAGTCCACCATCAGAGGATAACGAGAACTCAGCCGTTTGCCCTGCCTCTGCTAGGCCACGTTTCTCAACCAGATAAGGATCGTTACTCTGAGCATCAATGATCCTCTGCCTCAAAGTCGGCTGTACCGTCAACTGGGCTAACTGCATAGTAACTGCCCCTACTGACACTGCAATCTCAGCCCGCTCGAGATCCCGATGCAATGGGGCCTGCCGGGTAATAAGTGCTGCTGAATGTGACACCTTCCTACTAAGAGCATCAACTACCACATTTGCCTTGCCTGGATGATACAGTATCTCACAATCGTAATCCTTCACTAACTCAAGCCACCTTCGCTGTCTCATATTCAATTCTTTCTGAGTAAAGAAGTATTTCAAGCTCTTATGATCTGTGAATATCTGTATCTTTTCACCATATAAATAATGCCTCCATATTTTCAAAGCAAAAACCATTGCTGCCAACTCTAGATCATGTGTAGGGTAGTTCTGCTCATGACTCTTCAACTGACGAGACGCATAAGCGACCACCTTACCCTGCTGCATCAAAACACAACCCAGACCCTTCTTGGAAGCATCACTATAAATCACGAAACTGCCAGAACCATCAGGTACAGTAAGAACCGGCGCGGTAACTAGCTTCTGTTTAAGGTTCTGGAAACTGTCCTCACATGCCTTGCTCCAAACAAAAGGAACTCCCTTTCTGGTCAACTGAGTAAGAGGAGTAGCTATACGAGAAAAGTTCTCCACAAACCGTCGATAATAGCCTGCTAAACCCAGAAAGCTACGAACCTCACTGACTGTGGAAGGTCGGGTCCAACCGGTGACTGCCTCTATCTTAGCTGGATCCACAGAGACTCCGGCCTTAGAAACCATGTGGCCCAGAAAGGACACCTGCTTCAGCCAAAACTCGCATTTCGAGAACTTTGCATATAACTTATTATCCCGAAGTGTTTGCAAAACCATACGTAAATGCTCCTCGTGTTCGGCCTCCGTCTTGGAGTATATCAAGATATCGTCGATTAACACAATCACAAAAGTATCTAGGAACTCCCTAAACACTCTGTTCATCAAGTCCATAAATACTGTCGGAGCATTCGTCAAACCAAAAGACATCACAATAAACTCGTAGTGTCCATATCTGGAGCGAAATGCTGTCTTCGGAACATCCTCTTCCTTAATTCTCAGCTGATGGTATCCCGACCGAAGATCAATCTTAGAGAACACTGTGGCTCCCTGTAACTGGTCAAATAGATCGTCAATCCTGGGCAAGGGATATCTGTTCTTTACGGTTACTTTGTTCAACTCCCTATAGTCAATGCACAGACGCATCGATCTGTCCTTCTTCTTAACGAATAAGACTGGCGCACCCCAAGGTGACACGCTCGGTCGAATGAATCCCTTATCAAGCAATTCCTGTAACTGTACCTTCAGTTCTTTCAATTCTGCGGGGGCCATTCTGTAAGGGGCTCTGGATATAGGAACCGTGCCCGGCTCCAACTCTATGGCAAACTCAACCTCCCTGTGCGGAGGTAACCCTGGAAGTTCCTCAGGAAAAACGTCCGGATAGTCCCTCACCACCGGTTCTGACGACAGGGATACATCGACCTCTCTAGTATCCACCACGCTTGCTAAGATACCCCAAGTACCCTGACTGAGCAGTTTACTGGCCCTGATGGCTGAGATTACCTGAGGCAACGACTTTGACCCTCCTCCCTTAAATTTAAAACTGGCCATCGAGGGAGGGTTAAACGTTACCTCCTTACGTGAACAATCTATGCTGGCGTGGTTAGCGGCCAACCAATCCATACCCAGGATTACATCAAAGTCCAGCATATCCAGAACTATCAGCGTTACTTCAATCACATGGCCTGCTATCTCAATCTGGCATGCTTTCACCTTTTCCCTCGACAACATACATTCCCCGGAAGGAGTAGATACTGATAGAACATGGTGTAAGGGTTCTACCTCTAAGCGGGCATGCGACACAAATGCGGACGAGATAAACGAATGCGACGAACCCGAATCAAACAAAACTAAGGCGTAATGCCCCAACACTGGGAGCGTACCTGTCACTACTGTGCCTGCCTTCTCAGCCTCAGTCCTGTTGGTAGCAAAGACTCTACCCTGATGTGGAGCACCTGCTCCCTGATTCTGCGCGATCCCCGTGAGTCTCAACGGGCATCTATCAGCTGTATGACCCTCTTGCCTGCACTTAAAGCAGGTCCTGGTCCCGAATAAGCAAGGGCCCAGATGGTGCTTCCCACAAGTGGTACACAACGGCTTTCCTCTGGCAGCCTCCCCTGCCTCAAAAGGTTTCTGCTGGAAGCTGCGAAACTCACCACCTGATCTGAAATTCCGCTGTGGTACTGGAACAGGCTTCTGCTCAGCCTTCCTCTTCTGTCCCGACGTCGAACCTCTACCAGCGGTCTTAGACGAGTTGGCCCTCTCCTGTAAACTGAGATCCACTGCCAGGCGCAGTGCATCGGCATGAGTAGCGGGTCTGAAAGCTCGGACCAAACCCTGAATGTCCAGTCTGAGGCCTCTAACAAACTTATCAGCTCTGGCCGCCTCGGTCGCTATCATCTCGGGAGCGAAGCGGGATAACATGTCAAACTCCGCATCATACTGCTCCACTGTCATGTCACCCTGCTCTAGGTTCAGGAACTCCTGCCGCTTGGCATCTCTCAAACTGGCAGAGAAGAATTTCGCATAGAAACTCTCCTTGAACTGCTGCCACGTGATCTGACTCACATCACCACCTAGCATCCTCTCTGTAGTCTTCCACCATGCAGTACCTCTGTCAGTCAACATAAAAACAGCACACTGAACCTTCTGATCCTCAGGGCATTTCATGTAACGGAATATGGTTTCCAAGGACGATAACCACATCTGAGCCCTGGTGGGGTCCTCCAAAGACCCATCGAACGTCGTGGGATTATACTTCCTGAAATCCCTCAGGTGCTTAGCCTCTGCTGACAACTGATCCGGCACAAACTGGGGCGCAACTGGTACTGGGGCCGGAGCTGGAGCAGGAACTGGTGCTAGAGCTGGCGCTGGAGCTGGCGCCGGAGTTGGCGAGGCAGGCTTCTGCTGCTCCCGCATCTGCATAATCAAATCTCTAAACCTCTGCTCCATAGCGGCTAGGTCCGCATGAGTAACTGGCGCAGCCGGGTCAGGGGCTTGGGCTACAGGCTGCACCTCAGGCTGAACGCGTCCTGCTCCCCTTCCTCGGCCTCCTCGGCCATCCCTACGTGCACCTCTCCTTGGTGGCATTCCCCTAACAACCACCAAACGATTCCTTTAGTCATAAATGGTAAGGTAATGCGTGTAGAGTTATACATATACTTTCATGAGAGCGTACCTGACGAGCGGCAAGGATCGTTTCAGCCATAGGGACACAAAACACAGACTCACATTATAAGTCAGTCTACAGAACCTAAAACATAGGCTCTGATACCAACTGTAACGACCCAACTTTCCGGACTAAGCTGAGGTCACTACCAAACACCAAAACTCGACCATTCAACATAAAATTTAAAACGGACCAGTTACGATTCATTAAAACATTAAAAATCTTACAAAAGACAGTTTCGGGCCCTATTTTAAATAATCAAAAAGTCACAAAATAAAATATCAAGTCACCAGTTCAAAATCACAAGTCAAAATATTCTTACAAAATACATAGCGGAAGCGATAAGAAAACCAGACGCGTCCATATGGCCTTCACGCATCCTTCCTGCCTCTCGTCGGTCTGCCCCTCGCTGTACCCCTACTTGAAAAGTTAAAGAAGAGAAAGGGTGAGTATAAACATACCCAGTAAGGGACCCACTACTGGGCCCGTTAGGGGACAACAGTTAACTTCCTATTCGGGGGTACCCTACGTAACAGTCTAGTGCTCCCGAAGGATGCACATATCAGTCTAGTGCTCCCGAAGGATGCACATATCAGTCTAGTGCTCCCGAAGGATGCACATATCAGTCTAGTGCTCCCGAAGGATGCACATATCAGTCTAGTGCTCCCGAAGGATGCATATATCAGTCTAGTGCTCCCGAAGGACGCACATATCAGTCTAGTGCTCCCGAAGGACGCACATATCAGTCTAGTGCTCCCGAAGGACGCACATATCAGTCTAGTGCTCCCGAAGGATGCACATATCAGTCTAGTGCTCCCGAAGGGCGCACATATCCGTAAGGCACACTACCCCATAGATGAAGCTAACCGTTACCCCTCACTCCAAACTAAACTGTCTACATCAGTCACATCCCAACGGCATTCATATCACAGTCCCGCCATAGGCTTTGTCAGTCAGATAGTATAGGTTTAAACATCTACACCCTCAGTTGCTATATGCATTACCGATTCGCACACCAATAGGGAAAACCCTAGGTCCAATCGACTAACCAATCAAAACCGGACTCACTGTCCATCCCCGTCCAAATTCCATGAACCACATCCAGACCAGTGTTTTACTACATACTGAACCGTAACTTCAAGGTCCATCAACATAAAATCTCAATCCACAACTCGCAGTCACAGTATATTTACATCAGACAAATATAATAACAGTACTTAACAGTCAACACGCATACAGTTATTCAGTACAGTCACTAACGTGTAATCCCCTGTGGATTACTACGTTTTCAGCCTGGACTCCAACCAGGCCTGCCGCGGAACCCGAGAACTTAAGCGTCCACTCTGTACTACCTTCAAGGGAGAAAAGTAGGGCCATATCTTAATCCAATATTCAAACTCGAATCGGACGAGGTAACATTAGGGAATTCATCAAAACAATCCTTACCGAAAACTCACCGTGAACCGAAGTGGAGGAAGGAAGGCTTAGGTGGCTCGGCTCGACTCAGCTTGGACTCGGCTCGGCTCGACTTAACTCGGCTTGGTTCTCGGCTCGGCTCGGCTTGGTTCAGCTCGCGGCTCGGCTCACTCGGCTCGTGGCTCGGCTCACTCGGCTCGCGGCTCGGCTCCCTCGGCTCGCGGCTCGGCTCGCTCGGCTCGCTCGGCTCGGCTCGGCTCACGCGGCTCGCTCGACTCCGACTGGGAACGGATTATGGGTCGGGTCAGCTTGGAACCGGGTCGGGTCGGCTTCACCTCACGGCTCGCATATCCCTTTTTCCTTCCGGCGACGACGGCGCTTCCCCCTGTGCTCTGTCGGCGTCGGAAACACGAGCTGATGACGGAGGGGATGACGGTGGTGGCAGAAACGGAGAGAGAGAGAGAGAAGCGTCGGCTGTAGGTGGTTGGAGGCGAAACGGAACTGGATGGAGGCCGCGGCGAACGTCCGGCGAGGCTACGCACACCGACGGAGATGGAGGCGGCAGTGCTGGCGCTGTCGGAGAATAAGGAGAAGATTGAAGAGGGCAGTGGGGCGTTGTCGGATGGAGAAGAGATGAAGAAGATGGAGAAGGAGGAACGGCGGCGTCGGGCGTCGGGCGTGGAAGGAAGAAGAAAAGAAGACGAAAATCGAAGGGGGGGGGTGGGCGGCGCGCGTCTCCTAGGGTTTCTTTTCTCTCTTCTTTTTTTTTTTTTTTTAAAATATATATATATATATATATATATATAAACAAAATAAGTATAAATAAATATTAAAATTATTAATATTAAATAATTTAAAATAAATAATAATATATATTAAATAAAAATAATAATGATAATACAGTAATAATAATAATATATTAATAATATTAACATTAAATAAATAATAATTTAATATTATGTAATAATAATGTCATTGTTTAATAATATTACTATATTATTAAATAATAATAATAATTCTAATATTAATATTATAACAAATAAAATGAATATTAATAATAATAATATAATTAATATTATATTATTATTATATCAACTTACACTTTACATAAAACGAGAAAATTTTACCTTAAATTTTTGGAGCGTTACAATAACCAAATCGTCGTGGGTTGCCATCACGATCCTAAATGCGGATGGGACACTGCAGAACTCGATGAAAAGCCAAATACAGATGAAGGGTGGGGATACGCGAATTGAAGGATTTTTGTGGAGAGAAAGGGGGAGATAAAAATAGGGAAATAAAATTTAATAAATTTATTTTAATAAATTTGAAAATAAAAAGATAGAAGAGTGAAAGAAATTTGAGATTTGAGAAGAGAATGAAAAAAAATTGAGATTTGAAAATTTGAGAATTGAGAAGAGAATGAAAGAAATTTGAGAAAGATAGAAAAATCGTGGATTTGAGAAAATAGTAAAGTAAGAGAGAGAAAGCTTCAACTTTTACAAAATTAAAAAAAATTAAAAAGAGCTTTAATATCGTTTCTTAAACAGCAGGATGTTTAATGTCGGTTTTAAACCAACATGAGCTTTAATGTCGGTTTAAAACCGACACTAAACATTCGCTATTTGAAAACCGACATTAAAGCTCATTTTTCATTTTTTTCCACCTGACATTAAAGGTTAGATTTCTTCTAGTGACTAGTCTATGATTAAGGCAGGCTCCTCTTGGAATCTTTATACACTACACTTGTCATCCTTTCGGGATACAAATAGCTTAACCTAGTTAGGCGAGATATATCTAGAAGGATTCACTTATAAAACGTATAGAGCTTCGCGATTACGGAGAGCAACCTCTCTTGCCTATTGCACATTCATGTCCTTTTTTCGAGGTACAAATGATGGAAGTTATCTCATCAAGGTGGAGTTGTCTCCAAACTCCTCCTGACGGGTGTTAGCCATAACTTTGCTACTTGCCTTCTCAAGTAGTTCGTGATAAGCACAACCAGGTGATAGAAATAGCTCAACTAACGCGATAAAAGTTATCAGCAAAGCAACTTATCAAGAACTTATCACAAGACTAGACTACAAATAACACATTGACAAATGAACAATAAAGAGATGAATGGATTGAAGAGATATAAACATGTAATATATATTAAAGAATTTGGGCCTTCAGTCATTGTACAATATGAACAACATATATTACAAATAATACAAAAATGGGAAGAAAAGAGAATGGAAAATGTTTACAAGTTAGGGAAAGTGGAAAATGAACTTTCTTTTCTTCAAACTTGAAGCTTTTCACTCACAGCTTGGTTGAAGAAGAAGAAGATGACTTTTACAGACAACGGAAAGGCTACTCCTTTTCGCCATTCTCTAGGTTTTGGCTCTTCGATCGGACCTTGATCGGACATAATCATACGGCTTTTTCACACAATCGACCCCTTGGAGTCCTTTATATAGACAACTTTCAACAGAAAACTTCTATTCTTCTGATCATGTCAACGTCGAAAGCCGCTAATGTTAAGTCACATCATCCCAAACTACCATTCTTGTCTTCTAGTGAACAGTCCTCGCGTAATGTGAAGCTTCTCGCCTAGCATTTGTTTTCGCCAGATGGGTTCTTCTCGTGTAGCTCTTGTGTGATATCTTTTGTGATTCATTAATCTCTCCATTTACTTTTATTCCTGCATTAATAGATTGAAACACAGTAAAACGGACATGGATGCTTATGTAAAGTTATTTCTAAATACTTATGTTTTTTCAACATAATCATGACTTTTTGATACACTTCTTCTACATTTTGGCCTCGTTATTATATAAAAAATGCTACAATAAATTTTATTGCTACAAGTTATCATGTACTAATATCTAAACGATCTTGGTTCACGATAGTTTAGAAGAAGAATTACACGTGCTCTTGTGGTCAGTGTTGATACTACCTATATGATCGTGTATCATTTCCTACACAATTGTGTGTCATTTTCTACACGATCGTGTATCATGATCGTTTAGAAGAAGAACTACACGCGTACGTGTGGCTGATTAATCGCGTGTTGACTGAAACATTTTTGGTATTTTTCATTGTGGGTCTGTGGACATTTTTTGTTTTGAAATTGTTCTATACAGTGTAAATATTTTACCAATTTGTTATATTTTTTTGAAAAACTCTCATATATATATATATATATATATATATATATATATATATATATAAGATATAAAAAAAACATAAATTACTATTTTAATTTATAATTAAAGCACTTGTTATTTTATCAAATATGCCAATTTTCTCTTCAGGAGACTCAAAACTTTACCACATCCAAATTTTTCATATAGAATTGGCCAAATATATAATCAATTTGATATGCAAAATCTGCTTCCACATTTTTCTCTTTTTCTTGTGGAAAATTTCTTTTATGATCATCATTTCATATGGTTCTTTTGAGATTTGGATGATTATAACAACCAATCATGAAAAATAATTACTTCTTATTTTGCTATGGCTATAACCTTGATTACAATCGTCAAATTCACAACATTCATTAGGAAATAAGATTGTTTCAGTTGGTCAAGATTGATTATTTTTGTCCACCACTATTAACATTTACAACATTCACTTCAAGGAAATGTTGTTTCTTTAGTTGACTGATGTTTATGATTTTGTAATCAATAATTCGTTATCTCATTCAACCTCGAGAAGAAATTAAGGTAAGTATATAATATTCTTTAAAATATTTCTCTCGATATTACTACTATAGATGCATATCAAAAATATAGAATAATTATTTTCTGATGATCATATTCTTAATGACATTTTAGTGTATCAAGCGTTCATGTTAAATAATTATTGCTATTAGTATCAAATAATAGAAATTTAATATATATCAAGCATGCAAAACTAATATTTATTTTATTAATTATAACAAGTAAGAAAAACTGATGTACTGTTAGGACCTACATTTAGCAAAGGAGACAACCAGAGCTCATGTTGATAATGTGTTGTAAAACAAGATAACCGAAATACGAAAATCGAGAAAATATAATATTAAAAATAATAAAATATATATGTATGTATGTGTGTGTGTATATATATATATAATAGGGGTTTTTTAAAAAATATAACAAAGCGGCAAAATATTTAAACTGTATAGAACAATTTCGAAAACGGAAAAAGCCGATAGACTCACAAAGGAAAATACCAAAAATGACCCGTCAACAACGCGCGTAATATATTTGGTACACCATCGTTTAGATTTGGTTATTGTTTGATACACGATCGTTTAGATTTGAATAGCTAATTCTAAATGATTTATTTTTTCAATTTTATCATTTAATTTGTTTACACGATCGTTTAAGTTGGTTACATTATCGTTTAGATTTGAGTACACGATCGTTTAGATTTGGGTAGCCAAATCTAAATGATTTTTTTTTTCAAAATTTGGTACATAATCGTTTAGATTTGACTAAACGAATTTTTTCAAGATTCTTTTAGTACACGATCATTTGTTTTTTTAAGATTCTATGGTACACAATCATTTAGATTTGTCTACACGATCGTTTATTTTTTTATTTTTTGTTTTTTTCAAGTCTACATCTTGAACAACCAAATAAAAGTTTGAAAAACAATAGATTTTTTATATTTGATACACGATCTTGAACCAAATAAAAAATTGAAAAAAATTTAAAATAAGAAAGTCGATGGAAAGAAATCGTTACGAAGAAGAAAGACGATGGAAAGAAATCGCAACGAAAAGGAGAAGAAAGATTGAATGGTAGACTTGGAATATTTAAAAATGACTAATTTCATGAGTTTTGTTATATGGGCCGTAAATATTTTACTGGTTTGTTATATTTATAAACATTTTCCTATATAATACATAAATAAATAAGAAAATTAAAATCTTAATTTTTTTCCATTTTCTCCCCCTTTTTCCAAATTCTTTGTAATTTTTTTCCATATTAGTGTTTTTTACAAATCCACAAAATGCATTATTTATAAACAATTTGTAATGTGTCATTACTCAGCCACTAAGGGTGCATTGTTACTTGACACATAGATGAAGGAGGTGGTCTTGTTTGGACACTAATACTACTATCATAATTCCTCCCCCAAACACATACTATTATAACACTACCTTTTATGTTCTTTCTCCCAAACACATATTATCATAACACTAGGATTATTATAATCTTAGAATTATTATAATCATTTTCTTCCATAACTCTTTCCCTCTCCAAACGCACCTAAGTGTTTATAAGACCCCTTATAAGACACATGACATCATGACATGAACACCTAACCATTATATTACTTATTATTATTATTAATGTGTATATATCACAAAAAAATTGGGAGAAAAAATGATAAAAATAATAATTAAAAAAGAAAACAAAAGAAAGTTTGTGAGTGAGGGTTCCACGTCAGATAAGGGGGGTATGTGTTGTTAAACTGCCACATATTTGATCGAATCTAAGTTCGGTGGGTCCCAGTATTTTGTGGCCAAGAGAAAGCGAGTATTATAAAAATTTGTACTCGCTAACCTAAGCCGCAAACAAAATAGTGACTTTTTAGTCCCCAAATGCTTTCCTAAAAGCCAAAAGGGTAAAGGATGGGGATGGCAATGCTGATTGGGACGCAAATCCATAAATTATTTTTCAGTAATTACGTGGAAAAACAAAATAAATGCATTTCTAAATATTTAAGAAAATATAGGTTCATTTGACAACATTTTTGTTTTTGTTTATGTTTCTTGTTTTTTAAAAAACAGATTATCATTTTTTAAGAAACAAACATATTTGTTCATCAGTCTTCGTTTCTCATTCCTAAAATTTAAGAAATTTTTAAAATTTGGATAAAAAATAGAGAAACTATGAAAAAATAGTTTTTCTTGGTTCTATCCTCATTTTATTTGATTATATTTGTTTTATCTCTTAAAATCTCTAATTGGCTCCTTGGTTGGGTGATAATGAAATTAGTTAGACTTTTATGTAATATAATTTTTTTAGGAGAATTTTCATAAATATAACAAACCATTCAAACATCTACGATCTGTGTTACAAAGCTCATAAAGTTAGTCATTTTTAAATATTTCAGGTTTGTCCTTTCGTCTTTCTTCTCCTCTTCACTGTGATTTCTTTCCATTGTCTTTCTTCTTTTTCTCTCTTTTTTTTCTGCAGCTATTCCTTTCGATCGTCTTTCTTCTTTTCCTCTTATCTTTTTATGATCGTGTACAAAAAAATAGCTAAATCTTAATGATCGTATATAAAGAATCTTGAAAAAAAAATTGTTTAGATTGGAAGACCAAATCTAAACAACCGTGTAAAAAAATAAACGATCGTGTAACAAAAGAATTATAAAAAAATATCGTGTACCAAAGAACCTTGAAAAAATAAACGATTGTATAAACAAATCTAAACAATCGTGTACTAAAAAGTCTTCAAAATATTCGTTTGGCCAAATCTAAACAATCGTGTACCAAATTTTGAAAAAAAATCATTTAGATTTGGGGTAGTCAAATCCCCGAATCTAAATGATTGTGTTACCAATATAAACGATAGAATTAAAAAAATAAAAGCGTGGTTGACGAGACATTTTTGATATTTTTCGTTGTGTGCCTGTGGGCTTCTTCCATCTTCAGAATTGTTCTATACAGTGTAAATATTTTTTTGCTTTATTATATTTTTTTAAAAGACACTTTTTTCACTAAGATAATCATTTCAGCTATCTTCAATATTTTATAACCACTAAATTTATGTAATAACATAATTGTGTTGAATTTGATTCAACATCATTTAAGAAAAATAAATTGAATGAGAAGTAATATTTGGTATCAAATTTTAACGGTATATAATTAATAAAAACTATTGTATTATAGTTATTAATTTTGTGATGGAAATTACGTGTATTTGATAATATTAATGTTTTATAATTTATATATATATATATATATATATATATATATATATTATTGAATTCCATACCCTTTTTATTTTTTACATAATTAATTAAATAATATTTAAATTTAAAAAATAAGCATAAATTATAGAAAAAATAACACAAGAAATGAGAAACCAAAAATTGTTATCAAACAAATTTCTGTTTTTGTTTCGTTTTTCAAGAAGCAAAAAACGAGAAAAGTTGGTTGGGACCGGTTTCTTGTTCTAAAAAAAAACAAGGAAAGAGAAACGGAAACGGAAACAAGAAACAAAAAATTAAATAGAAAATGAGAACGTTATCAAACGAGTCTATATATACCCAAATAATTTTCAATTATTTGAAGGTCGAACTTATTATATACAGTTAGATGTATGAGATAATATTTATCAATATGTTTTGAATGAAAAAAGTTATTTGAGATTTGGCAAATTAATTCTTGAATTAGGAAGTGCAAATACTTTAAATCTCAAAAGAATTCATATGATATTAATAAGTCTAGATATATATATTGAAATGGAGCATCATCATATCTTCTTCGAGATAAATGAAGGGAGGATACAAAAATCCATACATACATACATACATATCCCCGTCACGTTTTCATTTATTTGGAATAAGAGCTCTTCTACGTTATTTTTATTTACTTATTTTTTCCTCTTTTTTTTTTCTTTTTTTATTCCATTTGATCATTCCTTAAGTCCCATAAATCTGTTCTTGTAGAATCTGACCAATTTATTCTATAGATCCACTCCCTTTTCGATTCAAAGATTATCCTTTTGTTTCTGGGTTTTCACATCGAGGATTTTTTGCAAATGAAGAGATGTCGTCAAAGGGGCTACTTCCTTCCCAAATACATTGTTCTATATCTCTACATATAAAGACAGACTAGGCCATATATATATATACATAGATATAGATAGATAGATAGACACACACTTAGGATGAATTTTAGACCTAAAACTTATACCTCACTTAAATTCTTAAAAATTAGTATAATTACTAGCAAACAAAAAAAAATAATATAAAAAATTTAAAAGTTAAAAAAAATATAGGGAAACTTACATATAACAAAATATTTACCGCGTATAACAAAGCCCATAAAGTTAGCCATTTTTAAATATTCCAAGTTTGCCCTTTTATCTTTCTTTTTGCAATTCGTCTTTGTCTTGCTATTTCTTTCATCGTCTTCTTCCTACGATTTCATCTTTCTTCTTTCCTATTTTTTTTTCCTGCAATTTATTTCCATCGTCTTTCTTATTTTTCAATTCTTTATTTCAGTCATTTAATATTTTCATCGTTTTTCTTCATTTCCTCTTTTTTTTTTTCGCTTTTCCATCGTCTTTCTATTTTTTCTCTCTTTTTTTTTTGCTGCAATTTCTTTCCATCGTCTTTCTTCTTTTTCTTTTCTTTTATGTCATGTACAAAAAATAGCAAAATCTAAAAGATCGTGTATAAAAAATCTTGAAAAAAATTATTTAGATTGGAGTAGCTAAATGTAAACGATCGTGTAAAAAAGTAAACGATCGTGTAAAAAAAAATAAAAGATTGTGTATAAAGAATCTTGAAAAAAAATCATTTAGATTGGAGTAGCCAAATGTAAACGATTCTTTAAAAAAAGTAAACGATTGTAAAAAAAAATAAAAAATCGTGTATAAAGAATCTTAACAAAAAATCATTTGGATTGGAGTACAGCCAAATGTAAACGATCGTATAAAAAAGTAAGCGATCGTGTAAAGAAATCTAACGATCATGTACCAAAAGAATTAAAAAAAATCGCATACCAAATTTTGAAAAAAAAATCATTTAGATTTGGGTCTACAAATCTAAACGATCGCCTAACCAAATTTAAACGTAGCCAAATAAAATGATCTTGTAACAAAATGAAACGATAAAATTGAAAAGATAAATTGTAGTCATATTTAAACGATCGTGTATAAATTGTAGTTATATCTAAACGATCGCGTATAAATTGTAGTCATATCTAAACGATCGTGTATCAAACAATAGCCAAATGTAAACGATTGTAAATATATTACGCGCGCGTTATTGACGACGTGGTTGACGGAACATTTTTAGTATTTTACACGATGGGCCTGTAGACTTTTTCCGTTTTTGGAATTGTTCTATAGAGTTTAAATATTTTGCCACTTTTTTTATGTCTTTGAAAAGAAAAAAAAACCCTAAAATCACATTTTCTGATCCTTATTAAAATTTATTCTCTAAGAAATAACAAAATGAAAAAAAAAACAAATAAACAAACAAAAACAAAACCTATTTTTCTTTCCAAATTTCACACGGCTAAACACATGGCATATTCAACACATTTAAATAGCAAAAGAAAAGTAGGTGTTAAATAGCTCAAATTCACCCATATTAACATTAAAAAAAATAGTATTTTACCCTTAAAAAATTTACCTTATAAAACTAATATTTTTTAGAAATAAATATATTGTTTCTAGCATATTTCTTGAGATTTTGAGTTCGACTCTACGTGGTAAAAATATTATTTTGTTCTCTATTTAATTGTCTTCAATTTTATCTTTCTATTATATAACTTTTCAAGACCAACTTCATTTTGAACCTTTAACATTCATTTTTCAATTTGTTTTTTTTACCATATTTCCACAAGTTTTAACCAATATTTGGATATATTTAATTTGTTTTTAGTAAAAAAGAAAAAAATTTCTCAATCAAAATTGATTAGGAATTAAACCCAACATTTCTATATTTTCTCCTATTAATGTCTTCTGATTCTAATTTAAACAAGTCGAAACAACTATATACTTTTAATATAATATCATAGTTATCGATCTATAAATTTGAACCTAAAATCTCTTATTTTCTTCCATACATATATACACTCTTATTAATTTTTAAAATTTGATTTATCCTTTGAAAATTTTCCTATAGTTTGAAATCAAATATAGGAAAATGAAATATAAAATTGAGAGTAGGCCTCTGGCCTACAACGAAACATCGAACTCAAAAGCGGGGCCCGCTAGAGTCATCAGTAGCCACAAGATAATGTATTACCTTTTTAAAGCCACTAAATAATTGCCACGTGGCGAAACATGGATTCTAACCCCTTCACTCCAACATCTCTCCCTTCAACTACAGTTTACAACCCCTCCCCCTCAAAACCATCACAAAATCAAAAACTAAAATATACATAAAAAAAAAAATCTCATACAGAGAAAATAGCAATATGTTGAAGACAGAAGACGAGTACCGTGAGGGCGGCGGCAATGGGTGGGGCGCCGGAATTTGCGAGGCATGTGAGAGATGTCCAGCAGAATTCATCTGCAAAGCAGACGCCGCATCACTATGTGCGGCGTGCGATGCAGAGATCCACTCGGCGAACCCCTTGGCTCGACGGCACCAACGCGTGCCGATCAGCAGCGGTGGAGCCATGTTTCGTAGCGTAGAGGAGGAAGATGAGGAAGAGGCGGCTTCTTGGTTGCTGATGAATCCAGGGAAGAACAACAACGACAACAAAAACAATAACAGCAATAACAATGGAATGTTTTTGTTGGGTGGGGAAGATGAGGACGAGGAAGAGGATGATGATTATTTGAAATTTGTGGAGTTCAATGGGAATAATGAAGAAGATGATGAATTTGAAAGATTGAAAAACAACAATTATGGTGGAGGAGGAGATAGTGTTGTGCCTATTGATCAATTTGAAGGAAATAAGGATCACCATCATCATCTCCATCATCATCATGAACAACAACAACAAAATCATGAGATATTGTTGGAGCAAAGCTATGGAGGGCTTGTTGATGCTTCTGAATTCTTTCACACTTCTTCAAAACCTTCGTACTCCTACAATGGCTTTCTCACCCATGCTGTAACACTCTTCCTCCTTAACTCTCTCATTATTCTTTTGTTTCTGTAGTTTTAAAAAATAAGGTTAGGAATTTTCTATTTTTGATTTGTTTTAAACTTTTTGGAAAATTTTTCATTTTGGTTTCTTTTGAATATGCAAAAGGCTTACATTCTAAATTCTTCTTCAGGTTTGGTTCTAAATCTTTTAAAAATTTCAATTTTACTTTTATTGTGGTGATCTTTTTTTCTTCTTTTTAATTAGGTTGTTTGTTATTTGGATGCAACTTTACATAGCAAAGTCATGTGGCCTATTAAAAGCTAAGAAATTAAAAGTTCAGTACCTATCAACAGTTCTTTCTTTTCATTTTGGTAAATAATATACTACGAGGGGAGATAATTAAGATTTTTTTAGTAATAATTTTGTTTTTGCTACTGTTTATAATAAGCTTAATTCAAACATTAAAAATAAAAAAGAGACTAATTAAAATTTAAGATTTTTTTAGTAATAATTTTGTTTTTATTTTAAAAATGAAACATATTTTCTATCAATTTTTTAAAACATTATTTGAATCTTTATGGAGTAAATGAGCCTAATTATTAGATATCTTCTGGGGGAAAAAACAAACTTAAGTTAAAATGTGTGGATTTATATATAATAAAATAAATCAAAATAATTATAAAATATAGCAAAGTTTTAAAGTTATCACTAATAGACATCAATTGACTTCTATCGAATGTTTATTAGTGATATTGATATAATGATAAATTATTTGTATTATTGATAACACATAAAATTTTGTTATTTTTTATAAATATTTTCATCCTATCGTATTTGCAAATATTTCTTTTTATTTAAACAATTTTTTTTTGTTAGTTTTGAAATTTTTGGTAAAATTTTTAAAATATTTACAGAAAATGGTCAAGAAATCGAAAAGTTTAGAGCTCCAGCGGAATTGCCGTAGCCTTAATTTAAAGAAAATAGTAAAGAAACTAGATTATTACTAAAATAGAGCCTCCATTTTGATTTGTTTACTTTTGCAAAGGGAGCATGATAAACTCCTAGTCTCCTTATGGGTCTTTTTGTTTCTTTATTTACTCTTTTCTTTTTCAAATATTTTAGTAATTAAAGCTATATGAAAAAGACATTTTTTTCTCTCTCAAGATTAGAAACAATTTGATTAAAGAAAAACCTTAGGTCAGCTTGACGGCTATTTCACTTTTGATCTTTTTGGTTTTTAAAAAATTAAATTTAGAAACAACCCTTCAATTTCTAAATTTATTGTTTTCTATTTACCTTTTAAGTTTTCAAAACTAAAAGAAAAACAGAATTGAAGATCATTTTTTTCTTCTTTTTTAATTTTTTTTATCTCCTCTCATTTTCTTATCATAATTTATACCAATCTCGAGTAGAAGAATTGTATTCTTAGCGAAAATTAAAAAACAAAAAACAAAGAATTGAAACTATTTTTTTAGTTTTTAAAAGATGAATCGTATTTTAAAAATATGGATAAAATATTAATTATCAAGAATACGAAATTTAAAAGTAAAAAAATTGTTTATAGACTTGATTTTCAAACTACATAAAAACCAAAAATCGAAAATGAAATATTTATCCAATCAAAACTAATAATTATGTTTTTGTTTTTCAATTTTGGTAAAAAATTCGACTACTTTACCTAGAACAATACAAATGAAGGTAAAAATTTGAGAAATAGACAGAAGTTTCTAACAACCCAACAAATAAAATGATTTGGCCACATATGAAGTACAATAGTCATTCTTATTTTTCGATTTATTTTTCAACTAATAGCATATTAAATGAGAATTGAAAAGTTTGAGGTAATTAGTTGAACTATTTTGAATAGTTTCAATTTTTCTTATCCATCAAAATATCTCTAATTTTTCAATTAGTTTATTAAGTAAAATTGAATTATAAAATTTGTACAAAAGGTTGAAATTATTTGTTTTTGTTGTAAATATAAGATATCGGTCTCCTCAATGGAGGTGGGAGTGGTACCGGAATCAACAACAACAACAATGAGCGACATATCAATCTCCAACGTGAGGCCACCAAAAGGGACAATCGATCTCTTCTCCGGCACGACAGCGGCTGAGGTGGCGGTGGGAATTCAAATGCCGGCGGCCCAACTGAGTCCAATGGATAGAGAAGCCCGAGTTCTAAGGTACAGGGAGAAGAAAAAGACAAGAAAGTTCGAGAAGACCATCCGATATGCCTCAAGAAAGGCCTACGCCGAGACTCGGCCCAGAATCAAGGGCCGGTTCGCTAAAAGAACCGATGTTGAGGTCCAATTGGATAGGAAGTACTCCAACCCCTTGCTGCCGGATGCTGCGTATGGGATTGTGCCTTCCTTTTGAAGAAGATATGGACCAAAAACTATGAATTTTTCTACTTCTAATTAGTAATAAATACTAGTAATTATAGGTGAATTTTAATTTAAACTTTTTTTACAAAAATTTATTATAGCATTTGTCTTCCGTGTATATGAATTTTGTATTCTCTGTAATTACCTTTCAGAATTCAGATATATTGTTTTTGGCTGTCCCCCTTTGTGATTGTTTCTTGTTTTTTTTTCTACATACATACATATCTAAACATACATACATACGTATACACATATATATACGTACATACCTACCTAATATGGGTGTAGCACAAAATCTAAAAACAATATTTCAAAAGCAAGGAATTAAATGAAAATCTATCATGTTTAAGGTTTTTGGATGTGTTTAGTAACCGATAAATATTAGATTCTAATTCAAATAATCATAAACGAGTCGTATCTACCCACAAAATGTTATTTGATATTAAACTATTATAGATTTATGTATAACATAATTTATATAAAAAAATTTATAATTATTATTTGGTTTGCAATACTATATAATTAATAGAATAAGTTGAAAATTTAATCCAAGAAAATTTAAATTTAGATCTTATATTTTAGAGAAATTGTCAAAAGTAGCACATGTACTTTTGGTTTTCGTTTTCAAAAGTAAAGCATTTTTTAAAACTTGTAGAGCTAATTTTCTCAATCAATCTTTAGCAAGAACGATATCGATATTTTCTAAAATATTAAAAATTTTCAACTTATCAATTGTTTTAGGGTTTTCAGATGCATCTCGGTAGACAATTAGATGGAGATTTTTTATTTTTCAAATCTTCCAAAATCTTATTTAATTTTTAGATATTTTCAAAAAATAATATTAAACTTTCTCAAATCCTAACTAATTTTTGCTAATTTATCCTATCCGACTATTTTAAATTACCATTTTTTCTTTTTTCCATTCTTCTCTTCTTCAACCATCTAGGATTCAAATCTTTAACTAATCTAGGGTAAAAATATGTTTCATTAAGCTGAAACCGCATAGCCCAAATCAAATTTATTCAATTTCTTTTTTTGGATTGGATTGGTATTAATTCTTGTCCAATCACCACTTATCTTTACTCTTATGATATTTGATCAGTCAATTCTTTGATCGTTTACTTTCCTCCACTGCTTCAATCTCTGTTGTCTTCTCCATCTCAAAAACCTATGGTAAATCCCTTCTCATAGACCGTCATTCCCCTTTCCTTAATTTTGCATCTCTCTCATTTCTGACCTCAATGTTCACCCATGGCTTCCCTTAAACTTTCATTCTCTTTACATTCTTTTGATTGTAATAAGTTCGATATTCCTGTTAAATCTTAACTAATCTAGGGTTGAAGAAGAGAAGAATGGGGAAAAAGAAAAATGTAATTTACAATAAAAAGTTTGGGAAATCACATAAAGAAATATTAAATAAAATTTGGAAGATTTGAGAAATGGTAGAATCTAGGTCCGTCTACCGAGATGCACTAGAAAAATCCAAAACAATCAATAAATTAGAAAATTTTAATATTTTAAGGAAATCTCGGTGGTCAATCTTACTCGAGATTGACCGAAAAAACAACTTTACGAATTTTAAAAAAGTGTGCTATTTTTTAAAACAAAAACAAAAAGTGTGTTACTTTTATCAATTTTCTTATTTGTTTATGATAAAAAATTAATAGTTATGATTTGATAAGTCATAAATAGTTCTTATTGTTGGACTTCTTATTGTTGGATTGTTTGTGTAACACCCTAAAATAAAATAATTTTAATTTTAATTATCTTAAGTTAAATTTTGACCATGTCAAAATTATTTTGGGTGTTATTTGGGTTAATTATTGAAATTATTTGATTGTGTAGAAATTAGAATTAATTAGATATTTTTGAAAAAATATTTAATTGATTATTTGAAATTTGGAACTCTGGGTGGAAATATTTGATTTAAGTAAATGTTATTGGTTGATTTTTTATGGTTGAAATTTAGAGAATTTTGGATAATTATATATGTGGATATATAATTAATTTGCTTATTAAAGATAAGGATAATTATATTATGAGAATAATATAATTCATTAAAGAAATTAGATATTGTCTGAGGAGAAGAGAAAAGAAGATAAAAGTGATGGTTTTGGTGGGAAGAGTTAATGAAGAGAGAATATTTGAGTTTAAAAAGAAGATTTGTTTGATTTTAAATGAAGAGAGAGAATGAGTTAGTTTATTTGGAAAAGGAAAACGAAAAGGAAAAAGAAATAATAATAGTTATATTATTATTGTTTAAGTAGGCCTTATGGAAATCCTGACTCACCATCTTCTTCCTCCAAACCCTAACCACTAAAGTTCGCCGCCACCCATCTTTGATCAACGACCATCACGCACCAGCCACTACTTGTCGTCGATTCCATCGTCTCTATCAAGTCGTCATGAAGCTGCAAGCCGATCCCTTCGCCATACGCCGTTCTTCGCCCGTCTCTGTCTGTTTGAGTTGTTCATTGAAGCCAATCCCTCTGTTCGTCCGTCGGTGCTGCGTGGTCTCTATTTGTCCGTCGTTCACTGCATCTCTTTCGTTAACCGTCATTGAAAGCAGGCAAGCGGCCCTTTCATTCTGAGTCGCGCGCGCCTTCGGTCGGTCCTAACCCACCCGAACCGATCTCTTCTTCTAGCCAAGCCTAGTTTTTGCCTTTTCCTACCTGTTTTTGTAAGTTTTAGTGAGTATTTGTTTGGGTTTTGGTTAATGCCCAACAAATATTAGTTTTGAACCCCAAATAATTTAATTTTGCTTTAAAGTGAATTATTTTTCTTAAAGGGCTGGTTAGATCAACTGGGAGATTGTGCTGTGAAATTTTCCTAAGTCAAGGTTAAATTGGAATTCAACCACAACTTTGGGTAAGTTGAATTAATAAGATTCTTGGGTCTTTAAGCAATTGTTAATTAAGTTATTGAACTTAGTTATTTACTCTTATTGTTTAGGATTTATTCTTGGAAAGCTTGACCTTGCTATTATGATTATATTCTTGGGTTAAGCTAATCTCTAGGTAAGAGATTCTCCTACTAGACCTTCAAACTGAAGTAAGAGCTTGCATGAAATTTTCCATTATGAATTGATGTAGCTAATATACATAATGTGTTTATGTTTATGATGACTGATAGTCATGACTGAGTTTATTTTTATGATGATTGATAGTCATGACTGAGTTTATATTTATGATGACTGATAGTTATGACTAAGTTATGTTGATGATGATGATTGATGATGTTGATGTTAATGCATGAAATATTAATCTCATGATTAAGAATGTTATGATTAATATTCATGTCATGCTTATGATGTTATGTTATGCTACATGCTATAGATAGGGTGTTCTGTTAGCTTTATCTATTAGAGTCGTATCTACATGGTTATCCCTCGGTATCACCACCTTTTTATGACTGTGTAGTCCGACGGGATCACCAGTCCAGTATTAGATGATTGTATATGAGTGACTCGACGAGGTCACTCGCAGTTCGATTGTCTTAGTACTTCTTTCGAGTTCACTAAAGACCAGTTTTGTCTTAGGCGTTCCTTGTGTTCACCGAAGACTAGTTTTGTCTTAGGTGTTCATTTGGGTTCACCGAAGACTAGAGATGTTTCTACGGGATCAAAGATTGCGCGTATTCGGGAACGTACCAGTTTAGGGGTACTACTTTACAAGACTCTAGTAGGAAGTTAATAGACACCAACAGGACTAGTAGTAGGTCCCTTACTGAGTATATTTTTATATTCACTCTTAAATGTTTAATTTCTACAGGCAAAGGTAGAGGTAGAGGTAAAGAAAAGCTAGCGAATGACAAGAAGTGACCGTGGCGTGCCATAGGGAAACGTTTTGCTTTCGCCATTATGTTATTAGTTTTGATTTCAATATTTATGCATTTTCATTATTACTCTTTTAAATTAGATAGGGCCCTCTAGGATTTTATTTTTTAGATTTATTTCTGCATACATTAGTTTATTTATGATTTTAATGAGTACTTGAGATTTTGATTATGAAAATTTGTTTTATTTTCCATCTCATTTTAAGAAAGTTGTATTTTCCTTTAAGTAATAATGACCTTAGCTTAGTATAAAGAGTTAGATCATTACAGTCTGAGACAATATTAACAAATCATAAAGACTATATATGAAATTATATCAAATTATAGGAACTAAATTATAACTTTTAAAATCATAGAAACTAACTTCTAAATTTATCCAAACCATAGGAACAAATTATGCCATTTAACCTAATTTAAGTACATAATATATTACATATTTCATATATTTTAAATTAAAAAAATGAATTGAATTTATAACATGACATACTATCTTTACTATATTAAAATGTTATAATTTTTCAAAAAAAAAAAATTTAGACTTTAATGCCTTTTTTATTTTTTATTTTTTATTTTAGCTTATTACACTTATTTAAATAATAATAAAGTAGAAGAAAAAAAACCCACTCTTATATTACTTGTTTAATTATTTAAATTGAATGTGAAAATTGTTCTAAAAATGAGTCACAACAGGAACATGAGAATAAAAAAAATATATATATATAACATCAAAATAAATATAGGGGGTTTTTAAAAAATATAAAAATCGATAAAATATTTACGCTATACAGAACAATTCTAAAAATGAAAAAAGCCCATAGGCCCATAATGGGAAATACAAAAAATGCCATAATCAACACGTCATTAATCAACTATATGCGTGTGCGAGTAATTTTGTTCCGAACGATTGTGTATTACAGTCTAAACAAATAATTTACTATTGTTTAGCTTATGATACACGATCGTGTAGTTCTTTTTTGACTATGGGAAAAAGGCTTTAAATTTAAACGATCGTGGTTGACCAATGATAAATGATTGTGTTGATCATGAAAAACGATCGTGTTGTTTATGGTAATCGATCACGTACTCCAATGTAAATGATCATTAAATACTTCAAATCCAACGAACGTGTTGACCATGTTAAGCAATCATATTAATTATGGTAAGTGATCATTTAGATCATGTCAACACAATCATTTAGATCATTTTAAACGATGAAGAAAATGCTTCAAATTTAAATGATCATGTTACTTATGGTAACCGATCGTGTTGACAATGGTAACTGATAACTTGTATTACTTGTAGAAATACAAGTCATTATAGCAATTTAATCAAAATAATGAAGTCTTATCGCATGAAAATAGAAGAAAATAGAGGAAAAAGTAGGCGATTTGATTATTTTGCGAAATGCATGATACAAAAGAACCTTATCCCTATTTTACTATATTTTAGTGGTCTTATCGCAGGATTTTAGGAAAAATGGAGTGAAGCTTAGTGATATCATACTTAAGTGAGAAGATTTGTTCAATCTTTGCGACAAAAAGAAGTAGAAGCTAGGCATTTAAGGCACTAGCTAACAAAAGTGGTTGGCGGAAAATTTGAAAAAAGGACGAAAAGACGTCTACGCAGCATCGTTGCAACTTTTCAGAGGTCTTAATGGCACGTGACATCCTGTCAACATCAACTCTCACTTTTTAAATAGAGTCTCTCACTACAGAACAAAGTGTGCACATTTGGCCAGAGAGTAAGCTCTTACATCGTTCATCTTCTCTCTTCTCTTAAGTTTTAGGCGAGAGCTTAGAACAAAAGAGAGAGAGAATCATCCCCTCCATCTTTCCCCTCATCAATAGGAAAAAAATCAGAACCAAAGAGTATGAGAAATCAGACTCTGTGTCATAACATCTTTTGCTGTATTTCATTTTGTATTTTTGTTGTATTGTTTTGTAACATGAACACCATGACCAAGAGGCCTAAAGCAAGTTTTATTAAAGCAATGCATTTCTTCTTCCATTCTCCCATATTTCTTATTCTTTCCATGTTCAATCTATTTGGTTAACTAACTAGTAATAAAGTGTGTTTGTGATACTTAGAGAATCAGAATAGATGGGCTATGAGTTTTGGTAAGTTAAACACAAATATCTTAACATTGTGCATTTGAGAGAAGAGCAATGATATAAATTATAATTAACTAACAAGTGAGAACCACACTTAGCTAAGCGAGCGGCAAGAAGATTGTAATAATATGATCTTATCGTCAAACTCATCCTTTATGTATATTATTAAGAGGATACTGTGTGTGGTGAAAGCACTAGGAGGTTGCCCACCTTAATTAAGGATAAGAACTATTAAAACACTTAAGATGATCAGATACAAATCATAGCTTAACTTTGTTAATACATTCTTTGTATTGCTTTGACGTATTAAAGGATAAATAATTGCATGTAGTCAATTAAACTCTTCCTTCCTTGCCATGCTTAGAATGAGTTCATATTCCATTATTCTATCTTGCCATGCTCACCTTGCACCGCCAAGCACAGTGGTGTAAATAGTTAGGATAATTAGTATACTGTCCTTAATTATAATATATAGCTTATATCGCACAATTTAGTATGCGATCGATAAATTAGGAGCTTAAATTTCTTATGTTCGACCATGGACTTACCAGGAAACCTCTCTTCGCTTATACTTGGGCGATGAAGAGGAAAACTTGCATGCTAACATTTATGTTTCTCAGTTTAGCAACGCATGAATAGGAGTGCACCTTTTAATGTATCACCTTATTTAGTCGCCTAATAGTTGTTCATTTAGAGTCCCTCATGTTAAATTTACGAGCATAATACTTGAACAAATGTGACACATAAACAGAATCTTTCAAACCAAGTTTTTGGCACCGTTGCTGAGGAATTTTAAGTTTTTCTATTTAACTTAATTGTGTACTAAATTGTGCAGAAGTTCAATTTTAGTTGAATCACGTCCTTTAACTAAAAAGTCCGTGAACAATTTTATGAGTGAAGGCGAACAACCTAAATTCCAACTTAACCCTAAAATTGAGCAAACATTTTCGAGAAATCACAGACAGAGGCAGAGTCAAAATTACACAAATATGGAGAATCAGAATAACAATAATAATCCTGCCAATAAAAAATGCCCCAGAGTAGAATCCTGCATACTTAGCCCATGATCTGGATCGTCCCATCAGATCATATGCATCATTGAACCTTTACGATTTCAATTCGGGTATCGCGTATCCGGTGTTTGGCGAAAATGCAAGGTTTGAGATCAAACCTATAATGCTCAAAATGATCAAGAATGCTGAACAATTTGGGAAACTGCCATGCCAAGGTCCCTATGAGCATATTAGAAATTTTTATACTATATGTGCTTCGTTCAACATGCCGAAAATATTGCGAGACGAGATACATTTAGCATTATTCCCACTAATACTATGCGACGAAGCAAAACAATGGGCAAACTCTTTGGAGGAAGGGGAAGCTACAACCTGGGATAGCTTGATCGAAAAATTCATGAAGAAGTTCTTCCCCCATTGAAAACGCAAGAAGAAGTCATGACTTGATGACCTTTGAAGAGTGAGATAGTGAGAATTTGATCGATCGTGGAGGAGATTCAAGAGGATGATCAAGAGATGCCTTCATCATAGCATCACTAGATGTGTTTTGATGGAGCAATTTTATTTTGGGCTGAGCAGGGATACATAACAATCTATTAACGCTGTGTTTATAAGTGGGATGTTGAGATCATCCTACAACCAGATTAAAACTAAGCTGGTGATATGACCAACAACAGTTAGTAATGGAGAGATGATGATTTTGGATCACGAAATGACAATCAAGGAAACAGAGGAGATAAAGGAATGTAAAAGATAGAGTGGATAGAAACGCAATGGTGGCGTTACAAGGTCAAGTCACCGAGATGAACAAGCTTCTTCAATCTATGTCATTGTTACAATTAATGTCACTAAAGCTGCATTCAGATGGTGTAGCAGGTGGTTGAAATAGGATGCATAAGGTGCAGAGGTCCCCACGACGTTGATGCATGCCCATTAAATACTAAGACTATCGCCTACGTCAAGAATACCCCAAGTCCAATATGTACAATGTTGGATGGAGAGACCATCCACATTTCAGTTGGAGGGTCAAGAGCAGAATATTCAACAGCAACGAGGTGACCATGTGAATTACTAAGGAAAAGCATCTGGCTATCGCCAAAAGTTGTACAATGAAAGGCCACAACAGCCAGCCCAACGCCACCGCCACTATAAAAATCCTAACCATCTTCTTCTTCATCATCAATGGAGGCTCTCTTTCGCGAATATATGTAGAGGAATGATACCCTTCCGCAGAGCTAAACCTCATTTATAAAGAATCTTGAGTTGCAGCTGGGGCAACTCACCAGCAATATCTCTGGAAGACCCAAAGGATCCATCCTTACCAACACTAATGCCCAATCAGGGAGGGGATTAGGTAAAGAAAAGTGTCAAGCGGTGACACTCAGAAGCAAATGGAACTTGACCATCCACAAACCAGAATCTAAACGTAGAAATTTCACTTATACCTTTACTACCAAGATTGACAGCTCAAGTAATGATTGTAATCCTTTAAACTTCTCTTTAACTAATAATGATTTTTCCTTACAGAATAAAACACACCAAACAAGGAAGTGGAAAACAGAAGACGAGAAGAGTAACGCAGAGAAGCGTTTAACCAGACGACGAGCTTCAGTCCTTTACTGCCTCCTCCATTCTCTGGTCGCCTGAAGAAGAAGGGAAACGATCAACAATTTTTCAAGTTTTTGGACATTCTGAAGCAGTTACACATCAACATCCCATTTGTTGATGCATTAGAGTAATGCCTTCCTACGTCAAGTTCCTGAAAGGCATCTTGGCGAAGAAAAGGAAGATTAATGATTTTGAGACTGTAGCTCTAACGCAAACAACAAGTGACGTCTTCAAGAATGGGGTACCAAAGAAGATGATAAATCTTGGAAGCTTTATAGTTTCCTGCTCAATAGGCGGAATGGATTTGGGTCGTGCTTTATGCAAGCTAGGGGCGAGCATCAATTTGATGTATCTTTTTATCTTCAAGAAATTAGGGATAGAGGAGGTACAATCAACTCATATGAGGCTCTAATTCGCTGACAGGTCCTTTGCCAAGTTAGAAGAAAAGATTGAAGATGTTTTGGTGAAGGTGGACAAGTTTTTATTTTCCGCAGACTTCGTTATTCTGGATTACGAAGCTGATCGGAAGGTCCTATCATTTTAGGGCAGCAATCTTGTCAACTGGTTGTGCCCTTATAGACATTTACCAAGGGAAGTTGACAAGTGTTATAATGAAAAGGAGATCAAATTCAATGTTGTCAACGTGAAGAAGTTTCCCGCTGATGTTGAGAACTGCCGCATGATAGAGTCCCTCAGAGGGACTATTGCGACGAAGAAGTCTATTATAAGTTGTTTGGCACTAAGAAATTCCTTGAGGAAGATAAATTAGATTATGTACTTGAAGAAGTGAAGGCCGTGTCTGGTAAAAAGAAGTTTAAACCTTTGGATCTGCAAACCAAAGACAAGAAGAAAACAAAGCCTTCAATTGAAGAACAACCAAAATAAGAGCTTAAGCCTTTGTCCAACCACCTAAAGTATGCATATTTCAAGAAGGATGACACTCTGTCCATCAGCATCTCCGCCCACTCAAATGCTGCAGACGAGAAGACATTATTGATTATGCTGAAACGCCATAAAAAGGTGATAGGGTGGACCCTCGCAGACATCCAAGGCATAATTCCATCCTATTGCATGCATAAAATTAGGTTAGAAGAGGGGCAAATGGGCACCATTCAGTTCTAGAGGCGAATGAACCCTGCGATGAAAGAAGTTGTTAAAAAGGAAATCATCAAATGGCTTGATGTGGGAGTTATTTATCCAATCGCAGATAGAGAACGGGTTAGCCCAGTCCAATGTGTCCTTAAGAAAGGCGGGATAACTATTGTTAAGAATGAGCACAATGAGTTAATTCCAATGAAAATAGTCACGGGGTGGAGTATCTGTACGGACTACCTCAAGCTGAATGTAGAGACAAAAAAGGACCACTTCCCCTACCTTTCATTGACCAAATGTTGGACAGACTTGCAAGTAAAGAGCTTTATTGATTTCTAGATGGTTATTCTGGTTATAACCAAATTACAATTGCATTGGAGGATCAACACAAGACAATGTGTACATGCCTCTATGGTACATTTGCATTTTGCCGTAGGCCTTCTGGTTTATGCGATGTGCTAGGGACATTTCAAAAGTGCATGATGGCTATCTTCTTGAACTTCTTAGAGAGATCAAATGAGATCTTCATGGACAAGTTTTCAGTATTCGAGGATTCATTCAATGAATGTCGAAACAACTTAGAAGAAGTTTTAGAGAAGTGTGAAAAAATAGGACTCTTTTGAACTAGGAGAAGTGTCACTTCATGGTTAAAGAGGAAATTTTGCTTAGGCACAAGATCTCCCATGCAGGATTGGAAGTGGACCTCGTGAAGATTAATATGGTAAGAAATTGCCACTGCTTTCAGATGTCAATCCTTTGATGAGCTTTCTGGGTCACACAAGATTTTATAGTAGATTCATTCGAGGATTTTCCCATATAGCCAAACCTCTCAGTAACTTGTTATGCGTCAATCAACCCTATGACTTTGATGAGAAATACAACCAAGCATTTCAGACTATAAAAGACATGTTGACTTCAGCACCTATCCTCATCATGCTAGATTGGTCATAAACATTTGAACTTATGTGTGATGCGAGTGATGTGGCGGTAAGGACTATGTTAGGTTAAAAGAAGGACAAAGTGATCCATCCTATCTACTACACAAGAAAAACCCTCAATGAAGATCAAGAGAATTACACCACCATTGAGAAAGAGCTGTTTGCAGTACTATTTGCAAAACAAAAGTTTAGAAGCTTCATTGTAGGTTTTAAAGTTACGGTGCATTCTGTTCATTATGTGATCAAATATTTCATGGCGAAGAAGGATGCCAAATCAAAGTTAATAAGATGGATTTTATTGCTCCAAAAATTTAATTTAGAGATTGTAGACCGTAAAGGCACCAAGAACCAAGTGGAAAATCACTTGTTGCGTCTTCAAAATGAAAATTTTGAACGCGAGAAGAAAGACATTGAAGATGGATTTCCTGATGAACAACTCTTCCACGTTGAAGTAAAAGAGCCCTGGCATGCAGACATAGTCAATTATCTAGTATGTGAAACATGGCCGCAGGACTTCAATAGCCAGTAAAGAAAGAAGTTGTTTCATGAATGCCACTTTTATAGATGGGATGAGTCTTTTCTTTATAAATTGGGGCCAGATCAGATATTAAGGTGGTGTGTCTCTAAATATGAAACAACTGAGATACTCACCAAGTGTCATAAAGCACCCTATGGAGAACACTTTGGTGAACAAAAGACAATTGCAAAAGTCTTGCAGAGTGGGTATTTCTGGCCTACTCTCTATTAAGATACAAAGAACTTTATGGTCAAGTGTGATAGGTGCTAGAAGATGGAAAACATGTCTCATCACAATAAAATTCCCCATCAACCCATCTTAGAAATTGAATTCTTTGATGTGTGGGGAATAAACTTTATGAGACCATTTCCTCAATCTTATGGCCACATCTACATTTTGTCTGTTGTGGACTATGTCTCAAAGTTGGTTGAAGGGATCTCCTACGCGAAGAATGATGCGGTTACAGTCAGCAAGTTCTTAAAGAGAAAATCTTCACGCAATTTAGGACCCATAGAGCCCTTATCAGCAATGAACTATCTCATTTCATTAATCGCATCATGGCCAAATTGTTCGAAAAGAACAATATAACTATAAAGTAGCCACCACTTACCGTTCTAAAAAAAAATGGTCAGGCGAAAGTGTCCAACAGAGAAATTAAGAAGATATTGGAGAAAGTGGTAAATTCATCCCATAAGAATTGGGCAGATCACCTGGGTTCCATATTATGAGCATATCGCAACGCATAATAAGACGCCTCTTGGAATGTCACCTTATGCATTAGTTTTTGGAAAAGCATGCCACTTACTACTGGAGTTGGAACATAAAGCATTATGGGCATGCAAAAGGTTCAACTTCGATCATAATGCCACATGAGAGGCTAGGTTACTACAACTAAATGAGCTTTAAGAGTCGCGTTCTCAAGCTTACGAAAATGCCAAAATTTATAAGGAAAAGATGAAGGCATGGCACAACAGCCACATCCATAGACGCAAATTCAGAGTGACAGAAAGTGCTATTATTCAATTCGCGTATATGACTGTTTTTAGGTAAGCTGCATTCTCGATGGTCTAGACCATTTTTGGTCATGAAAATTTTCCCACATTGTGTTGTGGAGATTACCTCGCTGGAGGAGACTAATGCGTTTAAGGTAAAGGGGCAAAGGCTTACGGCATACATTAAAGATGAACAATGTGACAAATTTTATAAAAATTTATTGTAAAATGCCTTTATGAACATTACCTTGAAATGTAAGAATACGTTTTGTATCTTCTTGCAAGATCATATTTGAACGAATGGAATTCCCATAGCGAAAGTGTATGAAAACCGTACAAATGAAATTCAATTTGAAACACAAAAAAGAATTCAGAGAAAATAAAAGTAAAACCTAAACATGCCTCTAAGGAGGAAAAAGAGAACAAAAACTAACCTTTGTAGAATCTCCCAAGATCTCTTCTTTGATTCTCTAAATACCACGAAGTCTTCCTCGTTGTTTTCAAGGTGAGAATCGACAGAGAATTGTGGGCTTCTGTGATTTGGTAAGAGAAACTTTTGAGAGATTTTTTTTGGAATAGGGAGATCATAAAAAAAAAAGAGAGTAGAGAAATTGTTCTTTGTATATTGTATATCTCAACCATTTTAAGAGAGGTAGGGGAAAATTATCAAATAACTCTCTCCCTCTCGCTGCACGTAGAATAACTCCCTTGGGAGCTATTTTATTGATTAAAATTATATTAATTAAAATAAAACAAAATTAATATAAATTTAATCCATATTATATCTCATATAATATAAATTTTATATTATATCATATATAATATAACCAATGGTTTAGATCTCTCATATGGTCTATAGTTCTAATATGAATTGAATCCATATTGATTTTAACCTATAGTTTATTTATGAATCTTATTTAAATTATTATTATTATTTGAGTCATATTTAAATATTAACTTCTCTCATAAAACTTTATATTATAATTTATTAAATACATTATAAAAATTATATCATATACAATTTATTCCCTTTAATCAATTTGAACAATTCAATTTAAACCAAAATAAATTTGATTTTCATTAAATACATTATCATTAAATACATTATTATTTGAGTCATATTTAAATATTAACTTCTCTCATAAAACTTTATATTATAATTTATTAAATACATTATAAAAATTATATCATATACAATTTATTCCCTTTAATCAATTTGAACAATTCAATTTAAACCAAAATAAATTTGATTTTCATTTATTCTTATTGAACTAACAAGGGGACCTTATGAACCTACAAATTGAAGCTCCAATGATATGAGATTAATTAATTAAACTGTTTAATTAAATTAATCTTTATTCATTAACTATCAGTCATTCCACTAAATACTAATAGTTGCACTCTTCTTACTGTAGATATACTTTTATGTCCATTAGATATAACCAATCAGCAGTTCAATGACCATTCACAAATTGCTTGTAAGTACAGCTAGGCCAAAATTACCGTTTTGTCCCTGTAGTTACATCTAACTCCTTAAGTACTACTGATACCTCAAATGAACAATAAGCTATAGTCCTAATATAATTGAACTTCTCTCGGGCCAAGATAGGGTGTGACGTCACATTATTCAATCCATGTTATCATCCCTTAAGAGAGCAATTTCCCTACTTACTCTATCTATAAAGAAGTAGTGAATTCCTTATTGTGTAGTTGTGTTTCCAGCTCCTTAATGAAACGAATCCCAAAAATGGTAGGTATGTTGAGTTGGTGACACAGACCACTCTCATCCATGCAAATCAAAGGACCGCCTTTACAGGCAGAAGTTCACAACTGACTGAGGATTCAGGTTAAGTCACTTATGGTCATCCTGGTGAAATGTAGTCTTAACTAGTAACAATGTTAATAAGAGAGACTATTCATTTCATGGTCCGATCTTATACAAACTCTTTAGAATACCCTAGCTTTAATGTCTCAACATGAATGATTAAGATCAAATTATTTGTACCACTTTAGAACAATTGTAATAACTACAAAGCAGACCGTATTCGTAGTGTCACCAAGTAAAGTATCTAACCTTATCTATTTAACTACACACCATTTAGGTTATCACCAAACATGATCCACTTGTATGTCTCCACATACATGTTTCGGTTACATAAGATAACCTTGGATGTTAGTTTATTGGTTTTGTCGATTAGTGCAACCAAATATCAAATAAAATAAAACACTTTATTTTATTAGATAAATAAAATATTTGTATAAAATATACATTTACAAACTACAAGACCACAAGATTTAGGGCACCAACCCCAAAAATCTCCACTTGTCCTAAACATAGTGGGGTGTACAACATAAAAGTTAAAACACTATAATAGTACCCAAAACAAGAAACTAGGGCATACAATACATACTCAATAAATCTCCCATTTTCCTTAGAATAAATTTGGTATGTCACGTACACCCAGACTCTCTAGATGACCCTCGAACACATTAGTTGTGAGAGGCTTTGTAAACGGATAAAAAACGTTGTGCGCTAAAGCTATTTGTATGAGGATTACATCCCCTCGATGCACTAGATCTCAGATCAAGTGATACTTGTGTTCAATATGCTTTCCACACTTAAGACTTTTGGGCACCCTAGAATTAGCCACAGCCTCACTGTTATCACAGTAAAGAGTAATTGGCTTTGACATATTTGGAACAACTTCCAAAATAGTCAAGAATTTCCTAAGCCAAACATCCTCTTTGGCAACTTCACAAGTTGCGACATACTCTACCTCCATGGTGGAGTCAGCAATACATCCTTACTTTATACTTCTCAAAACTATAGCTTCTATGTTAAGAGTGAACCTGAACCTGAAGCAAATTTCCTAGAATCTCTATTAGTTGAAAAGTCAGAGTCTATGTATCATGTAAGAATCAAATCCTTAGAACCATACACAAGCATGTAGTCCCTCATTCTTCTAAAATACTTAAGGATAGTTTTAAGGGCAGTCCAGTGAGCTAACCATGGATTATATTGATATCTACTGACTATCCCCACCGCATAACACATGTCAGGTCTAGTACATAACATTGCATACATCAAATTGCCAATAGCTGATGCATAAGGGATATGTCTCATTTCTTCAACCTCCATGCTTGAAAGGTAGTAAGCATCTCTTAGATTTTTGCATTGATTATTTAACAACTATATTGTCAATATATGACGCTTGAGACAAAGCTAACATTTTGTTCTTATGATCTCTAAAGGTACCTCTCCCAAATCTTTCATTTAAAATGGGGCCACCAACCATTGTTTGATATCAGTTAGTACACCTACATCATTCCTTATGAGATTGGTATCATTTATGTACAGAACTAAGAAAGCTATTGAATTGTTAACGATTCTTTTGTAGACACAAAATTCATCAACAATTTAATTAAAGCCATAAGATTTTATTGGGCTATCAAATCTTATGTTCCAAGATTGAATAGCTTGTTTCAATCCATAAATGGAATGATTAAGCTTGCAAATCCTTTGCTCTTGACCTGGAGTTATGAATCCTTCTAGTTGTTGCATATAAATGGTCTCCTCAAGATTTCCATTCAAAAAAAAGCAGCCTTAACATCCATTTGCTAAATGTCCTAGTCATAATATGCAGCAATGGACAAAAGTATTCGAATAGACTTTAACATGGCAACAAGTGAGAAAGTCTCCTCATAGTCAACTCCTTCAACTTGGGTATAATCCTTTGCCAGTAGTCTAGATTTAAAAAGTTTTCACCTCACCATCTGTACCCTTTTTTCTCTTGTAAATCAATTTACAACCTATTAGTTTTACCCTATTAGGTTGATCTACAAGATCCTAGACTGAATTGAAATACATAGACTCCAATTCAAGATCTATAACTTTGATCCATTCATCTTTATCCACATCCTCCATTGCCTTTTTAAAAGTCAATGGATCCTCAATTTTACCATGAGATATGACAGTTAAGGTTTAGTTAAACTCATATAATAAATAGGTAAGTTCATAACCTTTCCACATCGTCGAGGTTCCCTCAACAATTGAGGTTGATATGACCTAGTAAATGAACAACCATGAACAATTCTTGTTAATGCACTAGGCTCTTCAACAACTCTTGCTGAAGGTTTAGTAGTTTCATTGGAAAGTTCATTTAATACTATCTTACTACGCAGTTTGTGCACCTTTACGTGGTCCTCTTCTAAAAATGTAACAATTGTCGATACAAACACTTTATTATCTTTAGGATCATAGAAGTAACCACCTCTAGTTCCTTTGGGATAGCCTACAAATAGACATAATTTTGAACGAGATTCCAGTTTCTTAGGATTAGTCGCAAGCATGTGTGCCATACAACCCCAGATTCTGAAATGACACAAACTACCTTTACGACCATTCCATAATTCCAAAGTTGTTTCAAAAACACTTTTAAATGAAACAAAATTCAAAATAGAGCCTGCAGTTTACACCGCATAACCAGAACAAATTAGGTAAGCGAGCATAACTTATCATAAACCGAACCATGTCCAACAAGGTTTGATTTCTCCTTTCTGATACACCATTCTGTTGAGGTGTACCAGGTGCTAAGAGTTGAGATACAATTTCACATTCCATCAAATAGTCTTAAAATTTCAAATCCATATACTCTCCACCTCGATCAAATTGAAATGTTTTAATAGTTTTACTTAATGCATTTTCAACTTCAGCCTTGTATTCCCTGTCCTTTTCAAGGACTTCAGAATTATGTGCATTAAGTAAAGATAACCAAATCTTGAATAGTCATCAATGAAAGTAATGAAATATTCAAACCCTCCTGTTGCCTTAACATTCTAGGACCACAGAGGTCTGAATGTACAAGTTTCGAGGATTCTTTGGCCTTATGACCTTTTCCAATAAAAGATCTTTTGGTAATCTTACCTTTAAGGCATAACTCATATATAAGTAAAGTATTTTCTTCTAACTCACTTAGAAGTCCATTCTTTAACAATCTCTTAATCCTATTGAGATTTATGTGCCCTAATCTTAGGTGCCAGAGATGAGCATTTTCTTTTGGAGAAAGTTTAAGTCTTTTATAATGAGTCAATACAGTTTTGAACATTTTAGTATTAAGGAGGACTTTAGATGTTAACAATCTTAGCACATAAAGTTTATTTTCTATATTTGCAAAACAAATCTCAACACAGCTTTTCAAATAAACACTTTATTTACATTGAAAGTTAAAGAATAAGATTGTTCTATTAAGCACTTTACAGAAATCGAGTTCCTTTTTAAATTAGGAACAACATATACACTTTCTAATAAAAGAAAAGATTTCTGTAAACAAAGTCTAAGCCCTCCCAATGCAATCGCTGAGATGACATGTCCAGTTCTAACACGCATCGTTCTCTCTCCAATCTCCAACTACCATTATGTCCTAAAACTCGTAGTTTGTAGTAAAATTATATTCTATTCAATAAAGTGGTTATTGAGGACCTATTAGTGAAAATAGAATACTATAATATTGAATCCAATAAACTAAGGTCTCGAGGCTATCTAGTGTAGACTTGAACTTTATGTAGAGACATAAACATGGATCAAGTCGAGTATATTGCCTAAACGATCTATAGTGTATAAACAAGGTTGGGCGCCTTATTTTGGGAACAATATTGATTCGACCCACTTTGTAATTAGTACAAACGAAGTAATCCTGGATCGTTCATGTTGAGACATAGAAGTGGAGGTATCCTATGTAAAGAGTTTACATAAGACTGGAACCATGAAATAGTCACTTTTAAGTTATAAAACCGTATAAATTGACTATTTCGTTCTTTGATGATCTAGGTAACATAATCACTAGTAGAAAAAGGGTCTACATGACAGTTAAATACTCTCATAGAAAGCTTCCGTGATAGTTATTTGCAGTCATTGATGCAGCGGTCATGGAAAGTATTTTATAACAGTTATATAAATCTATCACGAAATGTGGTTTTTATAACATAGAATAAATGTCACGAATTCAATATTTTATGGCAGATTCTGTCATTATTTATTTTTGACGACATATAATAACTATCATTGTTTATATTTTATGATAGCGAATTACTGTCATTGTTTACATTTTATGACAACGAATAACTGTCATTGTTTTGTTTGACAAATGTTAAATGTCATTATTTATTATTTATGACACTTATTAACTGTCATCATTTCACTTACCATGACTTTAATTAACTGTAAAAAACTTTTTCGATGACAGTTTTTTTTAGATTTAAATGTCATAACTGTGTTTTTATTCACTGTTTTTTTTGCCTTATTTTTTTTATTGAATCCTATTTTTCTTGTCGCCCTGTCATTACACATACCATTACATAGACCAATATAATCACATCTGGAAAGAAATGGTGAACGCTTTAATAGAAAGAAACATACACTTTCTAATATTGCTTTAATTGTTGATAAATATATGTTTTGGTATGAACAAGCTATTTAAATAAGTATATTTAAATCAAAAATTTTCCTACCAAACCTACAAAAATACCTATACATCAATGAATTGCCGCAAATATGGGTTCACTTCTCAAATGGATTCTGGTAAAACCTAGTAAGAGAAGAAAAGGAAAAAAATTGATTTAACAAGACAACACATTCACTTCAACAACACACTTCAACAACACAACACATACACACTTCAACAACAGTAACTTCTAAGCTTGGTATTGGAAATGTAGAGGGTATTCAAATGGAAAGCCTTACATATACAAATCTCAAAATTATGCTACTGTTTAAGTACACAATGCACAATTTCATCACTAAAGACTACATCTACAAAATTCATCCATATGAAAAAGAAGAAAAATAGAATCGCAACCACCAAATTCAGCCCATAAACTCAGTTAAATTAATTACAGAACTTCACAGAAAGTCCAAAACCAACAGCGAATAACAAAACTCAAAGCTAAAACACCTACAAGCATATCAATGGCTAAAAGCAAAAAAATTGATCAAACGATGCACTAGCACAAAATACAAAAGGAGAGAAAAACAACATTTTCAATGAAAATGGATTCTGAAGTGCTAAGATTTGAAGTAGAAGGCTGAGAAGAACTTTTAGCACCTGACAAGTAAAACAGAGTGTCTCATCTTAGCAAAAAGTGTATTCAAGGTACAAATACTAAATCAATGGAGATTTTGGTGAATTTATAGCATGACAAGCAAGTTTTAGCCATTTGAAGAAGGTGGATGGCTTGTGCTTTTTACCATACAATTTGAACATGGACAATTAGTTAGGAGAGGTAGTTCATGCCTCAAAATTCTATTGTTTCTTTACCTTCTTCTTCATTAAAAATGCATTTTTTAGATGGCAGCTTTGTGGAAAACGCCACAAAAGAAGAATAACATTAGGAATCTCGCACCAAAAGTACAAGAATGAGAAGTTTCACATCAGCAAAGTTTTGTAACATCCTTAACAATCAGAACCAATTGGACAATAAGGGGTTAGTTTCCATGCTTGGGAAACTTAAATTTTCTAATTTCAATGAGATAGTATTCAGTGATAACAAAAGTGAACTACGTACAATGTAAAGTAGAGATTATGATAATATTCCTTTTATATATTCACATAAAACAATTGAAGAAGAGAATGAGTTAATAATAATACTCTTTCTTTGAACCATCCATTAACACTGTAAAGATCCTCTGCCCTCAAATGTCAAATTATTTGCTTTGCTTTTTACAAGTGACCAAAGAGAGAAAACTAAAAAGAAAAGAAAAGATGATACATAAAAAATAGAAGACCAACAACATATGAAAGTATATAATCAGATCAACTTCAAAAACTGCATTTTACTAAGCATTAAGATAACCTTACCTCATTGATATTGAACATGACAGCTGTATTTTTCTCCAGCACTATATTTTCCATGGCAGCTCAAACAAAAAAATATGTGACAAAATATATGACAAAATATGTGACAAAATATCTTATCCTAAGCACAATATATGTACTTCACTACAAACCCAGCCTACTCATACCTTATACAAGCAATGTCATCCTGTGTGTAAGTACAAGGTGAATCTTTCATCTATAGACAATAAAGTGGTTCTAAATAAGTTTCATTCATAAAAAAGTATACATGCACGATAGTTTTATAACTGTTATGCTTACTATGTCTATGATAGAAGTAGTTTGTGACAATATGATGTCACGCATGAACTGCATCACATAATAACCACATTCTATTACTCCTGATTGCTTAGGACATTAAGGATACACATATAAATTACTTGACCTATGTTAGAAATAGAAATTAATTTACAACTATAATAACATAGTTATTCACATACCTTCATGACCCTTCAATTTGGTTTTTTCTTCTTCGCTATGTTGAACAACCTACAAAAGAATATAAGAGTTTGACCTACTTAAACTACTGTCTCATTAAGAAAAAAAGTAGTAAAGGTAAAAGTAAGTATGACATACATTTCAACTACTTCGGATACATCTGGGTCAATACGATTTTTCAAAGAGTCTATCCAAAAGGCAACACCCTTCGATCGGTTTATTACAACAAAAGTCTAATGATTCCTTAATATATGTGTGAAACAATGAGATTACATCTTAGACTACTGCAAGCACAGTTCGAATCCTTTACTTTAGGTTATCGACATACCCAAAGTTGTAAGGAATCAATAAGAGTTGATAATAATCTGTTTCAAGTAATCGAGCAGTAGCAATTGGGTACGTTCTTCTTTAGAACTCCCATAACTAATCGACCCAACATTAATGAACTTGTATAGATTCAAAGTTCTCGATGATTCCATACGTGTGTATAGATAGATACCTACAAGTGCATTACAAAGACATTGAAAGAAAATAAATTTCAAACATATTTACTAAAGAGTAGCATTATAATAACATGTCTTACATTATGTATGCATCAAGGCAAGTGGTAGCTATTGGTCGCATAGAAGAGAAATCCTTCAACGACTCAATCATTATACAACATTTTCTTTGGATCCCAAATACATCATATGGTGTGGTGATTTAAATTGCTGACCCCATATGTTCAACCATTCATAGTAAGAATCGTAGTGCAACTGGAGCATTTTGAATTGGTGTGGGTAGGAAGGTGGTCATATCCTTAGTAAATTCCCTATAGTCTATCTACAAAAGATATTCCAATTACAGTTAATATAAACTGCAACATGGATATCGTTGAATGGAAAATGCATTACCTTTATCTTGTTAGTAATGACAAGATGTCATGGCCACAATATGTGTGAACCAACTTCCTGGGACATTTTGTACATCCCTTGCTTTGATGGAATGAGAATTGCATAATCCCCATCCACCACGACATCTACTGCAACTTTAATATTGTCACCTTCTACATTTGAATCAAATATGGTCCCTCAAACAACGATATGATCTTTCGTTTCAAACACCAACTTGCACGGGGTTCCAACCTATTTAGAAGACTTTGTTAAATATGTATACCTCACATAAGTTTAATTACTGAATGAAGTTAACCTTTCGATTCACTAACCTTCATTTTCTCTAACGTCACACCTTCCACCTACTCATCATCCTTTGCTATGTTCACCTTTACGAATCCAAGTCAATGGTAAGGACAGTATACACATAGAACATGTAACCTTATGGATTAAGGGTCTTTAGAAAAACATACCTTTATTTCTTCATTTTCAACGACATCCTCTACGTCTTTTTGTGATTCTAAATCATTTGATAGATCTTAAAAATCGTTTAGATTTTCAGCACCTTCCATGGATGATTTTTCTTTACAACCCATATTTCATGTAAAACCCACTACAAACTAGAAGAACACGAAGAATAATGATTACATTAATAATGAGGTTGCATTAAAAAGGAATTTAGTGACTTTTCAAAGAAAATATAAGCGTGGTAAAGTAATACTCATTCTATTTAAACAAGGATCAAATTGAAACATTTAAAACAAGGACAAATTGTATATTTTATATTTTTGTATTATTTATTTGTCGACTTTGTAACATAAATTGTATACTAAAATATAACTCTAAAACACCTATTTATATAGTAATAAAAAAATCAAACCTATTCAAAAACTAAACCAATATAACACATACATATTTCCTTTTACACCATATATATGACATTTTTTCTAATAAGCAACATATCAAATTAATGTAAATTCTATATATTCTAAACTAAATTTAATTTGAATAAGTACACAATGATTGTACTTAGAAATATTTTCATTTAAGTCAATTGTAAAAATGATAATCCTATTCTTAACCAAACCACCCCATATATGAATTATTCTCACTAGTAGAAAAAGGGCTACGTAAAAATGATAATCCTATTCTTAATCAAAACAGCCCATAAATGAACTATTATTAACCAAGCTAAGAAAAAGGGTAATCCTATTGTTAACCTAAACAATCAATGTAAACTATTTTTGAACTAAAACAAAATCAATGGGAGAAAAAACTTTATGAAGGAATGAAAAATTTCTAATTTCAAACCCATTTCCTTTTGGACAATAATTTTCTTCTTTAAAAACAAATTCTTCAAGAAATATTTGTTAAAATTCACCACCATCACCACCTGAGGCAAGAAAAAAAAATCTTCATAAATCCTCTTCAATTTATCAAGGTAATTTGTGGGACTGTGCACAGGGGAAGAGATAAACAGAGGGAGAATAAACGAAAAAACAAAGATAAAGAACTTATTGGTGGCGAACTCTAATGACGAACTGCTGCCAGAAGATTGGGCGAACATTGAAGCGTGGGCGGAGGTGGAACCGTGGGTGAAAGTCGGATCGTTGGCGAAAGTCGGACCGTGGGCGGAAGTCGAATCAGGGGAAAGTAGAACTTGGGTAGAAGTCGAACGTCGGCTAAACTCGAACCTAGGTAAAAGTAGAACGGTGGCCGGACGTCGAAGACTCACCTGACGTTGAATACTTGCTAGACGAAGAAGAAGACGGAGGAGGTTACAAATCACAGCGGGTGTAAGATATTTGAGGATTTTGAGAAATTAGGGATTTTTAGTTGGTAGTTTGGAGAGGACGCAAAAGGGAGAATATTTTTTGGGAATTTTCTATTTTAATAAATTTGGGGATTTTTTGTTTTAATAAATCATTTTAAAAAACTCTAAACCCTTTTATGACAACAAATAAATTTCATGAAAAATAGTTTTCGAAAACATCTTTTCCTGCCAAAAAAGTGCATTTTGACATATTATGACAATTGTTTCTTCTCTTCTCTCAATTTTTTTTGTAATGACATATCATAGAAGGTCACTTTTCTTGTAATGAATTTTAATCCTGAACTAACTATGAACTCCTATCCACATGAGATTATGCTTAGGTCTGTACAGGTGAGGGTAGCTCATTAGCGTTGGCCCAATAAGGCTCCCATTTCAGGGGTAAGATCGGGTGGATAGTTGGGAACATCGGGTGCAAGAAGAAATTGACTCCTATCTGCTTTAGGGTTAGTAGACAAGTTGTTCCCTTAAAGATTGAATCCAAGTCTTGAACAAGAGGGTCCACCCTCTCATTGGTCCGAGAGGGATTTGGTTTATAGGTTGGATCTTAAACCAATTGTTAAATAGTGGATCAGTGCAACTTAGAGAGCAAGATGTAGTCTCGGGGGTAAAACGATATTTTTACCTAGCCGAGCTTATGAACATTTTGTGAAGGATTAACTTACTGATTATGGTTAAATCAAATGGACACAAATATATCTATAGTGAGGGGAGTGCAATTACAAGACTTTAGTGGAATGACCTGTTACTTAACGAATGTTGATTAGCTCGGTATAAAAGAGTTTAGCCAGTTAATCTCGAATTTTTAGAGCCCATGATATATAGGTTCATTAGGTTCCCCTGCTAGCTCATATGGAATAAACTTACAACAGTATGATGGATTGATTCAAATTGTTTGAATTAGGAGAGGAGAGAGAAACCGACAAGTATATGATATAGCCGTCAGATTCCGGATTATAGATAGAGCTTTATGTTTAAATGAGATTTAAATATTAAAGATATGAATGAGGATTAATACTCAAAAGCTCGAAAATGATGGAAATCGTAAAAAATGCAAAAAGTCAAAATGTTAACTTTTGCCTTTGAAAAGTTAAACTTTGATCGGTAATATATTCAAATGTGATTTGAGTCTTGAGAAAATGAATACAGATTCTTGCTCTGGAGGTCGGGATTAGTCAAGGAGGTCAAAATGGTAAAAATTTAAAAAGTTGACTTTTGACTTAAAAAGTAAAAGTTTGAGTTTGACTAGAAAGGTCAAATGACCATCTTGCCCCCTAAGTAGAGTTAGTGAGATTAACCAACAAAGTGGGCTATGTGGAAGCTCATGGTGATGACATCAAGCCCACTAAGATAAATTGGAATGGTGACAAAATCCACTAATTATAAGTGGAAAGTGAGGTGTTGCATTTGGGAGAACTAATTGCCAAATTTAAAGACATTTTTTCAAAATTTTCAAGACTTTTTTGAAAGTTTGATTTTTTTTTTTATTTTCATAAACATTTAGCCAAATTTATTTCTCCTCTTCCAAATCTCAACTTTGATTCCCTCCAAATTTTCACATCTCTCTCTAATTCCTCCACATTACATGTCCCATAACCCGATTATAAGTCCGAAGAATAGTAGGTCAATGCTAGTGGTGGTCTCGGTTTGAGTTCGTGAGGAGATTTTGAGATTTTAAGATTTTGGGAAGCTACAAAGATATGATTTATATAAACCCCAATTACATTTAATTAGGGTAAGTTCATGCACATTAATTTCTAAAATAAGTTTAGATGCAATTATAGTAATTTTTGATCCGTAATTTTTGCTGCGATTATATGCTTTCCATCACGCTCGAAACTAATTCTCTAAAATGAAGAACAAACATGGTTAGTGGCACCTAAATCTATTATCCAGGTTGAATAAGCATTTTCCACTAAAGAAGTCTTCAGCACTAGTAAATCACGTTTGCCTTGTTTGGCCTTTTTTTCTGCCAAGTACTTGAGACAATGTCTCTTCTAATGTCCCTCCTGGTGGCAATGGAAACATATTCCCTTTGCAGCCTTCGCTTTCTTACTTGTTTGTGCAGCACTAGGATTCAACTTTATTTCCTTGACCACCCTTATTCTTCTTCCACTTCTTAGTGCCAGATGAAGAAGGCACATACTTAGTTCCAGAGGTCAAATCTCTATTGACTTTCTTATGGAAGTAGTAACATTTGCCTTTCCCTTCTATCCCTTAATTTTCATCAAAGAATCGAAAGTCTATAACTTATTGATAAGGGTGGTAAGAGTATAAGCAATCTTATTCATAATAAAGCTAACCTAATTGGATTTATCGATGACAACCCCATTCATTTCTTCCATGTTGAAATGAACCATCATATTGAGAACATGTTCTCGCACTGAGGCTCCCTTGTTCATATGGACAAGATCTCACGAGTAGTGAGCATTGATTCATGTTTCTTGGCCAATATTTCAGATAAGCTTGCCAAGATGTATGCTTGAGCTTTTTCATTTGCCTTGGCCTAGTGCTTATGTGCTTTTTAAACAGTTCAAGTTGCATTAGCAACCGGGACTTGAAGACACTCCTCAACTAGGACAAATCTAAGGTCACTGATGATTAGCGAAGTGTTGATAGTATTTTTCGGAGATACATAATTATTTCCATTAAGTTTATCAGCAGCCAACATATTCAAAGTAGCACTCGTCATTATCAAATTACTAAAAGCATACAATTTATTTTTATTAGTTATACTAGCATTTTCCATATAGAAAGCCAATCAATTTAGCAAAATTTGAATATATCCTAAGTGATACCTATTTTGCAATGATGCTTCAGTGAAGTAGGATAAAAACCTCTGTAGGATGATTAATTATCCCTTTCATTGAATGGAGACAATCTCAACTAAATATTACACCAGAATAACTCTATTCCTATAATAGTTAGTCATCATTGCTTAGTTAAGAAATGGTTAACTTAAACAATTTCTTGTAAGTGTAACCTTTCATTTTAGATTCTATGTTTCGCCCCAATAAGTATTCCGTAGGAAAAAACTGATTGGAGCAAAAACTAAAAAAATCCTATCCATTTCTGGAGTTTGAGTAAAATCTCATGCAAACACCTTTCGAGCATGAGAATTTACTAGAAGCTAATGAAAGAGATTGTGGGATATGTTGACATATATACCTCTCCCACTTACTATAAACACTATCTCCATTCACCTTGTTATTGAGTTAAACAAACACCACTCATAGGGGGACACAAGCAAAGAAGCCTCAATGTTGAGCATAAGTCTCACGGTGTGAATCTTTAAGGAGAAATATGAAAAAGAAAAATGAAGTAGCATATACCCCATTTTTTCCCACTTAGGGTTTTACTTAAATTTAATTAACTTAGAAAATACGGCAAAGTAGACCGAATTTGACACCCTAAAAATTAATCAAATTAATATAATTATATTATATTAGTTTAATTAATAAAAAATACTAATATATATGATACCAATTATATTAAATATGATGCATGAGCATGCTTAGAAAATCATGCAATTGAAATATAACAGTTATATTTAAGAATAATGCATGAATTATTTAATATCCTATCTGGATTCCTTCACAAAACCATGAATCTAAGCATAGAATGTCTTTTCATTTAACGCAAGATTCTAATTTCCCATTCTATCTATAAATTGCATATCCCTATCTACCTCACCCCATGCCAAGATTGAAAAGACATACCCATCAACCTACCCTTTCTCATCCATAACACTAAACACAATTAGAGCTTTGTTTGTACCTATGTTGATAGGATTGATGCAACGGTATTGAAAGTATAACATTTATGTCTGTACCCATGTTGTTTAGAGGCCTAGGTGAAGAATGAGCAATCTTTCAACTCTTTAAGCCATTCAAGATAGTTTCAACAATTCGAGGGTTGAGACTTAGAGCTAAATTTTTCAGCTCAGTGTCATTAAGGGAAATGTTTTGTTGGCTAAAGAGGGAAATAAAGTTATTACAGATATAGGTTTCATCCAGAGAAGGAAGAACATTGATTACTTCTATTCAAATTGATCCATAAGGTTGAGAAATCATAGGAGAGATTTTTGCTAAAGATACGCAAAACAACAACAAAAGAACTAGTGAATTTGATGGACTTGGAAAGGCTTGGATTGACACTCGTAGTTTTGAAAAGCGCCATTGGAATGGAGATCATAATTATAATCATAAGGTGGAATTTTAAACCATATGACATACATCATGCATATAATTGGTTTAATCAAACATCACATGCAAGAATAGATTAAATAACAAAATAGACCGAATTTGGCACCCCTAAAAAGATAATCAAATTAATATAATTATATTATATTAATTTAATATAAAATAGAAAAAACAGGACTGAATGGACTACTAATAGGGCTCGAATAGGCCAAGAAGTAGAGAGTGGTGGAAAGGCCTTTTCTCCATCTGTAAAGCATTTCTTCATCTTCTCTGGTCAATCTAAGAGTGAACCTTGAAGTTCAGTGAAGAAGATCACATCCCCATCTTCCCCTAACTTGTAATGTCATTTATATTCTTTCCATTCTTTGTATTTCTTTGCAATGTATTTGTTCATATTGTAAATTGGTCTAAGGCTTATATTATTTAATACATCGCATATTTATACTAGTTTCAATCTTCCATCTCTTACTTTTCATTTGTCCCTGGTTTATTTATAGTTTAAGATTTATGATAAGTTCTCGATAAAAAGGTTAGCTTATAAGTTCTTCATCACTTGTCCACTATATATCACCAACTACTCGAGAGGGCAAGTAGAAAGGATATGGCTAACGCACTTAAGGAGAAGTGACTTCCAAACTTCTCCTTAGCGAGATAACTTCCACCATTTGTGTCCCGAAAGGAGAACAAATGTGGGTATATGGCGTCAAGAGGTTGTCACCCTTAAAAGAGAAGCTCTATAAGGCTTGTAAGTGAAACATTCTAGATATAAATTGCTTAAGGCAACTTGATCATTTGGATCCTGAGAGGTGAGTAAATGTGGTGCTTAAAGACACCAAGAGGTGCTCGCTTTAATCATAAGCTAGTTAACTAATCTATATCACATCAAGGTTCTTTTGTTGCTTAATCATCGAGTAATGCGTAGACTTTCCTTCACCCCTTCTTTTATGCAAGTTAGTTCACAATTTCATCTCGCATCCATCTTGATTTCTCTTTTACATATTCTCTAGTATAGATGAGTAGATATAGTTTAAACATACATTCTTCCACATTGTATAGTTTATTCCTTTATACTACCTAAATGCCTAGTGATTCATAGGACTAAGCTTTGATATGTATTCCCGGTGTTCGACTCTGTATCACCCAGATAAACCTATTGTTTCATTTACACTTGGGCAAACAATAGAAAAACTTGTACTCAACAAGGACTTAGGAGTTACATGATGAAGAGATATATAGATAGCATCTAGTATGTAATGACCATGACTAATGACTTTTCATGTAGATTTAAATACCAATGTAAGCAATAACACTATTCTTCTAAGCTCCAAAGCTAACTTAACTAGCCACAAACAAGTTTTTGGTGCTGTTGAGTTGACCACAAGCATGCAATGTCGATGAAACTTTATCAGGAGGTATTCAGGAAGCAAGGATATCACATCTGTCATAGCCTAGCCCGACGCCAACATGGCACTCTACTTCATAGACCTGTGTGCAATCTTTGGCCGAAAAACAAGTTCTTACTCTTCCATTATTTCTCTCTAGAGTTTTAGGTGAGAGCTTAGAGCAAAAAGAGAGAGAAAGTTCTTCACCTACCAGTTCCCCCTCATGAACAGGCAAAAATAAGAGCGAAGGAGTATGGAAAATCATACTCTAAGGCTTGACCCACTTCTCTGTACCCCAATTTTTGTTTTTATTGTATTTCTTTAAAATATGTACTCTATCACCGAAAGGCCTATAGATATGTTATTAATAGTAATTCATTTCTACTATCATTCTTCCATTTCTCTTCTACTATTCATTTTCAAACTGTTTAATTAGTCCATGAGTAATGAAATGTGTTTTTAATACTAGAGAATCTGATTGTATGTTTTATAAGTTTTGCTTAGTTAAATATGAGTGTCAACACATTGTGTATTTGAGAGAAAAATAATGGTATTGGTCGCAATCACTCGACAAGTGAGAGCACATATTTAGCTAAGCAAGCATCAAGAAGATTGTAGCAATACAATCTTATTGCTAAATTCATCCTTTGCATATGTTGCAAAGATGTTAACGTGTATGGCGAAATCACTGAGAGGTTGCCCGCCTTAATCAAGAATAAATTATTGATAATACAAATAAACTGATTAGATAGAAATCATACCTTAACTTTAAGTATTTAGATCATGAGAGGCGAGATTCATTGCAATTAGTTAATGAAGTATTCTTTATTACCATGCCTACAAATAGAGTTCAGTTTTCATCACATTTCATTGCAATGTTCACCTTGTACTGCCAAAGGCACCTTAGTGTAGATAATTAGGTTAAAGTATACTGTTCATATATACATACTGTATAGATTATTAGCAACATTTCCTGTGTTCGTTCTTGGACTTACCAGGAAACCTCTCTTTGCTTACACATGGGAGATAGAAAGGAAAACTTGTATTACACACAGATCATTAGAATTTTGCAACACATGAATAATACTGTATCTTTTATCGCATACACCTATTTAGTCGTCTGATAGTTGCTTAATTATAGCCTTAACATGACATATCTATGAGTTGTTACATATGCATATTACGACCAACAACCAGTAATCCATGTAAATTCTCCACCCCATGATTGTTCGTGTTTAAATTAACTCATTGTTTTCATTTTTCACAACGATCATCCCTCATTTCTTTGGAACACATTGGATTGACCTAACCCATTCACTGTCTGCTATTGGATAGATAACCCCCGCGTCAAGCTACTTGATAATTTCTTTCTTGGTTGCTTTTTTCATCGCAGTGTTCAATCGCCTCTCAAATTGAGTGGTGCCCTCATGCCCCTCTTCCATTCTGAGTTTATGCATGCAATAGGATGAACTTATTCCTTGAATGTCCATTAGGATCTATCTAATCATCTTTTTGTGGCTTTTAGCATATTCACTAATGCCTATTCTTCTGCAGCATCCAATTGGGCAGAGATGACGACGACCAAAGTGTCATTCTCCCCCAAGTATGCATATTTCAGGTGGTTGGGCAATGACTTGAGCTCTAGTTTTGGTAGTTCTTCAATTGATTGCTTAGTCTTCTGATCACCCTTTGATTTGTAAATCCAAAGGTTTAAACTGAGTAACGTTAGACACTATGTTTACTTCTTTCAAGACGTAGTCAGGGTCCTCTTCTTCAAAGAATTTTTCAGGGTTGAACAGTTTGACAAATACTTCTTCCTTACAATAATCCCATCCAAGGGATTCTATTACGCTACAGTTTTCAGCATTTGAGGGGAATTACATCGCGTTGACAACATTGAACTTGACGTATTTGTTATTAAATCACATTTTCAACTTGCCTTGGTGGACATCTACGAAGGCATGACCTGTTGACAGAAATGGTTGCCCCACAATGATAGGTACCTCTCGATCAGCTTTATAGTCCAGAATGACGAAGTCTGCAGGGACTTAGAACTTGTCCACCTTAATCAAAAGATCTTTAATCTTGTCTAAAGGCTTCGCCATGGATCTGTTGTGGAATCGGAGCCTCATGTGTGTAGGTTGAACCTTCTCTATCTCTAATTTCTTAAAGATAGAAAGTGACATCAATTTGATGATTGCTCCCAGGTCGTATAGTGCATGACCAAGATCTATCCCGCCTATAAAGCATGGTACCATGAAGCTTCCGGGGTTTCTTATCTTCTTTCGTACCCCATTCTTGAAGATGTCGCTAGTTACTCGTGTTAGAGCAACTGTTTCAAAATCATTCATCCTTTTCTTCTTCGTCAAGATATCTTTCAAGAACTTCACGTATGAAGACATTTGCTCTAACACATCAAGAAATGAGATATTGATGTGAAGCTGCTTCAGCATGTTCAAAAAATTTTAAATTTTTTTTCATCGCCTTTCTTCTTGAGGGGTACAGGAAATGGAGGAGACAATATAGGGATTAAGCTTATCGCCTGGTTAGATGCTTTATCACGTTGTTCATCTTGCCTAGTGCTATCTACTTTCTTGTTTTTCTGTATCTCATTATTGCAAGGAAGAAGCATTGTGAGCTAAAGAGAAATTTAAGGGATTATAATTATTACTTAAGCTGCCAATCTTGGCAGTAGAAGTAGAAGTGGAGTTTCTATATTCAGATTTTGGGTCGCGAATGGTTAAATTCCTTTTGCTTCTAAGTGTTACAACTTAACACTTCTCTATTCTAGATCCTCCTACCTAGTTTGGTGTTTCAATGTTACTTGGGAAGGATCCTTATTGAGGTGGCTTGGCTTTGCAGAAGGGCATCAGTCCTTCACATATATTCATAACGAAGGAATTCTATAAATGAAGAAAAGGATGGGGCAGTGGTGGTGGCTTGTTGATTTTGAGGTGCTGAGTGGTGTGATCTATCATTATGACGTCTTTGACGATAGCCAGATGCTTCATCACAATAATATCCTTGACCACCTTATCGCCCTGACCTTGACCTCCCCAACTGAAGTTAAGGTGATCTCTCCACCCTGCATTGTATGTATTGGAGTAGGGGTCATTCTTTACATATGTGATAGTTTCTATGTTAAGCAGGCATGCGTCGATGGTGTGAAGACTGCTACATCCCACACATCCTATCTCCTCCACCTCATTCATCGTCTAAACAGAGCTGTTCGCGGTGTTTACTTTCAATAACGCGATAGATAGCTTGTTCATCTCGATGACCTATTCTTGTAACGCCACTATGGCATTCCTATCTATTCCATTGTCACTTCTTCTACTGCCCTGGCGAGAGCCAAAATCGTTATCTTTCTACTCTTGGCTATTGTTGGCCATTGAATCCAACCTAACCTTTAACTATTATAGGAGCTTGTCAACATACCTCTTACGAATAAAATGTCAATCGACTGTTGAGTATCCTTAGTCAGCCCAAAATAGAACATCTCCATCAGGATACATTTCACAATGCCATGATGGGGGCAAGCTTTCACCATTCTTTTAAACCTGCTCTATGCGTCATACATGTTTTCTCTATCACTTTGCTTGAAGCTCATCAGGTTTTGTCTTCTTTGAGTGTTTTTTATGGGTAGGAAGAATTTCTTCATAAATTTCTCTATGAGTTCTTCTCATGGAGAAACCTCCCCTTGTTCCAGAAAGTTAGCCAATCGTTTCACCTCGTCCGTCAGTGTAAATGGAAAAAGGGTGAATTGCAACTCTTCCATAGATATATCAGACATGTGGAAGGATGCGTAAATAGATTAAATGTCACACCCCCTACCAAACGACCTACTAGCTTAGCCCTAAAGACGACGTGAAGCCAAGTGACATCGCTCTTGTAACGATATCTGTCGACTCTGCTAAACTCTTGAACTTGATAAACATGCTAATCTTGTATATAGGGTATTTTACATGCAAGACAACACAGCAGAACCTAGACCAATCATAGACATACATTAAGTGCAACCCTAAAATAACTGATTTAGCAAGTAAACCTGATGAAGACACCATAACCAGAAACATAACCAAAAAAGGTTTACACAGTCGTAACACCTAAAGCTTACACAAACTGTAGAGTACCTATATCTTACAAAGACATATACGACATAATAAAATAGACTATATGTACAACTCCAACCACGTACTGGCATTCGATATGGGAGCTTTCAGCATACTAAGGCAATCTATCAGGCACCAGGAGCTCAATCTTTACTTGGAAAGTGGGAAAAACATTTTGGAAGGGTAAGCTATAAAGCTCAAAGAGTGACTTAGTTTAAAATTATAAATCTAGAGATTAGAGCATGTGAGAACTTTACACATATAAATCTGTTTAATCAAGCTGTAAATATAAACATAAAATAATAATAACTTTCTCAAATACACAGCATGTATGCCATTGAAATCTAGCAAGACATATCAAGTATATCAAAACATTTTAACTAACATGACAAATCTATGTTGTGTAGGGCACGCCTAGTACAACCAGGTTTATTAGCTCTACGATGTAGTAGGGCCTGCCCAACACTTCCATCATCTTTTTCGTAGTGGGGCTCGTCTAACATTCAAGACATCATCGTTCTTACGAAGTACACTCAACGCCAACAATGGAATCTAACCTGTGTGCACACGGTACCATATAACCTCGTGCTGAATATCTCGATCATGTAGTTAATAGAAACCTTAAGAACTGATATGAAACATTAAAACATACCTACTATCTTTATCTTTCGTAACACTCAAGCTTACTCAGATTGTTAGTGGAAAATTGAAAATCTAAACGCAATACTTGCTTAAAATGATATTGTTTTAACTACTTTTTAAAAAAACGATAATAATGTGCTCATATATAAATTTCATCATAAAAGCTAAGCTTGAAACTTATGCTTAAAACTATTCATAGAAATCATGTGTTATTCATAAAACCAGATTCAAACATAGAAACACAATCATAAATAACAATTTAGAATTTAATTTTGAAATCCGTTTGTCACTCACAGCCTTAGGCTAGTTCCCTAGTGTGTAGACTCGACTTATTTCCTCTTGGCCTGTTAAACAAACAAAAATCGAGCGTCAAAATCTTATATAGTATTGTATCTTTATACTAACTTAAGATGCACACAAAAGATGACATTCAAAAATTCCAAACTTAGACATAAAAGAATATTTCACTTATTTCTTCAGAATTTTCCAAATCCAATAATATAACTTCAAATATTTATAACTTTCTCAATATTTCACCAAAATTAATGTACTCTATATCAAACTATTCAATTTGAATGCCTCTACAATTTACTTGAAGGAAAGAAAATAAGATTCCCAACAGATTGCTATAGAAATAGCCCAAAACAGGGTAGTCAAAATTGAATCTTCTGCTAAAACCTCTGACTTGCTTCTAAAATAATGCTTACTTCTAATCAATTTTGGCTAATGATTTCTTCATAAAAGGTGTAGGCAATTTCATAGGATTTTTAACCATACCTAATAGAGCTTCTAACTCCCTCTTTACAATCTGGAAAACTTGTAAAATTAGAGGCTTCACAATTTCGCACACCAAACTGTGACCTAAATGCCTATTCAAAAAACACTAGTTGAACATCAGAATTTGCTCATGCTTCTCACATAAAACTTGTTAGAAATTGAATAATTTTTTTTAAAAAATAAACTTCACTTTTTAATTCCTCTTGAGCACTTCAAACCAACTAAAAAACCAGAGGATGTCTTTATGAATTCAATTTGTTAAGAAAATGGCTTGAGCTTGTTGTTTCCTATCTTCTTCAACCTTCAAACTGCAGATTCTTCGCTTCCAATCTTCTCAAACCCTCCCTGAACATAGCTTTGAGGTTGAAGATTCTAAAAGAGATGAGAAATGGAAGAAGAAAACTTTGGCATTGGAGAAAAAGATTGAGAGAGAAAAAAACCAAATGACTTATCTCATTGGCCTCTTTCTGTCTTTATTTTCTTTAAATGGCCATTTTACATAGAACTACCCTACTCATGACTTAAAGTTGGCAGTATTAGTTTTTGCATTAAAGATATAGAGACACTACCTGTATATTGAGAAGATACAGATTTTTACTGACTATAAGAGCCTGAAGTACTTCTTCACTCAAAAGGAGTTGAACATGAGACAGAGAAGATGGCTAGAGTTAGTAAAGGACTATGACTGCGAGATCTTGTATCACCCAGGTAAGGCGAGCGTGGTAGTTGGTGCGCTCAGTAGGAAGGTGTCCCATTCAGTAGCACTTATTATCAGACAAGCTCCTTTACTTAGAGATTTTGAGAGAGTTGAGATTGCAATTTCTATGGGAGAGGTTACGTCACAGCTAGCTCAGTTGTCAGTGCAACTGGCCTTGAGGCAGAGGATTATTGTAGCTCAGCTAAATGCTCCATATTTGGTTGAGAAGCGTCACCTAGCAGAAGCAAGGCAAGCTTAAGCGTTCTCCATATCCTCTGATAGTAGATTTATGTTTGAAAGGTGTTTGTGCGTCCTAGCAGATAGTGCAGTGAAGACTGAACTTTTGACTGAGGCTCATAGTTCTCCATTTTCTGTGCACCCTGGAAGTACGTGAAGGGATGAAAACCCTTTACAGCGGAAGAATTACAGAAACTCAATTTTAATTGGAACCTTAAAAATACCAATACATTGGCAAAAATTACAAAAATAATTTTTATGTTCAAACATGCTTTAAAGAAAAATACAGAGAAGAAAAAATTGCGCTCGTTGACGACTCTGAATCTACCAATCACTAATTTGGGGCACCACCACTTGGAAACCTTCCTATTCTCTAATTGAGATGATTTATGGGAACTAAAATTGGAATAAGAGAACAGAGAAAAAAAAATTTCCAGAGAGAACAGGAGAGTCTTTTGCTTCACAGAACTCACCCCTATTTTGTTACGCAAACTATTCCCACTTCTTCATGAAAAAGTGGGAACTTGGAGATAATAAATGGGAACGTGGAAAAACCACCCACGTTCCCTATTAACTTAATAATAATTATTAAATTAATATATATTAAACTAATTAATTAATTTAATTAAATAAATAATCAATTTAATAATTAATTAAATCATATTTAATTAATATTTTCATTTAAATTATATTTAAACGAATATCTCTCGCATAACCTATAGTTTTATTTTATATAATTTAATTAAATCAAATTTAATTAAATCAAATTAAACTAAACTATTAATTAATTCTCCAATTCATTAGTTTCTAAATTAAATATCTTATATTTAATTTAATCCATAATTTGAATCATATTAAAATATAAATTTCTCTTGTAACCTATAGTTTTAATATGTATCATATAAACATTAAATTTTAACTTATAATTTTAATATGAATCTAATTCACATTAAACTAATATTTGAACTCATTCAAATATTTTATTCTCTCGTAATTTAATTTTGAATCATATCCAAAATTAAATTTATATAATAAAGTCTAATTAAAATATAAAATTTATATTATAATGTATCAATATACATTATATTAATTCCCAAAGTAAATTTGAACATTTCAAATTACAACCAATATAAATAAATCTCATTAAACTTTATGAGCTAGGAAAGGGACCTAATGGACCTACAGATCAGAAGCTACAACGATATGAGATTAATTAGCTAAACTCATTAACCACATTAATCAATATTCGTTAACTGTTTGTACACTCCGCTAAAGACTCACAGTTGAACTCTTCTCACTGTAGATATATTTCTGTATCCATGGATATAGACCAATACCAGTAAGTTAGTCCTTCACAAATGTTCGTAACACCAGCTGGGTCAAATTACCGTTACCTTTGGGTTACTTCTAGTCCTTAAATACCAGTGCTCCTCTAATGAACAACTTGTTTATGGTCCAACCACTAAACAGAAACCATTCTCGTGCCATGGAGAGGGTAGGGCCCTTTGTTCAAGTCCCAGAAACACCATTTAAAGGAACACTTATCTACTTACCCTAAAGGTGGGAAGGAGTGAATTCCATCTTGTGTGATTATGTTCCCAGCTCCCCACTTGGTCTTGTCCCCAAAATGATAAGCATATTGAGTCGGCAATTTGGGCACTCTCACCCGTACAAATCAAAGGACAATCCCTCGCAAACAGGAGTTCATAATACACTCAGGATTAAGACTAAGTTACCTAAATCATCCTATTGAAATAGAAATCCAACTAGTTAACGGAGTTACATCTAGTGATTACTATTTCGTGGTCCAGTCTTATGCAAACTCATTGCATAGGATACCCTCACTTGCATGTCACATACATGAACGCATTGGATCAATGTGTTTGTATCAAATACAAAGTGAGCCGTATCCATAATGTTAACAGAATAAGGTACCCAACCTTAACCCTATACTATAGACTCTTTAAGCTGATCTTGAACATTAATCCCCGTATGTCTCTACATACTGTTCAAGACTCATCAAACAGCTTAGGATGTTAATTTATTGGATTTAGGTTATTAAGACAAAACTAATAATATAATCAATAACACTTATTGAAATTATAATAATAAAACACTTTATTAATTACGGTTAATTGATTATATTTACTATCTACGAGTTTTAGGACATAAAACCCAACAGTACGAAGATGTACCAAGACTTGAGACGTGTCTATTGGTTGGAAAACATGAAGAGAGAAGTGGCAGACTTCATTAGTAGATGTTTTGTGTGCCAGCAGGTGAAGGCACCTAGACAGAAGTCAGCAGGGTTGTTACAACCCTTGAGTGTGCCAGGATGGAAATGGGAGAGTGTGTTGATGGACTTTATTACAGGACTACCCAAAACTCTGAAGGGTTATTCGATCATTTGGGTTGTTGTGGACAGGCTCATGAAGTCAGCTCACTTTATTCCAGGGAAATCAACTTACACTGCCAGTAAGTGGGGACAATTATATATGATCAAGATAGTGAGACTACATGGAGTGTCTGTGTCTATCGTTTCTGACAGAGATACTCGTTTCAAATCGAAGTTCGGGAAAGGACTTCAGCTTGCATTGGACACGAGGTTAGATTTCAGTACAGCCTTTCATCCTCACACTGATGGTTAAACAGAGAGGTTGAACCTGATTTTGGAAGACATGCTGCGAGCTTGTGGATTGGAATTTTCAGGGAGTTGGGACTCTCATTTGCAGTTGATGGAATTCGCCTACAATAACAGCTATCAGGCTATCATTGGCATGACACCGTTTCAGGCTGGTGAGGTTGGTGAGCAGAGAATGCTAGGCCCTGAGTTGGTTTAGACTACCAATGCAGCCATACAGAAGATTAAAGCTCGTATGTTGATAGCACAGAAAGACAGAAGAGTTATGCTGATGAATGACGTAAATATCTCGAGTTTAACGTGGGAGACATGGTTTTTCTGAATGTAGTACAAATGAAGGGTGTTTTGAGGTTCGAGAAGAAGGGGAAGCTAAGTCCACGTTTTGTAGGGCCATTTGAGATACTTGAGCGGGTTGGCCCAATAGCTTACCGCTTGGCACTGCCTCCAGCGTTTTCTGTAGTTCATGATGTTTTCCATGTCTCTATGCTGAGGAATATGTTGTCACACCCCCTCCCAGACTACCTGCTAGCTTAAACCGAAAGATGGCCTGAAGCCGACGAACAACGCTTTTCTTTACCTGTATCTGTCGACTCTACTTAAAACTTTAATGTGATGAACTTGCCAATCTAGTATATAAACTATTATACATGCAACAAAACATAGCGGATTCTAGGCTAGTCAAACACATACATGAAGTGTACCTTGGAATTAACTGATTTTACGAGTAAACCTAAAGACACCTTAATAAAAAAATAACCAACAAAAATTTACACAACTGCAGCTCCTAAAGGTTATACAAACTGTGGAGTATCTATAACATACAAGGGTGTATATACATCATAACACAACATACTCTATGCCCAACTCGAAACACGTACTGGCAATCGATAACGGAGCTTCAGCAGACTAAGGCAGTCTATCAGGCACCGGGAACTCGATCTCTACTTAGAAAATGGGTAAAACATTTTGGAAAGGGTGAGCTATAAAGCTTAGTGAGTGACTCAGTTTAAAACTATAAATTTAAAGATAAGAGCACGTGAAAAATTTACACATATAAATCTGTTTATACAAGTCGTAAATGTAAACGTGTAGTAGTAAGAATAGCTTCATCAAATACTCAGCATGTTCGTCATTGAAATCTAGCAAGATATATCAAGTATATCGAAGCATTTTAACTAACATGAGAAATCTGTGTTGTGTAGGGTGCACCCAGTACAACAACGTTTACAAGCTCTATGATGTAGTGGGGCCCGCTCAGCACTCCCACCATCTTTGTCGTAATGGGGCCCATCCAGCACTCATGACAGCATCGTTGTTACGGAGTACACTCAACGTCAACAACGGAATCTAACCATTTTGCACACGGTAATCTCTTGCCTCAGACTCAAGATCTCAGTCATGTAGTTAATGAAAATTTCATAAATCATCTAAAAGTATTAAAACATGCCTGCTTATAAATCTTACACAGAGCTCAAACTTTACTCAACTCTTTCGTGGAAAACCGTAGTTCTTAAAACAAAACTTCTTACTAATTCATGCTTTGCTTAAAACATTGTGGTTTAAATACTTTCCAAACATTTAATATTCACGTGCTAGCAGAAATTTCATTAAGAAATCTAGTCTCCAAATGTATACTTGAAAATAGTCATGAAATTCAAATACCTTTCATGGCTTCATAAATAAACATTTATCGCATTCAATCATAAATAACAGTTATGGAAAATATTTCAAAATTGGTTTTGTCACTCACAGTCTTGGGCTAGATCCTTGGTCTATAAGCTCGGTTTAATTTTTCTCGGCCTGCCAACAACACAACCGAGTATTAGAACTCTAAACATTCAGGTTTTCTAAAGATATACATAACATGTCGTACTAAAGATGACGCTCACGAAAACAAAGCTTAAGAAATAAAATGCTATTTCAACAACTCTCTGAAATTTCCAGATTTCTAACATAAATTTCAAATGACTATAACTTCCTTAATAATTAACCAAAATGAGTGTTCTTTATATCAAAATCTTTATTATGAGGTCCTCTATGAAGATATGTAAATTTGATTCCCTGTGAATAAACTCAGATAACCCTCGAAATAGAACAACTTCAAGAATCGCGCGCACACGACCTCTTTAACTTATCCCTGCGCGCACACGACCTCTTTAACTTATCCCTACAATTTAACTTATTTTAGTTGTTTTTGGTTCATGATATATTCATAAAAGTTGTAGAAAATTGAATAATCTTTCCAACCATACCAAATAGAGATCCTAACTCTACCGGTACACTCTGAAATACAATTTAACTTATTTTACCTTTTTTCTTCATCAAAAAGCACCCAATGAATATCAAAATTTGCTCCAACTTTCTTCATAAAATTTGTTGGAAAATGAGTTAACTTTCAGTAAATGTAAATCTCTCCTCTTAATTCCTTTTCAAGAGTTCAAACCCAATTAAAAACCAGTGATGGTAATGAACCAAGATTCAACCATGGATACACTTTGCTTGAGTTCTCCTTCTCTTCTTCAACCTCAAAATTCTAGTAAAATTCCTTTTCTTCTTCCTTCCAAACACTCTCTTAAATTTTCTCTGTAAAATAAAGAAAGAAAAAAATGGAAGATGGATAAGAACCTAAGAGGAAAAAGTTTGGCGGTGAAGGGAAGAGAAGAAGAAGAAAAGAAAAATTGAAAATTTTCTTCTTCTTTTTTTCTTTTATCCTTCCTTTTCCCTTTTTCCTTTATTTTAATTAATAAAACCATTAAATATATAAATACATTTATACACACTTAATTTCCATTTTCTTTTCTTTGCTTTTCTCTCTCCTTTTTTTCCACGTTTAAAGAAATTAAACCAAGAAAATATCGGGTTTACATATGTCGCAGACCCGACACATGTAGTCAACTTTGAGCCATTGCACATTAATGAGAACTTGAGCTACGAGGAGCAGTCTGTTGAGATTTTGGCGAGGGAGGTCAAGATGCTCCGTAATCAAGGAATTCCACTGGTCAAAGTTCTTTGGGGAAACCACAGAGTTGAAGAGGCCACTTGGGAGAGAGAAGATGACATGAGAGCCCAGTACCAAGAGTTGTTTGTGGATTAGAACTTTCGAGGACAAAATTTTCTCAAGGAGGGAAGATTGTAACGCCCCAAAAATTTAAGGTAATTTTATTATTATTATCTTGAATTTACTTTGAATTTTGGGCGTTATTTAATTGTTGGAATAGTTGGTTTGTAGGAATTAGAAATTTTTAGATATTTTGGAAAAATATCTAGTTTGTTATTTTAGGAAATTTGGTTAATTATGTTAGATGTATTCATTAATTGGATTTAAGGATATTATTTTTGTGGAAAAGTGATGTGATTGGAGAGAGAGGAGATATTTGAGAAAAGGGGGGAAAAGAAGGCTATTTGGAAGAGGAAAGGGAAATATAATAATAATTATTATTATGGTATAAGTAGGCTCCTCGTTCTGCGAGCGAAGTACTATCTTCTTCATTTAACCCTAGTGAAACCCTAGTCGCCGTCAGCACCCCCATCCTCCGACCACCACCGTTCTCCTCCTAGTGTTGTCTCGTTTCGTCGCCGGTCAGCCCAAGCCGAAAGCCGTCTTCCAGTCGTGCATTAGTGAACCGTTTGTCACAGTCATACTCGAGTCATCTCCAATCGATCTCCTCCATCTAGAAGCCGTCGTCGGTTGTCTGCCTTCCGTCATAGTCCATCGCTCACCATCGTAAGACAAGTCGTTAGCCGCACAGATCACCGTCGAAGCCCAGTTGCGTCAGTCGTTGCCCCTACCCAAACCCAGGAACCAGATCCGCGCCCATCGTCTGTTGGATCTGAGCCACGCCATTGCCAATCCGTGCACGCCCGTATAGATTTGAGTCGTGCCCCAGCTGCCACGCGAGCCGTAATCCTACCCGAGCCGTTTTCAAAGCCTTAGCCGAGCTACCTATGGTTTGCAAGCCATTTGAGCCACCTAACCTTTTGTTGGTCTTTTTCCACCTATTTTGGTAAGTTTTGTTTGGATTTTGGTTGTTTACCAACAAAGATCAATTTTAGACCTTAAATAATTTAATTATGGATTTAATTGAATTATTTTCTTGATAGGTGAATTGGGGGTTGAACCGAGGAATTTTCCTAAACCAAGGATAAATTTGGAAATTATCTTCAACTTTGGGTAAGTTGAGATAATTGGAATTGGACCCTAGGCAATTAGTAATTTGTTTATTAATTTTAGTTATTGGGTTCATTTCTGCTTAGGGCTTGACTGTTTGGGAGCTTGATCGTGACCGTTAGGATATTTTTGCTGTGAACTAATCTCCAAGTAAAAGATTCTACTACTAGACCCTAGAGCTTAATTTAAAGACCGCACGCATGTATGGTTATGTATCGATGGTGGCTAGCTACATAACTTGAGATTACAGATAGGGACTGATATTGTGAATATTTTTGCTGGTTGACTTTGTGGTTTGAGCTGATAATGCATTGATGTTATCACCTACGATTTAATGACACGGTATTATGGTTGGGTATGATATGTTGTGATATGATTTGATGATATGTTATGTGCATGCCATGGATAAGGTGTATGTTAACTTTACCTATTAGAATCGTACCAACATGAGTGTCCTTCGGGATCACCACTCTTTTTTATGACTGTATTGTCCGATGGGATCACCAGTCTGACATTGACATTGACGTAGACATGATTTGAGAGATCCGACGGGATCGCTCACGCTTATGACTGCTTAGTCCGACGGGACCACCAGTCTGACATTGACATTGACATAGACATGATTTGAGTGATTCGACGGGATCACTCACAGCCCGACCGTCTTAGGTGTTCTTTAGGGTTCACCAAAGACCAACTTGTTTCTACGGGATCACAGATTACACGTGTTTGGGGACGTGCCAGTTTAGGGGTACTACTCTTCAGAACTCTAATAGGAAGTTAGCAGACACCTAGCAGGACTAGTAGTGAGTCTCTTACTGAGTATGTTTTTATACTCACTCTTTTTGTTTCTATTTTTTAGGCAAAGGCAAGCTGGCGAATGACCAAAAGTGACCGTGATGAGCCATAGGGACACGTTTGCTTCCGCTTATGTCATGTGTCAGATTTCAGTGTTCTTACTTCCTGTCATTTTATTTTTGGTTTTATTTATTTTCTTGTTTTCCCTTTAAAACTAGTAGGGCTCGAGATAGGATTTTGTTTAAATTTATTTCAATACACTTTATTTATAAATTTATTAACAATTTGCAATTTTGTTTTATTATTTATTTAATTTAAATAAATTTTACTTATTTTCTTTAAAAGTAAGTCCTCAACTTAGTATAAGAGGTGAGTCCTTACAAAAGGTGAGTAAGATGATTAAAGTAGACTTAATTTCAAAAGGAGTCGAAGTGTTAGGTATAATGATACACTGTGGTATTTGGTCGACGTTCGGTTCATAGATGTTACCTCCCGCCCTAAATACCACTTTATGTGACTATATGGAGGCGTGCCGCCTAGACATCCATCACATATCTCCCTACGAGATATCTAAAGTTATTGTATTCCCTTAAAGGTTTTTTGAAAAATTATCGCTCACTAAGTCCATTTGATTTACATTTTCTGTTTTTCCTCCTTAGGTTGTCAAGCATTGAAGCCAAGTAAAAGATGGATCTCAGGAGTAAAAGCTAAGTAAAGGAGGGAAGGCAGGGTGGTTATGTAAACTTTTGCGGTGTGAGACTAGCGTCGTCCTACCTCGCGTTTAAGTAGTCATTTGGTAAGCACATCGCTCCTTAACGCCCAAAACTTAGTTTAACAGGAAGGAGAGTGCACACCTAGGTTGGTGCGGCCAATCTCAGAGAGAAAAAGAGTCAAAGAGTTGACGTAGAGAAAGGAAGCCCTGAAGGTTGTCTTCTAAGTTGGGGTTGTTGGGCGACCGAGGTAAAGAAGAAAAGGAGAACTTTACACCTTTAGAAACCCCGCCTCAAAGAAGCATGTGAAGTGGCAAAGAAAAAAAGGAGTCTTATACTCCTAAATACCTTAATGCGAAGAGAAGCACCATGGTAGAAGAAGAACAACGTGTAAAACTTGCTTTTTTTTCCATACTTGGATTAAAAAAGGATTGAACTTGTTATTTATGAACTCTATGTATAGTGTTAATCTAATAAAAAGAAGTAGTTTATTTATTTCGCTTCGTTGTCTTTTGTGCTTATCACTTATAAGCTAAAAGTTGTTTAGAACTAAGGATTAAGTATTAGGTGACGAAGATAAGTTTAAGAGTTCTCTTCCACTGTAAAAAGTTAAGGACTCCAAAGTTCAAATAAAAAACAGTCTGAAGAGACAAGTGAAAAGGAGTTGTTCCGCTCACTAGGCGTTTGACGCGTCATCTCGTAGAGAGGTATGCGAAGGATGTCTAGGCGACACATCCCTATCTGATTGTGTGAAGTGACAGTTGGGACGGGGTGTGACATATCTTAAAGATATCATGTTGGGTTCTAATTATGCGACTAATAATTGGCCTTGAAGTTAGAGTTATGCGATAAAAGATGCAAACGTTACATATGCGTTGCTACACATGCATGATGATCAATGTGTAGTACAAGTTTTTCTCACACTTGCGTAAGTGTAAGCAAAGAAAGATGTTTCTTGGGTAAGTTAGTCCCGAACATAGAGAATTTCTATAAAAGAAACTTAGCTATAAAACCTACTTCTCAACCAAGCGATATAAATTCTATACAATATAAGTATAAAACTACACTAATCTACTTATTTAGATAACGGATCTGTAGAGAGGACGGAATGGGATGATTATGGAATGCGAACTAAATTGTATTAAAAAGAATGAAGAAATGTCTTTGTGTTATAGGCAATTTAAATGTGAGATATGGCTTAATGCGATATAAATCACTTGACCATCTTATATTTAATACGAGCAATCACTCGGCACCTAAACACCACACTTATTCTCCTTTCTGGACATAAATGGTAAAGATAAATAAAGAAAAATATATTTTCATTTCACTACTTATAAGCTTCACATTTACCTCTCTATTTAAGGCGAGGAACTTGACGCCTAAACACCACACTTGTTCTCCTTTTGGGACATAAATGATTGGAGGCAAAACACTAGAACGAAGTTTGTTTCCAAACTCCCTTGTATGCATGTTTAGCTAGGTCTTTACCACTTACTCTCTCAAACAGTTGGCGACAAGTGCTGGCCAATCAAAAAGTTAGCCTTAGACTAAACACAATGACTCTTATATCTAACGAACCCTTATCAGGCACATAATACATAGTTAAACTACTTATAACACTTTTACAAGATGAATAGAAAAAAATTAAAAGAGAAACGGTGGATAAACATGTATTGTATTAATAAATGTAGGTCTCTCAGCCATGAAATTAACAACGTTCATAAAATTCATTCAAAAGAAACAAAATGGAAAGTAAAGAAATGTACCGAGCTGTAGACTGCATTGACCTACATTTCTTGGCTCTTTTACAAGTTAAAAAAAATGATGGGTGGAGCTTCTCTCTTTAATCTCTCTCTAAGCTGTCACTCAAACATTGACTGGAGAAAGGATGGAGGAAGAAAACTACTACAAATGTCAAAGGGCTCTAAAACTCACCTTTTCACCGGCCTCCTTAAGGGATGACCTCCTCTGTTTGGTATCTTGTTCAAGGTGGACTTGGTGTCTTTTATAGGCATACTTTAGGCAAAAAGTTAATTGCTCATACTACGCATCCGTCTTTGCTATGTTATGCATTTGTCCTTGACTACAAATGCCAGCACATAAAATAGCCATTTCTTGTCACATCAGCCTCAATTACCACTCTTGTTTCTTAGCAAATCATCTCACGCAATGTTGTATTGGCATCTCACCTTTCGACTTGCCAGATAGCTTTATTGCTGAGATACCTTTCGACTTCATTTCTTCTTTTCACCAACCTTCATAGAAGAACACTTGAAAGAATAGTTAATCAGGCGCGATGACTTATGTAAGGTGCATTCTCTTGATATTATAGCTTTGCAATAGAAGCTACACACTTTGATCATTTATCTCACGTTTTATCTCCATTACTTTGCATAAAAGGCCATGATAACTTGTATTTTTACAAGTTATCAGCATCTCAAGAAGCTATCTATGTGTGATTTTGTGTTTTGTTCTATCTTGCTCATGATGATCAAGTATTATGTTGGAGTGATGATAACTTATGAAATATGCTATCTCTTTCTGCTTAATTCGAGCTCATTCCATTATTTTACGATCTTAATTGATGGTGCAACAAGTTTTGACCAATTCATTGGTGTAAATTTGTGATTAAGCTCTCTTGAAGTGTATTTGGACCAATATAGAGTTAAAAGACATCAACAATTTCAACTCGATGCACCACGATGCCTCATTAGAGTGTTGTGAGGCTCCAAACTTTTGCCGCGCAAGATTTTTCTTCAGCACTGTGGTGCTGCCCTAAATAACCTTTTCTATAAAAGAGTTGTTCTGCTGCTAACTCGAAACCTAATTCAATTCTTGTCGATTTTAACATTGTTTCGCTCTATTTTCTACTCTACTTCATGTTGTTTTCATTCTTGAACATCTCCTTATCATCCAACATGTGAATGAGAGGCCAAGGTACTATTTTCTGGCTATTGGGTTTTTTAGTTTCTCTCTTTGTCCTATAAGTTTGTGAGGGCTTAAACAGGGTAGTATGTAATCTTTGGTTTAATTCTATTTTTCTTAATGAAGTTTGGTTATATGTTTACACACATGGAAAATATACAACTCTTGCTTTGTATAAAATCCTTAACTCATGACAATTAGATAGGATTTAGTTAGAATGAATAGGTTAGATTATCATGTAAATCTATATATAAATTAATGCATATTGATTCTAACCAACCAAGAATTGAACATATTTAATGTCAATTAGATACCAGGAAATTAGGTACTGCACCAAGGACTTAACGAAAATTGGGAAATTTGATATTCCATTCTATTGGGTTCGAACAATTAAAATGTTAGGATATTTTAATTGGTATACACTAGTAGAAAAAGGGCCTACAATGACAGTTAAATGCTGTCATTAAAGGTTTTCGTGACAGTTTTTTGTATGCGAGAGTCGTGGAAAGTATTTTATGACAGTTGTAAAAACTGTCACGAAATGCGATTTTCCTGACATATAATAAATGTCACGAATGAAATATTTTATGACAGATTATAATTGTCATTATTTAGTTACGATGACGGTTAATAACTATCATAGTTTACATTTTATGATAGGTTGTAGCTATCATTATTTATTTTCGATGACAATTAATAACTATCATTATTTATATTTTATAACAAAGGATAACTGTCATAGTTTACATTTTATGACAGAGGATAATTGTCATTGTTAATATTATATGACTGATATTAAATGTCATTATCTATGATTTATGACACTTTTAACTGTCATTATTTAACTTACCATGAATTTAATTAAATGTCAATAAAACTTTTTCGATGACAATTTTATTTTTCAATTTAAATGTCATATTTGTGTTTTTAGTCACTGTTTTCAATAGCCCTCTTTCTTATTGAATCCTGTATTTCTTGTCGCCTGCCATTACACATACCATTACAGACAAATACAATCACATATGGAAAAATGGTGAACGCTTTAATAGAAAGAAACACACTTTGTAATATTGCTTTAATTGTTGTTACAAATGTGTTTTGGTACGAACAAACTATTTAAATAACTACATTTAAACAAAAAAAATTCCTACCAAACCTACAAAAAAGCCTATACATCAATGAATTGGCATAAATATGGCTTCATTACTCCAATAGATTGTGGCAAAACCTAATAGGATAAGAAAAGAAAAAAAAAATGATTGAACAACACAACACATTCACCCACATAAACACATCACATTCACTTCAAGAATAATAATTTATAAGCTTAGCTAAATTCATCCTACAAACTAAGCTAAATTACATACACACTTCATGATCAACAACACACTTCAACAACACTTCATGATCAACAACACACTTCAATAACATAGAGCACTACACACTTCAAGAATAATAACTTCTAAGCTTAGCTAAATTCAGCCCACAAACTTAGGTAAATTACAATCACACTTCAGCAACATTTCATGATCAACAACACACTTCAACAACACTTTATGATCAACAATACACTTCAACAACATAGAGCACATACACACTTCAAGAATAATAACTTCTCAGCTTAGCTAAATTCAGCCCACAAACTAAGCTAAATTACATACACACTTCAACAACACTTCATGATCAACAACATACATAGCTAAATTACATATACACTTCAATAACACATAAGGGGCAAACACCAAATTAAGCCCACAAACTTACCTAAATTACATACACACTTCAAGAACACATAATCGCAAACACCAAATTCAGCCTACATACTTAACAAAACTCAAAGCTAAAACACCTACAAGCATATCGATGGCTAAAAGTAAAAAAATTGATCGAACAATGCACTAGCACAAAGTACAAAAGGAGAGAAAACCAACTTTTTGAATGAAAATGGATTATGAAGCGCTGGGATTTGAAGTAGAAGGCTGAGAACAACTTTTTGTGCCTGACAAGTAAAACACAATGTCTCATCTTAGCAAAAAGTGTATTCAAGTTACAGATACTAAATCAATGGAGATAATTTGATGAACTTTAAAAACTGCATTTTAGTAATTTCTAAGATAATCTTACCTCATTGATATTGAACATGGCAGCTGTATTTTCCTCCAGCATTGTATTTTCCATGGTAGCTCGAACACAAAAAAGTGGTTCTAAATGAGTTTCATTCACAAAAAAGTATATATGCTGCTAGTTTTATAACCGTTATGCTTACTATCTGTATGATAGAAGTACTTCTTGACAATATGATGTCACACATGAACCGCATCACGTAATAACTGCATTCTACTACTTCAGAAATGCAAGTGAAGGAGCTCAACACATGAAAACGAAGAAGCTCAACGATTACGATACTCTTATCCAGAAATGCAAGCGAAAGAGCTCAACGATTACAATATGAAATATCCAAAAAGGTAAACGAAGGAACTCAACAATCGGAAGTGTAAATGAAGGAGCTCAACAATTACAATATGAAATAGCAAAAAAGGTAAACGAAGGAACTCAATGATCAGAAGTGTAAATGAAGGAGCTCAACGATTACAATATGAAATAGCCAAAAAGGTAAATGAAAGAACTCAACGATCGGAAGTGTAAACGAAGGAGCTCAACGATTACAATATGAAATAGCAAAAAAGGTAAATGAAGGAACTCAACGATCGGAAGTGTAAACGAAGGAGCTCAACGATTACAATATGAAATAGCCAAAAAGGTAAACGAAGGAACTCAACAATCGGAATTGTAAACGAAGGAGCTCAACGATTACAATATGAAATAGCCAAAAAGGTAAAGGAAGGAACTCAACGATCGGAAGTGTAAACGAAGGAGCTCAATGATTACAATTTGAAATATCCAAAAAGGTAAACGAAGGAACTCAACGATCGGAAGTGTAAACGATGGAGCTCAATGATTACAATATGAAATAGCCAAAAAGGTAAACGAAGGAACTCAACGATCGGAATTGTAAATGAAGGAGCTCAACGATTACAATATCAATTAGCCAAAAAGATAAACGAAGGAACTCAACGATCGGAAGTGTAAACGAAGGAGCTCAACGATTACAATATGAAATAGCCAAAAAGGTAAAGGAAGGAACTCAACGATCGGAAGTGTAAACGAAGGAGCTCAATGATTACAATTTGAAATATCCAAAAAGGTAAACGAAGGAACTCAACGATCGGAAGTGTAAACGATGGAGCTCAATGATTACAATATGAAATAGCCAAAATGGTAAACGAAGGAACTCAACGATCGGAATTGTAAATGAAGGAGCTCAACGATTACAATATCAAATAGCCAAAAAGATAAACGAAGGAACTCAACGATCGGAAGTGTAAACGAAGGAGCTCAACGATTACAATATGAAATAGCAAAAAAGGTAAACGAAGGAACTCAACGATCGAAAGTGTAAACGAAGGAGCTCAACGATTACAATATGAAATAGCCAAAAAGGTAAACGAAGGAACTCAACCATCGGAATTGTAAACGAAGGAGCTCAACGATTACAATATGAAATAGCCAAAAAGGTACACGAAGGAACTTAACGATTGGAATTGTAAATGAAGGAGCTCATCGATTACAATATGAAATATCCAAAAAGGTAAACGAAGGAACTCAACGATCAGCAATGTAAATGAAGGAGCTCAACGATTACAATATGTAATTCATAAACGAAAAAGACTATCACTGAAGACTCTCTCTCTAGAGCTATAGTGCCCACTACTTCATCAAAATTTTCCTCCCCTTATCCTTCTCTCCTCTACCTATTTATAACCTTCAGATGGTCCCCCCTTGTAACAAACAATTCTAACAGAAATGTGGTCCCCCTATACAACCGACTTCCACCAATTCTTTATTGTTTTCTATCCCTCCTTTGGTATTGATGATTAATTGGGGGTCTAACACATTACAAAGACATTGAAAGAAGATAAATTTCAAATAAACGTATAAAGAGTAACACTATAATAACATATATTACATTATGTACACATCAAGGCAAGCGGTAGCTATTTGTCCCTTACGATCCATTTTAGCTTGTTTCCAAACTATGGATCGATCAATTTGATTCGATGACGATGCTTTCTATTTATAGTTAAAACACGAAACGAACGTTAAAGAATGTGGCAAAAGAGTAACTCTAACACAATAAGATATTTAGAATTACATATAATTCTTCAACAACTTAAAGAAAATTAGCTTACCAACTCCTCCGTAAGATTTGCATACCCCTTCCTAAAGGTTCTGTGGTTGTACTTATGTTTCTTCTGCTTCTCCTTCCCATTTTCACTCTTTTTCTTTACATTTCATTATACAAACTTAATCAATTAGCATATGAAGCTTATAAAATTACAATTCAAATTTAAAGAAGGATCGGAAGCGTTATACTTACTTTGAAGTCTTCCTTCAACCAAGATGCAACAAACTCGGTCCAAGACTCTGCTAGTTGAAGCAAACCATGTTTTATTTCCAGTAATCCCATTTTTGATAAAATTTCAATGAAGAACAAGTCGATGAGAATAGAGAAGCTTTTATGAAAACTACAAGCATCACATGATCAGTGATCCAAACAAAAAAAAAAATCATAAGTATGACACATATGAGAAGTAAATGTCAGAATTCATTTTCTAAATTAACAAATGAAAAGGTCTATAAACAGAATTCAATTTCCTTAAAGCAGATCTTATGTGACCATCATTGTCTTTTAAAGTATTAAGAAATTTCAAAGCAAACCCCAACAATGATAAGAATAATGTGAATCGAATATAGATGTTGTTCTTTATACTCTCATTTTAAGTATTCACAAAAAATAAATTGATTCATTGGATGACTTAACGTATGGCGTGGCGAATAGCTTAGTATGATATCGTACATATGAAACTTTCAACAGTAAACTACTACAGATACAAAAGTTATATACATATACGATCATTTATACCTTAGATGCCATATGATGTAATGTTTCGAAAGCTTGGAAGCGGACAAAAACTGAATCATCATTCAACATATTAATCAATAAGCTTAAGGCCTCACCAGCAGATTTAGTTGATAGGATGATGAAATTAAACAAAGCATCACATTCAGACAACGACAATACAAAACGAAGACTAATTCATAGCAGCATGAGCATGCCTAATTTACTTGCTTTAAATTAATGTTATTAAACTTTCACACTAAATAAGTTTGTGGTGGTGATTTCATTTATTTATTTATTTATATTGGAAGAAGAGGGAGGTTGTGTAAAGATGCATAGCTACCTTAAGATTATATAAAAAAGGTAACAGAACTCACATGAATTTCAACAATTTCCTTGTTTACTATAAGGCACAAATGGAGGAGAAAGGCTCGAAAAATGGAAGAGATAATTATATGGAAGATGGAACTCGCGAAATGCAGGCAGATCACACTCACTCTTCCCTATACTTTCTACATAGGAAAAAATAACACGAGACATAAGTATTAGAATTCCCAAGAAGCTATAACAGACATAAAATTATTACCATTATTTGGAACAAAAGCAACTGACTTGGTTTCCTCTGAAGCAACACAATATGAGAACTTCTATCACTCGCAACCCATCCTGATTACCAGATTTAATTACAGATGCAATGATTCCAGAGTTTTAGATCATACAGTTGCACTGAGAGAACCTGCTATTAAACTTAAAACCCATTGCAAAATTAGAAATGGACATAGCATAGCATGACAATCAGTCAAAGAAACAAACAACTATAACTAAAATTTTTATATCCTTGAAAATTTGAAGGTTTAGACAAATGGATTATCATTCCTTGAACTATCATAGAGTAAAGTCAGACAAATAAAATTACTAAGTCAGTTTAATTGGACTAATAACTTTTGACAAAGCAGCTGCCACAAATGGTTGAATAACAAGAGTTTACTAAGAAGTGAAATCGTAATTTTTTCATAGGAGATGCTTCATCATCTCTATATAACGAGTCATCGAGGACATAGATGCGACTGGGGTGCTTTAATGCTATTGCATCTTGTTCTACCGTCGACCCATCTTCACTACTAGTCACCATTGCTAACTGATCAAGCAAAAATATTACTTAGTGATGAGCATTTAAATGATGAATGAAAAGAAAACCAACACAAGAATACATTTTTAACTGAGCAACGTGTTAAAAGTTCAACAGTCTCTTATATTTTCCTTCTCCGCCACCGTCAGCAGCAACTTTGTAGTAACTGATGGGATGAGATGGAACTGAGATTTGTTGTCGGCGGCAGAAATGTCAGCAACAACGAATTGATGTGGAGGATCTTCATATTATGAATGTTGGTGTTTGGATTTTGAGAGAAGTTGAAGGGAATCAAGTTTACCAGATTTGAGCCTTCGTCATATATACATTAGCTTTGTGGGTCATCAGCTCTGTGGGTCGCCGTCTAATTGAGAAATCGAGTAAGGGCCGACCAAAATGTCGTGGGTCGACATCGATGAGAAACCGAGTAGTGTGATCGAGATGTGCTTTATTTCTGGGCTTCGTGGTTTGTTGTCATGAGAAGTGTGGCCAGTCGGTAGAGGTTGAGATGGAGAGGATTGAGATTGGGGTTTTTGGAGCCTTTCGTGGAGATGTAGAGAGAAAGAAGATAAGAAAATATATAATTAATAAAGTATTTTATTAATTATATTTAATGACAGTTAAAATTTATCATAGATTGATGACAGTTAAAAACTGTCATAAATTCTTCAAATCCAAAAAATTCTGCCTTTTCCTACAAAAAACGCGTATTTTGACCTTTTATGACAGATTTTTCTTCCCTCCTTTTAATTTTGGATGGAATGAACTGTCATAGTAGATACCTTTTCTTGTAGTGGTAGTTCCGATTAAATTGGTTGGGTGAAGTGGATGTAATTAAGTAAAGATAGTTTGATGATGAATTCTTTGGATAAGGGAGAAATTGAATGAGCCAAGCTATCACTACAAGAAAATGGGCTTTTAATTACTTTGGAAGATAGCCCTTTTACCATAGGCTATTGAAAAGAAAAACGGGGGGGGGGGGGGGGGGGGGGGGGGAGGAAGGAAATCTCGTTCGAAAAAAAAAGAAAAAGAGGGAAAAAATGGGCAATGGGCGTTTCTTTTCTTTTTTGCAAGCGTGCGCCGAACGAAAGGGGTCAGAAGAACGAAAAACCCTCGTCCCTAGCTCTCACGATCTCCATTCGATCGTCTCTCTACTACTGACGATCTTTCAACCAACAACGGCCATTCAACCAAAAAACAGAGTGAAAAATCCCTCTCACTCTCGACGGTGAAAAGGACGAGGTTATAGAAATTAGGAAAAAGAAAAAAAATCCTTTTCATTTCTTCATATCCCTCTCCTATGCAGCTGCCAAGCCTACCCTGGTTGCAAACCTCTTCGCCGGCAACCGCATAACACGAGCGACGACCGACGAGTCTTTACTACAATGGATTTCAACAACCTCATACCCTGTCAGCTTTTGTGTTGATGGCAGTACCCAAGAAACCCAAACGAGGTGATTGCGTTAGCTTCATGGGTGTACGGTTTTTTACGGTATCAACAATGGTTTTTTTTTGCTAATTTTGAAGTATTCGGTTAAGGTTCTTTTAAGTATTAATATATTTCAAACCCTTTTGGACTTGAATTAAAGTATGTTTGATTATTCTTTAACACGCCGAAGCTATATTTTTGTAGTATTAGACGGATTTGAAGTGGTTGATTAAAGTTTATGGTGGATTTTAAGTAAAAATAATCATCATGAAGACACGAGTAGTCTCTCGGCGTCTCTTAGTATTGATTAAAGTTTTATAGCAGAGTTCTAATACCCATACATTGTTTCTATTGTTTAGGCTTATATGTTGTTGATGCTTTGTTCAAGGTTTTGGATTTTGGATTGAGAACAATAAGTTTTCCATACAAGTAAGCAATGTAACGCCCCAAAATTTAGGTAATTTATTTGCAATTATCTTAAGATTAGTTTTTGAAAATTTTATTGAGGTGTTATTTTCATTCAATTGTCGAAATATTTGATTTGTGGAGATTGAAATTTATTAGATATTTTGAAAAATATCTAATTGTTTAAATTTTGAATTTATGAATAAATTTGCTTGTTTTAAGAGATTTGTGTTTGAGGGAAATTAGATTAATTATATATATGATTATGTAATTAATTAAATTTAAAGTTGAAATAATTATATTATGTAGATAATATAATTATTGATATTTATTTTAGGAAAGATTGGTTGAAGAGAGAAGGAGATTTAAGTTTAAAAAGTAGATTTGATGGGTTTAAATGAAGAGAGAGAAGGAGTTGTTTTATTTGGAATAAAATAAGAAAAAGATAAAAGAAGAGTAATAATAGTTATATTATTATTATTTTCTTTAAATAAGCTCCTTGGAAAATGTGGCACTATTCACCATCTTCTTTACAAACCCTAAAGTGAAAACCCTAACCATCACTTAATCTATTGCGACCACCATTTTTTTCCTGTTCAACAGCCACCGAAATAATCCATCGGTCGCCACATCTTTTCTATCACAGCCACCTCATCAGCCGTCCATCTCCGTCTCTGTTCGACAGCCAGTCGCCTTTCGCCGTATCGTCCCGCCGAGCAGCAACCATTGACAAATCGTCAGTGGTCGTCGTCGTCGAAGTCAGCCAACGAGTCGCTCCCAGCCAAGTTGCCACCCAAGCAGTCCATCGTGAGCCAACTCGAGCCGTACGCAACTCGAGTCGTAAGCCACTTCCTCGCGTCGAGCCGCCACCAGCCGCAACCCTCTTCAGGACTCGCGCAACCTTATTGAGCTGCCCTTGCGCATGCGAGCCGCCTGCCTAGTCGATTTCCCTCCTTCAGTCGAGTCGCCTAGCCAAGTAGCTAATATGTGTAATGTGTTTATGACTTATGATGATTGGTAGTCATGGCTAGTCTATGCTTGTGAGGACAGTTAGTTGTGACTGAGTGATGACGGTTGATGTTGATGTTATGCATGAATTATTAATCTCATGATTAAGAATGTTATGGTTAATTATTCATGCCATGATTATGTTGATATATTATGCTACATGCTATGGTTAGGTCATACTGTTAACTTTATCTATTAGAGTCGTACCCACATGGGTGTCCCTCGGGATCACTACCTTTTATGATTGTGTAGTCCGACGGGATCACTAATCCAGTATGAGATGATATGTTACGAGTGAATCGACGGGGAGAAACACTAAGAAAATCACTAAAGACAAGTTTGTCCTTGGTGTTCCTTGTGTTCACCGAAGACCAGAGATGTTCCTACAGGATCACGTATTGCACGTGTTCGAGAACATGCCAATTAGTGGTACCACTTTACAGGACTCTAATATGAAGTTAACAGTCACCTATCACTGATCTCAGCTTAATTAGTATAAAAAGTTGAGTCATTATAAATAGTTTCTACATCCCTTTCAAAATATAAAATTGATAAAATTATGTTTTCAAAAATGTTGGAAGTATGTTGTGAACATTTGAAAGTATGTTTGTATGATTTGAGGATTGATCAAAATTGTTTTGTTTATTTCTAATGGTTTTTGCTAAACGAAAGCATACGACTATTTCGACCGACATTTTTGGAAGCATTTTGAAATTGAAATTATGTTTTAGTTAAGGCACTTATAAAATTTTGAATGGTTAGATTTGATGAATTTTCAATTGAAATTTCTAATTAAAACTACATTCTTTGTTTCAAATGCTTGTTTAAGATTTTTGATTGATGCGAAATGGTTATTCGGATATGCTAAGATTTTGTTTTGAAAATTGTTTGCTTATATTTTGTATTCACAGTAAATTGACTGATTGAAACGTACGTGAGAAGACACATTTTGTGGTTTGGCATTCCTTTGGAATGAAGAATCATGTGTGTTGCAGTCATGTAACCTCACATATAAGTAATTGAATGTTTTGGTCGATTGCCAATGAACTTCTCTAAGTGAATGATTGAATGACTGGTGTACTAATGAGTGACCACATATGTTTCATTTATGCATCTTTTCCACATAAATTGATTGATTGAAAATTTTATCTTATCGAAAGTATTGAAAGTCTTGAAATATTAATATTTGTTGTTTCGTCCTTTAAAACCACAAATATTTGTTGTTTTAAAGGCTGAAAGTTTTGTTTGTTTAAAGTTTGCACAAGTTTATTCGAATGTTTTGGTTTGATTGGCACTACTATATGAAAGTTTTAGATTGAGACACTTAGTTTAAAAGCTTATTTGATTGAAGGATGTTATCAACTTATTCTAAAAGACTTAACAGATTGCGAGAAATGCCAAAGAAGGCAAAGAATATTTTTTGGTGGCCATTCACCCAGCATAAACTTGTGGCAGATGAAGCTATTACAGTAATTGATTCTCGCTGTGGTGAGACTTCACTGTTTTCAAGGTGCAACTCGGAATTTTTATTACTAAATGATGTAGTTGCATGTGTTTCAGCTTATAGTTTTACCCAGAGTTTCTCTTTTTGGTGTAAATCTTTATCTGCGCTATAAAGCCGTAGTTTCTCTTTACTTGGGGAACATCTTTTGTGTTCCCTATATCATGGAAGTCTTTTGTATACCTTGAATATTTTCATTCTATCTCTAAAATTGGTTCTTATGCAAAAAAAGCTTTGGCTAGTCTCATCTTTAATCGAAATGATCATTATGGGAAAAGAAACCTATCCAGCACAACAATGATATCCTTTTAAGAAGGTTTTATTTATTCATCAGACAAATACTTTAATTCCCGTTTCCTTATATCCTTCTTTTTGTTCTTTTTTTTTTCACAACTATGAATGTTGATAGAGTTTGTGGGGGTGTATGTAAGTAGTTACCTAGTTTGTATGTCGTAATAGGAATTATGGTTTCAAATACATTGAATCAGGAAGAGTTTGGAGGTAACTCTTGAATGATGTTATGAGTCAACTGCCTAACTCCACGATATTTGGTTATTCGAAAACTCATCAAATTTTAGTATTTTAGGAGGTGACCATCATAGAGTTTAAACTCATTTTTTTCCAAGTCCATTTTGTTAGAGGAATATCGGTGTTTCATTGATGATTCATTGATAATAATGACAGATTACAGCCCTATATATAACCATATTAAAACACACTAAAGGAAAGAATATACAAGAATAATATAATATTTCCTAAGAATAATATTTCCTAAAAATACTCTAATTATGTCAATATCCTCCCTCAAACTCAAGGTTATCACAAACTTGAGTTTGTTAGAAAAACTTACTAAACAAATCAGTAAATCTAGGATATCAAGAACCCACGAAGAAGAAAAACACAAGGAACTTCTAGGTTGGAGACAGATCCCACAAAGAACGAAGAACTTCTGGGATGGAGATAGATCCCACGAAGAACTTATGGGATGGAGACATAGATCCTCGATCTATAACAGAACCTACGAAGAACATACCGAACTTCTGGGTCGGAGAAATAACTACTGATTTGAAAACAGAATAAATAAATAAATAAATATATATATATATATATATATATATATATATATTTATTTAAGTAATTTTATGAACTGAATCATGGGTTTTAATGATGGAATTGGATTCAAAGATCGAGATAGCGTATATATTTAAGTAATTTTATGAACTGAATCATGGGTTTTAATGATGGAATTGGATTCAAAGATCGAGATAGCGAAGAAAAGGATCGAGATAAAGACGGAGTGTTATAATGTTGAGGAGGGAACGTCAGTGGAGAGTAGCCAAACCCTAAATGCAAACATGAAGCATAAACAAGTAATGGGATTTGATCCTGAAGAGGAAAGAGGGTGGTGAGGATATTCCGGCTGTTCCACGACGACTTGGAATTGACGGCTTGGATCGGAGATCTGAACGGAGGTGGGGCGGAGCGGATTTGAAGGGCGGCGACGGCGGCTGATGCGAGAAGCTTCGTGAAGCTGACGTGGGTTGCAAAGGAACGGGCGAAGAATGGCAGATCCGAAGGCAGCGGCAGCGGCGGCTGAAGTTGGGGGCGGCAACGGACGTGGGTCGCAAGCGACTGGCGGCGGATGGATTTCTAGGGAATTGTGGGGGCGGATTTTTTTTTTTTTTTTTTTAAAGTAAAAACAAAGAGTGAAAGTGGGAGATTTACATTTGGGTCTGCTGGGTCTACCTCCGTCTATGGCTAGTCATTGACGATAGACGGAGGTAGAGATCAAACACGAAAATAGAGATCGACTAAAACCTAAAGCTCTGATACCATGTTAGAGGAATATCGGTGTTTCATTGATGATTCATTGATAATAATGACAGATTACAACCATATATATAACCATATTAAAACACACTAAAGGAAAGAATATACAAGAATAATATAATATTTCCTAAGAATAATATTTCCTAAAAATACTCTAATTATGTCAATACATTTCAACTCCAAGTCCGTTTCAACTCAAGATGGTTAAATTTCTAAGTTACTTTTCACTGGTCTTTCCTATTATAGATTCATAATGTCCTTTAAGACATTTTTGTTAAAATTAGCCCCCTTTCGTATCTTTTACCATAATCCTGAAATGGTAAATACCATGCTTCTTTTACGATCTTATGTTATATTTATTTTTTTTGTAGATTTCTTTGTTTTACCTCCCCATGATTTTGCTTTAACACATCTTTTGTTTAGGTGTTTTCAGACTAAGCTAGCAAGTGATATGGGTTATGCTGTTGAAAGATTTGGGCATGTGATGTTTCAAGAGAATGTGTATGAACCAGCTTAGGAATGTGCAGAGCTTTTGCTTGTTGGTGTTGGAAAAGGTTGTTAACTCTTTATTTTAACCTACTTTTCCATACTGCCATGTAATGTATTTATTGAATTCTGCACACATATTTCTCCATGTTCCATATACACCAATTATATATTAGGTTTTTCAGACTCCTAGTACTCCTCAACATAAAATTTGATTCACTTATTTGTCAAGCACTCATAATCGAATAGTTGGCCATGGGATTCATATAAGATTAATCAGTTGTGTAGTTCAAATATTTTACGATCTCCTTAGTCAGGATAAACTCAGTTACAGGTGGAATACACTAATAAACTTGTGTAGTAAGACCATGCAAGTAATACCGAAATACATTACATTCTCTGTTTAATTGACAAGGTAGATTATGGAAAAATAATGAGATAGAAAAAGGGGTGTTTATTGCAATAATAGACCATTGAGAAGACATCTGTTACTGATATTGTTATGAGTAGACTACTTCCCAGTCAACTAGAGGAAGAGCAAGAAGATTTGTATAGAATATGATTAAAACTAAATGACGATCATAACCTCCCTTTTCTACCAAGGAAAACTTCCTCTACAATCAAGGAACTTTTGCACCAAGAGCAACCTTCTTTAGAAGAAGTCTTTCCTCAACAACTAACTTGCACCCAAATGAAAAATGTAGTTCAATGTTTTACACAAAGGTTATCTTGGCAATAGAGGGTGAAAGTGGGCCCATCCTGATGCTTTTGAGCATGCTAGTAGATGTCCTAACACAATAATGATGGCAGCATAGTCACTTACTGCCTAAGTGTACTTGCCATATATGTTGTACCCATTAGAGGTAGTTTATGTAACCATTATTGATTAAGCACCTAACTAACTGTAAAGCCAAATTTGAACTTTCCATGACCAATTTTATCTTAACATCGCAGATGAATTGAGCATAATTAGAAGTACATTGACATTTGTGTTGATTGTACGTCTTATGATGTCTTTGATTGGATCTCTTCTCAGCATACTTGTGGTAAGTGCTTCTGGATTAGATTGTAATCTCATTTTTACAATGCTCTTCGTTTTAGCTCATAGCTAATTGCACCCAATGGTTGTTAATTAATACGTTAGATTTTAATTGGTCGCCTTGTGGAGTTCTTAGCTATTAAATTGTTGGTTAGGTTTCATTAAATGTAGTAAAAAACCATATATATTTTTCATTTTTTTAATTATTAAATAATTAGGAAGTTGAACTTTTTTCTTTATGATATATAGTTAAATTTATTTTTACCTATAAGTCTATGGTTTTAGGTCCAAGAAGTCATGTGTCATCTTCAATGTTGTTTCTTTCTCAATTAATATTTCTCTACTCAGAAGCTTAAGTTTCTTTACAACCATTGTTTTCCACCATTGATCAACCTCGATCTCTCTTTTTTTCCTTCTTCTTCTCCTTGTTTGCTTCATTTTCTTCATTATTTTAGCTTGTCTAGCTTGTGACAACCTATCTCTAGCACTAAACTAAAACGCAAGAAAAGAAGGAAAAATAAAGAAAGAGAATATATAGCTAAAAAAGAGAAATCGTAAGGGAGAAAGATAAGGAAAGAGATGGAGAATAGAGAAGGAATGATGGAGAAATAAGGAGATTGAAAAGTGATAAAAAGAAATAGAAAATGAAAAGTAAATAAAAAAAAGATAAAACAAAATAAGGGATTTGTGAAAGAGAAAAAAATAATAATATCCACCCAGAAGAAAACCATTCCATAAAATGAGGATACATATACACTCACTTTCCTTTTTGGTGACTTAACTATAGTAACTTCAAAATTAAATATTTTTTGTTTCAAATAATTTTATGTTGGGTGACCTCTTGAACTTTTTCTTTCTTTGCAAATATTTAAGTCTACGAAGCATGTTAGAGGCTACATGAACGATAAGGATTGAAAAAATTAGATTATTCTGAACTTCTAATAAAAGGTCAATGCTAAGTTTGAAAATAAGCAGATACTAATCCACCTTTTCAAAGTTGCAGCCGTACTCTCTCAAATAATGCATCATTTATTTTTTGGGATAAGGAAAACAGTAAAGAAACCTTCCCTTTATTCACCCTCGATTTCTTTGTTTAGTAAATACTTCAAGTCTTAAGTTTAATTTTGCATTTGAGCATTAAGATCCACTCCATTGAAACTTGGAACCGTGGTCTATAACTTCGACTTTTAGTATCTAACCTAAATTTTTTTCTTAGCTTATGAACTTCAACTTTTAGTATGTGTCCAAAAGATTTTATTGACCAAAGGACTATATATATTTTTGTTAGTTATGTATTCTATAGATTGAATATTATCTATTAGCAGTACGTGAAAAGGTTGACTAACATTATATATTACGCGATCTGTTTATTAAATCATTTTCTATTAATTTGTCTTTCTGGATCATCTGAACATTGCCCTAGTTTGTAAATTGTACTAAGATTTGGAGTATGAGACCTTTTCATCGTGTTGCGGATAAGTTTGTTTTATTTTTACACTTGTGGATTTTTTTTAATGTATGGTATTTCTAGATGCATTGTTTTAAATATGACCAGTTATATGTTTATATTCTTGAACTTCGAATTAAGTATCTAATAAATGTCAAATTGTTATTCGTCAAGAGCATACTAGCTTAGAGACCTTTAAAGATATGGAAAAAAGGGAGGGGGTTATGGAAAAGGAAATATTTAAAGTTCATCAATTCAATGGCTTTAAGATCTGTTTTGTAAGTTTAGCAACTGATTTAGGCATATGTTAGACGTGAGTTCCTATCGGGTTTCAGGGAAATTCAGTTTGTATAAATTCATGAACTTCAGTAGTAACTTTACAGCCTATAACTTGAAGCAAAGTGAATGGAAATATAAATTAATGATATGCAATGAATGGAAATGAATGATATGCTTATATTGCTTAAGTTTTGTTTTGGATGTTAACATTGAATGTATTGTTGTGAATGGAAATGAATGATATGCCATCCTTTTAAAAGTTTGGATGTTAAAAGTTGAAACTTAATTATTCATTTAGTTTTTGTTCATAATGTTTTTGTAGGTTGATGAAAAACCAATTTTACAAAGACCAAAAATTGTACAAATCTCTATAACTTTTTGTAACTAATGGATAGTATAGGTTGATCATCGTGTTGGATTATTGAATGAGATACTAGTGACTATCTTTTGTGGGAACACTTAACCATGGAAATAGCATTTTGTGTAGGACATTATAAATCTTTTGAGTTGTATTTTGTTATTTGACTTTCATGTATAAGACATGAACAATAGCATTTGAAATATATTTTCTTTCACATAAGTGGGATGATTTTATACGTTGATGTTGGGAATTGAATATTGATATTTAAAAAAGTTTATTGTAAATAAAATATGTGAAAATATTACTTTATTAATATTAAAGCTTTTATCTAAAGGTATGACTAAACGTTTAAACTTGTTAAAAGATGATATTATAAACAATAAATAACAATTTATACTTGCTATAAAAAGTTTTTCATCCTCTAACCAAATGCTATCATAAATAATATATGTAACGCCCCGAAAATTCGAGGTAAAAATTTTCTCGTTTTATGTAAATTATTCGGAAATCAAAAATGTTGGTGTAAGTTGATATAATAATAATATAATATTAATTATATTATTATTATTAATATTTATTTTATTTATTATAATATTAATATTATAATTATTATTATTATTTAATATTATAGTAATATTATTATTTTAAAACAATAACATTATTATTACATAATATTAATTTATTTTTATTTAATATTAATATTATTATATATTATTATTTTACTTTATATTATTATTATTATTATTATATAAGTATTAAGAGTTATATATATATATATATATATATATATATATATATAAAATTTATTTTTAAACCTAACCCTAAACCGCGCGACACAGACCCCCCCCATCCATTTTTTCCTTCGTTTTTTTTTCTTCCCCGCGCGCCGCCTCGTCTCTTCCTCTTCATTCTCTTCTCCTTCCGACCGTGTCCGCCACCACCTCTCTTCCATCCTCTCCGTCTCCGTCCTCTGTCCCTATCTCCATCTCCGTCGGCGTTCTTAGCTTCGCCGGACGTTCGCCGCAGCCACCATCCGCAAGTCGCGCCGCCTGCCGTCCACCTACAGCCGACGTTTCTCCCTCTCTCTCTCTTCGTTTCTGCCACCGTCGGCATCCTCTCCGTTCTCATCTCGTGTTTCCGACGCCGACAGAACACAGAGGGAAGCGCCGTCGTCGCCGGAAGGGGGAAGGAATACACGAGCCGTGAAGTGAAGCCGACCCGAGAACCCATTTCCAAGCTGACCCGACCCGAGACCATTTCCAGCCGAGCCGCGAGCCGCAAGCAAATCCAGCCGAGCCGAGCCGCGAGCCGAGGCAAGCCGAAGACCAAGCCGAGTCAAGCCGCGAGCCGAGCCGCGAGCCGAGGCAAGCTGAAGACCAAGCCGAGTCAAGCCGCGAGCCGAGCCGCGAGCCGAGACAAGCCGAAGACCGAGCCGAGCCGAGTTGAGCCGAGCCGAGCCGAGGCCAAGCCGAGCCGAGCCGAGTTGAGCCGAGTTGTGAGCCAAGGCCAAGCCGAGCCGAGCCGAGAGTGAGCCGAGCCGAGCCGAGACACCTAAGCCTTCCTCCCTCCACTTCGGGTCACGGTGAGTCTTCGGTAAGGATTGTTTTGATGAATTCCCTAATGTTACCACATCCGATTTGAGTTTGAATGTTGGAATAAGATATGGCCCTACTTTTCTCCCTTGAAGGTAGTAAGGAGTTGACGCTTAAGTTCTCGGATCTCGCGGCAGGCTTGTTTGGAGATAGCTTTCCTTTCCTTGGGTAAGTCAACGGGTGTCGTTTCGGACCTTTTAAAACGACTTCTACTAGAGTCATCAACTAAAACCTTTGTGTTTTCGTTTAGGTTGATCCGTTGAGCGTGGATTCGATCGAGGGGCATAACCGAGTATTCAAGTAAGGGTTTTCCTACTACTGGACCTCGGATCGAGGCTGAAAACGTAGTAATCCACAGGGGATTACACGTTAGTGACTGTACTGAATAACTGTATGTGTGTTGACTGTTAAGCACTGTTATTATATTTTGTCTGATGTAAAGGTACATGGACTGCTAATTGTAGATTGGGATTTTATGTTGATGGACCTTGAAGTTACGGTTCAGTATGTAGTAATCATTGGTCTGGATGTTGATCATGGAGTTTGGACGGGGAAGGACAGTGAGTCCGGTTTTGGTTGGTTAGTTGATTGGGTCTAGGGTTTTCCCTAATGGTGTGCGAACTGGTGATGCGTATAGCAACTGAAGGTGTAGTTATTTAAACCTTCACTATCTGACTGACAAGCCTATGGCGGAATTGTAATATGAATGTCGTTGGGGTGTGACTGTTGTAGACGGTTTAGTGTGGACTGAGGGGTAACGGTTAGCTTCATCTATGGGGTAGTATGCCTTACTGATATGTGCATCCTTCGGGAGCACTAGACTGATGTGTGCAATCCTTCGGGAGCACTAGACTGATATGTGCATCCTTCGGGGGCACTAGATTGATATGTGCATCCTTCGGGAGCACTAGACTGATATGTGCATCCTTCGGGAGCACTAGACTGATGTGTGCATCCTTCGGGAGCACTAGACTGATATGTGCATCCTTCGGGAGCACTAGACTGATATGTGCATTCTACGGAACCACTAGACTGTTATGTAGGGTATCCCCGAATAGGAAGTTAACTGTTGTCCCCTAACGGGCCCAGTAGTGGGTCCCTTACTGGGTATGTTTATACTCACCCTTTTCTCTTCTTTAACTTTTCAGGTAAGGGCACAGCGAGGGGCAGACCGACGAGAGGCAGGAAGGACGCGTGAAGGCCATATGGACGCGTCTGGTTTTCTTATCGCTTCCGCTATGTATTTTGTCAGAATATTTGACTTGTGGTTTTGAATTGATAACTTGAGTTTTTATTTGAGACTTTTATGATTGATTTAAAATAGGGCCCGAAACTGTCTTTTTGTAATGTTTCTAATGCTTTTAATGAATCGTAACTGGTCCGTTTTAAATTTTATGTTCAATGGTCGAGTTTTGGTATTTGGTAGTGACCTCAGTTTAGTCCGGAAAGTTGGGTCGTTACAGTTGGTATCAGAGCCTAAGTTTTAGGTTCTGTAGACTAGCTTATAATGTGAGTCTGTGTTTTGTGTCCTTATGGCTGAAACGATCCTTGCCGCTCGTCAGGTACGCTCCCATGAAAGTATATGTATAACTCTACATGCATTACCTTACCTAAGTTAAACTGCAAATTCAATTACCATTTATGACTAAAGGGATTGTTGGTGGTTGTTAGGGAAATGCCGCCAAGGAGAGGTGCACGTAGGGGTGGCCGAGGAGGCCGAGGAAGAGGAGCAGGACGCGTTCAACCTGAGGTGCAGCCTGTAGCCCAAGCCCCTGACCCCGCTGCGCCAGTTACTCATGCGGACCTAGCCGCCATGGAGCAGAGGTTTAGAGATTTGATTATGCAGATGCGGGAGCAGCAGAAGCCTGCCTCGCCAACTCCGGCGCCAGCTCCAGCGCCAGCTCCAGCACCAGCTCCTGCTCCGGCTCCGGCCCCAGTACCAGTTGCGCCCCAGTTTGTGCCGGATCAGTTGTCAGCAGATTCTAAGCACCTGAGGGATTTCAGGAAGTATAATCCCACGACGTTCGATGGGTCTTTGGAGGACCCCACCAGGGCTCAGATGTGGTTATCGTCCTTGGAGACCATATTCCGTTACATGAAATGCCCTGAGGATCAGAAAGTTCAGTGTGCTGTTTTTATGTTGACTGACAGAGGTACTGCATGGTGGGAGACTACAGAGAGGATGCTAGGTGGTGATGTGAGTCAGATCACGTGGCAGCAGTTTAAGGAGAGTTTCTATGTGAAATTCTTCTCTGCTAGTTTGAGAGACGCCAAGCGGCAGGAGTTCCTGAACTTAGAGCAGGGTGACATGACAGTGGAGCAGTACGATGCGGAGTTTGACATGTTGTCCCGCTTCGCTCCCGAGATGATAGCGACCGAGGCGGCCAGAGCTGATAAGTTTGTTAGAGGCCTCCGACTGGACATTCAGGGTTTGGTCCGAGCTTTCCGACCCGCTACTCATGCCGATGCGCTGCGCCTGGCAGTGGATCTCAGTTTACAGGAGAGGGCTAACTCGTCTAAGACCGCTGGTAGAGGTTTGACATCGGGACAGAAGAGGAAGGCTGAGCAGCAGCCTGTTCCAGTGCCACAGCGGAATTTCAGATCAGGTGGTGAGTTTCGCCGCTTCCAGCAGAAACCTTTTGAGGCAGGGGAGGCTGCCAGAGGGAAGCCGTTGTGTACCACTTGTGGGAAGCACCATCTGGGCCGTTGCTTATTCGGGACCAGGACTTGCTTTAAGTGCAGGCAAGAGGGTCATACAGCTGATAGATGCCCGTTGAGACTCACGGGGAACGCGCAGAATCAGGGAGCAGGTGCTCCACACCAGGGTAGAGTCTTTGCTACCAACAAGACTGAGGCTGAGAAGGCAGGCACGGTAGTGACAGGTACGCTCCCAGTGTTGGGGCATTACGCCTTAGTTTTGTTTGATTCGGGTTCGTCACATTCTTTTATCTCGTCCACATTTGTGTTGCATGCCCGCTTAGAAGTAGAGCCCTTACACCATGCTCTATCAGTATCTACTCCTTCCGGGGAGTGTATGTTATCGAAGGAAAAGGTGAAAACATGCCAGATTGAGATAGCAGGCCATGTGATTGAGGTAACGCTGTTAGTTCTGGATATGCTCGACTTTGATGTAATCCTGGGTATGGATTGGTTAGCCGCTAACCACGCCAGCATAGATTGTTCCCGTAAGGAGGTAACGTTTAACCCTCCCTCGAGGGCCAGTTTTAAATTTAAGGGAGAAGGGTCAAGGTCGTTGCCTCAGGTAATCTCAGCCATCAGGGCCAGTAAACTGCTCAGTCAGGGTACTTGGGGTATCTTAGCGAGCGTGGTGGATACTAGAGAGGCCGATGTATCCCTGTCATCAGAACCAGTAGTGAGGGACTATCCGGATGTCTTTCCTGAGGAACTTCCAGGGTTACCTCCGCACAGGGAGGTTGAGTTTGCCATAGAGTTGGAGCCGGGCACGGTTCCTATATCCAGGGCCCCTTACAGAATGGCCCCCGCAGAACTGAAAGAACTGAAGGTACAGTTACAAGAATTGCTTGATAAGGGATTCATTCGACCGAGCGTATCACCTTGGGGTGCGCCAGTTTTATTTGTTAAGAAGAAGGATGGATCGATGCGTCTATGCATTGACTATAGGGAGTTGAACAAGGTAACCGTAAAGAACAGATATCCCTTGCCCAGGATTGACGATCTATTCGACCAGTTACAGGGAGCCACAGTGTTCTCTAAGATTGATCTTAGGTCGGGATACCATCAGCTGAGGATTAAGGATGGGGATGTACCGAAGACAGCATTTCGTTCCAGATATGGACACTACGAGTTTATTGTGATGTCTTTTGGTTTGACGAATGCTCCAGCAGTGTTTATGGACTTGATGAACAGAGTGTTTAGGGAGTTCCTAGATACTTTTGTGATCGTGTTTATCGACGACATCTTGATATACTCCAAGACGGAGGCCGAACACGAGAAGCACTTACGTATGGTTTTGCAAACACTTCGGGATAATAAGTTGTATGCAAAGTTCTCGAAATGTGAGTTTTGGCTGAAGCAGGTGTCCTTTCTGGGTCACGTGGTTTCTAAGGTTGGGGTCTCTGTGGATCCAGCTAAGATAGAGGCAGTCACCGGTTGGACCCGACCTTCCACTGTCAGTGAGGTTCGTAGCTTTCTGGGTTTAGCAGGTTATTATCGACGGTTTGTGGAGAACTTTTCTCGTATAGCTACTCCTCTCACTCAGTTGACCAGGAAGGGAGCTCCTTTTGTTTGGAGCAAGGCGTGTGAGGACAGTTTCCAGAACCTTAAACAGAAGCTAGTTACCGCACCGGTTCTTACTGTACCTGATGGTTCTGGCAGTTTTGTGATTTATAGTGATGCTTCCAAGAAGGGTTTGGGTTGTGTTTTGATGCAGCAGGGTAAGGTGGTCGCTTATGCGTCCCGTCAGTTGAAGAGTCATGAGCAGAACTACCCTACACATGATCTAGAGTTGGCAGCAGTGGTTTTTCCTTTGAAAATATGGAGGCATTATTTATATGGTGAAAAGATACAGATATTCACGGATCATAAGAGCTTGAAATACTTCTTTACTCAGAAAGAATTGAATATGAGACAGCGAAGGTGGCTTGAGTTAGTGAAGGATTACGATTGTGAGATACTGTATCATCCAGGCAAGGCAAATGTGGTAGCTGATGCTCTTAGTAGAAAGGTATCACATTCGGCAGCACTTATTACCCGACAGGCCCCATTGCATCGGGATCTCGAGCGGGCTGAGATTGCAGTGTCAGTGGTGGCAGTTACTATGCAGTTAGCCCAGTTGACGGTACAGCCGACTTTGAGGCAAAGGATCATTGATGCTCAGAGTAACAATCCTTATTTGGTCGAGAAACGTGGTCTAGCAGAGGCAGGGCAAGCGGAGGGGTTCTCCATATCCTCTGATGGTGGACTTGTGTTTGAGAGACGCGTCTGTGTGCCGTCAGACAGTGTGATTAAGACAGAATTATTATCTGAGGCTCATAGTTCCCCATTTTCCATGCACCCGGGTAGTACGAAGATGTATCAGAATCTGAAGCGGGTTTATTGGTGGCGTAACATGAAGAGGGAATTAGCAGAATTTGTTAGTAGATGCTTGGTGTGTCAGCAGGTTAAGGCACCAAGGCAGAAGCCAGCGGGTTTATTACAACCGTCGAGCATACCGGAATGGAAGTGGGAAAACGTGTCCATGGATTTCATTACAGGGCTGCCGAGAACTCTGAGGGGTTTTACAGTGATTTGGGTTGTGGTGGATAGGCTTACCAAATCAGCGCACTTCGTTCCGGGTAAATCCACCTATACTGCTAGTAAGTGGGCACAGTTGTACATGTCTGAGATAGTGAGATTGCATGGGGTGCCAGTGTCGATTGTTTCTGATAGAGATGCCCGTTTCACTTCCAAATTCTGGAAGGGTTTGCAGACTGCTATGGGCACGAGGTTGGACTTTAGTACGGCTTTCCATCCACAGACGGACGGTCAGACTGAGCGTATGAACCAGGTTTTAGAGGATATGTTGCGAGCGTGTGCATTGGAATTTCCAGGTAGCTGGGACTCCCACTTACATTTGATGGAATTTGCTTATAATAACAGTTATCAGGCTACTATCGGCATGGCACCATTTGAGGCCTTGTACGGCAAATGTTGTAGATCCCCGGTTTGCTGGGGTGAGGTGGGTGAGCAAAGATTGATGGGTCCTGAGTTAGTTCAGTCTACTAACGAAGCGATACAGAAGATTAGATCACGCATGCATACCGCTCAGTGTAGGCAGAAGAGTTATGCAGATGTGAGGCGGAAGGATCTTGAGTTTGAGGTAGGGGACAAGGTGTTCTTAAAAGTAGCACCTATGAGAGGTGTTTTACGATTTGAAAGGAGGGGAAAGCTGAGTCCCCGTTTTGTTGGGCCGTTTGAGATTCTGAAGCGGATTGGCCCTGTAGCTTATCGCTTGGCGTTGCCACCATCACTCTCGACAGTTCACGATGTGTTTCATGTCTCTATGTTGAGGAAGTACGTGCCAGATCCATCCCATGTAATGGATCACGAGCCACTGGAGATTGATGAAAACTTGAGCTATACTGAACAACCTGTTGAGGTGCTTGCTAGAGAGGTGAAAACGTTGAGGAATAAAGAAATCCCTCTGGTTAAAGTCTTATGGCGGAATCACCGGGTAGAAGAGGCTACGTGGGAGCGTGAAGATGACATGAGGTTCCGTTATCCCGAACTGTTCGAGGAATAAAACTTTCGAGGACGAAAGTTCCCTAAGGAGGGAAGAATGTAACGCCCCGAAAATTCGAGGTAAAAATTTTCTCGTTTTATGTAAATTATTCGGAAATCAAAAATGTTGGTGTAAGTTGATATAATAATAATATAATATTAATTATATTATTATTATTAATATTTATTTTATTTATTATAATATTAATATTATAATTATTATTATTATTTAATATTATAGTAATATTATTATTTTAAAACAATAACATTATTATTACATAATATTAATTTATTTTTATTTAATATTAATATTATTATATATTATTATTTTACTTTATATTATTATTATTAATATTATATAAGTATTAAGAGTTATATATATATATATATATATATATATATATATATAAATTTATTTTTAAACCTAACCCTAAACCGCGCGACACAGACCCCCCCATCCATTTTTTCCTTCGTTTTTTTTCTTCCCCGCGCGCCGCCTCGTCTCTTCCTCTTCATTCTCTTCTCCTTCCGACCGTGTCCGCCACCACCTCTTTTCCATCCTCTCCGTCTCCGTCCTCTGTCCCTATCTCCATCTCCGTCGGCGTTCTTAGCTTCGCCGGACGTTCGCCGCAGCCACCATCCGCAAGTCGCGCCGCCTGCCGTCCACCTACAGCCGACGTTTCTCCCTCTCTCTCTCTTCGTTTCTGCCACCGCCGGCATCCTCTCCGTTCTCATCTCGTGTTTCCGACGCCGACAGAACACAGAGGGAAGCGCCGTCGTCGCCGGAAGGGGGAAGGAATACACGAGCCGTGAAGTGAAGCCGACCCGAGAACCCATTTCCAAGCTGACCCGACCCGAGACCATTTCCAGCCGAGCTGCGAGCTGCAAGCAAATCCAGCCGAGCCGAGTAGCGATCCGAGCCAAGCCGCGAGCCGCGAGCCGAGCCGCGAGCCGAGGCAAGCCGAAGACCAAGCCGAGTCAAGCCGCGAGCCGAGCCGCGAGCCGAGGCAAGCGGAAGACCAAGCCGAGTCAAGCCGCGAGCCGAGCCGCGAGCCGAGACAAGCCGAAGACCAAGCCGAGCCGAGTTGAGCCGAGCCGAGCCGAGGCCAAGCCGAGCCGAGCCGAGTTGAGCCGAGTTGTGAGCCGAGGCCAAGCCGAGCCGAGCCGAGAGTGAGCCGAGCCGAGCCGAGCCACCTAAGCCTTCCTCCCTCCACTTCGGGTCACGGTGAGTCTTCGGTAAGGATTGTTTTGATGAATTCCCTAATGTTACCACATCCGATTCGAGTTTGAATGTTGGAATAAGATATGGCCCTACTTTTCTCCCTTGAAGGTAGTAAGGAGTTGACGCTTAAGTTCTCGGATCTCGCGGCAGGCTTGTTTGGAGATAGCTTTCCTTTCCTTGGGTAAGTCAACGGGTGTCGTTTCGGACCTTTTAAAACGACTTCTACTAGAGTCATCAACTAAAACCTTTGTGTTTTCGTTTAGGTTGATCCGTTGAGCGTGGATTCGATCGAGGGGCATAACCGAGTATTCAAGTAAGGGTTTTCCTACTACTGGACCTCGGATCGAGGCTGAAAACGTAGTAATCCACAGGGGATTACACGTTAGTGACTGTACTGAATAACTGTATGTGTGTTGACTGTTAAGCACTGTTATTATATTTTGTCTGATGTAAAGGTACAGTGACTGCTAATTGTAGATTGGGATTTTATGTTGATGGACCTTGAAGTTACGGTTCAGTATGTAGTAATCATTGGTCTGGATGTTGATCATGGAGTTTGGACGGGGAAGGACAGTGAGTCCGGTTTTGGTTGGTTAGTTGATTGGGTCTAGGGTTTTCCCTAATGGTGTGCGAACTGGTGATGCGTATAGCAACTGAAGGTGTAGTTATTTAAACCTTCACTATCTGACTGACAAGCCTATGGCGGAATTGTAATATGAATGTCGTTGGGGTGTGACTGTTGTAGACGGTTTAGTGTGGACTGAGGGGTAACGGTTAGCTTCATCTATGGGGTAGTATGCCTTACTGATATGTGCATCCTTCGGGAGCACTAGACTGATGTGTGCAATCCTTCGGGAGCACTAGACTGATATGTGCATCCTTCGGGGGCACTAGATTGATATGTGCATCCTTCGGGAGCACTAGACTGATATGTGCATCCTTCGGGAGCACTAGACTGATGTGTGCATCCTTCGGGAGCACTAGACTGATATGTGCATCCTTCGGGAGCACTAGACTGATATGTGCGTTCTACGGAACCACTAGACTGTTATGTAGGGTATCCTCGAATAGGAAGTTAACTGTTGTCCCCTAACGGGCCCAGTAGTGGGTCCATTACTGGGTATGTTTATACTCACCCTTTTCTCTTCTTTAACTTTTCAGGTAAGGGCACAGCGAGGGGCAGACCGACGAGAGGCAGAAAGGACGCGTGAAGGCCATATGGACGCGTCTGGTTTTCTTATCGCTTCCGCTATGTATTTTGTCAGAATATTTGACTTGTGGTTTTGAACTGATAACTTGAGTTTTTATTTGAGACTTTTATGATTGATTTAAAATAGGGCCCAAAACTGTCTTTTTGTAATGTTTCTAATGCTTTTAATGAATCGTAACTGGTCCGTTTTAAATTTTATGTTGAATGGTCGAGTTTTGGTATTTGGTAGTGACCTCAGTTTAGTCCGGAAAGTTGGGTCGTTACAATATATATACAAGAAATATTATTACAAAGTTGTTTTTATAGCATTTCTAAAATGTTATCAAAATGCACACTTTTCATAGCTTTCACAAGACACTATAACTACGTTTTCATAGCTTTGGGAAAACGCTATCATAAGTGATATAAATAGAAAATCGCTATTACAAAGTTGTTTTCATAACCTTCACAAAACACTATCAAAATGCATACTTTTTATAGCTTTGATAAAACGCTATTAAAAATCTATGACTTTTAATAACGTGGGCGCTGACATGAGTTTTTGTTAAACACTATAAAATGTCTACGATAGCACTTTTAGCAAGCTATCGTAGACCTTTTTTCCTGTAGTGTATATTCTTTTCTCATTTGAATTTTCTTCGTTTCACTTTCTTTTTTGCAATTTATTCTTCTACTATAACCCCTACTCGGTTACCTTTGGTTGGAAGTTAATTTGTTTGAGAATTAATGTGCTCTCTGAGTTCAACCTAGACTTGACACTAACACTAGTTGATCTTGGTGTGTGATTCGGTTTGTTATTTGGCACAAAACCCAATCTATCTGTCATTAACCCTAACGATTAAATTTATGAGCTAGTCGCATACTAAACCAAATAAATCACTTCCATTGAAAATTTTATTGGTCGTCATCTAAAAGCTAAAACTTTGCCATATTATTTACCCATTACCCTAATCTTCTCTTTAAAGTTCTGATCACTAGAAGTAATTTGGCATTTAATGTCAGTTTAAAACTGACATTAAAGGCCTTTAATGTCGGTTTGCAACCGACATCTTTGCTAGCGTTATTAAAAGCTTTTAATGTCGGTTTAAAAACGACATTAAAGGCCTCTTTAATGTCGGTTTTTAACCGACATTTTTGGTAGTGTTATTGAAACCCTTTGATGTCGGTTGAGCTTTAATGTCGTTTTAAACCGACATTAAAGAGACCAACAATGTCAGTTTATAACTGACATAATAGATCCTCAATAATGTCAGTTTAAAACCAACATTAAAGCCTTGTTTTTTGGTCCATTTTTAAAAATTTATTTTTATTTAATTATTGCATTATGTCCATTTTTTATAAGCCAACATTCGATCAGTGTAGATAAATATATTTTTTCACGCCAATAAATCAATAAAATTAATATTAATTTAGAAACTATAATATTTGTCTTTTACATTTGTATACACAAAATGAAATCTTGATATTGTGTTTATATATACATTCTACAGTAGTACATGAAAAAATATCCTAATATAATACAAGACTTAAATAAGAAATCCTAAACGCCTTCTCAGTCCTCAACCTTCAATGGTCGTCTGACTATCTACACAATCGCTTAGCTTTCAACCCGATATGACTTCAACATTCTGCAAACAATATCAAGATCAACCATTTAATCTTTAGAATTCTAACAAACACTACAAGAAATTGAATTTTTAGTGGTGCACTAAAAACATTACTAAAAAGAAAACATCACTAAAAGTACTAGTGACGCATGCCATTGCTAAAAGTTTTAACACCACTAATAAGCAAAGAGGTGCGAAAGAATATTTACCAAGATTGGGTTAAATGAACTTAGTAGCAACAAAAGCTCAAGCATAGTTATTTCATTGATTACTGAAATATCACATTTCCATTTTTTTCCTTCATAGCTCATATGGAACCCCAAAAAAAAACAAAAAAAAAAAAATAAACAAAATACAATTCCCTTGGCCTATTCTGTACCCACTTCCCTATTTGAAAATTTTAATTTGTTTTGAGTTTCTCCCCTGTTACTGTAATTAAGAAGCTTCTCAATGAAATCAATATGAGTCATTCGCCTACTGCAGTAGAGAACAAAAACCAAAGCATCAAGTGTGTCACTTTTTGATATCTGATATACTAAATATCCATAAGATAACCAAACAAAGCATCATTCCATAAATTTCTTAGCATAGTCATATGAATTTACTCATAATTGAAGCATATGAATTTACTCATAATTGAAGCATTTGGTAATGTCGTACAATATATTAACTTTAGAGAATATTGTTACCTATGTATCTGTTCATCACTATCTCTGTTCATCAACAGACTCCCTAAACTCAATGTCAAGCTGCCTCTACTGAATCAAAAAAATATACAAATACACAATTGCAAGTCCTCGCAACTGAAACCTACGTAACTAAGTACCCATATCACAAACAAAACAAAAATGTAAAAAACAGAAACCAACTTATTTAAGGAAAAAAAAGGTCGTTCAAAGCAAGCAAACCACATATCACAAAGATTTTTTTAAAAAATCTTTAAAAGAAAAAACACCACACCAGGGTCAGCAGTATTTCTTCCTTGCCATAACCTGATTGAAAAATATGGCGACAAACTATAAACAACAACGAACTTTGTGAATAAATAATAAATATGGCATCCTGTTGGCTGTTACATGAAAAATAATTCCAATATGCCTAAGGTTAATAGCTAGAAAACATGAAAATGAAAAGGAAAAAGCCAAGGTTATCAACAACTGGGAATGAGAAAGGGGGAGAAAACACAGCCAAGAATGATAAGTTCTTCAAATTTTTCTATGAATAGAGTGATATATTGCATTTGGCAATGAAGAATTAAAATATTACTAGAAACCAAAATCTACACAAACTAAATTAGCTAAAGAACTACAATCGGATGCACAAATGGTGATCTTTGGACAAGAAAATATGGGAAGACTGGGACTTTAAAATATTAAACAAGAGTGACATAAGGTGCAAAAACCTATTCGTTAGCTGTTGGTGGTAGTGTGTCCACATACACACGCTGTTTTCATTTTTTCCAACTAACATCGAAGCCCATATGTCTAGTGCCTATAACCATAAGAAGTTATGTGAGAAATATCAATATATATATATACTTTATCATAATAGTGCAACAATGAAACTGTAAGTGGTAAAACTTCACTTTTCATTCCCTCATTGAAATCGCCTTAAAAAACATTAGGTTTGGAACTAAATTAAACAAAATTAAGTGAGGAAAAATAATACAGACAAAGTGTGCTAAATAACGGGCAGAATCAATATCTAACATCATCATCAATTAATAAACCACTGCTCATTGCAGTGAAATAAATGCATCAATCCTGAAAGTAAATGTAAAGAGAAGACATACTCTCCCAAAAGAAAATATTCTTAAAAGTTAAAACTAAATTCAAAGATAATATGAATAATCTCAAGTCTCAGTTATGTTATGTGTCATGTCCAATCCTTTTACCTTAAACTAGGTCGTTATGAGCTTAAGCTTTAGCATTAGGTTCCCTACTCGAAGAACCAGGCTCATTAACAGGCCCTGCAAGAGTTGTTCGATAAACTTTTTGTAATATACTTTTTACGAATGTACAAAAATATAAAAAAAAACTGATAATTTAAAAAACAAAAGTAGCATAACTTGAAGTTAATTTAAAAATAAAATACAGCCTGCACCAAGTCTCAAGTTAAAACACCTTTGAAAAGCACCATCATTTCCAGAACTTGATGCCACCTTTCCACTCTTCCTACCGCCAGCTGAAGCAGTATTTCCTAACATGCCCTTGGATTTTTTTAGGCCCTTTCTTTTCCATGAAGGAATTTCCCTTCATATTCAACATTGATTGGAACAGAGCTAGGAGTCTACAAAAAGAAAAAAAAAAAGGAACAATTATATCAAGAACTAACTTAATCCTTCTATTTCGGTCTAATAATTTTGTGGGTATTTAAGAAGGAATGGTCAGGTAAAGAGCAAATGATATTAAGATGAAACCATGGAGAAAAAAAGATTCATTGATTTGAATATTAAATAAAATCCACTAGCCTATCATATAAAAGGGTGATTACCACAATGATATTGGGATGGGCATAAACTCCCTAGGAGGATATATAGCTGGATAAAGTACTAGAGTCCCATAAGGTAACATCATAGGATGCTGAAAAATGTAACATAAAATTAAGAATATAGGAACATTATTATCTTGTCCTCTCTGGAAAATATCAAACTTCATAAAATTTCATAGGGACAATAGAAAATTATAATTACCTGACCTCCCTAGATGTAAGGGTGGGGAGTTGGAGAAGCAATAGTAGATGCAAAGAATGGAGGTGGAGTAGCACCAGCACTATAATAAGCCTATAGTTACAGAAGAGGCTAAACTTTAAGCCAGTAGTATTCATCGACATCTTCGTTACTATTCTAAGTGTTTGAATTACTATTATAGGTGTTTATGAATCCAAACAACAATTAGTATGAAATAAAAAAAACCATATAGATAGACCTGCACTGAGCTTGACCAATCAGGATATGAAGGTGTTGGAGCTATTTCTTATGCGTAACAAGTAAAAAAATATCAATGTATCAACAACTTGGGAATGAAAATAGGCAAAAGGAAGGAAGGTTAATTATATCACCTGGAATGAAGAGGGAGGTTTCAGAGTTTTAGAAGGTGTGCCCTCTTCCCTTGTCCCCATCAACCAAAGCTAAAATCAAACCACTATAATCCTCACTAATCATAGAAATTAATATCATTCTGTCTTAGGGTTCAATTCTTCCAAATTCCTAATCGTAAGTTTCAGGAAAAATACTAAAAAATAATGTGATCGATCATATTTCTACATATGTAATTTACATCCCAAATTGGAAATCTAATATATAATACCTACACCTACCTATTAGAACACAACTTCCAATTTACTACAATCCCAAAACATATAGGTAAAATCACTCGGGCAAAACAAAAAATTACCGCTGAATGAACGTTGCTAGATCGAAAAACTAGTGGACTTGCAAACGAATCTCAAGGATTTTGGCGTGAGGAGCGTTTATAGGGAGAATGTGAAATAAGAGAGAAGAAAACTTGAGGAAATGACCAAAAACATTAAGGATATGGCGAGACTAACCAGCGGATGGTGGAGCGTCGAGCGCAACGATGGATGGTGGAGCACGACAGTGATGATTTTAAGGTTTAGAGGATGATGGAAACGATGGCATGAAAGAAAGAGTTCTGGGGAGAGAAGAAAAGTAATGGAGAAGATTTGGTAAAATTATTGTTTTATATTAAATCAAAAAAATTAGAGTTATCAATAAATGTACCTTCAATGTCGGTTTTGAAAGAATCATGTCTTTTATGTTGGTTTAAAACCGATTTTGTACCTCCATCTTTGATGTCGGTTTAAAATCGACATTAAAGATCTGTATTTTAAAAACCGACATTAAAGATTCGTGTTCATTTTTTCCAATTGACATTAAAGGTCATATTTCTTCTAGTGGATAATTGATTTCGATAGTTTTGGTGACCGATAATTTAGGATTCTCACCACAAAAAAGGTTCATAATTTCAGATGGATATGATTTTATATCAAAATGTGTGCAAACACAAATTATTAACCTCATTTATTAAAAGAAAATAAAAGGAAGCAGGAAAGAAACAACTATAATTAATCATTCATTCTTTTCCTAAAAAGAATAAAAAATTAAAAGTACAATTATTGTGCCCCATATGTTCTTTTCATTTTTTAAATTTCCTTATATATTCCCACTGGAAATATATTTATATATATAATTTCTTTAGAAAAAAGAAAAAAAAAGGAAAAAAGTCGATGCCTTTTCTTTCGAGTCATATCCACATTTGTGAAGTTCAATTTACGTTGTAATGATTGTCTGTGAGGCAATTTTTAAACTCCTAAAAACACCCTTTACCAACCATTGACTTGGCTTCTTATTGAACACTTCACAAATCCACCTCTCTTCTCCAATTTACTTAGCTTTAATGCTAAAAAGAAGAATACCAAATAAAACTCTCTCTAAGTAATATTATAGATATATACAGCCGTTTTTGAATGAGAAAACATTAAGGTCTTACCATCTAATGATTATATGCCAATTTGGTCACCAAAATGTTTCCACTAAGATAATATCCATTATGAGATATTTTTAAAAATTTCTTAAGAGCCAATATCATTGAAAGTTTGTAAATCGCATTAAATTTTTATTAAAACGCAAACAATAAATAGACACTAATTCTTTCTTTTATAAAATAAACATTCACTTGAAACTTTCATAAGCTTAGGTTCCTATCACATAAACATTCTTTTCAATTAAGAACAAAACATAATTTTATTAAAAATTAGTTTGTTTAGTTTTCAATATAAAAGTTGGTTCGTTTCTATAAATGTAAGACATTTTTTTGAAATGGGTAAAAATATTTTTCATATTCTAAAACCCTTCTCAAATCCACCCAAATTCACTAACCACAACATGAATTAAGATGGTCTTCAAAACTACACATACATATAACCATGTATAAGTTCATTAATAAAGTTATATTCATCATATTTACCAGCAAAAATTTGCCAAAAATGATCAAGAAGATCAGTTTGGATCACATGACCCCACCCCCCCACCAAGAAAACCAGATCATAACAAGTAACACACCTTTAAAAAAAAAAAAGAAAAAGAAAGAAAAGACCTACACAAAAAAGGGGGCACAATCTTTACAGTTAGTTAGAGGGCTGCCTGTTTCGCGAAGAAGGTAGGGTTATCATCTCCGGCCATAATAACGACAATGGTCGGCTCTGAATCCCGACTGTGGTTGGGAGGCTTTTCTTCGTCAGTGGCAGCGGTCGGGGCAGAGGAGGAGTCAGAATCGGGAGGAGAATGAAGATAGGAGCAAGAGAGGACGAGCAATGCAACGGCGATGAGACCCAAAACGATGGCTAAGCCTGTGAAAAGATAAGGGATTGGAGAATGCCAGTTTCCGAATCCCGTGTCTATGGGATCGGTGGAGTTTCTTGAACTTGGAGTTGAAGTTGTTGGTCTCATTTCTTTCCTTTTTTTCCTTCTTCCTCTTCTTCTTCTTTTTCTCTCTTTTGGGTGTTGTTGGTATGTAATTTTTCAGTGTTGTCCTACAAAATTTATCATTTGTTTGCTTTCCATCATGGATGTATTTATAGCAACTTATTAAAATTGTGTGTGTTAGGCTTTTCGGATGGAGATTGTATTGGTGGATTTTACACATGTGCCCTTTTGTCTGCATGTGTTAGGGTTTCAATTTTAAAAAATGAGTTGGATTCATCTTGGTAGAGCTTTCTCCAATCCTATCCCATAATATAAAAACCCCATGGTGTCCATTATTCCCACGGTGACATGACTTTTTCTATTCCTAGACTTTAAGTCTCATATACTTTCGTGGAGTCTATGTACATCCTAGCCTTCTCAGTGTCATGAGCATGCTTGTACAAGACATTGTTTATCGATGGTCGCATGCTCAAACATCCTTAAACCATCTTATGTTTATGTTTTGTTTTTAGTTTAGCTTGTTACTTTTATTTCTATGTCGCTTTCCGAAACCCAATAGTTAGTTCCCAACTAAGTTTTATTGTATTCTTTGCAAACCAAGCTTTCTTACAATTGTCAGTCTTCAATGCTTTCTTTAATGATATTTTCAATGTTTTCTTTAATGATATTTTCAATGCTTTTCTTTCTCTCTCATGTTAAACAAAAACATTTTCTCGATCTCAAAACGTGAAGGGAGCTATATACATTTGAGATTGTCCATGACTTTTGAATTAATTTTGTATTGTTGACTTGCTCACTGAGTTAGAGGAAGTGTCACACCATCGCCCGTACCATATTCTAAAGGTTGCGATTGTGACAAGTGGTATCAAAGCTTTCTTAGCTCATTGGCTATGTGAGACACAATCATGTAGGCAATAGGACAATTGTCAAAGTCATAGTTTAAGCAACTAATCAAGATAAAAAAAGCAATTATGTTTTTTACAGAATTACCAGATGAAGTAAGATTTCTCCAAACCCGGCTGGATGTTTTAGATGAGAAGGTTGAAGGATTATATGCACTAAATGCTCGAATAGGCGGACTGCCTAAAAATGAATTAACGTTGAGGGTTGATTTGACAGAAAATAAAGTTGCTTCAACGGGTGGTTTTAAACATTGAAGTGGCTCCACAAGCTTTGTTACATACATGGAAGATCGTGTCAAAGAGCTTGAATATTCTCAAAAGATAATACTAAAGTTGTTCAGTGATTTATCAGACGATTATAGAGCGACATTAGGTAGAGACAATCAAGGTCGAGATGACCGAGATGAAGATACAAGTGAATTTGACATTGTGAACAGTGGAGAACTAGACCCCAAATCAAGCATGTGTTGTTCCAAACAAGTTCATCATTCTAGAACTGAAGGTTTTCAATGAGAACCGTGATGCTAATAAGCTTAAAATTTTCATTTTTCGATATGGAGCAATACTATATGGCCAACAAAACTACCTCTGATGAAACTAAGCTGACATTAGCCTTTATGCATTTATTTAAATATGTGATGCTCTCGTGATGGTCGAAAGTGAACGACTTCTAAAATGGTCAATGCATCGTTGATATTTGGGAAGACCTTAAGAATGAACTAAGGACTCAGCTTCTTCTTGAGATGTTGAATTTGTTCCAATAAGGAAACTACAAGAACTTAGGCGCATGGGAACAAATATAGTTTATCTCTGATGGACACAAATATATCTCTAGTGATGGGAGTGCAACTACGAGAACTTTAGTGGAATGACCAATTAGTTAATAAATACCGATTAGCTCAGTCTAAAATAGTTTATGTAGTTAATCTTAGATCGTTGAAACCCATGATCTATAGATCCCTTAGGTTCCTCTATTAACTTATATGAAATAAACTTATAACAGTATGTTTGATTAGTTTAAACAGTTTGAATTAGGAAATGAGATAATAACAGACAAGTATATTTTATATAGTTATTGATTATCATTTAAGGGATAGAGCTTTTGATTTAAATTTGATTTGAATATAAAAAATATGAATATGGATTCATATTCGGAAGCTCGACATTAATGAAAGTGACAAAACTTTGACCACCTTTATATTTAAATGCAAATTAAATTTTGAAAAAATGGATACATATTCATGATCGGGAGGTCAAAATTAGTCAAAAAGAACAAAATGGTAAAAAAGTCAAAGTTTGACTTTGGCTAAAAGTGTGAAAAGACCATTTTGCCCTTTAACTAAAGTTAATGAAAAAACAAACATTTTATGGGATAATCCCACACTAACTCTTAGTAGGATATGTGGTTGCATGAGATGTTGAAAGAAAGCCAACTACAGTCTACTAAGAGTTAATGGATTGTGAGGTGTTAGACTTTGATGAATATGAACATGCAATAGTTGACTGTAAAATGTTTATAAAAGGAGGGTATATTCATATGTTGAATTTTTTTTTGTTTTCTATTAATTTTACTTTCTAAAATATTCACGAAAAAGAAATTTATTCCCAAAATCATGACAATCCTTTAACTTCTATCTCTGAATTACTTCACTCATCGAGTCCCATAATCCGATTCTAAATCTGGAGAATAGTAGGTCGAAATTAGTGGTAGCTCTAGTTGAGTTTGTGTGTAGATTACAAAAAGTACGAGAGCTACAAAGGTAAGTTTTCAGCTAAACCTTAATGTTATTGAACGAAAATTTTATGGGTAGCAATATGACTATAGTTTTTAGCAATTATGACATACACTTTTAAAATTTTACAAAAATGGCAAATTTTTCTATTCCCAAACTACCCCAACACATTCTTCTCTCTTTATTGGTCATCTTCCTTTAATGCTTCATCTTCTACTTTCTCTTCTTCTTTGTAAACCTTCATATCATATTTGTACCCATAATGAAAAATTAATCTAATAATGAAAAGTGTTTGTTTCACAAGCACTGATTTTGGTTCGTTTTCTGTAGCTTATTAAAAAAAAATAATCTAGCGCAATCTCCGTTTTCAGCATCTTCATCTCCTTCTTCTTCTTTTCCTTCACCATTTTCTTATTCAGATTTTCGATCATCATTTATATGTTAAATCTCAGTTTTTTCTTCAAATTTCTTCTAAATGTTTACTTTCAAATATAACAAAATTCTCACTTTTTAAAATACTTTCCATCATAAGTTTGTTATTATTCCCAAACTACCCTTCAGTAACTTATTTTTTTCTCCCATTTTTTTTATTCAACTTTGTACCAGTTTTGTATATCAGTTTTGTGATGTACTTATATTGTACGTATTAGTTGATTGATACACTTACTACATGATTTTTAGGTTTTCAAATTTTATGCAAGTCATTTTAGTATTATTAAATATATGAATGATATAATTAAATGTATCAAACATATAATATGTACGAAAGTGTTCCAGTGAAGTATATTAAGCGTATCAACGAAACCTCAGGTGTATCAACTGTATGTTAATCATTCAAATGTATCAATAAACATAAAAGTGTGTACCAACAATTCATCAAGGGTATCCAACATATGAACTGCACCAGCTGTATTAAATTTATCGAGTGTATCAATAAAGTGAAATATTTATCAGTAGTGTATTAAGTGTATCAAACTTATTAAGTGTATTAAATCCATCAATTGTATGAACAAAACATAACAAGTGTATGAACCAACCATGTTAAGAAATTGTGGGCCCGTAGTATCTGAAATATAGGTGGTAAAAAATATTTCATGCGTGAAAAAGGGAAAAAGATCTTGTGTCTAGCAAATTATCTTGGTTACTGAATTGTATAAGTGAGAGAATATGATATTGGTATTCAGATCTTTTTGGAAGTTATGATTTGCGAGATTGTTTTCGTGTTGTAGGAAAATCAAATAATATATAAATAGATGAATGAAGTCTTAGGTTGTTGGTTGTTGCAAAAATTATTGTACAAAAGAAGATCAACCGTTGGAGATTTGAAGGGCGTTAACCGTAAGTTTTTTCGATGATCTTCCTGAATGAGAAATTATTCAGTGAATGAATTCACATTAAGCAACACACCATCCTTGGAAAGATCGTGTATGACTCAGATTAGATACAGAACCTTAATCGGATGATTGATGAGAAAATGGATCAAGGGGGAGATCTTCATCTTTGAATTCCTTAGTGAGGAACTTTAGAAGAACACTGATTAAGGGAGAGATTGTTATGAGTCTAAATCAATATTACACCTAGTTGTGACATGTTCATTCATCTTTATGACAAATGTTAATTTAGTATAGAGTGTGAATTTTTTTGTACACTTTTTACTAATTATCATAAGAGAACACTTAAGATAACTTGTTGATAGAGATAAAATCTCTTATAACGGGTCACGTGCCCCCCATATGTAGGTGCAGTGTCGTTGAATTAGGTTAACAAATTTTTGTGCCTCTGCTCTCTCTACTATGTGTTCCTGTAGTTGTATCTACTGTCACTTAGAGTATTGATTATCACCAGAAACTATTATTAATTGTTTCATTGTTTTTTAATTGGTATAAGAGCGGGTTATCTATGGACTCTATGCATGAAGGAACGTCGACTACGAGACTTCCTATGCTGGATGGAGTTAACTATGGCTACTGGAAAGCAAGGATGATTGCTTTTCTTAAATTAGTGGACAGTAAATGTTGGAAGGCAGTACTCACCGAGTGGGAGCCATCGTGTACCAAAGATGATGTCGGTAAAATCATGTTAAAGCTAGAGATCACTTGGACCAAAGAAGAGGATGAAAAGTCACTTGGAAACTCTTAAGCCCTGAATGCCCTATTTAACGGTGTGGATCAAAACGTCTTCAAAATCATAAATACCTGCACCTCTGCTAAAGAAGCTTAGAACATCTTGGAAGTTGCATATGAAGGAACTACCAAAGTTAAGGTGTGCAAACTTTAGATTTTGACTTCACGTTTTAAAGCTCTCAAGATGAGTGAAGAAGAGACTATTGCTGAATTTAATGTTCAGGTTCTGGATTTGGCAAATGAATCGTTCCCACTTGGAGAGAAAATATCTGAAGCTAAGATGGTTCAAAAAGTGCTGAGATCTCTCCCCGCTAGGTTTAACACGAAAGTGACTGTCATTGAAAAAGCGAATGAAATTACCTCAATGATGTTGGATGAACTATTCGGGTCGTTACGAACGTTCGAATTATTGTTTGATGATTAGGGTCAGAAAAAGAAAAGTGGTATTGTATTTCAAGGAGTGTGCGAAAAAAGCCTATAAACAAAATCAGAAAGCCCTTACAGATAAAAATCTTGCAGAAGCAGTCGCATTGTTAACATGTCACTTTACAAAGTTAAAAAATAAGTTTTACAAGAAGGTTGGAGGAAATGGTACTCAGATAAACAGAGATAACAACAATTCAAATTTGTTGAGCTTAGGGTCATCTAATGCATCAGTTTCATATACAAGGCGTGATTATGACTAGGGAAATCTATAACCAAGAAAACTGATTGAAGTATCAAATGTCATGAATGTGAAGGGTATGCACACTTCGAAGCAGAATGCGCCACTTATCTAAAACAAAAGAAGAAAAGCCTCACAATTACCTTATCTGATGAGGAAACGTCTTCTAATAGTGAAAGTGAAAACTTTGGTAAAGTTGAACATAGGAAGGTGCGCAGTAAATATGAAGCTCTTGTGAAATCAATTAGACTGCTCTCTCATGGAACATAGAGACTAGATGAAATTCTCAGCATAGGCAAACGAATGTATGATCGTGAAGGTCTGCAAAACTAAGTATCTTGTAAAGGAAAAGCCCTTGTTTTGTTTCAGCATCAGATCAACAAAATTTAGAAGATATTCTTGAATCCTCAAACTCATGAACGAACAAGAAACATATAAGTATGTCTTGCGAGCATACATGTCATTGCTATGGTAGGCCAGGACATATCAGACCCTAGTTCTACAAACTTCATAGACTTAATAGGTCTACTAATCAGTATATGAGAGAAATAGGTTTTGGCGTTAAATCAAGAAAAATGGAGTGGAGAGTGAAGGAAAGCCCAAATTCATATGACTAAAGGGTGTAAAATAAGATCGACCTTTAGAGACCTGAAGGGTGTTGACCGTAAGTCTTTTTCGGTGATCTTCCCAAATGAAAAATTATTTAGTGAATGAATTCAGATTAAGCAACATACCATCCTTGTGATGATCTCGTATGACTCAGATTAGATGCAGAACCTTGATCGCATGATTGATGAGAAAAGTGATCAAATGGGAGATCTTCATCTTTGAATTCCTTAGTTAGTTTAGAAGAACACTGATTAAGAGGGAGATTTTTATGAGTCTAAATCAATATTAAACCTAGTTGTGACATGTTCATTCAATTTATGACAAATGTCAATTTAGTATAGAGTGTGAATTTCTTTGTAAACTTTGTGCTAATTATCATAAGAGAACACTTATGATAACTTGTTGAAAGAAATAAAATCTCCTGTAACGAGTCACTACCCGCTAGACGTAGATGTAGTGTCGTCGAACTGGGTTAACAAATTTCTGTGCCTCTATTGTCTCTACTATATGTTCTTGTAGGTGTATCTACTATCGATTAAAGTATTGAGTACACCAGAAACTATTGTTGACCGTTTCATTGTTTTTCAAACAGTAACAAGTGTATCAATAATATTACAAAAATACTATGCTTAGTGCATCAAGTATATTTAATCGATTGAGTATATTTTCAAAGTTTAACAAATGTATCAACAACATATCAATTGTATCAAAGCAATGATGTTTCAAGCATTATTTAATTCATCGAGTGTATCAGCTAAGCATAACAACTACATAAAAAACATATCAAGTGTATCAACAACATATCAAGTGATTTATGAAAATGTTTATAATTCTAGAGGGTAGGTTTGTAATTTTACATTTTAAAATCTAATGTATCGAATTCATTTTTCTATATTTTCAAGAGTTTGGTTCTAAGTCTGAAGAATAGTGGGTTAACACTAGAGCTAGTCCTGCTCCAGTTTGTGTGTAGATTACGAAAAGTACGAGAGCTACAAAGTTATGTTTTCAACTAAATCCTAATTTAATTTAATAGGCAAATGCATGTTAATTACTAATTGGATTAGATGCAATTAAAGTAATTTGATTTAGTTCTACTGTGCATGTCTAATTTTCCATCAGAATCATCAGATACAATGTTAAACAGTTCTCAGTTATTATGTTCGACATTTAAGAAATGTTAGAAAACGACAAAGTATTCTACTTTATAGAAGGACTTCAATCGTGCTAGGACTAAATTATTTGAATAGAAAGTTCAAGATCTTGCCTATGTTATTGCTATTATAGAGAGACTGCTAAACTACAATGGTGATCAAGGGTCCCAAAAGAAGAATGCACCAACTTTGAATCTGAGGAATAAAGCCTATAAACCTAATTCCCTAAGGAACTTTGGGAATGATAAGAAACCAGAAACACTGGTACTCCTGAAAGAACATATCAATCAAGTTTGAACCAGATAAAACTTGTTTCTTGTTTCTTATGTAAGGGCTAGCTAGGCAATTAGATTGAAAGATAAGAGATCATGTAGATAGTTAGGCGATAGTGTAGAAAGCGAAGCGATCGTTGAAGGTTGAAGACTACAAGGGCATTTATGATTTCTTATTTAAGTCTTGTATTAGGATATTGTTTCATGTATTGCTATAGAACGTATCTATAAAGACAATATTAAGATTTCATTTTTTATATAGACATGTAAAAGAGAGATATTATAGTTTCTAAAAGAATATTTATTTTATTCATTTACTGTCGTAAGGAAAAAATAGCAAAAATGACATTGAAAGGCATCTTTAATGCGAGTTTAAAACCGACATCAAAGCACAACTGACATTAAAGGGCTTTAATAACACAATCGTAGATGTCGATTTAGAATTGACATTGTACAACTTTAATGTCTGTTTTAAACTGACATTGTTGGTTTCTTTAATGTTGGTTTTAAATCGTCACCAAAGCCCAACCAATATTACAGGGCTTTAATAACACTATTATAGATGTTGGTTGCCAACTGACATAGTACCTCTTTAATGTCGGTTTTAAACTGACATTAAAGCCAGCTTGTTTTAGTGCTAACTTAACTCAGACAATCTTCGTATTAACAACTTTGAAGTTAGAGGTTTACTTCTCCATCCCACATATTTAATTCAATGATTTTAAGAAAATGTGGGATGTAAGAAATTAACCATGCAATTAAATAGTTATCAAATGAGTTCAAAATATAAATTACTCCCACAAATACATTAAATTAAGAAATTCTATTTGCTATGTTTTCTATATACTTCTACTACTGCTTTGAGTTCGAGAGAGGTTAGGGAAAGCTTCTCAAAAGCTTATTTTAAAAATTATCTATTTATTTTGAATAGCATGTCTTTACTCAATATATGACTCCCCAACTACGGATGATTCCTCCTTCTCTCGCTTTGGTCGAGCATATAACTACCCTCTTGCTTGCCATTTTGTTCCCCAACTAAGACATCAAACTAATCTTGGTGTTATCTTTCGTTCGATTGAAGTGAAAGAGCGAGTACGTGTCATGCCCCACCCAGAACACTTCACCCACGAGTTATAAATATAGATGCGACTTGGGTAGCCCTGGTACCTCTAAGTGATATGCCATAATATTCGGTCTTATAACATAACTAGGATTTTATAGCATGCAACACAATAAACTTCGACGCATCAAAATTTGGAAACTAACTTTACATCGTTATTTAATCCTTGTACAGAAGTAAAATACAATTACAAGCTTAAACAAATACTTAAGCATGGACTTTAGACTCTCAACGCTTCTCATAGCTTCTGATGTCTGCCTGTATGCCTACTGCCTAACAACTTGACTTAATTTCAAAACGCGACCTCAATGCCTTCCTTACCTGAGGAAGGGAAAATTTAAGTCATAACCCAAATGCTTAGTGAATGACAAATTTTAAGGAAACCTTTGAAGAATATAAGTTTATGCATAAACTCAAATTTTCAACATGCCTCATCATAAAATCATTCAACACAAATTAGCCTCTACTCATTTCTTTTTCCTTTTGCTCAAGTGGTTGACTCAAATGCAGAAATCTCATGCATCTAGATACCTTCTCATTGTCATGTGTGGTCATTTCATCCCATGGTTGCCTTGACTCTTATGTGCACATAATAGCTAGCTTGTATGAGAAACAAAGCTAATGGCTAACTCACATATATCATGAGTTACATCATTTAAATATTAGATAAACAAATATAACATGAAAGAAAATTAAAAGGGAATGTCTTTGTCATTGAAATGTCACTCACAGAGCCTGATTCCCTTATCCTTACCTTTTCCATAATGCCTAACCCTTTCCTCTCTTTGTCGCATGGTCCTTTCGTCCCTTTCTCTTAAGCGCCTATTTCAAAGTTCCTTGTACTCGTCTGTTCTCTCTTACTCAGTACTTTAAAGCTTCCTTTGTTACCTTCTTTTTGAATTTACGAAGCTTATTTATACTAATTTTAAACTAGATTAGTCATTGTTGGGGCAAATATTGACCCGTTTAAAGATAGCTTATTCCCAATCCATATCATGAATATGTTTATTATTTTGATATTTTTATGCATAATCTAAAAGAAGACTTCGATATGAACTCATCGCAACCAAAGTGACTTAAAATAGAGTTCAAACAAAGGAGAACGGGCGATTTGAAGTTTAGAGACAAATTGGTAAATATTCAAAAGTCGTGACACATGTCAGCCATCCACACACCCAAACAACCTAGTCATCATGCGTTTGAACCCCAATCGAAGTGCCAGTTTTCTAGATTTTCCTAATAAGATACAACGTTGTTTTGAGCTACAACCGTGCCTCACTGTCATGTGTTCAATCTTCGGCCGGTGCAAAATAAAATCAAAACTATTCAAATTCTGTCCGTGTGTGCGTTGATCTACATCTCCCAACCACCCTCTGTCACTTGTCGCCTCCTGAAATTTAAACCCTAGCAGTGTTGATTTCATTTTTTCTTTTTTCTTTTTTCTTCAATGGAAATTCGTACTTCTTTTGCAACTTTCCAAAATTTCTCCTCCTTTTCGTCAATTGAAATGTGCAGACGGCCCAAAGATGAAAAGTTCGAGCCCATGAAATAGTTATTCCCATTCTTTTTTATATAAACCCCTAATTTCTCATAATTCATCATTAATTCACCATTTTCTCTCAAATAAACCCTCAAATTTTCTCAAAACTTTTCCAATTTCCAAAATCCTATCCAGCATTCTATCATTTTTTTTTCTTCAAATTAAATTTCATATTCGTTGATGATAGAGGGCTAATTTCTTGAGGTAAGTGAACTTAGGTTTAATCCCTTCTTTCATAACTTCTCTTCTTTAATTTTTCATGTAATAGGGTTTGATTCAATCTTGATTTTGATGTCAGTTTTTGTTGGAATGCCTTTTTTTTGTATCAAGAATTTAACCCATGTCTCAATTTCAATAATTCTTGTCAAATTCATTCTTGATTTCAATTTTGATTCAATCTTTGTATGCAAGATACTTAGGTATGACAATTAATGCAAGATTAATTGAATTACTTTTCTCTACACAAAAATTTACTTGATTCTTGATTGTTTGTCACAAATTCTTGAAATTGTATGATACTTGATGAATTTCCTTTGTTCTTGGCATTTTCCTTTGAAATTAATTTCATATTTTTTTGAGTGCACAATTAATTCCCAATTAATTCTTAATTTGCAAAATTGTGAAGGGAACTTCACTTTTCTTTTTAAAAAAAAGTTAATGGCTTTAGTTAATATTGCAAGAATTAAACTAATTCCTTGTAGAAATCATCTCTTTTCTTGTCTTGATCAAAATTCTTCCAAGATTAAGCAAGTTGATCTTGTGAAGAATCTTGGATCAAGAACCCCTCTTAATGAAGCATGATTCAATTCTTAATTATCTTTAATTCAATAATAAGAATACATTAATAGCCAAAGCCCATTCCTTACTTTTCTTATTGAGTTTCAATCTTTAATTTTTTTTTTTTTGTGATTTGACTTGGAATTTAAAATTTTCCTTAATTCTTGGTCCTTTTTTATTTCCTCCAAAAAAATTTCAATACTTTTTCTTCTTTTATATTACTAATCTCTTCGTAATCATCAATATTCTGAGATTAAAGAAGTAAGTGCCATTGGAGGATATAGAAGAAACTATTCACAAAGTAACATCTACAACTCTGGACGGAGGGATGATCCAAGTCTTAGATGGGCCTCTTAAAAACCCTAACCAAACAACACTTCTTGTTCCTCATCATCATCACGAGGTACGTACTTAGAGGAGATCGTCTCCAAGTTAGCTCTTAGCTCAAATAGTTTTTAAATCGATTTTGAGAATGACTTAGTTAAGTTGAGTGAACAAACTATTAATTCAACTAGAGCCATGAAAAAGGTATAGAAACCATGAAAGCATCCATTTCCGAGTTAGAAGATAAGCTTAATCAATTAGCAACACACGTTCTTAAAACAGAAGGGAAAGGTAAACTTTCCGCCTAACCTAGCCATGTACATGTAAGTGCTATTACTTTAAGAAGTGGAAAAATTCTGAATAAGAATGATGATATCTCTTTGCCTCAAAATGATCCTAACTTAGAGAATGTTGATTCAAATGCCAAAGAAGAAAAGAAGGGACAAACTAACCCCTCTTTTTCTAATGCTTCTTCTTCTAATAATGATTCAAGGAACATTGTTGATAATCCTCTACCTCCATTTCCTTCTAGGTTATCTCAACCAATGAAGGAATTCAAGAATGACTAATAACTCCTTGGAGTTTTTAAGAAGGTAGATGTAAACTTACCTCTCTTGACGACAATCAAGAGTATACCAAGGTACGCAAAATTTCTTAAGGAGTTATGTACTCACAAGAGGAGGAGTAGATGCCAAGAAAAGGTAATAGTTAGTAAAAATATCTCTTCACTCATATAGAAGAATCTTCCAGAAAAAAATGTGTTGATCCAGCTATGTTTTCACCTCCTTGCATTATAGGAAATAGAGACATATCTAGTGCCATACTTGATTTAGATGTTTTAATTAATGTCATGCTTCTTAGTGTTTTCAAAGACTTAGGATTGAATGAACTTGAAAAGACTAGAATTTGTATTCAACTTTCCGATAAGTCTTTTATTTCACTATTAGGAGCCGTAGAAGATGTCCTAGTTAAGATAGGAAATCTAATATTTTCCACGGATTTTTACATAATTGAAATGAACAATGAATTTGCACATACATCTCCTACCATACTTTTATGAAAACCATTCTCGAAAATCACTAAAGCCAATATTAATGTTGATAAAGGTCTTCTTAGTATCGAGTTTGATGGTGATATAAAGTCTTTCAACATTTTTGATGATGTAAAGTCCTCTAATGATCATGTTTCATTGTGTATATTAAATAATTTAGAATCATTTGAGACACAAGAAGAGCATGATAAATTCAATGAGCTTATTGATTAAGCAACTTTAGAATATGTTGAGAATGGATTTGTTAAGAACAAACCTAGTGATGATGATCTCTTTATCTTCCTTGACTTTGTTGCTAGTGTAAATGATGAGCATGTCTTGGTTGATAATCTTGCAATAAATGTACAACATGCTTTAGATAAATGATTTGCATCTAGTAATGAGCATGATCTAGGAAGAAACATTAATAATGATGACGAGCATACCTTGAAAGGCATTTACATCAAAAAAATGATCTTGACACAAACCTTATTGAAATTGCTCTTGAACTTATGGATGAGAAAATTTTTCAAAGTGACAATGGTGAATGTGACATACCTACTTTAGATTTTGATATTGACTTTGCACATGATCTTAATTTTGAGATTGTAGATGGATTTAATAATGATTTTGTTCATGAGAACTTTAATACAAGATTTGACATGATTGACAATTCTCTAAATAATCATGATGATATAATTTTATTACATAAAGATTTGATCATTGAAGAATTTGTTAATAAATTTATTGACAACGACGTCTATATCTACATTGAATATAATAAATTCTTTATCTTTGATGAGAGTTTTAAGATTATTAATGAGGAAGAATTCATTTTTATCTTTGATGACAATTGCCAAGTTGAGCAAAAAAAGTTCTTCCATGAGCATAATCAAATTTCTTCTCCACTTAATAATTTTGCTTTCAATTTCATATCATTTGAATTTCATGATCCTCTCATTGATAACATTTTTTGCAAAACAATACTCTTCAAATGAAAAGGTCATATTTTATATGAATTGAGGATTGAACTAAACTCTCTTTCTTTCAACCTCCTTAACTTTTTTCTTGAAATAATAAATTGTCTCCTTCTTGCTTTCACTAACCATGTCTACTTTATGCATAAGCAAGGAAAGACAAGAACAACAAAAATAAATAGTGACTAAACCACTCATAATCGATTCTGGATGAGTTGCTGAAAGAATAAACAATCGAGAAAACGACCTGAAAATTTGTGCTTCCTTGAGGCAACCAAACGTCAATTTTACTTGCTTTCTTTAAATTCTATCTTTTTTTTTCATTTGCTTTCTAATTCCTAGTTTTTACTTTCCAATAGAACTAAGAAATATTTCTTTTTCTTTTTCAGGAATAATCTTACCAAAGGAAAGTTTGCATACAAATAAGGATTTAATGCTTTCTCTATGCAAGCATTCTATCAAACAAACATCAAGATACATCCAAGGGAGTACATTGTTCCCCTTTCCTTTCTCTTTCACTTTACTTCGTTTTTCAAAAGCTTTAAGGACAAAGCAAAATTTTAAGTGGGGGATGGATAGCATGTTTCTTGATAATTAGCTTAGCATACATGTGTATGAACATGGGGTACTTTTTTCAAAAATAATTTTAAAAAATTGCATATCTGCCCAACCCTTGAGCTGAGTTTGGGATTGTGAATTGTCACATTTTGGATATAATTGTCATATTCTGAATATATTTTTTATTGTGAATATTCTGAATAGATTGAGAATAATGAGTTGCTATCTTCTTTTTTTTAAGTCATTTTTAGCATACCATATTTAGATATGATTGCCTGAATGATAATGGTATGTAGTTTGTGATTGAATGATTGCATGTAATATACAATAAGTGCATAGATACATTTCTAGCCTTGTCTTCTTTGTTGCGTTATTATGATATGTCTATGATACACTTAGTCCAAATCTAGCCTAGATAGAGTTAAAAAAAGATAGAAGCTTCTGTTTGGAAGTTAAGAAGGCTTTAACACTTTTGTCTTGTCAACATGAATTAGGAACCTCTCGTCTAGCCACAACGAACTAGATCGCTTAGAAAAGATTAGACATTGATAAAACTTGTTTTCACCTTGAAAGGAGCAATCAAACTAGAAACTAAGTTTAGATCCATAGAAAGGTAGCTCACTGGTTCTAGCAATGCCTAGTTATCGCACTGCATACCAAAGAAAAAAAAGAGATGATTATAAAAAGAGCAAATGCATACATAAAAAAAAAAAGAAAAAAAAAGGTGAAGCAACCAAGAGCTAAAAAATAATACAAAAAAAAGAAGAAAAATGCAATATGCATAAAAAAAAGAAGAAGCTCGTAAAAAAAGTGAGAAGTCCGGTAGGTTAAGTAATTGTGCTGGGTTCCCTAACTATCAGAACTTTTGGGGAAAAATTCGCTTTTAACCTAAGTAAAACCAGACAACCTTCTCTTAGTGTTCTATGAAAGGATGAAAGCCCTTTACATCGGAAGAACTAAAAGAGGTCATAACTCAATTTTATTGGAACCTAAAAAATACCAATACATTGACAAAAGAAATTATAAAACTAATTTCTATAGCTAAACATGCTTTCAAGAAAAAATAAAAAACATAGAGAAAAATAAAGAAGATAAAACTTACAATCGTTGACGTCTTTGTATCTACAAAACACCAAAGTGGAGCACCACCACTTGATAACCTTCCTATTCTCTAGATTGAGATAATTTGTGGGAACCAAATTGGAATGGAATTTTTTACAGAGAACTTTTTCCAGAGAGAAAAAAATTTAGAGAGATTAAGTCGTACATAAGAAATTCACAGAACTCTTCTACTTTGTCGTACCAGTAACTCCCTCTTCTTCAGAGTTTGAAGAAGAGGGAAGTTGAGAGAAAAGAGAAAACGTGGGAAAACCACCCGCATTCCCTAAATTAAATATTAAATTAATATTAATATTAAAATAAATAATTAATTAAATCATATTAAATCAATATTTCATTTAACCTATAGTTGTAATTTAATTAACTTAATTAAATCAAATTTAATTAAATCGAAATAAATTAAACTATTAATTAATTCTCTAATTAATTAATTACTAAATTAAATATCTTATATTTAATTTAATTCAAATTTGAATCATTTTCAAATATAAATTTCTCTCATAACCTATATAGTTTTAATATGTATCATATATACAATAAATTTTAGCCTATAGTTTTAATATGAATCTAATTCACATTAAATTAATATTTGAACTCATTCAAATATTTTATTCTCTCATAAAATAATTTTGTATCATATTTAAAATTAAATTTATATATTAAAGTCTAATTAAAATATAAAATTTATATTATAATGTATCACCAACATTATATTAATTCTCAAAGTAAATTTGAACATTTCAAATTACAACCAATATAAATAAATCTCATTACTCTTTATGAGCTAGGAATGATACCTAATGGACCTACAAATCAGAAGCTACAACGATATGAGATTAATTGGCTAAACGCATTAACCATATTAATCAATATTTGTTAACTGTGTGTACACTCCACTAAAGAATCACAGCTGAACTCTTTTCACTGTAGATATATTTCTATGTCCACAGATATAGACCAATACCAGTAAGTTAGTTCTTCACAAGTGTTTGTAACACCATCTAGGTCAAGTTATCGTTTTAGCCTTAGGTTACTTGTAGTCCTTAAATACCAATGCTCCTGTAATGAACAACCTGTTTATGGTCCAATCACAAAACAAAAACCCTTCTCGTGCCATAGAGAAGGTAGGACTCTTTGTTCAAGTCTCGAAGATACCATTTAAGGGAACACTTATCTACTTACCCTATGTCGAAAAGGAGTGAATTCTATCTTGTGTGATTATGTTTCCAGCTCCCCACTCGGTCTTGTCCCCAAAATGATAAGCATATTGAGTCAGCAATCTTGCCACTCTCACCCGTATAAATCAAAGGACAATCCCTCATAAACAGAAGTTCATAATACACTCAAGATTAAGACTAAGTTACCTAGGTCATCCTAATGAAATAGAAATCCAACTAGTTAATGGAGTTACATCTAGTGATTACAATTTTGTAGTTCGGTCTTATGAAAACTCATTGCATACGATACCCTCACTCGCATGTTGCATATATGAATGCATTGGATCAATGTGTTTGTATCAAATACAAAGTGAGTCGTATCCATAGTGTTACTAGGATAAGGTACCCAACCTTAACCCTATACTATAGACCCTTTAAGCTAATCTTTAACATTGATCCCCGTATGTCTCTACATACTGTTCAAGACTCATCAAACAACTTAGGATGTTAGTTTACTAGATTTAGGTTATTAAGACAAAACTAATAATATAATCAATAATACTTATTGAAATTATAATAATAAACATTTTATTAATAACAGCCAATGGACTATATTTACTATCTACAAGTTTTAGGACATAAAACCCAACATTCTAAACATAGCATCTAGTTTGATGAGGCTTTTGAAAAGAGGAGGAATCCTTTCCGATCCATAAGTAGGGGAAACAAGTCTACATGTTTTCAATCTTTTCATAGCATATTTAGCATTAGACTAGCAAAACTTGAGCGTCTTTCTAAAACATACTTGTTTTGGACAAACTTAGTTAAACCCGAACCTTAATATATAAATTATGATTTCTTTGATAATTTGAACTAAGTTTAAAAGCATACATTTGGATAGACTGTTAAGTCATCGAGTAACGTCGCTTAGATGACTTGTTAGAAATGAATCACCTACATACTTGCATGATTGTTTGTTTTTCTTCTTAAGTTGATGTTTGCTTCCTTGCATGCTGCTTCACTATTTGATATTAGGTATTACTTTTCTCGGGGCGAACAAAGCTTAAGTGGGGGTAATTTGTTGGAGCAAATATTGACTCGTTTAAAGATAGTTTATTCTCAATCTATATCATGAATATGTTAATTATTTTCATATTTTTATGCAGAATATGAAAGAAGACTCCAATGCAATAAAAATAACTTAAAATGGAGTTCAAACAAAGGAGAACGATCAACTTGAGATTTAAGGGCAAATTGGTAAATATTCAAAAGTCATGACACGCGTCAGCCATCCACACGCTTGAAAAACAAAGACATCATGCATTTTAACCCCAAGCGAAGCGCTAATTTTCTAAATTTTTCTATTAAGAAATGCATCGTTTTGATCTACGCCTGTGCCTCACCATCATTCGATCTCCAACCCACGCGAAATAAAATAAAAAATATTCAAATTCCATCCATGCATGCGTTGATCCGCATCTACCAACCACCCTTCGCCATGTGTCGCCTCCGAAGCCATGCGCCCTCTCCCCATCCGAGTTCGGATCGTGTGAATGTTGATTTCATTTTTTTTGTTTTTCTTCAATGGAAAACTCGTAATTCTTTTGCAACATTTCGTTTCTCCTCATTTTCGTCAATTGAAGTGCGCGGACGGCCCAAAGGTGACAAGTTCAAGCCCATGCGATGGTTATTCCCATTCTTTTTTTTATATAAACCCCTAATTTCTCATAATTCATCATTAATTCACCATTTTCTCTCAAATAAACACCCAAATTCTATCAAAACTCTCCCAATTTATAAAATCCTATCCATCACTCTATCATTTTTTCTCTCTTCAAATTAAATTCTTATTTTTTGATGATGGAGGGTTAATTTTTTGTGGTAAGCGGACTTAGGTTTAGTCCCTCTCTGAGAATTTCTCTTCTTTATTTTTTCATGTTAGTAGGGTTTAATTCAATCTTGATTTTGATGTAAATTTTTGTTAGAATCCCTAATCTTTTTTATTAAGAATTTAACCCATGTCTGAATTTCAATAATTCTTGTCAAATTCATTCTTCATTTCAATTTTGATTGAATCTTTGTATGCAAGATACTTAGGTATGACAATTAATGTAAGATTAATTGGATTACTTTTCTCTAAAAAAAATTCACTTGATTCTTGATTGTTTCTCACAAATTCTTGAAATTGAATAATGCTTGATCAATTTTCATTGTTCTTGGTATTTTTCTTTGAAATTAATTGCATTTTTTTTTTAGTGTACAATTAGTTCCCAATTAATTCTTGATTTGCCAAATTTGTGAAGGGAACTTCACTTTTCTTTAAAAAGCAAGTTAAGGGATTTAATTAATATTGCAATAATTAAACTAATTCACTATGGAAATCATATATTTTCGTGTCTTGATCAAAATTCTTCCAAGATCAAGCAAGTTGATCTTGTGAAGAATCTTGAATCAAGAACCCCTCTTAATTATGCATGATTCAATTCTTAATTATTTTTGATTCAATGATAAGAATAGATTAATAGCCTAAGTCAATTTCTCACTTTTCTTATTGAGTTTCAATCATTAATTTCTCTTTTTTATGAATTGACTTGCAATTTAAAGTTTCCCTTTTGGTCCTTATTGATTTCCCCCAAATTATTTTCAATGCTTTTCTTTTCTTTTTATTACTAATCTCATCTCTTTGGAGCTTTTACTCAAGAAATTTTACTTATCCACACTCGGTTGGGTTCGACACCCGTGCTTGCATCTATCTACAGTAAGATTAAGGAAAAACTACAAATATTTTTGTCAAAGCGAATCTAGATAAGCAGCATTTTTCAACAATTTTAATTTTCAAACATACTTGTGTTTAATAACGACCTTACCTAGATTGCATAATTTTTTACACATACAAAATCACCTTTGTTTGTCATCCTTAAAGTCATCGTTGCTTTCTAGCTCCTTCTTAATGATATACATGTGTAAATCTCTTGTTTCCTATAATCATGCTTATCCTTAAGTCAACACGGAAGATGCAGACTAATCTAAGTCTACAGCTTCACCCAAATTTTCTACTTCTTTTGCTTGGTTTCTTCACCTAAAACTTAAAATTCTATCCTCTCGTCGTGCAACATTTCCTCGCATCACAATTCAAAATGTTTTTTTTTCAAAACACAACCTTCTTATACCGAACCATTTTTACTCCCCTTTTCGTAGAACTTGAGATACTTAGCCTTGCATCCTTCTTCCTAACTTCCTTCTATACAACCCTCCTATTGCAACACACTGGTTTTCCACCATGGACCCAATTCTTGCTTTAACTGTCACACCCCCTCCGTGAGCCTCCTTCCCTAAACTCCTAACATAGCCCCAAGAAAGAGTGCAAGGGTTGAAAAGTATTGTCATACCTCAACAACACTCACCAACCATCTAATCTATCTAACTTAGCTAACAGCCACAACGCAAATGCAAGTTTACAAAAACAAACAACACAAGCTAAATGCATGTTTTTGCTAACAACTGGGACCACTAGCTGTACCTTTTATGGTACAACGACGCAAAAATAAACGTGCTTTTTAGGATCATACTTGTTGATCCCAAGACTAACACTCAAGATAACTTAACAACTCCTATCATACTGATTGTCCCAGCAGCAGTAAGCTCTGCACTAAGGAGTACATAATCTATACCTCCAAAGTGATAAAAATTTGGAAAGGATGAGCTAAATAGCCCGATGAGTGACTTTTTGAAAATATTTAGTCTAAGAAATAATGATTCAAGAGATACCATCAACATTTATTAACTTGAAAGACTATATTAAACAAAAAATTTAAAAAATACTCTAATAAAACTATCTTATTGATTAAAATAGTTCTCTTTTCCTTTTGTAGCCTAAATAAACTCTGTCACATTAGCTTGACTACTCAATACTATCGTGCATGGTGAACTCGGTCATGATCTTATCATATCTGAACTAAACCAAGATAGTAGATTGATACTATCTTTCATGAGCTCATTGGTAGCTGGCTAAGTGGTGGTCATCAAAGCCCCATACCATTGATACTCCGTGAACATTAACCATAGATAAGTCGATGTATAAAATGAACATGGTTTAAAGAAAAACTCTATTCATATTCAAAACTTCTTTAAACCAATAACTTAATCTCTTTTAGAAATAGCAATCAAAACAAACTATTCTTGAAACATAGTTTTTAGATCTAGTGTATTGAAATATATACATCCTTAAGTATAAATTTCTTTCAGAGCTCATTCTCATAAATCATGCTTTCATAGACTCATGCTTTTGAACATTCATTTCAAATTTATATTTAGATATGTCAAACATGCTTAGGAATAATTAGTTTTGAACTCATGTTCATAAGTAAACTTTGAAAATCATTTTGTATGTATATTTCTTTCACAAAAGGTAGCTAAATCCTCGACTTGTAAACTTGTCCAATTTCTTCTCCTCCTAAACCAATGTCATTTAAACTTAAATTAACCTCTCGACCTTCGCAAAAAAAATTCAAACTTCACTTAAAAATGGCAAAAAACACCACAAATAGCTCAAGATTACCCATTTAGCACGGCTGGTGCACAGAGCATGGCAGAAGGGGGGTTGGTGGGGGAGAGCTTGAGGAAGCCTTGTCACCTGCTAACCTCGCGCATTGCCTATGTCGTCCTTGCTCTCAAGGCATGTCACATGGCCCAGACTTGTGCAGCATGCCGCCTATGTTGGAAAGCATACAAAATCAACGAAAACAGGATCAAAAAATTACTCTATATGCAACTAAACACTTTAGTAATTAACATGCTTAAGACTACCCTAATTTCTCATGATTATGCTCCAAATCTTCTCATGATTGCACACCCAGAACCACCACTAGAGATCACCCGTTATACTTTGGACTAAGAACCAGGTTGTGGTACCCATCGAATGAAGAAATTTAGAGAGATATGGAATGAAGTTTTGATAAAAATTAGCCAGAAACAATCCTTCTTCAGCTTGAAAAAGAAGAACTATTTATAACCTAATTACATGCAAATTGCATGTAATTAGTTGGATAATTTCTCAACACTTTGTATTCCACTAACATTTAGTGGAATTACTCACTATTTCATTTAGTGGGATTTTTGGATATTCCCATTAATTTTAGTAAAGGGAAAAATAGTCATTTGACCATTTTAGTCTAAGTCAAACTTTGACTTTTTTAAGTCAAAAGTCAACATTTTGACTTTTTACCATTTTGTCCATTTTGACTAATTTCGACCTCCCGAGCATGAATCCACATTCATTTTCTTAAAATTCAAATCAAATTTGAATATAAAGTCCTATAACAGACGATTATATCACATATATTCGTCGGTTTCTCTCTTTACCTAATTCAAACAATTCGAATTATTCCAACATGTTATTCTAAGTTAGCTTCATCTGAGATAGCAGGGGAACGTAATGGACCTATAGATCATGGGCTCCAATGATTCGAGATTAACTGGCTAAACCCTTTTAGACCAAGCTAATCAACATTCGTTAACTAACGAGTCATTCCAATAAAGTCTCGTAGCTGCACTCCCCTCACTATAAATATATTTCTATCCATCTAATATATCCATGATCAGTTAGTTAATCCTGCATAGGTTGTTCATAACCTCGACTGGGTCAAAATATCGTTTTTACCCCTAAGACTACATCTTGTTCCTTAAGTTCCACTGATCCACTATTGAACATTTGGTTTAAGGTCCAACCTATAAACCGAATCCCTCTCAAGCCAATGAGAGGTTGTGGCCCCTATGTTCAAGACTTGGATTCAATTTTTAAGGGAACAACCTATCTACTAACCCTAAAGCGGGTAGGAGTGAATTCCGTCTTGCACTCTACGTTCCCAACTATTTACCCGATCTTATCCCTGAAATGGGAGGCTTATTAGGCCAATACTAATGAGTTGCCTTCACCTATGCAAATCTAAGGATAATCTCGTGTGAACAGGAGTTTATAGTTAGCTCAGAATTAAGATTAAGTTACCTAGGTCATTAAAAAACGAGATAGTCAGTTTTGAACAATAAACAACGTTATTACGTAAAAGTGATCATTTCATGGTTCTGTCTTATGTAAACCTTTTACATAGGATGCCCCCTCTTTCATGTCTCTACATGAACGATTCAGGATTACATCGCTTGTATTATTTACAAAGTGGGCCGCATCCATAGTATCTTTAAATAAAGCGCCCAACCTTTAATCATATACTATAGACTATTTAGACTATTTACTTGAACTTAATTCATGTTTATGTCTCTACATAAAGTTCAAGTTTACTCAAAAATAGTCTTGGGATCTATGTTTATTGGATTTAAGAATATAGTATTCAATTTCTCAATAACAACTTTATTGAAAAGAATATGATTACAAACTACGAGTTTTAAGACATTAATTCCAACAGCCTAGCCATGCGTTGTTCTATGCCTTATGCACTTTTAAAAACACAAATGACCACTTTTACCCTAAAATGCATGCCCAACTCGCCTTGCTCTTCTTGACACTCGACCAGGCCTCCACTCTATCCAAAATTTCTTTTCTCGTCTAGAACCTAAGTCCAACTTTGAAGGTTAATAACTCAAAATACATAATGCAAATTAGAAAACTTCCTGCTATAGAGTTGTTTAGAATTATCTTAAGTATCTTACCTTTAAATTTCAACTTAAAAGTCCAAGGGATATGTTCTGTAGCCTTCTAAAACTCCACACTACTCCAATTTACAAGCGAAATGACCTTTCAAGGCTTTGCTTCAATGGTTGAAAGTCTTCCTTGCATTCCCTTGGTTTGACAATCTAGCCTCTCAAACTACACTCATATAAAGAGCATTTACAATTTGAATTAAGCAAAATGCATGAGTAAATTTTAAGAACTTCATCCTCCAAGTTCCCTTAAATACAGGCTCTTGCCTAGCAGTCTTAAGCCACATCCTACTTGCTATTTTTCTTAACTCATACGTGCCTATAATCCTAGAATCTTTCTTAAAGAGAACTACTAGAACGCCTAACACTCACTTGGTCGCATGGCACCCAACCTCAAAACACATAGCCTTCAATATAGCTCACTTGGCCTACTTGCTCGGTTTAAATGCACTACATCATGTCGACAAGCGTTAACACACATGCTACCTTTCGTTGGTTGCGTGGTTAGCTCCTCTAGCACCTTTCCTCTCCCAACAACACTTGACAACTTAAACGCTTAGCCAAGCATTGTCCTTAAATGTTCTGTATACATTTGGGCCACCTAGCACTTCAAATGCTAAGCAATCCTTAGTCCCCATCCTTACATCGCAACTAGCACTCACAATAAGCACTTAACCTTGTCCTCTTAGAGGATCTCCTTGACACCTCTCGGCCACATCAAGTACTCAACTTTTGTAGCCATTTTGAACTTTGTGTTACAACCTTGGCTACAACGACAATCAAATCATGTCACTTGCCTACTAACCAACTTTACACAGGCTTTCCTTTTCATCTTTCCTAATAACTCATCATCTTATTCTTTCACCAAGTTCTTGTAAGTCTTCTAGGTCTTTAAATCTAGGGTTTACTTCAATTGATTCCCCTAGAAGAAAAAAAGAAAAAAGTTCACGCTTACTCAACAATTTATTTTCTTTAAATGAGTTAGACCATGTAATTGTAACATATAGCAATTTTAGGATAATAATGAATTATATAGCAACATTTAGAAAAATTGCAAATCAATCAAAGTCTATCCATGATAGACTTTTATCGCCAATAGATTTTTATGGTTTATCACTGATAGACAAATATTTGCAACATGGTACATCAGTAAGACTTATATCATTGATGAACTTTGAAAAAAATTTCTATTTTGGTTTTGGTTTTTTAAAATGTTGCTATATATGCTAATATTTTGAATCTAATTGTTGTATTTGTAATTATCCTAAATAATAATGTCAAAATAAGCACAACATAACGAACATAGTGCTTGTATTATCATGAAGTTTGATTTTTCCACTTTAGATATTAAGAAAACATTAATATTAGATTAAAATACAATTTTAGTTATTATATGGTTTCAATTGTCTAGGCTAAGTTTACTTCTTATCATTTCAATGGATCTTAAATTTAGTTTGTAATAATGTTAGTTTTTTGTTATTTTTCAATTGTCTAACCCCAAATTCTCAAAGACACGTGAATCGGAAAATATATACGAAAATAACATGCAACAATTGTATGATACTTTTCACCAAAGCCTAACAACACATAACCCACTTACTATTAGTTGGGTCTTTGTATTCATCAAGTAGCAACATCTAGTCCGCTAATGTTAGTGGGATTATCGAATGACACATAAACCACTCACTATTATGGGCTATTTGTATTCTCGAGCATGAGTTCAGATTTATTTTTCTGATATTCAAATAAAAATTGAATATATAGCTGGTCAAAGTTTGACTTTTAAAAGTAAAAAATCAACTCTTCAATTTTTTACAGCTTCGATTATTTTCATTATTTTTGATCTTCCGAATATGAATCCAATTAAATTCATTTTTTGGAAGTTCAAATAACATTGAAATATATAGAAGGTCAAAGTTTGACTTTTCAAAGTAAAAAATCAACCCTTTGACTCTTCACAACTTCGACCATTTCCATCATTTCCAATCTTTCGAATATGTATCCAAATTCATATTCTTGATACTCAAATTACATTTAAATTCAAAGCTCTATCTTTTAAATGATAACTAATAGCTATATCAAATATACTTGGTTTTTCTCTTTTTTCTTAATTCAAACTATTCAAACTATTCAAACTAATCCAACATATTGTTATAAGTTTATTTGATATGAGTTAGTAGCGGAACCAAATTGACATAGATCATGGATTCCAATGATTCGAAATTAATTGGTTAAATCCTTTTAGACCGAGTTAATCAACATTTGTTAACTAACGGGTCATTCCGCTAAAGTTCTGTAGTTGCACTCCCTTCACTATATTTGTGGGCATCTAATATAACGATGATTAATAAGTTAATCCTTCACGGATTGTTTGTAATCTTGACTGAGTCAAAATACTGTTTTACCCCTAAGATTACATCTTGTTCCTTAAGTCCCAACAAGCAATGATCCACTATTGAACAATTTGCTTAAGACCCAACCTACAAACCAAATATCTTTTGGGCCAATGAGAGGGTGAGACCCCTTGTTTAAGACCTATATTTAATGCATAAGAGAACAACCTATATACTAACTCTAAAGGCAGGAGTGAATTCCATCTTGCGTCTTATATCCCTAGTTATTCACCTAGTCTTACCCTTGAAATAGGAGACTTATTAGGCTGGTATTGATGAGCTGCTCTCATCAATGTAGATCTAAGGATTATCCTGTTGGAACAGAAGATCATAGTTAGCTTAAGATCAAGATTAAATTATCTAGATCATTAATGATCGAAATAGTTTTATACAATGAACTGTATTATAACGTAAAAGTGACTATTTAATGGTTGTCTCATGTAAACTCTTTACATTGGATGCCCCAACTTTCATGTCTCTACATGAACAATCTAAGATAATATCATTTGTACTAACTACAAAGCGGGTTGCATCCATAGGGTCCCCAGAATAAGATGCCGAACGTTATTCATATACTATAGACCGTTTAGATTATATACTTGAACTTGATCCATATTTATGTCTCTATATAAAGTTTAAGTTTACTCAAGATAGACTCTCGACTTTAGTTTATTAGATTCAAGATTGTAGTATTTGTTTTAATTTATAAGTCCTCAACAACCATCCTATTGAAAAGAAAATGATTTTAAAGTTACAAATTTTGAATTTGAGGACATAAATTTCAACATTATACAACAATATTTTCTCCTAAATTTTTATACTTTTTTAAGATGTTTGGAACCATAAAACATGTAATTAGAAGCATTATAGGAGTGTTGGAATGTGTCATCAAGGGCGGAACGAAAATGAGAATGGAAAAAGATGAATTCATTTTGAATTGCACTACATTCCTATTTTATTAGGGTCCACCAGTGGTTATATGGTTCTCAAGTCTAAAAAATAAAATGATTTTATTCTTTCAACAATAATAATACTGAAGATTCTCAAACTTTAGAAACGTCCAAGTCAGAATTAAGGTTGCGTGTTCACTTGATTTTTTGTTTTTGTCTTTCAATCCCATTCCTTACTATTTTATATCAAACTATTTTTATATCAAACTCTCCTTTTATAACATTTATGTGGTAATATTATACATATCGTTGTCTTTTACAATTTTTAAAATATTTAAAAAATTAAATCAACTTTTGAAAATTAAGATATGTGGGCTATTTTGTAATCATCTTTTTTTTTCTTTTTACAAATTAATCCGCAAATCCTCTTTATATGGTAAATTTTTATAAATATAACAAATTACTAAAATACTTATAACGGGTATAACAGACTCATAAAGTTAGCTATTTTTTAAATATTTCAGGTTTGTCTTATTCCCTGCAATTTTTTTCTTCCTTTCCTCTTCATTTTTTCCGCTGCGATTTCTTTTCATCGTCTTTCTTCTTTTTCTCTTCTATTTTTACGTCGTTTAGATTTGGATAACCAAATTTGATTTTTTTTATCGTCTTTCTTTTTTTAATCTACCTTTTTTTCGCTGCGATTTTTTGTCATCGTCTTTCTTCTTCTCTTCCTCTCTTTTTACGTCGTTTAGATTATGGTAACCAAATCTAAAAGATCGTGTATAAAAAATCTTGAAAAAAATCGTTTAGATTGAAATAATCAAATCTAAATGATTGTGTAAAAAAAATAAACGATCGTGTACTAAAAGAATTAAAAAAACTTGTTTAGCCAAATCTAAACGATCGTCTACCAAACTTTGAAAAAAATTCGTTTAGATTTGACTACCTCAAATCTAAATGATCGTGTAACCAAATCTAAACGAACAAATTTAAACAATTGTGTAGCCAAATTAAATAATAGAATTGAAGTAATAAATCGTTTAGATTAAATCTAAACGATCATATACCAAACAATAGTCATAGTCAAATCTAAATGATCATGTACCAAATATATTATACGTGTTGTTAGTGGCATGATTGACGTGACATTTTTTGTATTTTTCATTGTGGGCATGTGGATTTTTCCTTTTTCAGAATTGTTTTATATAGTATAAATATTTTGCTGTTTTGTTATATTTTTTAAAACAGCATTTCGTATGCATAACTTTTTTTTCTTTGTTATCTAAAAACATTAATAAGGATAAAAATAATTCAGAACCAAATTAAATGAAAACAATAGAAAAATAAAAATGTTTTCGATTTTATATTTATTTTAAACCAACATATCATTATAAAATAAAAAAGTTAATATGTAACTATCATATCTACACTCTCAATTGTAAAGTAATATGCCCAACACATCAACTAAGTTGGAATCAAACAAGTAAGAAAAGGAAATAATGAAACATTATTCAAATGATATCGGAGAACCTACTCAAACTATTAAACAAAAATAAGGTTAGAATCATTTAGGCGAAGTATAGAGTGTGCATATGGAGAACATGGTATTGTATATTGGGTTGTGGTAAAGTGTTGGGGTCATATACATTCTAGTTATTATTTAATATTAAAGGAAAGTGCGAAATGTGTCAGCATGCATAAATTAAAGAACTAATATTCAATAATTTTGTGGGCGCAAATAGAGATGAGAAAACGGTGGATATACCGAGTGAAAATTGTTGGCCAACACTATAATATATAGTTCGATAAAGGATGATATTATTATTCTATACAAAAAGGCAATTGAGATAGAAAAGAGAAAGGGGATTTGGTTGTATTTTCCAAATGATCTACTAAGAGGTTGTGGAGTGGGTGAAAAACTTGTGAATCAAAAGTTGAGCATCACCTCTCTATGCCCTCTCTAGTTTTTTTCCTTTCATATTCCTGTACTTCATTATTTTACAAAATTTAGAGCATATTATAAATATTACATAAAAATAAAAATAGATGTTCATTATCCATTAAATTTAGGGTCCATATACCCATGTGTCATTCTCCCTCTAATCAACATCCTATCATGTGTCTTTAATGTCAATCCTTAGTGGTCATATATTCCACCTCTTGCTTGCCAAATTACCTATAAATATAGTAGCATTTGATGGGTTTTGAAGGAGATCTGTACACATTGGTGAACTATAACGACCCAAAATCTTAAACTAAGCTTAGATCACAACTTAAAAAGATAAAATAACATTTGACACGTTCTTGAAAAAAGAGAAGTTGAATTCTTATTAAAATAATACCAAATATATGTTTGAAAAAAAAGCATAAAATTGACAAAATACTGCTAGAAAACTAGAAATACTTGATACCTATTGTTTTGAAATATTTCATAGTTCTAATAAAAATTGTCAAGGTAAAGGAAAAGAAAGTTAAAAATAACAAAGAGTGGAAAAATTCATAATTTTTGTTTTTTGTTTTTGTTTTGTTTTGTTTTTTTTTTTAATTTGACAAATTAAAAATATCAAGATTAGTTTATTTACTTGACATTTACATATGGCTAAATATTTTCCTTTTAGGGAAACTTACATAAATGTAACAAAACACCGAACGGTCGACCCAACTCTGCTCCACAACTAACTTCCCGCCCTCATTTGATCTCTTTTTCTTTAATTAATTAAAAAGCTAATCTCGCTACCATTTTATTTAATTAGAATTTAATTTTTTATTTTGGATGAAAAATGTGGGGTTAGAATCTTGGTCTGGTAGTAGAATATGTATTTTGCGTTAATACCAGAACCAAAAAACCTGACGGAAAGAAAAAATTAAAAGTAGCATTTTCTTCCAAAGCAAGTTGAGATTTGACTCAAACGAAGCGGAAAATTTTAAGTTGATTTTTAAATTTCAGTGGGTCAAAATTCAAAAAGTCTAGAGAGGGATAATGGGGAATTTCAACGACATTAGTTTGAGATTTAGCATGTGGATATGGGGTTTGGCCAATAGTATTGGAATTGTTGGGAGGTAAACAAACATTAAAACTCGAGGCATGTTGATTTGTAAGCTCTATAAGATTCATTCTCTCCAAGCCTTCGTCCTCTAGGCTAATTAAGTCTACAAGAGAATAATGCAAAGACTAAGATCTAGAGATTTGTGGCCTCAAATGTGCGAACTTCTTGAACCAATATAGCAAAACTAAAAACTAAGAAGGGAAGGAAATTTTAAAATGATGCAAGCTCTAAGAAATTTCCAAGGGTGAAATAGCTAGACTTAAAATTCTTGACTCATTGGAGGAGATAAGAAGAAATTGCCATGGGAATCTGTGGCTGTCTGTAGAGATATTAATGATTTGGCCATCTTTTTTCAACTTCGGTTTATTAATTAATCGAGACTTTTATGAGCAAAGAAGAAATCATTGGAAAATATCCAGTATGCAATTTTCTAACGCGTGCAATTTAAATACCACACAGCACATACAAAATATTGAATTTTGTCTATAAAACTAATTTAGCTTTATATATATGACGACGTGAGTCACTCATGTATCTTATAAGCAATGAAAATTTTCTATTTTTTTTGACGTGGAGTCTTCAACTAGCACTATACAAGAATATATATATCTCTAAAGCTTTCTTTGTGATTGAAAGGTTTAACATTAGTAGTATTGCAAACATTAGGACGTTTTAGATAATTTTGTCGATATATATCCTCAAGATTAAATAGATAATTTTGGTGTCATTGAGCTTAATCTCCATTGGTAAAACTACTGTCAAAAGTTAGTTTTTCAAAAGTATGCATGCAACGCTACTTTCACTTATTAGTTTCTATGTTAACATGTGTTGAAAGTGCAATATCTTAAATTTAATTTTTAATTATTTGTTGAATTTGAATTCTAATTAAATACTTGTTAATTTCAAACAAAAGACTATTCTTTTGATTGAATAAGTTTTTTCTAGAAAGTGATCTAATCTAATTCATTAGTTTCAGTTATGTTTTTACGTAGGTATATGAGAGTTGGGTAACTACATTGTGTTTTTTGCTCAACACACCACCTCGACGTGCTCATAGTCCTCCAAGAAGGTTTCAAATAGTTGGTAGAAGAAGTCATCCACCACGGAGGTAACTTGATGCGTAATGAATTTTTTTGTCACATTTGCCTTGTAAAGGAAGACAATTAGTCTTGGAACAAATTTGCCTCTTTTACTAATCATATAGTTTCAAACTTCTCTTTATTAATTTGCAATTGTTTACTATTTAGACTTAAGCATTCAAATGAAATCAAGTTTTCTTCTATCAAAATTGAGATTGGGCTACTTGATTATTGATGCATCTGAGGACACATGGTTGATAATCCCCTCCACACCTTAGAAAACATGCACATTCAAATATTATTCCAACATCTTTTTGATAGTTTAAATTTTTAGTTTCACACATTTTAATTCTTTGTACTTATTACTTTACTCTTGAATTCTTTTTAACACTTTTTAATACTCCCTGAGATTTTATTTTTATGTATTATTGTATTCTTTTATATTATACTTCAAATTAATAATCATTACTCGATAACTTCTCTTAGGATTTACACTCATGGATGCACAAGAGTAGGTTATTCAAAGATTATGAAATGGGTGTAGAAAATTTCATCAATTTTGGATTTTCTAATACAAACGATGCCTCTGTTCGTTGTCCTTGTTTGGAATGTGGGAATTGTGAAAAATAAAGTCACATTACTATTAGAGATCATCACTTATATATCAATGAAATTGGTGAAAGTTATAAAATTTGGTTTTGGCATGGTGAACAACTACCTAACTCATCCTTATACGAGAGAATATTCTAAGTTTGACACCCATATGTATGAAGAGAATGATGTTGGAAGTATAAATGAAATGATTGAAGTTGCTCATGAGGAAAGGTATTGAAAGGTTATTCTTCCAAAGTTCAAAACTTTGTGTCGATGGTTTAAAATCTCACGACTATCATGTGCTTTTACAACAACTGTTTCCTATTGCGATAAGATCTGTGCTCCCAAAACATGTTTGGTATGTCATCACTTGGTTGTGTATATTTTTCAAGCTGATATGTAATAATGTCGTTGATGTGCAACAATTGGAAAAGTTGGAAGAAGATATTGTGGTAACAATTTGTTTGCTAGAGAAATATTTTCCTCTTTCATTTTCACCATTATGATGCATCCCCTTGTACACATTGTTAGAGAAGTCAAACTTTGTGTGCTTGTATATCTAAGATGGATGATGGATGTATCTCTTCGAAAGATACATGAAAGTTCTAAGAAACAATGTGAGAAATAGGCATTGCCTAGTGGGTTGTATTGTAGAAAGTTATATAGTAGAAGAAGCTATTGAGTTTCTCTCAGACTTCTTATCGACTCATTCGATCCTGTTGGACTAGTCATTGACAAATTAGATGCATCTTTAGACAATTCAAACTTTGGTAGACAATTGTTTGCAGGAGTTTCCTTCAGACCTGAACAAGATCTTCTATACCAAACTCATCGATATATTTTCGCTAATACAATTGATGTGCAACCATATAGAGTAAGTTAAAATTTTAATTATCTTGTCTCCTGTTTTTATTTAATTTTATGACATAAATTAAACTTAACTATATATTTCAATGTTTCAATGTTCAAGTAAACACTAGAGGTATTGTAATTGAAATACCCAAATAAGGTTCTTTATCAAAAATGGATTCAACAAGAACACAATTGAACTTTCATATCTTGGTTAAGAGAAGAGGTAAAATTTTAAACTTACTGATATTTTTTTTATGATGGACTTTGTAATTATGTTAAGGTACTCATCATGGTAGGTTGCATCCAAGATTGGGATCGAAAATATTGAAGTTTCAGATAACTTGAGATGGATTGCTCATAACCCTCATCCTTTTGTCATTAAGTATAACAGGTTATGCCATTAATGGATGTTACTATCATACAAAGTCTTATGATAAGAATTGAAGTGTGTAAAATAGTTGAGTTAGTTTAGTGGCGAAAACAATACAAGTGTCCAGTTCAAAAGATGAAAACCCCATCATTTGCGATATGTCCTTACAGAGTGATTGAAGACATATAGGAAATTAATTATAATACATTCAATGTTGCAGTGTTTAGAAATTAATTATAATTCATTCTTAGAATTAAAGCATAATTCAACAAAAAAAAAGTTTCTATTCAATTCTAAAAACTACATATTTTTTGTTTGAAACAACTACACAGAAAAGAAAAAAAAACATCATCTGTCATCGACTCGGACACCATTTTTCAACAAGTTCACATCCACAATGACATTAAAGTAAGGTATACATTATTGGAACTTGAGAGTAACCAAAATGCATCGATATGCCAAAAACCAAAACTTAGAAACAAACAATAATCTAACGACAAACCCTAAGTACTGAATCTCTCAAATTCCACTCTTTCTACAAACATAACGAACAATATAGACTCAATCTACATATACACTCACTTCGCCACCCAATGTAACAAAACTCAATAAACGTTTAACACCTTGTTGAGATAAATTCGGGACTTAGTATTTAGTGTTGTGGTGTGCGTTCTACTATATCTATATCTATGTGGCAAGCCATGGTCATTGCATGCGAGATGCTTACTATGTCTCTGGTCCTCGTCTAACTACTAAATTCTCTTGAGTACAAGTTTTCCTATTGCTTCTCAAGTGTAAGCAAAACAATAGGTTTCCTAGCAAATCCAGAGTCGAACACAAGGAATTGATATCAAATATTAGTTCTAAGGCTCACTCTTCATTTAGACGGTATATATTATCTATACAGTATAAAGTAAATGTGAGTCTAAGCTAAATCTACTATCTACAGTAGAGAATCGGTAAAAGGTTGTAAGAGTTATGGTGAGATGGAAATGTGAACTTACTTGTATTAAGAGAAAGGTGAAGGAATCTCTCCTCGTTGTTAGACGATTAAGCTATGCAGCAGCCTTGATGCTAAAGATTAGTTAACTAGCTTATGATTAAGGCGAGTACCTCTTAGTGTCTTAAACGCCGCACTTCCTCGCCTATCAGGATGCAAATGAATAAACTTCATTAAGTGATATTTATCTAGCAATTGTTGCTTGTAAAACTTTTAGCACTTCTCTTTTAAGGGTGACAACCTCTTGTCGCCAAATGCCCATACTTGTTCTCTTTTCTGGACACAATTGATGGAAGTTATCTCACCAAGGTGGTGTTTGTAAATGAGGAAGATCTAGAGACACTGAAGTCAAAAGACTGCAATTATGAAGCTCTACAACGTGAAATATGTCTCCATATTATGCATTTTCAACTAATTCAGATACACATCAGACAACTAGAAACTAGAAAAAAATGGTATTCCACCTCCAGAGACAAGTAATTAGCATTTTTTATTCTACTGATCCAAGAAGGAAGACAAATACTCGGAATGAAAGCACAATAACAACAAAATGGTTAAAATATGAATATATAATTAATTTATCCATTAAAATCTTAAAACTAATGTCATTTTTATCCCAATTCCATATAAATAAATCAATATACTTTAAAAATTGATATAAAATTATGTAATATTATACTATAAATATATAAAATTCATGATAAAGTGTCACCCCATTCTAGGTTTTCCTTTCTAACCTAGATCGTGGCATGAAACACTTTCTGAAAACAAACTTTTACAACTTATTCCATAGACAAGCATTATAAAATTCTACCGAAATTTCGATAGCATCTCCTTTAAAATTTGGGTTAGCCAAACCTGAAATGGGTGGAAGTGGCACTTATATATATATATATATACAGTCTTCAGACTCAAAATCACATCAAGTGTGCCTCATCACACACACATCTAGATTATTCTAGAGTTCAAAGCAAAGTTCAACTCTAAACTAAATAATACTTACAAAATAATTACAGTCTCACGAGCAATATCTCAAAATAAAAGTCTTTAGCATCACTCTCGCTACATCTAACCATCCCATGATACAATACAAAAGTTAAGTATATACATACAAATAAAAACAAAACAAGAATCTACAATTGGTGGTGGGGTGCTCAACCGATGCTTGGTCCTTGACTGCTACTTGAGGGGGGAAGAAACATTGAAAACATGAGCTAGAAAATCTTTGTAAATATGTTTCAATAATGAAATCATAGTTAAAACATTATCATCACATAATACTAGTAATCACAAGTGATGCCAACAAACCTGTTCCTAATCCAACCATGGTAGAATACTAAATACACGATCGAGAATAGCTCACACGTGATGCATATCCACAAGCAAATACGCGACCAAACTAAGCTCACACATACTTAGCACCTACCATAGTAGCAACCACTATATGCGCTCCTATGTGCACATAGAGCCACCCAGCATGGGTTAAGCTAGGCTCAAACCCAATCACAATCCTCCATCCATGTCCTCACCTAGGTTTAGGTTTTCGAATCTTCGGTCACAACCTCTTTTAGTCCTACAATCCCCTGACAACCGTAGGTGGCACTACGACAACACATTCACGTAGCCTTTAGGGTAATCACCAACATTTGTAAAAGTCACATATTTCATGTTTAAAAGCCAAACATGGTCAGAAACACATTTTAATAAAGGTATTTGATATTCCAAGGACTGCAATTTCTCTCTTCCAAAAGTTAAATTGAATTTTTTCCCCATATGTTTAGTCTAGGCTAAGGAGTCCACCCTTGGACCCTTAACTTCAAACTTAAACTCTTAACTAAAAGGGCATCCAAATTTAGTTAAAACCCAATGGGTCTTTTATATTAATTCTCTCTCATAACGAATATCAATAGTTTAAGAGATTTATATACATTGACAAACCCAATGTCAAATTAGTGAGTCAATAACTTAAGAGCTTACCCACACTTGTTCTGAATAATCTTAAGTGTGGTGAACAATGCTTTAAAGTTCTCTAAGACTCTACTCTTTATACAAAACAATGTGGCAACATTAGTTCCATGTCAAAACTAGATGAGTATTCATGAAACATACTAAAGTAACCCAAAATCTTACCAAATACTTATCAAAGTAACCTTAATCCTAAAGATCAATACTATAATGACATCCTAACTTCAAAATCTACCATTGGGTTAACCTATATTAGCACCAAAATTAAATGGGTACACAACACCCATTTCAAAAAGTTTAGAAATTTACCTAAGTTATGCCAAATCATCTACTTTCAAGCTTCTAAATGTCTGGATGGTGACTCAAACTCATTTAAAATTCAAATTTAACATTAAAATGTAATGGGTACTATTAAACTCAATTTTAAACTTAATGGGTATTCAAAGTCACCTAAAAAGACAACCCTAAACCATAGGTATCTTACTCTAAGAGTTGGATCTAAATGAAGAATGGACACAGATAGTGGTTGACTTTGTTTCTGACAAGTTATCACGCACGCTGGCTGTAGAGGAATCTTCAGAGAGGCAACTCATAGCTGATGCAAAAGGCAGTGTTTCCAGATCATGTGTAATATGAGTTGGATGACGAAGACATGGTGGCAATAACGACGTTCGCAGATGTCAAAGATTCGGTTCCTTCGTTGGTGAGTAGGTCGTCGTCCAACATTGGAGGAGGGTTATCGATGATGGCGGTAAGGAGAGGAAGAGAGGAGTTTTGGATGTGAGATGTTTCGAGAGAGAGAGAGAGCTCGTGCGTGACCTTATAGTGGAGGAAGAAACATTTTTCATGTTTTTTTTTTAACTCACAAGAAGGAAAGAAAAAGAAGATTATAATGATAATAATAGTGGAAAAATGACCATAATGCCCCCAACCTCTACTTTGGCCATTTTCTAAGTTTCTCCATCTTTCCAACACTTAATTTTCAAATCTTGTTCCAAACTAAATTTGTTCCAAATTCCTTACAACAATTCAACTATAAAGAATTGGTAATTAAATTTAAACTTGTTTTTCAAATTTAGAAAATATTAAATAAATAAAAGAAGAATGGAATGAGAGCTTCCCTTTTCTTCTAAGATGAAGCACACCTTTTCAAGGAGATCGCTTGAGAAAGACCTTATCACCAACCTCAAATTCTAAGTCTCTTTGACGCATGTCTACTTAATTCTTTTAATGATCCTCAACTATTTTCAACTTTTCTCTAATAATCTTCACATTCTTTAAATGCATGAGAGAAATGGGTGATTTGAGGTTTGAAGCCTTACAAAAAGTGAAACCCCAAATATATCTCTTTCTATACATATGAAACCCTAAAAAAAATTAAATTATTATCTTTAATATATATTTATTGTCGGTTTTAAAAAAGCAAATTTTTAATCTCGGTTTAAAACAGGTAATAATCCTTCAACTTTGATGTTAGTTTAAAACCAACATTAAAGATCCACTTTTTAAAAACTGACGTTAAACATCCGTGTTCTTTTTTTCCAACCGATATTAAAGCTCAATTTTCTTTTAGTGAATGGTACTTTATTTAATGAAAGGATGGAAATAAAAAGTCATTATATATATTTTATTTTTATATTTTTATAATTTTTATACTTGTCATTTGCAAACTTGACATTTTCAAAGTGTCAAATAAAATGTTAACTATTGATAACTATATTTGACGCGAAAAAAAACCTTAAGTACAATCTCCACTATGCTTGACGCGAATAAAACATCAAGTACAGTCTCCATTATAATTGACGCGAAGAAAAACATCAAGTAAAAACTAACGTAAAATAGTTCAAATTTTTTTGTCAAAACTCCGGTTTTTTAAAACTACACTTCACATTTTGTTTGCATCAAGTAAATGTTCACTAGATGCAACATGCAAAAAAAAAAACGTCAAGTAAAAGCTAATGTAAAATAGTTCAAAAAGTTCCGTGAAAACTTTGTTTTTTTAAAACTATACTTGACGTTTTGTTTGCGTCAAGTAAATATTCACTATAATTGACGCAGAAAACATGAAGTAAAAGCTAAGGTAAAATAGTTCAAACAATTGCGTGAAAACTCCGTTTTTTAAAACTATACTTGAAATTTTTTCTTTGAAATGGTCAATAAAAACATCAAGTATGTTAAAGTTGCTAGTGTCAAGTAAAGCATACTTTGTAGTAGTGTCAGCATGTCCTCTATTGTCTAAATAGTTCTTTTAGATTGGCCATCTGTTTATAGATGAAACACAGTGGTAAATTGTAATTTAGTTCATAAGGCTTCCGGCAACTTTAGCCAAAATTTTGAAGTAAACCACGGATCTTAGTATGAAACTATGAACACTGGAGTTCCAAATTGGTTTGTTATCTTATCAAGATATAATCTAGCCAACTTGTCTAAAGGAAAAGTTTGCTTGATGGGAATAAATCTTGCTGTCATTTTGAACCTATTAATAATCATCTAAATCCCTTCATGGCCATTTGGTGACATGGACAACCCAAACAAGAAGTCCATAGTGTGTTCCATTTTCCAATCAAGACTGGGTAAAGGACACAATAACCTACTAGTCTCCTAGCTTTAAGGTTTGCCTTGCTAGACAATCAAGCACTTAGCTACATATTCAACTATTTCACGCCGCATACTTGCCCACCAATAATAAGCTTTCAAGGTTCTGTACATCTTAGTACTTCCATCATGCATCACATAAGCTGAACTATGAGCTTCTTCTAAGATATTGTCCGATGCTTTATTTCGTGGGATGCATAAACTTTTATCTTTTAAACAAATGTCGTCATTTCTAAATGCTTAGTCTGTTCATCTTTAACATTTCACTTCCTCTGCTAACTTTCTTAACACAGGGTCTTCAGGTTGCAACATAACAATTTCCTCTTCTAAAGTGGACTTAACTAGAAAGTGTGTTATCAAGTTCGCAACTGACCATATGTTTAGAATTGCCTTGCAGCTTCTCATTTCTTTTATTAAGGCTATCTTTCCTTTACTCTCTCTGCCTAGGTTCTTTCTACTTAACATGTTGGCTAGAACGTTAGCCATTCTAGGATGGTATGCAATCATAATCTTTAATCAGCTCCATTGAACAGCTCTATCTCAAATATAACTCCTTTTGATCAAATATGTATTTTAGGCTCTTATGGTCAGTGAAGATCTTACACTTCTCCCCAAACAAGTAGTGTCGTAAAATTTTCAACGCATGAACAATGACTGCCAATTCCAAGTCATACGTTGGGTAGTTACATTTTGGAAACTTCAGCTGACCTCATGTATAGGATAATACTTTTCCTTCTTGCATCAAAATGCATCCTATTCCTTGATTAGATGTGTTATAAAAGACTTTATAGTCCTCTCCGGACATAGGGAATGCAAGGATGGGTGTCGTAGTAAGCCTATGTTTCAAATCTTGAAAACTTTTCTCACAATCATGTGGCCACTCAAACTTTTCTGCCTTCTTTGGAAGTGTTGTCAACGGAAGGGCCAACTTGGAAAATCTTTCAACAAAATACCTACAGTAGACTACCAAACCCAGAAAACTCTGAACTTCTTAAAAGAATTTGGGACGTTCCAATTCTCAATCGCCTCAACTTTTTGTTAATCCACCTCCAATCTTTTCATGGATATAATATGTCTAAGAAACACCACTTGGTTCAACCAAAATTCACACTTGTTGAACTTTGCAAACAACTTTTCTTCTCACAGAGTTTATAACATGATGCTTAGGTGTTTCATATGTCTTTTCTAGTCGAGAGAATAAACTAAAATGTCATCAATAAAGACAATAGTAAATTGATCCAAATGTTAACGAAATACTTTGTTCATTAGATCCATGAAAGAGGCTATAAATTGGTCAGTCTAAAAGGCATTACCAAGAAATTATAATGCCAATAACGTGTTCTAAATGTTGTTTTCGACACATCTGACTCCTTAATCCTCACCTGGTGATAGTCAAAACGAAGGTCTATCTTGGAGAATACTGAGGCCCTCTTTAGTTGATAAAAAAGGCCATTTATTCATGATAAATGATACTTGTTCTGAATTGTTACTTTGTTTAACTACCTGTAGTAAATGCATAGCTTCATTGATTCATCATTCTTTTTTACAAACAAGACAGGGGGCTCCCAATGGTGAGGTGCTAGGCTGAATATAATCCTTTTTTAGCGCTTACCCTAATTGGTCCTTTAGTTCTTTCAACTCGTTTGGTGCTGTACGATAAAGGGTTTGAGAAATGGGTGTTGTTCCCAGCAGAACTTCAATCGTAAACTCAATTTCTCTTTTTAGTGGTAGCCCATTAAGTTATTTCGAGAATACATGAAGGTATTCACAAACAATTGGTACATTTTTTGGGTTCCACTTCACCAACTCGGTGTCAATCTCATGAGCAAGATAGGCGCTGTCCTCTTTATTAACAATTTCCTTGCCACTTGCAGATATTATTCTGGCCAACCCTACTTTTTTGTTGCCTACCCATTTAACCTCACATTTTTTAGGTTCTCTCAATACCTCATTTTTGGAGCAATCAAAGACTTCATGGTATCTGTTGAGGAAGTCCATCCCTAAGGTCACGACTAACTTGCCCAGTTTAAGCAAAATCAAATTTACTTTCAATGTGATATCCTTGATTCTCGCAACCTCTACATACGGATTCTACAAGAAATACATCGCCTAAAGGCATGCTAATTATCATTCCATCTTCTAAAGGTTCTATCTTATGGTTAAATGACTTGGCATATGTGATAGAGAAATAAAAGAATGCGTAGCTCCAAAATCAAATAGCATAATTGTACGAGATTTACAAATCATCAATGAATTCAGATTAGGCGGCAAGGTCCAATCAATCACCAACCTATGACAAAGGGGTTACGCTATCACTTATAGGTGGAGTATGCTTAACGCCTAATCGTTCATCGCATCATCTCTCTCTACGTTCTTTATGGCATCACTTCCCCGCAATATGCGATTTACTCTTTAATGATGGTCTCCTCACACTAATTATTCCTTTTGCCTGAATCTCAACGCATTAGGCAAAACACGTTTAGGGTCTCACACGGTTGCCATAAATTTAAACGTTCGTTGAAAAATGGTGGTCAGAGGCTACATGGTGGGGTTGTCGCAAATTGGTGGTTGATGGTTCTTAAGGTTGGCCAACGAGAATTGATGAAAATGGTCTTTATTGTTTTTCATACAAATTAGGAGAGATTAACTATTACACAATTAAAAATAATTGTTTCTAAAGTTTATTCCTAAACTAACTTATCTTAAATATTCATTTTAATTTCAAAATCTCTTAGTTGGTTCCTAATTACCACAATTACAATACAAACACACCCCTGATTACCACAAATACAATCCCCCAATTTTAGATAGAAAATGAATCAATATATACAATGAACATTGATTAGATCAAAATTAAAGCTAAGCAATATTAAAAAGTATACAAGCTTGAAAAGTAATATTACAAAAGAAATATTTTTGGAAATATATTTCACCTATTAAACAAATAAAACGACCCAGGTAATAAAAAAATAAAGCATGTTCCCTTGTATAATCATTCCATAAGCCAAGAATGACAAAGACAGTTGAATTTTAGAAGGTCAACTAACCCTCTTCGTAAGCTTAATGAAAATCAGCTAACAAAGTTAGACGATGAAAGGAAAGAGGAAAAATAATTAAGGTAGCAAATCAAAATAAAAACATGTTAATTAAGAGAGGTTGAAAATTGTTGTATTCTTACAAAAATTGAGGCAATGTTCAACTTTGTAACAGTCATGAATTCCAACATAAAAAGTTTCTTTTTGTGCCATTTATTTATTCCATGCAAACACGTCTATATAAAGGTGTATAACAAATACCGTAATACTTCTTTTTTTATCTCATACAAACACAAGAAAACGGAAGCAAAAGATTTGTACTTATCTCAAGATTTCTTTAAGAAAGTGATCCTTTCTGTGGATATAGGCATTTTTAGTTGAATCACATATATCTTGTTTTCATCTTCTTCTTCTCCTTCATCTATAATATGTGTGTTCTCTTCCATTAATAAAATAAAATCACCTTCAACAAATTAGGGTTTTCAATACAAGAAGAAAAGAGACAAAGAGAGAAAGAAAAATTGTTTCATCTTCAATTCTAGTTGTCCTCCATTTGATTTGGGCCAATAAAAAAAATTAAAAGGCCAACAAATTAGTATTACAGCGAATCTTGATTTTCAAGAATTTAAGTCTTGGAGGATTCCAGAATAGAAGTAAACTTGAGAATGGCAGTGTCAAGGATAGAAATTGAGAAGTTTGATGAAAAGGGAGAATTTGATCGTTGGAAAGCAAAAGTCAAGGCTTTGCTAGGTCAGCTTAAGACTCATATAAAGAACTTTTAGATCCTTCAGAACTTCCAGCATCACTCACAACATCATAAAGAGAAGACATGAAGTTAAAAGCCTATAGTACACTAATCCTAAATTTAAGTAACAATGTGAAGGCAAGTAATAGAAGAAGATACAACATACAGAATCTGAAAGAAATTAGAAAGTTTGTATGCTGTTAAAGATCTCCCTAATAAAATGTACCTAAGTGAGAAATTCATTAAATACAAGATGGAATCCTTCAAAAACTTTGACAAACAACATAGAGGAGTTCAAGAAGATTATTTCAGAATTTTGAAGTCTTGAGGATAAACTCAATGATGAAAATGAAGCCTATGTTCTAATAAATTCTCAACCTGAATCCTACAAAGAGGTAGAAAACACACTCAAATATGGTAGACTCAGTAAAACTGATGCATTATATCAGCCCTTGAAATAAGAGAATTAGTAATTCAGTCAACTCAAAAAGACAATAGCAATGGAGATGGTCTATTCGTCAAAGGGAAGCCTCAATCTAGGCAGTGGAGAAATAGCAACAGGCCTCTTTCAAATGATGAAAAGAAGTCAAAACAGAAGAAGAAATGTAAATATTGCAAGAAGAAAGGGGCATCTAATCCAAGATTATTTTTTACTTGAGAAAAAGATTCAAGAAGAAAGCAACCTAAAGCCTCTATAGTAGAAAGCTCCTTCATCTGTACTGATGCCTTGGCATCAACCCAAGATCAAGCCAATCATGTTACCTCTTTTAGTAAATATGATTAGGTTCTAGACTCTGGCTGCACCTGCCATATGACACCTTTTAAAGTTCAACACATATAAAGAAATAAGTTGAGAGTCAGTTTCCATGGAAAAATAAGGCTTGTAACATTACTGGAATTGGATTAGTCACTATGAAATTAAAAGATGAGACTGTGAAACTTCTCATAAATGTTATGACATGTTCCTCACCTTAAAAAGAAATCATATTTTCGTAAGAATGCTAGACTCTTCGGGATGTGAATACAAGGAAAAAGGAAAATTCTTTGAGGTTATAAAAGACTCTAGAGTAGTCTTGGTTGGAGAAAAGGTAAATGATCTTCTTATAATCGAAGGGGTTGAAATGTTAAAAGAAGCCAATGTGTTTTCTCCTCTAAATCTAATTGAGGCCGACCCTTCGCACAAAAGTTTGTCTCACATTAGCCAAAAAGGGCTTGAGGCTCTATCGAAACAAGGCATCCTACCTCATAAAATTAGTAACGAGTTGTCTTTCTGTGAACATTGTGTGCTAGGGAAAACAAAGAAACAAGGCTTCACCAAAGCACAACACACAATTAAAGGAATCCTAGACTACATCCATTCAGATATATAGGGCCTAGCATCAACTCCAAGCATAAGTGGCTCAAGCTATATCTTATCCTTTACCGATGATTTTTCTAGAAAAAGTTGGATTTATGCTCTAAAAACTAAAGATCAAGTTTAAAGAATGGAACTCAATGATAGAAAAAAATGATAAAGAGAGTAAATATCTTAGAATTGATAACGGTTTGGAGTTTTGTAGAGAGATATTCAATGTTTTTTGCAAAGAAAATGGTATAACAGACATAAGACTGTGAGATACACAACTCAACAAAATGGGATGTTAGAAAGACTCAATAGAGTAATCATGAAAAGAGTAAGATGCCTATTGTCTGATGCTATCTTAGAACAAAAACTTTGGACTAAAGTTGTTGCCTATATTGTGTACACACTAAATAGAAGCCCTCATACCTCTTTACGGTTCTTAACACCTAAGGAGGAATGGACCAAACACCCTCCAAATATGAATGATCTCAAGGTGTTTGGATGTGTAAGGTATGTTCATCAACATCAAGGAAAACAAAAGGCAAGAGCTACTAAATGCATGTTCGTTGGCTTCATAAAAGGGGTCAAGGATTTCAAGATATGGCACCTCATTGATAAGAAGTTCATAATCAGTAGGGATGTTCATTTTAAAGAAAATGAGATGGTTATGAAAGGTAAAGGTAAATGATGAAAATCCTAAAGCCACATAAACCTATATCACTCAATTTGAGGTGAAGAATACTAGAAATGATGCTCAATCTACTGAGGAAACTATTGCCACTAATCAAGAACAAATAGAGAATGTAAGTAGGGAACAAACTGAAATAGTTGGAGAACAACCTAACTTGAGTCAACACTCATTAGCAAGAGAAAAACAAAGAAGGGTCATTGTTCCTCCTACAAGGTATGTTGAAACTAACTATATGAACATTAGTTAGTTCAAAATGCTACTATAGCTCCAAATGATCATGAACCAAGTTCCTTTGATGAACCTTTAAATGATTCTGATGCTATATAGTGGATAGAAGCTATGAATTGGGAACTACATTTGAATGAAACCTGGACCCTAACTTCTGCAAACCCTGAAATCGACGATGATTCAAGATGGAAAATAAGTTTAAGAAGTTTTATTTTAAGTGTGTCATGATAGGTGGGAACAAGGAAGACTAAGAAGGAATGGTTAAAAATTAAAAAAGGTTAAGTTGAAAAGTGGAAAATTTTGGCTAAATCTTTGAGTTAGGCGTTTTGGGTTTGGTGGGCGGCCAAAAATGGAGAAAATAACCTCAAAAGAGGTTATCTAGGCATTTGGATAAGGCAAGGCAAGTAAGGCTGTGTGGTCGTGAAGGGTCAAAGAACCTCTAAGCGTGCTTGGCAAAATGACTTTGGCTAGGCGAGAAGGCTTGTCTTGAGAGGTTAGTTAGGTGGTGAAGTGTGTCACAAGGTGTTTAAGTTAGGCGGTCAAGCGTAAAAGAGGTTAGGAAGGCTTGCACATGAGGAAGCTTTAGTTTGCAGCCATGTTTAGAGGTTAGCTAGGCGTTTTGGTTTGATGATGGACACTTAGACGTTTTAGTGAGACAATATGTGAAGATGTGGAGTTAGTGAGTACCTTATAGGTGTCCTATGCATGCTTAAGTTAAATTTCGGTAAGTAGGCAGTGTCAATAAAGGTTCATGCAAGGTTTGGTATAAATAGATAACTTCATAAGGAAATTTCTCTCAATTCACTCGTGTGTTTTAGCTGAAATTACTCTCAAAACTTCATCAATTGAGTCTAGTTTATAGCTAGGGCCATTAGATGAATTTGAGAAGAGGAAAGTTAAGTTCTAGTTGAAAGAAGAGATAGGTCATTTCGAAAGAGAACTGAGCAGTCTTCACTTCAAGGAGACTACAAAACACCTATCCTGGTGTTTCTGGCTAAAATTTTAAGGTAAGAAAGTTAAGATATTTTTCAACAACATACAAGGAAATTGTCTCATTTTACTTATGAATTTTAAGATGTTAACTTCTAAAGTGAGACTTAAGTTTTGGTCAAGAAATTGTGTTTTGGACAGTGTAGTGGCTTGCTGAGTGTTAGGGGTTACTAGTCCAGATGGGCGCGTGTGCTGGGAAGAAAGAGGTTAGTGATGTGTTTGGGTTTATGTTGGATGCACAACCTGCGTGCAAGGTAAGGTATGCTCAAGGTGCGCACGACCAAGGTCGCGTGTGGCATGCCTTGCGTGGGACGCAAGGCACGAGGCGTGGCCTGCGAGGTTAGCACGCGGTACGACCTTTTCAGGCCTTGTGTGCCAGCACATGTCAATAAGTGATTTGCCGCTGTTTTGGTGATCTTTAGGAATTTTAAGCAAAGGTTTGATATTTTTATGATTAAAGGGCATTAAATGAAATTATTTCCCATTATTTCAAGTTAAGAGGAGATCAGACAAATTTATAAGTTGGGGGTTTAAGCTACCACCATTGCTACAAACTAGGTTTACTTGACGCTTTTATAATTGATATATTTGACAATTTTAATAAAAACTGTCAAGTAACATAAAAAAAGCGTCAATAATAAGAAAGAGTGAAAAAAACCCATAATTTTTGTTTTTTTGTTTTAAATACTTGACATGTTAAAAGCATCAAGATTAATTTTAATTACTTGACATTTAAAATATTTTTCAATATTTCAATTAAATTTTTCCCTCTTTTAATTTTGCTTTCCCAAATTTCCCCTTCCCCCAAATTTTATAAGAAAACCCTAACTTCCACCGCCATATTTCTCTTCACAAAGACTTCACGAAGACAGCAACACTAACCAATCGCAGCGTTTGTCTCTTCCATCTGCTCGTAAGCCACCGTTCATCGTCAACGACCGCTCAAGCGAAGTTGCATTCGTCTGTCGTCGTACATAAGTTCATCGCAAGCCACAAGTTCGCCACAAGCCGCTGTTGTTCAAGTGAAGTTGCGTTCGTCCATCACTCAAGCGAAGGTGCATTCGTCCGCTGCCTTTCACAAGTTCGACGTCCCTTTCTTCCGACAACAAGTTCGTCTGCCGCCATTCACAAGTTTGTCGCAAGCCACTAGTTCGACATAAGCCGTCGCTCAAGCCCTTTTCAATTCGTTTATGCCCTTTTTCATTCCAATTCACTGCCATCAACAGGTTCTTAGCTCATTATTAATTTTTTTACTTTTTTAGTCTACATATTTAACATAATCTGCACTTTTTTTTTTGTTGAAAAATTCATAAATTAGTTCAAATCATTTCAGTAATGATCATAATTTGCACTTTTTTGTTTTCTCATTATTATTTGTTTTCTCATTACTATTTGTTTTCTCATTACTATTTGGTTTTTCATTATTATTTTAGTCTATAAATTTAGCATAATATACAATTCATAAAAACATTCATTTTCTCATTACTTTTTGCTTAGCAGTTTAAATCATTCTAGTAATAGTATCTCATTGGTTGAAATAGGATCTCCTTAAGTTTTTCTAAGATATAGAATAATACATTTAATATTATGAAATAATCATATATATCTTAGTATTTGTTATGTTTTCCTTTTAGTTCTTTAGTTCAACCCATAATGTGAGAGAAGAAGAACCAAACTTACTTTTTATGTACGGATAAAAGTACAATTTGGGTTTATATTTTTGTTTGTAGTTAGAAAAGAAAATCATCATGTATGTCGCTATTTTTGTTTGTATTAATGGTACCATAAATGTTATAAATTTGGTTATTGCCTCTAGTAACTTGTATTCTTTTTGTTAGTAGGAGTTGCTAAAATTTTGTATTTCTTGTATTCTTTCATATATTATAATTCAAATTGATAACCATTACTCAATAAATTCTCTTAGGACTTACACTTATGAATAGATCATGGATGCACAAGAGTAGGTTATCCAAAGATTATGAATTGGGTGTAGAAAACTTCATCAATTTTGGATTTTCTAATACAAAAGATGCCTTTATTCGTTGTCCTTCTTTGAAATGTGGAAATTGTGTAAAATATGAATTTATTTATATTTTAGGTTATATTTGTTAAGAAACTTTATAAAAATCCAATACAATGTTATATTGTGTAGAACAAAAGAAAACTTCAACAAGAGAGATTGAAGAATAATAAGTATAACCATAGACTTTCAAGAAAAGGTTATGCTAATCTTCGAGAGGAATTGGTAAGAAGTAGTATATGTTTGAATTAGTCTTAAAAGCTTCTTAATCAATGTAATGAATGTATATGTTGAAATGTTGAAAAATATACCTTTAGAAGAAAGTGAGCTTGACCGAGCTAGCATGTGGAAGAAGGCTCGTGTAGATAAGAAGGGACAATAGGACAATGAAGATGTCCAAGAACTTGTGAATCCTATAGTAAGACATATTACAATTTTACATTCTTTAATGTTTTAAAGTTTTATGAAATTAAATTATATTTTTGTGCATTTTTAGTACGTGATTGTTTCTTGGCAATATGCTTATATTGAATACTATGTGGTTGTTTCTTGGCAATATGCTTCTATTGAATACTATGTGGTTGTTTCTTAACAATATACATTATATTGAATACTATGTGGTTGTTTCTTGGCAATATGTATTATATTGGATACTATGTATTTATAGTGTTCTTTGTAAGTTGGAGTAGTTGAATGTGGGTACTATGTGATAAGATACATGAGAGATATAATCACCAATAGGAGCATAGCAGTCACAGATTTGGTATGTTGTAGTTAAATGATTGTTTGAATTATATATTATATAATTCAAGTAATCAAAGTATTAACTTCAATATTTTGGGTTTCATATCAGATTGATACAAGGACCTCATACAGTCAACTCGAGTTAGATGAAGTACAAAAGGAGCTTATTGATTTTTTGGGTGGTCACATGTGCTTAATGGTGGTAGGTAAGTTCTTTTTGGTTAGACAGACAAATTTTATTGATACTGGATATAGGTGAACTAGTTTTATTGTTATTTTGTTGACACTGATTATAGGTGAACTAGTTTTGTTGATATTTTGTTGATAGTGGACATAAGTGAACTAGATTTCATATGGTATACCTTTAGGCTACACATATATTTTGTTTATATCGACATTGATGGAAAGTTTTGGTTATTGTTCGAAGTTTGGGCTACACATATATATGTTGTAATTAAGTATGTAATCACCAACTTATGTATGATTCATTGATATATATATATGAAATTTCTTTGATGGAAAGTTTGAGTTGATTTCAATTGTTCAATTAACCTGCATTTTAATGGTGTTGGACTTCAAAATAGGTGCAGGATAAAATATATGGATATTTTAAAAAATATAATTTTCTATTTGAACAAAAAACTTGACATGCAAAGGGTGTCAAGAGTAAACAAATTCTTGACATATAGAAAATGTCAACAAACCTTATATACTTGATACCCATAAATTGTCAAGTATAATTTCACTTGATGCGTAAAAACTGTCAAAAATAGAACCCCCCTTATTCTTGACACCAGATTAGTTGACGCATAAAAGCTGTCAAGTATAATTATCTACTTTACGCTTTTTACCTGCCAAGTATAATTATACTTTACACTTAAAAATTGTCAAGTAAACCTCCCTTATTCTTGACATTGGATTACTTGACACATTGAAAAGCGTCAAGTAAACCAACACTTGACAGGTAAAAAGCGGTAGTGCACTTGTTAGTGATAAAACGATTTCTAAATAAAGTTTCTAAAGATGTTTTACAAGCTATTCCAAAAGTATGATTGATAAAATTGTCACTCACTGGTCTATTTTCCTCACCCTTTCGAAATGTTTTGCAGTTTCAAAGGAAGAGATCGTAATCCAAAAACTTGACCATTGTATCTAGTCTGTTGTGCAAGTTGTTGATAGTTTTGCTGTCGTGAGTCAGTATTTAGGTCGATCTATGTCATAAGTCACGTTTAGGGTTAAGTTAATTAATATGTTTGTTTCCGTTTGGTTTAAAATGTTGTCAGTAATATCCATGGCTTTTAGCCTTGACTTATTTTGACAATTATGTATGGAATTCTTATCTATAAATGTTATGTTAATCCGCTACATAATTTAATTTACTCAAAGTTATTTAGCTTTCCAAAAATGTTCAGTAGTAAGAGTTAACTAGTGTTGTTCAGAAAGGGAAATATATCAATTGATTACACGCCATTTCTCAAGTAAAGAGCATGTGATTTGGGTGGGGATGGACAACTTCTCTATCTAAAGGATGCAAACCAATAGCATGGAAGTGGATCTATAAATTCAAGGAGGGAATTACAAAATATTCACAGCCTAGGTACAAGGCAAGGTTGGCAGGAAAGGGTTCCACTCAGAGATAAGGTATAGACTATTATGAAATTTCTCTTTTGTTGTTAAACAGACTTCTTCTATCCTTAGTTGCCTATTACAACATTGAGTTGGACAAACATGGACTTTTAAAGAAGCTCATATTGTAACGACCCAACTCCTTCTACTAACCCGAAGTCATTACTATTTTAAAAGGTAAATAAAATTTATAAATTTTAAAATAGAAAAATAAAACAAAACCTCAAACTTCTCATTTAAAAGCATACACAAATGTATATGGAAATAAGTCTAAAATAAAATCCTAACTCGGACCCTATCTAGTTTTAAAGAAATAAAATAACAATAAAAGAATAAAATAAAAATGCAAATACTGGAATCCGAATAATGACATAATGCGGAAGCAAAATGGTCCCTATGGCTCGCCACGGTCACTTCCTGTCAGTCGCCAACTTGCCCTTGCTCTTACCTCTACCTCTGCCTGAAAAATTAAACATGAAAGAGTGAGTATAAAAATATACTCAATAAGGGACTCACTACTTGTCCCGCTAGGTGCCTGTTAACTTCCTATTAGAGTCTTGTAAAGTGGTACCCTTGAATTGGCACGTCCCTAAACACGTGCAATCTGTGATCCCGTAGGAACATGTCTAGTTTCCGGTGAACCCAAAGGAAACACCTAGGACAAACTAGTCTTTAGTGTACTCAAAAGAAACACTAAGATAATCGGGCTGTGAGTGACCCCGTCGAATCACTCATAATCATGTCTATGTCAATGTCGATGTCATAATAGACTGGTAGTCCTGTCGGACTACACAGTCATAAAAAAAGGTGGTGATCCTGAGGGACACCCATGTGGGTACAACTCTAATAGACAAAGTTAACAGAACACCCTATCCATAGCATGTAACATATCGTAAACTTTGTCACAACATGGCATATCATAACAATCATAAACATAACACAGTCATCCTCATCAACTTACCACTAGTCATATCATAACATCAGTCATCAGCGTCAATTACCATTACAATATCAGTCATTATCAATAACATCGAGTTATGCAATTTAGCTATCATCTATGCATAACCATATACACATGCAATCTCTCAATTTCAGTCAAAGGTCTAGTAGTAAAGTCTCTTACTTAGAGATTAGCTCACAGCAAAATTTTCCTAACAGTCACGATCAAGCTCCCCAACAGTCAAGTCCTAAGCACAAATGAACCCAATAACTAAAATTAATAAATTAATTACTAATTGCCTAGGATCCAATTCCACTTATCTCAACTTACCCAAAGTTGAAGAATATTCCAATTTATCCTTGGTTTGAAAAAAAATCTTCGGTTCAATCCCCCAATTGACCTATCATGAAAATAATTCAATTAAATCCATAATTAAATTATTTAAGGTCTAAAATTTGTTATTTGTTGAGAGACAACCAAAATCCAAACAAAACTTACCAAAATAGGTTAGGTGGCTCAAACGGCTAGGAAAACAGGGGTGGCTCGGCTAAGGCCTTGAAAGCGGCGGCTGGTGCAGGCGTGCAGCTCAGCTAAGGCACGTGTAGCTCATGCAGGCGGCTAGCGCAGGCTCGGGTGAAGGCGCGAGTCAGATTTGGTTCTCGGAGAAGGGACGCTTGGTCTTCCAACGACATGTGACGCTGCTCGGGTTGCGGCGATCTCCGACGGTCGACGACAGAACTAGGCAACGGATGAAAATTGACGACGGATTGCGACAAGACGCTGACGGCTTGACGAATCGGTGCGGCTGAAGACGATGGCTAATGACTTGCCTTGCGACGGCAAGCGACGAAACGGCGCAGACAATCGATCGTCAAACAGCTAGGACGTGTGATGGTCGATGAGGCTCGGCTACGATGGAAACGACACTTGGAGGAGAACGGCGGTGGTGCGGCGGAGGAGCTAGGCGGCAACGGCTAGGGTTTGAAAAAAAAACTTAGGGTTTCCTTTTCTCTTTTTTTTCTCAACGAAGAAGATGGTTGATGTAAACCCGATATTTTCTTGGTTTAATTTCTTTAAATGTGGAAAGAAAAAAAAGAAAAAGAAAATGGAAATTAAGTGTAAATATATATATATATATATATATATATATATTTATATATTAAATAGTTTTATTAAATAAAGTAAAGAAAAGAAAGAAAAGAAAGGATAAAAAGAAGAAAAGGAGAAGAAAATTTTATTTTTTTCTTTTCTTCTTCTTCTTCTCTTCCCTTCACCGCCAAGATTTTGAAGACATCCAAGTTCCATTTTTTTTTCTTTTTCCTTCTTAAATTTGCAGAGAACTTCTAAGAGAGAGTTTGGAAGAAGAAGAGAAATTTTACTAGAATTTTTAGGTTGAAGAAGAGGAAGAGAACTCAAGCAAAGTGTATCAATGGCTGAATTTTAGTTCATTCTGCACATCACTGGTTTTTAATTCGGTTTGAACTCTTCAAAATGAATTAAGAGGTGAGATTTACATTTACTGAAAGTTGACTCATTTTTAAACAAACTTTATGAAGAACGTTGGAGCAAATTCGGATATTCATTTGGTGCTTTTTGATGAAGAAAACAGGGCAGTTGGTTTTCACTCGAAATCAGGAAGTCTCTGGTTTTTCTTGTATTTCAAAGTGTATCGGTGGAGTTAGAATCTCTATTTGGTATGGTTGGAATGCTTATTCAATTTACTACAACTTTCATGAAGAAATTGTAAACCAAAAACGACTAAAAATCAGTTAAATTGTAGGGACAAGTTAAAGAGGTCGTGTGCGCGCGATTCTGGAAGTGGTTCTGTTTTGAGGGTTATATGTGTTTATGCACGGGGAATCAGATTTATATGTCTTCAGGTAAGTTTTAGAGGATCTCAAAATGAAGATTTTAATATAAAGAACACTCATTTTGGTTAAGTATTGAGAAAGTTATAGTCCTTTGAAGTTTATGTTAGAAATTTGGAAATTTTAGAGAATTGTTGAAATAGGATTTTATTTCTTAAGCTTTGTTTTCGTGAGCGTCATCTTTGGTGCGACATGTTATGTATATCTTTAGGAAACCAGAATGTTTAGAGTTTTAATACTCGGTTGGGTTGTTGGCAAGCCGAGAAGAATTAAACCGAGCTTATAGACCAAGGATCTAGCACAAGACTGTGAGTGACAAAACCAACTTTGAAATATTTTCCATAATTGTTATTATGATTGAATACGATAAATGTTTATTTACGAAGCCATGAAAAGTATTTGAATTTCATGACTATTTTCAAGTATACATTTGGAGACTAGATTTCTTAAAGAAATTTATGCTAGCACGTAGATATTAAATGTTTGGAAAGTATTTAAACCACAATATTTTAAGCAAAGCATGAATTAGTATGAAGTTTTGTTTTAAGAACTACAATTTTCCACGAAAGAGCTGAGTAAAGTTCGAGCTTTGTGTAAAATTTATAAGCAGGCATGTTTTAATATTTAAAGATGATTTATGAAATTTTCATTAACTACATGACTGAGATCTTGAGCCTGAGGCTAGAGATTACCGTGTGCACACTGGTTAGATTCCGTTGTTGACGTTGAGTGTACTCCGTAACAACGATGCTGTCGTGAGTGCTGGGCGGGCCCCACTACGACAAAGATGATGGGAGTGATGGGCGGGCCCCACTACATCGTAGTGCTTGTAAACGTTGTTGTACTAGGTGTACCCTACACAACGTAGATTCGTCATGTTAGTTAAAATGCTTCGATATACTTGATATGCCTTGCTAGATTTCAATGATGAACATGCTGAGTATTTAAGGAAGCTATTCTTACTACTACACATTTACATTTGCGACTTGTATAAACAGATTTATATGTGTAAAGTTTTCACGTGCTCTTATCTTTAAATTCATAGTTTTAAATTGAGTCACTCACTGAGCTTCATAGCTCACCCTTTCCAAAATGTTTTACCCATTTTCCAGGTAGAGATCGACTTCCCGGTGCCTGATAGACTGCCTTAGTCTGCGGAAGCTTCATTATGGATTGCCAGTACGTGTTTTGAGTTGGGCATAGAGTCTGTTGTGTTGTGGTGTATATACACGCTTGTATGTTATAGATACTCCACAGTTTGTATAAGCTTTAGGAGCTATAGTTGTGTAAATTTTGTTGGTTATATTTTGATTAAGGTGTCTTTAGGTTTACTCGTAAAATCAGTAAATTTTGAGGTACACTTCATGTATGTGTTTGACTAGCCTAGGATCCGCTGTTTTTTGTGGCATGTACAATAGTTTATATACTAGATTGGCAAGTTCATCACATGAAAGTTTTAAGCAGAGTCGACAGATACAAGGACAGAAAAGCGTTGTTCGTCGGCTTCACGCCATCTTTCAGTCTAAGGTAGCAGGTAGTCCGGGAGGGGGTGTGACAGTTGATGTTCCCAAGGCCTATTAAATAATAAAAAACCTATTATTATTTTTCCTTTTTTCTATTCCTTATTTTATTTCAAAACAATCAAATCTTCTCTCTCCTCATTAAAACCCATCAAATCTCCCTTTTTAAACCAATACTTCCACCAATCACATCAACCTTTCTCTAAATAAATATCATAATTATCTTTTGCCAAATAATAATTATATTTTCCATTATATAATTATTATTTTAAATTTCTTTCTCTCTCTCCACAAAATGTCTTTTTTCAAAACAACTATCCTTTCAAACATAAAGCTCCAAAAATGCTTCAAGCTGGTAGACTTTGACTTATTTGAAAAAGGATGATAAATGTTCGAGAATGGAAGGATCACTAAGCCCTAAAATGTTGCATTCAAGGTGCAGATTTGTAACAATTATGAATTTCAACATAACAATTGTTCGTCGGCTTCACGCCATCTTTCGGTCTAAGGTAGCAGGTAGTCCGGGAGGGGGTGTGACAACTTGGTATCAGAGCAGTTTGCTCCATGGGAATTAAGGTAGAGCGGTTAGCTCTAAGAAAAAACTGGAAAGTAAATAATTGAAAGTCAAGTTAGCTTAAAGGGAACTAGTGGAGTATGGTCTAGGTAAGGGTAGAAGTGAGTCCAATTATTATTAATACGTGAGGAGACATTTAGTATCATGCATTTGAGTTAAGTATTTATAGTATGTCTAATGTGTTGACATATTATAGGAGTCATGCCACCACGTACTGGTAGACGACGCCGGCAGAATCAGGATGGGATGCAAGGTCCTACCCAAGGTCCATCTGTAGGGGAATCTAGTACCCTAGGAGTTCGAGGTGGGGCAGGAAATGAGCAGTTTGCGAGAACTACACAGGAAATAGGAAGGCCAGATAGAGTAGAGCCTAGTGATCCAGAAAAGGCATACAGAATTGAACGGCTGAAGAAGTTAGGGGCTACAGTGTTTGAAGGTTCCACAGATCCAGCTGATGCAGAGAACTGGTTGAATATGCTTGAAAAGTGTTTTGATGTGATGAATTGTCCTGAGGAGCGAAAGGTTAGATTGGCCACATTTTTGTTGCAAAAAGAGGCTGAAGGATGGTGGAAATCTATATTAGCAAGACGCAGTGATGCACGTGCTTTAGACTGGCAGACTTTTAGAGGCATATTCGAAGATAAGTATTATCCCAGCACATACTGCGAAGCCAAGAGGGATGAATTTCTGGGGTTGAAACAAGGATCACTTTCAGTGGCTGAGTATGAGAGGAAGTATACCGAGCTTTCACGATATGCTGACGTTACTGTAGCTTCTGAGAGTGACAGGTGCCGAAGGTTTGAAAAAGGGTTGCGTTTTGAAAGACGTACCCCAGTTACAGCCATTGCTAAGTGGACGAATTTCTCTCAGTTAGTGGAGACTGCCCTTCGTGTGGAGCAGAGTATAACAGAAGAGAAATCGGCAGTGGAGCTTAGTCGTGGGACTTCAACAACTAGTGGATTTAGAGGCCGTGAGCAGCGAAGGTTCACGCCTGGGATAAATATTTCAAGCCGTCAAGATTTTAAGAATCGCTATGGAGGCCAAGCATCGAGGAACGTGAGTTATGGTAGTGTTTTTTAGAGACAGAGCCAGAGAATACCTAGTCAACCCATTAGATCAACAGTAAGATCGCAACCAGGTCAGGAGTCCATTGCTAGTACCGTCAAGCGAATACCATGCACGAGTTGTGGCAGGAACCATCGGGGTCAGTGTTTGGTAGGTGCCGGTGTATGTTACCAGTGCGGACAGCCAGGACATTTCAAGAAAGATTGTCCGCAGTTGAACATGACAGTTCAGAGAGATCAGGGAGTTGGGTCCCAGACAGTTGAGCAATCGAGAGTTTCAGTGGTTCCAACAGAGGGCACCAGTGGTGCAAGGCAAAAGGGAGTTGTTGGAAGACCGAGGCAACAGGGAAAAGTCTATGCTATGACTCAACAAGAAGTGGAGGATGCACCAGACGTTATTACTGGTACGATTCTTATTTGTAATGTACTTGCAGATGTTTTATTTGATCCAGGTGCTACGCATTCCTTTGTTTCTAGTATATTTATGACTAAGTTGAATAGGATGCTAGAGCCTTTATCTGAGGGGTTAGCTATATACACTCCAGTTGGTGACGTTTTACTTGTTAATGAGGTGTTACATAATTGTGAAGTTTTAGTAGAAGGTATCAGTTTGCTAGTGGACTTGCTACCACTAGAGTTGCAGAGGTTAGATGTAATTTTGGGAATGGATTTCTTATTTGCTCACTATGCATCTATGGATTGCCATAGGAAGGAAGTGGTTTTCAGAAAACCATGCTTTGCTGAAGTGGTTTTTAGAGGTATGAGGAAGGCCGTTTCTAGAAGTTTAATCTCAGTTTTGAAAGCTGAGAAATTACTGAGGAAGGGTTGCACAGCGTTTCTTGCACACATCGTAGTAGTGAAGAGAGAAAAGCTAAAGCCAGAAGATGTTCCTGTGGGAAAGAGTTTCTTGATGTATTTCCAGATGATCTGTCAGGTTTGCCACCTGATAGAGAGATTGAGTTCACCATTGAATTATTACCAGGAACAGCACCTATTTCACAGGCCCCGTATAGAATGGCTCCAAGCGAGCTAAAAGAATTGAAGATGCAGTTACAAGAACTAGTTGACAAGGGATACATCAGGCCTAGTGTTTCGCCGTGGGGAGCACCAGTGCTTTTTGTGAAAAAGAAAGATGGTACCCTCAGATTATGTATTGACTATAGACAGTTAAACAAGGTTACAATACGTAACAAGTATCCTTTACCACACATCGATGACTTATTTGATCAACTAAGGGGAGCAGCGTTATTCTCTAAGATTGACTTAAGGTCAGGATACCACCAGTTGAAGGTTAGAGAATCAGATATTGCTAAGACAGCATTTAGAAGGAGGTATGGGCATTATGAGTTTCGAGTTATGTCATTCGGTTTAACGAATGCGCCAGCGGTTTTCATGGATCTTATGAACAGGATCTTCCATCGGTATTTAGATCAGTTTGTGATTGTGTTCATTGATGATATATTAGTTTACTCGGTTGACAGAGAATCTCATGAGGAACATCTGAGGATTGTTCTACAGACTCTACGTGAAAAACAGTTATACGCTAAGTTCAGCAAATGTGAGTTCTGGTTGGAACAAGTAGTATTTTTGGGGCGTGTAGTTTCAGCAAAAGGAGTTAGTGTCGATCCACAAAAAGTAGAAGCAATTGTCAATTGGGAAAGACCAATTAGTGCCACAAAAGTACGTAGTTTCCTGGGTTTGGCAGGATACTATAGGCGTTTTATTGAGGATTTCTCTCGATTGGCATTGTCTTTGACCGCTTTGACAAGGAAGAATGTTAAGTTTGAGTGGTCAGATAAATGCGAGCAAAGTTTTCAGGAATTGAAGAAAAGACTAGTTACAGCACTTATTTTGGCACTTCCTGTAACAGGGAAGGACTATGTGATTTATTGTGATGCTTCAATGCTAGGATTAGGTTGTGTGCTTATGCAAGATGGGAATGTAATAGCTTATGCTTCAAGGCAGTTGAAGGAGCATGAGTGTAATTACCCTACCCATGATCTTGAGCTAGCAGCAGTTGTTTTAGCACTAAAAATCTGGAGACACTATTTGTTCGGGGAAAAGTGCCATATTTTCACAGATCATGAAAGTCTGAAGTATATTTTTGATCAAAAAGAGCTAAATCTGAGACAAAGGCGATGGCTAGAACTGATTAAAGATTATAATTGTACTATAGAGTATCATCCAGGTAAGGCCAACGTAGTAGCAGATGCATTAAGTAGGAAGTCAAGACTTCCGAAGAGTGCCTTGTGTGGTATTCGAGTAGCTTTGTTGAATGAGTTAAGAGTTCCAAGGCAGTAGTAACTACAGAGGATTCAAGAAGTCTCTTAGCTCAATTTCAGGTTCGGTCTTCTCTAGTAACTGAGATTGTAAGAAGACAGTCAGAAGACAGTAATTTACAGAAGAAGTTTGAGAAATCCAAGAAAGGCTTAGAGGTGGAGTTTGAGCTGAGAACAGATGGAGCCATTGTTAAACAAGGAAGATTATGTGTTCCGAATATCAGTGAGCTTAAGAATGCTATTCTAGAAGAAGCTCACAGTTCAGCTTACGCTATGCATCCAGGTAGCACCAAGATGTACAGAACTTTAAAGAAGACTTATTGGCGGTCTGGAATGAAGCAAGAGATAGCTGAATATGTTGATAGATGTTTGATTTGTCAACAGGTTAAACCAGTAAGACAGAGGCCAGGAGGATTTCTTAATCCTTTGCTAGTGCCATAGTGGAAATGGGAGCATATTACTATGGATTTTCTATTTGGATTACCTCGTACATCCAGTGGACATGATGGTATATGGGTAATAGTAGACAGACTCACCAAGACGACACGATTTATACCGATTAAAATGACATCTACGTTAGACCAGCTAGCGAGATTATATGTTGATAAGATTGTGAGTCAGTATGGAGTACCAGTGTCCATAGTTTCAGATAGGGATCCGAGGTTTACTTCTAAATTTTGGCCTAGTTTACAGAAAGCAATGGGAACACGGCTAAAGTTTAGTACATCATTTCATCCCAAACAGATGGTCAGTCCGAGAGGACCATCCAAACTTTAGAGGACATGTTGAGAGCATGTGTCCTACAACTTAAAGGAAGTTGGGATACCCACTTGCCACTTATGGAGTTTGCTTATAATAATAACTATCAGTCTAGTATCGGTATGGCACCATATGAAGCCTTATACGGGAGACCATGCAGAACTCCTGTGTGCTAGAATGAAGTGGGAGAGCGGAAGTTAGTAGGTCCTGAGTTGGTTCAGATTACGACAAACAATATTAAGTTGATCAGAGAAAATCTGAGGAAAGCCCAAGATCGACAAAAAAGTTATGCGGATAAGCGACGAAGAAACCTAGAATTCCAAGTTGGAGATCAAGTTTTCTTGAAATTATCTCCATGGCGAGGTGTTAATCGTTTCGGAAGAAAAGGTAAGTTAAGTCCTAGATATATTGGGCCATATCAGATAACGGAACGAGTGGGACCAGCAGCGTATAGACTTGAGTTGCCAATAGAACTTGCACGAATACATGATGTTTTCCATGTATCCATGTTAAGAAAATATATACCAGATCCATCACATGTGTTGCAAGAGCAACCCGTTGAATTAAAAGAAGATTTTAGTTATGTTGAAGAACCAGTTCAGATTCTTGACAGAAAGGAACAAGTTTTGAGAAACAAAACGATTCCACTCATAAAAGTTTTGTGGAGACATCATGGAGCGGAGGAGGCAACTTGGGAACCAGAATATCAGATGAAGAAGAGATATCCGATACTTTTCAGTTAAGGACATTCTAAATTTCGAGGACGAAATTTTCTAAAGGGAAGGTAAGTTGTAAACCCGATATTTTCTTGGTTTAATTTCTTTAAATGTGGAAAGAAAAAAAAAGAAAAAGAAAATGAAAATTAAGTGTAAATATATATATATATATATATATATATATATTAAATAGTTTTATTAAATAAAGTAAAGAAAAGAAAGAAAAGAAAGGATAAAAAGAAGAAAAGGAGAAGAAAATTTCATTTTTTTCTTTTCTTCTTCTTCTCTTCCCTTCACCGCCAAGATTTTGAAGACATCCAAGTTCCATTTTTTTTTCTTTTTCCTTCTTCAATTTGCAGAGAACTTCTAAGAGAGAGTTTGGAAGAAGAAGAGAAATTTTACTAGAATTTTTAGGTTGAAGAAGAGGAGGAGAACTCAAGCAAAGTGTATCAATGGCTGAATCTTAGTTCATTCTGCACATCACTGGTTTTTAATTCGGTTTGAACTCTTCAAAAGGAATTAAGAGGTGAGATTTACATTTACTGAAAGTTAACTCATTTTTAAACAAACTTTATGCAGAACGTTGGAGCAAATTCGGATATTCATTTGGTGCTTTTTGATGAAGAAAACAGGGCAGTTGGTTTTCACTCGAAATCAGGAGGTCTCTGGTTTTTCTTGTATTTCAGAGTGTATCGGTGGAGTTAGAATCTCTATTTGATATTGTTGGAATGCTTATTCAATTTACTACAACTTTCATGAAGAAGTTGTAAACCAAAAACGACTAAAAATCAGTTAAATTGTAGGGACAAGTTAAAGAGGTCGTGAGCGCGCGATTCTGGAAGTGGTTCTGTTTTGAGGGTTATATGTGTTTATGCACGGAGAATCAGATTTATATGTCTTCAGGTAAGTTTTAGAGGATCTCAAAATGAAGATTTTAGTATAAAGAACACTCATTTTGGTTAAGTATTGAGAAAGTTATAGTCCTTTGAAGTTTATGTTAGAAATCTGGAAATTTTAGAGAATTGTTGAAATAGGATTTTATTTCTTAAGCTTTGTTTTCGTGAGGTCATCTTTGGTGCGACATGTTATGTATATCTTTAGGAAACCAGAATGTTTAGAGTTTTAATACTCGGTTGGGTTGTTGGCAAGCCGAGAAGAATTAAACCGAGCTTATAGACCAAGGATCTAGCACAAGACTGTGAGTGACAAAACCAACTTTGAAATATTTTCCATAATTGTTATTATGATTGAATGCGATAAATGTTTATTTACGAAGCCATGAAAAGTATTTGAATTTCATGACTATTTTCAAGTATACATTTGGAGACTAGATTTCTTAAAGAAATTTATGCTAGCACGTAGATATTAAATGTTTGGAAAGTATTTAAACCACAATATTTTAAGCAAAGCATGAATTAGTATGAAGTTTTGTTTTAAGAACTACAATTTTCCACGAAAGAGCTGAGTAAAGTTCGAGCTTTGTGTAAAATTTATAAGCAGGCATGTTTTAATATTTAAAGATGATTTATGAAATTTTCATTAACTACATGACTGAGATCTTGAGCCTGAGGCTAGAGATTACCGTGTGCACACTGGTTAGATTCCGTTGTTGACGTTGAGTGTACTCCGTAACAACGATGCTGTCGTGAGTGCTGGGCGGGCCCCACTACGACAAAGATGATGGGAGTGCTGGGCGGGCCCCACTACATCGTAGTGCTTGTAAACGTTGTTGTACTAGGTGTACCCTACACAACGTAGATTCGTCATGTTAGTTAAAATGCTTCGATATACTTGATATGCCTTGCTAGATTTCAATGATGAACATGCTGAGTATTTAAGGAAGCTATTCTTACTACTACACATTTACATTTGCGACTTGTATAAACAGATTTATATGTGTAAAGTTTTCACGTGCTCTTATCTTTAAATTCATAGTTTTAAACTGAGTCACTCACTGAGCTTCATAGCTCACCCTTTCCAAAAATTTTTACCCATTTTCCAGGTAGAGATCGACTTCCCGGTGCCTGATAGACTGCCTTAGTCTGCGGAAGCTTCATTATTGATTGCCAGTACGTGTTTTGAGTTGGGCATAGAGTCTGTTGTGTTGTGGTGTATATACACGCTTGTATGTTATAGATACTCCACAGTTTGTATAAGCTTTAGGAGCTATAGTTGTGTAAATTTTGTTGGTTATATTTTGATTAAGGTGTCTTTAGGTTTACTCGTAAAATCAGTAAATTTTGAGGTACACTTCATGTATGTGTTTGACTAGCTGTGTTTGACTAGCCTAGGATCTGCTGTTTTTTGTGGCATGTACAATAGTTTATATACTAGATTGGCAAGTTCATCACATGAAAGTTTTAAGCAGAGTCGACAGATACAAGTACAGAAAAGCGTTGTTCGTCGGCTTCACGCCATCTTTCAGTCTAAGGTAGCAGGTAGTCCGGGAGGGGGTGTGACAGTTGATGTTCCCAAGGCCTATTAAATAATAAAAAACCTATTATTATTTTTCCTTTTTTCTATTCCTTATTTTATTTCAAAACAATCAAATCTTCTCTCTCCTCATTAAAACCCATCAAATCTCCCTTTTTAAACCAATACTTCCACCAATCACATCAACCTTTCTCTAAATAAATATCATAATTATCTTTTGCCAAATAATAATTATATTTTCCATTATATAATTATTATTTTAAATTTCTTTCTCTCTCTCCACAAAATGTCTTTTTTCAAAACAACTATCCTTTCAAACATAAAGCTCCAAAAATGCTTCAAGCTGGTAGACTTTGACTTATTTGAAAAAGGATGATAAATGTTCGAGAATGGAAGGATCACTAAACCCTAAAATGTTGCATTCAAGGTGCAGATTTGTAACAATTATGAATTCCAACATAACAATTGTTTTTCTTTTATGTTATTTATTTTTTCCATGTAAACACCTCTACATAAAGGTGTATAACAAATAACAAAATACTTTTTTTATTTTAATCTTATACAAACACAAGAAAAAGGAAACAAAGGATTTGTACTCATCTCAAGATTTCTTCAAGAAAGTGATTCTTCCTGTGGGTTTAGGCATTTTTTGCCTAACCACGTATATCTTGTGTTCTTTTTCATCTACAATCTGTGTGTTCTCCTCCATTACTCATAAACTAAAAGCACCTTTAAGAAATTAGGGTTTTCAGTACAAGAAGAATAAAAACAAAGAGAGAGAAAGGTACCCCATTCCGTTTTTTCCTTTTTTATTTCACCTTTTCATAGAGGAATATCATCTAGGTAAAGATTAAAGAGGAGAAGGATCATCTGCCACGCGTACGGCCAACTGTAGAAAGTGTGGCTTCCTCTCTGCCTAGTCTTCATTTCAAGTTGTCCTCCATTTGATTTAGGCCTGGAAGAAAAATTAAAAGCCCAATAAAATGTTATGTTGACTTAGCCCGGACTTTTGGGAAAACTCTTAGCCTATCTTCACAACTTCTAGCAAGCAAATAGGATAGAAGATGTGAGTATTATAGGCTTTGCTTATGTGTTGTTTGAGTTGCATGTCATTGTTCGACTTCAAAAAAGATGCAATATAATTATATGCATATTTCAAATAGTACACAATTTTTCATTTGAAAAAAAGAATTCTTGACTTGCAAAACATGTCAAGAATTAACCATGTTGTTTTGGTGTCAAGAAAAACTTCTATTTGACAAATAATTAGTGTCAAGTTTACATATTCTTGACCAATAATAGATGTCAAGACTAAAAAAATCTTGACACGTAAAACATGTCAACGGACCTTATATACTTCACATCCATAAAATGTAAGTACATTTCATCTTGATGCTTACACACTATCAATGGGCATTGTGGAAAGAATCGAATATGACCCTAATCGTTCTTCTCTGATCCATCCAGTACGATGGATCGAGGGGGTCCGCCAGAGGAAATTCAAGACTCAAGAGGAGTTCGCTCCAATAAAAAAAAAAATCGTATTTTTGACACTGGATTACTTGACACATTTAAAAGCATCAAATAAATAAATACTTGACTAAAAAAAGTGTCAGGTAATGCTATTTTTGTAACAGTGATTTTTCAAATATTGTGTAAAATTCAAGTAAATTTGATTGAAAAAACACCACTTTGTTTTGTATGATGATAGATTTTTACAATCGTGTAGTGTTTTGAAAAAAAAATGATTTTATTTCAGTAGGCCTTTTGATATTATGTGTAAGATACTAGGAGACTGCAGTCTTGATCCAACTAAATGACAAACATTAGTTTTCATTTATCATGCCAGCGAAACTCTTGATAGTGCACAACAAATAAAAATATACTATTACATACAAATGTAAAAGAGGTATTTTCATTGATCACCTTGTTTCTTGGGGCCCAAAGTGCTTGTTTGATCATGTACGTCTTCGATATTCGTCTTATAAGAAATTATGAAGTATTGAGCTTGATAAATCGATATTCGTCTTATAAGAAATTATCAAGTATTGAGCTTGATAAATGATTAGAAAACCTAAAGCATTTTCTACTCATTAGAAGAAATATAACCTTTGATGTCAGTTGGTAAAAATGAAAATGGATTTTTAATGTCGCTTTTTAAAAAGTAGATGTTTAATGTCGATTTAAAACCAATATCAAAGAGATAATATTAATGTCAATTTAAAACCAACATAAAAGCTATGGTTAATTTTTTATTTTTTCTAATTTTGTAAAATTAAGTATTATCCCTCGCTTTACTCTCACTTTCTTCCCTCTCATCTTCATCTCCAGTAAACTCCCACCCAAGCCCTCTCTTCTCAATTAGTCACTCTTTCACCATTGCGCCATCAACCGTCCACCAACACCGTCTCTTCGTGCCCAGTTGTCTCCGATGCCCTCCACTGTCGCGTTGTCCTAGATCTTCAAAGATTTTTCGTCCACTAACCCTAAAATCTTTGTCGTCGTGCTTCACCATTTGTTATTGACGCCACTACAAGAAAATTTTTGGTGCGTAGCGTTCATGTGGTCTTGCAGATCCAGTAGGTAACGTCGGTGTGGTAGAAAATCTGATGGCATTATGTGTGGTTGCAGATTTGGTAGCTCACTACTTTCTTTCATTTTTTGGCTTTGTTTTGGCTTCTTCTTTCTTTCTAACATAGAATAAAATATTGATGAAGATTTTTCCTTTTCACCTTCAGCAATCACCTCCTCGTATTCTCTCTAATGTGGCTTTTGTTACGTTTTGTATGAAATATAGATCACTCACTCCAAAGTGTAAAGAACCCATTTGAAATAAAGCTCCAAATTTCGTACAAGCGACAATACGTGAGATCTTAACTAGAGGTAATTAGTTGGGCTTAATTTTAATGAAATTCTACCAAATTGGTGATAAAAGAAGATTGCTTAGATTGTAGAAATTCTACCATAGTTTAATTAATAGATACAAAATTGGGTTCCTTGATTTAAGGGTTAGACGCAAAAATCTCTTTACCATTTAATTAGTCGGTAATTGCTTCAACTAAATTAGTAGGTAGATGGGGATTTAATGATGTTGGCTAATTTTGTAACTTTATTTGGCGAAGGAATATAGAACTTGGATTTCAGATGGGTTCTTTACTCAAAGCTCTAAATTGGAAAACATTTGTTACTAAATGAGTTGAAGCTTCAATCACAAGCTTTTCCATAGTTCGAAAAACTGTCTTTTATGCTCTACTTTTAAAAATATATATAAGGAAAACTTCATGAAAACTATGAACGAAACATTAGGTAAGTATTATTCTTTTTAAATGTGAGGTATTTTTTGTTTTTTGTTTTTTGTTTTTTTTTTTTTTTTTTTTTTTTTTTGTCTTTGTAAGTATTGTTGTTTGTTTGCAAGGAAATTAGCTATCATATTCAAGATATTTTCGATCATCTAATGATTTGGTGATCGATGAAATCTCTCACTTAGAGTGTGACCTTTTCTAATCTTATTTTGAACAGGCTTGCAGTTTTTAAAAGATATGCCAAAGGCTATAAGGATAGTTGAAGTTGGTCCAAGGGATGGGCTTGCAATTGATCCATAGATTATTGGCTCTTGTGCTGATAAGACTGAGTAGCATTGATCAAGTGTGTAAATGTGCTTTTGTTCATATACCACCTATGCATGATGATGCTTGTTTCATATTTCTGTTTTGGAGTCGCTTAACTTGGGAGCATGACTCTGGTTGATATTAGGCTCGTCTTCATATGCAAATATGCTTTTGTTCATATAGCACCTATACATGATGATGCTTGTTTCATATTTTTGTTTTGTAGTCGCTCAACTTACGAGCATGACTTTGGTTGATATTAGTTTTGTCTTCATAGTTTTAATAAGCTTACTTTCCTTAGTTGATAACTTTGTTTATTGTTTCGAGTTATTATTAGTTTTTTCGTTTATGTTCTTCATATATTTTTCAAGAGAAAATTGTTTTTAAAAGTTTTTCTTTTAATTAGTATGATATGCTTACTTGCTTCAATTAATAAGTACTCAATTGAGTTTTTATTGTTTCTACAGAGGTTGTTTTAGTTTATGAGTTTTTTAGTTAAGCTTGTGCTTTTGGTTGTTTTGTAATTTTTTTTTAGTTTATTTTTCTAAATGAAAATGTTTGATGTTAGTTCTTTCTCTTACCATTTGCTTAGTCTGATCATTTTACTTTAATACTTTCAAGACAAAATTGACATTATGATTTCTTTTATGTCTAGATAACAGAATCAAAGGTTCTTACTGCATATGTTCCAATGTTGCGGTATGAATGTTGAGATTATTGTCATGTACTCAATCCAATATCGGTCGTACGATCAGGAATCGACAATCTCCTGATTCTCCTAATTGGAAGAATTCCTATTGCAATGCCAACTGTTTTGTCGGTCACAATGACAATTGGATCACACCATCCATCTGAACACAGGTAGCTAAATCCCAATGCTAAAACGTTTGCTGCTATATATTTGCTTAAATTTGATTGATTATGGTGGATATCAACTTATCTTGATATCTTTCATAGAGAGCTATTGATAACTTGTAAAAATCCAAGTTATTGTAGCCTTTTAGGTAGAATAATGTGACCAAAATGAATAAGAAATGTGTCAAAACGCATAGCTTATGTTGAAAATTCATAAATATTTGAAAATACACTTTACATAAGATTTCATGCCTGTTTCACCTTGTTTTTAGTGTCTAAACATGAGATTATGAACAAAAGAAGAAGCTGACGAGTCAAAGAAGAACTCACGAGAAGATTAGGCGAGAACGTCATATTAGTAGGCAAGAAGAGGTTTGCTTGAAGACAAAGGGGCAGATGGAGTTGATGTGACTTAACATAAAAGCAACTTTTGGCACTGACATGCTCAAAAGATTAGATTTTGCATGCGCCTAAATCTGCCTATATAAAGGACTACATCACCATTAAGAAAAGTGTCTGGTCTAGGTCTGAAGGGACTGAATCCTAGAGAATGATAGGCAGGAGTAGCCTTTCCGCCGTCTGTAAATATTTCTTCATCTTTTTCAATTAGTCTATGAGTGAGAGCTTGAGGCTCTGTGAAGAAGATCTCATTCTCATCTTCCCCCTAACTTGTAATGGCAACCATATTCTTTCCATTTTTGTATTTCTTTACATTGTATTTATTTATATTGTACAATGGGTGAAGGCCTATATTATTCTTTGATACAATGTATATTTATACTTCTTCAATCCATTCATCTCTTAACTATTCACCCATCTCCGTGTTATTTGTAGTTTAAGTCTTATGATAAGTTCTTGATAAGAAAGTTAGCTTATATTTCTTAATGCGTTAGCTAATCTATTTTCGTCATTTGGCTAGCATCTATCGCCAACTACCCTATTCTTAGCGAGATAACTTCCATTATTTGTATCCAGAAAGGAGAACAAGTGTGGGTATTAGGCGCCTAGAGGTTGCCACTCTTAAACGTTAAGCTCTATAAGTCTTATAAATGAAACATTCTAGATATAACTTGCTTAACACAGCTTGGTAATTTGGTTCCCTAAAGGTGACTGTGTGTGGCCTTTAACGACTTCGAGAGAAGCGTGTCTTAATCGCAAGCATGTTAGTTAAGATATATTGCATCAAAGGTCATTTATTGCTTAATCGCCTGGTGATGCATAGATTTCCTTCACCCTTTCTTTTATGCATGTTAGATCACTATTTTATCTCGCATCCATCCTAGTTCTCCTTTACAGACTCTCTAGTGTAGATAAGTAGATATAGTTTAAACTTACACTCGTTACACTGTATAGCTATTCTTTTATACTATTTAAACGCCTAGTGAACTTTAGAACTACACTTTATTGTTGAGTTTTTTGGAAAAATATTAAAAGTGCAGTTGTTGATCATTAGAAAGGTTTAGGAAAGTTATGGGCATGTTCTACATTGAAAAAGTTTAGGAAAGTCATAGGCTAGAAAAGGGGTCTAGCCTATGCCTTTGGTTTTCAATTGTCTCGGTTCAAAACAGTTAAAGTTTTAATGTGCTAAATCTAATTAAATTTTTTTTGTATTCTCTAGTTGAAAGAGTTAATAAAAGGTGAAAGAGGCGAAAAGTTTTAAGAGAGGGTTCTTATAATTGAGGTAAGGAGGATTGTAACAATTTTCACTCTTTTTTGCCTGGTTTTTCTCCAAATTAGAATTTTTCCACATAAATTCTTGTGTTTCTAACTTTAATTCATTTGTTAATTTCTCTCTTATTTTTCTTATTATTTATGTCATACAAGTTTATGTGGTACAAAAATCCACATAAATTTTTATCTCAACCGTTTTTATATGCATTGTTTGATATCGATACGGGCCAATATATGGATTAGGTGTTGTGAACTACTGTTAAAATATTAACGTAGCATTGCTTTTATTCGAAGGTGAAAAACAGCAACGAGCGTCGCTGAAGATGAAAATTATTATGTATAACTCTCCACTATCAAACATGTTTTAATTTTAAATTATTGTATTGACTTGCAATCATCATCGCATTCTCTGAATATTCTATCACAGACGGAAACAACAGCCGACGGAGAGGTTGAATATGACTCATGATGTTAATTACGAAAACCATTTGACCGCACACTGGACCGTACACTTACGTATCTTCTACTTAACTGACGCGCGCAAACGGGAAATGAATAAGTGCATTTTGCTGTTATCTGCTTTACCTCTGCAACAAATAAAATTTCATAAACAGTAGTTAGATAATTTTATTTTGTGTGGTCGAGATAGTGATGTAAATGGATTAGATTGGTTTGGAGGACATTTCCATCCCAATCTAACCCCAACCCTTAAAATATGGGTTGGGTTGGATTGGATTGGGTTGTCGATTGCAAGAGACTATCGATCCTGCTTGCTTTCCTTTTCTAATTTCATCATTCCACTCTTAGACAAAACACACAAGAACTAAAGATCTACTACATTAACAAATCTACTAATTAAGTTTTCAAATAAGAAAAAGTACTCAAAATAAATAATCACTAATTAAAATTCGAAGATGGGAGAGCAACGGTGAACGTCAGAGATGAGAGATGGTGCAACGTGAAGAAGAGAGATGAGGCATGGCGAGAATGGCTCAAGAGAGTTGAGAAGGCGTGAAGAGTCACTTTGACCTAGTTGTTTTTAGTTTTTTTCATTTACTAAATTAATAATAATAATAAATTAGTAATATAAATATAAATAAATAAATATTTCATGTTAGGTTAGATCGTCCCGAATTTTTCAATCAACCTCCAACCTCAAACCCAACCCTACCCGAATAAAAAAAACAGTAACTCAATCCAACCCAAATTTTAAATTAAGTCAATCTAACTTTTATAATATGGGTTGAATAGTTCGAATTATTCAAGTTGTTGGATTACTCGTACACTTAAACGGAGAGATAAAGAAACATATGAGATACAATGCACCCAAATTGTTTTAGTATATAATTCCTATTGTTCATTATTTTTATTAAAATAAGATTTCATGAAACATTGATCAATATGAGCACAACTCTACAAATGTAAATGCAGGCACCATTAATCACTTTTTATTTATTTAAATATTATAATCATTGTTTGGAGTAATTAAGTATATAGCCATATTTTTTATGAATTTTATATATAAAAAATAAAAAATTTAATTATTTTGCTATTAAAAGTAATTGGAAAGCAATATAATATAGGGATCTTTTAAAAAATATAAAAAAGCAGCAAAATATTTATACCATATAAAACAATTCTAAAAACAGAAAAAGCACATAACCCCACCATGGAAAATACTAAAAATGTCCTATCAACAAAACGCACATAATATATTTGGCAACGTGCGTAATATATTTGGTACATGATTATTTAGATTTAGCTATTGTTTGGTACATGATCGTTTATATTTGTTCGTTTAGATTTGGATAGACGATCATTTAATTAATTGGATCACACGATCGTTTTGATTTTGTTGCACAATCGTTAATCTAAACGATTTTTTTTTCATAATTTGGTAATGATCTTTATGATTTGGTTAAACAATTTTTTTCAAGATTCTTTATACACGATATTTTAGAATTGGTTACCCTAATCTAAACAACATTAAAAAAGAGCAAGAAAAGAAGAAAGACAATGCACATAGCGAACGAAAAATAGAGAAAAAGAAGAAATACGATAGAAAAAAAATCATATTTGTTTACCTAAATCTAAACGATGTAAAAAAAAAAGAGGAAAAGAAAAAAGACGATGCACGCAACTAAAAAAAAAAGATGATAAAAAGAAATCAGATTTAGTTACCCAAATCTAAATGACGTAAAAAAATAAGAGGAAAAGTAGAAAGATGGAAAGAAAGGGGAAGAAAGAGGATAAAAAAATGGCAGACGAGAAGAAAGATAGAAGAGCAAACTTGAAATATTAAAAAAAATAGTTAACTTTATGGGTTTTGTTACATGGGCCGTAAATATTTTAGTAGTTTGTTATATTTATAAAAATTTCCCTATAATACAACAAATTTATTAAATAGGAAAATTGAATGGGAGTTATTCTAAATAACAAATTGTTGACAACATTTACAAGAATGGTAAAATTTCAAGTTTTATTAATGAAAGATATTGTTCACTATTAGTATATATCATTTATAGAATTTGAATTTTTGTTATAAATATTTTGGTTATATTTAAAAACGGCCTACCATCGCGACTATTTTGACTTTTGTTTATTATTGTTTTGGCTTTTCTTTGTTATTATTTTTTGAAAAAAAAAATACATACCAGATTTTAAAAGGTCTTTTAAAAAATATAACAAAACGACAAAATATTTACACTATACACAATAATTTTGAAAACGAAAAAAGCCCTGTAAACCCACTATGAAAAATACCTTAAATGCCCCCATCAACAACGTGTGTGTATATATTTAGTACACGATAGTTTAGATTTGACTATTATTTGGTATACAATCGTTTAGATTTTAATAGCCAAATCTAAACTATCCAAATGTAAATGATTGTTTTCAAGATTCTTTGTACACGATCGTTTAATTTGGTTACACGATCCTTTAGATTTGGTACACGATCATTTAGATTTGATCCTTTAGATTCGATCCTTTAGATTTGGGTAGTTAAACCTAAACTATTTTTTTTTAAGATTCTTTGGTACACGATCGTTTAGATTTGGCTGCACGATCATGTAGATTTTGCTAAACGATGTTTTTCAAGATTCTTTTGATACACAATCGTTTATTTTCTGTACATGATCGTTTAGATTTGACTATTTTTGTATACAATCATTTATATTTGACAACACAAATCTAAACGACATTTTTTTTTCGAGATCTTTTATATTTAGTATAAATGATCTTGAATAACGAAATAAAAGTTTGAATTTTTTTTAAAAAAAATTAGATCTTCTGTATTTGGTACACGATCTTGAACCAAATAACAATTTGGAAAAAATAGGAAGAGAAGAAATACGATGGAAAGAAAAAAATCACAGAAGAGGAAGAGAAGAAAGACGATGAAAAGTAAGGGCAGACCTGGAATATTTTTTAAAAAATAGTCACCTTCATGGACTCTTTTATTTTGTTTCACGGACCGTAAATATTTTGACGGTTTGTTATATTTATGAAAATTTTCTTCATTTTAACTATATTATATTTGAAATTATTGTAAATGAGTAATGATATATATTTCTCATTTATCAATAGTCAGAAGGGTAACATAGTCCAATTTGTTTTGGGAAGATTCTAAAATAAATATTTGAATGCGGTTTGCACTTAGTCTTTTACTATTTCAATAAAAGTCGATTTTAATAATTTTCACAAATATAACAAAACACCAAAGTATACAGCCCGTGTAACAAAATCAAAAAATATAGTAAGCCTGTCAAATATTTCCAAAATTTCAAATTTGTCCTTAATACTGTTGGTGATTCGTCACTTCTCTTTCTCCTTCTTCTTTGCGATTTATTTAATATCATCTTCCAGATTTCTTTTACTACTCTTTCTGATTTTCTTTTTTCTATTTTTATTCAGTTCTTTTTTTTCTTCATTTTCCACTACAGGAAAAAAGGTCTACGATAGCTTGCTAAAAATGCTATCGTAGACATTTTATAGTGTTTAACAAAAAGTCATGTCATCCCACGTTATTGAAAGTCTGAATTTTTATTAGCGTTTTTTCAAATCTATAAAAGGTACGCATTTTGATAGCGTTTTGTGTAGGTTATGAAAACAACTTTGTAATAGCGATTTTTTATTTATATTATTTATGATAACGTTTTCTTAAAGCTATGAAGATGTTTTTATACTATTGTCTGAAAGCTATGAAAAGTGCATTTTGATAGCATTCTAGAAAGGCTATAAAAACAACTTTGTAATAGCATTTCTTGTATGTATATTATTTAGGGTTAGCGTTTGGTTAGAGCTATGAAAAACTTTTTAAAATATCAATATTCAATTCCCAACATCAATATATAAGATACATCTTAGTTATGTGAAGGAAATACATTTAAAATGCCATTGTTCATGTCTCATACATAAAGTCAAATAATAAAAAATGATCCTTATATATTGCCCTCCACAAAATACAACACAAAGATTTATATTGCCATGCACAAAATGCTATTTATGTGCTTAAGTATTCTCGCGAAAGATAGTTACTAATATATCATTCAATCCAACACAATGATCAACCTATACCATCCATTAATTACAAAAAGGTAATAGGATATATAAATCTAAATACTTGAAGCTTGCTATGTCTTGGTAATGACATTCTAGGGCTTTGTACAATTGTTCTTTTATCAACTTACAAAAAAAATTATGAACAAAACCTAAATGAAAAAGTAGGTTTAAACACAAAGATTTTAGTCGAAAAAGTTAACTAGAAGTTAATAGTTAAAGAATGTACATACTTAAAATAAATGTGAAAAGGCCATGCTACTGTGCTAAGTAATGTATGCCTGTAGGGGTAATTAAGTGCTAAGCTTTAGAAAGAGAATTTAAAGAGGAGAAGAAACAACCAGGTTAGGCTTGTACATTATTTTGAAGATAAGATATTCATTTAAATCTTTTTCAATTGACAAAGTGTATAAAATCTTAAAACAGGAAAAATAAAAAGGAATCAAAAGAAAAACCGATTATATGTCCCCAAATTTATATGCATTAGGAGCATATTAAGAGTACACATATATAAAACAATAAAATAAGTATTCAGAATTGATTACCAAAATGGTTCAAGACATAGTACAAGCCAAAGGATGTGCCAACAAGAATATCAAGATCACCCAATTCTTTCTTGTGCTCTCGATTATCATAGTATATCTATTATTATAGGTCATTAATTTCCTCCACAATCAATACTAAACAATAATCGAAAGCTTCAAGAAACTAGGTCCAAATAAAACATGGGACTTACACATGGTATTGCATATACACATTGAGTTAAAATGAATCTGTAAAATGAATTCAAGGAAACTAGTTTGTAATTCCAAGTGAAGTTGTAAAATGAATTTTACTCATCTCACAAGAAAGTGGTCATGCACTGAAATTATCTTAAACTCAAGGTAGTATATAATTTTTTTAAAATGGTTTTTCTTAATTTATTATCTGCTTTGCCTTCATCTTCGAGTGTAACATTACTAGGCAACATAGCAAATCAATAAATGAACTCATATGGTAGCTATCATTCACAGAAATCCCAAATCATCAGCTCATGTACAGCACACAAAAACAAGGAATGTCTATTTCTATGAATCACTTTGATTTTTCATTTACACACTTGAAGGTACTTTTATCTTGTCCAAAAGATGAATTTTAGTGGAGGGTGTTTTAATGAATAGATAGAGCAGTCAGAAAGGTATCGTTAGTAAAACTGAAAATCTTACTCTGCTTTCCAGAAGCTCAAGGTGAGGTGGAATCAAGTCATCATCAGCTACAACTAATAGGTAACCAAGTCCTGTACATTATCAAAAGAAAAAATTACTCATAATATTTATGAATCAAATCAGCTAATCCACTTTTCACCTTCCAAGTACACAGAAGAGGGAAATCAGCGATGAACAAGTTACAAGAGTGACGTATGTTCTCCAGTTAGCTAACTATAAGAGTGATGAGTGAAAAAACATTCAACATCAAAAAAGTATGAAATAGCTATAATCATTTCAGATACCCCATCGTTGTCAATGGTCATATGATTAGTAAGGAATCACACAGAACTTCATTTGAAGTATAAGAGTTCACTTAAAGGGGTGCAAACTAAATGTGCATCAATATCCACATATTTCTCCACTTTTTCAAGCTGAACCTCAGTCCACTCTTCATCTTCCCGCATGGATTCATCAACATAATCACCATAATCATAATCATGCAAAGATAAGCACCTGAAAAAGAGTACTTCCCCATTGTATGTGGTCAAAGCTATTTCCCTCACACCATCTTTATCTATATCATATAGAAGAGGACTAGCTTACACAGTGGACTGATGGAAAGCAGGCCACCCCAAAAAAAAAATGCATAATATAGGCTGATAACTTGGTACAATCCATATGAACATATCATCAACCAGATAAATTGGCATTCCAAAAAAAAATGTAAGTGCCGTTGAAACAAAGAAGAGTGGCCAGTTTATTTCCTGTAGACAATTCCCAAACGTAAACTAAGCCATCCTGCGTCCATATGATACCTTGGCCAGCTGATACGCCGATGGCAGAAGCTCTATATAGTGAAAGAGATATAAACACTAAAACATGTAACCATGCTAGAAACAAAATTAATGAATATGATGAATTCTCAGTTAGGCTAAAATAAACAAGTTGCATTCTCTTTTGTTACATATTACAATTAAGTTGCATTCTCTTAACAAACTACTTACTAATTAGTATCCAAGTATCTACTTTTAATCTTACTTTGAAAGTTAAAGGAGCGTTTAGAAACTACAGAACAAATTAATTACCTTGTCTCTTCCTCTTTGCTTAGTTTCTTCATCACTTTCCAAATTAAGAAAGAGTTGGTTAATGTCCTGACAGAATGTACGAAGGGAGTTTAAATACTTGAGAAGGAAACTTTGCATCTTTTCTCCCCTTTATTGAAAGGGTAAATGAAGAAACAAGAAATGACGTGAGTTAAGTTAACAAAGTTTTGTTATGTTAGAAACGATGTGCTTTAGAAACGATGCTGAGTTTTACACCAAGAAAAAGCACTGGACAGAACACGTTCCAAAGAAAGAAATACCCAAAGAATAAAAAAATTCATCAAAGAGCTGTTTAATCCTCTCCCACGTCAATTTCATTTTCTTTCAAACCAAGAAGTATTCCTAAGTTAATCCATTGCATATTAAAGGCAACAAATTTCAAAAGATGAAATTATCCAAACCTTCTTTTCCCCTTGGCTGAATCACAAACAAGTTAAGACCATATACATCAACCAAACAAGAAGCTACTTCTCATAATGTTCAAAATAAAATGTGTTGAAATTTTGAAATTTCAAAATAAGAAACCACACAGGTCTCTGAAAAGTCTCAGTCATGATGTTTGAACAATCCCGCTAGATAGAGTCAAACAAACCATAAATTAATAAACATTTGATGCAGACCGATGCTATGTCTAAACAGAGAGACCTTCAAAATATTCTAAACAATTAAAAAAAGTACAAAGAGGAAGAAGAGAAAAAATAACTCTCGATCGATAATTTGAAATCTACTTTCAGTCGAAGGTGTTTGAATGCAGAGATCGGAGTTGGATCGAATCTGAAAACGTGTGGGGAAAGAAACCTCTAAGAAAAGGAAAGGGAACATTACGGCGCTGAAAATAAGCAAATATTATTCCCTGATAAGGCAAACCAAAAATTTGCAAATTGGATTATAACTGAAACCCTAAAACTAAAAGATGAAAACAAATAGAAAGAAATTCCACAAACTAATAAAAATAGGACAAGATTAGCCGACTATTGACCAGGAAATAATGTTATTACGGAAGAAGAAGAATAGTCAAATGAATGATTGGCAGTGGTTAACGACTGAAGGCAAGAGAAATTTTTAAGAGATAGAAAGAAAGAAAGAAACCTGGGATTATTCATCTGATTGATAAGCTTAGAGTATTCATCAAGACTCCCAGGCCACTCTATATCCACCATACTAAGTTTCACATTCAGGCCATAAAGAAGGAAAACAAAAGACAAATTCAAGAACTCAAAACACCAAATCTCTCTCCAGATAAGGCATTAGCGAAAAACAGAGATCTCTGAGGTCGTACGAAACCGAAGCCTCCGACGAGAAATGGCGAAACCGTCAAACTTCTGTTGGATTCACTTGTTCCGGTGGTGTTGGAGAAGACAAGCATAAACAAATTAGAGAGTCGGGGGTCACCGGTCGCTAGTTGAACGACGATCCTGAGAGTAAGGTTGAACAACAGTCGCAAGACGGAGGGGGAGAAGGTACTGCAGTCACGCGCGAGATATTCGAGGAGATTGAGCAAAAGAACTGAAAAAGGGTTATTTTGGCTCTTTAATTTTTTGGCTGGACACTAAAAAACCAAAAAAAATCTCTTTTCAATAGCCCATTTTAAATGTGCTGTCCTTCGAAGCTAATAAAAGCCTCTTTTCTCTTCTCTTTCTTTTCTTTCTTTTTTTCTTTACCTTTTCTTTCTTTCGGCTCCTCTTCCACAATATAAAGATCGTTTAAAAATTACTTTGATATGATCTAAACAATCACTTACCTAGTCAACATCATCGCTTAGCATGGTCAACACGATTGTTTAATCATTTGAAGCCATTTTCCCATCTTTTAAAAAAAACTACACGATCATGTGGATGTATCTAAACAATCACTTACCTAGACAATACGATCGTTTTTATATTTGAAGCTTTTTTCCATCATTTAAAAAGAAGTACACGATAATATGGATATGATATAAACGATCACTTACCTAGTCAAAACGATCATTTAGTATCGTCAACACGATCGTTTAGATTTAAAGCTCTTTTCTTATCAGTTGAAAAGAAATACATGACCATATGAATATGGTGTAAACAATCGCGTACCATAATTAACTTGACTATTTAGTATGGTTAACACGATCGTTTAGATTTTAAACATTTTTTCCATCGTTAAAAAGGACTACAATGACCGTGTAGATACTCCCTACACGATCGTGTATCATTTTCTACGTGAGCGCGTATCATGATCATTTAGAAGAAAAATTACATGTGTGCGTGTGGCCGATTATTCACGTTTTGACGAGGACATTTTTGGTGTATTTCTCTTTGCGAGCTTTTGGGCTTTTTTTGTTTCTAAATTATTCTATACGATATATAATTTTTTACCAATTTGTTATGTTTTTGAAAAAAATTCCTTATATTATTTTAATTTATATAGTTATACTAGTTATGAATAAATGGAATGCCCGTGAAAATGTTAAAGTTTAAATTTAATGATTTAAAATAGTATCGAACGATTTAAAGAAAAAACTTAAATGCAAATATATAATATGACATATGCAAATGTCTTCTTTCTTAACGACATATATGATCAGTTGCACAAGTTTTTCTATTATACAATATCTATTGGTTGTTATTTTGAGTCGTTTGAATAAAAATTATTTGATTTCGTTGAAATTGAAATTTATTAAATATTTGTTTTAGTGGATTTTTAATTAATTAGTTGATTTGGGTGTTGGTGGAACTATGGTTAATTGTGTGTGTAATTATGTGTGTATATATATATATATATATATATATATATATATATATGAAAAGAGTAAATATAATTTTATTTGTGAAAAATTAATTATTATAGAAGATAATTAATTATTTGGAGAAAAATAAATATTGATTGAGGAGATCGGTTGATATGATTGGGTAAATAAGGAAAGAGAAGAAATAAGATTTAATTAAAAAAAATTGATAATTATATATCGAGAATATACGTATTGAGAAAAAAATGTAAAATCCTAAATCTTCAAAAAGTTTTATTAATTTATGTTAAATTATTTGGGTGTTATCCTGAGAATTGGAGCTAAAATCGAATTATTAGGTTAAGATAATTCATGTGGGAATTTATGAAATTTTAAAATAACTGATTTATTAAGAAGATTTGGTTAATTAAAAGAATTGAAAATTTGAGTTCATTTGAGATCTTGAAAGGAAAAGTTGGTTTTGGTGGAATTAATTGATTAAGTCGGTTTTAGTGGATATGTATATTTAATTAAGAATTTGGATTTTTGGTGAAATATGATATTATTATTTGGTTTTGAATAAATAAGTAATGTGGAAAAGTGGAGTTAGTTATATGATGGAATATAATTATAATTGTTGGAAAATAAGATAATTAATGAGGAGAGAAATGCCTCGTTTGATTGGATGAGGAATGATTATGTATTCAATTAAGAGAGAGAAGAATAATTTAAATAAATATAAATGTTTGTTATACGAAACCCCGAATTTCTAAGATCTTCAGGACTTGTTAAGCTTTTGTAAAGGAAAGAAAAGCTTTAAAAGATTTGTTTCCAAAGTCAAGTGTTGTTTGGAGTTTAAATTTAAAAGAAATTCAAAGTGTCATTTAAGTATGTTCTGGTAGGTATGAAAGTATTAAACTAAGGAAGGATGGAAAAGTTTACGAAAAATTGGTTGTTAGCAAAAGTAAGTGTTTTAGAAAAAGTAATCTCAGGATAAAGGCTTTAGGACTCGGTCCTATTCGACTAAGATAAGAGGCAAAGTAAAGGCAGAAGTGAAATCTTAGTGCACTCAAGGATATGGCAGCCCGGGATGAAAGATAGAAGCTTAAGAGGTTAAGATCTCAAGCAATCGCACGGTCTTGTACGACTGAGATTGGAAAGTTCGAAGCGAAAGGTAAGGAAAACTCGGGCCATCTCGGGGTTTTGTTTGCCCAGGATTGGAAGCAAATAAGGACATTTAGGATTCTTAGACAAGATCTCGGTACTTATCCGATCAAGAAAGGAGCAAATCTTGATGGATCTCGGGCCCATCTCAAGCAAGATCACTTCACTACAAGAGACGGGGGTACTCCCGACGCACAAATACGTCGGCGAAAATGCAAAGTACGTCGGAAAAGGATATCCCGACGTACAAAACGGCGTCGGGAGAAATGCGTCGCGAGAGGCTTTCCCGACGCCGTACCAAATCAGCGTCGGGAAAGGCTTTCCCGACGCCGGGAGATGCGTCGGTATGACGGCGTCGGGAAAACCTTATTTCCGACGCCGTCTATGCCGACGCATCTCCCGGTGTCGGGAAAACCTGTTTTCCGACGTTTTTTTCCCGACGTAATGAACGTCGGGAAATATTTTTTATATATTTTTTTAAATATTTTATTTTTACTTTTTTCCTTATAATATTTTGCTCAAACATTCACAATGATGTTCGGATTGCTCAAAAAAATTTCGCGACATTTTGGATTAAATTAAAATAAATTAATAAATATACAAACACAAATTAAAAAAATAGAATTAAAATTAATAATACGAATAAGTTGACTACAACGAAATATAGTTCTCAATATAGAAAAAACATAAACATAATGAAAAATCTCCCAACGAGGTGCGTATGCGCGTCATTCTACACCTTCGGTTCTAAAAATGGTATAAAAATAACTAAGTTTAATACATAATCATATATTGCAAAAACTTAAGAATAATAGAGACATATACGACATACCGCAGAGCTAGGGATCATGTGGTGGTCCCTGTTGTGCACGAGTTAGGTCTTCAATCATCTTTTTCATAGCTTCCACTTGTGAAGCTAATGCTTGGTGATTTCTATCTTGTACTTCAATCCGTTCCAAAGCTTCATGAAGTTTAGCTTGTAATTCAATCTCTTTTTGTGTGGATTGCGAACAAGATGTCGACGAACTGCTTGCACTTTCCGTTCTGCGGGCCTTCGGCTTGGGTCCCCAACCAAGGCCTTTTGAGTAGCCTGGTCGTCTACCCAACACCTGATCGCATATCTCATCCTCAGAGAGTGGCTGACTACCCTCTGGGATAGGCTGAGATTGAAGTTCCAGCATTTGATTCTGCAACAAATTTAAAAATTATGTTAGGTAACGCGCAAAAATATATAATAAAAGTGGATAATTAATAAGGGTATAACTTACATGCGCATCCTCGGCGGCTTGCGACACGAATGTCCCAGCTCGAACGTGTGTTTCCTGGAACAATTCCACATGATCGATCGGCTTCCCTCTTCTTTCAGCGAGCTCATACTGTCGTTGTAGAAACGACTTGGACCCGCTACTATGATTGTAAGGCTGCTTCTGTCTAGCAGCCTTGTTTGTCCGTGATTGCTCCTGCATTAAAACAATTATATTGTTTATTTCTTATACATATAAAAACTTGTTATCATAATTAATCATGACAAATACCTGGAATGCACGGCTGATATAATGGTCGCAGAGGAAGTGCCAATCCTCATCACGTCCAACCAATGCGTTTGGTGGGTTGGCACGAGCCTCCTCCGGGTCGCTGTACTTTTTGAAATGTCTATGACAGTCGGCCCGGAACTCTTTAAAGGTCGTGAGCATCTGATGCTCAACAAACCTGTTCATTGCTTGATCATTGAAATCAAGCACAAACAATCGCTGCACATTACAAACATAACACATTAGATTGGTTAAAGTTAGATATGTTTCAAATGAAATCATATATAAATGTGTAGTGCATTTAATTACCTGGAGGTCGCCCTTGACGACCTCAATGTATTCTCTCCCAACGTCCGTCCACTTAAGACAGCGGACGGGAAATGTCTTTCGCACGCACACGCCTATCGCCTGGCTGAAGCGAACGGCGTGTGGAGAAATAGGCTTCTCCGCTCCAGGGGCGATCGTCATCGGAATGCGCCCATTTATTGCAACGTGGCGCTCTAACTCCAAGAGTCGAGACTGCGCACGTCTCCTAGGAGTCGGAGTCGTTTGTTGAGAAGAAGACCCTGCTCAATAAATAGACAATAACATATAAAGTTAGAAAAAAGAACATGAAATATTTGTAAGTTAAAATGAAGAAAATTCTTAGACTCACCCGTATTGTCGCCCACAGATGATGACCCTCCCGCGATGTTATTATCTAAATCGTCCTCAAACTGGAGGAACATATCGTCCGTCTCCATAAAATTTGATCGTCGATATGACATAATGGCTATGGACATAGAAAACAAACATTTTCAATTTAACTTAAACCTCCCTCTCCCCAGATAAGTAGTAATTCCATTTCATAATAATTATTGTTGTAGTTGTTGAAAATGAAATAGATAGCATTTTGGACAAATTATATCTTGGCTTCTAGTTTATTATTGAATTGAATAATGGAAGGATATCAAAAAGAAGTTTATATTATACATAAAGAAACAAAATGATAGAATGAGCATGAAGACACTTTGTTGGCATGACAAAGATATATAATCTTAAATTCAAATTAATTTGTTTTAGTGTCAAATTCAAAATTCAAATTAAATCTTTATCTCAAATTCAATCTTAAATTCAAATTAAATCACAATCTCAAATTCAATAACCCCCCAATTCAATATAACCTAAAAAATCTCTACACATTCAAATTTTTTATCAATCTCAAATTCAATTTCAACTTCAATCTCAACGTCAATCTTAAATCCTAAAACCACTTCAAATTCAAATTCAACACTAAAACCTAAAACTAATTCAAAATCTATATCCTAAAACTATTTCAAAATCTAAATTCTAAAACTAATCCTAAAACTAATTAACTAAATCAAAACTAAAACAAAAACAAAAAAGAACTTTAAACAATTTCAATAAACTTTATCCAGCAAACAATTTGAATATACGTTAATTTAATACATACATTTTTTTAACTTTGAAACAAAAAAACAAAAAAACAAACAAACCCTAAACTAATTTTTATCAAAAAAAACCCTAAAACATAAACTTAAACTAAATAAATTTACATATTTCACTTACCTAAAGTGGCAGACGACGACGAGGAACAACGGCGAGGGCGGTCGGCGACGGACGGCGGCGGAACAAAAGGAAATTTCAACGGCGGCGACTTCTTCTTCTTCTCCTTTCTTTTTCTCCTCCTCTCGGTTTCGGTTCTGTAATTTAATTTGAATTACACAAAAAAAAAACAAGTAAAAAAAAATGCAAACAGTAACAGCAACTTGCTAAACAACAACCTTTCTGTGGAGACATGGTATGTTCATAACCATTAAACAGTAACCATTAAAAAAAATGCAAACAATGCAGAATATGAACTAAACAGGTTGTTTCTTACAACACTACGATCAAGATTAATACAACATCATATGAACTAAACCATTCCAATCAAAATGCACCCTGAAATCCAACTAAAGAGAAAATTAATTAACAAAGTTAGAAAATGCGATGTATACTAGGATTTAAGTTCATCGTTTTACTACTTTCTTTTAAGGATTTTGGATGTTGAATTGGCCTATGGGGAGAAATAAAAATAGGTATTATTATGTATAATTGTTTTTCATATGACATCAGATATTATTTCTTCAATGTATTTTAATAAAAGAAAACATTTGTATATGTCATATCATGTATTTGTATTTAAGATGCAATAGTTAAGCCAATTTCATTATAACCATAAGTTTTCCACGAGACATAATTTTAATATAATCATCAAAATCCTAAAATCTCCATAACACCAGTGACCGATGTAGCAACAGTGGTTGAAGCCATGACAGGAGCAACAACTGGGGTCAACATTGGTGCCACTGTCATAACCACCGATGCACCCATTGCCACTGCGGAAGCACAGTCAATCGCCATCTTCAAAGTCGCCGATACATCTCCCATTTTTGTGTAATATATGTGTGTGTAGCTCTTCTCTAATTTTTCTTGTATTATATATTTTGATTGGCGATGAAAAAATATTATTTCACATGCATCACACGTGTTCATTACTAGTAGCAAGAAATACTAGCATCCAAAAGAACTTACAAACTTTGAAACAAACAACTTGTACGATCCTTCCAAATGCATAAGTTTTATTGGCACTTGGGTACCAACGCGATCCTTTGAATCTCCTAGTAAAAGTTGTTCCCATATTTTGGATATCGATGTATGCTTTTCTGGATGGATCATGTACTGGAACAAAAGCTGGCAAAAAATTGCATACATATATGAGAAATAGGGATCATCTAAGAATTTAGGAACATAGGAAACATTAGGTTATATACTGTTTGGACCCTCTCAATTTCTTTATGATTTGACTAATCTTTAGATCCTTTCTTTTTACTGGGCAGAAAATTTTTTCTTTTCCTTTCTAAATTTGACCAAAGCAACATCTTTTAACTCTCAATGCCAGTATAGGTAAGAATGAAAGCAGAGTACTACTAATTATTGAGATAAAGTTAATTATTAGGAACAACTTATTCAAATATGATTTAGTTTGCAGTGTTAAAAATAATAAGTAACTAATAAGTAAAAGAAGAAGAGGAGGAACAAGAATAATTCAAGTCTTAATTAAAGATCCAAAAAACAACGATAATCTTCATCTTCACATTAATTAATTCCAAAGGGTTATGTGTGACACAAAATTGAACAAAGTTTCACCTATATTATATTAAATTTTGACAAAATATTAGAATAACTAGACTCTAAGCACTATCAATAAAAGCCTATTAGTACTTAACAAGAATTTAACCAAGGTTAATACTTAGTATATTATAATTCTAATATAATTAATAAGTATGTGTAACGACCCAACTTTCCGAACTAAGCTGAGGTCACTACCAAACTCCAAAACTCGACCATTCAACATAAAGTTTAAAACGGACCAGTTACGATTCATTAAAACATTAAAAATCTTACAAAAGACAGTTTCGGGCCCTATTTTAAATAATCAAAAAGTCACAAAATAAAATATCAAGTCACCAGTTCAAAATCACAAGTCAAAATATTCTGACAAAATACATAGCGGAAGCGATAAGAAAACCAGACGCGTCCATATGGCCTTCACGCATCCTTCCTGCCTCTCGTCGGTCTGCCCCTCGCTGTACCCCTACCTGAAAAGTTAAAGAAGAGAAAGGGTGAGTATAAACATACCCAGTAAGGGACCCACTACTGGGCCCGTTAGGGGACAACAGTTAACTTCCTATTCGGGGGTACCCTACATAACAGTCTAGTGCTCCCGAAGGATGCACATATCAGTCTAGTGCTCCCGAAGGATGCACATATCAGTCTAGTGCTCCCGAAGGACGCACATATCAGTCTAGTGCTCCCGAAGGACGCACATATCAGTCTAGTGCTCCCGAAGGACGCACATATCAGTCTAGTGCTCCCGAAGGACGCACATATCAGTCTCGTGCTCCCGAAGGACGCACTTATCAGTCTGGTGCTCCCGAAGGACGCACATATCAGTCTGGTGCTCCCGAAGGACGCACATATCAGTCTGGTGCTCCCGAAGGACGCACATATCAGTCTGGTGCTCCCGAAGGACGCACATATCAGTCTGGTGCTCCCGAAGGACGCACATATCAGTCTAGTGCTCCCGAAGGACGCACATATCTGTAAGGCACACTACCCCATAGATGAAGCTAACCGTTACCCCTCAGTCCAAACTAAACTGTCTACATCAGTCACATTCCAACGGCATTCATATCACAGTCCCGCCATAGGCTTTGTCAGTCAGATAGTATAGGTTTAAACATCTACACCCTCAGTTGCTATATGCATTACCGATTCGCACACCAATAGGGAAAACCCTAGGTCCAATCGACTAACCAACCAAAACCGGACTCACTGTCCATCCCCGTCCAAATTCCATGAACCACATCCAGACCAGTGTTTTACTACATACTAAACCGTAACTTCAAGGTCCATTAACATAAAATCTCAATCCACAACTCACAGTCACAGTATATTTACATCAGACAAATATAATAACAGTACTTGACAGTCAACACGCATACAGTTATTCAGTACAGTCACTAACGTGTAATCCCCTGTGGATTACTACGTTTTCAGTCTGGATTCGGGGTCCAGTAGTAGGAAAACCCTTACCTGATACTCGGTTATGCCCCTCGATCGAATCCACGCTCAACGGATCAACCTGAACGATAACACAAGGGTTTTAGTTGATGACTCTAGTAGAAGTCGCTTTAAAAGGTCGGAAGCGACATTCGTTGACTTACCCAAGGAAAGGAAAACTACCTCCAACAAGCCTACTGCGAGACCCGAGAACTCAAACGTCAACCCTGTACTACCTTCAAGGGAGAAAAGTAGGGCCACAACTCATTCCAATATTCAAACTCTAATCGGATGTAGCAACATTAGGGAATTCATCGAAAAGAATCCTTACCGAAGACTCACCGTGACCCGGAGCGGAGGAAGGAAGGCTTAGGTGGCTTGGTGAAACAAGGAGCTCGGCTCGGCTTGAAGGCGTTCGGCTCGGCTCGGCTCGGCTCGGCTCCACCTCAGCTCGGCTCGGCTTGGCCTCGGCTCGGCTCGGCTTGTGGCTCGGCTCAACTCGGCTCGCGGCTCGGCTCACTCGGCTCGCGGCTCGGCTCACTCGGCTCGCGGCTCGACTTGTGGCGCGGCTCGTGGCTCGGCTTGTGGCGCGGCTCAGCTCTGTCTCCGGTTCGGGTCGGCTGGGATTGCTGGCGGCTCGATTTGTTTGTGGCTCGGGTCGGGTCAGCTTGAAGCCGGGGCAACCAAGAGCGACGGGTCTTCGGACGCTCGACGACAGTGGCGTTTCGCGACCTGGAGAAATTCAACGATCGGCTCTACTTCAACACGGCAGACAGCAAACGGAGGAGGCGCACGACTGTGAAAACGAACGAACAGTGACAGCGGTGGCTTTGGCTGGATACGAAGTGGAGATTGGGAGGGCCGACGTTGAAACCGAATGGAAGCGAAGGGACTGGCGGCGAGGCGACAACGATGAGAAGCTTCACTGTACGGCGGCTACAAGTCAGTGTTGATCAAAAAAGAAGGAGAAGAAGAGACGGACGTTACGTTGGCTGAAGAAGGAGAATGAAAAAGAAGAAGACGCACGGGAGGAGGAAGAAGGAGGAGAAGAAGAAGAAAGGAAAGAAAATCGGGGGGGGGGGGGGGGGCGGGCGGCGCGCGGTAAGTAGGGTTTCTCCCTTTTTTTTTATATATATATATATATATATATATATATATTAAGTTTAATAAATAATAATAATAATAATATTTATTAATAATAATAATAATAATAATAATAATAATAATAATAATAATAATAATAATATAATAAATAATAATGTTAATTAATACTAATGTAATAATAATGTTAAATAACAATAATAATAATATTAAATAATAGTTATAATAACAATAGTAAATTATAATAATAATAATAAAAGAAAATATTAATATCAAATTATATATATAAAGATTATAATAACATTAATGATAATAATAATATAATTACTATTATATTATTATTATATAAATTTACAAATATTAATTTCAAAATTTCAGAAATAAATCCAAAATTTAAAATTCCCGAAAAATTACATAATACGGTAAAAGTTTACCTCGAAAATTTGGGGCGTTACATTCTCCCCTCCTTAGGAAACTTTCGTCCTCGAAAGTTTTATTCCTCGAACAGCTCGGGATAACGGGATCTCATGTCGTCTTCACGCTCCCATGTAGACTCTTCTACCCGGTGATTCCGCCATAAGACTTTAACTAGGGGAATCTCTTTATTTCTCAACGTCTTCACCTCTCTAGCAAGCACCTCAACAGGTTGTTCAACATAGCTCAAGTTTTCATCAATCTCTAGTGGCTCGTAATCCACTACATGGGATGGATCTGGCACGTACTTCCTCAACATAGAAACGTGGAACACATCATGGACTGTCGAGAGTGATGGAGGTAACGCCAAGCGATAAGCTACAGGGTCGATCCGCTCCAGAATCTCAAACGGCCCAACAAAACGGGGACTCAATTTTCCCCTCCTTTCAAAACGCAAGACACCTCTCATAGGTGCTACCTTTAGAAACACTTTATCCCCTACCTCAAACTCAAGGTCCTTCCGCCTCACATCTGCATAACTCTTCTGTCTACTCTGAGCGGTATGCATGCGTGATCTAATCTTCTGAATCGCTTCGTTAGTAGACTGAACTAACTCAGGACCCATCAATCTCTGCTCACCTACCTCACCCCAGCAAACCGGGGATCTACAACATTTGCCGTACAGGGCCTTAAACGGTGCCATGCCAATAGTAGCCTGATAACTGTTATTATAAGCAAATTCCATCAAATGTAAGTGGGAGTCCCAGCTACCTGGAAATTCCAATGCACACGCTCGCAACATATCCTCTAAAACCTGGTTCAGACGCTCAGTCTGACCGTCAGTCTGTGGATGGAAAGCCGTACTAAAGTCCAACCTCGTGCCCATAGCAGTCTGCAAACCCTTCCAAAATTTGAAAGTGAAACGGGCATCTCTATAAAAAACAATCGACACTGGCACCCCATGCAACCTCACTATCTCGGACATGTACAACTGTGCCCACTTACTGGCAGTATAGGTGGATTTACCCGGAACAAAGTGTGCTGACTTGGTAAGCCTATCCACCACAACCCAAATCACTGTAAAACCCCTCAGAGTCCTCGGCAGTCCCGTAATGAAATCCATGGACACGTTTTCCCATTTCCATTCCGGTATACTCAAGGGTTGTAACAAACCCGCTGGTTTCTGCCTTGGTGCCTTAACCTGCTGACACACCAAGCATCTACTAACAAATTCTGCTACCTCCCTCTTCATGTTACGCCACCAATAAACCCGCTTCAGGTCCTGATACATCTTCGTACTACCTGGGTGCATGGAAAATGGGGAACTGTGAGCCTCAGATAATAATTCTGTCTTAATCGCACTATCTGACGGCACACAGAGGCGTCTCTCAAACAAAAGTCCACCATCCGAGGATAATGAGAACTCAACCGCTTGCCCTGCCTCTGCTAGGCCACGTTTCTCAACCAGATAAGGATCGTTACTCTGAGCATTGATGATCCTTTGCCTCAAAGTCGGCTGTACCGTCAACTGGGCTAACTGCATAGTAACTGCCCCTACTGACACTGCAATCTCAGCCCGCTCGAGATCCCGATGCAATGGGGCCTGCCGGGTAATAAGTGCTGCTGAATGTGACACCTTCCTACTAAGAGCATCAGCTACCACATTTGCCTTGCCTGGATGATACAGTATTTCACAATCGTAATCCTTCACTAACTCAAGCCACCTTCGCTGTCTCATATTCAATTCTTTCTGAGTAAAGAAGTATTTCAAGCTCTTATGATCTGTGAATATCTGTATCTTTTCACCGTATAAATAATGCCTCCATATTTTCAAAGCAAAAACCACGGCTGCTAACTCTAGATCATGTGTAGGGTAGTTCTGCTCATGACTCTTCAACTGACGAGACGCATAAGCGACCACCTTACCCTGCTGCATCAAAACACAACCCAGACCCTTCTTGGAAGCATCACTATAAATCACGAAACTGCCAGAACCATCAGGTACAGTAAGAACCGGCGCGGTAACTAGCTTCTGTTTAAGGGTCTGGAAACTGTCCTCACATGCCTTGCTCCAAACAAAAGGAACTCCCTTTCTGGTCAACTGAGTAAGAGGAGTAGCTATACGAGAAAAGTTCTCCACAAACCGTCGATAATAGCCTGCTAAACCCAGAAAGCTACGAACCTCACTGACTGTGGAAGGTCGGGTCCAACCGGTGACTGCCTCTATCTTAGCTGGATCCACAGAGACTCCAGCCTTAGAAACCACGTGGCCCAGAAAGGACACCTGTTTCAGCCAAAACTCGCATTTCGAGAACTTTGCATACAATTTATTATCCCGAAGTGTTTGCAAAACCATACGTAAATGCTCCTCGTGTTCGGCCTTTGTCTTGGAGTATATCAAGATATCGTCGATAAACACGATCACAAAAGTATCTAGGAACTCCCTAAACACTCTGTTCATCAAGTCCATAAATACTGCCGGAGCATTCGTCAAACCAAAAGACATCACAATAAACTCGTAGTGTCCATATCTGGAACGAAATGCTGTCTTCGGTACATCCTCATCCTTAATCCTCAGCTGATGGTATCCCGACCGAAGATCAATCTTAGAGAACACTGTGGCTCCCTGTAACTGGTCAAATAGATCGTCAATCCTGGGCAAGGGATATCTGTTCTTCACGGTTACCTTATTCAACTCCCTATAGTCAATGCATAGACGCATCGATCCGTCCTTCTTCTTAACGAATAAGACTGGCGCACCCCAAGGTTACACGCTCGGTCGAATGAATCCCTTATCAAGCAATTCCTGTAACTGTACCTTCAGTTCTTTCAATTCTGCGGGGGCCATTCTGTAAGGGGCTCTGGATATAGGAACCGTGCCCGACTCCAACTCTATGGCAAACTCAACCTCCCTGTGCGGAGGTAACCCTGGAAGTTCCTCAGGAAAAACGTCCGGATAGTCCCTCACCACCGGTTCTGACGACAGGGATACATCGACCTCTCTAGTGTCCACCACGCTTGCTAAGATACCCCAAGTACCCTGACTGAGCAGTTTACTGGCCCTGATGGCTGAGATTACCTGAGGCAACGACTTTGACCCTCCTCCCTTAAATTTAAAACTGGCCATCGAGGGAGGGTTAAACGTTACCTCCTTACGTGAACAATCTATGCTGGCGTGGTTAGCGGCCAACCAATCCATACCCAGGATTACATCAAAGTCCAGCATATCCAGAACTATCAGCGTTACTTCAATCACATGGCCTGCTATCTCAATCTGGCATGCCTTCACCTTTTCTTTCGACAACATACATTCCCCGGAAGGAGTAGATACTGACAGAACATGGTGTAAGGGCTCTACCTCTAAGCGGGCATGCGACACAAATGCGGAAGAGATAAAAGAATGTGACGAACCCGAATCAAACAAAACTAAGGCGTAATGCCCCAACATTGGGAGCGTACCTGTCACTACTGTGCCTGCCTTCTCAGCCTCAGTCCTGTTGGTAGCAAAGACTCTACCCTGATGTGGAGCACCTGCTCCCTGATTCTGCGCGATCCCCGTGAGTCTCAACGGGCATCTATCAGCTGTATGACCCTCTTGCCTGCACTTAAAGCAGGTCCTGGTCCCGAATAAGCAACGGCCCAGATGGTGCTTCCCACAAGTGGTACACAACGGCTTTCCTCTGGCAGCCTCCCCTGCCTCAAAAGGTTTCTGCTGGAAGCTGCGAAACTCACCACCTGGTCTGAAATTCCGCTGTGGCACTGGAACAGGCTGCTGCTCAGCCTTCCTCTTCTGTCCCGATGTCGAACCTCTACCAACGGTCTTAGACGAGTTGGCCCTCTCCTGTAAACTGAGATCCACTGCCAGGCGCAGTGCATCGGCATGAGTAGCGGGTCTGAAAGCTCGGACTAAACCCTGAATGTCCAGTCGGAGGCCTCTAACAAACTTATCAGCTCTGGCCGCCTCGGTCGCTATCATCTCGGGAGCGAAGCGGGATAACATGTCAAACTCCGCATCATACTGCTCCACTGTCATGTCACCCTGCTCTAAGTTCAGGAACTCCTGCCGCTTGGCATCTCTCAAACTGGCAGAGAAGAATTTCGCATAGAAACTCTCCTTGAACTGCTGCCACGTGATCTGACTCACATCACCACCTAGCATTCTCTCTGTAGTCTCCCACCATGCAATACCTTTGTCAGTCAACATAAAAACAGCACACTGAACCTTCTGATCCTCAGGGCATTTCATGTAACGGAATATGGTCTCCAAGGAAGATAACCACATCTGAGCCCTGGTGGGGTCCTCCAAGGACCCATCGAACGTCGTGGGATTATACTTCCTGAAATCCCTCAGATGCTTAGCCTCTGCTGACAACTGATCCGACACAAACTGGGGTGTAACTGGTACCGGAGCCGGAGCTGGAGCAAGTACTGGTGCTGGAGCTGGCGCTGGAGCTGGCGCCGGAGTTGGCGAGGCAGGCTTCTGCTGCTCCTGCATCTGCATAATCAAATCTCTAAACCTCTGCTCCATAGCGGCCAGGTCCGCATGAGTAACTGGCGCAGCCGGGTCGGGGGCTTGGGCTACAGGCTGCACCTCAGGCTGAACGCGTCCTGCTCCCCTTCCTCGGCCTCCTCGGCCACCCCTACGTGCACCTCTCCTTGGTGGCATTTCCCTAACAACCACCAACGATTCCTTTTAGTCATAAATGGTAATTGAATTTGCATTTTAACTTAGGTAAGGTAATGCATGTAGAGTTATACATATACTTTCATGAGAGCGTACCTGACGAGCGGCAAGGATCGTTTCAGCCATAAGGACACAAAACACAGACTCACGTTATAAGTCAGTCTACAGAACCTAAAACCTAGGCTCTGATACCAACTGTAACGACCCAACTTTCCGGACTAAGCTGAGGTCACTACCAAACTCCAAAACTCGACCATTCAACATAAAGTTTAAAACGGACCAGTTACGATTCATTAAAACATTAAAAATCTTACAAAAGACAGTTTCGGGCCCTATTTTAAATAATCAAAAAGTCACAAAATAAAATATCAAGTCACCAGTTCAAAATCACAAGTCAAAATATTCTGACAAAATACATAGCGGAAGCGATAAGAAAACCAGACGCGTCCATATGGCCTTCACGCATCCTTCCTGCCTCTCGTCGGTCTGCCCCTCGCTGTACCCCTACCTAAAAAGTTAAAGAAGAGAAAGGGTGAGTATAAACATACCCAGTAAGGGACCCACTACTGGGCCCGTTAGGGGACAACAGTTAACTTCCTATTCGGGGGTACCCTACATAACAGTCTAGTGCTCCCGAAGGATGCACATATCAGTCTAGTGCTCCCGAAGGATGCACATATCAGTCTAGTGCTCCCGAAGGATGCACATATCAGTCTAGTGCTCCCGAAGGACGCACATATCAGTCTAGTGCTCCCGAAGGACGCACATATCAGTCTAGTGCTCCCGAAGGACGCACTTATCAGTCTAGTGCTCCCGAAGGATGCACATATCAGTCTGGTGCTCCCGAAGGACGCACATATCAGTCTAGTGCTCCCGAAGGACGCACATATCTGTAAGGCACACTACCCCATAGATGAAGCTAACCGTTACCCCTCAGTCCAAACTAAACTGTCTACATCAGTCACATTCCAACGGCATTCATATCACAGTCCCGCCATAGGCTTTGTAAGTCAGATAGTATAGGTTTAAACATCTACACCCTCAGTTGCTATATGCATTACCGATTCGCACACCAATAGGGAAAACCCTAGGTCCAATCGACTAACCAACCAAAACCGGACTCACTGTCCATCCCCGTCCAAATTCCATGAACCACATCCAGACCAGTGTTTTACTACATACTAAACCGTAACTTCAAGGTCCATTAACATAAAATCTCAATCCACAACTCACAGTCACAGTATATTTACATCAGACAAATATAATAACAGTACTTGACAGTCAACACGCATACAGTTATTCAGTACAGTCACTAACGTGTAATCCCATGTGGATTACTACGTTTTCAGTCTGGATTCGGGGTCTAGTAGTAGGAAAACCCTTACCTGATACTCGGTTATGCCCCTCGATCGAATCCACGCTCAACGGATCAACCTGAATGATAACACAAGGGTTTTAGTTGATGACTCTAGTAGAAGTCGCTTTAAAAGGTCGGAAGCGACATCCGTTGACTTACCCAAGGAAAAGAAAACTACCTCCAACAAGCCTACTGCGAGACCCGAGAACTCAAACGTCAACCCTGTACTACCTTCAAGGGAGAAAAGTAGGGCCACAACTCATTCCAATATTCAAACTCTAATCGGATGTAGCAACATTACGGAATTCATCGAAAACAATCCTTACCGAAGACTCACCGTGACCCGGAGCAGAGGAAGGAAGGCTTAGGTGGCTTGGTGAAACAAGGAGCTCGGCTCGGCTTGAAGGCGTTCGGCTCGGCTCGGCTCGGCTTGGCCTCGGCTCGGCTCGGCTTGTGGCTCGGCTCAACTCGGCTCGCGGCTCGGCTCACTCGGCTCGCGGCTCGGCTCACTCGGCTCGCGGCTCGGCTCACTCGGCTCGCGGCTCGGCTCACTCGGCTCGCGGCTCGGCTCAATCGGCTCGCGGCTCGACTTGTGGCGCGGCTCGTGGCTCGGCTTGTGGCGCGGCTCAGCTCTGTCTCCGGTTCGGGTCGGGTCGGCTGGGATTGCTGGCGGCTCGATTTGTTTGTGGCTCGGGTCGGGTCAGCTTGAAGCCGGGGCAACCAAGAGCGACGGGTCTTCGGACGCTCGACGACAGTGGCGTTTCGCGACCTGGAGAAATTCAACGATCGGCTCTACTTCAACACGGCAGACAGCAAACGGAGGAGGCGCACGATTGTGAAAACGAACGAACAGTGACAGCGGTGGCTTTGGCTGGATACGAAGTGGAGATTGGGAGGGCCGACGTTGAAACCGAATGGAAGCGAAGGGACTGGCGGCGAGGCGACAACGATGAGAAGCTTCACTGTACGGCGGCTACAAGTCAGTGTTGATCGAAAAAGAAGGAGAAGAAGAGACGGACGTTACGTCGGCTGAAGAAGGAGAATGAAAAAGAAGAAGACGCACGGGAGGAGGAAGAAGGAGGAGAAGAAGAAGAAAGGAAAGAAAATCGGGGGGGGGGGGGGGGGGGGCGGGCGGCGCGCGGTAAGTAGGGTTTCTCCCTTCTTTTTTTTTTTTTTTTATATATATATATATATATTAAGTTAAATAAATAATAATAATAATAATATTTAATAATAATAATAATAATAATAATAATAATAATGATAATAATAATAATATAATAAATAATAATGTTAATTAATACTAATGTAATAATAATGTTAAATAACAATAATAATAATATTAAATAATAGTAATAATAACAATAGTAAATTATAATAATAATAATAAAAGAAAATATTAATATCAAATTATATATATAAAGATTATAATAACATTAATGATAATAATAATATAATTACTATTATATTATTATTATATAAATTTACAAATATTAATTTCAGAATTTCAGAACTAAATCCAAAATTTAAAATTCCCGAAAAATTACATAATACGGTAAAAGTTTACCTCGAAAATTTGGGGCGTTACAGTATGCTTGCTAGATATAAAAATCTCATCTGCTGCTTAAAACTCGAAAAAACAAGCAAACACACCGAATGAGATAAATTAGTGAAACTGATTTGAAGATGAGGTTAAATGACTATTTGGAAAGTATTCAACACAAAACTTTTAGGTTGAATGACTAAAAAAACAGCAAAGAAAGCCTTGCAAACTGAATCATCAAATATTTTATCCAAAGTAATGTCTTGTAATGGAACCAATGTTCTCTCAAACATGTCAAGGCTTGCTTGGTTAGCAAACATGAACACTGGGGGCAGCAACTACAAACCATCCATCAACTTAAATTACAAGACAAAGATAGTTATACATAAATTACATGACATTTAAATGTTGATTACAAGAAGCAACTGAAAGAATGAACAAGGATCAACAATAGTTATACCTTTTCCTTGCAGCTGGGGCAATAGTGATACTTGTGCCAAAGGCAGTCCATTGAAGGACAAAGAAAGCATACACCCAACATAAATGGCATCATACAACCAATGACAGCAGCTAAACTTATCTTTGACCTGGGAGATCACAAAAGCATCAAAACCAGATGAAGAGGATACACAATTATTCAATTGTTTAAACTAACAATTATATAAAAACTTTTGCTGCCTAACCATGATAAATCATACTGATACCCTGCTACAACAAGTCTTGAGCTTATAAACAAGACATTGTTGTTTGAGTGTATACAGTTCTACTATTTGCGTATATATTCAAAATAAAGCTTTCATTAAAAACTAACATTGTAACATCATAACCTATTATTTATGCTACTTTTGTAATTATAAATGTGTGGCATTAACAAATACTTGTTCATATTCATAACTGAAATTTTCAAAAACATCTTATCAATGTATTTAAAATCCACAAAATGAATCTACCTAAGAACATGAATTTGCAAGATTAATAAAATTAAAAAGAAAAAGAACCGAAACCATGATGAATCGAAGAGAAATCACAGACGTGTACTCATAGATATCATCAAAGTACTTCTCGAAGTATTGAAGCTGACCTATCGCATCGAACTAGAGACAGAAAAATCGCTAGGGATTATTTTTATCTGAAGAAAATGGAACAAAGTTAGAGAAATGAAGAGAGAAGAAGAAGAAAGTGATGGGCAGTGGCTCTTTGTCTCACCAAATGACCTCTCACCATTACATTTCACAAATCCTTTCAAAGCACACAGAGCCTTCCTCGCGTTTTGGGGTTTAGGTTGTGAAGAAAGGAAAACTCGGGTTTAGGTTTTTTTAAAAAAAAGAAATTAGTTTTTTATTTAAAAAGTAAAAAGAAATTAGTTTTTTTAAGAAAAAGAAATTAGGTGTTTATGTTTTTTCAATTATTTAGTAGTTCTTGACGTTTTTGAAACGTCAGGGAAAATTATCTTAATTGACGTTTTAAAAATGTCAAGAAATTTTAAAAATTACTCTCCTCCGCCTTTTCACAAATATTCTTGATGTTTTAAAACGTCAAGAATTTAATCGATATTAGGATAACTACATATCATTTGACGTTTAAAAAACGTCAAGAATGTTGAATTTATAAAAATTCTTGACGTTTTAAAAACATCAGGAATTTAGTAGATAATACTTGACGGTTTAAAACTGTCAAGAAAGCTGAAAATTGGCTACCCTCTGCCTTTTCATAAAAATTCTTGACAGTTTTCCTTTTAAATCATCCATTTCTTGACGTTTTTTTCAAAAATCGTTAAGAAATTAAAAATACAACCGTCAAGAAAGACTCTTTTTCTAGTAGTGAAACTTGATCACTTGTGTCCAGAAAGGAGAGCAATATGGAGTTTAAGGCACTGAGAGGTGCTCACCTTAATCGTAGGCTAGTTGATTGATCTCTATTGCGTCAAGGTTGTCGAGGCTTAATTGCCTAATAACGCAGAAACCTTCCTTCACTCTTTCTTAATGCAAGTTAGTTTACATTTCCATCTCCCTTCCATTCTTATCCCTCTTTTACATAATATTTAGTGTATATAGTAATTTAGCTTTAAATACATTTTATCGTATAGTTATTTTATATCGCCTAAATAAAGAGTAAGCCTTAGAACTAACCGTTGATATCAATTTCCTTAGAGACCTATAGAGTAAGCCTTAGAGCCGATGCAACTTTATCAAGAACTACGGCTATGCAACGTCAATGAAGCTTTATCTGAAGAATGAATTATGTGTGGACTTCTTGTCATATCACTCATTGCCTATAAAAAGAGACCTTTACTTCAGAAATGAGTGTGCAAAAATTGGAGCGCTGAGAGCAAGCTTGCTTTACCTTCATTAATTCGTTCTGTATTTAGGTTCTAGGTGAGAGCTTAGAACAAGAAGAGAGAGAGAGAGATTCCCCTCACCATTTTTCCTCATCACAACAGGCAAACATCAGAGCCGAAGAGTATGAGAAATGATACTCTGAGGCTCGACTTGTTTCTCTATATCCCATTTTGTATTTTCTCTTGTATTAAGTTATAAAATGTACTTTATGGTTGAGAGGCCTGAAGTTATATTTATAATATTAATGCATTTCTTCTACCACTCTCCAATGTCTCTTGTGCCACTCATTTTCAATGCATTTAATTAGTTTCTTACTGGGTATATTTGTATACAATCATCTTTTTTCTATGTTTAATATTTTAGGCAAGAGTAGAAGATCTAGAAAGCTGACGAGAGACAAAAAGGATATGTGACATGCCATATGAGACTCAGTTTTACTTTCACTTTTCATTTATTCATTTTGAATCTTTTCGATCTTAAACATTTTATTTATTAATTTTTTATTAGTTAAAACCCTCTCGAGCTTGATTTCATGGTATTTTATGGATTTTGTTAAATTTTGTTTTATGAACTGTTTAGAAATTATTTTAATAAAGATTTTGTTTTCCTCTTTATAAGAAAGTGTCAAAATTGATATTTATCGATCTTTTAAGTAATGACCTTAGGTTAGTAACTCCGGAGTGTTAAAATGTCATCTTAATACAAAAGTAGAAGATGGAAAAGAGATTTTGAAACCTGAATATCAGTGGTCTGAGGCTTGAAATGAAGCTTTGCCCAGATGTGATCCAAGCAGGTTGAATCAAGTACCTAAATAGTAAATAGAGTATCTCTTGAAAGAAATATGATTGTCTCGATACTTACTCATTTCATTCTTCCTCTATGGTGTTTACGAAATCCGGTTCTTTTGGGTAGTTGTTGATGATTATATTTCAACTCCATCTCTCATATAGTATTTGGACGTGAGAGTTTCTTCTCTTCCAACTCCTTGTGAATAAAATAATTAAAAAAAAAACATACATGTATCCAATGATTTTTACTGAATAATACATCCAATTATGGGATTCTTTTAACATTTCATTTAATCATTCTACTCGAAATTAGAAATTTGTAAATCTTCTTTTGATAGAAAACTAATTAATTAAACTGTTTGTAGATTCTACAATAGTAGATTAATTTTTATATTATAGTTTTATAAAAAATTATAGATAACATAATCTCATTTTTATCTTCAAGGCAACGTTTATGGTACATGTGTGTCTCAAAGTATTTATTGACTTCTTCACAATATCTTGAGGTTTTTAGTTTTTTCAATTTACATGTCTTTTTATACTATTTGACTTATTTTTTTTTAGTTAGAACGTTATCAAATTGAAGTATAATCATTTGTTGTTGACTAATGTATTCAATTCTTCAAAATAATTTTTATCCACATAAATTTATTATACGAATACAATGGATCCCAAAAAAGTGATAAATGATATAAGGGTATAAATTAGTGCAACATAGCAATAAATTTAAAATTTTAAAAAGATAAATGTTAGAACAGATGGTTGAAATTGATCAAATGGAGGAAAAAAGAAAATAAAATTACAGTAAGGATATAAAAGAGTTTGTTGGCCAATTAAAAAAGAATATTAAGAGGATAATGACACATAGTGAAGTACAAGGAAGAAAGCATTATTTTGTTGGTAGGTTTTATGGATCATTAATTTATTATGAATTGCTCAAATGGAATTGGGGATTGACGTCAATAACCTACTCCTACTAACACTTTTAATTTTTTTTCTTTTCCTTTTCAATTTAAAAATATCCATTGGTATTTATTAGTGTGACACGTGGCTTCAGATCATTATTTTGCATTTTTCTTTCCTTTTCAATTTAAAAATATCCAGATTTGTATTTGTTTCATTACAATGGTTTGAGAACATTAGTGTTAGGTTTATATTTGGCATCTCGGTTTTCCAAGTAAAATAATTGAAAATAAGGGATGTACCTCCATCTCTTAAGATAGGAGCCATGTCACTTATTATTCACTTTCACGTGTCTATTATTAATATTCGTTTACAATTTTTTATTTTTCAAGATTTAACAACATCTAAATTCATTGTTTTGTTATCTAATTTCTAATAACATTACTAAAAGTAATCATTTTACTTTTTAATTTTCATTTTTAAAAACTATGTTTTCTTTCTTCCATTACCTTCCAATGATTTTCATTTATTTTAGATAAAAGAGAGTTCAACTCTTAAGCTAAATTTCAAAAGAAAATATAGGTTTTGTTTTTCTTTTAGATTTTAATACTTTGACTTGATTTTTTAAACATAGGAGATAAAGATGGATCTTTTCAAAAATATAACAAAGCGAAAAAATATTACACTATATAGAATAATTCCAAAAAAAAAAAAACATCCGTGTACCAAATATATTACGCTATTTAGATTTGGTCATTTAAATTCTCTATATACGATCATTTAGATTTGGCTACTCCAAATTTAAACGATTATTTTTCAAGATTTGGTACACGATCGTATAGATTGGCTAAATGATTTTTTTTAAGATTCTTTTCGTACACGATCGTTTATTTTTTTTGTACACAATCATTTAGATTTGACTGCCCCAATCTAAACGATTTTTTTAAGATTCTTTGTACATAATCAATTAGATTTGGCTTTTTTTTCGTCGTCATTTTCTCAATCTTTTATATTTATTACACGATCTTGAATAACCAAATAAGAAAGTTTGAAAAAAATAATACACAATGAACCAAATAACAGTTTAGAAAAAAAGAAGAAAAGAAATAGACGAAGATGGAAGAAAAGAAAAAAAACTTTTATATTTATTACACGATTTTGAACAACCAAATAAGAATGTTTTTAGAAAAATAACCAAATAATAGTTTGAAAAAAAAGAAAAAAAGAAACCGACGATGGAACAAACGAAGATGGAAGAAAAGAAAAAAAAATAAATTAAAAAAGACGACGTAACAGATGAATAGGGAAAAAAGACGAAATAGCAAATCTGAAATATTGAAAAAATGGTTAATTTTATGAGATTTATTATATGGGCCGTAAATATTTTACCTATTTGTTATATTTATGAAAGTTTTCTAATAAAAAATAATAATAAAAAAGAGATAATTTTTTAAAATCAAGGCATCCTCCATTCAGAGTAACTATTTTTCTTTTAGTTACGCCCTTTCTTTTTAGTTGCTTGCATTAGATTGTATTTTTGTATAAAGACAGTTTTCTATATTTATAATTTTTTAAAATGTTATTATATATATATATGCGATTATTAATTGGAATCTAATTTTTATACTAAAAATTAAAAATCAAATAATTACAAAATTGGCTCAAATAAGTGTTTACTCAAACGAAGGTCTTAACTTTTAGAAACATATTTTTCATTTCTTTTTTCTTTTTTTGAAATTAGCTAAAAATTGAACACTTACAAAGATATTAAAAAACAAACTTGACTAAAATACCAAAATAGTTCCCAAATGTAGTTTAACAATTGAACATATAATTTAAGAATGATAAAAAAAGTGTCTACGGACAAGAAAAATGCACGAGTGATATAAAGGCGACTTCTACGTACTTAAATTTGAAAGGAGAAATGCGTTGAAGGGATGTGGAGAATTAAGTGTCTCGAATTAAACTACGCATTAATATATTTTGAGATTTTTTACAAGAGGTCAAGGGATATTGACACGAAGAAATTTCTTCTCTATCTTGTCTAGGTCATTACATTGGTCACCAAAATTAAACAAAATGATAAGACTACAATGCACAAATAAAAATCAAGAAGACATAAAAAAAAATTAATGGGATGTATTTTCAAATATTGCAAAATGAACTAGAATATTTATAAATATAGCAAGATCATAGTTTATATAGTTGATAGAACTCGATAGTGCAATTATTGTCTATGTTTATTTGTATTTCATGATAGATACATTATACAGATAGTAGATAGTAGTTTATAGCCATCCAACACAATCTATCGCATAACTGATATTTTAATATTTTTCATCAATTTTTTCATTTAAAATAGAGATATTTTCAAATATAACAATATATTTACAAAATATAACAAAATTTTAAATTCTATCAATGATGAATACGGATAAACATTATATTGATAGACTTCTACATGTATATGTCAGTATCACTTATAAATACTTATAAAAACTGATAGAAGCTTATTAGTGTCTATCAATATCTATTATTGATAGAATTTAAAATTTTGTTATATTTGTATAAATATTTTGACACTTCCCCCTTTAAAATAAGTTTATATATATATATATATATATATGGTGGAGAACTTGCAAAAAAGACAAAACAAGTTATAATAATTAAGTCCATAACACACACATTTATGGTTTGTAAAAATGGCAAAAACAAAACACAGTCCACATATATAAGATGTAAAATGTCACAAATGTCCTTGTTAGTGATACACATTTGATACACCACCTGATACACTTGATACACACCCGATAGACCTAATATCCCTTGATATACTTGATACACTTGAGTTACATTTGATATTTCTTGACAAGCTTTGGACCATGATACTCTTTTATACACTCGATACTCTTTGATACACCTGAAACACCTTCAAACATCTAATACTCCTTGTTACACTTGAATCTTCTTGATACATTTGATACTCTTTAGACCTTGATACGCTTAAATGTTTCACTGTTAAGTTTAATACACTTAATCCACTACTAATAAACTTGTTATCAACATAATTGATACACTCGATACATGTGATATGTTTAACACGCTCGATGTATTGCAGATACACTTAGTATTCTTGGCTGATACACTTGATTAATTAAATACACTTGATATGTTTGAAATCCTACTAATACACTTGATACATCATTAATATATAGTTGTAAACTTGATTGATATACCTGAAAATGATTCACTTTACTATTACGCTGATGTACTTTAATAATATATTGTTGATATACTTTGTAATGATACACTGAAATAAAACTCATACATAGTAAAATCAAAACAAAACCAATGTAAAAAAAATTGAAATCCAATTTAACTCAAAATACACATCAAAGAAAGTAGAGAAAAATAACAAACGAAGTAAAATTACTCTGATCAACAACCATTATATTTCAAATTGGAAATAATGTGTACCGACCCAACTCATTATACTAAGCTGAGATAATTACTACTAAAATAAATAACAATTTTATTTCATTTAAATAAAAAGATGAAACCAAGTTCGTAAATAAGTAATTTCAAATACTCGTTTATAATTCATAATTTGGAAAGATAGAAATAAATACTAGAAAATTAAGTCTCAGTTCGGGTTCTATCTAACTTTTAAAGAAAAATAACGTAAAAGTAATTTATAATATTCAGACTGCTTCCTTCTTGTAAAATACTAAGCTCCTAATATTCCGACTGCTTCCTTCTTGTAACCTATCGATCTTAATTCTCTTTGTGGTCAGCATCAAGCAATTGGTTTCAGAGACTTCAATAAAATTCATTTTTCTTTCAATTCGTTTTCAAATTTCATTCCCAGGGGAGAAGAGTTTTATCATTTTAGTTCTCTTCAATATATCTTATTCTTCAAATTTTGTTGAATTCAAGAGATTCAATTTCGAAGATCCAGATTCTACGTTCGCTTATACATCCGTGTCTAAGTTTGTGGTCCCGACAGTAAGACGCAAGGAGCGTGGTGAGACTGTTTGTTAGCAGTAATCCGTTTTAGTACATACATGTATAGATTCTTGATCTAAGAAATTTTATTTCTTGATTTAGTAAAATTTTGAAAATAAATATTTATAGTATGAAATTTTAAAATTTTAAAATGTCTAACTTCCAAAGAAAATTTTATCTTCTAAATTTTCTTCAAAAGATCTTACTAAAAAAGAAATTGATGAGCAACATACTGCTTCTTCTAGTGAAAGTGATGTGACAAATGAGTCAATTTGTATTACAAAAATGGAAAATGATTTTCTCAATTGGAGAATTTTCAAACTTGATTAAAAAACGATTTATTTCCAAAATACTTTCAATTTCAAAGAAAATCTTTGTGTAAAAATTGTTGAAAGAAGAATTCGAGTTTATGGAAAAATTGATTCCATAAAATTATTTCCAAGAAATGATATTGAAAAGCATAAAAAAGAAATTTTTATTTCTTCATATAGGAGCCGTCTAAGTAGCTTTAATTCAAATGTTTAGATTCGGACTGGATACACCAGTCTTAGCAATTTTACATGATAAACGTCACAAAGATTTTTCAAATTCTTTATTAGGAATAATTGAATCAAATTTGGTAAATTGCCCTGTCTATTTTAATTGTTTTCTAAATTTTATGATGTCTCTGGATGATCCACACATTCTTAAAACCTTGAGCCTAGATATTACTGGCCAAGGATTAAATTTTAAAGGAGTTAAAAAATTAACCCTTGTTTACAAAGTCACTTATAAAGTTTTGACTACTAGCATGCATCCAAAAGCTTTATTGTCTTCAACTAAAGGAAAAACTATGTTGATTGAAACAAATTTCAATAAATCATCTGTTAGTGTTCCAAAACTCCTTTCTTTGGACGAAGTTACAAAAAAGCCCCAATCGGTTTTAGACAACACTTTTGTCCCTTAAAAGAAAGAAAAGGAAGTTTCTCATATCATTGAACATCCTGATGGGAAAGTAGAAATCAATTTTGAAAACGAATCTTCGAGGTTCCCTGTTGTTAAAGAAAACATGAGTTCTACAGATTTCATAAGTTCAAGACCAAGTACCTCTAGCAGAAGTGAGCCAATTCTTAATCTCAAAATTAAATATGTTAAAATAGATCAAGGAATATCGAATATTATTTAGGAAGAAAACTTTCCAAATTCTCCAACCCAAATAGAAATGGATACTAGTTCTCAATTGAATGTAATTATTTCAGAATCAAAGTTTGAGCTTGACAAAGAATCCCTTCAAAAGGAATTTATGTCTAATGAAAACCGTTTGAAAAAATTGCTTTTTTTTTCAAAAACTACTCTGAAACACAAAGGAAGTTATTCAAAGAAGAGTATTTCAAATCCCTTGAAATACTTAAAGAGCAGATTGCATTTTTTAGATGGTTTAACCAAATAAAAGAATTTAACCATCTTTATACAATCAAAGAAAAAGAATCATAGAAAACTCAAAGGGCGAAAGTTCAATCAATGTCATTAACAAAGAAGTTGCAGCCCAATTCATGGAGGATTTAGAAAATCTCTCTGTCAATGAAGAAGAAAAACAAACCAATAAAATAAACTTTGGAAGATGTATCAACAAGAGAGGTCAAATTAATTTCTATCCTCGAGCTTCATTTCCAAGAGAAGACTTAGAGCAAAGACAAAGATATTCAATGAACACTGAGTTCAATAGAGAATCCATATATGTTTGGAACCTTGATGGAACTCTAAAATTTCAAATCTATGACATATTAAATAATATGTTGACTTGTGTCATAGCCTATGAATCGAACGGTAATTCAAATAGAGAAGCTGCCATGCTTTTAATTAATGGTTTTAGTGGAAGTCTCAAATTGTGGTGGGATCATGCCCTAACCACTGAACAAAAAGAAGCAATAAAAAGACATAAGACAGAGGTTAGAAGAACAATTAAAGTTGAAGAAGGAACTTCAGCAACTCAAGAGGTCGAAGAAGAAGTAGAGAACGCTGTAGAAACTCTACTCTATGCAATTAACTTGCACTTTGGTCTATGAAGTGACACCGATGTAGAAAATCAAAGGACAATAATAAAAAATCTAAAGTACTCCTCTATGGAAAATTTTAGATGGTATAAGGATATGTTCTTATTAAAAATTTATATATTCAAGGATTGCAATGTTAGACATTGGAAAGAAATGTTCATCAATGGACTTCCTAGCTTTATGGCAGAACGTGTGTACAACTCTCTTGACAAAGCATACCCGAGCAAATACCTTGGAAGAACCTTACTTATGCTCAATTAACCTCTAAAATTATCGAGTGTGGTTTAGATATTTGCAACGAAATAAAGATTCAAACAAAAGTTCAAAAGCATTCAAATTTTCCTAAGAAAGAAATGAAGATGTTTTGTTCTCAATATGGATTTGAGAAAATCCAAGAACCAAATTCATCTTCGAGAAAAGTTCATCCAAAAAACTATAATATGAAACCCCCATATTATAGAAAATCTCGAATGTATAGCAAACCTTATACCCCTAAGAGGTATCACAAATATTAAAATTACAAGAAACTCGTTGAAAAACGGCAAAAAGAAGCTAAAAAAAGAGGAAAATAAAATAAAAAGGTTTTTTTTTGCTACAAATGCAGAAAAGAAGGAAATTACACTACTAGAAAAAGACCCTTTCTTGACGATTGATTTTTTCTTTTCTTGACGGTTTTTCCAAAAACCATCAAGAAAGGGGTGGTTTAATAGGGAAACCGTCAAGAATTTTGATGAAAAGACGGAGGGAAGGTAATTATCAGAATTCTTGACGGTTTTGAAACGTCAAGTAATATGAACTTTTATCTTGACGTTTTATAACTGTCAAGTTTTATATTTTAAATTCTTGACGTTTTACAAATGTCAAGAATTTTTTAGTTCGATATTCTTGACGTTTTTTTAAACGTCAAGTGATATGTACTTATCCTTGACGTTTTAAAACTGTCAAGAAATATTGATAAATTCTTGACGTTTTAAAACGTCAAGAATTTTTATGGAAAGCGGAGGGGATTCATTTTTATATTTCTTGACGTTTCTTGACGTTTTAAAAACGTCAAGAAATAATAAAAAAACCAAAATTTTTTAAAAAATTAACCTAATTTTCCCATTCTCTTTTTTACTTTTTCCCTTTCCTTTCACATAACCCAAAATTTCACATTCAAGTCCCGACGGCAACCCCATTTTTACATCCATCCCAAACGCCTTGAACGCTGAAAGCGTTGTTGCCGAACCCCGCTGAAATCGAAGGCCTGCTCGTCGAACGCCTGGTCGCCGAATGCCTGATTGTCGAACACCTGCCGAACGCCTGCCAAATGATTGTCAAACGCCGCTATTGCTACCATTTGAATGCCGAACGCTGCTCCCTTGCTCGCCGAACGCCTCTCCCTTACTCCCTTGCTCGCCCAACGCCGAACGACGATTATGTATTTTTAATCATCTTTTTCGTGACAAATAAATGGTACTTTGGCTATAACTTCGATATTTATTGGTTGTGTTAATCTGAAGCATAATGAACATGACAAAATTGAGTGTTGGGTTCTACTTTCTGTGGTTGATAATGGTTAGAGAATTCTGGCAACAGTAAAATATTGATGTTTTCTGATGGATTATGATATCAATTTTTCAATTTAAATTCATCTCTTGGCCTGAGGAAGAATGTCATATTCTTTGTGATAACCAAAACATTGTAGGTTGTTTTTAATGTTGATGTTCTCTGTATGCTCTTAAACTGTTTGATGAAATGCTTGAAATAAAGTTAGAGTCGAAGTCCGATACATTTGTGTGAAGAGAGTCATTTTTTGTAGTAGTGGAACCTTATTTCTTTACTTGTTTCATTGGGAGGAAATTTGTGATGGGGGCTTGAAGAAACCTAATGTTATCTAGGAATTTATTTTCTTTATTTGGTTACTTGGTGGAAAGTTAGTCTTATAAAGCGAATGTTTGTTCAATCCCCATATTTGTTTTCTCTTTTTATTATCTCAACAAGACTTTTTGAACTAATTTAATTTACTTTATTTGTCAATAGATTTACAATTATGGATAAATCATGGATGCACAAAAGTAGATTATTCAAAGAATATGAGTTGGGTGTGGAAAATTTCATCAAATTTGGATTTTCGAATATAAGTACCTTCTACATTCGTTGTCCTTGTTTGAAATGTGGGAATTGTGAAAAGCATAGTAGAAAGGGTGTTAGAGATCATTTATATGTATTGATGAAAGTTAGGTTTTGGCACGGTGAAGAAATTCCTAACTCATCTTTCTATGAAGAATCTTCAAAGTTTGACACACATACATGTGAAGAGAATGATGTTGGAAGTGTAAAAGAAATGATTGAAGTTGCTCACGAGGAGTATTTAAAAGACCCAAATGGATTTGAGAAGTTGTTTATTGATGCTAAAAAACCATTGTACAAAGGATGTAAATAGTACACCAAGTTGTCTACTCTAGTTAAATTGTATAATGTAAAAGTTAGATATGGATGGAGTGATATCAGTTTTTTAGAATTACTTAAAACTTTGAAGGAAATTCTGCCAACTACCAATGAAGTCCAAAATTCATTGTACGAAGTAAAGAAAACATTAGGTGCATTAGGAATGGAATATGAAAAGTTTCATGCATGTCCTAATAATTTTTGTCTCTATAGGAAAGAATTTGCTAATGCAACCGAATGTCTTGAATGTGGTCAATCGAGGTGGAAAAATGTTAAGGATAGAAATGAAGAGAGAAAGAAAATTCCCTCAAAAGTGATATGGTACTTTCCACTCATTCCACGATTCAAAAGGCTATTTAGAAGTATTGAATGTGCTGAAAACCTGACTTGGCATGCTAGTGAAAGAATTGAGGATGGTAAGTTACGACATCCAGCGGACTTTCTAGTATGGAAGTTAGTAGACTTTAAATAGCCAGACTTTGGTTCTGAACCTAGAAATCTTCGTTTAGCATTGTCAGCCGATGAAGTAAATCCTCATGGTGACATGAGTTCTAAATACAGTTGTTGGCCATAACGATGGTTATTTATAATCTTCCACCATGGTTGTGTATGAAAAGAAAGTACATGATGCTATCAATGCTAATTTCAAGACCAAAATAACCAGGGGATGATATAGGCACATACTTAGCATCACTCATTGAAGACTTAAAACTTTTATAGGAAAATGGTGTTGAATGTTATGATGCTTATAGAGAATAAGTATTTAACTTAAGGTCGGTTTTATTGTGGACAATCAATGATTTTCTTGCATATGGTAACCTCAGTGGATGTTGTGTTAAAGGGTATAAGCCATGTCCAATTTGTGGAGATAATACAAATTCTATAAGGTTACGACATGGGAAGAAAATAGCATACCTAGGACATCGAAGATTTCTAGCACGCGATTATCCGTACCGATGACAAAAAAAGTCATTCAACGGTAAAAAAGAACTTGGTACAATTTCAGAACCACTTTTTAGGGAGGATGTGTACTTGAAATTGAAAGATCTTGAATTTCCTAAAGGAAAGAAGATCCATAAGAACCTATCGATGAACAGAAATGAAAAGATTTGTTGGAATAGGTTATCTTCCTTTTTTGAGTTGCCATACTGGAAAGATCTTCATGTTAGACATTGTTTAGATGTGATGCACATCGAAAAAAATGTTTGCATGAATATCTTAGGTACGCTTCTTGATATTCCTGGTAAAAGTAAGGATGGGTTGAATGCTAGACGTGATTTAGTTGATCTAAAACTTTGACCGGAGCTTGCGCCTATTAGTAGTGAGAAGAAAATATTCATTCCTCTTGCATGTTATACTCTTACAAAGGAAGAAAAACGATGTGTTTTGAAGACTTTGTCAAGAATAAAGGTTCCTGAAGGTTACTCTTCCAATATTAGAAACCTTGTGTCAATGACAGATTTAAAACTTAATAGTTTAAAATCTCATGATTGTCATGTGCTCATACAACAGTTGTTTCCCATTGCGATAAGACCGGTTCTACCGAAACATGTTCGTTATGCTATAACTAGGTTGTGCATCTTTATCAATTCTGTATGTAACAAGGTGTTAGATGCGCAACAATTAGACGAGTTGGAAGAAGATATTGTGGTAACATTGTGTTTATTTGAAAAGTATTTTCCCCCTTCATTCTTCACAATCATGATTCATCTCACAGTACACATAGTTAGGGAAGTCCAACTTTGTGGCTCTATATATCTTCGATGGATGTATCCCTTTGAAAGATTCATGAAAGTCATTAAAATCTCTGTGAGGAATAGATATCGTCCAAAAGGTTGTATTGTCGAATGTTATTTAATAGAAGAATCTATTGAATTTTGTTCTGATTTCTTATCTGGAGTAGATCCCGTTGGGTTTGGGACTCGCAAGTCACAAAACCATTTAGACACTTCAAACATTGGTAGGCTGTTGTTCATGGGAGTTCCATTCAAACTTGAACAAGAACTTCTACGTCAAGCTCATCGATATGTGTTGGAAAATACAATTGATGTTCAACCATATATGGAGTAAGTTTATTCATTGCTTTCTTCATTGTTTCATTGATTTTTATATAATTAAATCTAACTATATTACAATGTTTGAATGATGACTACAAAGAAAACATATGAAGGCTTTGCAACTACAATATCAGAATAAGTCTAAAAATCAGAAATGGCTTCAAGAGGAACATAATAGAACTTTTATATATACATTGGTTATGAGAAGAGGTATAGTGTTGAACCTTGTAATTTAGTTATACATGTTATGTGTGAACTTGAAATAAGAATTTTTGTGGTAGGTATCAACTGAGCTTGAAGTTGGAAATAGTGGAGTTTCAGATAACTTAAGGTGGATTGCTCATGGCGATCATCCTTTTGTTATTACATATAGTAGTTATGCAATAAACAAATGTCGCTATGACACAAAATCTTCTGAGAAGGATCGAAGTGTACAAAACAGTGGAGTTAGCTTAGTTGCAAAAACAATGCAAGTGTATAGTTCTAAAGATAAAAATCCCATCATTGGAGATATGTCATTCTATGAAGTGATACAAGAGATATGGAAACTCAGTTATAATACGTTTAATGTTTCGGTGTTTAAATGCGATTGGATTCAGAATAGTGGTGGTGTTCGGATCGATGAACTTGGTTATACTTTAGTTGATTTAAATAGAGTAGGACACAAGTCATTCTCATTTATACTAGCAAGCCAAGCAAAGCAAGTGTTTTATGTTGAGGATCCAAGTGATGTTAGATGGTCAGTTGTACTCACTCCACCACAAAGAGACTTTGAAGATAGATATAATGACGACGAACTTGGTGATACAATACTCCGGTGTGAAGGAATACCCAATGATATGCCAGATGTCGATTTAGACAATGATTTGGATGACAATATCTCAACGTACATAAAATCAGATTGTGAAGGCACATGGATACCTACATAATATTATAATGGTGTGTTCACAATTTCAAACAACTAGATCATAAGTTTATTATGTTCATTTATCTTATTTCATTATTTATTGTTTAAAATTTGTATATCATGCTAATTTTTTCTTCATTTTGATTGACAGCTTCGCATAATATAATATGGACGATCTTAATGAAGAAGTTGGTGTCGGTGAGTTGAATGCAACAGTTGAAGAGATTGATACTAGAAATGAAATCCCAAAAGAGTTGAAGCGACGACGAGGACCTACTATTATGTTTGATCTAACTCGCATTAGAAGTTTGAGAGACAAGAAGGTGGTGAGGTACAATGAAGACGGAGCACCTATTGGTGAGAATGGAGCGAAGTTAAAGTCTTTCATAGGGTCCGCAACCCATTATCATGTCCCTATCACATATACGTCTTAGAAAAGTGTGCCTCCAGAATTGAAAGATAAGATATTCACTACAGTTGAGGTATATATAACTTTAATATGCTTATTATATCGATAATGTTCTTACTGTATGGACACTTGATTAAGTACTTTTAAATATTTAGGCTGCATTCGTCATTGATCCAAGATCTAGGGAAAATGTTCTCCAAACTGCAGGTATTTCGTTTCGTCAGTTTAAGAACTGGCTAACAACGAAATACATCATGCCGCATAAAGATGCTCCACAATTGCTTCAAGTTCCACCTGAAAAGTATTCCTTCATTGAGCAAAATCACTGGGAAGAGTTTGTAAGGTCAAGGTTATCCGAGACCTTTCAGGTATGAATAACTTTTATACATGAAAATCATTCGGAATAATATTTGCTACTTTTTCATTAACAAATACATTTGGATATAGGAAAAAAGACAATTACAACAAGATAGACGATCGAAGAACAAATACAATCATAGAATCTGAAGGAAAGGGTATGTCAATCTTAAGGAGGAAATGGTAATATGTTTAGATGTTTAAGGAAGAAACTCCAATTTTTGTAGTTCGTTCTTTCTTTGTTGCCGAAGAAACCTTATAGAATTTGGGATGTCCGTTTAATATTATTTCTTTCTTGTTTGGTTTGATATCTGGTGTAATGCTCCTCTTTGCTTGCGTGGTGGGAAGGGGGGTTGTTTGTTTCTTGTAAGGGGTTGCATAAAAAGTTGTAACTAGGATTCTTGTAAGGCTTTGTCATTTAGGTGGGTTGTTTGTTTCTTGTAAGGCTTTGTATAGTTTGTGGAGTTGCATAAAAAGTTGTAAGTTTGTTTCTTGTAAGGCTTTGTCATTTCGGGGGGAGGGGGTTTGTTTGTTTCTTGTAAGGCTTTGTATAGTTTGTGGAGTTGCATAAAATGTTGTAAGTTTGTTTCTTGTAAGGCTTTGTCATTTCGGGGGGAAGGGGGGTTTGTTTGTTTCTTGTAAGGCTTTGTATAGTTTGTGGAGTTGCATAAAAAGTTGTAAGTTTGTTTCTTGTAAGGCTTTGTCATTTGGGGAGGGAAGGGTTTGTTTGTTTCTTGTAAGGCCTTGTATAGTTTGTGGAGTTGCATAAAAAGTTGTAAGTTTGTTTTTTGTAACGCTTTGTCATTTTTTTTTTTTGGGGGGGGGGGTTGCATAAAAAGTTGTAAGTTTGTTTCTTATAAGGCTTTGTCATTTTGGGGGGGAGGTTTTGTTTGTTTCTTGTAAGTTTGCTTTGTACCTAAAATGGAATACAAGCTAATATGTTTACAACTTGAACTCCATGTTCTAAGGAGGGTTCAAATGAAGTTTATGTTGATCGAGCTAAAATGTGGAAGAAAGCTTGAGTTAACAAACAAAGACAGTACGACAACGACGACATTCAGCAAGTTGTCCATAAAATAGTAAGTCATTACATGTAAATCACACAGTTCAATTATCCATTACATAAGCAATCATTTCTATAACTTACATTAAATTTGCTATCTTTTTAGGATGAGATATCAATGAATACAGATTCATCGTCCGTGAATCGACATTGTTCGAATGATGTGTTAACCCAAGCATTGTGTACAAAAGAGCACAATGGTCGTGTGCATGGGGTTGGTGGATACGTTATTCCGACCACGTACTTTCATTCAGTTAAGAAAACATTAAAAGATGAGGTGAACATTCTAGTTGAGAATGAAGAACTCCGTAGGCGAGTTAGTGAATTAGAGGCACAAATTCGCTCAAACTTATCTACACCATTGTCTGCACACGGGAGTTGTTCAAGGCCAATAATGTTAAAGGGGATTGAAGAGAATGGTAAGAGAATAGAAGTGGAATCGTTGAACAAACCAAAAGAGAATGAAAAGAAAGGGAATGAGGTGATGAAGTTGAATGAATCAGAGTTGGACGTCTTGAAGGTATGTAATCCACTATTAAACTTGAATGTCTAATATTGTACGTCTTACTGAATGTGAATGTTCTTGAATTAGGAGAGGGACTTAATAAAAATGCCTACAGAAAAAGAAATTGTATGTGAATCAACATCAACTTTGCCATTAGCGTTGAAGTCGATTCTCAGATATGCTGAGAAGGTAATGGAGAAAGATTCCAGCATCACTTTTTCATTACCTGCTGACCTTTTTGGCATTAGTCGAAAGAGTTCTGTGCTTCGAGAGGATATCATTGATCTTTGTAACATGAACGAAGTCAAAACGTTTACATTGGTGGCCTATATGATGTAAGTCAATTTCATTCATTTGCATCTAAATTTATGTATCTCCTTTACGAGTTTATATATTTTGTAGGCACTTGTATTCATCTGTTATTGGTTCGAAAGAAAATATGCAGTATGTCTTCGTATATCCGTCCCTAATCTCTTTTGGAAACACACAAGATTCTCGAATTCGAAACTTGTATAGTAGATCGATGGTGTCAAAAGCAAACCAAGTAGTTCTTGCTCTTTTAATCTCGGGTAAGTTTAGTTTGGGTATCGGTTGCATTGACAATAAAATAGTACTTACATTTTTTGTATAATTAGGGGTCATTGGACACTGCTTGCTATAAATGCGTATGAGGATACAGTGTTTTACCTTGACTCGCTAAGGACGACATCAAAAGCAACTACAAGATATGTAACCAACACGTAAGTTTAATGTTTTATATCATGTAGTGCTGTTAATTCTAATGCATGTACAATATTCTAAGATATGTGCAATCTTATCTTGCTAAAACAGAGCAATAGCGATATTTCACTCGCAAAAGAACATTAATAAAAGCAGAAAACAAACTTTATGGCGAACAGTAAATGCAAGTATAAATATTTATATTCATTGTATTTTGTAGATTACTAGCAATTAAGATTAGTCTGTTAATCTAATTTTTTGTTTCTATAGTGTCCACTACAAGTCGGGAGCACTACGTGTGAATACTATGTCATGAAGTATATGAGAGAAATTGTAAATAGGGGAAGCATTGTCATCTCGGATTCGGTATGTTATATATCAAACTATTTCTTTTGTAGGTATAATAATTTTCATGAATACTAATTCATTTATTTTGCATGTCTACAGATTGATACACAAAAATCATACTCACAGGCCGAGTTAGATGAGGTGCGGGTTGAGTTGGTTGAGTTTTTGGGTTCGTACATATGATCTAGGACTTGTTTGTCATTTCTGAAACAAGAAATTAACTTTATTTTTTCTGGCTGATTTTTTGAAATGTTCATATGGAGGGGGGGTTGATAGATATACTTTTGAGACTTTCTAGGGGTTTAGAGTTTAGGTGAATTGTTGATAGGTGAACTGTTCATATGTAGGGAATTGCCATTATGAAACTTTATGTATTGGGGATGATATACTTTTGGGCTAGGTTAGTTAATTAGATGATGTTTAGTTCAATTCTTGGAAATCTGCTGAAATTATTTATATATATATATTGGTTTTATAAATGACATATGAATATGATGCAAAGTTTTGGAAAAGATATGAATTGATGATGTTTAGTTGCCATTTGATGTATATTTTTCGTTTATATGTAGTTGAATTCTTGGACCAATGAGACCATAATACAGAAACAATAATATAAATAAATTACAATTAAAAAAATGAAAAATTGCTTGACGGTTTTGAAATGTCATGAACAATACATTTCTTGATGGTTTGCAAATGTCATAAATAACGAAATTCTTGACGATTCCAAAATGTCATTAAAAAGCACTCTTGACGGTTCCCAAATGTCATGAAAAAGAATACTCTTGACGGGTACAAAATGTCATAAACAATGATTTTCTTGACGGTTACTAAATGTCATGAAAAATGTACTCTTGACGGTTTTTAAATGTCATGAAAAATGCACTCTTGACGGTTTTAAAATTTCATGAATATTCATATTATTGACGGTTTTTGGCCTTCATCGTCTCATTCTTGACTGTTCTAAACGCTCATGAAAATGTATCCTCTTGACAGTTCTAAACTGTCATGAAAAATTGAATACTTGACGGTTATAAACTGTTAACGGTACCAATTCTTGAATTTTTTACAACCATCAAGAAAATTGCCTTTCTTGATATTGGATTCAACGACGGTTTTAAAATCGTCAAGAATACTCATTCTTGACAATTTAAAATCATCAAGAGAGGCTGTTTCTATAGTAGTGTTATGCTAATTAAGTGTCTATAAAGAGGTATCTATGAGATAAATGAAGAAGAATATTCTTCAAATTCATCTTATATTTCTGACTTTAATTTGCAGGAAATTACAGATGAAACCGATTCAAAAGTTTCAAGCCAATCTTCCTCAGATGATGGGCCATAGAGCATGTGGCTGTATTAAAGACCCATGCAAATGTGTTTTAAATGAAATAAATATTTTAACTTCCGAACATGATTTATAATTTCAAACTATTAACCATGTTTCAAATGAAGAATTAAAAAGAAATATTTCAGAAACCTTAGAGACTCTGTAACAAACGTGGCCTTCTGCATCGAGAAATCATATCCTGACGTTTTTAGCATTTTTGTCGAGGTGTGTGTGCGTCGGGAGTCCCCCAAATTTTAAATCATGATTTAAAATTTGAAATCAATTGCTTAAAAAGAGAAATTTCTCATTATAAGTATGAAATTTTAGAAATTAAAAAGGAAATTTCACAAATGAAACAAAATGATAATTTGGGAGATTTAGGAAAAAATCTTTTAAGTAATTTAAATCATGAAATTAATTTAACTTCAAAAATAAGTTTTCAAAAATAGTATTGTTTAATTACACTAAAAATAGAATATTTCAAAATTACCTTAAAAGCACTAATAGTCTAAGTTGCTGATCAAAATTGTATTCAAGAAGGTTTAATTCCTACCAAATATTTTTAAAAAACCACAGAGGTTTTTACTGGAGCAAATGGAAAATGATTAAATATCAAGTTTAAACTTTCAAAAGTACATGTTTGTAATAAAGAACATGGTTTCAAAACATCGTTTCTTTTAGTTAAAGATCTTCGCCAAAAATTAATTCTTGTAACACTTTTTATTACTCAATTGCATCCTTTAACGATAATAGAAAAAGGTTTAATAACTAATAAATTTGATGAAGAATTGATTTTTGAATTTATTACTCCAATTTTACCTCATAAACTTTTAGAAATTAATGTTTTGAAAAGTGAGCAAATAAAAAGAAAACAAAAAAAAAAAAAAAAAATAGTTTTCTAAAAAATTTATATCTTCAAAGATTGCAATGCTAGACACTAGAAAGAAATGTTCATTGATGGACTTCCTAGCTTTATGGCAGAACGTGTCTACAACTCTCTTAACAAAGCATACCCCGAGCAAATACCTTGGGAGAACTTTACTTATGCTTAATTAACCTCTAAAATGATAGAGTGTGGTTTAGATATTTATAACGAGATAAACGTCATAATTAACCTCTAAAATGATAGAGTGTGGCTAGTCTTCCAATGTACATTAGGTAATCCACTGACAAGTTTTTACACTAATGAGGAACTTGTATTATGCCACAACATACACGTCATGTATGTTGAGAAAAATGTATGTGAGAGCATAATAAGCACATTGTTGGATATTAATGGAAAATCAAAAGATGGATACAATGCTCGAAAAGATTTACAAGACATGAATATACAACATGACTTACACCCAGAAGAACACGGGAGTTGAGTATACCTTTCTCCGACTTTACACACCTTGTCCAAATTAGAGAAAAATTATTTTGCAAGAGGTTGTACAAGTTGAAAGTACTTGATGATTATAGTTCAAACATTTCAAATTGTGTTTCAGTGGAGTAATGAGATTAAAGTCTAATGACTATCATGTGTTAATGCAACAACTTCTACTAGTTGTCATTAGGGGAATGCTTCTAAAGGGCCCAAGACATTCAATAACAAGAATATGTGGATTCTTTAATAAAATTTTCCAACGTGTAAGTCATCAAGAAAGTATGTTGAAAATTGAAAAGGAGGTAATTGAAACATTATGCCTTTCTTAGAGGTATTTTCCTTCTTATCCTTTGACATCATGACTCATTTGGTTATTCATTGGGCCGTGAAGTTCGCTTATGTGCATTAGTTCAATTTTGCTGGATGTATTTGTTTGAAAAGTATCTTATTTTCATATCATACATTATAGGTAACAATTAGCTAAATGTCTTAGGTATCTTATAATAGTTATGATATTATCTTCAGCTGCACGAAGACTCTAAAAGGGTATGTTAGGAATAATTCACATCTAGACGGATGCATTGCATAGCGTTATTTAGCCGAATAATGCATACTTTTTTTATAAGAATTGTGTTCAAGGTTCAACAAAACTTGATGATAAACGTCAGAACGAAGAATTTAACAATGTTATCATTCTCAAAGGTCATCCTTTATCTACTAAAAATGAAATTACATTATTTGATGAAATGCTCAACCTTACACATCGTTATGTCTTGTTTAACATAAAAGCAGTTGAGCCATACATAGAGTGAATAATGTATCAATTATAGATTATTTATCATCTTTTGAAGATTGTATTAGAATTTTAATTAGTTGATACATCAAATATTTTAGAATTCATGGGAACGAATTAATCCTATCCATAAAAGCTTGCAAATGACGACAGTCCTAATGAAGGTTCACCCAGATCAATTCCCTCTTTAGTTGAAAGAGAAGGTAATGTTTTGCTTACTTATGATAATGATCTCAATCATGAATTCATCTAACTATACAAATTTTAATTGGAACAGATTCCTTTGGATGTTGGCAACATAAAAGACATAGATATATTGAAATGACTTGCAAATGGACCGTGTAAGACCACAATGTCATTTTCAAGTTACATTACAAATGGTTAACGATTCCATGTTAAAATCATAGAAAGATACTTAATAGTGGTGTTTTAATTGATGCAAGGGCAATCTGTAGATAAAGTGCTAGAGATGGATCTCCAACAATTGATGAGGTTACATACTATGGAGTCCTAACCGAAATAATGTTATTAGATTACTATGTCTACCAACTTCCATTGTTTAAGTGTGATTGGGAAAAACTAAATAGTGGTGTTAAAGTTGAGGAATGGATTTACACTTGTTAATTTGCATCAAAACAAAAATTAATTGGAATGCGAGCAATACATTCTTGCATCACAAGCTAAACAAGTTTTTTATGCAAGAGAAAATGACAATTCTCCGTTGTATGTTGTATTGAAAGCATCACCGAGAGGATTTCATAAATTAGAAAAATATTATGAACCTCAGATCTTGAAAAAAACTTAAGCCCTTTGAAGTGATTGGAAGATCAAATGTTGAATGGATCAAATGTCATAAAAGGTGTGTCATGGTTATTGGAAAAGAGGAAAAATTTTGGCTAAGTGTTGAGACTTAAGAGCTAGGCATTTTAAAGGTTATTTTGGTTGTTTATAGGCGGCCAAAGAAAAGGAAATAACCTCTATAGAAGTTATGAGGTGTCTAAGCTTGGTAAAATGAATAAGGCTTGTTGTTTGGGTATTAGGCGAGAAAACCTCTAAATAGGTTTCATGGGCGGCTAATGTATGCGTGGCTAGGGGGGAAAGACTTATCAATTAGAGGTTATTTAAGTGTTGAGAGATTAGGCGAGAAAGTTTGGCGGTTTAGGGTTAGGCGAGAAGCATGGCACGTGAGAAAGTCTTGGAGGTTAGCAATGCATAACACTAGGCGTTTAGGCTTGTCATTGGACATTGGGCATTTTGATTAGGCGAGATGATTAAGAGATGAAATCTATGAATTTCTTTATAGGTGTCCTCTACATGCTTACGTTAAATTTGGCTAGTAGGAGGTGTCAATAAAGGTTCATGCAAGGTTCAGTATAAATAGGTCCTTCATATGAACATTTTCTCAAACTATTCATGTGTTTCGGGTTAAATTACTCTCAAAAGATAACAAATAGAGTCTAGTTTCTAGACTAGGACTGCAAGACGATTTTCAATAAGGGAGGGTTGAGTTTGAGTTCAAGAAAGTGAGAAAGATCAATTTTCGGGTGAATCTAAGCAAGGTGTACTTCCAGAAGGATATAAGTTCATCCTTTGGAATTAGGAGCTGAAATTTTGAGATAAGAAAGTTAAGATATTTCTAAGCAACTTTGTAGACGAAAGATTCCAAACAAGAGTTACGGATTTATAGTTATGATTTTTCAAAGCTGAATTAAGTTTTTGGGTGAAAAATGAGTTTCTAGGCAAGTTGGTGGTTGGCCAAGTGACAAGGTAAGCTAGGCGAGATGGGTAGGAATTTTGATAAATAAGGAGGTTAGTATGCGTTGAGGCTGGTGCTAAACGCATAACCTGCACAAGGCACGCATGACAATGAAGACGGCAAGCCTTGCGCGCAAGAGGGCCATGCGAGACATCAGGGGTGCGGGGCAAGGTGAGGGGCACGACATGCCAATGCGTAAGGTTAACATACAGGCAGCTCAGCGCAGATGGCGAAGGCCTGCCACCCACCCTTGATGGCCAGCATGTGTCAAGACATAATTTTAGGCCTTTTTGGTGATTTTTGGAAGTTTTAAGTAAAGTTTTGGTATTTTCTTGGTTAAGGGAAATAAAATTGATTATTTTACCATTATTTTAGGTCAAGAAGAGATTAGTCAAATTTATAGACGAAGACTTGAGCTTGTATCTGTGAGTGAAAAATTGTATTATTTAAGTGATTTCAAGCATGTTCTTAAGCCATGATTTATGAATTATTTGTATTAAATGTTTAAGATGCTCTATGAATAGTTTCAAAAGCATATGATTTCATGAAAGTATTTATGCAAGCATATTGTTTACTGAGGAATGTTTAAGGTTTGCTGGAAATTGAGTTTATTAAGGTGTTGTGAGAATTAATGACTCTTTATGCAAAAGGATTATTCTGGAAGTTTAAGGTTATAGTTTTATAAATGTTTTCTCGAAACCAAGATGTCTCAAAACAACCTTTAATGGGGTAGGACAAGGGGCGCCAAGGACAGGTAAGGACACTTATCTGTAGGAACGAGTTAGGGATGCCTACCTTATAGGAATAGAGATTGGGGATGCCCATCTTTGATATTTATGGACGAGCTGGTATCGAGTAATCTCTATCATCTCGTAGGAGTGGATACTTAGGATTTGAGCAAGAAAAACAAGGATTTATGTTTGTAACACCCCATAAATTGAAGGAACTTATTTTGGGTGTTACATTAAGTGGAATTGGAAGTTAAGGAATGTATTTGGTGTTTTGTGTTGAATTAATTAAATATATATACATGGGTGTGTATATTTAATTAAAGATTTTGGAATTTGGTAGAATTTGTTTTAATTAAGACTTGAAAGCCAAGTATCCCAAGTTGTTCAAAGATTAGAACTTTCGAGGACGAAAGTTTCATAAAGGAGGGAAGATTGTAACGCCCCAAAAAATTAAGATAATTTATTGGGCGTTATTTTGAATTCATTTAATGAGAATCATTTGATTTGTGTGGGAATTGAAATTAATTAAATATTTCTTGGATGAATATTTAATTAATTAAATGTTTTTGCATGTCGAGTTTGTTGAATGTTTTGATTAAATGGCAGGTTAAGAGGATTTAATGGCAGGTTTGTTGAATGTTTGTTGAATGTCTTAACCTGCCATTTAATCAAAACATTCAACAAACTCCACATGCCAAAACCTTTAATTAATTAAATATTCATCCAAGAAATATTTAATTAATTTCAATTCCCATACAAATCAAATGATTCTCATTAAATGAATTCAAAATAACGCCCAATAAATTATCTTAATTTTTTTGGGGCGTTACAACGTTACTATTTTTTTATTTCTTTGAAGTTTAAGCTTTCATGTTATTGTTTATTGTTTACTATTTCAAAGGATTTATGAATTATTGTTTCTGAAAAGTTTATGAAAAGTTATTTAGAAAAACTATCACTCACTGGGCTCGTTTAGCTCACACTCTTCAAAATATTTTCCCACTTTTTACGTAGAGACCATGTCCTCGGAGCCTGAATCATTGCTATTTGTCTACTGAGGGATTTTGTTTTATTATTGTATGTATCTTGTTTGTATTTATGTTTGGTTGGTCTTTTGTGGTATCAAACTTTGGTTTTGTAAAGATTGGTTTCGGTTATGTAAATAGAAGTCATGACTATATAAACTTGAATTAAATTTGTTCAATAAAAATGGGTTTTACCCAATTGTGTTTAAAATATTATGTGTTTAGCTTCTATTGTTGTTTATGTTTTAAGGGTTTAAGTTAGGGGTCAGCTGGTGTCGTTCTTGAAGGGGGCGATATTGGTTGCTTCAAGCCACATCTCGAGCCAACCAAAAAGGTACTCAGGGTAGGGTATGACAAATATGATAAAAGTGTTGATACAAGCTTTATGGGTGATGGATCCTCCGTAACGCTTAATGATATTGATGATGAGTTTAACCGTCGCAACAATTCATGGGACGACTGTGAAGGCATCTTATTATGATAACTTACAACTTATAGTCCTTTTGTGAATTTGCACTAACATATGACTCGTGGCAATTTTGTAAATTTACACTCGCAGAGTTTGCGACAATTTTGTAAATTTACATTTATAGTGCATACTTAGAGACACTTAGTATATTATTAGTTTCTTTTTTTTTGTAAATATAATCCTAGCTTGTCATTTTGTAAATATGCACAGACAATTGACAGGTTGTGTGCATTGTGTACCATTTTAATTCATAACGCTCTACAAATATTTTACATATATAATCAATATATGAATACAAGTGTTCTCTTTATTCTCACTTGAATCATTACTATGCATGCTAGTACTCTTTTTCAGGTTGTGTGGACTATTTGAGACACACACACAGGTTGTGCACACGCACACGCACACACACACGCACGCGCATGCATGCACGCACACACGCACGCACACACACATGCACACACATACACACACACAGACACACACACACGCAGACGCGCACACACACACGCAGACACATACATAGACACAGATACACACACACACATACACAAACACGCACACGCACACAAACACACACATGTACACGCACACGCACGCACGCGTACGTGCACACACTAGAATGATGATGATATGATTAAACCTTGGTTGAAACATGATGGAGTTTGAAAAGTCATTCAATATGGACTTAACTTAACCCGGTAGCAATAATGAGAAGAATGAGGAAGCACGCACACACACAACACACACACTGCATGTGTTAGTAAGAAATCAAAAAGTAATGTGTTGGTAAGAAATCAAGATGATAGCGTGCAAATCAAGATGATAGCGTGCTATAACACATACATTAGAATAATGATGATATGATTAAACCTTGGTGAAAACATCATGGAGTTTGAAAAGTCATTCAATATGGACTTAACTTAACCCGGTAGCAATGATGAGGAGAACAAGGAAGAAGCTCTTCATTTGACAAAAAGTGTAGAATCAAAAATTGTAAATGATACAGATAATGTCGCCAAGCCTAGTATAGAGAGAGAGATTAGGGAAACATCACCTTTTGTTGACCCACTTCATCACAATAATGTGGATTGTGAGGAATCTGCTACTCCACTTCCATCTTCACATGTTAATGCAATTATTCATCCCCAGTCTAAAAGACCGAAAAATAGGCCATTAGACTCACCTACTACTCGTACTAGATCAAAGTTCATAAATTACCCATTGAAGACGTTCAATCTTAGTTGGACGAAAATGTGGTCGAAGTTCATACCAATAAGCCGGGTCTCAAAAAAGACAAGAGGTCAGACCAAAATGCAAACAATTAATAGTGATAGAGCTAGAAACAAAACTAAATACAAGGTATAATGAATATGGACAACCTACTGGAGAAACATCAGTTGGATTGTCCTCATTTTCTGGTTCACTAGTAAGAGAAGTAGTGCCAGTGAATGTTGAAACTTGGAAAAAAAACTTTCAATGAGACAAAAAGAAATATTGTGTCATTCTATTCAAGTATGTAATGTATAAGTATATATTTATATAATGAGTATAATTTGAGCTTTCTTATATGACCACTACCTAAATGATTTTATTCTTTAGGCACGATATAATGTTAATGAATGGCAAAAGAAATATTTATTCCAAAAGATTGGTAGGTTGTGGAGAGCAAGAAAATATCGCCTAATGAGTAAGATTGGGGAAGCCTCAAATGACGAGGAGTTGAATAAACTCAAGCCAAATAATATTTCTTCATTGCATGATTGAAATGACTTCGTCAAACATAAAACCAATGCAATATTCAAGGTATGTTCGTAGTATGAAAGTTGATTAGATTTATTTTGGGATAGTTGCAAATGTAGTAATTATATTCAAAATAATTAAGTATATAGCAACATTTTAAAAAAATTGCAAATATAGCAAAATTTGTCAAAATCTATCAATGATAGAAGTTTATTACCGATAGACCATGTAGTAAATGTTGGTCTATCTCTGATAAACCATAGGAGTTTATCAACGATAGAAGTCTATCACCGATAGATTTTGCTATATTTGCAATTTTTTTAAAATGTTGCTACATAGTTAATAATTATTCTAACAATTGCTATCCATTCTAATTACCCATTTATTTTTTTGGTTCAAGGTATGGAAACAAGTTTAGTCTTAAAACCTTTATTAATATTTCATTGAGTATGATTTTCAGGCAAAAAAGCAAGAAGTTTAAAGATATGAAGAAAAAAAACAACTTCCTCATATGTGTAGTCGTAGAAACTATGATCGACTAGCTTAAAATTTGATATAAATTTATTTAATTAATAAAAATTATTATATTTAGAACATATAACTAATATATAACTAACTATTGTGTTTCAATGTAGAAAAACTCTTCTTGTTCAACTCCGATTACCTGCGTAGATGTTTGGACAAAGGCACATGTGAAGAAAGATGGAAAACCTTATAAACTCGCAAGTGGCCGACACTCTGGTTGTTTTATCATTTGCATTTTCTCTTTTATGTTTATATTTTTATAGTTATTAAGCTATATAATTATTTCTTTAAGGTTGCATTCTTGGTGGTTGCTGGAAATATTTCTAGTTATTGAGGTTTTTATTATATTGCTCGAAGAGATGTTCACGTAAAAGTTGCTGGAAGATTTTATTACTATGTGGTTTTTTTTAACGTTGAATATATATGCAACCACTTTAATTTATTTGAATTAAGAATTTACAACTTGTTCTAATAGTTAAGGACTTTGTTGGAACATAGAGTTGGTGATTATTTCAAACCTTTCGAATGAATATAATGCTTTTTTTTTGTATGTTATTAATTTGAATATTTTGGTTATAATTATGATTGTAGATTTGGATGAATGTGAATTACACCTTTCTAATATAGAAAATGACTTTATCTATAAATATCTATATGATTATAATTTGATTTTACAATAATAATATGTAACGACCCAACTTTCCGGACTAAGCTGAGGTCATTACCAAATACCAAAACTCGACCATTCAACATAAAATTTAAAACGGACCAGTTACGATTCATTAAAAACATTAGAAACATTACAAAAAGACAGTTTCGGGCCCTATTTTAAATCAATCATAAAAGTCTCAAATAAAAACTCAAGTTATCAGTTCAAAACCACAAGTCAAATATTCTGACAAAATACATAGCGGAAGCGATAAGAAACCAGACGCGTCCATATGGCCTTCACGCGTCCTTCCTGCCTCTCGCCGGTCTGCCCCTCGCTGTGCCCTTACCTGAAAAGTTAAAGAAGAGGAAAAGGGTGAGTATAAACATACCCAGTAAGGGACCCACTACTGGGCCCGTTAGGGGACAACAGTTAACTTTCTATTCGGGGGTACCCTACATAACAGTCTAGTGGTTCCGTAGAACGCACTTATCAGTCTAGCGTTCCCGAAGGATGCGCATATCAGTCTAGTGCTCCCGAAGGATGCACATATCAGTCTAGTGCTCCCGAAGGATGCACATATCAGTCTAGTGCTCCCGAAGGATGCACATATCAGTCTAGTGCTCCCGAAGGATGCACATATCAATCTAGTGCTCCCGAAGGATGCACATATCGGTAAGGTACACCACCCCATAGATGAAGCTAACCGTTACCCCTCGGTCTATACTAAATCGTCTACCACAGTCATATCCCAATCATCAATCATTTTACAATTTCCCTAAAGGCTTTACTGGCCAGGTAGTATAGGTTTAAACCATTACACCCTCAGTTGCTATACGCGTCAACTATTCGTATACCATTATGGAAGAGCCCCAAGACTCAAACAGCTAAATAACCAACTGAACTCACTGTCCTTCCCCGTCTAACCCCATGATCAACGTCCATCAATCTAATGTTTCAATCTACAATTAGCGGTTGCAGTTCAGTTACATCAGACAGAACATAATAACAGTGCTTAACAGTCAACACAGATACACTTATTCAGTATAGTCACTAACGTGTAATCCCCTGTGGATTACTACGATTCCGGCCTCGACCCGAGGTCCAGTAGTAGGAAAACCCTTACCTGATACTCGATTATGCCCCTCGATCGAATCCACGCTCAACAGCTCAACCTAAAACGAAAACACGAAGGTTTTAGTTGATGACCCTAGTAGAAGTCGTTTTAGAAGGTCCGAAGCACATCCGTTGACTTACCCGAGGCAAGAAGGAAGCTATCTCCAACCAAGCCTGCCGCAGAACCCGAGAGCTTAAACGTCAATTCTTTACTACCTTTAAGGGGTGAAAGATAGGGTCAAAGCTTATTCCAATAATCAACTCGAATCGGATATGGCAACCTTAGGGAATTCATCAAAACAAATCCTTACCGAAGACTCACCGTGACCCGAAGTGGAGGAAGGAAGGCTTAGGTGGCTCGGCTCGGCTCGGCTTGGCCTCGGCTCACGGCTCGGCTCACTCTCGGCTCGGCTCGGCTTGGCCTCGGCTCACAGCTCGGCTCAACTCGGCTCGGCTCGGCTTGGCCTCGGCTCAGCTCGGCTCGGCTCGGCTCGGCTTAACTCGGCTTGGTTCTCGGCTCGGCTCGGCTTGGTTCTCGGCTCGGCTCGGCTCGGCTCGGCTCGGCTTGGTTCTCGGCTCGGCTCGGCTCGCGGCTCAGCTCGCCCGGCTCGTTCGGCTCGGCTCACTCGGCTCACTCGGCTCGACTCACGCGGCTCACTCGGCTCGGCTCACGCGGCTCACTCGGCTCGGACTGGGATTGCTGGCGGCTCGCGGCTGGGATAGTTGGCGGCTCGGGTCGGGTACGACACAAAACTACAGGCGTGATGGTTGCGTTTCGCGGATGACTGACAGCGGCACCGCGACGGAAAATAAGGTGTGGCCCGCTCGACTGAGGGTAGAAGCGGCCGGCGGCCACCGGGTACACGAGATGGAGAGAGAGTATTAGAGATGACGGGCTTGCGAACAATCGGATGACCGATTTAAAGGATTTTTCGACGGCTGGCCGTTCGCGGGCAGAAGACGGAGACGCGCTGACGGTGAAGAACAACCGAGCTGGAGACGAAGGAGCCGACGGTGATGCAGAAATGAAGAAGAAAGAGATGGAGGCGGTGGGTGGCGACGTCGGGTGAAGGAAGGAGGAAGAAGAGAAGATGGATGGGGGGGGCTGCGCGTCCGCGCGCGCCTCCTTTAGGGTTTTCTTAAAAAGATTTTTATTATATATATATATATATATATATACACACACACACACTTTTAATAATTATAAAATAATAATAATAATAATATAAAGTAATAATAATAATATATAAAAATATTAATATTAAATAATAAAATAAATTAACATTAGATAAAGATAATGTTATTGTTTTAAAATAATTATATTACTATAATATTAAATAATAATAATAATTATAATATTAATATTATACTAAATAAAATAAATATTAATAATAATAATATAATTAATATTATATTATTATTACATCAACTTACACCAACATTTTAGATTTCCGAAAAATTTACATAAACGAGAAAATTTTTCCTCGAATTTTCGTGGCGTTACATAATATTTGCCAAAAAAATTGTAAAATAAAATAAAATTGTTATTGGATAGGTGCTATTGGACCAATTATAGTTATGTTTGTATTATTACAAAAAATGCTATAGAAGGTCCATCAACATTAAAATTCATGCGTGAAAATGAGGTATACTTTAAATCACTATATAGTCTTTTATAACGGTTTTTTATTGTTATAAAACATTTTTATGGTCATTTTCAATACCACGAAACGTTTCCATAACATTAAATTAAAGCTATCATATCAACTTTTTATATAATTGTTATTAATAACTATTAAAAGTCAAGGACTTTCGGTAAAGATAGCATTCATAAAACGCTACAAAAAATCTTTCACAACATTTTTTAAATGTTATTAAAAAAGCTATTGAAATATTTTAATAATGCTTTTGGAATGCAGTAAAAAACCGCTACAAAATGTCTTTTATAGCATTTTTCCAAAGTTATTAAGAAACTATTGAAACATTTTTTTAATTATAGTGCTTTTCCAACGCAATAAAAAACACTATCAAATTTTCAATAGCGTTTTTTTCCACGTTATAAAAAGCCTTTATGGCATCATATATGTGCTATCACTGGAACATTTTATAGTGTTTTAGATAGCGTTGAGAAAACGCTATGGAAAGTCATGGACTTTCAATAACACGAGCTATGACAATAGTTCGTATACGCTATTGCAAAGCAACGATAACATTTTTTTGATGCTATCATAATTGATATTTCTTATAGTGACTTAGCCTGTTTTGGAGATATACTTTTGTTTTGCAGGTTTTCTCACTACGACAATTAGCTCCACCAAAATACAATAGTGCTGAATAACTCTTATTTTAACTAATGTCGTTGTTTAGCTGTAAAGTTAAGTTTAAGTATATTTTAGTTTTTACTTTACATGCATAATCCAGGTAAATAAAAAATTTTACTTACGATCTAATTTGAATTAATAGAAGAAAAAAAAAAAAGTTGATTTCGTCTGATTATTTGAATGCTTTTATGAGAGTTTGTGCAGAGTACGTGTGTTTAGGTTGGTATTGGAATCAAATTGATAGTTTTTCAATGGTATGTTTGACGCTGCAATAACCATAGATTCTATGCATACTTATTTAGTTATTCTCACAATTATTCATAACATATTCATATTTTTGTCATCAACTTAAGAATTTAATTTCAAAAGGGGAGAGTTTCATGTCATAAAACATGTGCCATTGCATTGCAGTAGCCACTAAAGTGATCATTAATTATATATACAAAAAGTTGTTATAATTAGGTTGATGGTTCAATGTACCTGGTCGAGTGAAATATAGAACAAAAATTAAGTTTAAGTTAAAGTGGGGGAATAAAATTATACGAATCCAATGCAACACGTCAACCTATCGTTAGATCAAAATAAGTTCAATAATAAAGTAGCAAACATTGACTGATATTTCTAGATATTAATTGTATTAAATATCAGCGAAATGTAGGATAGGAATGAACACCTTTCATTCACAAAAGAATTAGAATTGTTTTTGTTTCACTTAAAATTAAATAAGAGTTGGAATTTCAACGAATAAAACCAAATGGGGAAGTTGCTTGTGGGTATTTAATAATCCTCTTTGCTCCCATATCATCAATGTTAAAATTTCTCCAAGCTCTCGTAAAGTCGTTCTTCTCATAACAGCTCCAACATATAAAACCAAGGTACGTATTAAAAAATCCTCTACCTCCTTGAGAGAAAATCATTGAGAATATATAGGAGAGATCTACATATTTCTCAAACTGTTTTTGGAGATGTGTTATTGGATATATTCAACCTAACCATTATATTTATACAAGTCTAAAACAAACATTTGCATATATTAATTAAGAAAAATTGTATTAGATAACAAAAATTAGAAGAAAACAACCCATAACGCCTCTTTTTTACATATTGTGAATATGACAAATATGACAAATAATTGATGATATTAGACAACTATGCTATCGAAGAGCTATCAAAAAATTATTAGATGGTTATCCGCTTTTAAATTTAGTATTTTTGTAATTTGGAAAATCTGATGACATAGATCCTCTTATTATAAATGTTTTTGTTATTTTTCAAACGTCCCATTAATTAAATTATCATATTTTAGATAAGTTTAGTAATTCAAAATTTCCATTCAAAAATTGAAAAAAAAAAAAAAAAAGAAAAACAAACTACATTCGTTAAATCATTTATTAGATAACTAAACATAGGGATCTTGAAAACAATTCAAAATGTAGAAGATGTTTGTCAGGGTCGATTGAACAACTAGAAAAAGCTTTCTTACAAAAATTCAAAATAGAACCAGACCAATTTCAAGTGAACGAATCACTTAAATGGAATGAGAAGAGCTGAATTTGATTAACTCAACTTGTAAAGGTTTGGAACAATTAGAAAATTCTAAAATTGAAAGTATTCATTTTAAACCAAAAAAAAACCCAATTAATCAAGTACGTAGGTAATGGGTTTTACAAAATGAACTCTTGAAAGTTTGAATAGTTGTTTGAATAGGGGAAGCAAAAGAGTTTGTTCTTCAACTTTGAGACTTTTAGATTTGTAAGATTGTGATGTAGTCCTTTTTATTTTAAACAGACTCATACTCTAAATATATTAACTAATCGCATTCAGCTTTAAGGAAATACAAGGATAAAAAGTTAATTTCTACCAACTAATTAACTCATTCAATATGGGTTTTACACCCAAGGTTTATCGACTTCAATACTAAACAAGGATAAATTGGTTTATTTAGGCTTAGATAATGAGGGATGCTAATTAGGTTACATTGGAATATTAAGAAAATTTTGATTCGGTGGAATGTTAATTAGGTAATTATATATAAGGTTATATACATTTAATTGGCGATAATACGAAAGTTTGAGGAGAAAAGTAACGATGAGATGTATGTATTTATTATATAATTAATTGTTGGAAAAGATTCTATTTAACAAGGAGAGAGAAAATTAGATATATGTTTGTGTATATATATTTAATTAGATATAAAATGGGTTTTTTTAGAGTTATAAATAAATATATATATATATATATATATATATATTATGCACCGGCGGATTTAGCATAGGTCCAAGAGGGCTCGAGTCCCCCTCAACTATATTGTCTTTATATAATATATATAAAGAAAACTATTTAATTATTAATTTTTATTTTTAGCTTAGTGGTTATTTTGACTGTCAGCCCCTTCTCACCCAGGTTCAAATCTTTCCTATGTAGTTTTTCTTTATCATAATTTCTTTTAACCCCGTCAATATATTTTCTAGATCTGCTACTGATATTATGGTATATATTTATTTTGAGAAAAAGATAAAAAGTAAAAACATGTATGGGGTATAGGGTATTTAATACCTTTGAAATTATTTTTCTAAGCTTTCATCTTCTTTCTCGAAAGAACCGTCCTCTCGCTCTTTGGAATTTCTTTCTATCCACTCGCCCACCTCCACCGTCGACGACTACCACTTCGCCGCCCACCTCCACCGTCGACGACTACCACTTCGCCGCCCACCCCCGCTTTCCATTGGTTTTTGGTAGTTTTAATGTAAGGTTATGAGTTTTAATACCAATTAAAGATTACTTTAAAGAATTTATTATAGAGTTGGTAACCTTTTTTTGTCTTCCGAGATTGATTGAAGAACTTTTGAAATTTATATGTTGTTTTCTCAACAAGATCGGAATTTAGAGTTTCAACATCAATTGGGTAAATTAAATTGGAGAATTAAAAATGGATTAGTAATTGATAATTTTATTAGATAAATTATTAGTTTAAAGTTGTTGTGTTAGGTTAAATTTGGGAATTTAATTGCAACCAAGGAATTAAGCTCTAAGTTTGAGGTAAGGGGTTTACTACCGAACATTCAACACAAGTAAGAAGGAATATGTATTGAATGGACTAAGTTGGATTGAATTGTATTGATAAGAATATGTATCCAAGTTGAATTGAATTGGGTTAAATTGCATTGACATCATGATTAATTGTGATTTATTTTGGTAAAATCATGAAGCATGATGATTATATAAATTGAATGAAGTTATTGAATAAATGTTTTCTGATATGTTTATGAATGAACTGTACTGACACTATAAAAACGGGGAGATCTCCCAATGTGCACAAAATTGTAGGGAATGGATCTCCTGATGCATAAATACGTGTCGGGACGAAAGTCAGACAAAATGAGTCAGGAGAGAATTTCTCGACGCACAAAACGAAGCATCGGGAGATCCTAGACATATCCAACATTGTACCTAGACATATCCAACGTTGTACCTAGACATATCCCTTCATGATGATGTGCGTCGAAAAATCCTCTATTTTTTTATAAAAAATTACCTTCAATTATTAAATGGAAGGTAGTACAGATCTAATTTTTTAAAACAAAATACCTCTCATCTCCATCGTCATCATCTTCATTGTTTGGGTAACCAACCATTTCATCATTTTCTTCAACTTCCTCCTTTTTTGCAACTTCTGTGTGCAAACGAGCATAAACATACAAGGATTCATACAAAAATCAAACCATGTAGACACATTAGCAGTAGGTAAACAAAAAATAAATAAAATAAAACCACACTTTACCTTTTAAACTCACATTTGTTGCCAAGAACATGAAAAGCAATTACAACCCCATTCCAAACACTTGAATATAACAAAAACAGAAATCAAGAAGAAATATTGGAGAGTTAGAATGAAAAAAAAGAAACCCACTGATAGAAAATGAAATTAAGAAAAAATTCAAAAGGGATTCGTATTTAGAATTTTAAACTTTGAATTACCTCCAACTAAGAGGACGTAACAGAGACGATGCACCAACACTAACAGCCACTAACGACGATGACGATCCACCAAAACTATGTTGGGGTTGATGCCCTAAATCTCGTGGTCTTGTAGTCTGTAATTGTATATATTATACAAACTTTTTCTTTATCTAATAAAATAAAGTGTTTTATTTTATTTTACATTTAGTTGAATTAACCCACAAAACCAATAAACTAACATCCAAGGTTATCTTCTGTAACCTAAACATGTATGTGAAGACATACAAGTGGATCATGTTTAAGTGATAACCTAAATGGTCTGTAGTAAATGAATAAGACTGGATACCTTATCCTGGTGACACGACGAATACAGTCTGCTTTGTAGTTGTTACAATTGTTCTAAAGTGCTACAAATGATTTGATCCTAATAATTCATGTCGAGACATTAGAGCGGGGGTATTCTATACAAAAAGTTTGTATAAGAACGGACCATGAAATGAATAGTCTCTCTTATTAACACCGTTACTAGTTGAGTCTACATTTCACCAGGATGACTATAGGTGACTTGACCTGAATCTTCAGTGAGTTGTGAACTCCTGCCTATGAAGGCGATCCTTTGATTTGCGTGGGTAAGAGTGGCCTATGCAGCCGACTCAATATGTCTACCATTTTGGGGATTTGTCTGATTGGGGAGCTGGGAACACAACTACACAAGAAGGAATTCACTCCTTCTCTATAGACAGAGTTAGTAGAGAAATTGCTCTCTTAAGGGTTGATTCCAGGGCTTGAACAATGTGGCGTCACACCCTTTCTTGGCCTAAGAGGAGTTCAGTTATAGTAGGACTATAATTATTGTTCATTAGAGGAATCAGTAGAACTTAAGGAATTAGATGTAATTACAGAGGTAAAACGGTAATTTTTGGTTTAGCTGTTACGAGCAATTTGTGAAGGGTCATTGCACTGTTGATTGGTTATATCTAATGGACACAAAAATATATCTACATTAAGAAGAGTGCAACTATTAGTCTTTAGTGGAATGACTAATAGTTAATGAATAGAGATTAATTTAATTAAACAGTTTAATTAATTAATCCTGTTTCATTAAAGCTTCAATCTGTAGGTCCATAAGGTCCCCTTTTTAGCTCATTAAGGATAAATGAGAATCAAATTTATTTTGATTTATTTTGAATTGTTCAAATTGATTAAAGGGAATAAATTGTATATGATACAATTAATATAATGTATTTGATACATTATAATGTAAAGTTTTTATGAGAGAAGTTAATATTTGAATATGATTCAAATAATAATAATAATATGAATAAGATTCATAAATAAACTATAGGTTAAAATTAATATGGATTCGATTTCTATTAGAACTATAGATTATATGAGAGATCTAAACCATTGGTTATATTATATATGATATAATATAAAGTTTATATTATATGAGATATGATATAGATTAACTAAATTTATATTAATTTTATTTTTAATTTAATTAATATTTTTTTAAATAAATAAAGAGAAGTTATTCTACGTGGGAAAGAGGGAGGAAATTATTTTGATAACTTCTCCCTCCATATCAATATCAATGGTTAAGATTTGATATAAAAAGAGAGAAAAATTTATTTTGAGTGCTCTATCTTATCGATCTCTCTGCATTCCAAAAAGAAACATAATTCTATTTAAAAAAATTCCATACAAATTACAGAAGCCCACAACTCTCTATGATTCTTTACCTGGAGAATAATAAGAAAGATTTTGTGGTGCTCTTGAAAGTTTGGAAGAAGACTTCTTAAAGGTTCTACAATGGTTAGTTTCTTTACACTTTTTCCTCCCTAAGAAGCATGCTTAAATTTTTTTTCTTTGAATTTATTTGTTTTAAAAATTGAATTTCATTTGCACGACGTTCATATGCTTTCGCTTTGGAGAATTCCATTCCTTCACATTAACAGTGACAATGGCAATGACCCCGATGGTGGAGGAGCAACCCTAATGCTCTCCATTTCTACCCATCCCTTTCTCATTCTTCACAGATCTGTAAAGAGGGAAGAGTTTTTTAAAGGCTAACTCCCGATGCTTTACTTAAAGCGTCGAGATATATCCAAGAATTCCCGATGCTTTACTTAAAGCATCGAGATATATCCAAGAACTCCCGACGCTTTACTTAATACGTCAGGATATATCCAAAAACTCCCAACGTTTTACTTAAAACGTCGGGATATATCCAAGAACTCCCGACGTGTTTCTTTGTTCTCTAGGAGTTCTTGTATATATCTCAATGTTTTAAGTAAAGCGTTGGGAATTCTTGCCTCTCCCGACACCTCAGTTTGTGTGTCAAGAGAAGTTCTAACTCTCGACGCCATATCTCTCGACGATGTACAACGACGAGGAGATCTATAATTTCTTGTCGTGTGGACTGAGTTTGATTGAATTAGAATGATTTTAGACTGATAATAGCTGCTAACTTTGGCTATTAGATTAGTACACCATGCATGTACAATGTCCTATGTGATCACCACTTATAGACTATTGTCTATTGATTGTATGGACTGGTAGGGTTCACTTTTACGATTGATGTATGCTCCTATGGTTCATCTAATGGGCTCAGTGTGGACTGGATTGAGTTTGAATGAATTAGAATGCTTTTAAACTAATGTTATTTTGACACAATGTGTTTGCTTACTGAGTGTTTTATATACTCACTCTATGTATTTTAAATTTTTTAGGCAAGGTAAAGGCAAGCTAGCGAGTACAAGAGCGACCCATGATCGTGTCATTGGGACTAGATATGATAGATGCTTATGCTATTTTTTTTATTATTATTACTATTATTTTTTAATGCTATGAACCTTTGATTAGATGGTAATTGGATTTATTTAAACACTTTTTTCTTTAATAATTTCATTAGAGACCCCGACTAAAGTTGTTTTTAGTTTGTTTACTAATTAATTATTTTAACACTTATTTTTCATCTAAGACTATCTTCATTTTTATTTTTTTAATAGAATGATCTAAACCCTGTGTGGTTTTGGTTTTAGAAATATTATTTTAATTTAAGTAATGACCTCAACTTAAGTTGAAAAGTTGCGTCCTTACAAATTCTCGATCTAAACATGGAATTGCAACTCATTAACAAAAAAATTAGATTCAAAATCCATTATGACACCAAGAAGTTCCATGAAGGAAATTAAACAAATGCAGCTGAAAAAGAATTGATATTTTACCCTAATTACACCTAGTTAACATGCATTACTCTATACTATAAGAATTAAGATTTTACAAGAAATTACCTTTGTAGTTTTCGAATCACTCGAATTGTCTCTAATCCTCGAATTTTCTCCAATCACGAACTCGTACCACCACTAATGTTGACTCGTTATTCTCTTGGCAAAGAACCAGGTTATAAGACCCAAAGGAAGAAGAATTTGAGTGAGAAAATGAAAAAATAGGAATAATAAATGTAAGACCCTGATCGCATGCCACCAGCACAATGAAGGCCTTACGAAAAGGGATGTTGTACGAAGAGATTTGTGATAGTAGAACATATTTTGTGAAAGGATTGCACAATGGAAGGCTTCTACACAAAGAGAGTTACGCGGCAGGCAACTGGGCAAGTTAAGGGTACCTCACCTAAAAGTAGTGATGTGACCTTGATGCAGGTCAGTAGGTCGACAATTGATTAGACAGGGCCGACCAATCCAAATTCATAATAAGGATTGGACAAAGAACGTGGCATTTTGAGATTGGGCCATTTCTCATCGTCGAAAAGAGTAACCATTCTGACATGAAAAACTTCGCAAGGAAAGGCCCATAAATAGACGTATTTGGGTTTGCTTGAAGCTGCTTGTACCCTAAGCTCATTTAAGAAAGAATTAAGAAGATCCAAAAGATTTCGGAGATCCAAAACCTAAATTCGACTAAGATTGCAAGAAAAACTCTTTACCAAATAAGCTAGACTGGGAAGCTAGTCAACTGTGACTATGAGTGGTTCTTCTTACAAATATTGCCAAATGAAAATGATTTCTAAAATGTGTTTGAACCCAAAAGTATATGTTCTACTAAGATCATGAATTATGTGATTTCCCTTATGCTCTGAAATTCTTAAAAATTTCTATGACTTGCAAATGAATAGGATTTATTATAAACATAAATGATGTGATGAAATGATGTATTTTGGAGAATGCGTGAAACTTGATAAAGGTTGAACTAAGATAGTCATACAACGCGATATGAATTGTGACACGTGATTTAAAATCTTTGTGAGAGATTTTCCAAAAGAAAGAAATGTTTCAAAAGCATTCTCTCTGAGTCTCATGTTGCATTAACGCTTAACGCGTTGTGTATGTATTGTTGAGGTTGACATTGTTTATTTGAAAAGAGAAAAGTAATGTTCTTGAAATGATGATTTCGAAAGAATGCATGAGACTATGTAAGCTTTGAAACGCGATGACCTTTGTACCCTATGCGATATAATGCATTATCTTTGTTGTGTGATTTGAGATAAGATGCTCTATTCTTATTGTGTGTTCTAGAATAGAATGCCTTATTCATGTTGTGTGATCTTGAATAGAATATCTCATACTTACTATGTGATCTGGTATGGAATGCCCTTTGCTTACTATGTGATATTGAAGGGATGAAAACCCTTTATAGCGGAAAATTACAGAAAACCTAATTTTAATTGGAACCTTAAAATTACCAATACATTGGCAAAAAATTACAAAAACAATTTTTTACGGTTAAACATGCTTTGAATAAAAAATACAGAGAAGAAAACTTACGTTCGTTGATGACTCTGAATCTACCAATCACCAATTTGGGCATCACCACTTGGAAACCTTCCTATTCTCTTCAAGAGATGGTTTGTGGGAACCAAAAATTGGAATAAGGGAATGGAGAGAATTTTTCAGAGAGAATATTTTTGGTCAGAGAGAAATGGAAGAGCAAAATTTTTCGCAGAACTTCTTCGCAGAACTCACTCCTTGTTACGCAAAGTATTCCCACTTCTTCAGACGAAAGAAGTGGGAAGTTGAAGATAATAAGTGGGAACGTGGGAAAACCACCCACGTTCCCTATTAACTTAATAATAATTATTAAGTTAATATAGATATTAAACTAATTAATTAACTTAATTAAATAATTAATTAATTTAATAATTAATTAAATCATATTTAATTAATATTTTCATTTAAATCATATCTAAATGAATATCTCTCGCATAATCTATAGTTTTAATTTAATTAATTTAATTAAATCAAATTAAACTAAACTATTAATTAATTCTCCAATTAATTAATTTCTAAATTAAATATCTTATATTTAATTTAATCCATAATTTGAATCATATTCAAATATAAATTTCTCTCATAACCTATAGTTTTAATATGTATCATATACACATGAAATTTTAACTTATAGTTTTAATATGAATCTAATTCAAATTAAACTAATATTTGAACTTATTCAAATATTTTATTCTCTCGTAATTTGATTTTGAATCATATCCAAAATCAAATTTATATAATAAAGTCTAATAAACTTTATTTTGTAATGTATCAATATACATTATATTAATTCCTAAAGTAAATTTGAACATTTCAAATTACAACCAATATAAATAAATCTCATTACTCTTTATGAGCTAGGAAGGGGACCTAATGGACCTACAGATCAGAAGCTACAACGATATGAGATTAATTAGCTAAACTCATTAACCACATTAATCAATATTCGTTAACTGTGTGTACACTCCACTAAAGACTCACAGTTGAACTCTTCTCGCTATAGATATATTTCTGTGTCCACGGATATAGACCAATACCAGTAAGTAGTCCTTCACAAGTGTTCGTAACACCAGCTGGGTCAAATTACCGTTTTACCCCTGGGTTACCTCTAGTCCTTAAATATCAGTGCTCCTTTAATGAACAACCTGTTTATGGTCCAACCACTAAACAGAAACCCCTCTCGTGTCATAGAGAGGGTAGGGCCCTTTGTTCAAGTCCCGAAGACACCATTTAAGGGAACACTTATCCACTTACCTTAAAGGTGGGAAGGAGTGAATTCCATCTTGTGTGATTATGTTCCCAGCTTTCGGCTCGGTCTTATCCCCAAAATAATAAGCATATTGAGTCAACAATTTGGCCACTCTCACCTGTACAAATCAAAGGACAATCCCTTGCAAACAGGAGTTCATAATACACTCAGGATTAAGACTAAGTCACCTAGGTCATCCTAATAAAATAGAAATTCAACTAGTTAGCGGAGTTACATCTAGTGATTACTATTTCGTGGTCCAGTCTTATGCAAACTCATTGCATAGGATACCCTCACTCGCATGTCGCATACATGAACACATTGGATCAATGTGTTTGTATCAAATACAAAGTGAGCCGTATCCATAGTGTTAACAGGATAAGGTACCCAACCTTAACCCTATACTATAGACCCTTTAAGCTGATCTTGAACATTGATCCCCGTATGTCTTTACATATTGTTCAAGACTCATCAAACAACTTAGGATGTTAGTTTATTGGATTTAGGTTATTAAGACAAAACTAATAATATAATCAATAACACTTATTGAAATTATAATAATAAAACACTTTATTAACGGCAGTCAATTGATTATATTTACTATCTACGAGTTTTAGGACATAAAACCCAATAGATATGGCATTGGAAGACGCGTTATGTGTAGTGGAATTGATGGAACTTGCTATATGCGTTGAGTTTACTCCACATAGCTGCAACTTGGCGAAAGGATTGTGTTAAATGCTTGAGTTGGGGAAAGGATACAAAGATGTAATTGTCCATTGCTATATGTGTTGACTTTACTCCACATAGTTGCAACTTGGTAAAAGAGTGTGGTAAACGCTTGAGTTAAGGAAAGGGCACAAAGATATAGTTGATTATGCGGTATGTGAGAGGCATATGACGCAATATGAATTACCGTGAAAGAATTGAAAAAAAAAAAGAAGTTTTATGTGAATTATGATGAATGATAAAAGGAGTGATTCTCCCTTGATTTATGATTTGTTGATAAATTGAGATGTGAAAATTTCTTAATGCCTTGGAATGGGTGTTTTTAAAATTCAAAGATATAATGAATAACTTACACATTATTTTTATTTGGTAATTTACAAGAAATCAGAGTACTCCCAACGCTGACATGTGTCAGCATAGATTCCCAAAGGTATCGGGAAAAGGTCGCCCAACGTATGTAGTGTTTGTGGATGGAAGTCGGCAGTTCTGCACGGTAGTCCTATTCCCGATGCACAAGTGGGATGACATTGGAACTTCTGCTATCCTGAAGCTTCTATTATTGATAGACAAAACACGTTAGACAAAAGGCACTGTTAACGTTCTATCCATACGTCGGGAGAAAGAAACAACCGACGTCTCCTTTAAACGTCAAGAGAGGGCTTCACCCGACGCCGCTTTAGGAGAACCTTTCCTCGATGCGTTGTTCACTATGTCGGGGCACATGCATTATTCCCAATGCTTTTAGTGTGTCGGAAGATATTTTTAATATTTTTTTTTCAATTTATTGATTTTTTTAATCGTGCGGTACTGTTTTCGATTCTGATTCGATTTAAATTGAATAAAATTGTACAAAATAAGCAACAAAAAATCAATAAATAATTATATAAAATACCAAAAAATCAAAATTTATATCATAAATTAAATGTTAAATTGTTAGACAATTTCAAATGTTGCAAAGAAATTACATAGAAAATAAAAAAATACATTGATCTCCTAATGGCCGCAGATGCCATATCCCCACAAGTCCACGCCTACAATGACATAAAAGTAAATTTAGATGTATATCATTGAAGGAAAATTAAACAACTTAAAAGTTAAAAAATACGTATCGCAAGTGCTTATAGTCCTCTCTATGCCCAACTATTTCCTCAATCATCTTCTTCATTTCTTCCATCTATCGAGCATTTTCTTGCATTTGTCGGGCATGCATCTCCAACGTTCTTCTTTGTTCTTCATTCAAGCGTTTAGCTTCTTCGACCTCCCTAGAGTACATTTCTTGTGAACGTGAGGTCGAAGAATTTCTACCATTCTTCTAAGACTTGAGCTTGGGGCCCCAACCAATACCTTTTAAATAGCCTGGTTGTCTACCCAAAGCGGTATCGCATATCTCGTCCCCAAAGAGTGCTTGAGGACCCTCTAGGGTGGACTTGGACTGCAGTTCCAGTATTTGATTTTGCAACAAAATTTTTAATTAAGTTATGAAGTCATAAATAAAAGTAAAAAATAAGATAAAAGATTTTCTTAAACTTACATGCACATCCGTGATCGCCTGCGAAACGAATTGGTCACTCTGAGTGTGTGTTTCTTTAAACAACTCCACACAGTCAATTGGCTAACCTCATTGTTCAGCGAGCTCATGTTGTCGTTGTAGAGACAACTTGGACCCTCGACTATGGTTGTAAGGCTGCTTCTGTCTAGCAGCCTTATTAGTCCTTGATTGCTCCTACATGCAAACATTTTTTAAAATTATACATGCATACAAAAAAATGAAGTAATGTAACATTGCAATATGTAAATCTCACAAAAAATGCTCTACTGAAATAGTGATTGCATAGGATGAGTCAATCTTCTAGACGATTCACCAATTTGTGCGATGGGTTGGCACATGCCTATTCAGGGTCGCTGTACTTTTTGAAATGTCTATGACAGTCTCCCCTGAACTCTTTAAAAGATATGAACATTTGGTGCTCAACAAATCTAGTAAGTGCCTAATCGTTGAAATCAAGCACGAAATAGCACTACAAAGTAAAGAATATATGTATTAGCTAGGTTTATATACATTTAAAATAAATGTTAATTAATTACTAAATTTACCTGTAGAACCTTGACCACCTCGATGTATTTTGGTAGAACATTAGCCCACTTAAGGTAGTGGACTGGAAATGTATCTTTTACACAGAGCAATGGTGTTGGTGAACCGTTGCATGTGGAGAGATTGACTTCTCCTCTTCTGGGGCGATTGTAATCAGAATCTTGCCGTGCTTAAGAATGTACCTCTCTAACTCCAAGTTTATGAACTGTTGAGGTCTTTTAGGAGTCAGAGAGGGTTAAGGCCCATATAATTAAGAAAACAAAATACTATCAGAAACAAAACTAATCAATATGTACCTAATTATCATTAAAGTAATGAGATTAATCTAAAGTGTCACCCATTGAGAACAATCCTCCTACATTATTGAACGCATTGTCAAACTGAGAAATATAGCATCTATCTCCTCGAGACAGCTAGGGAATGATGGTAAAGTACCTGTGGACATAAAAACCAAAATTAATTAAACAAATGAGTGTACCTCAAACTGAATATATAAAAAAATGAAATATGTGGATTAATGATTCATCATTTTTATTCATTGTTGCTTGATCTATTTTGATGTGATAATTGTTTATCATAATCGCCTATGAAGTCGTCAATGACATAATGCACAATCGATCTTTCCACCATTTTAGGATCAACGTCAGGTCTGCACAGAGTATCATCGTCAATGTGTTCATCCATCAATGTCTGACAATGATTTCTGGTACATTCAGTTACTCATTCTCAACATCCTCCAAATCGGGCACATCCCATATACATTCATTTTGAACCACTTGAACAAATTTCCAATTGGTACCATTTTTTAGATCCTCGAGGTAAAATACTTGATGTGCCTAGGTCGCGAGAATGATCGGTTCCTCGGTGAACAAAAAATGCGACGTGTTGATTGATTTATAACCTAATTCCACGTGCGTCTTATGGCTTTTGTTGTTGGTGGTGTCAAACCACCTAGACTTAAATAACCAAACACGTCATCCCATCGAATATTGAACACCCAACACTTCATCTAAAACCAACATAAAAATTGTTGTTTGCACTTCCACTACCACTGTTTTCACCGATTACCATAACTCCACTACTTTATGTAGTACATCGGGAATCACGCTCTACCATATGAAATTGTACTTCGAGCACCAGTGATTTCGTATTCGAGCCGTGACTCCTCTCCCTCAATCATAAAAAGGGAGAACGTGTACGAAAAAGCTGTAGGAAAGTGAGTTCTTCGTCCGAACATCATGAGTTCGATCGGAGTCACAAGGGATCTTTTCGAATAAGTCATTCTACGTGAGAAGAGCCGGACCGATTAGTTGCTTTGCGACATGCTATGTTTTCTCCCCCATTGCTAGTAGGTTGATGGGCCGCCCTATTCTATTACCAGACATAATTGGGAGAAGCTCATCCCGCTCCGCGTAGAAGGCGCAAAGAATATTGCGACTATCCAATTAGAAGGAGTGCAACTTGTTTATTCTACCATTTGTCCCTTGAAACTCTGCCAGCCGCTTACCGCCTTCTCCGAGTCGGAAGCTCTCTTATTTCAGACGGAGGAGTCTTTTTTGAGTCTGATGACAGAAGAGGAAGCGTCACCGAATGTCAAGTGAAGATCCTATCGCAAGTGAGAAGAAATCATGAGAAAGGTTTTCTATCTCACGCATTTCTATAACCTAAAATTCATGTGTAAATGATTATCTATAAATTTTCAAATAAGATATTCTCCGATGTTATCAAATTCATGTACACTATATACTTGAGCTATAACCAATCAGAAAAATGCTAGTTGATGTCTTTTATACAATTCAGAAGCGCTTTAAGCTTGACGACGAATTAACTTCAAGTTTCTCATAAAATCGATAATTATGAGTTTGTGTAACAACAGTATATAACAAATACTTAAAATAACCAGTGAAGTCAAATGTTAGAAATGCGTACTTTCAATACTCCGCTATTTCATCTACATTGTTGAGGATATATCAATGTGCAAGATGTTTCTCTTCCTATGATAGGGTTCGTACACTTGACGCCCTTAATGGTTGTACTTTCTACAATAACACTTCGATCTCACTAATTACCTTGTCATCTAGAATGCTATCATCATTTTGTTCATCTATAGTGAATCGAGTCTGAATCCCACTTAGATACCTCGTACAAAAAGTCATTGATTCATTCATCACATATGCTCTTATGCAATAGACCCCTCAGGATGTGCTTTATTCTGAACAAACTGTTTTAATGTGCATAGACTTCTTTTAATGAGATAAACCCAACTGTAAGAAGCCAGACCAGAAACTTTGATTTCATATAGTAGGTGAACAGCAAGGTGTATCATTATGTCGAAGAAGGCAGGTGGGAATATTCTTTTCAATTTTCAAAGTATAATTATGATATCTGATTGCAATTAGTCCAAATCACTTATTCTTATCATTCTTGTGCACAGGTCATGGAAAAAAACTACACAATTCAATAAAAACAGTGTACACAGTTTTCGATAAATATGTTCGAACACCAATAGAGAGAAGTCGATGTAGCAAAACATGACAATCATGTGTTTTGAGACTTGATATTTTCCCTTCCCTGTCATTCACACGTCATGAAATATTAGAAACGAATCCATGGGGTAACTTAACTGATTTTAAGTACTTGCAAAACGTAACTCGCCTCTCATTGCTAGTTAACGTGTAACTTGCATGTGGCTTCATCAACCTGTTACTGAGTTTTATGAGGTGTAAATCCTTTCTTATTTTAAAATCTTGTAAGTCCAACCGAGCATTCGTGGTATTTTTGGTTTTTTCTTTAATCTTCAACAACGTACCAACCAAGTTGTCACAAACATTCTTTTCAATATACATTACATCAAGTTTATGACGTAAAGTAGTCTTGACCAGTAAGGAAGTTTGAAAAAGATACTTTTCTTAGTCTAATTGAGAACTCTCTTTCTTTTCTTATCTTTTAGTGAAGAATGTTCACTCATAACTAGAAACTTCAACAAATCTAGTTCTAAAATTTCATGCCCATTCATTAATCCTCAATGTGGTTCCCTTGAAGATAACGTCGACGTTATCTTCAAGGGAACCACATTTGGCGTAGAAGTAAGCTACATGAAGGAAAGGTAGAGCGTAGGGCTCCTTTAGTAACAGGTTGAGGATTAACGTGTAACATCTTCTACGCCAAATGTGGTTCCCTTGAAGATAACGTCGATGTTCCATGAAAGATATTTTTTCTTTAATCCTCAATGATGATCTATCTCTTATGCATATGAGACATGCCTGATACCCTTTCGTACTCCACTCGGATAAGTCACCATACGCTGGAAAGTCGTTAATTGTCCACAACAAGACTGCATACAACTTAAAGAATTGACCGTTAAGAGAATCATCAATTTTCCTACCAAGAGATCTTGGATCGAGTATAAGCAATGATATAAAGAAGTTTGACATTTTCATGCATTTCCAAGGTGACAAACTATAAGGAATTAACACCACAAGCCACATACTGTACGAGGTACTCATATTCCCAAACAGATTAAACCCATCTAAAGGTAACCCTAAACGAACGTTCCATGAATCAAAAGCGAAATTAAGAAATTCACAATCAAAATGATTTCATCCCTCTGCATCAGCTAGATGTCTCACACATCCTCTGTTTCAACTCATTTATCCTCATATCATCTCATTTCTGACAAGCCTTCTTGCGATACAAACAAGCGTTGTAATCTTGGTATCAATGAAAAGTGGCGTAATATCTTACGTGAAATTATTTTTCCTCTGCTAGGACTAACCTTGTACCGAGACTCACCACAAGTTCGATAATGTTGTAAATCACCAAACACTTTCTAGTACAATACACAATCATACTTACACGCATAAATACTTACACGCTCAAGTCATGCAATTTTTGTTTGGCTTTGTAGAATGAACTAGAGATAGTAGAACTACACATTGGAAACGCTGCTTTTAACAGTTCTAATAACATATCGAAGGACTTGTTACTCCAACCGTTGAGGATCTTGACATGCATTAACTTTTCCAAAAAGTTTAGGGAGGAAAATTCTAAACAATCGAGGTATATCTCACTACGTGTTTTATTCAATAACTTCTGAAATATGTTTGTTGTCACTTGTTCTATATCTACACCAATACTAAATGATATCTCATTCTTCAAACCTTCATTTCCTCTGTGTTCAATTGGAGCTTGTAAATCATTAAGCATATCCAACATTTCATCTTCTTCATGAAAAGGGTTATTGTTAATTCCTTCATCAAAAGGGTTACTAATAGTTCCTTCACCAAAACTTTCTTTGCAAGCTCACTGACTCTCCATGATACACTCATTCTGTATAGGAGGAGGATATCTCAATTGTTAATAGATGTCGCTCCACACCCTCTAATGAGTCCTAATTTAAGTTTATACATCTCTTGCATAGACACCTTGTTCGTCCGTAATCATTGACATGAAACTTGGCAACCTCTAAAAATTAGAACACTTCCTCTCTATACTCAATCTAGAACTTACTCCTAAGCTTCATCCAACTCTTGTCTATTGTTACAAACTTAAAACATAAATAGGTTTGATTACCTTTATATTCCTCCTGTCAAATCCTAAACTTACTCCATAAATAAGCTATGTCCAATCTCCCAAATGTTTCACTAAAGCTAAGTTTAAACTAAAGAGGCTACCATAACTACAAGATAGCCAGAAGAAACAAACCACAAATAACTTCAATCTTTACAACCTACCTATCGCTTCCAACATAATTTACAAGCTACCTAACACTTCGAACCCTCAAAACTTCTAACAAATTAAAAACTAAGTTTAAACTAAAAAGGCTACCATAACTGTAGGATAGCCATAAGAAATCAACCACAAATTACTTCAATCTTTACAGGCTATGTAACAGTTGCAACAAATAAAACTACTAAGAAATTAACAACGCAACAACAAATACAATCCCCACTCAAATTCAATAAAACCCCCTCCTCAAATACAATACAAACCCCCCCCCCCCCCTCAAATTCAATCAATATAACAAATTCAAATTCAATCAGAATCTCAAATTCAATTTAAAATAATTCTTAAATCCTAAAAAAAATCAAATTTAATTTCAATATTAAAACCAAAAATTAATTCAAAAACTAAATCCTAAAATTAATTCAAAATCTAAATTCTAAAAATAGTTCGAAATCTAAATCCTAAATCTAAATCAAAATATAAATCAAAACTAAAACTCAACCTAAACTAACCCAAAACTAAACCTTACTAAAGCGCTTACAAGAATTAGGAGCAACGACAGCAGATGACGACGAGTGGTGGTAGATGACAATGAACGACGGCAAGGGAACGACAACGAGCACAGTGGATGAAAGAACTTCTCTTTTTCTCTATCTCTCTCTTGCAACCTTTTTTTTCCTTTCTCTTTAAGTTATGTGAATTACGGAATTGAAAGTAGGGAAATTCTCGATGCATAACAAAATTGTCGAGAGAACCCCCTATTCTCGATGCCATTAGTAATTCATCGGGAATAAAAACTCATATTATCGACGCGTTACTAATGGTATCGAGAATAATTATCCATGTTTTCGATGCCATGCAATTAGCATCGGAGAAAACAGGAAATATTATTTAATTGTTTACTTTCCTCCAACGCTATGGGTGATCACGTCGAAAATATCCGCCACAATCCTAACGCTCCCATGCATGGTGTTTGGGAAGGTCAAACAAATAAATAAATAATAATTTTATTACCACCGACGCCTTAAAGGTACTCGTCGAAAATATTGAAACCAGATTCAACGTTTGTCAACATCGCATCGGAGAAAAAGGAAACTATTATTTAATTGTTTCACTATCCCTAACGTTTAGCTTCGCTAATGCCAGAAGCAATACGTCGGGATAGATTCATTCTCCCGACCTATGCCTGACGATGTCGACGGAAGGCCTGTTTCCTGACATATCTTTCCTCGACAAGATTATGTTTGTTGGGAGAACCCCGATTTTTTGTAGAGATAATAAGGCTATGTTGTGTTAAGACAACATTGATTTAGTAAAGGTATTGATAAAATATCTCACTCACTAGACGTTTTGTCTAACTTTTCAAATGTTTTGTTTTATCCCCCCCTCAGGTAGCGGAGGACATCCAGCATTGAACTTGCAGCCTTGATCACCTTCTATACCTTTAATCACATCATTTTGGTAGTGGCCACTATTATCTCGCATAGCATGTAGAAGTTAGACAATAAGAGTCAAGCCGTCGATTTGAGTCTACTATGCTTCTTTTGAAAGACTTGTGTACTAAGAATCAAATGTACCATTGCGATCGTTTAGACTTGGTACAAGGGTACAAGATTGTTTAAACTTTCTATGAGATCGTTTAGACTTGCTACGAGATCGTTCAAATTAGGTACGAGACTGTTTAGACTAGGTATAACATCAATTTTTTCATTCGTGTGTGACTGATTAATCGTGGGGGTGTTATTTCACGCTGTGGGCTTGTGGACTTTTTCTTTTTTTAAAATTATGCTGTAAATATTTTCGCACTTTGTTTTATTTTTGAAACAAAACCCTATGCAATATGCATTTATATTGTCTACTAATTATCAATATATTTGATTTATACTTGAGATCACAAAAAATAGGTCATCAATTTTTACCTACAAATTATAGAAGAAAATAAACAAAATGTCAAATGAAGGATTTTTTTTTTTTTTTTTGAAAAGGAAGGAATGAAAGATTAATTTTAAATAAAGAAGAGAAGTTAGATAATTAAAAAAAATCTAATAATAATTATTATTTAAAAAACTTCAAAAGAAAAAAGAATAATGGAAAAATGTATTTAAAAAATAGTATTGTGATTGAACTAACGTCGTGTTATGAATAATAACTAAGAAAAAAATTCAAAAATTCATTTTTATTAATTTTTTCAAGGGATACTTGGTAGCGGTTGCTCGGGTTAGTGGTTGGAAGTTTATTGACAGAGTTGCCGAAAATGGAACCTAGTGGACGACCGACAATGGCCATCAAATGTGGTCTCTGAATGTAACGCCCAACATTTTTCGGTTTCCTTTGTTATTTTGGACCACTAATAATATTAATACTAAGTGTAGTTAATATTATCCTTATTAAACTAAAGTTGTTTCCTTTTTATAAACTATTGAAGTTAGGGGTAAATTAGTAAATCAATGGAGTGGCAAATTAATTAATTGCCTTGGAAAGGGTCAAGGGTGGAGAGAGAGGAAAAGGGGGCTATTAAATTCTTTTTATTTTGGGATTTCTTTTAAAAAGAGGCATTGGGAGACGTGAGACTCCTCATCTCCCCAAAGAAGAAAAGAAAAAAAAAGGGGAAACCCTAGCCGCCGCCACCCTCCGCGCCGCCGCACGTCGCCGCCGCACGCCGCCGCCGCACGCCGCACGCCGCCAGCTTCGACAAGCGCCGAGCCATCCTCCGCGCGTCTGCAGCCGAGTCCGCAGCCGCCAGCCGAGCCGGAACCCGCCGCGCCGCTTCGACCTAAGGGGGGACCGCCGACGCCGCGCCGCTCCGATCAGGAGAGTAGCTGAGCCGCGCCGCGTCGCTTCGATCAAGCCGATCCGCCGAAGCTCGCAGCGCCGCGTCGATCCGAGGAGTTCCGTCAGCCGCGCCACCCGATCGAGCCGAAGGGAGCCGCTTCGCTCCGCGCCCAGCCGTCTCCCGCAGCCGCCGCTCAAAGCCGATCCGCCGCGCTTCACTCCAGCCGACGAACGAACCCGGAGCCGCTCCACCGTCCGCGCGCCCGAAGCCGAAACTGAAGCCGCGCCGCGTCCAGCCCTCCCCGCGTGTGAACCGCGTCCGCGTGGGAAGCCGCGCCGCGCGTTCCGCGTAGCCGAGCCGCATCTCCTCCCTGTTGCAAGCCGAGCCGCCCGCGTAGCTTCCTGTACCGAGCCGAGCCGCGTCTGCCCAAGCCGAGCCGGTCCTGTCTTCTCCCAGCCGAGCCGCCAGGACTAATTTGGCTCCATCCACCTAAATTTTGGTAATCTAATTAATTATTGTGGTTTTTTCCGGTAAGACTCCATGCTCGGACGTTAGTTAAATTAATTTGGGTCTAAATTAAATTATTTTTCCTCAAGGGACGTCTTGGACCAAGAAATTGCTGCAGCGCGGGATTTCTTCAGTAGGGGCTCGAGCACTGCAACCTCTCTAGGGTAAGTTATTTCAATTGAGTCTTGAACCGTTAGTCGTTGGCGACCTATTTACGAATTTTGACTTATGAAACAGTTAGGACTTCGTCGCTTGGAAAGCGTACTGCCTCGCGGTTAGGACTCGACAAGTAGATCTCCAGGTAAGAGATTCTACTACTAGTTTCATGTTTGAAGTATGAGACTGTGTATGCCCTATGTTGCATATTGAGGATTTGACAGTATGATGCCTGAAATAAACGCTAGTATGATGCAAATGACGATATAGTTGTGCTATAGCCTGTTATGTGTGGCAAGATCTATTGTGGTTACGACGAATGTCGGGACGGAGAGTGTAGAAATGATTTATGTGACATGTTATATGCTGATGCCATGTGTATGTTTACTGCAATTAGGGTACCTGTTAGCTTGATTTCTGTTAGAGTCGTACCTGCATGGGTGTCCTTCGGGATCACCACCTATTGAGGACTGTGTGGTCCGACGGGACGCCAGTCTAGCATGATATAGACATGACTCGAGTGACTCGACGGGGTCCTCGCATCCCGACTGTCCTAGGTGTCCCCGGGCACCGAAGACCAGAGTTACGTTCCTACGGGAGCGCATGATTGCACGTGTTCGGGAACGTGCCAGAGATTGGGTACCAGTTATCAGGACTCTAACAGGAAGTTAACAGGCACCTAGTGGGACTAGTAGTGGGTCCCTTACTGAGTATTTTTATACTCATTCTCTCCATTTTATGTTTTCAGGTAGAGGACGAGGCAAGGGCAAGGGCAAGCTGGCGAGCGACCCGAAGTGAGACCGAGGAGGGCCATAGGGACTACCGCTTCCGCTTATTTCTTATTTCAGATTTTAGCATTTGAGTTTGAGTACTTTTTATTTTTCACTATCTTTTATGTAGATAGGGCCCGAGTAGGATTTCAGAACGTTTACACATTTTTGCATGACTACCTTGTTTATGTTTTTACAAATGAATTTCTTGAACCGTATGCTTTTAATAAAATTTTTAGACTTAAACCACTTGTTCTATATTTAGTAATGACTTCGATTCAGCATAAGGAGTTGGGTCGTTACAGTTGGTATCAGAGCACAGTGTTTTAGGTTCTGTAGACTGACCTACGATGTAAGTCATTTTTGTTTGGTTTTACTTCACCCTATGGCTATACGGTCCTTCGGCACTCGCCAGGTATGTCTAAAGCCTTGCTAATGTTAAGATTACAATTTTGCCTGAATAGTCTAAGACCTAGATATAGGGTGTTAAGTTCTTGTGGTGAAAAGTTTGTTGGTAAATTTTAGGGAGAATGCCGCCACGTAGGGGTACACGCCGAGGGGGTGGTAGGGGAGGCAGAGGAGCCGGTCGTGGCCAGCCGGAGGCGCCACCTGTTGCACCGGCAGTCGACCCAAACGCACCGGTCACCCAGGCGGATCTCGCCGCAATGGAGCAGCGTTATCAGGACATGCTGCAAGCTGCTTTGGCGCCTTTCCTTGCCGCCCAGCAGAACCAGGCCGCCCCTGTTCAGGCTCAGGCCGTCGCTCCTCCAGCCCCTGAGGAAGCTCAACCAGTACCAGTTCAACTGTCGGCCGAGGCGAAACACTTACGGGATTTCAGGAAGTATAATCCCAAGACCTTTGACGGATCCATGGACAACCCCACAAAGGCCCAAATGTGGTTGACGTCCATAGAGACTATTTTCCGGTACATGAAGTGCCCAGAAGACCAGAAGGTGCAGTGTGCAGTCTTCTTCTTGGAGGACAGGGGCACCGCCTGGTGGGAGACCGCGGAGAGAATGCTAGGGGGCGATGTAAGCAAAATAACATGGGAGCAGTTCAAGGAGAACTTCTATGCTAAGTTTTTCTCCGCCAATGTGAAGCACGCCAAGCTGCAAGAGTTCCTAAACTTGGAGCAAGGCGACATGACGGTGGAGCAGTACGACGCCGAGTTCGATATGCTGTCCCGCTTTGCTCCCGATATGGTAAGAGATGAGGCTGCCAGGACGGAGAAATTTGTTAGAGGACTCAGGCTAGACCTTCAGGGCATTGTCAGAGCCCTCCGCCCAGCCACGCATGCTGATGCACTACGTATAGCACTGGATTTGAGCCTGCCTGAGAGAGCCGATGCGTCTAAGGCTGCCGGCAGAGGGTCAGCCTTGGGACAGAAGAGAAAGGTTGAGACGCAGCCTGACGTAGCACCGCAGCGAACACTGAGGTCAGGAGGTGTCTTCCAGAGACACCGACGGGAGCTTGCAGCAGCCGGGAGGACTCTGAGAGAGCTACCCGCTTGTACTACCTGCGGGAGAGTCCACGGAGGTCGTTGCTTGGCTGGAAGTGGAGTCTGCTTTAGGTGCAGACAGCCGGGGCACACTGCTGATATGTGTCCTCGGAAACCCTTTGCGACGACACCGCCCCAGCCTTCTGCGGCCCAGCAGGGGAGAGTTTTCGCCACTACCCGGCAGGAGGCCGAGCGAGCTGGCACTGTGGTGACAGGTACGCTCCCAATTTTGGGGCACTATGCTTTTGTGCTATTTGACTCTGGGTCATCCCACTCGTTTATATCCTCCGTTTTCGTTCAGCATGTGGGTTTAGAGGTAGAGCCTTTGGGTAGTGTTTTGTCGGTTTCTACTCCATCTGGGGAGGTCCTGTTATCCAAAGAACAAATAAAGGCATGTCGGGTAGAGATAGCGAATCGTATGTTAGACGTGACCTTGCTAGTGTTAGACATGCAGGATTTTGATGTGATACTAGGCATGGATTGGCTATCAGCCAACCATGCAAATATAGACTGTTATGGCAAGGAAGTTGTCTTCAACCCTCCCTCCGAGGCTAGTTTCAAATTCAGGGGGGCAGGCATGGTATGTATACCCAAGGTCATCTCAGCCATGAAGGCTAGTAAACTACTCAGCCAGGGTACTTGGGGTATTTTGGCAAGCGTAGTGGATGTGAGAGAGCCGGAAGTTTCCCTATCTTCCGAACCAGTGGTAAGAGAGTACCCCGATGTTTTTCCAGACGAACTTCCAGGACTTCCGCCTCCCAGAGAAGTAGACTTCGCTATCGAGTTAGAGCCGGGCACTGCCCCAATCTCGAGGGCCCCTTACAGAATGGCTCCAGCCGAACTAAAGGAGTTGAAGGTCCAGTTACAGGAGTTGCTGGACAAAGGCTTCATCCGGCCCAGTGTGTCGCCTTGGGGAGCCCCAGTATTGTTCGTGAAGAAGAAGGATGGGTCAATGCGCCTTTGTATTGACTACCGAGAGCTGAACAAGGTGACAGTCAAAAACCGCTACCCCTTGCCCAGGATTGATGACCTGTTCGATCAGTTGCAGGGAGCCACCGTCTTCTCCAAGATCGACCTGCGATCAGGCTATCACCAGTTGAGGATTAGGGACGGTGACATCCCCAAGACGGCCTTTCGATCGAGGTACGGACATTACGAATTCGTTGTGATGTCTTTCGGCTTGACTAACGCTCCTGCAGTATTCATGGATCTGATGAACAGGGTGTTTAAGGAGTTTCTAGACTCGTTCGTCATAGTCTTCATTGACGACATCCTCATTTACTCAAAAACTGAGGCTGAGCACGAGGAGCACTTACACCAAGTTTTGGAGACCCTTCGAGCCAACAAGTTGTATGCCAAGTTCTCCAAGTGTGAATTCTGGTTAAGGAAGGTGACGTTTCTTGGCCACGTGGTTTCCAGTGAGGGAGTTTCAGTAGATCCCGCAAAGATTGAAGCGGTGACCAACTGGACCCGACCGTCCACGGTTAGTGAAATTCGAAGTTTTCTGGGCTTGGCAGGTTACTACAGGAGGTTCGTGGAAGACTTCTCACGTATAGCCAGCCCGTTGACCCAGTTGACCAAGAAGGGAACCCCTTTTGTCTGGAGCCCAGCTTGCGAGAGGAGCTTTCAGGAGCTCAAACAGAAGCTAGTGACTGCACCGGTCCTGACAGTGCCCGATGGTTCGGGAAACTTTGTAATCTATAGTGACGCCTCCAAGAAGGGACTAGGTTGTGTCCTGATGCAGCAGGGTAAGGTAGTTGCTTATGCCTCCCGCCAGTTGAAGATCCATGAGCAGAACTACCCTACCCATGACTTGGAGTTGGCAGCTGTAGTCTTTGCACTGAAGATATGGAGGCACTATCTGTACGGTGAGAAGATTCAGATTTACACCGATCATAAGAGCCTGAAGTACTTCTTCACCCAGAAGGAGTTGAACATGAGGCAGAGGAGGTGGCTTGAGTTGGTGAAAGACTACGACTGCGAGATCCTATACCACCCAGGTAAAGCGAATGTAGTGGCCGATGCGCTAAGTAGGAAAGTTGCACATTCAGCAGCGCTAATCACCAAGCAGACCCCCTTACTCAAGGACTTTGAGAGGGCAGAGATTGCAGTCTCAGTAGGTGAGGTTACCGCACAGTTGGCTCAGTTGACAGTTCAGCCAACCTTGAGGCAAAAGATCATTGCTGCTCAGCTGAATGATCCTTATTTGGCAGAGAAGCGTCGCGTGGTAGAGACAGAGCAAGGTGAAGGCTTCTCCATATCCTCTGACGATGGCCTTATGTTTGAAGGACGCCTGTGTGTGCCGGAAGACAGCGCAGTTAAGACGGAGCTTTTGACTGAGGCTCACAGTTCCCCGTTTACCATGCACCCTGGGAGTACGAAGATGTACCAGGACTTAAGGAGTGTCTATTGGTGGAGGGGCATGAAGAGGGATGTGGCAGACTTTGTCAGTAGATGCTTGGTGTGCCAGCAGGTGAAGGCACCTAGGCAGCATCCAGCAGGATTGTTGCAACCCTTGAGTGTGCCAGGGTGGAAGTGGGAGAGTGTGTCGATGGATTTTATTACGGGACTGCCCAAGACCCTAAGGGGCTACACGGTGATCTGGGTCGTGGTCGACAGACTCACGAAGTCGGCCCATTTCGTGCCAGGGAAATCCACTTACACTGCCAGTAAGTGGGGGCAGCTATATATGACAGAGATTGTGAGACTACATGGAGTACCCGTATCCATCATTTCAGACAGAGACGCCCGTTTCACATCGAAGTTCTGGAAAGGACTTCAAATTGCATTAGGTACAAGGTTGGACTTCAGCACGGCATTCCACCCTCAGACTGATGGTCAGACAGAGAGATTGAACCAGATTTTAGAAGACATGCTGCGAGCCTGCGTATTAGAGTTTTCAGGAAGTTGGGACTCCCATCTGCATCTGATGGAGTTTGCCTATAACAACAGCTACCAGGCTACTATCGGTATGGCACCGTTCGAGGCTCTGTATGGCAAGTGCTGTAGATCCCCTGTCTGCTGGGGCGAGGTTGGAGAGCAGAGGATGCTAGGCCCCGAATTAGTGCAGACGACCAACGCAGCCATACAGAAGATCCGAGCTCGTATGCTGACAGCCCAGAGCAGACAGAAGAGTTACGCTGATGTACGACGTAAGGACCTCGAGTTTGAAGTGGGAGATATGGTCTTTCTGAAGGTTGCACCCATGAAGGGTGTTCTGAGGTTCGCAAAGAAGGGGAAGCTGAGCCCACGCTTCGTAGGGCCGCTCGAGATATTGGAGCGGATTGGCCCCGTGGCTTACCGCTTGGCGCTACCCCCATCGTTTGCTGCAGTGCACGATGTATTCCATATCTCCATGCTGAGGAAATATGTCGCAGACCCAACACATGTGGTGGACTTCGAGCCACTGCAGGTTAGCGAGAATCTGAGCTACGAGGAGCAGCCTGTCGAGGTCCTGGCAAGGGAGGTCAAGAAGCTTCGCAGTCGAGAAATTCCACTGGTCAAAATCCTTTGGCAAAACCATGGAGTGGAAGAGGCAACGTGGGAGAAAGAAGAGGACATTAGAGCCCAGCACCCCGAGCTGTTCGAGGACTAGAACTTTCGAGGACGAAAGTTTTTTTTTAGGAGGGAAGATTGTAACGCCCAACATTTTTCGGTTTCCTTTGTTATTTTGGACCACTAATAATATTAATACTAAGTGTAGTTAATATTATCCTTATTAAACTAAAGTTGTTTCCTTTTTATAAACTATTGAAGTTAGGGGTAAATTAGTAAATCAATGGAGTGGCAAATTAATTAATTGCCTTGGAAAGGGTCAAGGGTGGAGAGAGAGGAAAAGGGGGCTATTAAATTCTTTTTATTTTGGGATTTCTTTTAAAAAGAGGCATTGGGAGACGTGAGACTCCTCATCTCCCCAAAGAAGAAAAGAAAAAAAAAGGGGAAACCCTAGCCGCCGCCACCCTCCGCGCCGCCGCACGTCGCCGCCGCACGCCGCCGCCGCACGCCGCACGCCGCCAGCTTCGACAAGCGCCGAGCCGATCCACCGCGCGTCTGCAAGCCGAAGGGAAGCCGAGCCATCCTCCGCGCGTCTGCAGCCGAGTCCGCAGCCGCCAGCCGAGCCGGAACCCGCCGCGCCGCTTCGACCTAAGGGGGGACCGCCGACGCCGCGCCGCTCCGATCAGGAGAGTAGCTGAGCCGCGCCGCGTCGCTTCGATCAAGCCGATCCGCCGAAGCTCGCAGCGCCGCGTCGATCCGAGGAGTTCCGTCAGCCGCGCCACCCGATCGAGCCGAAGGGAGCCGCTTCGCTCCGCGCCCAGCCGTCTCCCGCAGCCGCCGCTCAAAGCCGATCCGCCGCGCTTCACTCCAGCCGACGAACGAACCCGGAGCCGCTCCACCGTCCGCGCGCCCGAAGCCGAAACTGAAGCCGCGCCGCGTCCAGCCCTCCCCGCGTGTGAACCGCGTCCGCGTGGGAAGCCGCGCCGCGCGTTCCGCGTAGCCGAGCCGCATCTCCTCCCTGTTGCAAGCCGAGCCGCCCGCGTAGCTTCCTGTACCGAGCCGAGCCGCGTCTGCCCAAGCCGAGCCGGTCCTGTCTTCTCCCAGCCGAGCCGCCAGGACTAATTTGGCTCCATCCACCTAAATTTTGGTAATCTAATTAATTATTGTGGTTTTTTCCGGTAAGACTCCATGCTCGGACGTTAGTTAAATTAATTTGGGTCTAAATTAAATTATTTTTCCTCAAGGGACGTCTTGGACCAAGAAATTGCTGCAGCGCGGGATTTCTTCAGTAGGGGCTCGAGCACTGCAACCTCTCTAGGGTAAGTTATTTCAATTGAGTCTTGAACCGTTAGTCGTTGGCGACCTATTTACGAATTTTGACTTATGAAACAGTTAGGACTTCGTCGCTTGGAAAGCGTACTGCCTCGCGGTTAGGACTCGACAAGTAGATCTCCAGGTAAGAGATTCTACTACTAGTTTCATGTTTGAAGTATGAGACTGTGTATGCCCTATGTTGCATATTGAGGATTTGACAGTATGATGCCTGAAATAAACGCTAGTATGATGCAAATGACGATATAGTTGTGCTATAGCCTGTTATGTGTGGCAAGATCTATTGTGGTTACGACGAATGTCGGGACGGAGAGTGTAGAAATGATTTATGTGACATGTTATATGCTGATGCCATGTGTATGTTTACTGCAATTAGGGTACCTGTTAGCTTGATTTCTGTTAGAGTCGTACCTGCATGGGTGTCCTTCGGGATCACCACCTATTGAGGACTGTGTGGTCCGACGGGACGCCAGTCTAGCATGATATAGACATGACTCGAGTGACTCGACGGGGTCCTCGCATCCCGACTGTCCTAGGTGTCCCCGGGCACCGAAGACCAGAGTTACGTTCCTACGGGAGCGCATGATTGCACGTGTTCGGGAACGTGCCAGAGATTGGGTACCAGTTATCAGGACTCTAACAGGAAGTTAACAGGCACCTAGTGGGACTAGTAGTGGGTCCCTTACTGAGTATTTTTATACTCATTCTCTCCATTTTATGTTTTCAGGTAGAGGACGAGGCAAGGGCAAGGGCAAGCTGGCGAGCGACCCGAAGTGAGACCGAGGAGGGCCATAGGGACTACCGCTTCCGCTTATTTCTTATTTCAGATTTTAGCATTTGAGTTTGAGTACTTTTTATTTTTCACTATCTTTTATGTAGATAGGGCCCGAGTAGGATTTCAGAACGTTTACACATTTTTGCATGACTACCTTGTTTATGTTTTTACAAATGAATTTCTTGAACCGTATGCTTTTAATAAAATTTTTAGACTTAAACCACTTGTTCTATATTTAGTAATGACTTCGATTCAGCATAAGGAGTTGGGTCGTTACACTGAAGTTGGCTGAGAACTTTGTAGATTAAATTAAAAGAGAAAAGAAAAATGAAGTAACCTTGGGCTTTTATATTTACTATTCAAATTCATGAAAAAGGCGACTTCCTATAACCCAAACAAGGGATGGTTTCATGATGCCTAACATATACAATCTTAACCTTTGAAACAAACATCCATTAAATCTTTGTTCGATTTTCAAATGTGTCTTTCATGGGTCTCTGTTTCCAACCCAAAAATTCATAGTGTTTCCATTCTTGTTTTTATTTCCAACCCAGATGATTTGTCATGCACCGACGAATTTAGCATAGGTTTGGGGGCTCGAGCCCCCCTTAACCCTAAACCCTAAACCCTAAACCCTTAACCCTAAACCCTAAACCCTAAACCCTAAAACTACTTAATTATTAATATTTATCTTTAGTTTAGTAGTTTCTTACTGTCAGCCTCCCTTCCCACCTAGGTTCAAATTCTATTTATGTAGTTTATTTTTCATATTTTTCTTTTAGCCCCGTTGTCAATATATTTTCTAGATCTGCCACTAATATCACGATTCGATCAAGTTTAATTATCTTCAAATTGGTCGTTACTCTACTACCTTAATTTTGGAAGGGTGTGCACAAAAATTATCGCTTATTCCAATTAAGAATTTTCTATACTTTCTTTATTAGTATTTCCATGATTTCAGGTGTTCTCTTATGCTATTTTCCTTTCATATATTTTGGTATCTATTTATTCTTCAAGTCGCTTTGTAAAGTCATTACGATTTAATCTAATTATTCAACAAAATATACAAAATCAGGAGAAAGATCACATGTTTTAATACTAATAATAATATTAATACCAAAACTTTAGTCAAAGGATTGTAAATACTTAAAAACCCTCAAGTTAATTATTACTACTTAACTATAAACATTTGCCTTTACAAATTAAAAATATTGTACGTAGTATAAGTTCAAATATTACATGGACTTTTAGAATTATCCCTCGATAGTGTTAAGGTTGAAAACCGGAAAGAATATTCCAAAGAACATGACCAAAATAGAAATGAAACTAAATAAAGTAAAAAAATAGAGTTGAAAAGAAAAGACATATACATAAAAGTAGTAGAAGATTGAAAGGCTAAAAAAATTGGGATCGCAAAAACAAAAGAAACACACAAATGTGTGCCATTCAAATTCCTTTAGTGGCATAACTAAATGACCCTCTTCCCAATACCCATTAATTAATTTCAATTCTATCATCATTATTATTCAACTCTTTTGCATTTCCAAGCCGCCGCGTCCACTACCAATATATATTTTCTTTTATTCTAATTATTTTCATTTCCAAATTACTTCCCCCTCTTTCCTTCTTTCCTTTTCTAAGCTCCAATAATTATTGTTGTAAACATTTTTTTTTTCTTTTTTTTATCAACTTGTATTATTAATTAATAATGTCAGTAAAAGAGGTCAAGATTTAAAATGGTTAAAAATCTTTCACATCTACCAACCCGCTAAAATTCTTCATTTGGACTTTATCCATATACATTTGAGTTGTTGCTAATTGGTAAAGATCAACCAGAAATTATAAGTTTTTTCCTTTAATATATTTTCTTCCTTCAATAACCATTTTAAAAACATTTATAAATATAACGAAACTTTAAAATCCATTTTTGATAAATATTGATTGACGTTTGAAAATTTCTATCGATGTTTCCTAATATTAAACGGTAGCTTTTACAGAAGTCTATTAGAATCTACCATTAATATATTATAAAATATTTGTTAAACTTTTAGTTCATTTTGTTATACTTGAAAATCGTTCCTTTCTTCTTTTAGAAATTTAAATCGATGTCAAGCTTATTCTAGCGTGAATTCACCTAACTCTACAGATGAAAATTTAATTTTTTTTTTTTAAAAAAATAATTCAAATAGAAAGGAGACCGTGTGTTCATGTACAGACAACACTCATCAAACCTTTACCAAAAATGTTAAGAAAGGATGGATCATTCAATTTCTTTGTTTTCACTCATTATAAATTACCAAGTATAGTTTGAAAATTTTACGATGCGACCAATTTCTTATAATTATTAATCGATTGAACAGATCTAAAATAATGATATATAATTAAATCCATATATAAAATATATAAATTGAAGCATCATAATAATTTAAATACATATATATGCATCAACTAATTCAATGCTAACGCATATTTTTTCTTTTTCTTCTTCTTTTCGGCCTTAAGTTAATCTTCTATATTTGTTTGGTATAGAGATTTTCATGAAATTAGAACAAATGGGCATATAGGGAACCATCTAAATAAATATTGATCATAAACAAAAGTTAAAATGATCCTTGACTTAAATTTGAGATCAAACTTCATAGTTTAGCAATTAAGTTAATTATTTGCATTTACAGAAGAGCTCAAAAATCTAAATTTTTCGATCGTGTTTGTCAAAATTGAATTTAGATGTAATTAGCAATTTAGGATGACATTCCTCCTAAAGAAAGTTGTCTAGATGTCTATTGTACCATAAAAAATAATTGGAAAGAAAAACCGCATCAAATTCATCAACGCTCATTTTCATTAATTTACATATTCGGGACAAAATTTATGGCAAAATTTGAAAGAAGAAGAGAGAGAGAGAGAGAGAGAGAGAGAGAGAGAGAGAGAGAGAGAGAGAGAGAGAGAGAGAGAGAGAGAGAGAGAGAGAGATCATAGTTTGATTATGCATATAATAAATGGAGACTCAAGGGAAGGGATTTTGATGGCCATCTTGTTGATTTGTGGAGCAACTGCAAGGCGGTAGGGCGGCCGCGGCGGCTGCCGGCATAGCCAAGAACGTAGGCATGTCGTTTCCGGCCATGATGACCAAAATCTTCGGCTCCATTACGAGATCCACGGTGGGGGACGTGGCTGCCGGTGGGTCCTTCTCGCCGTCGGTGAAGCGTTTTCGAAAGGAGCATGCGAGGATGATAAGAGCTGCGGCGATGAGAATCAAAGTGAGAGAAAGGCCGCCGAAGAGGTAAGGAATTGGTGACTTCCATAGGTGGAGCTTGACGGCTGTAGCTGTTGGTGGTGGTAGTGGTGGAGTTGCGGCGGCTAGGCGCCTCATCTCTTTTTTTAGTTAATATTATTATATTTAATATTAGGGGTTTTGTTTCAGGGGTGTGAGAAAATTAGCCAAATGGGATGTGTAATTTATAGTTAAGTTTTGTGACTCTCAAGTCTATATGAGATTACCAAAACACCCTTCTTGGGTGGGAAGGAAGATTCTTTTTATGCTGTTGTTGATGTATTTGGGTACTTTTCTTTATTATATTGTGGTTTCAAATTAGGGATAAAGTGGTTTTTGGCAATTTTTATTCTCAACTTTGTCGTCTACTCTCGTTCGACGAGGCTTCTGCTTTAAAGAGGAGTAAATGAGGATAATATACTTTCATATTTATTTCAAAGACTAGGTAACAAGTTTGTTGTTCCGCATAAATTCGTCTACAAAAGAAAAAATATGAGTCGTTTAGACTATATTGAGGTCTTTTAAAAATTATAACAAAATAACAAAATATTTACATTCAATTAAACAATTTTGAAAATAAAAAAAAGACTCATAATAGAAAATATCAAAATTGTCCCGTCAACCATTGTAATTCGTTTAGATTTTGTATACAATCGTTTGGATTTGATACGATTTTTTTTCAAAATTTGGTACACGATATTTAGATATGGCTAAATGAATTTTTTTCAAGATTCTTTTGGTACACCATCGTTAAGATTTGTTTACACTATCATTTATTTCTTTTTTCCAAAATTCTTTGTTACACAATCGTTTAGATTTGGCTAAAAGATTTTTTTAAAAAAATTATTTTCGTACACGATTGTTTAAACTTAGCTACCCGAATCCAAACGTTTTTTTTTCAAGATTTTTTATACACGATCACTATTTTTTGTACACGATCGTTTAGATTTTGGTAGCAAAATCTAAACAATGGTTTTTTCAAGTCTACACAATCTTGAACAACCTGACGTTTTTTTCGAGTCTACATCATCTTGAACAAGCAAATAAAAGTTTGAAAAAAATAAATCTTTTATATTTGATACACGATCTTGAATCAAATAACAGCTTTAAAAAATAAAAAGAAAAAAAAGAAATATGATGGAAAGAAATTGTAGCAAAAAGAAGAAAGACAGAAGGGCAAACCTGGAATTTAAAAAATGACTAATTTCATGGGCTTTATTACAGAGGCTGTAAATATTTTACTATTTTATTATATATGAAAATTTCTCTATATTATATCTATATTTGTGTAGTTGTCTAATTAAAAATTGTTATGTGTCAAGATAATTAAGATTTTTAAAAAATTTGTATTGCCATTTTTTGTGTATAATAAATAAGGAGTTTTATGGATAATACTTCTCTAACTATACAACACCATAGTTTACACTTGATAATAGTCAACTTCAAAGGAAACTCACATTTCAACTGTTTTTTGCTTGAATGTTTTGAAACTTTGTCAGACCTTAAGGGAGATTCTTTTATTCTAAACCAAATTTCATTCCAACATACACATTGTCGTACATGTATTCAATCTATACTGTCATTAAGATCTCATCAAACTATTCTTCAATTAATCCAACTCAACTATTATCAAGACGAGCTGAAATGTACCCTAAAACAAGCTGGATTATTTTGAATAAACATAAAACAACTTGTTCGAGGAGTGTAGAGACATTATTGGTAGGTGGGGGGAATGGTTGAAAGAACAAGGTCGATTTTTTTTTAGGTATTTTGAAAGGATGTTTGGATGAGCTCGTTAAATGGAACCTGGACCATTTGAAAGGGTTCTTTGAAATATGCAATCTGCAGAAAGAAAGGAAATCAATGTTCTCACTGACAACAAAAATTTGTAAGTGAGGTAAGGAGCTGAGAAAGGTCAATCGAACCGGAGCTTGAGAAGCTCTTTGATAAAGAAGAGCATTATTGGAAGATTATATCTAGAGAGGAGTGACTAAAATGAGGGGGATAGAAATACAAAGTGGTTTCATAATAAGGCGTCCCAGCGAAACAGAAGAAATCAAATGGAATCTTTGATGATAACGGGATATAGGTGGAGGATGAGGATCTCATTGGATCGTCGAGAAATGAATTTTTTATTGTGAGATGTCTAATGCGACCAATCCTATTTATGAGAAAATCTCTTATAACCTAGATCAAGAAATGAACAATCCTTTCCCAAAATAAGAGATTGAGTTTGTAATTAAAAGCATGAGCCTGAGTGAGGCCCCAAGCCTTGATGGGGTTCATGCTCTTTTCTACTAAAAATATTAGAACGTCGTGGGGGAAGCATGTTTAAGATGTGTTTGTGGAGTGCTCAATAGAGGAGATGATGTTAGACCGCTCAATGAAACGTTCATTACTTTAATCCCAAAGGTTAAGAAGCCCAAGCACATGGCTGAATTTTGACCCATTAGCCTTTTCAACATGAGATATAAAATCATTGTGAAGGTCTTAGCAAACCAGGTGAAAAAAGTTGGGACAATTAGAGATTTAGCATTGATTTCAAGGGCCATTTTGAAAAATGGCAAAATCGATTTTTTTTTTTCCCAAATGCACGTGTGGCACGCGCATGGTATTTTATAAAATACCAAATTACCCACATTCACGGATTGTGTAATTATTTCCTACGATTTTATCAGAAGTCTCACCAGTATAATTAATCTGTGTCATGCACTTATAAGTCTATAATTAGTTTTGACGTGTTAATAACGTATCCAACCCCTATCATAAACTCTTCTTAATATCTCGAGATTTAACAATTTGGTTGAAGATTTTAAGAACCTTATTCATTTTTTTTAATTTCAAAATAACCATATTATTATTTTTATTAGTTGAATCTCAACCTTTGTTTTTATTTCAAAATAACCTTAATTGGCTGAATCTCAACCCTTAATAATTTGAAAATTAAAAATAGTTTTCGTATTAGATTGATTTACCTTGAAATTTAAATTTTTAACTCATGTAGTCAATCTTTCTTAATCCCTCTGCTAAACAATCTATTGTCATGAACCCTAAACCTTTAAGGGTCTTGTTCAATAATAAATGGGATGAAAACAATTAATCGTTATCATAACTTCCACTTGATTGAAGTGTATATCCCTTTGAACACATCTTTCAACCAGCTTGTTTATCTAAACTTTCTTTTTGATTCCTTCTTCGATGATGTTTCTATTTTTGTCAATCATGTCCCATCTTGTTCATCAAATCTAATACAATTTAAGGACATATACAAATCTAATACTTCGTTGAATTTGATTTTTTTTTTTTTTTTTGAACTTTTAGCTAGTTATGTATGTTTTTAATTTGATGTAGCAGGTGCTTATGAAATTTTTTTTCTTTTGAATTTTCTTATGCTATTATATATCTACTTCTGAAATTTGGTAATGCAATAAAATCAGGAAGGTATTATTTCTCAGGCCCAATCTACTTTTTTGTTTTTCCAGTTTGCCTAAATAACATTATCCTCTCCCTTTGCTTGCTTTTTTTAACGGCACTTGAAATACTCCAACTGCTAGTTGTGGTCTTCAACATACAGCTATAATGACCTATGTTAGGAAATGAGGTTTCAATGTTTGATTAACATTACCCACACCTCGAACGACTTTGGACTCGAATACCCATAGCCTAAAGAAGTCAGATCTATGAGTTCGAGCACCAACAAATTAGCACCGCAATCACTAGTAAGGATTCATTATAGTAACTCAAATTTGCTCTAAATGTAGGCCCAAAAATTTGTAATCTCTCAATTTTTGTAGTTTGCAAAATGAGTTTTGGGAGGATCAATCGTGAGGACGACTCTTTAATATTCAGTTTTGTACTGTATATTGAACCTTTCATAATAAAATTTAGAATCAGTGAGACTGAGTTTTAGTTTTGCAAGTTTATTTAATTCGATCTGAGGATGTTTAATTGAGCCCAGCCGATTTTTCCTGGGATTGTCTAAGTTGTTCTTCAGGTGCATTGTTCACGATGATGTATATGTTGAATAGTTGAATGTGTTTGAAGTATGAATGTTGATGTACAAGCATCAAAGTTTCTTGCACTAAATTTTTAAGAAGTTTGTCCAAATATTTCTTATTTTAATGATGATTAGTTATGATTCCACATCTATGTTTCTTCTACTAATTCATTAAGTAGCACGGTTGAATAAGAAATTTTAGAACCAATCACAAATTGTCACGTCATTTACTAAAATAATTGCATTTGGGATTAATTAAAAATTGGCATGTGTTCAAATTAAATTTAAAGACAAATTGGTCAATTCTAATGATGTCACATGTTTTTATTATGACAATTGGATCAAATTAACTATATTTATTTAATTAAATATTATTTACTTTGTCTAAAATTCAATTAAACCAAAAAATAAGCTTAATTTAACCCAAAGTTAAATATGACCCAAATCCATGTGATTGAGCCCATGGGTCTTGTCCATGGACCAGACAGACCCAAGTCCATAAGAGTCCACCAGAGAACTCTATAAATAGAGTAGTTCTTTTTATTTGTGAGGTTGGAAAGTTTTACTCCGAAGATCTAAAGAGAATTTTCCTAAGAGCTAGAACACTCCCCGACTCTTGAAGTCGATCGCCCTCAAAGATTGAAGCTCCTTTGAAGATACAAGCTTTCTTCCAAGACTCCAACTCCAAGAACATCACGTGCTCCGTTTTCTCAAATCAAGCAAAAGTATCCAGCTGAAAGAAAATCAGAGGATCAAACTCTAGAGATTGAAGCACATCGCATCAATCAATATAAATACAACATCAACACAAATCCAACTCCATGAATCAAATTTCTTCAGAAATCTCGTGTGAACAAATTGGCACATCTAGTGAGGCATCTCTACCTCTCATCTCTCCATCGTCATCCAAATTTACAAGAAAATCAATGGAAATAAAGAATGATGCATCCAAATCTTCTGTTGAAAGGGACGCTTACACATGACCCATCATCGCAGCCATTCTAAGGAATCACCCAAGAGCAGGATCAAGGTTCTGCTATCGTGCAGAACATTCTTAAATAATTGATGGAGTCTCTTAAAGCTGAAATTTTCATGAAGAAAAATTATTTGTATGATAATTCTGATTCTGCCTCTAGCAAGTCAAAGAAGGAAGCACACCTTGACGTGATGTCTATCATGATGGCTAATATGACGTCTGAGGTTGCCATGGTAGAGATGGAGAGAAAAATTAACCTTCTTATGAAGGTTGTGGAGGAATGAGACCACAAAATCATAGTTTTGAGAGAGAAGATGCAGACTCGTGAAACTACTAAGTCGAGTCAAACTCTTGTTGTCAAAGCTAGTGATAAAGGGAAAAAATGTGATGCAAGAAAACCAACCACAACGACAATCAGCTTCTGTTGCTTCTCTCTCAGTTCAGCAACTACAGAATATAATCGTGAATTCTATTAGAGTTTAGTATGGAGGACCGCTGCAAACTTCTTTCTTGTACTCTAAGTCATGCACCAAGAGAATTGACAACATGAGAATATCGCTTGGGTACCAACATTCAAAATTCCAGCAATTCGATGGAAAGGGCAACCTAAAGCAACACATCGCCCATTTCGTCGAAACACGCAAGAATGCAGGATCAAAAGGAGACTAGCTAGTCAGACAGTTTGGTTGAAGCCTGAAAGGAAATGCTTTCGAATGGTACACTGACCTGGAGTGAAAGTTATTGACAGTTAGAAAAGCAGTTCCTCAACCGTTTCTATGACACTAGATGCACCGTAAGCATGATGGAGCTTACAAACATTAAACAACAAAAGGAAAAGCCAGTCATCGGTTACATCAATCGATGGAGGGCTCTAAGTCTTGACTGCAAAGATTGACTTAACAAACTGTCAGCTATAGAAATGTGCGCCCAATGCATGCACTGGGACTCCTCTACATTATACAAGGAATAAAGCTACGAACATTTGATGAGTTAGCAACTTTCCCTCATGATATGAAGTTGAGCATCGTCAGTAGAGGAGCTAAGGATCTTCTTGTTCCTGAAGTAAGAAAAGATAAGAAAGAGACAAAGGGTGCTAAAGAAATAGTGAAGAGTAGTGTGAAGGAATCTATGGTCGTAAACACGACCCCACTGAAGTTCTCTAAAAGAAAAGAAGTGAGAGCTGAAAAGAAGGATCAAGGAAGCGAGAGATGATGTTTGACTTTAAAAGAAAGGAAAAAGTTTACACATTTCCTGATTCATATATTGCAGACATGCTAGAGCAACTACTAGAGAATCAACTGATCTAGTTGCTAAAATATAAGCGACCTTAGCAAGCAGGAAAGGTAGATGATCCCAACTACTGCAAGTATCATCGGGTTATTAGTCACCCAGTAGAGAAATGTTTTGTGTTGAAGGAGATAATTCTAAGGTTAACTCGTGAGAAAAAGATCGAGTTAGACTTGGAGGAGGTAGCTCAAACAAATCATGATGCAATGACGATAATGTCAAAGGCTCATTCGTCAAGATTGATTTTTGAGTAAAGGGAAAGCTTGATCTAATTCGAGACCTTCGAGCCTATAGTTGTCCAATTCTATTAGGAAGTTGCACACGATAAAGGGTGGATCGTTGTGAACCGTTGCAAAAAAAAAAAAGTTGACTCCGACCCAAAAAGAGTCCCACTGTTACAGAAATTATAGAATAGGGAATAAGGCTCAAAAGAATAAGAGGAAAAAGAAGACTCGAAAGCCTAAGCTCATGCACGAGGAAGACAAAGATATCCCTCGACCTCAGTGCTTAGTAACCTTGGCAGACTTCTTTTCAACAAGATTCATTTGTGATCATCAAGATGAAAACCTAAAACTCGTTACATGTCATGCTATTAACGGAACGGAGGAAGAAAGCATCCTGCCAAGATCACTAGAAGAGAAGGGAGTGTCAAAAGATCTATCGAGGTTCAATATGGATGATCTGTTATAACTTCCTCAAGAAACCAAAACCATCCTTATTAATGCATTGTTAAATTTCAGGAGCATCAAGTTCAAGTGCTCCAATTGCGACATACGAGAATACTCCCTATTGCATGTCTATAGACTTCTCAGAAGAGGTTTTACTTTTGGGATCTAAACTTCATAATAAACCCTTATATGTTTCTAGATATGTTCGAGAACAGAGAGTCGATCGGATTCTCATCGATAATGAATAAGCTGTCAACATAATGTCAAAGTCGAATATAAGACAATTAGGCATGTTGATGGATAACCTCTCAAATAGCAAGCTGGTAATCCAAAGTTTCAACCAAGGCAGCCAAAGAGTAATAGGTATGATATGCTTAGAACTCATAATTGGAGACCTAAAGGCTAGTGCATTGTTTCATGTTGTAGACTCGAGGATCACTTATAAGTTGTTACTCGGTCGCCCTTGGATTCATGGAAATGGAGTAGTAACTTCAACAATACATCAGTGCTTTAAATTTTATCAAGATGGCATAAAGAAGGTTGAAGCCGACTCTAACCTATTCTCATAGGCTGAGTCTCACTTTGTAGAGGCAAAGTTTTATTTGAAGAATGACAATAGCCCAGAAGTCATGTCTGTAGAAATTCCTCTTGTAAACAGAGAAGATAATTTACAGTTGAAATCACTTGCAAGCAGAGAACCACATAAAAGTACAGGAACCTTTAACTCTGGAAAGGGTGAGGAATCCACGAGCACCACAAAAAGTATGATCTTGATAGATGAAAAGACTTCAAACCCACCAATTTTGTACTATGTCCCTCTATCGAGACGTAAGAAAGGTGAGTCACCATTCGTAGAGTCCCCAAAAGGGTTAAAAGTTGGTGACATTGAAGTTCTATAAGAAAGCTTCACTGCACCGCTTACCAAAATAACTAAGCAACAAATAAAGATAGACCTGACGGAAGCAAGCTTGCCTCAAGGGCAGACGAAAGACGGATTCAACCTTAAGGCTTACAAATTGATGGCGAAAGTAGGTTATGACTTCATAGCTCACACCGAGTTCAAAAGCTTGAAAGTTCATGAACAACCGGAGCTCTCCTCAATCCAAAAGAAGTTGTTACGGGAAGGACATGTTATACCTGTGTCAAGAAAAGGACTCGAATACAAGTCTCCAAAGCCAATCCGTATAACTAGAAAGGGGAAGGAAAAAGGGCTTAACAGATATTATATAACTATAAAGGAGGTTGATAGTATAGAAGAAACATAAGGTGATAGTCAGAGAACCTCAACATTTGACCGAATTAGATCGCATGTTTCACGCGCCCCAGTATTTGAAAGTCTAAGCATGATATTATATAACTATAAGAAAAGGTCACCAGTCAACATGTAGCCTTCACCGACGATTGGCCTTTCAAAGGCTAACTACGACATTTAGAAAAGAGAAAAGCACATGTCAGGCCTCGACGACTACAAGACCATCAGCCTTTGAAAGGCTAAATATGGATAAACAAAAAAAATATACAAACACCCCATGCTCCAATTTTAAATTGTCTTGGGAATGGAGGCCCATGTATTAAGACTGGTTATAGCATCGATACAAAGAAGAAGGAATCAACATCTCATGCATCAGTTTGGTGCTGAATTAAGCATACAAACATCGAGAATTGTCATGGTAAGGAGTTTTCTTGTGAGGCAAAGGGAGAGGGAGAAATTCGTAACAATGTTCATTCCCAAATGAAATGGAAAACTTTTGTTACTCTCAATACAAGTCAAGGTTCATTGAAGGTGAAAAGACATGATGTTATACTAACTAATCCTGAAAAGAAAGGCTCAGAACAAGGACATCACTATTATTGAGGAATTGGAGATTAAAACTCCTGAAGAAGATGCGGAAGATGTCTCACAAAGTTTAGAGGATGGTGGCCAATCTACCGTAGATGAGTTAAAAGAGGTAAACCTTGGTACAATAGAGGAACCATGTCCAACTTTCATTAGTGCATCTCTCTTTAGTCAAGAGGAGGTTAAGTACATGAGTTTGCTGACAGAGTACAGGGACATTTTTGCTTGCTCGTACAAGGAGATGCCAGGACTTTATCCAAAAGTAGCAGTCCATCATCTCACAATCAAACCAAGGTATCGCCAATTAAGCAAGTGCAATGATGTTTTCAACTAGAGTTTATTTCCCAAATCGAGGTTGAAGTCAACAAGTTGATTGAAGCAGGATTCATTCATGAGGTCAAATATCCAACATGGATAGCAAACATTGTCCCTATCAGAAAAAAGAACGAGCAGCTTCAGGTTTGTGTAGACTTTCATGACCTGAATAATACATGCCCTAAAGATGATTTTCCTTTGCCCATCACAGAAATCATGGTTGATGCAACTACTGGACACGAGGCACTGTCTTTTATGGATGGGTCGTCTGGATATAACCAAATTCGAATGACCCTTTCAAATGAAGAAATGACAGCCTTCAGGACTCCAAAGGGAATATACTGCTTCAAGGTGATGCCTTTTGGATTGAAAAATGTTGTTGCTACTTATCAACGTGCTATGCAAAAAGTGTTTGACAATATGCTACATAAGTATATTGAATGCTATGTTAATGACCTTGTGGTCAAATCCAAGAGATGACATGACCATTTGAAGGATCTAAAAGTTGTGTTCGAGCGCTTACGAAAACATCAGCTGAGGATGAACCCTCTCAAGTGCGCGTTCGGTGTGACTTTAGAAAAGTTTCTTGGCTTCATTGTAAGGCACTGAAGGATTGAGATAAACCAGTCCAAGACTGATGCCATTCAGAAGATCCTAAGGCTAAAGAGTTTGCATGACCTAAGAAGTCTTCAAGGACGATTGGCTTACATTCGAAGGTTCATCTCCATTCTGGTCGGTCGGTGCCAACCTTTTCAAAAGTTGATGAGAAAAGGAGAAATTTTTATGTGAGAGGAGGTTTGTTAGAATGTTTTTGATAGAATAAAGAAATACTTGCTTAATCCCCCAGTATTAGGAGCTCTAGTGCCTGGCAAGCCATTAATATTGTACGTTGCTGCACAGGAAAGGTCTTTAGGTGCATTGTTGGCGCAAGAGGAGGAGAAGGGAAAGGAACATGGTCTCTACTATCTAAGCAAAACCTTAGTTGATGTCGAAGTTAACTATTCTCCCATTGAAAAAATGTGTCTTGCATTTTTCTTTGCCATCAATAAGTTGAGGCATTATATGCAGGCCTTCACGGTTCATCTAGTAGCAAAGGCGAACCCTATAAAGTATGTTCTATCTAGGCCGATTATCTTTGAACGCTTAGCCAAATGGGCGGTTCTACTCCAGCAATATGACATTGTCTATAATCCTCAAAAGGCGATAAAAGGACAAGCGCTGGCAGAATTTCTGGCAGGCCACCCAATTCCATCAAATTGGAAGTTATGTGAAGACTTGCTAGACGATGAAGTTTTCTTCACAGAAGTTATGAAAACTTAGACTATGTATTTTAATGGCGCAACACAAAGAAGTGGTATGAGGGCAGGCATTATCCTCATTTCTCCTGAGAAACATATGTTGCCTTATAGCTTTGCACTTGCTAAACTGTGCTTGAACAATTTTGCTGATATCATGCCTTGATAATTGGCCTTCAAATACATTAGAGATCGAAGTATCATTCATAGAAATTTATGGTGATTCAAAGTTGATAATCAATCAGCTCTCGCTTCAGTATGATGTGAAACATGAAGACTTGAAGTCATACTTTGCTTATGCTCGACAATTAATGAAAAGGTTCGATAGTGTGATGCTGGAGCATGTCCCTAAAACAGAAAATAAGAGAGTAGACACATTAGCAAATTTGGCCACTCCTTAACGATGTAGAAGGATATAACTCTAAATATACTACTCTGAACGATGGATTATGCCTCCAATTTTGTTGAAATGTCAGGAAGCGAACATAGCAACATCCCATTTGGTTGATGAAGAAGATTAGCATCAACCTATCATACAGTATCTTGAACATTGAATGCTTCCAAAGGATTCTCGTTATAAAACTGAGGTACGAAGAAGGGCTGCACACTTCATTTATTACAAAAGAACCTTATATCGTTGTTCTCTTGAAGGGCTCTTCCTTCGATGTCTCAAAAAGGAAGAGTCCATAAAAGCTTAAAAGGAAATGCATGCAGACGTCTGTGGAGCACATCAATCGGGATCAAAACTACAATTTCAGTTGAGAAGAATGAGCTATTATTGGCCTAAAATGGTTTAAGATTCAATGGAATATGTAAAGAAGTGTGAGGCATGTAAATACAATGCAAACTTCATACATTAACCTCTAGAGCCTCTACATCCAACTGTAGCTTCTTGGCTATTCGAGTCTTGGGGACTTGATTTGGTTGGCCCTATTACACCAAAACAATCAGCAGGGCATTCTTATATCCTACAGCAACAAATTATTTCTCAAACTGGGCTGAGGTCATTCCCTTGAAAGAGGCCAAGAAAGAGAACGTAACGGACTTTATTCGTACCCACATCATCTATCGATACGATATTCCTCATTGAATTGTGACAAATAATGGAAGGAAATTCTCCAATAGCATGATAGACAAATTATGTGAAAAATTCAAGTTTAAGCAATACAAGTCATCTATGTACAACGCAGCCACGAATGGCCTAACAGAAGCATTCAATAAAACATTATGTAATCTTCTGAAGAAAATTTTCTCCAAGTCAAAGAGAGATTGGCAAGAAAGGATCGGTGAAGCATTTTGGGTTTATCAAACCACTCATCGCACTCCTACAGGGGTTACACCATATTTGCTTGTTTATGGTGTAAAGGTTGTCCTTCCCCTCGAAAGAGAAATCTCATCATTAAGAATGGCAGTACAAGAGGGGTGACTACTGAAGACAATGTCAAGTTACGTCTTCAAGAGTTAGAAGCACTTGATGAAAAATGATTAGAAGCTCTGCAAGCATTGGAATGTTGCTAAGCGAGAATGTCTAAAGCTTTTGATAAGCATGTTAAACCTCGCTCCTTTCAAGTTGGTGATCTAGTACTTGTTGTAAGAAGACTGATCATAACAACGAGGCATACAGAAAATAAGTTCACACCTAAATGGGATGGACCCTACATTATTAAAGAAGTTTACACAAATGACGCATACAAGATTGTTGATAGAGGTGGATTAAAAATTGGCCTAATCAACGACAAGTTTCTTAAGAAATTTTATGCTTAACATCATTGTCCAATAAAAAAGATTCGTTGAACTACGTTATGACTTGATCCCTATATTATAAAGGGTACGTAGGCAGCTTAATGGAAATTTTAAGTTCAGTCCAGTAAAAAACAAATAGTTCAACTACGTTATAACTTGATTTCTATATTATACGTAGGCAGCTTAATGGAAACTCTAAGTTCAATCCAGTAAAAAAATAATAATTGAAGTACGTTATGACTTGATCCATATATTATAAAGGGTATGTAGGCCGCTTAAGGGAAAATTTAAGTTCAGTCCAATAAAAAAAACTCAATTAAGAAGAAAGGAAAACAAGAGTAGTGTTGTGATCACATAAAGCATGAAATTAGCAATTTATGGTTTTCATTCTCATTATAGAATATCAATTTAAAGTTGAAGATACCCTGTTGAAGGCAATATAACAAATCAAAAAGGTGTTGCACTAGGAGCAAGATGCTGCAAAGTTAGATGCTTATAAGGTGGCATCACTTCTCTGAAGTTCAACACTCCATCGTCTAGTTTAGAAGTTCCAAAAAATCAAATTCTGAGGCTTTGTTTTATTGACGTTTCTTCAAATTTGAGTTCAAAATTTTCATAAAGGCTCATTCAAATGCAAGACTAGAGACTTCACCAATGCTCCACCGACTTTAAGGATTGCACTGTTACTTTTCGATGTACAAGATTGAAGGTTTCATGGATGCATCCTCATATTCAAGCTCGATGGTTTCATCAACACTTCCTCTTATTCAAGCTTGAATATGCTTCATCGATGCTTTCTCATATTCATGCTCGGAGGCTGCATCGAAGCTTTCTCATATTTAAATTCAAAAGTTTTGTCTTTTTCAAGCCAAAAAACCTTCATCGTTGCTTCTTCAAGCAAGTTTGAAGACTTTAGGCTTCATCGATACAGCTGCGGCTCTGCATCTTCTAAAAAATGCCAATGCAACAACAAAAAAAAATAACTCTACCAGCTCTGAGAGGACGATGATGGTGCAACTCCGCCTTTGGCTTTACAAGATGACATCGAAGGTACAACTTTGCCTCCATATCTCCAAATGATGATGACAGTGTAACTTTGCCTCTATCTCTCCAAGATGTCTGATCACTCTTATTAAGACGGTGGATCTGACGGCAAATACCTGATCGTCCCCTAGTAAAAGTTGGATTGCTAACGGCGAAGCACGATGAAGATGTCCAATCGATCCTACTAGGACAGTGGATCTAACAGTAAATACTCGGTTGTCTCCTAGTAGAAGTTGGATCACTAACGGTGAAGTCCGATGAAGATGCCTGATCGCTCATACCAGGGTGGTGGATCTGACAACAAATGATCGATCGTCCCTAGTAGAAGTTGGATGACTAACGACGAAACATGACGAAGATGTCCAATCGCTCTTATTAGAATGGTGGATCTGTGGGCAAATGCCCGATCATCCTCTAGTTGAAGTTGGATCGCTGACAGCAAAGCACGACGAAGATGTCCGATCGCTCCTACTAGGGCGGTGGAGCTAATGGCAAATGCCTGATCATCCCACAGTAGAAGTTGGATCCCTAACAGCGAAGCACGACAAAGATGTCTGATCACTCCTACCAGGACGGAGGATTTGACGATAAATGCCCGATCGTCCCCTAAGACAAGTTGGATTGTTGACGACGAAGTACTACGAAGATGCCCGATCACTCCTACAGGATAGTGGATCTGACGAAAATGCCCGATCATCTCCTAGTAGAAGTTTGATCGCTGACTGTGAAGTAGGACGAAGATGTTCGATCGCTTCTACCGAGCGGTGGATCTGACGGCAAATGTCCGATCGTCCCCAAGTAGAAGTTGGATCGCTGACGGCGAAGCACAACGAAGATGTCTGATCGCTCCTACCAGGGCAGTAGATCTGACGGCAAATGCTCAATCGTTCTCCAGCAGATGTTAGATCGTTGATGGAGAAGCACGACGAAAATGCCTAATCGCTTCTGCCTGGGCGGTGAATCTGATGGCAAATGCCCGATCATCCCCAGCAGAAGTTGGATCGCTGACGGTGAAACACGACAAAGATGTTTGATCGTTCCTACTAGAACGTGGATCTTACGGCAAATGCCCAATCATCCCTAAGTAAAAGTTAGATCGCTGATGGTGGAGTCACCTCTGCAAACGATTGCAAAAAAAAAAAAAAAGGAAAAGAAGAATAAAAAACAAGAAAGAAGAAAAAATCCTCACCTTTTGAAGACGCGTTTAGAAGTAAAGAGATGCACGACAACTTTAATTCCTATATATAAAAAAAAGGACATACAGTTAAAAAAATATTAGAAAAGAAGGAAAAAAAAAGAAAAAGAAAAAAAAAAGAAGAGAAGTTTTTTTCTCTCATACCTTTGTTCTACTTGATGAGGAAAGAATGATCAAGGTATGGGTCTATTTATAAAGCTAACAAGTCCAATTTCTAATAGGATTTGAATTATTTTAATTTTTATAAATAATAAAATAAAGGGGTATTTTAAAAAATATAACAAAGCTGCAAAATATTTACACTATATAGAACAATTCTAAAAACAGAAAAATCCCACAGGCCCATAATGGAAAAAATAAAAAATGCTCTGTCAACAACACGTGTAATATATTTACTATAACGTGCGTAATATATTTGGTACACGATCGTTTAGATTTGGATAGTCAAATATAAATGATTTATTTTTTCAATTCTATCGTTTAATTTGGTTACATGATCATTTAATTAGGTTACACGATCGTTTAGATTTGGTTACCCTAAATCTAAACGATTTTTTTTTTCAAAATTTGGTACACAATCGTTTAGATTTGGCTAAATTTTTTTTTAAGATTCGGTTGTTACACGATCGTTTATTTTTTTCAAGATTCTTTGGTACACAATGGTTTAGATTTGGCTAAACGATTTTTTCTGAATCAAGATTCTTTTCATACACGATCTTTTATATTTGATTACCCCCAAATCTAAAAGATGTAAAAAAGAGGAGGAAAAGAAGAAGGACGATACACGCAGCGAAAAAAAAAAGAAAAAAGAAGAAAAACAATAGAAAGAAATCAGATTTGGTTACCCAAATCTAAACAACATAAAAAAAGAGAAGGAAAAAGAAGAGAGACGATGCACGTAGCGAAAAAAGAGAAAAAGGAACTATGATAGAAAGAAATCAGATTTGGGATGTAAAAAAAAAGAAAAGGAAAAGAAGATGATACGCAGTAGAGAAAAAAAAAGACAAACCTGTAATATTTAAAAATTGACTAATTTTATAGGTTTTGTTACGTGGGCCATAAATATTTTAATACTTTGTTATATTTATGAAAGTTTCCCTAAAATAAAATTAAAATTCAATTATCTAATGTTGTTTTATTTTGGAATAAAATCTTAGATTTCACTTTTGAGATAATTAAATATTTTTTAATTTTTTAAATAAAATTAAAATTCAATTATCTTATGTTATTTTATTTTAAAATAAAATCTCGGATTTTACTTTTGAGATATTTAAACATATTTTAACTTTTAATTTTTTTAATTTTTTAATTTTTTTAATAAAATTAAAATTCACTTATCTTATATTATTTTATTTTGGAATAAAATCTCGAATTTAACTTTTTGAGATAATTATGCATAGTTAAATATTTCAAAATTTAAATTTTACCTCCAAATTAAAATTAAAATTTAGATTTTACCTCCATTTTTATCTCACATTTAAATTAGAGCCATAAATCTAACTTTATCCCATGATTGAGATCTCGTATTTATCTAAAAACTAAATTTAGTCATTTTATCGCAAAATTAAAATTGGTCATTTCAAATTCTTATACATCCTCATGACAAATTAGGGTATGGTAGAAACCTCATTCTTTATCTTAAATTAAAATATGGTTCCAAATTTTATCAAAAAAAAATCATCAAATTCAAATTTTTATCCTCCAATCAAAGTAAGCTGAGAATAAAACTTTAAAATTTTCTCAAATTAAGGATTGACCATATTCTAATTCTTATTTAAAATTTAAATCAAACTCATGTACTAAATTCATAGTTTAATTAATTTAATATGTCAAACTGAGCAAAAGAAATGCTCGTATTTGGACTTCAAATTTATCTTTTTTAATATTCACCTACTCATGCACATGTATAAATCTCGAAAAGGGGGCATTTGTTGAAAAAGAAATTTTGGAACGAATCACAAATTACCACGTCATTTACTAAAAGAATTACATTTGAGATTAACTAAAAATTGACATGTTCCAAATTAAATTTAAAGACAAATTGTCAATTCTAATGATGTCACATGTCTTTATTATGACAATTGGATCAAAGTAATTATCTTGGTTCAATTAAATGTTATTTACTTTGATTAAAATTCAATTTAGTAAAAAAAATAAGCTTAATTTAGTCCAAAGTTAAATATCACTCAAATCCAAGTGATTAAGCCTACGGGTCTTGTCCATGGACTAAACCAGACCCAAATCCATGAAAGCCCACAAGGGAATTCTATAAATAGAATAGTTTTCTTCATTGGTGGAGTTCAAAATTTTTTATTCGTCTAGAGAGAATTCTCTTAAGAGCTAAAAGACTCCCAACTCCTGAAGTCTACTATCTTCGAAGATTGAAGCCCATTTGGATTGAGAGAATTCTCTCTGTTTTATTCAATGTAAATATTTTTTATTCGTCTCTCTGTTTTATTCAATGTAAATATTTTACCGGCTTTTATATTTAAAAAAAATCCCATTTATCTCTCTCTCCAAATTAATCACTAACAGAGTCAAGTAGCTTTAAAAATGCAAGTCAAATCATCAAGCTCCTTCTAAAATTATCTGCCACCATAGGTTGAAACTCCCAACAAGTAGGGTAATCCCAAAACTTAACTTTCTGAGAGAAAGAAAAGGCCCCATAGAGAGAACCACCAATAGACAGTCTTCATTCAACATGGCAATAATAGCATCTAGTGCCTCCTTGGAGGCCAAAAAAAAAAAGAATAAGACCAAATCTATGCTTACACAACTCAAAAGCACAATGACCGACATTGAAGCATTTCTGGGTAGCAAAATGGCTGTATTAAAAGTCCTAAAATGTAGTATTATATTTTTTTTGTTCACATTATAAAATGGCGGTAGAAAATGTAAGTGTACTCCACTCTGTTTCTAAAAAGCCATGTCAACATGGCCTACAATAAATGTGGTATGGAGAATACTCCCGTAGTATAGGAAATTTTCTCTGTGGTGTCTTGAAGTTGCTGGCTTTCAAGGAAGCAAACAATCATTAAAGCATTCGTGATGCATTTGGCTCGGAACAATACAGGGTAAAGCCGAGTTCTTTGCCTATCAAAGAAACAAGATGTCCACACTTCAGACAAATATGTATGTACAGTACAGATTGCTACCATGACCAAGATATATGATTCAGTAAGCATACCGCTGGCTTCGTACCACACTAAGAAACAACAGAATTCTTTTTTCGAAAGTATAGTTTAATGATAGCCATTGAAGAAACTTTTGTAGTTACCCATGTTATCTAATAGTTGCAAGCATAAACGTGGACAAAGTCAACAACAGCTAGAGAGGCCTCATATGAGAATGGCTTGTAAGAGTGACTATTCAAGATTACCTTCAGAATTACAAGATTAGTAGGCTTGGTTGATGATGTTAGAAAACTACCCCCGACGCCTGACAGGTATAAAGATTTTGTTGACGAGCATTGAGATATGAGAAATCTTACAGCTAACAAAAATTCTACAATCTAAAATGGACATGTGTGTGAACGGTGCCCTTTAAGACTTCATGCTAGACAAACATCTTATCTTGTGCAATTTTATGAAAATCAAAGTGCTCCTAGTCTGAAATATTAACCTCATGCTGAAGAAACCTTGAATGTATGTAAGCCCTCAGAGAACAACACCCCAAAAGTAACATGTTGGAATGAGAGCCACGTCACTTAGGATCCATTTGAAAACGTTCATATTTCCTGTTTTTTAGAATAAGAAATGAAATTTTGTTTTATAACTATTTTTGTTTCCTATTTTAACAGGAAGCAATAATAGTTATTTTTTCTATTTCTTATTCTTGAAATGAAGAAAAACAGAAACAAAAATTTGTTTGATAATCATTTTTTTTTTGTTATTTTTCCTAACATTTTCGCTTATTTGTTTTTAGTTTAAATATAATTCGATTGTATAAAAAGAAAAAAAAAATATAGAATTCATTAGATTATGAAAAGAATAATTATAAAACATTAACACTATCAAATAGATATAAATCCCGTGGTAAAATTAACAAGTATAATACAATAATTTTCATCAATCATATGCTGTTAAAATATGATTTGAAATATTATTTCTTATTCAATTCATTTCTCTTAAATGGTTGATTCAAATTCAACACAATTATATTATTATGTAAATGTTATGGTCGTAAAATATTAAAAATAACATAAATAATTATCTTAGTAGAAAATATATATAATGTAAAATTCTAATGAATTTTGATGATACTTAAAATAATAAATTTAAAATAACATATAAACATGCACATTGCAAATTCAAAATTTTGAAATTTAAAATTAAGAAAATATTTAAATACACATTCACAATTTAAATTTGGAAGATAAAAAGAATATAAATTTAAATATTGAATAGATCAAAATTCAAAATTAAATTAAACATATAAATATAAAAAAGTAATAAGTATAAAATATAAAAAAAATATAGCTAAATAGAAAAGAAATTTTAAAATTAGATCTAAAATTTGAAAATCAAATAATACGTTGATCTAAAATATTGAAAATTTAAAATTCAACGTTAAATTAACATATAATCGTGAAAACTGAAGAGAAGAAAAATAAAAAAATTAAAATTATTAAACATATATATGAAAGATTAATAAAGAAAGAAAAAGAATAAATTAAGAAATATTAAACATATAAATACAAAAGATTAATAAAGGAAGAAAAAAATAAATTAAGAAACATTAAACATATAAATATGAAAGATTAATAAAGGAAGAAAAATCTAAATTAAGAAGTATTAAACATACAAATAAGAAAAATTAATAAATAAAGAAAAAATAATTAAGAAATATTAAAAAGAAAGAAATAAAAAAAAATCGTCATAGTTTGTAATTGAGCTCAAGACCTCTTAGGCTAATGTCTTCCCACCAATATGGAATCAAATAAAATGAAAACAATACTTAGAGAAACTATTTTTCATAATTTCTTTATTTTTGCCCAATTTTTAGAAAAATTTTCTTAAATTTTGATAACAAGAAACGAAAATGGTTATCAAATGTACATGTTCCTTAAAAAATGAGAAATAAAAACGTTATCAAACGAAACTTCAAGTACCACATTGGTATATGAGACAAAGGCATCACATACTATCCTGGTTCCTAACGGAAGGTTAAGAACAACATTTCAAGTTTTAAAACCACATTCCTCATTTCATCCAAAGAAACATGCGCATTGCAGATCATCCGTAATACGGTTACCCAAGAGCATTCAAAGAAAATATAATTCAACATTTGGATACGTCAGGTAGGGATGTTCCTTGGCACATCTCGTCAACTAGATGCTTCATAACCTAACTCATGTTTTCAGTTCCAATGTTGAACACTTAAGGAACCAACCTTTAACTACAAAGCTGCATTATAAAAGACCATAATTGTCTCAATCGCAAGTTTAAGTCATAAGTAGATAGGATTCATGTTGAATGTCTACGTCAAGTTCTCAACTGCTGTCTCTTTTCTCAATTGCAAGTTATTGTCACAGTCAGAAACGATAAGGAAGTTCAAAGGAAAAGGAAATCATGTTTTTTTATATATTTAAAAAAAGCTCGTCCAATTTCACTGGTGATAGAATCCTGGCTTGAAACATTGGAGCCTATCCAGTGTTGAGTTAAATTGTCTGTAACATTCATGTGATTTAAGAAAAAATATATTGGCTATATTACAAAGCTTTGCTCCAGACATAACAGCTGATGAGGAATTCAAAACTTTAAGCAATAATCATGAAAGAAACTATAAGAAACTAAATTCTTTTCTTGTACCTGATTGGTGACAGCAACTACAAGCTCATCTAAAGTCCAAAATTGCACACCTGCACAAATTCCATATCACTGTCCACATATTTGGTCCAAAAACCTTTATACTGGTTCATGGCAATATCGAGCCAAGGTTTCATGTTTCCATTGTAATGAATGACTGCAGCATTGCTGATAGCATCCATGCTTATACTGGGATTATAACCAAGACCAAGCACGTGCCAAGATCTGTCCAAAGACTTTGTTTTTGAGTAGAACGTGATTAGACCAGGTGGAAGAGTTCCCCCACTCCACAAAGATCCGTCCTCATTCTAAAAAGAAACATTGAGGAAGAAGTCTAGTAAGTTCTCCAACTATATCAAAAGCTTATATCACTTTCAGAAACATTATAAAGATAAGGCAAATACAAACGATAAGATAAACAAGCAATGAAAGCTCAACGTAGTAACATATATTGTATAAGCTCTTAGAAGTATAAAGGTGCAACTAAAAATTATTCATTCAAAACCAGATACTAACCAAGTTCTGCCAATAATTGTATTCTTCCGTACATTTCTCGCTTCTCCAAGCATCAAGATCAAATATATTTATCCCATAAGACCAGGCACATGCCTTGGCATTAAACTTCTCCTTGATTAGAGGGTTTGAGAAATTCAAATAATGAGCGAATCGATGAAAGGACCCAAAGCAAGTCTCAACTGCACCATTTACCCTCCCGTCCAAATCTATCTTCCACAATCCTGTTAAATCTTTCTGAACAACCACATCATCTTCCAAGAATATGATTTTCTGCAACTTAGGAAACATTTCAGGCAAATAAAACCGAAGGTGATTAAGTAGGGATGTATCCTTAGGATTCTTAAATTTTACTGTGTTGTCGGAAGAAGGCTTTTGTGAGTTTGCCAACTCTTGTTGCCTTAACAATGGAACATATGACGAGTTCAAGAAGATAAAATCTCCCACAGCCTTTATTTCAATATGAGCTCCTCTTTCCACTGGCCTCATCTTAAACCATACCTTCATTGCTGCAAGATTCATCCTATCTGTTACAATATGAAAAACATGTTTCCATGGTTCTTCAGCATTTTTCACTACGGATCTCACCACAACAGATACAGCTATGATGTTATCCGAGAAAATTGCATAATGGTACAGACTTGGATCCTCAAACTCAGCCTTAGGTTCATCATCTGTATACTTCTCTGGATGTGAAATCTTCTCCTCCACAAGCCTCATAGATAAGCAATGCAAGCTTTTTGGTATTGACCTTGCAGCGATAGAGCTTGCAAATGCCCCATTCTTCTTTGCCTTAACAAGCAACTCATTAACAGCGAAAATTGTGTCTTTCAACTTCTGAATTTTCAACTGATTATCATAATTCTCCTTGGACTCCACAATCATCATCCTTGCAGTCTTCACTCTATCCTTCACCTCCTTCTCAAATTGCTTCAACACATCCTCATCCAGGGGACCGGTTGATTCAAACAACGTCCCACGGTAATTTGGTTTCATCTGAATATCTGAGAAATTTTGAGCTAAATCGTCAAACATTTTTAATTGCTTAGACATCTCAAGCTTGAGCTTTCTAGCGTATGCAGCATAAGCATTAACAAGGGTGATGTGATCACTCGCTTGCTTATATATCAAATCTAAACGAGTTTTCAATGGATCAGAATTCAGAGTTAAAAACGTTCTTCGCACATATGCATTTCCTGTAGTAGGAAGGGCCTGCATCAAAACATCAAAAGGAAGAAAAATCACTCAAACCATTTCCAATCCCAACAGAAGAAAAAACAATCCCCCTCACTGATTACGTTTCTCACTCAATGAGATAAAAATGCTAAAGAAATCAATTCGATCAAGATATTACAATTGTTTCATTGGCAATTAAGATCACGAAGTGGGGTTGTACTAAATCCAGTTGTAGACATAGCTAAGTTAATTTCGACTCGATTAAAGAGAAAAATCAAACAAATCAGCGCAGAAATAAGGGAAAGGGGTTGAGGGAATTACAGAATCGTGGTGCGGCGTGGAGGGATTTGTCGTAAAGATGACTGAAAGAGTGGCAATGAAGAGAAGCGAGAAGAGAGCCGAAATGAAGATCCGGTAAGAGAAGAAGTTCCGTGGGTTAAACCCACCAAAATTCGAAGCTCCTCGGCTTCCACGTACGGCAACTGCCATTGCTGAAGCGGAACTGAAGCGAATTCAGCTTGATGTAAGGGAACGAAGCTTCAACGAACAAGATCTGAAATCTGGAATTGTTGAATCAAGTGAGAAGAAAAGATCGAAAGATTTTGTTGGCCAATTTCTTAAAATTATTTTTTCAGATTTGTCCATTAATAATTACTATTAAATTTCCACTCTTTTTCTTTTTTCTTTTCATTTGTCTTTTATCATATTTATGGTTTAGGGTTTAATTTAAGAAATAAGTTCTTTAACGTTTGGTCGCAATTTAAATTAGCTTTTTAAATGTATTTTATAAAAATAAGTTTGAAAAATAAGTTTCTTCGTAAACATTTTTTTTCTCAAATCAATCAAAATGGACCCTAGACCGTGGCAATAGCCAAAATAAAGGTAGCACTATTAGATTAAAAAATGGTTAATTTACATAAATAAAACAAAATAAAAAAAAATATCTACGGCCCGTGTAACAAAACAAAAGTGCAGCTAAAATATTTTCATAAATTTCAAGTTTGTCCTTGTATAACTTCTCTTCTTTTTTTTTTCATCTTTGCGATTTATTGTTTTCTAGATTTTTTCATCTACTCTTCCATATTTTATTTCTTCTATTTTTAAAGGATTTATTCTTCGGTTTAAATCTTCTATTTCATATTTACCATTTTTGGCAACATTCTTTGAAGCTACTTCATCTTTATCATATTCAAAAATATCAAGATCGTTCAAGTATTATTTTAACGTTATCTATACAATCGTTTACCATGATCAACATGATCATTTAAATTTAAAGTCTTTTTTCCATTGTTAAAAAAAAAAAACTACACGATTGTTTTGATATGATTTAAACGATCTCTTACCATAGTTAACATGATCATTTACCATGTTTAACACGATTGTTTAGATTTGAAACCGCTTTCCCATCGTTTAAAAAGAACTACATAATCGTGTTGATATGATCTAAACGATTAATTATCATAGTCAACACACAATCGTTTACATGGTCCACACGATCGTTTGCAACATTTTTTCACCGTTAAAAAGAATTACATGATCATGTATTATGACCTAAACGATCGTAGATCATTCATTTAAACTATAGTACACAATCGTTTAGAAGAAGATTACTCACGTGCTCGTGTGGTCGATTAATCACGTGTTGACTAGGGTATTTTTGGTATTTCTCATTGTAGGCACGTGGGCTTTTTCTATTTTTGAAATTGTTCTATAGTGGTAAATATTTTACCGGTTTGTTATATTTTTTAAAAAACCCTTAAAAATCTTTAATTAATTTATTTCAAAAATAGCTTATTTTTATAAGGAGGAGTGTTACGAGTAACATAAAAATTAAACTATTTACAAAATATAACAAAAATTTCAAAGGGCTATAAAGAGGGATAAATTTTATTATATTTTGTAAATAGTTTTAATATTTTACTATTTTTTAAAAATGCTCCCTAGAAATAGTATTACCCTCGATTTTAGGGAAACTTTCATAAATGTAACACAACATCAAATTATTTACGACCCATGTAACAAAGTCCATGAAATTAGTCATTTTTTAAATATTTCAGGTTTGCCTTTTTGCCTTTCTTGCTTTCTCGCGACGATTCTTTCATCGTCTTCCTCCTCACTGCAATTCATCGTCTTTTTCTTTTCCTCTTTTTTTCTTCTGCTGCGATTTCTTTCCATTGTCTTTCTTCTTTTTTGATTCTTTTTTTTTTTATCGTTTAATCTTTTCATCGTCTTTCTTCTTTTCTTCTTCCTTTTTTATGTCATTTAAATTTGGATAACCAAATCTAAACGACTATATACAAAAAATAGCAAAATCTAAAAGACCGTGTATAAGAATATTCTTGAAAAAAAATCATTTAGATTGGATTAGTTAAATGTAAACGATCGTATAAAAAAATGAATTATCGGGTAGACAAATCTTAACGATCGTGTATCAAAAGAATTAAAAAATCGTTTAGCCAAAACTAAACGATCGTGTAAACAAATCTAAACGATCATATATACAAATCTAAACGATAGTGTAGAAAAAGAATAAACGATCGTGTAGCAAAAGAATTAAAAAAAATCATTTAGCCAAACCTAAACGATTGTGTAACCAAATTTTGAAAAAAAAAATCGTTTAAATTTGGGTCCAAATCTAAACGATCATTTAATCGATTGTGTACCAAACAATAGCCAAATCTAAATGATCGTGCAGCAAATATATTATGCGTGCGTTGTTGACGGTGTGGTTGATGGGGCATTTTTTGTATTTTACATGGTGAGCCTCTGACTTTTTCCGTTTTCAAAATTGTTCTATACAACAAAAATACTTTGCCGTTTGTTATATTTTAATAAGACCCCTAGATTTTATTAGATTTTATTGGTAAATAAAATATATTTTAATTAAAGAAAATAAAATTTGATTCAATCTCATGAAAAGCTAAAAAAAAAAAAAAAACTAAGATGTGATCCAAACTGACCCATTCTTCTAAGATTAAAACACAAAAGCTACCGAGAAATCTTTCATTGATCGGCAAAATAATAATCAATGGGAATTACAACATAAACCGTTCAATTTAAGATTGATTGACATAAAAAGAAAATTAATTATAGTGAGAAACCTTAACGATGTAAGTTGGGGAAAATGTGTGATTTGCTACAAAAGTGGACAATGGAAATGTAGTGAAATAAATAAAAAATGATAACATATAAATTAATAATGTTGTGAAAATGAGCAACAACCGAAAAGGAAAATCAAGAAAATATAATATTAAAATAATAAAATAATAAAATTTAATTAATTAATTAATAAGGAAAGTAAGAAATAAAAAAAAAATTGGAAAAATCTCAAATTTCTATAGTTTCTCCCACTTTCTCTAACTTTTTTGAATTTCTTTCCAATGGGTGTATTTCTTACAACTCCACCAAATGACACTATTTATAAGCAAATCAACGAGTAGGATGTGGCATTACATGGTCACTAAAAGACCATGTTTGCTTGATATATGACATGAGTGTTTGATGATAAATGGGTTGACATGTAGCTATGGCCACTAAGCACACTAATGGATAATGGGTATCTATATATTATATATTAAATTTTATAATACTCCCCCTTAGATGTCCATTACATATATGAAATATGCCGTGTTAGAACCTTATTAGGAAAAAGCTCAATAGGAAAAAAATCCTAGTGAAAGAAAAAGAGTACATATTTCATATATACTTATAAAAATAAAATTTACTCCCTCTCATAGTAATATCACTTGAGATCTCTGAGTTGTCGCATTCCAATGTTGGGCATCAATTTTTCAAAGGTTGCGGTAGGTAGTGATTGTGTAAATAAGTCTGCCAAGTTATCATTTGAACAAATTTGTTGTACTGTGATGTCGTCATTTTCTTCAAGATATTATGAGTATAGAAAAGTTTCGGTAAGATGTGCTTTGTTCTATCACCTTTAATACAACCTCCTTTCATTTGAGTTATACAAGTCGTGTTGTCTTCGTATAATGTTGTTGGAAAGAGTTTACTTAGAAGACAAACCACATGATTCTCGAATGTGTTGAGTCATCGATCTTAACTATATACATTCTCAGCTAGCCTCATGAATTACAAGAATTTCAACATGATTTAAGAAAGTGGCTGTTATGGTCTGCTTTATTGATCGCCAAGATATAATAGTTCTTTCACATGTGAATAGATAACCTGTTTGAGATTTTACTTTGTGTTAGATAAGTATTCAGAATCTGCAAAACCAATTAGGTTAAAAATTGATTTATTTGAATAAAATAATCTCATATCAATTGTTCCTCGAATATAACAAAGTATATGTTTAATTCCATTCAAATGCCTTTTTGTTGGAAAGGAACTGTACCTAGGTAATAAATTTACTAAAAATGCAATATCTGGTCTTGTATTATTAGCAAGATACATAAGTGCACCAATTGGACTAAGATATGGTGCTTTTAGACCATGCAGTTCTTCATTATCATCTCGAGGTCGAAATATATCATTTTTCACATCTAGTGAACGAACTTGTATTGGAATGTTCAATGGATGTGCATTATCCATATAAAATCTTTTCGAAACTTTTTCTTTATAAGTTGATTGATGAATAAATATCCCATCTACTAGATACTCAATTTGCAAATCAAGGCAAAATTTTGTTTTTTGAAAAATTTTCATCTTTTGTTCTTTCTGAAGATATTCTATTGCCTTTGAAAGCTCTTCAGGAGTTCTAATTATATTTAATTCATCAAAATATATAATTATAATAGACAATCCTAAATGTGATTTCTTTATAAAAACACATGGACATATTAAATTATTTTGATATTCTTCTTTCAATAAATATGTAACACCCCAACAAACTCGTTTTTGTTCATCTTATTATTAATATTTATGTATGGTCTTGGAAAATACAAATTTATTGGGAGAACCTTATCATTTTGAATTTTCCGGTTTATTAAAGTTGGGATTTTCCACCTTTTTTATTTTTAAGTATTTTCTATTATTTTACCTGTTTTAGTATCTAGAAATTATTTAGTGAGTTATTGCTAATTGAAAGGAGAGTTGGTTGATTTTGGTGAGATTTGGAGAGAGAAAGGAGATGGTTGGTTTGGGTTATTTAAAGGAAAAGAAAAGAGTTATTGTCTTATAAAAAGCCTTGGGACTCGTGCGTAAAGAAGAAGAGAAAAATCAAAGAAAGAAAGAGGGGAAAAGAAAAGAGAAAAAGGGAGAAAAAAAATTTATTAATCAAACCCTAGCTGCCGCACGCCGCCGCCGCGAACCCGAGCCGCCAAGCCTTCCCCTCTCTGTTCAGCAGCGCAGCCGAGTCTGCAGTCCACCCGAGCCGTCGCCGAGCTTCCAGTTGCGTCGGAAGAATCGTCCAAGCCGATCCGCGCACGCCGAGCGTCCGCCGGAGCAGCCGTCTCTCGCAGCCGTCACCCGAAGCCGAGCCGCGTCACCCTTCGCGATCCGCAGCCGATCCGTCAGCCAGCCGTGTCGCGCCGCTTCGATCCGACGCAGCGCAGCCGAAACGTCCGTCTGCAGCCGTCGCCGAGCAAAGCCGTGGTGTAGCCGGACCACCCGCAGCCGCTGCGCCACCCAGATCTGAAAGCCAGCGCCTCGTCACGTGAGGACCTGACCCGGCCGAAGCCCGCTCTGTGACCCGAAGCCCGGCCTGCGCCGCGTGCCTCAGACCCGGAACCCGAGCCGCGTGCGCCCGCGAAACGAGCAGCGCCCGCGTGCGAGCCGCACGTGCGTAGCCGCTGTACCAAGCCGAGCCGCGCCTGTCTGCACCACGAGCTGCGCCAATCTGCGCCGCGAGCCGAGCCGATCTTCAACCTCCAAGCCGAGCCGGTCCCTGTCCTTTTTCCAGCCGAGCCGCCAAGACTAATTTGGCTCCTTCCATCCAATTTGTGGTAATTAAATTAATTATTTTGGCATTACCCAGTAAGACTCAATGTACTTGGACACTAAATAATTTAATTTGGAATTAAATTAAATTATTTTCCTTAAGGGACGTCTTGGACCAAGTAACTGCTGCAGCGTGGGATTTCTTCAGTAGGGGCTCAGCATTGCAACCTCTTTCTAGGGTAAGTCATTTCAACTGAGTTTTGAACCGTTAGTCGTTGGTGACCTAATTACGAATTTTGGCGTATTAAACAGTTAGGACCTCGTTGCTTGGAAAGCACACTTGCCTCGCGGTTAGAACTCGCCAAGTAAATCTCCAGGTAAGAGATTTCTACTACTAGCTCCATGTTTAGAATTATGAGGTCACATATACCTTCAATTGTGCATATTGAGGACTAGACTGCACGATGCATGAAATTAATGATAGTATGATGCGATTGATGATACGGTTATATTATAGCATGATGTTGTGATGACAAGAACTGTTATGGCTGTACGACGGTGCCGAGACGTAGAGTGTAATGATGATTTATCTGTTATGTTATATGATGATGCCGTGTGTATGTGTACTGCGATTAGGGTACCTGTTAGCTTAACCTGTTAGAGTCGTACCTGCATGGGTGTCCTTCGGGATCACCACCTATTTAGGACTGTGCGGTCCGACGGGACACCAGTCTAGCATGGATATAGATATGAATCGAGTGACTCGACGGGGTCCTTGCATCCCGATTGTCCTAGGTGTCCCCCGGGGCACCGAAGACCAGAGTTACGTTCCTACGGGAGCACATGTTGCACGTGTTTGGGAACGTGCCAGAGTTTGGGTACTAGTTACAGGACTCTGACAGGAAGCTAAGAGGCACCTAGTGGGACTAGTAGTGGGTCCCTTACTGAGTATTTTATACTCACTCTTTTCATGTCATGTTTTCAGGTATAGGACGAGGCAAGGGCAAAGGCAAGCTGGCGAGCGATCAGAAGTGACCGTGGCGAGCCATAGGGATTTCTGCTTCCGCTTATTCTTGTTTTTGACTTTAGTACCCGAGTTTGAGTATTCTTCACTATTTACCATTTTTTTTATGTAGATAGGGCCCGAGTAGGACTCTAGAACGAATTTCATTTTTTTTTTGCATATTACCTTGTTTGGATTTTCATAAATAAATTTCTCAAACCTTATGCGTTTTACTAAATTCTATGACCTAAACCACTTGTTCTACATTTAGTAATGATTTCGACTCAGTATAAGGAGTTGGGTCGTTACAGTTGGTATCAGAGCACAGTGTTTTAGGTTCTGTAGACTGACCTACGATGTAAGTCATTGTTTTGTTTTGGTTTTGCTTCACCCTATGGCTATACGGTCCTTCGGCACTCGCCAGGTATGTCTAAAGCCTTGCTATTGATAAGATTACAATTTTGCCTGAATAGACTAGACCTAGAGATAGGTGTGTTAAGTCCTTGTGGTGAAAAGTTTTGTTGGTGAATTTTAGGGAGAATGCCGCCACGTAGAGGTGCACGCCGAGGAGGTGGTAGGGGAGGCAGAGGAGCCAGTCGTGGCCAGCTGGAGGCGCAACCTGCTGCGCCGGCGGTCGACCCTAACGCACCGGTCACCCAGGCGGATCTCGCCGCGATGGAGCAGCGTTATCAGGACATGCTGCAAGCTACTTTGGCGCCTTTCCTCGCCGCCCAGCAGAACCAGGCCGCCCTTGTTCAGGCCCAGGCCGTCGTTCCTCCAGCCCCTGAGGAAGCTCAACCCGTACCAATTCAACTGTCGGCCGAGGCTAAACACTTACGGGACTTTAGGAAGTATAATCCTAAGACCTTTGACGGATCCATGGACAACCCCACAAAGGCCCAAATGTGGTTGACGTCCATAGAGACTATCTTCCGGTACATGAAGTGCCCAGAAGACCAGAAGGTGCAGTGTGAAGTTTTCTTCTTGGAGGATAGGGGCATCGCCTGGTGGGAGACTGCTGAGAGAATGCTGGGGGGCGACGTCAGCAAGATAACTTGGGAGCAGTTCAAGGAGAACTTCTATGCTAAGTTCTTCTCTGCCAACGTGAAGCACGCCAAGCTGCAAAAGTTCCTAAACTTGGAGCAAGGCGATATGACGGTGGAGCAGTACGACGCCGAGTTCGACATGCTGTCCCGTTTTGCTCCCGATGTGGTAAGGGATGAGACTGCCAGGACGGAGAAATTCGTTAGAGGACTTAGGCTAGACCTTCAGGGCATTGTCCGAGCTCTCCGGCCAGCTACTCATGCTGACGCACTACGTATAGCACTGGATTTGAGCCTGCATGAGAGAGCTGATCCGTCTAAGGCTGCCGGCAGAGGGTCAGCCGTGGGACAGAAGAGAAAGGTGGAGACGCAGCCTGACGTAATACCGCAGCGAACTCTGAGGTCAGGAGGTGTCTTTCAGAGACACCGACGGGAGCTTACAGCAGCCGGGAGGACTCTGAGAGAGCTACCCGCTTGTACTACCTGTGGGAGAGTCCACGGAGGTCGTTGCTTGGCTGGAAGTGGAGTCTGCTTCAGGTGCAGACAGCCGGGGCACACTGCTGATATGTGTCCTCGGAAACCCTTTGAGACGACACCGCCCCAGCCTTCTGCTTTCCAGCAGGGGAGAGTTTTTGCCACTACCCGGCAGGAGGCCGAGCGAGCTGGTACAGTGGTGACAGGTACGCTCCCAATTTTGGGGCATTATGCTTTTGTACTATTTGACTCTAGGTCATCCCACTCGTTTATATCCTCTGTTTTCGTTCAGCATGTGGACTTGGAGGTAGAACCTTTGGGTAGTGTTTTGTCTGTTTCTACCCCGTCTGGGGAGGTCCTATTGTCCAAAGAAAAAATAAAGGCATATCGGGTAGAGATAGCGAATCATATGTTAGACGTGACCTTGCTAGTGTTAGACATGCAGGACTTTGACGTGATTCTAGGCATGGATTGGCTGTCAGCTAACCATGCAAATATAGACTGTTTTGGCAAGGAAGTTGTCTTTAACCCTCCCTCCGGGGCTAGTTTCAAATTTAGGGGGGCAGGCATGGTATGTATACCCAAGGTCATCTCAGCCATGAAGGCTAGTAAACTACTCAGCTAGGGTACTTGGGGCATCTTGGCAAGCGTAGTGGATATTAAAGAGCCAGAAGTTTCCCTATCTTCCGAACCAGTGGTAAGGGAGTACCCTGACGTTTTCCCCGACGAACTCCCAGGACTTCTGCCTCCTAGGGAGGTAGACTTCGCCATCGAGTTAGAGCCGGGCACTGCCCCTATCTCGAGGGCCCCTTACAGAATGGCTCCAGCCGAGCTAAAAGAGTTGAAGGTCCAGTTACAGGAGTTACTGGACAAAGGTTTCATCCGGCCCAGTGTGTCACCTTGGGGAGCCCCAGTGTTGTTCATGAAGAAGAAGGATGGGTCGATGGGCCTTTGTATTGACTACCGAGAGCTGAACAAGGTGACAGTTAAAAACCGCTACCCCTTACCCAGGATTGATGACTTGTTCGATCAGTTGCAGGGAGCCACTGTCTTTTCCAAGATCGACCTGCGGTCAGACTATCACCAGTTGAGGATTAGGGACGGTGACATTCCCAAGACGGCCTTTCGTTCGAGGTACGGACATTACGAGTTCGTTGTGATGTCTTTCGGCTTAACTAACGCTCCTACAGTGTTCATGGATTTGATGAACAGGGTGTTTAAGGATTTTCTAGACTCGTTCGTCATAGTCCTCATTGATGACATCTTGATTTACTCTAAAACTGAGGCTGAGCACGAGGAGCACTTGCACCAGGTTTTGGAGACTATTCGAGCCAACAAGTTGTATGCCAAGTTCTCCAAGTGTGAATTCTGGTTAAGGAAGGTGACGTTCCTTGGCCACGTGGTTTCCAGTGAAGGAGTTTCTGTGGATCCAACAAAGATTGAAGCGGTGACCAACTGGCCTCGACCGTCCACAGTTAGTGAAATTCGAAGTTTTCTGGGCTTGGTAGGTTACTACAGGAGGTTCGTGGAAGACTTCTCACGTATAGCCAGCCCGTTGACCCAGTTGACCAGGAAGGGAACCCCTTTTGTCTGGAGCCCAGCATGCGAGAGTAGCTTTCAGGAGCTCAAGCAGAAGCTGGTGACTGCACCAGTCCTGACAGTGCCCGATGGGTCGGGAAACTTTGTGATCTATAGTGATGCCTCCAAGAAGGGACTGGGCTGTGTCCTGATGCAGCAAGGTAAGGTAGTTGCTTATGCCTCCCGCCAGTTAAAGATTCATGAGCAGAACTACCCTACCCACGACTTGGAGTTGGCAGCTGTAGTTTTTGCACTGAAGATATGGAGGCACTACCTGTACGGTGAGAAGATACAGATTTACACCGACCATAAGAGCCTGAAGTACTTCTTCACTCAGAAGGAGTTGAACATGAGGCAGAGGAGGTGGCTCGAGTTGGTGAAAGACTATGACTGCGAGATCCTGTACCACCCAGGTAAAGCAAATGTAGTGGCTGACGCACTGAGTAGGAAGGTTGCACATTCAGCAGCGCTAATCACCAAGCAGACCCCCTTACTCAGAGATTTTGAGAGAGCCGAGATTGCAGTCTCAGTAAGTGAGGTCACCTCACAGTTGGCTCAGTTGTCAGTTCAGCCAACCTTGAGGCAAAAGATCATCGCTTCTCAGTTGAATGATCCTTACTTGGTCGAGAAGCGTTGTATGGTAGAGACAGGGCAAGGTGAGGACTTCTCCATATCCTCTGACGATGGCCTTATGTTTGAGGGACGCTTGTGTGTGCCGGAAGATAGCGCAGTCAAGACAGAACTTTTGACTGAGGCTCACAGTTCTCCATTTACCATGCACCCTGGAAGTACGAAGATGTACTAGGACTTGAGGAGTGTCTACTGGTGGAGGAACATGAAGAGGGAAGTGGCAGACTTTGTTAGTAGGTGCTTGGTGTGCCAGCAGGTGAAGGCACCTAGACAGCGTCCAGCCGGGTTGTTACAACCCTTGAGTGTGCCAGGGTGGAAGTGGGAGAGTGTGTCGATGAATTTTATTACGGGACTGCCCAAGACCCTAAAGGGTTATACAGTGATCTGGGTTGTGGTCGACAGACTCACGAAGTCGGCCCATTTCGTGCCAGGGAAATCCACTTATACTGCCAGTAAGTGGGGGCAATTATATATGATAGAAATCGTGAGACTACATGGAGTACTCGTATCCATCACTTCAGACAGAGACGCTCGTTTCACATCGAAGTTCTGGAAAGGACTTCAACTTGCTTTAGGTACGAGGTTAGACTTCAGCACGGCTTTCCACCCCCAGACTGATGGTCAGACAGAGAGATTGAACCAGATTTTGGAAGACATGCTGCGGGCCTGCGTGCTAGAGTTTTCAGGAAGTTGGGACTCTCATCTGCATCTGATGGAGTTTGCCTATAATAACAGCTACCAGGCTACTATCGGTATGGCACCGTTCGAGGCTCTGTATGGTAAGTGCTGTAGATCTCCTGTCTGCTGGGGTGAGGTTGGAGAGCAGAGGATGCTAGGCCCCGAGTTAGTGCAGACTACCAATGCAGCCATACAGAAGATCCGAGCTCGTATGCTGACAGCACAAAGCAGACAGAAGAGTTATGCTGATATACGACGTAAGGATCTCGAGTTTGAAGTGGGAGACATGGTCTTTCTGAAGGTAGCACCTATGAAGGGTGTTTTGAGGTTCGTGAAGAAGGGGAAGCTGAGTCCACGCTTCGTAGGGCCGTTTGAGATACTGGAGTGGATTGGCCCCGTGGCTTATCGCTTGGCGCTACCCCCATCTTTTGCTGCAGTGCATGACGTATTCCATATCTCCATGCTGAGGAAATATGTCACAGACCCAACACATGTGGTGGACTTCGAGCCACTACAGATCAGCGAGAACTTGAGCTAGGAGGAGCAGCCTGTCGAGGTCTTGGCAAGGGAGGTCAAGAAGCTTCGTAGTCGAGAAATTCCACTGGTCAAAGTCCTTTGGCAGAACCATGGAGTGGAAGAGGCCACGTGGGAGAAAGAAGAGGACATGAGAGCTCAGTACCCCGAGCTGTTCGAGGATTAGAACTTTCGAGGACGAAAGTTTTCTAAGGAGGGGAGTATGTAACACCCCAACAAACTCGTTTTTGTTCATCTTATTATTAATATTTATGTATGGTCTTGGAAAATACAAATTTATTGGGAGAACCTTATCATTTTGAATTTTCCGGTTTATTAAAGTTGGGATTTTCCACCTTTTTTATTTTTAAGTATTTTCTATTATTTTACCTGTTTTAGTATTTAGAAATTATTTAGTGAGTTATTGCTAATTGAAAGGAGGGTTGGTTGATTTTGGTGAGATTTGGAGAGAGAAAGGAGATGGTTGGTTTGGGTTATTTAAAGGAAAAGAAAAGAGTTATTGTCTTATAAAAAGCCTTGGGACTCGTGCGTAAAGAAGAAGAGAAAAATCAAAGACAGAAAGAGGGGAAAAGAAAAGAGAAAAAGGGAGAAAAAAAATTTATTAATCAAACCCTAGCAACCGCACGCCGCCGCCGCGAACCCGAGCCGCCAAGCCTTCCCCTCTCTGTTCAGCAGTGCAGCCGAGTCTGCAGTCCACCCGAGCCGTCGCCGAGCTTGCAGTCGCGTCGGAAGAATCGTCCAAGCCGATCCGCGCACGCCGAGCGTCCGCCGGAGCAGCCGTCGCCCGAAGCCGAGCCGCATCACCCTTCGCGATCCGCAGCCGATCCGTCAGCCAGTCGCGTCGTGCCGCTTCGATCTGACGCAGCACAGCCGAAACGTCCGTCTGCAGCCGTCGCCGAGCGAAGCCGTGGTGTAGCCGGACCACCCGCAGCCGCCGCGCCACCCGGATCCGAAAGCCAGCGCCTCGTCGCGTGAGGACCCGACCCGGCCGAAGCCCGCTCCGTGACCCGAAGCCCGGCCCGCGCCGCATGCCTCCGACCCGGAACCCGAGCCGCGTGCGCCCGCGTGCGAGCCACACGTGCATAGCCGCTGTACCAAGCCGAGCCGCGCCTGTCTGCACCACGAGCCGCGCCAGTCTGCGCCGCGAGCCGAGCCGATCTTCAACCTCCAAGCCGAGCCGGTCCCTGTCCTTTTTCCAGCCGAGCCGCCAAGACTAATTTGGCTCCTTCCATCCAATTTGTGGTAATTAAATTAATTATTTTGGCATTACCCAGTAAGACTCAATGTACTTGGACACTAAATAATTTAATTTGGAATTAAATTAAATTATTTTCCTTAAGGGACGTCTTGGACCAAGTAACTGCTGCAGCGTGGGATTTCTTCAGTAGGGGCTCAGCATTGCAACCTCTTTCTAGGGTAAGTCATTTCAACTGAGTTTTGAACCGTTAGTCATTGGTGACTTAATTACGAATTTTGGCGTATTAAACTGTTAGGACCTCGTTGCTTGGAAAGCACACTTGCCTCGCGGTTAGAACTCGCCAAGTAAATCTCCAGGTAAGAGATTTCTACTACTAGCTCCATGTTTAGAATTATGAGGTCACATATACCTTCAATTGTGCATGTTGAGGACTAGACTGCACGATGCATGAAGTTAATGATAGTATGATGCGATTGATGATACGGTTATATTATAGCATGATGTTGTGATGACAAGAACTGTTATGGCTGTACGACGGTGCCGAGACGTAGAGTGTAATGATGATTTATCTGTTATGTTATATGATGATGCCGTGTGTATGTGTACTGCGATTAGGGTACCTGTTAGCTTAACCTGTTAGAGTCGTACCTGCATGGGTGTCCTTCGGGATCACCACCTATTTAGGACTGTGCGGTCCGACGGGACACCAGTCTAGCATGGATATAGATATGAATCGAGTGACTCGACGGGGTCCTTGCATCCCGATTGTCCTAGGTGTCCCCCGGGGCACCGAAGACCAGAGTTACGTTCCTACGGCAGCACATGTTGCACGTGTTTGGGAACGTGCCAGAGTTTGGGTACTAGTTACAGGACTCTGACAGGAAGCTAAGAGGCACCTAGTGGGACTAGTAGTGGGTCCCTTACTGAGTATTTTATACTCACTCTTTTCATGTCATGTTTTCAGGTATAGGACGAGGCAAGGGCAAAGGCAAGCTGGCGAGCGATCAGAAGTGACCGTGGCGAGCCATAGGGATTTATGCTTCCGCTTATTCTTGTTTTTGACTTTAGTACCCGAGTTTGAGTATTCTTCACTATTTACCATTTTTTTTATGTAGATAGGGCCCGAGTAGGACTCTAGAACGAATTTCATTTTTTTTTGCATATTACCTTGTTTGGATTTTCATAAATAAATTTCTCAAACCTTATGGGTTTTACTAAATTCTATGACCTAAACCACTTGTTCTACATTTAGTAATGATTTCGACTCAGTATAAGGAGTTGGGTCGTTACAAAATATTCACTTAGGTGATTGTACCACATTCGTCCTAATTGTTCCAATCCATATAATGATCTCTGTAACTTTATTGAATATAGTTCCCAAGAACTTGGTTTATATGTTTCGGGTATCTTAAATCCTTATGGGACTTTCATATAAATATCATTATCAAGAGATCCATATAAATATGCTATGATTACATTCATTAGATCCATGTCCAGATTTTCATATTCAACAAGGTCGATTAAAAATCTTAATGTGATTGTATCCACCACTGGAGAATATGTCTCCTCATAATCAATCCTAGGTCTTTGTGAAAACCTTGTGCAACTAACCTTTCTTTGTATCTTGTGATCTCATTGTTTTCATTTTTTTCTCACAAATACCTATTTATATCCCACAGGTTTGTACTTTCTAGAGTTTGGACTACTGGTCCAAAAACTTGGCGTTTGGAAAGTGAATTTAATTCTGCCTCAGTTATTTCTTTCCACAAAAACCAATATTTTCTCTGTCAACATTCTTCAACAGATTTTGGTTCAGAATCCTTGTTTTCAGATATAATATCAAGAACAACATAATATATACAAAAATGTTGTCAACAACTATATTAGTTCAGTTCCATTTTTTTTTGTTATGATATAGTTTATCGATATCTCATTATTATCCTCAGTTATTTTCTTTTCTTTGACATTTTTGTCAGAAGTCAAATTTTGGATTTCTTCTAGAACATCCACATCCTTAATCGAGTTATTGAATCAATTTCTTTTTTGAGGATTTTTATCTTTGAAACTTACTAGTTTACCACGCTTCTAGCGTGTTTCAGATTCATTAAAGACAACATGTTGTGTATGGATATTAATCTTTAATGGGACATTTGTAGCTGCTATATATGATTTAGTTACTTTCTTTGCATCTACAAATGCATCTGGCAACTGATTTGCTATATTTTGCAAATGAATTATTTTGTGAACTTCAAGTTCACATTGATTTGTACAGGATCTAAATGTGACAATAATGATACATTCCATATAATTTCTTTTTCCAACTTCTTAATTCCTCTCCTTAATATTGGAAAATTTGTCTCGTGAAATTGAAAATCAGTAAATCGTGCAATAAATACATCACTCATCAGGGGTTCAAGATATTTAATAATTGATGGAGAATCAAATCTAACCCATTTGCCTTTGAGGACCCATATTAGTACGTTGTGGTGGAGCAATTGGAACATATATTGCATATCCACAAATTCTTAAATGAGAAATATTTGACTCATGGCCATAGGCTAATTGTAATGACGAATACTTGTGATAAGTTGCTGACCTACTATGCACAAGTGAAGCAGCATCAAAATAACATGTCCCCATACAGATGTAGAGAGTTTAGCTCACATAAGCAAGGGTCTAGCGATTAGTTGCAAACGTTTTATAAATGATTCTGTTAAACCATTTTATGTATGAACATGAGCTACAAAATGTTCAACATTTATCCGAATAGAAATATAATAATTATCAAATATTTGAGATGTAAATTCACTAGCATTATCAAGTCGAATTTTCTTAATTGTATAATCAGGAAACTGTGCTCTTTACTTAATTATTTGAGCAAGTAGTTTTGCAAATCCAAGATTTTGACTTGATAATAAGTACACATATGACCATTCGCTAAATGTGTCTATAAAGACCATAAAATACTTAAATGGTCCACTTGGTGGATTAATAGGTCCATAAAGACCACTTCGTTCAAAAAATGTTGGTGATTTGATTCCCACCTTAGCTGGTGATGGTCTCTAATTATTAATTTTCCTTGAGAGCAAGCATCACATGATAATCCATTAGGTTGAAGATTCTTCTAGTTCTTCAATGGATGTCCATGTGAATTTTTAATAATTCTTCTTATCATTATGAATCTTGGATAACCTAATCGATTGTATCAAATTGCAAATATGTTTAGATTCATGAACTTCAGGTTTATAGTTGAATATGTTTCAATTACTCATATATGAGTATAATATAATCAAGAAGATAAAACAGACAACTTTTCTAGTATATGTTTTCATTTGAGATAGTAGATATAGTATAAAGATATTCTATCCCATTCTGTATATCAGTCTCAATATGATAACCATTGTAACATATATATTTAAAACTCAATAGATTTATTTTTGATTGACTAGAGAACAATGCACTATCAAATTGTGAATTTTGTTCTTCTAGGCAAAATAATATTTGTTTTTTCAAACCCTTCAATCAGGTTTGCAAAACTTGATATTGTATTGACTTTTGCTTCCAGCATTGCCAGTTTGGAAAAATATTTTTTACTTGTTAATATCGTATGCGCATTACATTGTCTGCCAAACATATAATTTCATTGCTCATTTTTAAGTTATTCAGCATAAGAAAATTATCCATGCTTCTTCATTAAACAAAATAATTACAATCATAAAAGAAAACTTATCTATATATATATATATATATATATATAAGAGATAAAAAAAACAACATTAATTATTAATTAATAAATAAAGCACTAGCCATTTTATCAAATATGATAATCTCTTTAGGAGATTCCAAACTTTACTACCAAATTTATCATACTAGATGGGACAAATATATTATTAGTTTGATACACAAAATTTGTTTACACATTTTTCTCATTTTCTTGTGGAACTTTTCTTTTATGATCATCATTTCATATGGTTCTTTTAAGATTTGGATGTTTATAACGACCAACCATGAAAAATAATCACTTCTTATATTCCAATGTTTATAACAATCGCTAAATTCACAACATTCACTTCATAGAATGAGATAGTTTCAGTTGACCGTGATTGATTATTTTCATCCACCACTACTAAAATTTACAACATTTACTTCAGGAAAATGTTGTTTCTTTAGTTGACTGATGTTTATTATTTTTCAATCAATAACTCGTTATCTCATTCAACCACGATAAGAAATTAAGATAAGTACATAATATTCGTCAAAATGTTTCTCTCAATATTACTACTGCAGGAGCATATCCGAAATATAGAATAATTGCTTTCTGATAACATATTCTTAATGACATTTCAGTGTATCAAACTTTCATGAAAAATAATTATTCCTATTAGTACCAAATAATAGAAATTTAATTTATATCAAACATGCAAAATAATATTTATTTTATTAATTATAACGAGTGGGGAAAAACTTACATATTGTTAGGACAAACGAAGAAGATCATGATCTACTTTTGACAGACGAGATGACTAGAGCTTGTGCTAATAACGTGTTGTAAAAATGAGGCACAACCGAAATACAAAAATCGAGAAAATATAATATCAAAATAATAAAATAATAAAATAATAATATATAATATAAATAAATAAGAAAATTAAGAAATAAAAAATATTAGGAAAATCTCAAATTTCTCCACTTTCTCCAATTTCTTTGGATTTCTCTCCAATGTGTGTACTTCTTACAACTCTACCAAATGCCACTACTTATATAGGCAAATTGGTAAGTAGGATGTGCATTACATGACTACTAAGAGACCATGTTTGCTTGATATACGACATTAATGTTTGATGATAAATGGGTTGATATGTGACAATGGCTACTAAGCACGCTAATGGATAATGGGCATCTATATATTATATTAATATTTATAATAAGTATTTCATTATTGAATAATTAAATTTTAAGAATGTCATGGTACAAATAACTGACTACCAATTCCCTAACATGATGACAAGATTTGGTTTTTTTTTTTTTTTTAATATAGCTTACATAAACAAATATTCAATGCCAAAAACCGTTATGATAAAAGAAATCTTCAAAAACATTTGGTTTTTATATTTTATGAAAATTCTTTTGCAACCATATTAAAAAGGATAATTTTCATAAATATAACAAATCGAAAAATATTTATGGCCTATGTAGCAAAAAATAAAAGCCCAAGAAGTCACCTTTGTATTTTAGTAAATTTTAGATTTGCCATTGAATATTGCGGGACGATTCGTTACTTCTTTTTATTCTTCTTCTTTGCTATTTATTCTTCTTTTCTATTTCTTCTTCTCCTCTTCCAAACTTTCTTTATTCTATTTTTAAACGATTTATTCTTCTATTTAAATCTCCTATTTCATCTTCATAATTTTTCGACAAGATGCTTTGAAGCTATTTCAGGATTGTTTCAATATTCTTCTTTATCTTCCTTATATTTGAGAATATAAAGATCGTTTAAATATCGTTTTAAATGATCAACAAGATCGTTTACCATGATCAATACGATCATTTACCATGTCAACACGATTATTAGATTTGAAGTTTTTTAGGATCATTTTGTAACGCCCTCAAAATTAAGACAATTTTGGAGTCAATTATCTCAATTTTGTTAGTTTAGATTTAATTTATTGGACGTTATTTTGAATGAGAATTATTTGATTTTGGTAGGAATTGAAATTAATTAAATATTTGTTGGATGAATATTTAATTAATTAGAGGTTTTGGCATGTGGTGTTTGTTGAGATTTTGATTAAATGGTATGTTATGAGAATTAAGTCTTGTGGATTTTTAGTATTGTTGAAGTTGAATTAAATTAAATAATTATGAATGTTATTTAATTAAATTAACATCCCAAATTTTTATGGAGTTTAACTAATTACCAATTCATCTCAAATTAGAAAAACAATGTAACATCCCAAATTTTTATGGAGTTTTTATTAATTATGTTAAACTATTTGGGTGTTATATTAAAGATTGGAGCTAGAATTTAATGGTTGGGTTAAGATAATTCAAGTTGGAAGTTATGAGTGATTTATTGGAAAAGATTTAAGTTAATTTGAGATTTTAGGGAGAAAAGTTGGTTTTGGTGGAATTGAATTTAATTGAGTATATATTTATGGATATATATATTTTATTAATAATTTGAGATTTTCGGTGAAATATGATATTAATTATTTGGTTTTGTATAAATAATTAATATGAAAAAGTGAATTTAATTATACGATGGAATATAAATATATTTATTTGAAAAAGAAGATAATCCATGAGGAGAGAGATGACTGATTTGATTGGACGAAAAAGATATATATTTATTTAGAAGAGAAAATGATAATTTAAATAAATATATATGTTTATTATAAATTTTGGTGAGAGAAAAATAATAATAATAGAGAAGTATTATTATTATTATTAATGGTTATAAATGCTTAAGATTTTGTACATTTAAGAAATTTATTGAGGAAAGATAATGAGAATAAAGATATATGTATATTTTTATATTATATATATATCCTAAAAGGAAAAGGAAATAATAATAATAAATATTATTGTTATTATTTAGGTCTATAAATAGCATTGAAATGCTTAAGTTAGAAAGAAAACGAAAAAGACAAAAAAAAAAAAAAAAAAAAAGAAAGAAAGAAAGAAAGAAAAAAAGGTTATTCATCTTCTTTTCTAAGATAATGCTCTGCCGTTGTCGCCTCACCAATTTTAGTTGTGATTGGTCTCTTTGGAAAGCTTGAGGATTTAAAGTGATGAATTTTTCCATCAAAGATAGAGAATTTTTCAACCTCCATCTGAGTAATGTTGGTAAGCTAAGGTAATTAAATTAATAATTTATTAATTTAATTTTGGATCTATTTGGGGTTTCTTTAAAGGTTCAATAGGCTAATTCTTGAAGATTTAAATCTTGGATTTTTCTCAATCAATGTTGAATTGGTTTCAACCTCAATTTTTAAAAAGTTAATTAATTTGAGAGAATTTTTGGATGTTAGCCAATTGCTAATTTTATTAATTAAAATACTGAATTTTTCTTTTTATGATTAGGGTCAAATTAATTGTAGAATTTTTACTGTCAGCTCGGGAGTACTTTGTTTGGCTAAATCTCTCTAAAATCTCCAAGTAAGAGATTCTACTATTAGACATTCGAACTGAATTTAAGAGACCACATGTATTTATGGTTATGCATTGTTGATAGCTAAAATGCATAACTCGATGCTATTGATGATGACTGGCATTATATTGATGATTGATGATGATGACTGATATTATGTTGATGGCTGGTAGTATGTTGATGGCTGGTAGTATGTTGATGATGATAACTATTGATGTTGATGTTAATGCATGATATATTAATCACATGATTAAGAACATTAAGATTAATATTCATGTATTATTTATGATGTTTATGTTATGCTACATGCTACGGATGGGCGTTCTGTTAACTTTGTCTATAGAGTCGTACCCATATGGGTGTCCCTCGGGATCACCACCTTTTTATAACTGTGTAGTCTGACAGGATTGTAACGACCCAACTCTTTATACTAAGCTGAGGTCGTTACTAAAAGGAAACAATGACAAGAGACACTTTTTGAAACGAGGGAAGAATAAATTTTTCATTAAAAAGGGAATATTAAAACACCGAAACATAAACGCGGAAGCAAAATTGAGTCCCCATATGGCATGTCACGGATCCTTCTCTGTCGCTCGCCAGCTTTCCTCTACCTTTACCTTCGCCTGAAATGTTAAACATAGAAAGAGTGAGTATAAACATATACTCAGTAAGGGACCTACTACTAGTCCCGCTAGGTGTCTGTTAACTTCCCATTAGAGTCCTGAAAATGGTACCCAATCTCTGGCACGTTCCCGAACACGTGCAACATGCGCTCCCGTAGGAACGAAAATCTGGTCTTCGGTGTCCCGAGGGAGCACCTAGGACATGCTGGTCTGTAGTGAACCCGGGGGTAACACTAAGACAATCGGGATGCGAGGACCCCGTCGAATCACTCGAATCATATCTATATCCATGCTAGACTGGCGTCCCGTCGAACCACACAGTCCTAAATAGGTGGTGATCCCGAAGGACACCCATGCAGGTACGACTCTAATAGACAAAGTTAACAGAACACCCTATCCATAGCATGTAGCATAACATAACATCATAACATGGCATGAGTATTAATCTTAACGTCCTTAATCATGTGATTAATATATCATGCATTAAGAATCATCAACAGTCATCAACAGCATACTACCGGTCATTAACATAACATCGGTCATCATCATCAATCATCAACATAATAATCTCAGTCATCATCATCAACATCAACTATCATCATAATCTCAGTATAATCATTATCATCAAATTATGCATTTTAGCTACCATCAATGCATAATCATAATTACATGCGGTCTCTTGAATTCAGTTCGAAGGTCTAGTAGGAGAATCTCTTACCTGGAGATTTTAGCCAAACAAAGGTACTCCCTAGTTGACAGTAAAATTCTCCAATTAACTTGATCCTAATCATAAAAGGAAAACTTAGTATCTTAATTAATGAAATTAGCAATTGGCTAACATCCAAAAATCCTCCCAAATTAATTAACTTTCCAAAAATTTGGGTTGAAACCAATTCAACCTTGATTGGGAAAAATCCAAGATTTAGATCTTAAAAAGTTTAGCCAATTGAACCTTTAAAGAACCTCAAATAGATCCAAAATTAAATTAATAAAATATTAATTTAATTTTATTTGCTTACCAAGGTTACTCAAATGGAGGTTGAAAAATCCTCTTAATTCATCACTTTAAATCCTCAAGCTTCCAAAGAGACCAATCTTAACTTCAACTGAGGCGGCGACAGCAGAGGGTTATCTTAGAGAAGAAGATAAAGAACCTTTTTCTTTTTCCTTTAATTCCATCTTAAGCATTCCAATGCTATTTATAGACCCAAATAATAACAATAATAATTATTATTATTATTTCCTTTTCCTTTTCCTTTTCCTTTTAGGATATATATATATATATTATAATATTAATAATATTTATTATTATTATTTTCTTTTCCTTTTCCTTTTAGGATATATATATATAATACCAAAAAAATATACATATATCTTTATTCCCATTATCTTTCCTAAATAAATGCCTTAATCTTAGGCATTTATAACCATTAATAATAATAATAATACTTCTTTATTATTATTATTTTTCTCTCACCAAAATCTACAATAAATATATATTTATTTAAACCATTATTCTCTCTTATAAATGTATATCTTTTTCGTCCAATCAAAATCAACCATCTCTCTCTTCATGGATTATTTTCTTTTCCAAATAAATATAATTATATTCCATAATATAATTAACTACACTTTTCCAAATTATTAATTAAATATATATATATATCCATATATATATACTCAATTAATTACAATTCCACCAAAACTAACTTTTCCCTCCAAAATCTCAAATTAACTTAAGTCCTCAATTAATTTAATCAATCAAATCTTTTCCAATAAATCACTTATAACTTCCAACATGAATTATCTTAACTCAACCATAACAACTTCACTCCATAAACAATATTTATCTTTCTACATAATAATTAATTATCTTCCACAATAACTAATTATTATTTATCTTTCTTCAAAACAATTAATTATCTTCCACAATAATTAATTATTATTTATCTTTCTCCAAAGTAATTAATTATCTTCCACAATAATTAACTATTATTTATCTTTCTCCAAAATAATTAATTATCTCCCACAATAATTAATTATTGTTTATCTTTCTCCAAAGTAATTAATTATCTTCCACAATAATTAATTATTGTTTATCTTTCTCCAAAGTAATTAATTATCCTTTTACAAATAATTATATTTTCCCAAAATATAATTATTTTACTTTTTCTCCTTTAATAAATATCCTTTCCGCAAAATACAACTCTCTTTTCCTTAAATAATTATATTTCAACAAATATAATTATCTTTTCCTTTAACATAATAATTATATATATATTTCCACATATACATATAATTATTGAATCTCCAACAAACTTTCCACCCGACAATTTAATTAAATAACGTCCATAATTATTTAATTAAATTCAACTTCAACAACACTAAAATCCACAACTTTACTTAATCCTCTTAACCTACCATTTAATAAAAACTCAACAAACACCACGTGTCAAAACCTCTAATTAATTAAATATTCATCCAAGAAATATTTAATTAATTTTAATTCCCACTTAAATCAAATAATTCTCATTAAATGGATTCAAAATAACGCCCAATAAATTAAATCTAGATAAACAAAATTAAGATAACTGACTCCAAAATTATCTAAATTTTTGGGGCGTTACAATCTTCCCTCCTTTAACAACTTTCGTCCTCGAAAGTTCTAATCTTTGAACAACTTGGGATACTTGGCTCTCACGTCTTAATTAATAACAAATTCTACCGAATTCCAAAATCTTTAATTAAATATACACACCCATGTATATATATTTAATTAATCCAACACAAAACAACCGAATATATTCCTTAACTTTGAAGTCCACTTAATGTAATACCCATAATAAGTTCCTTAAATTTATTGGGTGTTACAATCTTCCCTCGCTAAGAAACTTTCGTCCTCGAAAGTTTTAGTCCTTGAACAATTTCGAGTATCGAGCTCCCTTGTCATACTCTTGTTCCTAAGTAGCCTTTTCAACTTGGTAACTCTGCCATAAAATTTTCTTAAGTGCAACACTCATGTTGCGCAATGCTCTACCTTACTTGACAAAATATTACTTTTCTCAAATACTTTTCTTCTCTTTACACTTATCCAAGTAAAACTTAATTCATAACTCTTCAAAAACTACATTCTATTTTCCAACTTCGGACTTCCACCCTTAATAAGGCATTCTCCACCATTTAGCAATCTTTAGAACTCACTAATTTCTCTTTTCTTGTTTGATAAAGTTCAAACTCATGTCCAACTATTGACTTTCTTTAATGACATTAACTTAGCTAGTTATTCTAAAGGAGTTCGTTAATTCATCACTTGTACTTTAAACTAGCTGTAACTTATCCTTCATGGTAAACTCAAAAACAGTTTCTTGAAGTCTCACCAAAATAACTATGCACTAAAGTTTGCTTTGTTCCTTCTCCAACAACTCAATTCTAAACACAATCAAATGTGCTTGATATACTTGAACTTAACCATACCTTTAGTTCCCTTTAAAACCACAAACATAACTTATTTCTTAGATATCCAGTCACAAAACAGTTCATCACGCTGAACACGTCCAACTCTTTTGCCTACTCAATCACCCCTTTGAGCATCTTTACGTGCCAACATTTTTCTTAAAACTTTACCACCAAAGCCATCACCATTAAATCATAACATTCATGCAGTTCTAGTTTAATACAGGCAAGGTCACGTGCATATTCATAATCATGTATCATAAAATACATACCTGGCGAGTGACGAAGGACCGTAATAGCCATATATAGAGACAAAATCAGAGACTCACATCGTAAGTTAGTCTACAGAACCTAAAAGCTGACGCTCTGATACCAACTGTAACGACCCAACTCTTTATACTAAGCTGAGGTCGTTACTAAAAAGAAACAATGACAAGAGACACCTTTTTGAAACGAGGGAAGACTAAATTTTCATTAAAAACGGAATATGAAAACATTGAAACATAAACGCGGAAGCAAAACTGAGTCCCCATATGGCATGTCACGGATCCTTCTCTGTCGCTCGCCAGCTTTCGTCTACCTTTACCTTCGCCTGAAATGTTAAACATAGAAAGAGTGAGTATAAACATATACTCAGTAAGGGACCTACTACTAGTCCCGCTAGGTGTCTGTTAACTTCCCATTAGAGTCCTGAAAATGGTACCCAATCTCTGGCACGTTCCCGAACACGTGCAACATGCGCTCCCGTAGGAACGAAAATCTGGTCTTCGGTGTCCCGAGGGAGCACCTAGGACATGCTGGTCTGTAGTGAACCCGGGGGTAACACTAAGACAATCGGGATGCGAGGACCCCGTCGAATCACTCGAATCATATCTATATCCATGCTAGACTGGCGTCCCGTCGAACCACACAGTCCTAAATAGGTGGTGATCCCGAAGGACACCCATGCAGGTACGACTCTAATAGACAAAGTTAACAGAACACCCTATCCATAGCATGTAGCATAACATAACATCATAACATGGCATGAGTATTAATCTTAACGTCCTTAATCATGTGATTAATATATCATGCATTAAGAATCATCAACAGTCATCAACAGCATACTACCGGTCATTAACATAACATCGGTCATCATCATCAATCATCAACATAATAATCTCAGTCATCATCATCAACATCAACTATCATCATAATCTCAGTATAATCATTATCATCAAATTATGCATTTTAGCTACCATCAATGCATAATCATAATTACATGCGGTCTCTTGAATTCAGTTCGAAGGTCTAGTAGGAGAATCTCTTACCTGGAGATTTTAGCCAAACAAAGGTACTCCCTAGTTGACAGTAAAATTCTCCAATTAACTTGATCCTAATCATAAAAGGAAAACTTAGTATCTTAATTAATGAAATTAGCAATTGGCTAACATCCAAAAATCCTCCCAAATTAATTAACTTTCCAAAAATTTGGGTTGAAACCAATTCAACCTTGATTGGGAAAAATCCAAGATTTAGATCTTAAAAAGTTTAGCCAATTGAACCTTTAAAGAACCTCAAATAGATCCAAAATTAAATTAATAAAATATTAATTTAATTTTATTTGCTTACCAAGGTTACTCAAATGGAGGTTGAAAAATCCTCTTAATTCATCACTTTAAATCCTCAAGCTTCCAAAGAGACCAATCTTAACTTCAACTGAGGCGGCGACAGCAGAGGGTTATCTTAGAGAAGAAGATAAAGAACCTTTTTCTTTTTCCTTTAATTCCATCTTAAGCATTCCAATGCTATTTATAGACCCAAATAATAACAATAATAATTATTATTATTATTTCCTTTTCCTTTTCCTTTTCCTTTTAGGATATATATATATATTATAATATTAATAATATTTATTATTATTATTTTCTTTTCCTTTTCCTTTTAGGATATATATATAATACCAAAAAAATATACATATATCTTTATTCCCATTATCTTTCCTAAATAAATGCCTTAATCTTAGGCATTTATAACCATTAATAATAATAATAATACTTCTTTATTATTATTATTTTTCTCTCACCAAAATCTACAATAAATATATATTTATTTAAACCATTATTCTCTCTTATAAATGTATATCTTTTTCGTCCAATCAAAATCAACCATCTCTCTCTTCATGGATTATTTTCTTTTCCAAATAAATATAATTATATTCCATAATATAATTAACTACACTTTTCCAAATTATTAATTAAATATATATATATATCCATATATATATACTCAATTAATTACAATTCCACCAAAACTAACTTTTCCCTCCAAAATCTCAAATTAACTTAAGTCCTCAATTAATTTAATCAATCAAATCTTTTCCAATAAATCACTTATAACTTCCAACATGAATTATCTTAACTCAACCATAACAACTTCACTCCATAAACAATATTTATCTTTCTACATAATAATTAATTATCTTCCACAATAACTAATTATTATTTATCTTTCTTCAAAACAATTAATTATCTTCCACAATAATTAATTATTATTTATCTTTCTCCAAAGTAATTAATTATCTTCCACAATAATTAACTATTATTTATCTTTCTCCAAAATAATTAATTATCTCCCACAATAATTAATTATTGTTTATCTTTCTCCAAAGTAATTAATTATCTTCCACAATAATTAATTATTGTTTATCTTTCTCCAAAGTAATTAATTATCCTTTTACAAATAATTATATTTTCCCAAAATATAATTATTTTACTTTTTCTCCTTTAATAAATATCCTTTCCGCAAAATACAACTCTCTTTTCCTTAAATAATTATATTTCAACAAATATAATTATCTTTTCCTTTAACATAATAATTATATATATATTTCCACATATACATATAATTATTGAATCTCCAACAAACTTTCCACCCGACAATTTAATTAAATAACGTCCATAATTATTTAATTAAATTCAACTTCAACAACACTAAAATCCACAACTTTACTTAATCCTCTTAACCTACCATTTAATAAAAACTCAACAAACACCACGTGTCAAAACCTCTAATTAATTAAATATTCATCCAAGAAATATTTAATTAATTTTAATTCCCACTTAAATCAAATAATTCTCATTAAATGGATTCAAAATAACGCCCAATAAATTAAATCTAGATAAACAAAATTAAGATAACTGACTCCAAAATTATCTAAATTTTTGGGGCGTTACAAGGATCACCGATCCAATATGACATAGACATGATTATGAGTGATTCGACGGGGTCACTCACAACCCGATTATGTTAGTGTTTCCTTCGGGTACACTAAATACCAGTTTGTCCTAGGTGTTCCTTTAGGTTCACCAAAGACCAGACATTTTCCTATGGGATTATAGATTGCACGTGTTCGGGAACATGTCAGTTTAGGGGTACTTCTTTACAGGACTCTAATGGAAAGTTAACAAACACCTAACGGGACTAGTAATGAGTCCCTTACTGAGTATATGTTTATACTCACTCTTTCTATGTTTAATATTTCAGGCAAAGGTAAAGGTAGAGGAAAGCTGGCGAGTGACAGAGAAGGATTCGTGACATACCATATGAGGACTCAGTTTTGCTTCCGTGTCTATGTATCAGTGTTTCAGTGTTCTGTTTTTAATGTAAATTTAGTCTTCCTATTTTCAAGAAAGTGTTTATTGTTATTGTTTCTTTTTAGTAATGACCTCAGCTTAGTATAAAAAGTTGGATCGTTACACATTTACATTAGACCACGTGATCGCTTATGATAACCAACACAATCGCTTATCATAATCAACATGATCGTTTACCATGGTTAGCACAATCATTTGTAGTATATTATTTCATTGCATGATTGTCTATCCTTGTAATATATCTTAAACGATCGTGTAGTTATGGTAAACGATCATGTATACGAATCTGATGATCGTTTAGATTATATTATACGATCATTTATGAATATAAAAACGATCTCGGTACAAGATCGTGTACCAAGATCATTTAGATTTGGTACAAGATCGTTTAGATTTGGTACAAGATCATGTACCAAGATTGTTTAGGTTTGGTACAAAGATTGTGTACCAAGATCGTTTAGGTTTGGAACAAATGTTGTTTAAATGTTGTATAAGATCATGTACCAAGATCGTGTATCGAGATCGTTTACCAAGATTTGAATGATCATTATCAATATCTGAACGATAATGTACCAAACATTTCGCGAGCGTGGGTATGGCCGATTAATCGAGAGGTATTTTTGTTATTTCACATTGTGGGCTTCTAGACTTTTTCCATTTTCAAAATTATTAAATGGCTTTTGGGTTTTTTGTTCTATTTTTTAACTATTAAAAAATCATTAAGAAATCAAGATGCAAAAATAGAAAAAGCGATGGAAATTGAAATAAACAAATAAAATGATTATTTGAAAACAAAAAAGGAACAAATCTTATTTTGATATTTGAAAAAAGAGTACATTTGATTCGGAAAAACAATAGTTACATTGTAATTGGAGATTGCCACGGAGGGTTTTGTGAAAGTTTTTTGTTGCGCTACCAATGGAATATCTACATGACCTACAATAGACTGCATTTTTTTTCTTTTGAAGAAGAATGTAATTAGTTGGTCCACAAATACTTAAACTTAAAAAAAATTGAAAAATGGACAACCAAGTCATCTAAATTGTATTTGATTTATGCTAAACATGCCTATAATTCTAGTAGTGATAACGTGGATGTTGGTTTTTTGCCCTTAATCTCAAATTTATTAATTTTAATTAATTAATATTTTGATGATAACAAATCTAAATTTTATTGACAATTTTATTAGTTTGAATAGTCTAAACTGTAAAGCTTGGAACAATGATTCTAATGCCTCTTGAATGATCCAAATTGGAGTTTAAACAAAAAAAATATTGCTAAAAGAAGTTTAACAAAAAAATATACCCAAGATGGTGACGTGGTATCCAAATAATCAAATGGAACTAATTAGAGAAAGCCTCTTGGAGAAATGAAGGAGTGACACACTGGTTTTTGATTTTTGGATTGGATTTAAAAAGAAATTAAATTTAATATTATTATATATCTTTGTATCGAACGTTATTTTAAAAAGATAGTGGACTTGTTTCTATTGGGCTTTTAAAAAATATTTTAAAATGGATATATTATTAAATTATTATTTGTATTTGTGCCAAACGACTAATTAAATTATTTAATTTTCTTTTACTTGCAACAAATGCCCAAAATGATTTTGGATTTCAATATATTTTCCCTCTTTTTAAATACTTCATTTTCTCTAAATTTTTTTAACAATTTTGATTTACTTTACAATCCTCGAAAATTGTACAAGTCGCTATTGTTATTCTCTGTAAAGCTTTCAATTTTCATTATTTTCATCTTGTCATTAAGAGAATTTTTATTGTATTGTGAGGATTAATTATTGTGAGCTCAAAATTGTTTACTCACTCTTTTTAGAGAGTTTTATTTTGTGTGATTTAAAACTTCAACATATTGTGATAATTGGGTCCTAACTTGTAGAAATGATCAGGTTTGCTATTGAACTCTAAAAAGGAGCAAGTAACATTTCGACTCTAATCCATGGAAAGAGTCAAAAGAATGTTTTCAATCAAAATCCTAAGAGATGATTGGAAAAGTGGATGTAGGTCGAGTTTGACCGAACCACTATAAATTTTAGTGTCTTCTTCTCTAACTCTTTTCTAATTATGTTTGTATTTAACTTAAGTTGCATATTTTTGTTGGTTGAGATTTATTGTATACTATATTACATACTCTTTATCAATCTTGCTATTTAGCTTACATTAACTAAAGTTTTTTTTTATTTAAAAATTATCTAATTAGTTTAATTTGAGTATATTTATTAAAAAGTTTAATTAAACCCTATTCACCCTCCTCTAGTGTTTCCATATCGGTCCGACAGTTGGTATTAAAGCGGGGTGCTCATCTTGAAATTTTAATTTCTTGATAAACTTATTGACAAATGGGATTGGTGAGTGTCAATCTACTTCTAGACCTCCTTATTTTGATGGTTCAAATTATGCATATCGGAAAGCTAAAATGAAAATTTATTTGGAATCCATTGAGTATAATTTCTAGTTAGTTGTTGCTAAAGGCCCTTGTGAGACCCATGTCTGAAATAGGAGGGTTTTACTTTTGAAAAAGAAGGCGTTTTGATAATTTGCATTGAAAACTAGGCGACGTAATGAAGGAAGAAGGTATTTTGATGTTCAATGCGAGAAGAAGTCAGGCGAGGAGATTTAGGAATGTTTTGAAAAAATTTCCTAATTGTGATTAATTATTGGGCTATGTGTCAAGGTTAAGCTTAAGCATGGCTAAGAGACATATTAAACCCACATGTGTAACATTTCAAGTAGGAGCTAACGACTTAAGGGAGCATAAGGAGTGACATATGATTTTGAGATTAGTATAAATAAGAGCGAAAGTTCAAAAGAAAGAAATGTTATGCTGAATTTCTTAAAGTTATTCTACTGAAAGAAGAAGAGGTCACTAGAGGCGAGAAGACAAGAATCTTTGGAGTTATGCGTTTAGAAGAAGGGTACTTAGTATTTGTGAGTGATTTTTCTAAAGATGGATAAAGATTTCTAAAGTGTTCTTTTTAAAGTCTTATGTTGTCTTTGTAATGTTGTAATACATGTATGCTTATGAGAAAGCATGATTTCAAAAGAAAACTTTTAAGTTTAAGTTTCATGTTTGATGATTGTATGTTATGTATGCATGTAAACCATTAGTTTTATTCCTACCAATGAGCTAGCTATTATATACACATAATGAATCAAGGTAACCATGAGTTGTGAAAGGACCATAAGAAGCTGGCCAATGCGTTGAAATGACTGTATTGAGTTAGCAGCTTGAGCAACGAGAAATGAACAAGGAAATTCTGCAAGGGATGCTGATGATATGAGAAATCACAGTAGTCTATGCATGAGAATGATTCATGTTCTCAGCGAAAGGAATAAGTAGAGGCTAATGCGTGATTTATGTTTTGAATAAGGCATTGTGATATTTTTAAGAACATGAAGTTATATTGATTGTATTGTATTCCCCAAAAAAGATTTTTAAAACCTCACACACTAAATATTTGACTTATGTTTTAAGTTTCTCTTCCCTATGTACAAGGTGTTGAGGCCAAGTAAAGAAGGGTATGACGAGTAAGTTAGGCGAGGCGTTTAAGTATGAAGTTGCACTTGGCGTTGAGACCTAAAGTTTTATTTTAAGTCTTTATTGTAAAGAAAGCATGTGTAGTGGATTTGGAATGCATATTGTCTATGTTATTAAAGAGAAGTTGATTCTTTATCTTGCAATTTATGATTTCTTATCACTTAGTAGTTAAATGGTTTAAGTTGAACTAAGTGATAAAGCAAAGGTTTGAGGATTTAAGTTGAGCATTTTGGTGTTTTGCTCAGAAATGCTAGTGTCGCATGTAGCAATGCAAGGTTCAGGACACATTGTGGGACAGGGCTTGACAGTCCTTATGTACCCATGAAAAATGTTGATAATAATGTTAATAAGCCTAAATTAGTAGAAGAGTGTAATGAAACTGAAATGAAAAAGTGTTCTTTTTAATGCTAAGGCTTTTAACTGTTTGTATTGTTGTGAGACCTTGGTCGCGTATCGCCAACACAACGAAGACCCAATCATAAGGAATATGCATGAGGCCTTGACCTGAAGAAAAAAGGCTAAGATGAAGAGAAGTATAGGACATCCCGTGGGGAAAGTACGAAAAGGGAGGAAGCTGATGTGAGAATAAGTGCTTAAGTTTAAGTTCAATCGCGAGAAGGCAAGCAACGCGATGAGAATAAGTTAGAGAGGAAGAAGCACGTGTTGAACGCCAAATTTAGGTGTTTAGCATATTAATGCAGAAAACAAGTGTCTACGCGTAAGAAAGGAGGCGAAGAAGTGTCATGTCAAGGTGACTCGACCACTCACTAAGAGGAAATAAAGGCCTGCTGCTTTTTGAGAAGATAGAAGGGTCAGGCGATTTAAAAGTTTGGCTTCCCAAAGAGATAAGGCATGCATCTCGAGGGGAAAGTCCAATTGCTACTGATGGATAGCCCATGTGTCAAGTTTGGGTTGGCTGCATGATGCAGTGAGTCGATAAGAAGACACGTGGAAAGTATTGAAACAACCCTTGGATGTGGGAGGTCACTATAAAAGGGGTCAAAAACCAAAGAGGAAAATTTAGATTTTCGGAAGTATTAGACATTCTGATGAAAGTGGCAAGGAATATTTGAAGCATTGAGCAATAGATGAGGAAACTGCTAAACGAAAAGAGGAATCAAACTGCAAAAAAGGAAAGGTGTAACGTCCCAACTTTCCGGACTAAGCTAAGGTCACTACTCAGTGCTAAAACTCGACCACAAAACGCAAAATTCATAACGGACCGGTTACGATTCATTAAAAACATTAGAAATATTACAAAAAAAGTTTCGGGCCCTATTTTAAATCACAGTCACAAAGTTTCAAATAAAATACTCAGGTCATCAACTCGAAATCACAAAACCAAATATTCTCACAAAATACATCAGCGGAAGCATAAAGAAAACCAGACGCGTCCATATGGCCTTCACGCATCCTTCCTGCCTCTCGTCGGTTTGCCCCTCGCTGTACCCTTACCTGAAAAATTAAAGAAGAGAAAAGGGTGAGTATAAACATACCCAGTAAGGGACCCACTACTGGGCCCGTTAGGGAACAACAGTTAACTTCCTATTCAGGGGTACCCTACATAACAGTCAAGTGGTTCCGTAGAACGCACATATCAGTCTCGTGATCCCGAAGGATACACCTATCAGTCTAGTGATCCCGAGGGATGCACCTATCAGTCTAGTGCTCTCGAAGAATGCACATATCAGTCTAGTGCTCCCGAAGGATGCACATATCAGTCTAGTGCTCTCGAAGGATGCACATATTAGTCTAGTGCTCCCGAAGGATGCACATATCCGTAAGGTACACTACCCCATAAATGAAGCTAACCGTTACCCCTCAGTCCATACTAAACCGTCTACAACAGTCATACCCCAACAACATTCATATTACAGTTCCGCCATAGGCTTTGCCAGTCAGATAGTATAGGTTGAAACAACTACACCCGCAGTTGCTATACGCGTTTCCAATTCGCACACCATTATGATAACCCTTAGACCCAGTCAACTAATCAATCAAAATCGGACTCACCGTCCTTCCCCGACCAAACTCCGTGATCAATGTCCAGACCAATGACTACCACGTACCTAACCGTAAACTTCAGGGTCCATCGACATACAATTCCAATCTACAACGTAGCCCATTAACATAACCACACTATACCGAACATCCAGCATCGGGGTCTATCCGCAAGCAACTCCTTACACCCGATAGCACACAAGGTACAACTAGCGGTCGCGTTACCTTCACTTCAGACAAGAGTATAGCAACAATACTTAAAAGTCAAACACACATACATTTATTTGGTACAGTTACTAACGTGTAATCCCCTGTGGATTACTACGTTTCCAGCCTCGATCCGAGGTCCAGTAGTAGGAAAACCCTTACCTGATACTCGGTTATGCCCCTCGATCGAGTCCACGCTCAACGGATCCACCTAAACGAAAACACGAAGGTTTTAATCGATGATACTAGTAGAAGTCATTTTAAATGGTCCTAAGCAACATCCGTTACTTACCCAAGGAAAGGAAAGCTATCTCCAAACAGGCCTGCCGCGGAACCCGAGAACTTAAACGTCAACTCCTTAATACCTTCAAGGGAGGAAAGGTAGGACCAAATCTTATTCCAATATTCAAATTCAAATCGGACGTAGCAACATTAGGAAATTCATCAAAATAATCCTTACCGAAGACTCACCGTGGCCCGAAGTGGAGGGAGGAAAATATGGCTTAGGTGGCTCGGCTCGGCTTGGCTCACCCTCGACTCGACTCTGCTCGACCTTGGCTCACGGCTCGGCTTACGGCTCGGCTCGGCTTGCGGCTCGGCTCGCAGCTTGGCTCAACTCAGCTTACGGCTCGGCTTAGCTCGGATTGTGACTCGCGGCTTGTGGCTCGCGGCTCGGCTCACGGCTTGTGGCTCTCGGCTTGGTTCGGTTCAGCTATTGCACGCATCGGCTCGATCGGCTCGGCTTGCTTGATTCGGCTCGACTCGATCGTTTGTAGTCGGCGCACACGCGACGGCTGTTTTCCCTCTGTTTGACTCAACGACGGTCGGAAGGGGGAAGCACGACGAAAATGGAAGGACAGCTTGTTCGAGTGCACGAGATGAAGAGAGAGAGAGAGAGAGCATCGGAGATGACAAAGATGAAGGGAGAGAGAGCGTCGGACCGATCTAGGAGGACCCGTCGACAGCTAGCCGTGTGCGGACAACATTGCGAGGCAACGACGACGAAGACGAAGGAGGCGGTACTGGCGCTGTCGGTAAAGAAGGAGAAGATTGAAGAGGATGGTGGTGGCGTCGGATGGAAAAGAGAACGAAGAAGAAGAAGAAGACCGACGGGGAAAAGGAAGAAGAAGAACTGGGGGGGGGGGGGGGGGGGGGCGGCGCGCGCGCGTGTCTAGGGTTTAAAAAATTATAAAAATTTATATATATATATATATATATATTAAATAATAATAATAATTATTATAATAAAATATTAATATTAAATAATTATAATAATATTAAATAATAATATTAATACTAATACTAAATAATAATGAGAGTGTTAACATGAAATTATAGTGATAATAATACCTAATAATAATAATATAATTAATATTATATTATTATTTTATCATTTTACAAAATCTTAAATTTCCGAAAAATTCACATAAAATGCTAAAATTTTACCTCGAAATTCGGGGCGTTACAAAAGGATTGAGCCTATAGTATACGAGTGAGTGGTAAATTCATCTCGCAAGGACTCAGCGGATCACCTAGATTCTGTGTTATGGGCGTATCGAATTGCGTACAAGATGCCTCTTGGAATGTCTTCCTACACGTTAGTCTTTGAGAAAGCATGCCACTTACAACTGGAGTTAGAACATAAGTCATTATGAGCGTGCAAAAAGTTAAACTTTGATCATAATGCCGCAGGAGAGGTGTTGGAATTTGTCTCCTAAAACTCGTACTTTGTTATTTGATTCAATAAAATTTATTATTTAATGCTATAGTCTTATAACCAATAAATTAAGGTTCTGAGGCTATTTTACTGAGTTTGTTAAATACACTTGAACTTTATGTAGAGACATAAACATGGATTAAGTTCGAGTTAATAGCCCAAATAGTCTATAGTGTATGAATAAGGTTGGGCGCCTTATTCTGGAAAAACACTATGGATGCGACCCGCTCCGTAGTTAGTATAAAAGATGTAATCCTGAATCGTTCATGTAGAGACATGGGAGTGGGGGCGTCCTATGTAAATGGTTTACATAAGACTGAAACCACGAAATAGTCACTTTCAGTTATAACACCGTAAACTATAAACTAACTATTTCAATTATGATGACCTAGGTAACTTGATCTTAATCCTAAGCTAACTATGAACTTCTGTTCATTCGGTAGTATCCTTAGATCTGCATAGATGAGGGTAGCTCATCATCGCTGGCCCAATAAACCTCCCATTTTAGGGATAAGACCGAGTGGATAGCTAGGGACATAAGGTGCAAGACGAAATTCACTCCTACCCATTTTTGAGATAGTAGATAGGTTGTTCCCTTAAGGACTGAGTCTAAGTCTTGAACAAGGGGCCCCACCTTCTCATTGGCCCGAGAAGGATTCAGGTTTATAGGTTGGACCTTAAACCAATTGTTCAATAGTGGATCAGTGGGTCTTAAGGAGCAAGATGTAATCTCGGGGGTAAAACGATATTTTGACCCAGCCAAGATTACGAACAACCTTTGAAGGATCAACTTACTCATCATGGTTATATTAGGTGGACAGAAATATATCTATAGTGAGGGGAGTGCAACGAAGAGTCTTTAGTGGAATGACTCTTTAGTTAACGAATGTTGATTAAGCTTGGTCTAAAAGAGTTTATCCAGTTAATCTCGTATCGTTGGAGCCCATGATCTATAGGTCCATTAGGTTCCCCTACTAGCTCATATGGATTCAACTAAGAACAAGTATGTTGAAGTAACTCGAATTGTTCGAACTAAGAAAAGAGAGACAAACCGACAAATATATAAGATATAAGTCGGTAGAAATAAATTTTAAGCTTTGTGTTTGAATATGATTTAAATAAATATGAATATAGATTTATATTTAGAAGCTTGGAAAGTTTTGAAACGGTCAAAGTTGTAAAAGTCAACATGTTGGCTTTTAACTTTGAACTTTGACTGGGTTTATATTCAAATATGATTTGAATTTTAGAAAAATGAATGCGGATTCATACTCGGGAGGTTAGAATTAGTCAAAATGGGTAAAATAACAAAAAGTCAAAAGTTGACTTTTGACTAAGAAAAGTCAAAGTTTGACTTTGACTTAATTGGTCAAATGACCAAATTACCTCTTTGACTAATTAGTTAATTAATTAAAAGTTAATGGACAATGTGGCAGTCTATTGTGAAATAGAAGTCACTAATTTCATTAAGAGTTAATGGATTAATTAGGTGTTGAGATTATATGAAATAATTTGCATGTAAATTTCATATATAAACTTCTCATTACAGAATGAGAAATGATGATGTTTTTGCTGAAAAAATCACCTAAATGATACACCTCCTTCCTTTCTCTCTAAGTTTTACTTCACAAAACCGAGTCCCACAACTTCGTTCTTGGTCCTGAGATTAGTAGGTCAACTTAGTGGTTGTCCTTGCTCGTGATTTTCACGCAAAGAAGAAGCTTTGAATCGAAGAAGAAGTTTAGAATTATAAAAGGTAAGTTCATCGTTTACCTTTTATGCTCTTCGTTTAGGTCCATCGCATAGCACATGTATGTCAACTTCTAAATCGTTTAGATGCGTATAGAGTAAAGCATGATTCTTTTTATTCTGCTGCAACATGTCTTTTGATGTTTTTCCCTTCAAGAGGCTAGGTTACTACAACTAAACGAGCTTCAAGATTGGCATTCTCAAGCTTATGAAAATGCCCAAATTTATAAGGAAAAGACAAAAGTGCTATTATAGAGCTTCATAGTTGGACAGAAAGTGCTATTATTCAATTCGCGTCTACAACTGTTTACGGGTAAGCTGTGTTCTCGATGGTCTGGACCATTTTTGGTCAAGAAAATCTTCCCACATAGATATATGGAGATCACCTCGCTAGACAAGACTAATGCGTTTAAGGTAAACGGGCAAAGACTTAAGGCATACCTTTAAGATGAACAATGCGACAAATTCTCTACGAATTTATTGTAAAATACCTTTATGAACATTTCCTTGAAACGCAGGAATGCATTTTGTATCTCTTCGCAAGATCATATTAATTATGTGAAATGCATTATTTTGTGCATTTTTATCGCTTTATTTTCTTTCATTCTTTTCCCTTTGTTATTTTTCTTTATTTTTTTTCTTGCAATTTACTGCTAAACTTTATCACTTTTCTTTACTACTTTCTTTTATCGCTTTATAATGTAGTTTAGTTACAACATTTTGTGCCTATAGGGTACGGGGAGAAACTTTTGCACGAGATGAGAGTGTCATGAAAATAACGATATATAAGAATGTGCGGCAAAGTTTTAAAATTTAAAAATTTAAATCACCTAAGGAAATGTGTATCGCGAGAGAGATTTAAAGCATCATCATCAGTTAACAGTCATATAGGGTTTCGAAGAGATGCGCCGACTTCGTGTCAGACACATTTATTGATGTGACCAATGTACTGATTGCGTTTCGGGTATAAATAGGAAAAACCCTCTCGATCTTTTTATGAAACCTTCAGTGCACTCAAGAAAAAGACGATTTTCTCCCTTAATCTCTCGAGCTTTGCTAGAAATCTTACCATTAACTTCATCCTCTTCATATCCTAATGGCTGATCAACACAAGAAAACTCTCGAAACCACCGAAACCACCAAGTTCATCTCGAAAAAGGATGCTTCTATCATTCTACCACAAGTAAAACACCCTAAAGCATCCAAGAAACCTGAATCTTTTTCCCAAAAATCCAAATATGAGGGTTATGGGAAGAAGATCTTCCTCAAGCCCTGAACACAAACATTGTCGCCCCACGCTCACTCCATTAGACCTGATCGAAGCAACATAAAGGCCTAAAACGTGTGTTGCAGATTTCGTTCCTTACATACACGAATGGATGAGGTGAGAAGAGAACATCGATAAAGAATTGCTCGATTTGGACCTGGGCATGGAGAAGATGTGGCTTGAGGGTTTTGCTCGTGTAGTAGATAGGGTGGATCACTTTATTTTTCTTTTGACCAAACATAGCCCCTACTGCCACATCACTCGCGTCACACATGAGTTCAAATGGTTGTGACCAATCCGGCATGATGAAGATAGGCGCTAAGGCCAATGCATCTTTTAGAGTTTGAAATGCCTGGTTGCGTTTCTTATCAAAGTTATAAGGCTGATCAGCGCATAATAAATTTCTGAGAGGTTTGGCAATTTGGAATTTTTTTTTTATAAATCTTCTGTAGAATTTGACCTGTCCCAAAAAGCTCCTCAATGGTTTGACATCTGAAGGTGGTAGGAACTTGCACACAACATCAATCTTCGTGAGGTCTACTTTCAATCTCGTGTTGGAGATCTTAGACCCAAGCACAATTTCTTCTCTAACCATGAAGTGACACTTCTGTCAGTTTAAAAGGAGTCTGTCTCTTCACATTTCTCTAAAACTTCTTCCAAGCTGTCCATACATTCTTTGAAGGATTCCCCAAATACTACAAAGTTCTCTATGAATATCTCAATCGATCTCTCCAAGAAGTCTGTAGATAGCCATCATGCACCTCTAAAATGTCCCTGGCGCATTGGATAGACAGAAAGGTATTCGACGAAATGTAAATGTACCATAGGGACATGTAAAAATTATCTTATGCTGATCTCCGAGTGCAATCGTGATCTAGTTGTACCCAAAGTAACCATCTAGAAAGCAATAAAATTTCTTTCCAGCAACCTTATCTAACATTTAGTTAATGAAAGGCAGGGGGAAGCGATCTTTCTTTGTCGTTGCATTCAACTTGTAGTAATCCGTCAAACCCTCCATACTGTGACTGTTTGCATTGGAATCAATTCATTCTTTTCATTCTTCATAACAATCATCTCGTGTTTCTTAGGAACACATTAGACTAAGCTAACCCATTCATTGTCTGCGATTGGATAAATCACCCCCATGTCAAGCCACTTAATAATCATCTCTTTCTTGACTACTTCTTTCATTGCAGGGTTTAATCGTCTTTGGAACTGAATGGTGCCCTCTTGACCCTCTTCTAACCCGATCTTATGAATGTAATAGGATGGGCTTATGCCTTGGATGTCCACCAAAGTCCATCCTATTGCCTTCTTATGGCGCTTAGACATATTCAATAACGCCTTTTCTTCCGTGACATCCAAGTGGGCGGAGATGATGACTGGCAAAGTGCCTTTCTCCCACAAATATGCATACTTCAAGTGATTAGGTAAAGGTTTGAGCTTTAACTCTTATGGTTCCTCAATTGATGGCATTGTCTTCTTCTCGCCTTTGGTTTGCAAGTCCAAAGACTCAAACTTCCTTTCACTAAACACGATGTTTAATTCTTCCAGTATATGACTTGGGCCTTCTCCTTCAAAGAAATTTTCAATGCTAGACAGCTTATGGTAGGCTTCTTCCTCTCGATAGTCCCATCCAAGGGACTCTATCACGCTATAGTTTTCATCATCAGCAGAAAACGTCATCTCATTGACAACGTTAAACTTAACTTCTTCATCATTAAAACACATTGTCAACTCTCCTTGGTGGACGTCTATGAGCGTGCAGCTAGTTGATAGGAATGGCCACCCCAAAATGATTAAAACCTCCGATTAGCTTCTTAATCCAGAATAACAAAGTTTGTGGAGAACAAAAATTTATCCACCTTCACCAAAACATCTTCAATTTTGTCCTCTGGCTTGGCGATGGATTTGTCAGCAAACTGGAGCCTTACGTGAGTTGGTTGAACCACCCCTATCTATAGTTTCTTGAAGATGGAAAAAGGCATTAAATTGATGCTCGCTGCAATGTCGCATAGAGCACGACCTAAATTCATTCCACCTATCGAGCAGGATACCGTGAAGCTACTAGGGTCCGTTATCTTCTCTGGCATCCCATTCTTTGAGATGTCGTTTGTTGCTTGTGTTAGAGCCATAGTCTCGCAATCATTAATCCTTCTTTTCTTCACCAAGATATGCTTCAGGAGCTTAACTTGGAAAGGCATATGCTCTAACGCATCAGCAAATGAAATGTTAATGTGAAGCTGCTTTGGAATGTCCAAAAAATTGTAAAATTCTTGGTTATCACCCTTCTTCTTTAAGCGATCAGGAAATGGAGGAGGCAACAAAGGGTTTAAGCTTATCGCCTAGGTAGACGCTTTGCCACATTGTTCATCTCAACTCATGCTATCCAACTCCTTGTTTAGTACATTATGATTCTGCCAGGAAGAAACATCATTAGTGAAAGAGAAATTTGAAGGGATAAAATTGTTAATTAAGCTGGTAATTTCAACAGTAGATGTAAAAGTAGGATTTTTACGTTCAGGGTCAGGTTTGCGGATGGTCAGATTCCTTCTGCTTCGTAGTGTCACTTCTTGACAGTTTTTCTTTTCTAGATCCTCCCTCCTGGTTTAGCATTTTAATGTTGGTTAGGAGCGATCCCTTCGGTCAACCGAAGAAATCGTTGGCTAATTGCCCTAACTATAATTACAGATTTTTTATTGATGAAGCTTGGCTATGTAGAAGGGCATCTTTCCTCTGCATATATTTGCGAAGTAGGGCTTCCATGGATTGGGATGAAAATGAAGTTGGGTTGTTGGATTGTTAATAGTGTTGGGCTGAATGATGTGGCCTATCACTATATTGTCTTTGGTGACAGCTAAGGTGCTTCGCTGCGATGATTTCCTTGGGTACCCTACTACCTTTGAGCGTTTTTCTCTTGACCCCAACTAAAATATGGTGATCCCTCCACTCCGTATTATAAGTGTTCAAATAGGGGTCATTCTTCACGTGGGCGACAATCTAAGTATTTTGTGGGCATGCATCGGTATTATGGGGGCCTCCGCATCTCACACGGCCCAATTCAGCCACCTGCTATATTGCATGAACAGAACTTCCCACGACGTTTGTTTACGTTAACACCATGGATTGCAAAAGCTTGTTCATTTCGACAACTTGATCCTGAAGAGCCACCATCGTATTCCTATATACTCCATCTTTTAACCTGTCTCTGTTCCTTTCTCCAGTCCCCTACTTTCTTGCTGCAAGCTAAAACTGTCATCTCACCACTCCTGACTATTGCTGGCAATAACGTCCAGCGTATTCTTAATCTAGTTATAAGAGCTTCTAAGCATCCTTCCTACAAACACAACATCAATTGTCTGCTACGTATCCTCACTCAGCCCAAAATAAAATTGCTCCATTAGAACACATTCAAGAAAGCGATGATGGGGACATGCCTGTATCATTCTTTTAAATCTTCTCTATGCGTCTGACAAGTTTTCTCTATCTCTTTGCTGGAAGGTCATTAGGTCCTGCCTTCTCCTAGTGTTTCGATGCGAGGAAAGAATTTCTTCATAAAATTTTGTATTAAATCATCCCATATAGTTACCTCTCCTTGATCAAGAGACTTTGCCCATTATTTAGCCTCATCGCGTAATATGAACGGGAACAATGTGAAACGCAACTCATCTCGTGATATTTTAAGCATATTATAAGAGGCACAGATAGAGTAGAAGTTACGAATGTGATAGTGTGGATCCTCGCGTGGGTGTCCTCAAATTGCCCCGCATTTTGTATCATTTGAAGCATAATGGGCTTGATTTCGAACCTGGTTTTCTAGCCAAACGTTGGGTAGGAAAATCCCGAGATTAAAATCATACAGATTTGGTGAGGCATATGACCTTATAGGTTTGTCTAGGTCATGTGCCAAATAGGTGAGATTTTGTTCTTTGGCATTTTGGTGGGCAGGGTTGTTTTGGTTGTTCATGTTGTTCACTCTATTTAACCTCTGTCTTTCTCTTCTACTTCTTCGAAACGTTGGTTCTATCTCAGGGTCAAGTCTGAATTATGGCTTTTCACCGTCACTCATAAACCTTTTCATGTACTCTTCGACTAAAATGCACGATTCAACTAAAATAGAATTTTTGCATGATATTAGTGCACAAATTAAGTTAAAGAGGAAAAACATTAAATTTCCCGGCAACGATGCCAAAAACTTACTTGTTATACATAATCTATGCATAAGTTTCTTTTGAGGATTTATCATGTTAGGCTCTAAGTGAGCGATTGTAGAGTGCATTCTATTCATAACTGTCACTCATAGACGAATGAATGAGGTTATGCGTTAAAGGGTGCATTCCTATTCATGTGTTGCTAGCTTTCTAAAGATATGCAAGCTTTCCTCTCTGTTGTCCAAGTGTAAGCGAAGAGAAGTTTCCTGGTAAGCCAAGGATCTAATATAGGGAATTTAAGCTCCTAATTATCCTATCGCGGCACTAAGTCATGCGATATAACTGTACAGTAAAGATTATGCACATTATTATTTACTCTAACTATTTAAAACTAAGGTGCTTGGAGGTGTAAGGTGGTCATGTAAGATGGTGAAAATGGAAATTGGACTTATCTCTAGACATGGTGATGAAGGAACCGTTTAATTATCTAAGCACATTGAATTATGCTTTAATACTTCAAGGCGATACAAAGTATATAATTAACTTCAAATTAGGGCGAGCGACTTCTCGACACCTTTTCCAAACTTGCTCGCCTTTCAAGATCCAAATACACAAAGTTAAGCTATGATTTATATCATCCAATCATCTTGAATGCATTATTAGTAACTTATGCTTAATTAAGGTGGGCAACCTCTCGATGCTATCGCCACACACATTGGCCTCTTGGTAATATATGCAAAGGATGAATTTGGTGATAAGATTGTATCGTTACAATCTTCTCACCACTCCTTAGCTAAATGTTGTTCTCACTTGTCAGTTGATTACAAACTACATCATTGTTCTTCTCTCAAATGTGCAAAGTTTAGATAATCGTGTTTAACTCGACAAAACTCATAGCACATACATTCTGATTCTCTAATTATTAAGAACACATTTCATTGCTCGCAAGTTAACCAAACCAATTGAACATGGAAAGTAGAACTATGAGAGAATGAAAGAAGAAATGCATTGCTTTTATAAAAATAACTTTAGGCCTTTAGGCATGTTATACATCTTACAAAACAATACAATAAAAAAATGAACTGGAATACAAGAGAAGGTGTTACGCCATAGAGCATGATTCCCCATACACCTTGGCTCTGACCTTTGCCTATTGGTGGGGGGAAGGGGATAAACTCTCTCTTACTTTTGTTTTAAGCTCTCACCTAAAACTCAAGAGAAAGAAGAAGGAGGATGATGTATGAACTTGCTCTCCGACCAATTGTGCACAATTTGCTTGGAAGTGAGAGACTTTATTTATAGGCGAGACTTAATGTTGACAGAACATTCAACACATCATTAATGCCTCTAAAAAGTTGTATCGATGCTGTACATACGTCCTTTTGTCCTTTCTTTGACATTCGTGCCAACCAAATTTGTCAACTAGTCCTTTATATCACTTAGCTTACCCTGTTTGTCATTGTCTAAGTTAAGCGTGTCTCCTCGTGTAATCATTATATCGCCGAGCATCATTTCTTTTGCCTAAAATGCTACAATTGGAGCACTGAAACATAGTAAAACAGGGATAAGGTTCTTTTCTATCATGTAATTCATAGATTAATCAAACCGCCTACTTTTTCCTCTGTTTTCTTTCATTCACATGCGATTAAACCTCATTATTTTACATAAAAGGATATAATAACTTGTATTTCTAGAAGTTATCAGCCGTTCAATCTATTTTTGGATTGGTTCATCTTTCTTTTGGTTGGTTTTTCAGTTGGTTCAAGTGGTTCGGGAGCAGTTTTGTACTACATCAAATTGTTATTGTAATAATTTAGTTTTTAGCTTAATTTAGAAACCAAAACTAGTCCATTTTAAGGTGTTTAGAATTAAATTAAGTATGTGATGTATGTTTCAATTATTTCTAAATTTGTATTTGCATATTATATGTCAAATAAATTTAAAATCTCACAATAGGTTAACATGTTTGTGCATTGAAAGTAGGGAAACTTTTGTAAATGTATAAAAACACCAAACTATTTACGGTCCGCGTAACAAAATCCATAAAGTTAACTATTTTTTAAATATTCCAGATTTTCCCTTCCATCTTTCTTCTCTACCTTGCGTTTCATCTTCCTCCTGCTATTTCTTTCATCGTCTTTCTCCTGCGATTTCGTCTTTCTTATTGCCTTTTTTTTCCTGTGATTTATTTCCATCATCTTTCTTATTTTTCAATTTTTTATTTACGTCGTTTAATCTTTCCATCGTTTTTCTTCCTTTCCACTTTATTTTTGCTTCGATTTCTTTCCATCGTCTTTTTTTTATGTTGTTTACATTTAGGTAACGAAATCTAAATGACTGTATTAAAAAAATAGCAAAATCTATAAGATCGTGTATAAAGAATCTTGAAAAAAATCATTTAGATTGAAGTAGCTAAATGTAAACTATCGTGTAAAAAAGTAAACAATCGTGTAAAAAAAATAAAAGATCGTGTATAAAGAATATTAAAAAAATCCATTTAGATTAGAGTAGCCAAATATAAACGATCATGTAAAAAAAGTAAACAATCGTGTAAAAAAAAATAAAATATTGTGTATAAAGAATATTGAAAAAATTATTTAGATTGGAGTAGTCAAATGTAAATGATCGTTTAAAAAAAAGTAAACGATCGTTGTTGAATAAGAAATTTTGGAACCAATCACAAATTGCCACATCATTTACTAAAATTATTGTATTTGGGATTCACTAAAAATTGACATGTGTCCCAAATTAAATTTAAAGACAAATTGGACAATTCTAATGATGTCACGTGACAACTGGATCAAATTAATTACTTTGGTTCAATTAAATATTATTTACTTAGGCTAAAATTCAATTGAGCCCAAAAATAAGCTTAATTTAGCCCAAAATAAAATATGACTCAAATCCATGTGATTGAGCCCATGGGTATGGTCCATAGACCAGACCAGACCAGACTCAAGTTCATAAAAGCCCACCAGGGAACTCTATAAATAGAGGAGTTCTCTTCTTTTGTGGGGAGGCAAAAATTTTTATTTCAGAATGTCTAGAGAGAATTCTTCCAAGAAATAGAAGACTCCTCAACTCCTAAAGTCGAATACCCTTGAAGATTGAAGCTCCTTTGAAGATACAAGCTTCTTTCCAAGTCTTCAATTCAAAGAACACACTCGAAGATTGAAGCTCTTTGAAGATACAAGCTTTCTTTCAAGTCTCCAACTTCAAGAACACCCTCGAAGATTGAAGCTCCTTTGAAGATACAAGCTTTCTTCCAAGTCTCCAACTTCAAGAATACCCTCGAAGATTGAAGCTCCTTTGAAGATACAAGCTTTCTTCCAAGTCTCCAACTTCAAGAACACCCTAAAAAACTGAAGCTCCTTTGAAGATCCAAGCTTTCTTCCAAGAGTCCAACTTCAAGAACATCACGTGTTTCGCTTCCTCACATCAAGCATAAGCATCCAGTCGAGAGAGAATCAGAGGATCAAATTCTAGAGATCGAATCACATCGCATCAAATCAACGTAAATACAACATCAACACAAGTTCAACTCCACGAATCAAATTTCTTCGAAAATCTCGTGTGAACAACCGTGTAAAAAAAATAAAAGAGCGTGTATAAAGAATCTTGAAAAAAGATAATTTGGATTGGAGTAGCCAAATGTAAACAATCATGTAAAAAAAAGTAAACGATCGTGTAAAGAAATCTAAACAATCGTGTACCAAATTTTTTTTTTTAAAAAACCCCTAATCTAAATGATCGTGTAACCAAATTTGAACGTAACCAAATTAAACGATCGTGTAACAAAATTAAACAATGGAATTAAACAGATAAATTTTAGTCATATCTAAACGATCGCGTATAAATTGTACCCATATTGAGTATCAAACAATAACCAAATCTAAACGATCGCAAATATATTACACACACGTTGTTGACGGCGTAGTTGACAGGGCATTTTTGATATTTTATACGGTGGGCTTTTGGGCTTTTTCCATTTTCAAAATTGTTCTATAGAGTGTAAATATTTTGTCGTTTTTTTATATTTTGAAAAGTCCTCTTGAAAGTATGCTATAATGGTTATAATATATAGTATGCATGTTAATTAATTAATTAAATTAATTTTGATTAAATATGATTTAATGAAATTAATTAATTATCAATTATTTATTTATTTAATATAATTAAATATTATTTAATTAAAGGATAAACAAATTAAAATCTATATTAATTATATTATTTATATAATTCTTATATAATGCAAGCTAGGCAATCTCATGCACTAGTAGACAAATTTGGTTAGTGAACATGTCAGAGAAAGGACAAAAGAAAACCAGCGCAACATTGGTACAACTTTATTATGAAGCATTAATGAGACGTGGAATGTCATGTCAACATCACTCCCTGTCTATAAATAGAAGACTCTATTTCAGAAAATAGGGTGCAAAATTGGACCGGAGAGCAAGCTCATTCAATCTTCTCTTCTTTCTTGAGTTTTAGGTGAGAGCTTAGAATAAAAAGAGAAAGAGTTCTTCCCTTATAATTTTTCCCTCAACAAACATGCAAAAATCTGAGCCAAGGAGTATAAGAAATCATACTCTGAGGCTTGACAAGTTTCTTTCTATACCATTTCATAATTTTCGTTTATAAATTTGTAAAATGTACTTCAGAGTCGAAAGGCCTAAAGTTATATTTATAATATTAATGCATTTCTTCTATAACTCTCTCATTTCTCTTCTAATATCCACTTTCAATCTATTTAATTACTTTTTGAGTAGTGCAATGTGTTATTGATAGTAGATAATCTGGATGTATATCTTGTAAGTTTTGTTTAGATAAATGCGGACATCACAACATTGTTTATTCAAGAGGAAAGACAATTGCATTGATAGAAATCGCCTGACAAATTAGAGCATGTATTTAACTAAGTGAGTGGCGAAGAGAAGGTAGCAATACACTCCATTGTCGAGTTCATTGTTCGTATAAGTTGCAGAAATGTTAACGTGTGCGGCGAAAGCATCAAAACTGATTATATACAAGCTGATTAGATATGAATCATAGCTTAAATTTAAGTATTTGGATCCTGAGAGGCAAGCAAGTATGGTGAAGGCACCTAAAGGACGCTTGCCTTAATTCTGAAGTTAATAATGCTTTTTATCGCCTTAAAATGCTAATACACATTACATGCATGTAATATGAGTTCATTTTCCATCATGCTCCATCTCCACAATCACCTTGCACCACCAATTGCACCTTAATGTATATAATTAGGATAACATATAGGGGCATATACAAAAATAACAAAAAAATTTATGATAATAAGGTCCATGTCACTACATTTTTTAAATTACAAAAGTAGCAAATTTAAAAGTAGATAGCCCTTTAATAGCCCTCTAATATATCTAATTACTTGTCATATTTGTAATATGAAAAAAAGAGGTGCTATGGGCTGCTTTTTTCTAAATTGTTTTTTCATCGGATGCAATTTTTCTTAAATATATTGTTCATATCTAGACTGTATAAATTATACCGCATAAGTTTAATTGTGTGATAGATTTAATAAGAACATGGGAAAAATACCATCGCATAGATATATTTAATAGGATTCATGAGGAAACCTCTCCTCACTTAGAGAGAAAACCTTATATTACACGCATATCATGAAAAAAATAGCAACACTTATAGGATTTGCCCTTTTTATCACATCGTCCTATTCTAGTCGCCTAATAGGTCACTTAATTATAGCTTAACATGACATATCCACGAATAAATGGTGCATATACCCTATAACAAGCTAGTTTTTGGTGCTATTACCAGGGAAGAATTGACGATGGAATGGATAGAAATGCAATGATGGCATTGCAAGGACAAGTCACCGAGATGAACAAGTTGTTGTAATCTATGGCTTTATCGCAAGTAAATGCCATGGATAGCTCAGTTTAACCAGTAAAACAATTGAATGAGATGGATGTGTGGGATTAAAGGTCTTTATACCACCGACGCATGTCCAATCAATACAGACATTATTGCATACATGCAGAATGACTCATAATCTAATGGTTACAATACGGGATGGAGAGATCATGCTATCATCAGTTGGGGAGGACAGGGTCGGAATTATTAAAGGCGACTGGGTGGTCATGGAACTATTGCGGTGAAGCATCTAGTTATCGCCAAGAAATCATAATGATAGGCCATGCTACTCTATCCTCTTCCTCCTTTATGGAGGCCCTTTTTCCCGAGGATATGCAGAGGAATGATGACCTTTTGCAAAGTCAATCCACTTCAATCAGGAATCTAGAGTTACAACTAGGGAAACTAGCTAGTGATTTCTTCGAAAGGCTATAACGATCACTCCTGAGTAATACTGAAACACTAAACCAGGCGGAGGGATCCGAAAAAGTGAAGTGTTAATATGTGACACTTAAAAGTGGAAGGAATTTGACCATCCGAAACCCTGAATCAGGACATAGAAATTTCCCATCTAGTTCTAATGCTAAGAATGACATCCCAAGTAATATTTCTAGTCCCTTTGATATCTCTTTAACTAATAATACTTCTTGCTTGCAAAATAATGACGTACAAAAAAACAAGAAAGTGGAGAGCACGAGATAAGATGAACAACACAGCGAAGCATCTAACCTGGAAACAAGCTCAAATCCTATACCACCTCCTCAATTTCCTAGTCGCCTCATGAAGAAAGACGATGAAAAATAATTTAAAATTTTTTTGGACGTAAGCAGCTTCACATCAACATCCCATTTGTTGATACGTTAGAGCAAATACCTTCTTACATGAAATTCTTAAAAGATATCTTGGTGAAGGATAGAATGATAAATGATTATGAAACTTTAGCTCTAATGCAAGCAACAGGCAACATCTTTAAGAATGGGATACTGGAGAAGATGACAGATCCTGGAAGCTTTACGGTACAATGCTCAATAGGTAGGATGGACCTTAGTCGTGCACTATGCGACCTAGGAGCAAGATTAAATTTGATGCCTCTATCTTCAAGAAATTAGGGATAAAGGAGGTTCAACTGGCTCAAATGGTGATTCAATTTGCTAACAGATCCACCGCGCGACCTAAGGGCAAGATTGAAGATGTTTTGGTTATGGTGGATAAGTTCATGTTGCCTACAAACTTTATCATTTTGGACGACAAAGTTGGTCGGGAGGTACATATCATTTTGAGGTGGTCGTTTCTATCAACAGGTCGTGCCATTGTAGATGTCCACCAAAGGGAATTGACCATGTGGCTTAGTAAGCAAGAAGTCAAGTTCAACGTTGTTAACGCGATGAAGTTTTCCTCTAATACTGAAAACTACAACGCGATAGAATCCCTTGTATAAGATTATTACGAAGAAGAAGTGTTTGTCAAGTTGTTTAGCTCTGAAGAATTCTTTGAAGAAGAAGATCTTGAATACATCCTGGAAGAAGTTAACGTCATTTTCTGCACAAGGAAGTTTGAGCCTTTGGATCTGCAACCTACAGGTGGTAGGAAGAATAAGCCATCAATTGAAGAGCCATCAGAATTAGAGCTCAAGCCATTGCTGAACCACTTGAAGTATGCATACTTTGGGGAGAATGACACCCTCCTCGATATCATCTCCACCCATTTGAATTCCACAGAAGAGAAGGCATTATTAAATATACTGAAATGCCACAAAAAGGCATAGGATGGACCCTTGCGGACATTCAAGGAATAAGCCAATCCTATTGCATGCATAAGATCAAGTTGGAAGAAGGGCAAGAGACCATCATTCAGTTTTAGAGGCGATTAAACCCTGCGATGAAAGAAGTAGTAAAGAAAGAGATTATTAAATGGCTTGACGTAGGGGTTATCTATCTAATAACACACAGTGAATGGGTTAGCCCAATCCAATGTGTTCCAAAGAAAGGGTGGATGACTTTCGTGAAGAATGAATATAATGAACTTATCCTAACGTGAACAGTCACTAGGTGGTTGATTTGTATGGGCTATTGAAAATTGAACGTGGTGATGAAGAAAGACCCTTTCCCTTACCTTTCATTGATTAAATGTTGGACAAGCTTGCGATTAAGAAATTCTATTGCTTCCTTAATAGCTACTCTAGTTATAACCAGATTACAATCACCCATGAATATCAGCACAAGACCATGTTTACATATCCTTATGACACGTTTGCATTTCACTGCATGCCGATTGGCCTATGTAATGTGCCAGAGACATTCTAGAGGTGCATGAGTGCTATATTCTCAGAATTCCTTAAGAGATCAGTTGAAATATTTATGGACGACTTCTCTATTTTCAGGAACTCCTTCAAAGAATGTTTAGGCATTTTGGAAGATGTGTTAAAGAGATGTGAAGAGACACGACCCCTACTGAACTAGGAGAAGTCCACGCCATGATCACTAAGTGCTTGGGTACATGATCTTCCACATAGGACTAGAAGAGGATCCTGAAAATATAGATGTGGTAAGCAAGTTGTGACTACCTTCGGATTTAAAGCCACTAAGGAGCTTTTTGAGACAGGCTGGATTCTATCACAAATTCATCAGAGGATTCTCCTAAATTACTAAAGCCTTAAGTAACTTGCTATACACCGATCAACCCTTCAATTTCGATGAGAAGTGCCATCAGGGGTTCCAAACTGTAAAGAGGCTTTTTATAGACAACTTTTGGGCGTGAAACTATTCTTTTAGCATTGAAAGAAGCCTCCATAGTCACATCAGCTCCAACCACCACTTTTGTCTTCTAACATATCCCTTCTCGCGTGATAGTTTGGTATTTTCTCATAGTCCTGTTGCGAGTTTCCTTGCGATTTCCCAGCTTCTTCTTTTACAAATCTTTCGTTTAAAACACTAAAAACAAGGTAAAATAGGTATGAATGCTTATGTAAAGTGTATTTCTAAATACTTATGCTTTTGAACTATACGTTTTAATGCCCTTCTTCTACATTTTGGCTTTAGCATTCTATAAAAGAGTCTACAATAACTTGTATTTTTACAAGTTATCACCTAGGGAGTTATGTATCGCATGGTGGAATTCGAAGCATTGCATTGAATGCACAGTTATTTCTGCCCTCGAAGGGATGTGTTGCCTTAGTGTCAGACCGCATTTAATGCTCTTAAATCTAATGATTACATAACTGTCACTCATCGCCTATATATAGCAAAGGGAAACCTTCCAAAAATATTTATTTTGCCCTTTTTACACCTCGCATACGATCATAATTCTCTCAAACCCTTCAAATTTTGTCAGAAAACTCATAACCTTCATTGTAAAACTCATTCGAATCTTCAAGCCCTCAACCAAACCTACCGTAGACAAATAAAAGAACGATGCTAAAATTCGTCTAGTTTCCAAATTCTTGAAAAGGAAGGAGGTTCCCTCAAACCTACAATCATCTAAAAAGAAAATCCCCAAAAAATCCGCCAAATATCAAGAATCTTCTTTACAGAAACCTAAACTTGATGGCTCTACGAGGAAGATCACCATTAAATCCAGACCCACCAAAAACCCTTCTTTTGTTTGCTCTAATAGACCTGATTCAGAGGAAACCCAAAATCCATTAGGGAAACCAATGAAACCATCGCATTTGCCAATGAGTGGATGAGGCAAAGAGGAGATTTACAAAGGGTTAACTGACTTGGACCCTGTGATGACAGGTGCAGATGACCTAATAAACCCTTGTCGAGCTATAAGCATTTGAAACATGGAATGGGGAATGTGATATTAGAGGTTAGAGGACACAAGAGCAAATGCCTGAGATAGTTATAGGTAAAGAAGATTCTTATAAGGTCCTGAAATTCATTCAAGTACTAGAGTTAGCCCACCAAGAGAAAGCGAGAAAGGAAGAAGAAGATAGGATGAGAAGGATAAGGGAGGATAAGGATATGTTGGTGCAATTATTGACCCATTTATTTATACCTATTCTTAATCCCTACGATACATATATTTATTATTTTGATATGTTCTGCAGAATATGAAAGAATACTTCGATACGAACCCAATGCAATAAAAATCACCTAAAACGGAGTCCAAACGAAGAAGAACCAGAAAAACAAAAATTAGGGGCAAATTGATAAATATTCAAAAATCCATGAAACACATCAACCATCCATACGTGAACAACCCAGACGTCACGAGTTTGAACCACAAACGAGATGTTTAATTTCTAGATCTTTCAAACCAAAACATTGTCATTTTGATCCTCTCCTTTGCGCGCCTTAGACGTTATCGGTTCGAATCCCACAAGACGCAAAATAAAATTGAATTTATTTGAATCCATTCGCGCGCGCGTTAATTACTCCGCCCACCTCTCTCCTCGTGCCTCGTGTCAGCTCCTGGTCGCACACACCTCCTCCTCATCCAAGTTCGATCCTCAGCCACTTTATTTCTTATATATATATATATATATATATATATATATATTCAAGTGGCATTTTCATAATTCTTTTGCAAAAATCCAAAAAATAACCAACTTTTCTGTCATTTGAAGCGAACGGATGGCCTTGAGGTTGAAAGTTCGAATCTATTTTATAGTTATTTCCAAATAGTTTCTATAAATACCCATTTCCCCCCCAAATTCATCGTAAATCCATTATCAATTCACCATTTTCTCTCAAATAAACCCTAAATTCTCATAAAACTCTATCAAACTCCCAAAATTACTCCTCCATTCTACCATTTTTTGTTCTCTCAATTAATTTCCAAAATATTTTCTTGATGGAGGGCTAATCACGAAGAGGTAAGTGGGCTTAGGGCTTTTCAGTTGTTGGGGGATTCTTCTCTTATTTTTCCTTATTATTTATATATGATCAAATCTTTGAACTTCTTGTAGTTTTTGTTAAATTCCTAATTTTTTTGAATAAAAAATAATTCCTTCTTTTAATTACAAGCATTCTTGCAATTTAATTCTTGATATTGTTATTGATTCAACGCTTTATATGCAAGATAATTTGAGTATGAAAACTAATGCAAGACTAATTTGATTACCTTTGTCTACACAAAAACTAAATCTAATTCTTGGTTGCCACATGTCAAATCTTGAAATTGATTAATGCTAGATGAATCTCCCTTGTTCTTGACAATTTTTAAATTTGATTGCATCAATTCTATTATGCACAATTAAATCCAATTAATTCATTGATTGCAAATTGTTTAGAAACAAAGTGTGTAAGATACTTTCATCTTCTTTAAAGATCAAGATTAGGCTTTAGTTGTTATTACAAGAATATATACTAAATCCTTGAGGTGATTGTCTCTTTTCTTGAAATTTTGACCAAAGTTCTTACAAGATCGAGCAAGTTGATATTGGAAGAATCTTGATCAAGAACCCCTTTTAATTGAGAAAAAAATCATTTCATAATCCTCTTAATTCAATTATGAGAATTGATTAGTGTGCCCTCTGCCCCTTCCCTCATTTTTCTTATAAGAGTTCAATTTTTAATTTTTTTGTGAATTGAATTTACATCCTAAATCACCATTCTCTTGGGTTTGACGCCCATACTTCTCACCGAACTACGGTAAAATGTAAGGGTAAAATTCAAATTAATGTAAGGGTAAAATTCAAATTAATGTAAGGGTAAAATTCGAATTCCTTTTTATTGAGGCAAATATAGGTAAGTGCAACCTACCCTTACCAATAAATTTCATTTCTAAATATTCGTGGTTAATTTTAATGACCTTACCTATACATACTTTGGAACGTATTGATTTTCACTTGACAAAAAAAAATGGCGCCATTGTTAGGGAATGGCAAGAAATAGTATTTTTCTTGAATCTTTGCTTGCATATCTTTTTGTTAGTAATTTTTAGAAAGCATATTACATTACACTACAAGAAGTGGGGAGACTCCCGATGCACAAAAACATCCATGGAACTGGTAAAGACGTCAGAAAATGAAATTTCAATGCAGATTGTAACGTCGGGAAGCCCGTCGAAAGAAATGTGTCAAGAGATCGATTTCCAACACGTCACCAACAAGGCGTCGGGAATAACCTTCTCCCGACGTCGTCTTTATCGACGTTTTTGATGCATCAACAATAAGTAATCCCCGACGTCCATAGTCTCGATGTTATCAATGCGTTGAGAATAATTACTCCCGACGTGTTTATATCCGACGTCGTCCATGCATCGGTAATAATTATCCTCGACGTGACATTTACAGCATATTCTCGACGTTTGTATTGCATCCGAAAATATTTTTAATATGTAATTTTTATTTTTTTTCTTGAAAATTTTCCTGTAATGTTTTTCAATCGATTTTCTGTTTCTTGAAATATTTTCATTCATTTTCGATTAAATTAAAGAAAATTTAAAATAAATTAGAAAGTTACAAAATAAAAACACAAATTCAACTAGAAATTTAATGTTCATTATACAAAGAAGTTAAAAAAATGTAACAGCATTCATAATACAAAAAAAGTAATGTTTATAATACAAAAAAGCGCAAAGAAAGCCGTACGTCTCCTAACGAGCCACGTACGCCATTCTACACCGCAGGTCCTACAATGATACAAAAGTGCTAAGCACATATATATACGTATGCTCACTGTATACTGTAATTTCAAAAACTTAAGAATAATGGAAACATATATACGTACCACAAAGCTAGGGATAATGTGGTTGTCTTTGTTGTACCTGAGTCATGTCTTCTATCAGCTTCCGCATTCGTTCCATTTTTAAAATTGACGCTTCGTGATTTCTTGTCTGCTCTTCAATTCATTGCTTAGCTTGATCAAGCTTAGTCTGTAATTGAAGCACTACTGTAGACTACGGACATGACATGTGGAACTACTCACACTCGTCGTCTTGCGGGCCTTCGGCTTGGGTCCCCAACTAAGGCCTTTTGAGTAGCCTAATCGTCTACCCAACATTGTCTTGCATATCTCATCTCCAGAAGTGGCTGACTACCTTCTAGGGTAGGCTTGGACTAGAGTTTTAGCATTTGATGCTGCAACAAATTTAAAAACTATCTTAGTAAGTAAAAAATATATTATATATTAGAGAAGACAAATAAAAGCAGAAGTGTTGGTTGGATAACTTATATGTGCATTCTCTGCAGCCTAGGACACGAGCGTCTTGTCTCAAACGTGTGTTTACTGGAACAACTCCACACGGTCGACCGAATCCTCTCTTTGCTCAGCGAGCTCGTGCTGTCGCTGTAGAAATGACTATGATTTGCTGCTATGATTGTAAGGCTGCTGCTGTCTAGCAGCCTTGTTCGTCTGTGATTTCTCTTGCATGAAAATAATTATATTCTTTAGAATACATATTAAAAGTTGAAATCATAATCAACCATAAAAAAAGGTTCAGTTGCTCACCTGGAATGCACGACTCATGTAGTGGTCACAGAGGAAATACCAATCCTCATCACGTCCCACCAATAGTTGTGGTGGGTTGGCACGAGCCTACTCTGGGTCGCTGTACTTTTTGAATTTGGTGTGACAGTCACCTCGAAACACTTTAAAGGTACTGAGCATCTGATGCTCAACGAACCTATTCATTGCTTGATCATTGAAATTAAGAACAAAAAACAGTTACACATTACAAAAATAACACATTAGCTTGGTTAACTTAAATATGTTTCAAATGAAATCATAAATGTGTAGTGGACTTACCTGGAGGTCACCTTCGATGACCTTGATGTATTATCTGTCTATGTCCGTCCACTTAAGGTAGCGGACAGGAAATGTCTTTTGTACACACACACCTATCACCTGGCTAAAACAAACGGTGTATGGGGAAATAGGATTCTTCGTGCTAAGGACGATCATCATCAGAATTCGCTTGTTGGCTGCAATGTAGCACTCTAACTCTAAGAGTCGAGACTTCGTACGTCTCCTAGAAGTCGAAATCGCAAATGGTTGAGAAGACAACCTTGCTCAATAAATTATAAGAACATATAATGTTAGAAAAAACTTGAAATAATCCTAAGTTAAAATGTATACATTATTAGACTCACCCAAACATTTGCCCACCGACAACGACCCTCCTGCAAGGTTATCTAAATCATCTATAAACTCGAGGAACATAGCATCCATTTCGAAGAAATTACTGCATGGGAATGATGACATAGTGCATGTGGACATAGAAAATAAACATTCAATAAGCAAATACGAACACATAGCTAGAATCGAAAAATATAAACTGCACAAATATGTGGGTAGATGGTTCGTCACTATAATTCATCGTCGTCGCTTATTTCGCTTGCATGTGACAAGTGTTCATCCACATCGTTGATGAAGTCGTCAGTGACATGATGCACAATCGGTCTTTCAACGATTGTAGGATCAACATCAGTCCTGCACCTAGTGTCATCCTCGATGTGTTCATCCACTCGATGGCTGACAACGATTTCTAGTATATTCAGGTACTCATTCTCAACATCGTCCACTTCTAACACGTTCCATATACGCTTAGTTTGGACGACTTGGACAACTTTTCAAGTGCTACCATTTTCTAGGTCATCTAGGTAAAAACTTGATGTGCATGCTTCACAAGAATTACAGGTTTCTCCGTAAACAAGAAATGGGACGTGTTGAGAGATTTGTAACCTACTTCAACGTGTATTCTTTAACTTTTGTTGATGTTCGTTTCATACCATCGACACTTAAATAGCCAGACATTTCTTCCCAACGGATATTGAACGTACAACACTTCGTCTAAAACACTGAAATTATTGTCGCCACTTCCACTTCCATCACTTTCACTAATGATCATCAGTCCACTATTTTGTGTAGTGCATCGGGAATCAAGTTCTCACGTGTAAAATCTCAATCCACCCACGACTCATCAATTGTAACAACGAACGTCAAATAATGGTCCCATCGCAAGTGAGAAGAAATTGTGAGATAAATTTTCAGACTCATGCAATTCTATAACATGGAATCAATGTGACAATGATTATACACATTCACGTGCTTAAATACATTAGTGCATACATGTCACACAAAAACTTGCTATATACATGTGCTCGAAACCACTTAAGAAATCCTCGTTGACGTCTTTTATACAAATCTATAGCATTTTGAGCATGTTGACGTATTAGCCTCAAATGTTTCCTGACAGGGATGATTATGAGTTTAACTTGTGTAACAACAATGTATAACAAATACTCAACAACTATACGTAAGAATTACAAAGATAAGGAATGCTTACTTATGATACTCTGATATTTCGTCTACATTGTTGAGTATGTACCAATGGAAGAGGTGTTTCTCTTCCTATGATATAGTACGAAGACTTGACGCACCTAAGGGTCGTACTTTCTGCTTGAAAATTTCAAACTCACCAATTACTTCTCTACAATGGTATCATCATTTCACTCATCTTTTGTGAATCGAGTCTCTATACCACTTAGGTAACACGAACAAAAGGTGCTCGATTCATTCATCACACACGCTTCTGCAATTGACCCCTTAGGATGTGTTTTATTTCTAACATACTGTTTTAAAATGCGTAGACTTCTTTCAATGGGATACGTCCAACTGTAAGAAACCAGACCAGTAACCTTCGTTTCAAATGGTAAGTGAATGGCTAGGTGTACCATAATGCTAAAGCTGCAGGTGGAAATATTTTTTCCAACTTACAAAGTATAATTATGATGTTTGCTTGCAATATATCCAAATCACTTCCTCTTATCGTTTTGGCCACAAGTCATAAAAAAATTGCATAATTCGGTAATAGTAGTGTACACGTTTTTTTTGGTAAGAATGTTCGAATACCAATAGGTAGCAGTCAATGTAATAAAACATGAAAATCGTGCATTTTGAGTCAAGATATTTGTCCCTCTCTTTCATGCACACATCGCGATATATTGGAAACATATCAATCGGGAATCTTAACTGATTTCGGGAACTTGCAAAACTCAACTCATTCACTACTAGTCAATGTGTAGCTCAGTGTGGCTTAACCAATCGGTTAGCAACTTCTGTAAGGTGTAAATCCTTTCTTATCTTCAGATCTTGTAGGTCTAACCAAGCATTCGTGGTATCCTTGGTCTTTCCTTCGATATTCAGTAACATATCAACCAAATTGTCACAAACATTCTTCTCAATGTGCATTGCGTGAAGTTTGTGACGTAACAGTAGTCTCAACTAGTAAGGAAGTTTGAAAAAAATACTTCTTTTCATCCAATTAAGAGCTCTCTTTCTTTTCTTATTTTTTATTGAAGGATGTTTACTCATAACTGGAAACTCCAACTGATCTAGCTGTTCTAAGATTTCGTGCCCATTCATCACCACTAAAGGAGCCCTACGCTCTACCTTTCCATCGTGTAGCCTACTTCTACACCACACGTGGTTCTCTGGAAGATAGCGTCTATGTCTTGGATATTCTACCCCTTATCTCGAATGACGATTTATCCCTCATGCATATGAGACATGCCTGATACCCCTTTACTCTTATAGGTCACCATACGTTGGGAAGTTATTAATCATCCATAACAAGGCTGCATGTAGCTGAAAGAACTGACTGATAAGAGAGTCATATGTATGCACCTCGAAAGTTCATAACTATTTTTATTCCTCAATCAATGCTTGAAGATAAAGATCGATTTCTCTACCAGGAGATCTAGAACCAGGTATGAGCAGTGACATGAAGAAATTTGTCTCTTTCATGCATTTCCATGGTGGAAAATTGTAATGAAGTAACACAACATGCCACATACTATACAAGGTAGTCATTTGACAAAATGGGTTAAACCCATTTGAAGCCAACCCAAAAGCACGTTCCGTGGATCAGAAGCAAAATCAGGAAATTCAGAATCAAAGTGCTTCCATCCCTCTGCATCAGCAGGATGTCTCAACACATCATCAGTTTCGACATATTTATCCATATGTCATCTCAAGTCAGTGGACCCTTCCTACGATATAAACAAGAACTGTAATCTTAGTACCAAATGATAGTGGCGCAATACCTTATATGGAATTTTTTCCCTCTATTATGATTAACCATGTACCGAGTGTCGCCACATGTAGAACAATGTTGCAAATCAGTAAACTCTTTTCAGTACAATACACAGTCGTACTTGCACGCGTGAATATTTTCGTATCCCAAGCCCAAGTCACGAAGTACTACTACACATTGAAAACGCTACTCTTAAGAGTTCTAACAACATGTCGAATGACTTGTTACTCCAACCATTTTGAACCTTCACATACATCAACTTAACCAAAAAATTCAAGGACAAAAATTCAGAACAATCGGGGTACAACTCATTACGTGCTTCATTCAATAAGTCCTAAAATATGTTTGTTCTATCTTCATCTATATCTACCCCAATATTCCTCGGCATTTCATCTTTGAAACGACGTTCCTCTATTTTCTCTTCCTGTTCAATTGGGGCTTGTAAACCATTTAACATACCAAACATATCATCTTCTTCACTAAACTACCTACTACTAGTTTCTTCATCAAAAGGGTTACTACTAGTTCCTTCCTTAAAGTTTTTTTTACCTTTAAAGCTTAACGACTCTCCATGATACACTCATTCTGTGTAGTAGGGGGAGAAACATATTCCTCTTTTCTCACATTCTAAACCTACTCTCTTGAATATAAAATATCTCAAATTTTTCACTAAAACTAACTTCAAACTATGGAGGCTACCATAACTGCAGGATAGCCAAAATAACCTAATTATTAACCATAAACAACTTCAATCTTCACATCCTACCCACCTTTTCCAACAACGCTATCTTACAAGCTATCTTACTACCACCCCTTCAAACTCTCAGAAATACCAACAAATTCAAAATAAAAAAGGCTACCATAACTGCAAGATAGCCATCCCAAATTAACAACAAAGTTATTCAAAGCTACTAAAAAATAAACTATTAGAATTGAACTAAAGGCTACCATAACTGCAGGATAGCCAAAACGAATCTTAACACATATTACAGAATTTTTAACACAATAATAGCCATTGCCCCCCTCCCCACTTAAATTCCAAAACGAATCTTAACACATATTACAGATTTTTTAACACAATAATAGCCATTGCCCCCTCCCCTCTTAAATTTTCAACCCTAATCCCTCAAATTTTTAATTCAAACCCCCCACCCCCTTCACAATTTCAATTCAACCTCTCTCTCCACTTCACAATTTCAATTCAACCCTCCCCCTTCAAAATTTCAATTCAACCCCTCTCCCCTCTAATTTTCAACCCACCCCCTTCAAATATTCAATTAAACCCCATTCCCCCTCTTCAAATTCAACCTGCACATTTAAAATTTCAATTCTCCAAATCAATTTCTTAAATACCCCCTTGTTAACCCACATTTAAAATTCCCATTTCAAAAACAAAAATCTATTCCTAAACAATATCCTACAACTAATTCATCATTAAATCCAAAAACTAATTTTAAAAAATAAAAACCTAAACTATTTAAATAAACCTAACCTAAACTAACATTTTTTTAAGATTTAGGATTTTAAACTTACCTCAACTAGGAATGTGTGGTGTAGACGGTAGGAGAGGGATGACGGCAGGCTCATGGCGGCGACGACTGGGTGCTTTTCTTCTCTTCGATCGCCGACAGAATCAGTCTCTCCTCCTTTTTCTCTCTTTTGTTTCGGGTCTGTGTTTCACAAAACTGAAACATCTATTTTATAGGGGAACTCTTGACAGAGCATGAAAATGTCAGGAGATTCCTTTACTCCTGACGCCATTTTCAACGATTAACTAATGGTGTCAGGATCTCGCATTACTCCCGACGCCATTCTCGATGTACCAAAATAGTGTTGGGAGCTCCCCTTACTCCTAACAAAGTCCTCAACGTCATGCAGGATGCATCAAGAATATATGTCTGACATAATCAATGTTCGAAAATTTTCGACTAGTAGTTCCCGTCACGTGCATACCGCATCAAGGTAAGTAATTATTCTCGATGCCCTACATCCAGATGTCAGAAACGTTGTCCTCTTTTCCTACATCTCTATCATGGCATCAGAAAGAGAGCATTCGTCCGACGAGTGAAAAGTGACGTCAGGATAATGTGTATTTCCTGACATTTTTTCTTTCGACGCCTTTTCCTGCGTCGGGAGAACCTCGAGTTCTTGTAGTGTTTGTAGCTTTTATTTGGTATAAAAAAAGGAAGTCGTATTCTATTTTTTTCTTTGCTTTCTTTAGTGCATGACTAGGTTGTCTAATGCATCTAGTTTAAAATTTGTTGAAGACATAACCTTGCATGAAAGAAGATTGAGAATAGAAAAGAGAAAGCAAGCTAGTTCATCACAATTAGAATCTCACATCCATATTTTTGAATCATCTTTAGAGAGATCGAAAGAGACATTATGCAATATTTTTACTCAGAATTGTTGCCGTTGGATAGGGACTCAATAGATACTGCTTCGGGATATATAAAACCCCCTTTGAAGCAAGAAAGTTAGTCTTTAGAATGGCCGAAAATTCTCAAAATGTTTCTAGTAGAACACTTGATTATAATTCTTCATCTTATGATAATTCTGTTAAATAACAAGTGAATTTACTAACTAAACTTTTTGCTTCTTTTGTGAAGGGGGAGGTTCCTAAAGTTGTCTATTGTGAAATATGTGGCTTGCTAAGCCGCCACAATTATCAATGCCCAGAGATTAAAGAGGTAAGTGCCATTGGAAGTTATCAAAGAAATGATTCACAGAGTAACACCTACAACTCTTGATGGAGGAACGATCCAAATCTTAGGTGGGACCCTCAAGAACCAAAAATTACCATTACATCTTCTTCCTCTTCATCATCACAATGTATGTACTTAGAGGAAATAGTCTCCAGGTTAGCTCTTAGCTTAAATAGTTTTAAAACTGATTTTGAGAAAAACGTAGTTAAGTTGAGTAAGCAAATTATTAATTCAACTGGAGTCATGAAAAATGATATAGAAACCATGAAAGCATCTATTTTTGGGTTAGGAGATAAGCTTAATCAATTAGCAACACACGTTCTTAAAATGAAAGGAAAAGGAAAACGTCCCGTTCAACCCAACCATGCAAATGTGAGTGCAATTACTTTAAGAAGTGGCAAAATTTTGAATAAGAATGATGATATCTCTTTGTCTTAAAATGATCCTAACTTAAAGAATGTTGATTCAAATGCTAAAGAAGAAAAGAAGGTACAAACTAACCCATCTTTTTCTAATGCATCTTCTTCTAATAATGATTCAAAGAAGATTGTTGATAATCCTCTACCTCCATTTCCTTCTAGGTTATCTCAACCAAGGAAGTAATTCAAGAATGATGATGAACTCCTTGAAGTCTACAAAAAGGTAGAAGTAAACTTACCCTTCTTGATGGCAATCAAGAGCATACCAAGGTACGTAGAGTTTCTTAAGGAGTTATGTACTCACATAAGAGAAGGAGTAGGAGCCAAGAAAAACTAATTGTTAGTAAAAATGTGTCTTCACTTTTAAAGAAGAATCTTCCAGAAAAAGGTGTTGACCCAAGTATGTTTTCGCTCCTTTGCACTATAGAAAATAGAGACATATCTAGTGCAATGCTTGATCTAGGTGCATCCTTTAATTAGCCGATTGGTCTTTCATTTCACCATTAGGGGTTGTAGAAGATGTCCTAGTTAATTAAGGTAGGAAATCTAATATTCCCAACGGATTTTTACATACTTGAAATGAACAATGAATATGCACGTACATGTCCTACCATACTTTTAGGAAGACCATTCTTGAAAACTGCTAAGGCTATAATTAATGTGGATAAAGGTTCTTAGTGTCGAGTTTGCCGACGATGTAGTGCCTTCCAACATTTTAATGACGAAAAGTCCTCTAACGATCATGTTTCATTGTGTGCACTTGATACTTTAAAATCATTAGAGACACTACAAGAGCGTGATAAATTCAATGAGCTTATTATTAATCAAGCAACGTTAGAATATGTTGAAAAGGAATTTGCTAAGAACAAACCTAGTGATGATGATCTCTCTATCTTCCTTGACTTTGTTGCTATTGTAAAAGAGCATGTCTTGGTTGATAATATTGCAGCAAATGAACAACATGATCTAGGAAAAAACATTAAGCATGATGATGAACACATTTTGAAAAGCATTGGCATTGAAAATGATCATGACACAAGCATCTACATAAAAAATTTTGAAAAAGAGAATGATTTAGAGAAAGATTCTTGTGAAGTTTCTTTACATAAAGAATGTGAGAATTCCAATACTAATGAACTTACTTTACCTTTGCAGGACATGAGATAGAACTAAATGTTTTCCCTTTTGACCTTAAATATGTGTTCTTGGGGGAAAAGAACACATATCCTGTCATTATTTCGAAGGAGCTTACCAAGGAACAAGAAGTAAGGTTGCTTGGAACCTAAAAGACATAGGCAAGCCATTGAATGGAGTCTTTAAGACTTGAAGGGTATCGATCCATCCTTTTGCACACACCATATCTATCTTCAGGAGGGGCAAAGAACAAGATTCAACCACAAAGGCGCCTCAATCCTACCTTGAAGGAAGTTGCCAAGGAAAAGAGGTCTTGAAGCTCAAAGACCCTGGGATCATCTATTCGATACTGCATAGGACTTGATTAAGCCCCTATTCATGTGGTACCCAAGAAGATCGGTATAACCATTGTGGAAAATAGCCAAGGTGAGTTCGCTCCTACTTGTGTTTCAAATAGTTGAGCATGTGTACAATTATAGAAAGCTAAACAAGACAACTCTTAAAGATCACTTCCCTTTACCTTTTCTAGATCAAATGATTGAACAATTAGGAAGGAATTCTTACTTACGCTTTCTAGATAGATTTTCTGAATTTTATCAAATACCCATAGCATGCAAAGACAAATATAAGACAACTTTTACATGTGAATTTGGAACTTTTACTTTTAGAAGAATGCCTTTTAAACTATGTAATGCTCCTACAACATTTCAATGATGTATGTTAAGCATATTCACTGTTTTCATAGGAAAATGCATAGAAGTTTTCATGGATGATTTTACAGTTTATGGAAATGATTTTGATTCTTGCTTGAATAGCTTAGAGTTGATTTTAAAGAGATGCATTGATACTAACTTAGTGCTTAACTTTGAAAAGTGTCATTTCATGGCTTCTCACGGTATAGTACTAGGTCACTTAGTATCATCAAAGGAAATAGAATTTGACAAAGCTAAAATAGATGTCATTCAAAACTTGCCTTATCTCACTTGTTTAAAGGACGTTATATCATTTTTGGGTAGTGCCAGATTTTATAAAAGGTTCATTAAAGACTTTTCTAAGACAGCTTTGCCTTTGAAAAATTTACTTAAAAAAGATGTCCCTTTTGTAATTGATGATAAATGTATGTATGCTTTTGATACTTTGAAAGATAAGTTAATTTTTCTTCTCCTATCTTGCAAACACCTAATTGAAACTTGCCATTTAAGATCATTTGTGATGCAAGTGATTATGCATTAGCTGTAGTGCTCTGAGAAAAAATAGATAAAAAATTGCATGTTATATATTTTGCATCTCGAACTCTAAACTCTACTCAAGCTAATTACTCCACAACTGAAAAAGAGTTTTTGTCTATAATCTTTGCTCTTGAAAATTTTTGTACCTACATAATTGGATAAAAAATAACTTTATTTACTAATCATGTAACTATAAAATATCTTGCAAACAAAAAGAAGAATGCAAGGATCATCAGATGGGTACTTTTACCTCAAGAGATTGATTTGACAATCAAAGATAGGAATGTATGGACAATCCCATTGTTGACCACCTCAGTAGAATTGTTCAAAAACAAGACAAAAATCCAGTAAGGGAGCATTTCTTTGATGAATACCTCTTCAAGTTAGATTTGCACACTCTATGGTACGCTGACATTGTTAATTACCTTGTAACCGGTAAACTTCCTTCTCATTTCTCTTATAATAAAAAATACAAATTAAAATGTGAGTCAAAGCATTATGTTTGGCATTATGTTTGGGAATAGACCAAGTTGTTAGAAGATGTTTTGCTTCAAACGAGCATGAATCTATTTTATCATTTTGCCTTGAAAGAGCATGTGAAGAACATTTTGGTCCTAAACGTACTGCTAGGAAGATTTTAGATTCTAGATTTTACTGGAAACAACATTATTTGTTGACTCTAATGCGTATTGCAAATCATGTGAAAAATGTCAAAAGTTTAGCTCTATTTTCAAAAGGAATGAAATGTCATTGAAACTAATTCTCTCTTGTGAAGTCTTCGACATTCGGGGAATTGATTTCATGGGACCATTTTCTTCCTCTTTTGGAAACCTTTATATTCTCCTAGCAGTTGATTACGTGTCCAAGTGGATTGAGGCAATCCTCACTAGAACTAACTCTTCCATTGTTGTTTCTTCTTTCTTAGTTGCAAACATTTTCTCTAGGTTCGGTACTCTCAAAGCCATAATAAGCAACTGAGGAATCCACTTTTGCAATGGGACCATCAAGGCATTGATGAGAAATATAGAGTCCAACACCAAGTTTAAACTCTGCATCATCGTTAAACAAACAACCAAGTAAAAATTTCAAATCAAGAGGTGAAGTCCTTTCTTCAAAAAACTGTTAATCCCAAAAGAAATGATTGAAGCATTAGATTGAATGATGCACTTTGGGCTTATAGGATAGCTTACAAAACACCCATAGCCACAACCCCTTTTAAATTTGTGTTTGGTAAACCATGTCACCTTTTCGTATAATTAGAACACAAAATTTTTTGGGGTATTAAAAAGAGCAATTTATCTCTTGAAGAAGCTAGAAAGAATAGAATTGTTAGAACTTAGTAAGTTAGAAGAACATAGACTGGATTCTTATAAGAACTCTAAGATCTATAAAGAGAAAACCAAAGTTTACTATGATAGAAAGATTCTTAAAAAAGAGTTCAAAGTAGGAGATAAAGTTCTTTTTAACTTATCTCTATCTTTTATGCCGAGAAAACTAAAATCCAAGTGGATTGGTCCATTTGTTGTTTCTAATATCTTTGACTATGGTGAAGTTGAGATTATAAGTGAGAAAATAGGAAAAGTTCTCAAAGTAAATGGACATAGACTCAAAATCTTCATTGAAGGGGAATCCACATCATCCCAAGTGTGTAAGATCACACTTCTCCATCCCACCTACACTTGAGATCATAAGAATAAACAGTCGAGCAACCAACCTTAAAAATTTTTGAATCCTGAAGGCAGCCAAGTGTCAAATTTTATCACTTTCTTTAATTTTTGTCTTTTTTTCATTTTCTTTCTAATTTCTAGTTTTCGCTTTCTAATAAAACTAAGAATGAACATTTGCATACTAATAAGGAATTCAATGTTTTCTCCATGTAAGCTTTCCACCAAGAAAATGTTAAAAAAACATTTAGGAGAGTACACTATTCCCCTTTCCTTTCTCTTTCACTTTACTTTTCTTTTCAAAAGCTTTTAGGACAAAGAAAACAATCACGTGGCTAGGCGTGGAATGGGAAAGGACCCCACTTTAGTTGTATCCATGCCAGTTGACAACTAAGACCAACGTGGTTGTTTTTTGTGAAGAAGAAGCTCCTCCCAACATTGCACGACAATGCAATGTCATTTGAATACGCCACGCTCCTCTTCTACATCATCACAAAACAGATGTTTGATGTGGGGAAAATAATTCAAGGGGCCCTCCTTACCTAGATAGAAGCACCAAAAGGAGCCAAGCTTTTCCTTCAACGGGGGAGAAGCTTTGGCTTCAATACATCCTTTTCCTCGTCCGATTCCCACAGACTAATTTATCAGATGAGGGATGTAACCAAGCGGTACTCAACAAGGTCATAACGTTCTACCAAAATAAAGAAGAAAAGTGTTGCCTCAAGGCCTAGGAAAAGATAAGGCAGACGAAGAACAAGAGAACGAAAAGAACTCTCCACTACCGTAACCAATAAAGAGGAAGGCCAAATCAACCATACACCACCTGCTAAGAAACTCAAGGTTGATGCGGCCACAAACAAGGCCTCTGAGAGCAATCCTCCCCGCCACAAGAAAATTACTTCCAAGCAAATATCGCTTAAGAAGCCCCTTTCCATTACCAAAACACAACTGATTCTTCTCGATCACCGCCTAAAAATGAGGATCCACCACCACCTTCTCACAAAGAAGAAATCCCTCCTTTTTCTTCATAGAAAAACCAAAACCTTCCCCCTTGCTGCTGCAAAACGACATACCATCATCACTTCCACAAAAATCTCGCATTTCCCCCAATCAGCGAAGTCCTTGCTTGACTATTAACCTAAAAACCACCACCCCTCACTCATCGCCAACCCCATTTCCCTTGCCTTCTCATTCCCCTTCCTTACTTAAAGATGACCTCCCTCCTATCCTTGAAGATTAAATCCCCTTCTCCTATAAAACCAAATTCCTCCACCACGTTAAGACTCTCCCAAGCGACGAAATCCTACGTCACCTATCCATATCTCACATTTCCACCAACTGCCCAAACATGATGACCCCTTGTAACCAGACCTCAATGTCCCAGTCATTGTGCTATCAGAAGGGGACACGATAACTATTAATCAGCCGCCTAAGTTGGAGACATGAGTTACGACTGATGACCCACTCACCAAGGGAAAACAACCTATCCTTGGTGTAGCTAGTGAGACAAGCTCGTCCGTATCAAAAGATCCCACTCTTGAATAGTCCTTTGTAAAAAGTGAACATGAGGACCTTAATGAGTATATTGGAACCTCAGTGAAGAAGCCCATGGTTGAATATTTCAAACAAGTGTTAGATGGGCAGCGTTTCTAAGCAAAGAGAATCTAGACATGACACCTTTGCTATTAAGGCTGCAAGTAGAGAATAGAGAGATAAAAGATCAATTGGCTCAGCTCGTCACAAACCAAGAGAAGTTGTCCACCAAAGTCTCTAATCTTAAAGACCTTGTCATCGAGCAATTGGACTTGATAAGGCAAATGAGGAAAAGATACAACAGGTAGTTTCAAACTTCCATGGAATAAACCCACATGATCTTTGTTCCATGCCTACACTTGTCATCCCACTAGAACTTGCAACACCCTTCCCGCCCATACATTAAACCCCTAGCGCCCGTGATCCCCGCCAGGAAGACTAAATTTTGGGGTGTTTCTTTCTTAATGTAATTTTGTAGTTTTTTCTTTGTACTTATTTATGTTCTTTTGTAATGGATGTATACATTTACTTAACCAAATTTAACACAAGACCATATTTCTTCCATTTTGTGCGTTATGTTTTTCTTGCTTGCCTTCATTGTAGTATTCTTCGCGTTCTTTCTTTTGTTGTTTGCAAGGATAAATTCCATGATGATATTTATGCTCACTCTAAATTAACTTGTCTTTGGCGATGAAAATATTGGAATTTATGTCATAAAACTCGTAGTTTCTAAATTACATTCAATAATGTGATTATTGAATTATTTATTAGTGAAATAGAATACTGTAATCTTGAATTCAATAAACTAATGTTCGGAGGCAATCTTGTAGACTTGAACTTTATTTAAAGACATAAATATGGATCAAGTTCGAGTTCATAGCCTGAACGGTCTATAGTATATGAATAAGGTTGGAAACCTTATTTTGGTAACACTATGGATGTGGCCTACTTTGTAGTTAGTATAAATGATGTGATCCTGAATTGTTCATGTAGAGACATGAAAGTAGAGGGTCCTATGTAAAGAGTTTGCATACGACTGGACCATTAAATAGTCACTTATACTTTATAACACTGTCAACATCTTAAAACTGACTATTTCTTTTAATTTGATGACCTAGGTAACTTAACCTTAATCCTGAGCTAACTATGAACTTTTTTTTATACAAGATTATTCTTGTATCTGCATAGGTGAAGACAACTCATCAACACTGGCCCAACATGCCTACTATTTTAGGGATAAGACTGGATGGATAACTGGAGTCATAAGATGCAAGATGAAATTCACTCTTGACCTCATTAGAGTCAGTAGATAGGTTGTTCCCTTATACACTGAATCCATGTCTTGAACAAGCGGCCCCACCTTCTCATTGGCCCAAGAAGGATTTGGTTTATAGGCTGGATCTTAAACTAGTGGTTCATTAGAGGATCGGTGGTACTTAAAGAACAAGAAGTAATCTCAAGGCGTAAAAAGGTAAATTAACCCAGTTGAGATTACGAACAACCTTTGAAGGGTCAACTTACTAATCAATGTCATACCAGGTAGACATAAATATATCTCTAGTGAGGGGAGTGCAACTACGGAAGTTTAGTGGAATGACCCGTTAGTTAATGAATGTTGATTAGCATGATCTAAAAGAGATTAGTTAGTTAATCTCGAATTGTTGGAGCCCATGATCTATAGGTCCACTAGGTCCCTCTACTAGCTCATTATGGTAATAAAATTTAGAATAGAGTGATTGAAAATTCGAAATAGATTGAGTTAATTTCGTTAAAAATATTTGATATTATTAGCGAGTTTTTGAGAAATATAAAGGATATTTAAATAAGATTTAAATATCAGTAAATTCGAATATAGATTCGAATTGGATTTATTGGGATTTAATTTAATATTATTTTATTAATATTAATTAATTATTTTAGCGGGTCTTTTAAAAAATATAAAAAAATGGCAAAGTATTTACACTGTATCGAACAATTCCGAAAATTGAAAAAGCCTAGAGGCTCACCGTGTAAAATACCCAAAAATGCGCCATCAACAATGCGCGTAATATATTTGGTACACGTTCGTTTAGATTTGACTATTGTTTGGTACACGATCGTTTAGATTTATTTTTTTAATTCTATCGCTTAATTTGGTTACACGATCGTTTAGATTTGGCTTCCCCAAATCTAAACCATTTTTTTTCAAAATTTGGTATACGATCGTTTAGATTTGGCTCCACGATCGTTTAGATTTGAGGTTACAAATCTAAATGATTTTTTTCCAAAATTTGGCATACGATCGTTTAGATTTGGCTACATGATTGTTTAGATTTGGCTACACGATCGTTTAGATTTGGCTACACGATCGTTTAGATTTGGCTACACGATCGTTTAGATTTGGTTACCCTAATTTAAATGCCAAACCAATTTTTTCAAGATTCTTTATACACCATCCTTTATATTTGGTTACCTAATTTAAACGTAAAAAAAAAAAAAAAAGAAGAAAGATGATCGATGCATGCAGTGAATGAAAAAAAAAAGAAAAGAAGAAAGAAGAAGAAAGACATGCACACACCTACAAAAAGAAAGAAGAATAAGAAAGACGATAAAAATAAATAGATTTGGTTACCCAAATCTAAAAACCAAAAAGATGGAAGAAATCACAGTTAAAAAAGAAGAGTATAAAGGAAGACGATAAAAAAATCGCAGAGAGAAGAAAAAAATGGAAGAACAAACTTGAAATATTTAAAAAATGGTTAACTTTATGGGCTTTGTTACATGAGCTGTAAATATTTCATGTTATATTTAGGAAAGTTTCCCTTATTTTAATCATTATTAAATCATAAAATAATTAAAAATTTATTTTTAGAAAATCAATTTAAAAATGGAGAATTGTAAAAGAAAAATTGCAAAATTGATAAAATATTTACAACTTATAGCAAAATTTTTAATTCTATTAATAATTGATATCAATAAACACCGATATGTTTCTATCAGTTGAACCAAAATTTTGCGTAAATATTTGAATTTATTTTACTATTTTTAAAAAGAGAAATTTTCATGAAGGTAACAAAACACCAAATTATTTACGGCTTGTGCAACAAAGTCAATAAAATTAGCTAGTTTTTTAAATATTTCAGGTTTGCCATTCCGTCTTTTTTCTCCTCCTATGATTTCTTTTATCGTCTTCCTCCTTGCTGTGATTTCTTTCGTCGTCTTTCTTCTTTTCCTCTTTTTTTTTCGTTGCGATTTCTTTCCATCGTCTTTCTTCTTTTTCTCTTCTTTTTATACGTTGTTTAATTTTTTCATCATCTTTCTTCTTTTTTCTCTTCTTTTTTTTCTTTCCATTATCTTTCTTCTTTTCTTCTTCTTATTTTTTACGTTGTTTAATTATGAGTAACCAAATCTAAATTATCGTGTACAAAAAATAGCAAAATAAAAAATATCGTGTATAAATTTGAGTAACCAAATCTAAACTATTATGTACAAGAAATAGCTGAATTTAAAAGATCCTGTATAAAGAATTTTGAAAAACAATTTTCAATCATTTAGATTGGAGTAGTCAAATGTAAACGATCGTGTAAAAAATAAACCATCTTATAAATAAATATAAAGAAACACGTATCAAAATAATTAAATAAATCGTTTATCTAAATCCAAACGATCGTGTACTAAAGAATCTTGAAAAAACAAATGGTCGTCCAAAGAAATAATCTACACGATCGTGTAAAAAAGTAAACGATCATATAACAAAAGAAAAACTATTTGTTTACCAAAATCTAAAGGATCGTGTAACCAATTTTAAATGTAACCAAATTAAACCATAGAATTAAAAAATAATTGACAAATTATATGACCAAATCTAAACGATTATGTATCATACAATAGCAAAATCTAAACGTGTATCAAATATATTAGGTGCACCTTGTTGTATTTTACACGGTTGACATGTAGTTTCTTCCGTTTTCAAGAAACCTTTAAAAATCAAATTTCTTGGAATTTTAAATTCAATTTCAAATTGAATTGTTTCTCCGTAACAAGACAATTTCCGTCTCTTCCACCGAACATCTCATTTGTATATATGTTGATGAGTTGGTTTGAAAAGACAAGGGGGGAGGGTTGATAAATTGAGTAGGTTTTTCGGTGAAGAATTGATCTCCTCGTAGTGGTTTTCAGACTCTTCTTCTAATATGCGCATGCCTGCTGGTGGTCTGCTGTTACCTCCTGTGTTGGCCTCTCGGGTTGTGAATCTGCTTTCTGATGAATCCCGGTCCCTCAGTGTCTCTATTAAGACATTGAGTGGTATTATTCATAGTCTAATGGATCGTCGTGCTGCTTTGGATTTGTTGGTACTTGACTTTTAGGCCTTGATATCTTCCTCTCATGCTAGCTTTCCTGATCCGTCTTCGTAGTTTTATTTTTCCAGCAAGCAAGGGGGGTATTAGTTTATTGGTTGGTCAGGTCTATGTTGTGGTTGGTTTTGTCCTGCTTCCTCTGTATTTTGTTTTGCTTTTACTGTCTTAATTTGTTATTGGTTGGTTATGGATATTGGCTCTTCTGTGATTGGATATGGTTTTGTTTTCTTCTGAATGAATGAATGGTTTACTAAGATATTTTTGAATTTTTGGCGTTGGCTGGATGTTTTCTCCTTGGATTGTGTTCTATTCTTACTTCTCCTAATTGGTTCTTAGTATTATTTATTCTCTTTGTGTGTTTTTAGAGTTGCTCTGGTTATGGTGGTTGTTTGGTGTTTGTTGGAGGTTTACGGTGTGCTTTAGGAGTTTGTTGAGAATCATGGTCTCACTTTCTTTATTTAATTATTCATTTATTTTTTATTAATTATGTTTGTATTAATTTATTCTTCTGGATTAGATTGTTTTGGGCTTTGGGTGTTGTTGAGACTTGATCCAAGTTTTTCGATTATGTTGGGCTACTGGCTTCTGTTCTTATTCGCTCAAGTTTGTTTTTGAAGTATGCAGATTGTGTTCTTGCTTTCGGGAATTCTTTCAGTAAGTGAAATATTGAAGAAGTTGCTGTGCTCTGCGGTGACTGATCGCATAATATTAATGAAGTTCTCTACTCAATGACATGCAGTGAAAATAGAGATTATTGACGATCAAGTGACGCTTGAGTGAACGATTGCACAGTGATGTCTGATTAAGGGGCGTGTCCTTAGTTGCTACTATGACAATTATTAGTGATTATTCTTTTGATTCATTTATCAGTAAAATGTTATCACTGTGTACAGCATGTTGAGAATGTATATAAATGTCAGTACTATATGTCATAACTCTGTAATCATGAATTAGATCATAAGTCAATATATAATCTTTTATCATGGGTCAAGGACTCCAGATATAGAAGTGTTGTGTCGTCGAATTGGATTACCAATGTTTGGTATTATTCTTTATTGTTGTTTCAGTTATTGCATCAGTTATTGAGTCGAGTATTAGGTAAGTTTTCATTTTTCAATATGTACCGTTTGAAACTACCGTCATGAATTGGTTTCCTTCATCCGAGTATTGTTCAGGTTCTTGCTGAGATTATTAGACAGTAATGCCTTTGATTGATCAGACATCCTTTCCAGTGAGAAGTCATATCAGAGACTTGATGAATTCACAGACTAATTCGAATGGGCAACTGATGGGAATCACCACAAGATATATTAAAAGTTCTACCAAAGAAATAATGATATTAAATAAATAAAATTAAGGCTTCTGTAAACTGAATTGTAAAATGTTGACATATGTTATATTGCTGAAATTTCTGGGATTTATACAAGCTAATTTACTTTACTTGACCAATTTCAATTTTATTTGGGCCGTGACAAGTCTCAAAATCTGTGAATAGTCTTGTTGTGTTTCTTTTCAAAATGTACTCCTGTTGGCAAATTTTGTTTCATGAACCAGAACCCCTCCCCTCCTTATTTCAATACATTTCCAACTATAAGCCACCTATGCCACTCAGGGACGTTTTCCACCGAAGTATCTTTTTCCCTCAGCTATTCTCAACTTCATGGCTTGTGTCCGTATTTTGTTATATCCTGCTAAGGTGACAATTTCTGTACTGCAATTGATAATTTTGTCTGTTGTCAGACAATAATAGTGGAACGGGATCTTTTATTGAATTCTAAGAGGTGGTTTAACTTGAACCAACTCCTCAAATCCCAACTCTGCTCAAGGAGATAGGAAAAGGAATAAGAATAAATATGCATCTTAATTTTTCTATCTAAAGATAGTTTTCGGAGAGTTTTTATGATCACAGTTGAAGGAATTCAGAGGGATGACTAAATAAGTACCTTTTATTTTTTCTAAAGTTTCGTACAACTTCAGAGGTAGGTAAAGATTTCGTGGCAAGATTAAAGAAAAGGACCATTATTGGCAAAGAAAAACTCAAAAACTTTGCCTCTAGCTCAGCCTTGCAAGATTGAAACTCATTTAAACTGGATCAACTATTCATGTCTTCGAATAGCTTTCGTGCAGGAAACCACTTGAAGGAGATGTCTTCAAGGTAGATAAGGATTATGGAGTTGGAAGTCTGTAAGCATTTGACGAAGTTCAGATGCTTCCTCCTTAAGCTGAGCATTCTCCTGTAGAGCTCGATCATGACACTCAGAGACTTGGTTCAACTTGTCTATTAGTTGGTGGTTTTCATTCCTGAGCCAAAGAACTTGAGACCACAGCTCATCCAAATGTTTCTGCTTGCGCATTCTTGACCGACGTGCCGACTCTCTATTAGATATCATCCTCCTCTGTTTCCTCTCATTGATGAGGCTTAGTTGTTGGTCTTCTGCTTCATCAGAAGTTGAGTTACTGCTTAAAGATGGTGGATTCATATCTTGCACTTGGGAAGGATATTGAAATTTTGATGATGGATTAGAAAACTGATTACTATGCATCCTGTTTGTGCTGTCATGGGGCATGATAAATTGAGAAGAATATAGAGATGGGTTGGATGAAAGAAGATAATGGAGACTTGCAATTTCACCAGGCTGCATGGCCAATGTTTTTTAAATCTTGCAGGTAGGTTCTTGGAAGGGGAAAAAAAGATGCTTCAAGTGGAACTTGGGGATGTTGTTGATAGAGTGGTTTACATTTATAGGATTGAAAAAGCTTGAAGTGCCCCCACCACCATCAAGCAAGTTTCTTAAAAACTTGGACCATGCAGATTATGTCTATGTTCTGCAATGTTCATGTATGCATAAATAAATTCAGATAGGGTTGGCTTTACATGGTTATGCCATGGTTCTATGCATGTCTAATATGTATCCATGTTGTACATATATACACTGAAATTCCGACTCTCTATGGATAATCCTTTTCTGATCAGGTTTTTGCTTACATCAGGCAAAGAAAGTGTACATTGTGGTAAATATAATAATTGTGATGGTAGAATTTTGGAGGAAGAAAGAACTGGGCAAGATTGGAGTTCAAGAAGTCAATTCTAAAGGATGAAATTTGTGTAAGGTGGCTTCTGGAATAATAATATTTATTTGTAGCCAATTGGACTTTGCGTGAGAGGATATGAAAGGAGGAATCAGGTTAAGGAAGGTAAGCCTTTCTATATCCACAAGAACGTATTTTTTTATTGACTTATTATAATAGATGACTCAAATACCACTCTGATTACAGCCAGATTAGAATATTAAATTACAAAAGTTAGACTTGTTTTCGAGCATGCCTTCTTATTTTAGTATATTTTGGAAGATTCTACAGCCTGATGTGTTATGGTATTGGGAATTCAAGAGAAAAAAAAAATCCCCTTTCTCTCTCATGGGGTTGGGTTAGACAAAAGAAGAACAAGTGCAAATGGAAAAACCATTACAAGAAAGTACAGTAATCAACAAAACACTATCTTTTAAAATACTTTATATTCTTATAAAGGAGCCATTCATTACATCTTTTCACCACTGAAATGGACATAACTTTTTTTTTATATAATTTATTTAATCGATTTCATTTCTAGAACTGGAATATAAACGAGAAAGCTTATTGCTGCTGAAGGGGGAAAAAGTCCTAATAACTATTTGTTCTGTGTCTCAAGGTACTTCATGGCAATCTGTTTCAGCCTCTACTTTATTTTCACTTTAAAATTTTATGTCTGAGACTGATAAAATAAATGGTTAGTGGTTTTCATTTAACCATACCTCGGGTAGGTCTCTTCCATTGCAAGCTGTGTTTAATGGTGTCACTTTGCACAGGAACTTCAGTAACTATTAGTTTATCTCTTTTTCTATTGTGTCACTTTGCATAGAGAGCAATTTTAGTTATAATGTCTGGAGTTAAAAAGAAGTTTGTATTTGGAGTGTAGAGTTGAAAAATGAAGTTTCTCAAATAATTGTGCTGAAGAGAGAAGAAAAGAAAGATGAAGTTGTTCAATAAATCTACGATCTTTAGTCAACACTATTGAAGTTGGTGGAATTGAGTTATTTCTCCAATATTTTTAGACAATGGCAGACATTGGGAAGTTTCAAACAAACAAAATAGGCCATTGTGGTCAAAATTCAAGCTTGGTGGGTGCATCAAAGTCACATTGTGGCGCTAATTCCATCAGAAGCAAGAAGAAAAATATTGGACCTCTAAACCACCCAATTGAGTGGGGAGATATCATGTTTTATAGTGGTGAGAATAGATTGTAGAGGAGTTGGTTAATTATTTTTTTTTCTTTCTTTTTGGTTTTACACCATTTTAGTTGTCCATCAATTTGGGAGCTTGAACCAGGTCCCTTGCTTGGAAAATGCACCCCCTCACACTTGAAAAACTTATAGAACGATATTGCCATAATATTTTTGCTTCTCTCTCTATTAGATAGATATAAATTTGAGGTATTTTTATAGATTTTTTATGCATATATGTAAAATTCGAAATAATCTAAATTAAAAGTTCCTCCCCCAAAATAAGTCTTCCACATATGAGGTTTATGGTAAGGTTGAGTGGGGTTTAGAGTCAACAATTTCATCAGACATATTTAGACCTCTCTTTCTTTCTTGTCTTCTCTTTGTTTACTTACTCTCTCTCTCCTTTTTTTTTTTTTTTTTTGGTTGTTGTTGTTTGGAATATGGATGTATTACCCTTTGTGATAAAAAAAAATGTATCACTGCATTTGAATGCAGTACCCTCTGTCATTAATGATATTTTGTTGACTTGTACAGTTTTGTACGTTTGTATTCATTATTGGCCGATGATTATCTAATTTTAAAAATGGGTATTTTCATAAATATAATAAATGGACCACACGTCGCGTGTAATTCTTTTTTTAGACGATCATGATACATGATCATGTAGGAATGATATATGATTGTCTAGAAAATGATACATTATCGTGTAGTTCTTTTTAACGATGAAGAGAATGTTTAGTGTAATTCTTCGTTTAAATGATCATGATAAGCGATCGTATAGGAAATGATACACGATTGTGTAGAAAATGATAACAATTGTGTAGTTCCTTTTAACGATGGAAATGATTCATGTAATTCTTCTTCTAAACCATCATGATATGCGATTGTGTAGGAAATGATATATGATCATTTAGGAAATGAAAATCATGTAGTTCTTTTCAAAGATAGGAAAAATGTTTCGTGTAATTATTCTTCTAAACGATCATGATATACAATTGTGTAGAAAATGATAGACGATCATCTAGAAAATGATACACGATCGTGTATTACTTTTCAAAGATGGAAAAAATGCTTCGGGTTATTCTTCTCTTAAACAATCATGATACGCAATCGTGTAGGAAATGATACACGATTGTGTAGAAAATGTTTCAAATCTAAACGATCATTTAGATCATATTAAAGAGATATTTAAACGATCTTGATATTTTGGAAGATGAGCAATAAGAAAGAAAGAGAAGACGAAGAAAGAAAGAAATAAAAAGAAAAGATAATAAAAAAGAAAGAAAGAAAATATTGGAAGAAATCTGCATTTTATTTACCCAAAAGAAGATGGAAGAGGGAGCCGAAGAAATCTGGAATAAAAATAAAAATAGAAGAAGAAATAACTAAAAAAATCTAGAAGATAAGATGAATAAATCGCAAAAAAAAAAAAAAAATACAAAAGAGAAATGACGAATCATTATCAATATAAAGGGAAAATCTAGAATTAATAAAAATTTCTACAAATATAGGGGCTTTTTTATTTTGGTATATAGATCGTAAATATTTTGATGTTTTATTATATTTATGAAAATTAATCTTTTATAAAGGATTTTTAAATAAACGTTTACTTTAGAATTGATTTGTGTAGATACAATTGTAATATGTTTTAAAAGATAAAAAAAAAAAACGGTTAGGATTCTTTTTAGATTACTTCTACCTATTTCAAAATTAATTATCTCAAACATACTGTTTTTGGATTGTTTATTATTATTATTCTTCTTTTTTTTCTTTTTTGAAATCCACACATATTTGTTTAGTAGTAGTAAAGACACCTCAATTTTAAAAAAGTGCTTAGGTAGCAACTGATGTGCTACATCCCACCCACTAGGCTTGAAATGTGGAATGAAGCCAACTGATATCGTTCCCATTCTGAACAACACAAGCTGTCCCTAACCACTTAAACTTTGGAAAAACTAAACAACTTTAAACAAAATAAAACTTGAGCAGTGGGCTAGTATACTAAAAGGCCAATAATTATAGACGATGCTTCCAAAACAAAAGGAGCCATAACAAAACGACTAACTTAACTTTACACATGAGAACCTGACCTGGCTTGACCTAGGGTACTAACAAAAAGAAATAAAAACTATCAATAAACTGACACAACAGACTAGTGGCGACGATCAAACTTTTGGATCACGATCTCTTCTTTGAAAGTGGAAAACATTTGGAAAGGGTGAGCTAAAAAGGTCAGTGAGTGATGGTTTTACAAAACATACTTTTGAAGCATTAAATCTTAAACTTAAATCTTTGACATAAATAAATCATGAAACAAAATCATAAAACATAAAATCTTTAAACGTCATTCAGATTAAACTCTTTCTTCTTTTAAATGTTCTTTTGCTTTCTAAACATAAATTTTTGCTTACTTATCTCCGATAGTTCTTCCTTTTCTAAAACAATTCTTTCTCTTTAACTATTATACCACATGAATCACAAGGATGGAATCTGATGCACTTTTGTGGCCCTCATCCAGTGATACGATACTTACGATAGGTAATCTAAGGCATCAGTAGTGTCCTCGCTTGTTATAGCCGCTAACCATGCCAGCATAGATTGTTCCCGTAAGGAGGTAGCGTTTAACCCTCCCTCGATGGTCAGTTTTAAATTTAAGGGAGAAGGGTCAAGGTTGTTACCTCAGGTAATCTCAACCATGAGGGCCAACAAACTGCTCAGTCAGGGTACTTGGAGTATCTTAGCGAGCGTGGTGGATACTAGAGAGGTCGATGTATCCCTGTCATCAGAACTAGTGGTAAGGGACTATCCGGATGTCTTTCCTGAAGAACTTCCAGGGTTACCTCCTCACAGAGAGGTTGAGTTTGCCATAGAGCTGGAGAAGAGCACGGTTCCTATATCCAGAGCCCCTTACAGAATGGCCCCTGCAGAGCTGAAAGAACTGAAGGTGCAGTTACAAGAATTGCTTGATAAGGGATTCATTCGACCGAGCGTGTCACCTTGGGGTGCGCCAGTTTTATTTGTTAAGAAGAAGGATGGATCGATGCGTCTATGCATTGACTATAGGGAGTTGAACAAGGTAACCGTAAAGAACAGATATCCCTTGCCCAGGATCGACGATCTATTTGACCAGTTACAGGGAGCCACAGTGTTCTCTAAGATTGATCTTCGGTCGGGATACCATCAGCTGAGGATTAAGGATGGTGATGTACCGAAGACAGCATTTCGTTCTAGATATGGACACTACGAGTTTATTGTGATGTCTTTTGGTTTGACGAATGCTCCGGCAGTGTTTATGGACTTGATGAACAGAGTGTTTAGGGAGTTCCTAGACACTTTTGTGATCGTGTTTATTGATGATATCTTTATATATTCCAAGACGGAGGTCGAGCATGAGGAGCATTTACGTATGGTTTTGCAAACACTTAGGGATAATAAGTTGTATGCAAAGTTCTCGAAATGCGAGTTTTGGCTGAAGCAGGTGTCCTTCCTAGGCCATGTGGTTTCTAAGGCTGGAGTCTCTGTGTATCCAGCTAAGATAGAGGCAGTCACCGGTTGGACCCGACCTTCCACAGTCAGTGAGGTTTGTAGCTTTCTAGGTTTAGCAGGTTATTATCGACGGTTTGTGGAGAACTTTTCTCGTATAGCTACCCCTCTTACCCAGTTGACCAGGAAGGGAGCTCCTTTTGTTTGGAGCAAGGCATGTGAGGACAGTTTCCAGAACCTTAAACAAAAGTTAGTTACCACACCGGTTCTTACTGTACCTGATGGTTCAGGCAGTTTTGTGATTTATAGTGATGCTTCCAAGAAAGGTTTGGGTTGTGTATTGATGCAGCAAGGTAAGGTAGTAGCTTATGCTTCGCGTCTGTTGAAGAGTCATGAGCAGAATTACTCTACACACGATTTAGAGTTGGCAGCAGTGGTTTTTGCATTGAAAATATGGAGGCATTACTTGTATGGTGAAAAGATACAGATCTTCACGGATCATAAGAGCTTGAAATACTTCTTTACTCAGAAGGAATTGAATATGAGACAACGAAGATGGCTTGAGTTAGTGAAGGATTACGACTGTGAGATACTGTATCATCCAGGCAAGGCAAATGTGGTAGCTGATGCTCTTAGTAGAAAGGTATCACATTCAGCAGCACTTATTACCCGACATGTCACACCCCCTCCCGGACTACCTGCTACCTTAGACCGAAAGATGGCGTGAAGCTGACGAACAACGCTTTTCTGTACCTGTATCTGTCGACTCTACTTAAAACTTTCATGTGATGAACTTGCCAATCTAGTATATAAACTATTGTACATGCCACAAAACACAGCGGATCCTAGGCTAGTCAAACACAGCTAGTCAAACACATACATGAAGTGTACCTCAAATTTACCGATTTCACGAGTAAACCTAAAGACACCTTAATCAAAATATAACCAACAAAATTTACACAACTACAGCTCCTAAAGCTTATACAAACTGTGGAGTATCTATAACATACAAGGGTGTATATACACCACAACACAACAGACTCTATGCCCAACTCAAAACACGTACTGGCAATCGATAATGAAGCTTCCGCAGACTAAGGCAGTCTATCAGGCACCAGGAAGTCGATCTCTACCTGGAAAATGGGTAAAACATTTTGGAAAGGGTGAGCTATGGAGCTCAGTGAGTGACTCAGTTTAAAACTATGAATTTAAAGATAAGAGCACGTGAAAACTTTACACATATAAATCTGTTTATACAAGTCGTAAGTGTAAATGTGTAATAGTAAGAATAGCTTCCTTAAATACTCAGCATGTTCATCATTGAAATCTAGCAAGGCATATCAAGTATATCAAAGCATTTTAACTAACATGACGAATCTACGTTGTGTAGGGTACACCTAGTACAACAACGTTTACAAGCACTACGATGTAGTGGGGCCCGCCCAGCACTCCCATCGTCTTTGTCGTAGTGGGGCCCGCCCAGCACTCACGACAGCATCGTTGTTACGGAGTACACTCAACGTCAACAACGAAATCTAACCAGTGTGCACACGGTAATCTCTAGCCTCAGGCTCAAGATCTCAGTCATGTAGTTAATGAAAATTTCATAAATCATCATAAAATATTAAAACATGCCTGCTTATAAATTTTACACAAAGCTCGAACTTTACTCAGCTCTTTCGTGGAAAATTGTAGTTCTTAAAACAAAACTTCATACTAATTCATGCTTTGCTTAAAATATTGTGGTTTAAATACTTTCCAAACATTTAATATCTACGTGCTAGCATAAATTTCTTTAAGAAATCTAGTCTCCAAATGTATACTTGAAAATAGTCATGAAATTCAAATACCTTTCATGGCTTCGTAAATAAACATTTATCGCATTCAATCATAATAACAGTTATGGAAAATATTTCAAAGTTGGTTTTGTCACTCACAGTCTTGGGCTAGATCCTTGGTCTATAAGCTCGGTTTAATTCTTCTCGGCCTGCCAACAACCCAACCGAGTATTAAAACCTTAAACATTCTGGTTTCCTAAAGATATACATAACATGTCGCACCAAAGATGACGCTCGAAATCAAAGCTTAAGAAATAAAATCTTATTTCAACAATTCTCTAAAATTTCCAGATTTCTAACATAAACTTCAAAGAACTATAACTTTCTCAATACTTAACCACAATGAGTGTTCTTTATATCAAACTCTTCATTTTGAGATCCTCTAAAACTTACTTGAAGACATATAAATCTGATTCCCCGTGCATAAACACATATAACCCTCAAAACAGAACCACTTCCAGAATCGCGCGCACACGACCTCTTTAACTTGTTCCTACAATTTGACCAATTTTTAGTCGTTTTTGGTTTACAATTTCTTCATGAAAGTTGTAGTAAATTGAATAAGCTTTCCAACCATATCAAATAGAAATTCTAACTCCACCGATACACTCTGAAATACAAGAAAAACCAGAGAACTCCTGATTTCGAGTGAAAACCAACTGCCCTGTTTTCTTCATCAAAAAGCACCAAATGAAAATCCGAATTTGCTCCAACGTTCTTCATAAAGTTTGTTTAAAAATGAGTTAACTTTCGGTAAATGTAAATCTCACCTCTTAATTCCTTTTGAAGAGTTCAAACCGAATTAAAAACCAGTGATGTGCAGAATGAACTAAAATTCAGCCATTGATACACTTTGCTTGAGTTCTCCTCCTCTTCTTCAACCTAAAAATTCTAGTAAAATTTCTCTTCTTCTTCCAAACTCTCTCTTAGAAGTTCTCTGCAAATTGAAGAAGGAAAAAGAACAAAAAAATAAAGGGAACTTGGATGTCTTCAAACTTGGCGGTGAAGGGAAGAGAAGAAGAAGAAGAAAAGAGAAAATGAAATTTTCTTCTCCTTTTCTTCTTTTTGTCCTTTCTTTTCTTTCTTTTCTTTAATTAATTTAATAAAACTATTTAATATATAAATATATATATTTATATTTACACTTAATTTCCATTTTTTTTCTTTTTTTTTCTAGATTTAAAGAAATTAAGAAATCCTCCTGGCCTCTGTCTTACTGGTTTAACCTGTTGACAAATCAAACATCTATCAACATATTCAGCTATCTCTTGCTTCATTCCAGACCACCAATAAGTCTTCTTTAAAGTTCTGTACATCTTGGTGCTACCTGGATGCATAGCGTAAGCTGAACTGTGAGCTTCTTCTAGAATAGCATTCTTAAGCTCACTGATATTCGGAACACATAATCTTCCTTGTTTAACAATGGCTCCATCTGTTCTCAGCTCAAACTCCACCTCTAAGCCTTTCTTGGATTTCTCAAACTTCTTATGTAAATTACTGTCTTCTGACTGTCTTCTTACAATCTCAGTTACTAGAGAAGACCGAACCTGAAATTGAGCTAAGAGACTTCCTGAATCCTCTGTAGTTACTACTGCCTTGGAACCTCTTAACTCATTCAACAAAGCTACTCGAATACCACACAAGGCACTCTTCGGAAGTCTTGACTTCCTACTTAATGCATCTGCTACTACGTTGGCCTTACCTGGATGATATTCTATAGTACAATCATAATCTTTAATCAGTTCTAGCCATCGCCTTTGTCTCAGATTTAGCTCTTTTTGATCAAAAATATACTTCAGACTTTTATGATCTGTGAAAATATGGCACTTTTCCCCGAACAAATAGTGTCTCCAGATTTTTAGTGCTAAAACAACTGCTGCTAGCTCAAGATCATGGGTAGGGTAATTACACTCATGCTCCTTAAAATGCCTTGAAGCATAAGCTATTACATTCCCATCTTGCATAAGCACACAACCTAATCCTAGCCTTGAAGCATCACAATAAATCACATAGTCCTTCCCTGTTACAGGAAGTGCCAAAATAGGTGCTGTAACTAGTCTTTTCTTCAATTCCTGAAAACTTTGCTCGCATTTATCTGACCACTCAAACTTAACATTCTTCCTTGTCAAAGCGGTCAAAGGCAATGCCAATCGAGAGAAATCCTCAATAAAACGCCTATAGTATCCTGCCAAACCCAGGAAACTACGTACTTCTGTCGCACTAATTGGTCTTTCCCAATTGACAACCGCTTCTACTTTTTGTGGATCGACACTAACTCCTTTTGCTGAAACTACATGCCCCAAAAATACTACCTGTTCCAACCAGAACTCACATTTGCTGAACTTAGCGTATAACTGTTTTTCACGTAGAGTCTGTAGAACAATCCTCAGATGTTCCTCATGAGATTCTCTGTCAACTGAGTAAATTAATATATCATCAATGAACACAATCACAAACTGATCTAAATACCGATGGAAGATCCTGTTCATGAGATCCATGAAAACCGCTGGCGCATTCGTTAAACCGAATGGCATAACTCGAAACTCATAATGCCCATACCTCGTTCTAAATGCTGTCTTAGCAATATCTGATTCTCTAACCTTCAACTGGTGGTATCCTGACCTTAAGTCAATCTTAGAGAACAACGTTGCTCCCCTTAGTTGATCAAATAAGTCATCGATGCGTGGTAAAGGATACTTGTTACGTATTGTAACCTTGTTTAACTGTCTATAGTCAATACATAATCTGAGGGTACCATCTTTCTTTTTCACAAAAAGCACTGGTGCTCCCCACGGCGAAACACTAGGCCTGATGTATCCCTTGTCAACTAGTTCCTGTAACTGCATCTTCAATTCTTTTAGCTCGCTTGGAGCCATTCTATACGGGGCCTGTGAAATAGGTGCTGTTCCTGGTAATAATTCAATGGTGAACTCAATCTCTCTATCAGGTGGCAAACCTGACAGATCATCTGGAAATACATCAAGAAACTCTTTCACCACAGGAACATCTTCTGGCTTTAGTTTTTCTCTCTGCACTACTACGATGTGTGCAAGAAACGCTGTGCAACCCTTCCTCAGTAATTTCTCAGCTTTCAAAACTGAGATTAGACTTCTAGAAACGGCCTTCCTCATACCTCTAAAAACCACTTCAGCAAAGCCTGGTTTTCTGAAAACCACTTCCTTCCTATGGCAATCCATAGATGCATAATGAGCAAATAAGAAATCCATTCCCAAAATTACATCTAACCTCTGCAACTCTAGTGGTAGCAAGTCCACTAGCAAACTGATACCTTCTACTAAAACTTCACAATTACGTAACACCTCATTAACAAGTAAAACGTCACCAACTGGAGTGTATATAGCTAACCCCTCAGATAAAGGCTCTAGCATCCTATTCAACTTAGTCAGAAATATACTAGAAACAAAGGAATGCGTAGCACCTGGATCAAATAAAACATCTGCAGGTACATTACAAATAAGAATCGTACCAGTAATAACGTCTGGTGCATCCTCTACTTCTTGTTGAGTCATAGCATAGACTTTTCCCTGTTGCCTCGGTCTTCCAACAACTCCCTTTTGCCTTGCACCACTGGTGCCCTCTGTTGGAACCACTGAAACTCTCGATTGCTCAATTGTCTGGGACCCAACTCCCTGATCTCTCTGAACTGTCATGTTCAACTGCGGACAATCTTTCTTGAAATGTCCTGGCTGTCCGCACTGGTAACATACACCAGCACCTACCAAACACTGACCCCGATGGTTCCTGCCACAACTCGTGCATGGTATTCGCCTGACGGTACTAGCAATGGACTCCTGACCTGGTTGCGATCTTACTGTTGATCTAATGGGTTGACTAGGTATTCTCTGGCTCTGTCTCTGAAAAACACTACCATAACTCACGTTCCTCGATGCTTGGCCTCCAGAGCGATTCTTAAAATCTTGACGGCTTGAAATATTTATCCCAGGCGTGAACCTCCGCTGCTCACGGCCTCTAAATCCACTAGCTGTTGAAGTCCCACGACTAAGCTCCACTGCCGATTTCTCTTCTGTTATACTCTGCTCCACACGAAGGGCAGTCTCCACTAACTGAGAGAAATTTGTCCACTTAGCAATGGCTGTAACTGGGGTACGTATTTCAAAATGCAACCCTCTTTCAAACCTTCGGCACCTGTCACTCTCAGAAGCTATAATAACGTCAGCATACCGTGAAAGCTCGGTATACTTCCTCTCATACTCAGCCACTTAAAGTGATCCTTGTTTCAACCCCAGAAATTCATCCCTCTTGGCTTCGCAGTATGTGCTGGGATAATACTTATCTTCGAATATGCCTCTAAAAGTCTGCCAGTCTAAAGCACGTGCATCACTGCGTCTTGCTAATATAGATTTCCACCATCCTTCAGCCTCTTTTTGCAACAAAAATGTGGCCAATCTAACCTTTCGCTCCTCAGGACAATTCATCACATCAAAACACTTTTCAAGCATATTCAACCAGTTCTCTGCATCAGCTGGATCTGTGGAACCTTCAAACACTGTAGCTCCTAACTTCTTCAGCCGTTCAATTCCGTATGCCTTTTCTGGATCTCTAGGCTCTGCTCTATCTATCCTTGCTATTTCCTGTGTTGTTCTCGCAAACTGCTCATTTCCTGCACCACCTCGAACTCCTAGGGTACTAGATTCCCCTACAGATGGACTTTGGGTAGGACCTTGCATCCCGTCCTGATTCTGCCGGCGTCGTCTACCAGTACGTGGTGGCATGACTCCTATAATATGTTAACACATTAGACATACTATAAATACTTAACTCAAATGCATGATACTAAATGTCTACTCACGTATTAATAATAATTGGACTCACTTCTACCCTTACCTAGACCATACTCCACTAGTTCCCTTTAAGCTAACTTGACGTTCAATTATTTACTTTCCAGTTTCTTCTTAGAGCTAACCGCTCTACCTTAATTCCCATGGAGCAAACTGCTCTGATACCAAGTTGTCACACCCCCTCCCGGACTACCTGCTACCTTAGACCGAAAGATGGCGTGAAGCCGACGAATAACGCTTTTCTGTACCTGTATCTGTCGACTCTACTTAAAACTTTCATGTGATGAACTTGCCAATCTAGTATATAAACTATTGTACATGCCACAAAACACAGCGGATCCTAGGCTAGTCAAACACAGCTAGTCAAACACATACATGAAGTGTACCTCAAATTTACCGATTTCACGAGTAAACCTAAAGACACCTTAATCAAAATATAACCAACAAAATTTACACAACTACAGCTCCTAAAGCTTATACAAACTATGGAGTATCTATAACATACAAGGGTGTATATACACCACAACACAACAGACTCTATGCCCAACTCAAAACACGTACTGGCAATCGATAATGAAGCTTCCGCAGACTAAGGCAGTCTATCAGGCACCGGGAAGTCGATCTCTACCTGGAAAATGGGTAAAACATTTTGGAAAGGGTGAGCTATGGAGCTCAGTGAGTGACTCAGTTTAAAACTATGAATTTAAAGATAAGAGCACGTGAAAACTTTACACATATAAATCTGTTTATACAAGTCGTAAGTGTAAATGTGTAATAGTAAGAATAGCTTCCTTAAATACTCAGCATGTTCATCATTGAAATCTAGCAAGGCATATCAAGTATATCGAAGCATTTTAACTAACATGACGAATCTACGTTGTGTAGGGTACACCTAGTACAACAACGTTTACAAGCACTACGATGTAGTGGGGCCCGCCCAGCACTCCCATCGTCTTTGTCGTAGTGGGGCCCGCCCAGCACTCACGACAGCATCGTTGTTACGGAGTACACTCAACGTCAACAACGAAATCTAACCAGTGTGCACACGGTAATCTCTAGCCTCAGGCTCAAGATCTCAGTCATGTAGTTAATGAAAATTTCATAAATCATCATAAAATATTAAAACATGCCTGCTTATAAATTTTACACAAAGCTCGAACTTTACTCAGCTCTTTCGTGGAAAATTGTAGTTCTTAAAACAAAACTTCATACTAATTCATGCTTTGCTTAAAATATTGTGGTTTAAATACTTTCCAAACATTTAATATCTACGTGCTAGCATAAATTTCTTTAAGAAATCTAGTCTCCAAATGTATACTTGAAAATAGTCATGAAATTCAAATACCTTTCATGGCTTCGTAAATAAACATTTATCGCATTCAATCATAATAACAGTTATGGAAAATATTTCAAAGTTGGTTTTGTCACTCACAGTCTTGGGCTAGATCCTTGGTCTATAAGCTCGGTTTAATTCTTCTCGGCCTGCCAACAACCCAACCGAGTATTAAAACCTTAAACATTCTGGTTTCCTAAAGATATACATAACATGTCGCACCAAAGATGACGCTCGAAATCAAAGCTTAAGAAATAAAATCCTATTTCAACAATTCTCTAAAATTTCCAGATTTCTAACATAAACTTCAAAGAACTATAACTTTCTCAATACTTAACCACAATGAGTGTTCTTTATATCAAACTCTTCATTTTGAGATCCTCTAAAACATACCTGAAGACAAATAAATCTGATTCCCCGTGCATAAACACATATAACCCTCAAAACAGAACCACTTCCAGAATCGCGCGCACACGACCTCTTTAACTTGTTCCTACAATTTGACCAATATTTAGTCGTTTTTGGTTTACAATTTCTTCATGAAAGTTGTAGTAAATTGAATAATCTTTCCAACCATATCAAATAGAAATTCTAACTCCACCGATACACTCTGAAATAGAAGAAAAACCAGAGAACTCCTGATTTCGAGTGAAAACCAACTGCCCTGTTTTCTTCATCAAAGAGCACCAATTGAAAATCCGAATTTGCTCCAACGTTCTTCATAAAGTTTGTTTAAAAATGAGTTAACTTTCGGTAAATGTAAATCTCACCTCTTAATTCCTTTTGAAGAGTTCAAACCGAATTAAAAACCAGTGATGTGCGGAATGAACTAAAATTCAGCCATTGATACACTTTGCTTGAGTTCTCCTCCTCTTCTTCAACCTAAAAATTCTAGTAAAATTTCTCTTCTTCTTCCAAACTCTCTCTTAGAAGTTCTCTGCAAATTGAAGAAGGAAAAAGAACAAAAAAATAAAGGGAACTTGGATGTCTTCAAACTTGGCGGTGAAGGGAAGAGAAGAAGAAGAAGAAAAGAGAAAATGAAATTTTCTTCTCCTTTTCTTCTTTTTGTCCTTTCTTTTCTTTCTTTTCTTTAATTAATTTAATAAAACTATTTAATATATAAATATATATATTTATATTTACACTTAATTTCCATTTTTTTTCTTTTTTTTTTCCAGATTTAAAGAAATTAAACCAAGAAAATATCGGGTTTACACGACAGGCCCCATTGCATCGAGATCTTGAGCGGGCTGAGATTGCAGTGTCAGTGGGGGCAGTCACTATGCAGTTAGCCCAGTTGACGGTACAGCCGACTTTGAGGCAAAGGATCATTGATGCTCAAAGTAACGATCCTTATTTGGTTGAGAAGCGGGGCCTAGCAGAGGCAGGGCAGGCGGTTGAGTTCTCCATATCCTCTGATGGTGGACTTTTGTTTGAGAGACGCCTCTGTGTGCCATCAGATAGTGCAGTTAAAACAGAATTATTATCTGAGGCTCACAGTTCCCCATTTTCCATGCACCCAGATAGTACGAAGATGTATCAGGACCTGAAGCGGGTTTATTGGTGGCGTAACATGAAGAGAGAGGTAGCATAATTTGTTAGTAAATGCTTGGTGTGTCAGCAGGTTAAGGCACCAAGGCAGAAACCAGCAGGTTTATTACAACCCTTGAGCATACCGGAATGGAAGTGGGAAAATGTGTCCATGGATTTCATTACAGGACTGCCAAGAACTCTGAGGGGTTTTTCAGTGATTTGGGTTGTGGTGGACAGACTTACCAAATCAGCGCACTTCGTTCCGGGTAAATCCACCTATACTGCTAGTAAGTGGGCACAGCTATACATGTCTGAGATAGTCAGATTACATGGAGTGCCAGTGTCGATTGTTTCTGATAGAGATGCCCGTTTCACTTTCAAATTCTGGAAGGGTTTGCAGACTGCTATGGGCCCGAGGTTAGACTTTAGTACAGCTTTCCATTCACAGACTGACGGTCAGACTGAGCGTCTGAACCAAGTTTTAGAAGATATGTTGCGAGCGTGTGCATTGGAATTTCCACGTAGCTGGGACTCTCATTTGCATTTGATGGAATTTGCTTATAATAACAGTTATCAGGCTACTATTGGCATGGCACCATTTGAGGCCTTGTACGGCAAATGTTGTAGATCCCCGGTTTGCTGGGGTGAGGTGGGTGAGCAGAGTTTGATGGGTCCTGAGTTAATTCAGTCTACTAACGAAGCGATCCAGAAAATTAGATCACGTATGCAGACCGCACAGAGTAGGCAGAAGAGTTATGCTGATGTTAGACGGAAGGATCTTGAGTTTGATGTGGGGGACAAGGTGTTCTTGAAGGTAGCACCTATGAAAGGTGTCTTACGATTTGAAAAGAGGGAAAGTTGAGTCCCTGTTTTGTTGGGCCGTTCGAGATTTTGGAGCGGATTGGCCCTGTAGCTTATCGCTTGGCGTTGCCACCATCACTCTTGACAGTTCATGATGTGTTCCATGTTTCTATGTTGAGGAAGTACGTGTCGGATCCATCCCATGTAGTGGATTACGAGCCACTAGAGATTGATGAAAACTTGAGCTATACTGAACAACCCGTTGAGGTGCTGGCTAGAGAGGTGAAAATGTTGAGGAATAGAGAAATTCCTTTGGTTAAAGTCTTATGGCGGAATCACCAGGTGGAAGAGGCTACATGGGAGCGAGAAGATGACATGAGGTCTCGTTATCCTGAACTATTCGAGGAATAAAACTTTCGAGGACGAAAGTTCCCTAAGGAGGAAAGAATGTAACGCCCCGAATTTTTAGGTAAATTTTATCATTTTGTGTGAATTTTCGAAAATTTAAAATGTTGGTGTAAATTCTCGACTTCCATCGAAGAGGGTAGAAAAAGAAGTTTAGGAATACGAATCTCTTTAAATTTAATATTTTGTAAATTGGTATAATAATAATATAATTATGATTTATTATTATCATTATTATTAATATTATTTATTATTATTATAATTTAATATTAATATAAGTATTATTATTTAATATTAATAATATTATTATTATTTAATATTATATGTATTATTTAATATTATATTTATTATTCAATATTAATATTATTTTATATTATTATTATTATTATTATTATTATTATTATTATTATTATTATTATTATTATATATTTATATATTTTTAAAAAAAAAACCCTAAAGGAGCGCGCCCCCCCCCATCAACTTCTTCTTCTTCTTTATCGTCTCTCACACGCAAAGCCGCCGCCGCCTCGCAACCATCCCCCCTTCCGTTCGCGCACGTCTCCACCTCCGTCCCTGTCTCCGACCTCCTCTCCGTCACCAGCTCAGTAGTACTTCACCGTCCGCACGAACGCTTCCTCCTTCATCCAACCGGCCGCACATCACCGACGGAAAACCACCCAATTGCAGCCGTCTCCGACCGTCTTCTTCTGGGTTCCGCGTGCACGACCAGCCATCGGCCGTCTCTGCCTCGGTTGTGCAGCGTCAACCGTCGTATATCTAGCATCGACGTAAGTAACCGGGCAAACCTTCTCTGCCATCGCCGCCGTGTGTTTCGCCGTCGTGTGTTTCGTCGCCGTGTGGTGTGGAATTTAAATCGGCTCCAAGTCGGCTGAGTGGAGCCGAGCTAGCCGAGCCGCCATCCTTGCCTGAGCCGAACCGAGTCACGAGTCGGGAGTTGAGGCAAGCTGAGCCACGAGCCCGGAGTGAAGACAAGCCGAGCCGTAAATCCCAGCCAAGCCGAACCAAACTGCGAGTCGAGCCACGAGCCGAGTTGAGCTGAGCCGTGAGCCGAGTCAAGCTGAGCCGCGAGCCGAGCCGCGAGCTGAGTCAAGCCGAGTCAAGCTGAGTCGCGAGCCGAGCCGCGAGCCGAGTCAAGCCGAGTCAAGCTGAGTCGCGAGCCGAGCCACGAGCCGAATCAAGCCGAGTTGAGCCGAGTCGCGAGCCGTGAGCCGTGAGCCGTGAGCCGTGAGCCATGAGCCGCGATCCAAGAGTCAAGCTGAGTTGAGCTGCGAGCCAAGGGTGAGCGAGCCGAGCCGAGCCACCTAAGCCATTTTTTCCCTCCACTTCGGGTCACGGTGAGCCTTCGGTAAGGATCATTTTAGTAATTTACCCAATGTTGCTATAACCATTTCGAGTTTGAATATTAAAGTAAGACTGGGTCCTATCTTTCGTTCCTTGAAGGTAATAGGGGTTTGACGTTCAAGTTCACGGTCCCACGGCAAGTTCATTTGGGGAATAGCTTCCTTTACTCGGGTAAGCAACGTTGTTGTTTCGAATGAATTAAAAAGGCGACTTTTACTGATGTCATCGTTTAAACCGTGGTGTTTTCATTTAGGTGGATCTGTTGAGCGTGGACTCGATCGAGGGGCATAACCAAGTATCAGGTAAGGGTTTTCCTACTACTGGACCTCGGATCGAGGCTGGAAACGTAGTAATCCACAGGGGATTACACGTTAGTAACTGTACTTAATAAATGTATGTGTGTTTGACTTTTAAGTATCGTTGCTATGCTCTTGTCTGATGTAAAGATAACGCGACCGCTAGTTGTAGCTTGTGTGCCATCAGGTGTAAGGAGTTGTTTACGGATAGACCCCGATGCCCGATGTTCGGTATATTGTAGTTATGTTAATGGGCTACGTTGTGGATTGGAATGGTATGTCGGTGGACCTTAAAGTGTTACGGTTAGGCACGTGGTAGTCTTTTGTCTGGACTTTGGTCATGGAGTCTGGTCGTGGAAGGACGGTGAGTCCGATTTTGATTGACTAGTTGACTGGATCTAGGGATATCACAATGATGTGTGAAGCGGAAATGCATATAGCAACTGGGGATGTAGTTGTTTAAACCTATACTATCTGACTGGCGAAGCCTATGGTGAAATTGTAATATGAATGTTGTTGGGGCATGACTGTTGTAGACGGTTTAGTATGGACTGAGGGGTAACAGTTAGCTTCATCTATGGGGTAGTGTACCTTACGGATATGTGCATCCTTCGGGAGCACTAGACTGATAGGTGCATCCTTCGGAGCACTAGACTGATACGTGCATCCTTCGGGAGCACTAGACTGATATGTGCATCCCTCGGGATCACTAGACTGATAGGTGTATCTTTCGAGATCACTAGACTGATACGTGCATCCTTTGGGATCACGAGACTGATATGTACGTTCTACGGAACCACTAGACTGTTATGTAGGGTACCCCTGAATAGGAAGTTAACTGTTGTTCCCTAACGGGCCCAGTAGTGGGTCCCTTACTGGGTATATTTTATACTCACCCTTTTTCTTCTTTAACTTTGCAGGTAAGGGTACAGCGAGGGGCAGACCGACGAGGGGCAAGAAGGATGTGTGAAGGCTATATGGACGCGTCTGGTTTTTTTATGCTTCCGCTGATGTTTTTTGTTAGAATATTTGGTTTTGTGATTTTGAGTTTGATGACTTGAGTATTGCATTTGAACTTCTCGTGACTGTGATTTAAATTAGGGCCCGAAACTGCTTTTGTAATATTTCTAACGTTTTTAATGAATCGTAACCGGTGCTTTATGAGTTTTTGTGTTTTGTGGTCGAGTCTTAGTACTGAGTAGTGACCTCAGCTTAGTCTGGAAAGTTGGGTCGTTACATAGTAACTGATAAATCAGTTGAAATAAAAAAAAAGATGAACCACTGATTGAGAAACAAACTTTGACAATTGATGACGTGCAACCATCTATTTCGACTGAAAATGAAGAATCTTAACCGATATGTATATATAAGAAATGTGTAGTCCTTTACATTAATTGTTTTTTTTCGTATTTAATATTATACATTCTAAGAAATACCCAAACAACGTACACCTATAAAGAGAAGGAAGCTGGGTAAAGCCGATGAAGATGAAGAAGTGACTCATAAACCAAATAAAGTTGAAATAAAAGATGTAGGACCTAAGAAAACTAGCAAGTCTAAAAAGAATATGAAGAAATGTCTGTTCCATAAGTTAATCCACTCAGACGACCTACTGGAGTCGTATAAAAGCCTATAGTACCTGTCCCAGATGTCAAATTGAGAGACATAAATAGATATGATCCCATGTGGTCAGTGGTTCTAAAATTTTGGAAAACATACTCAGTAGGAAAGAGATCTTGAAAAACAAATAATGAAGAGAGGAATGTAGTCTTCTCATTTAGAAAAAAAAAAACATTTTTAAAAACTCTTGAATAAAACACATGGATAATAGGAGATGTAAGTACTATTTCCAAATTTCATTATATATATATAACTACATGATCGTATACAACATTATGCTTGTTTATATATAATACAAGATCGCTTAGTTTGCTAAGTGATAAAAAAGAATGTTGTACACGATCACTTGTATTTTCTAAGCAATCACTTGTATGTGCTAAGCGATCGCTTGTATGTGCTAAGCGATTGCTTGTATTCTCTACACGATCATTTGTATTTTTGTAGACCATGGATACGTTTGTATCACGTGCAAAATAAGATGTTAGCAAGAAAGAAACTTTGCAAATCTCATTTCATAATAATAGATTTGTCATTTATGGTTAATTATTCTTCTTTAAAATTTTTTTGTATACAAATTAAACTGCATAATTATATTTTGGCTAAATTATTTTATTTGTTGTTTATGTCTAGCATCAACAAAGAACCAGTGCTTAAAGAACAACTTTTCAATGATCATGTGCTGTATAAAGAGAATAAGGAGGTTGAATGCTCAACCGACACTACACACATAGCTATATGGGGGAAAAAGATTTACTCTACTATTTTAATTTCGTTGTTCGTATAGTCCCAAATAAAGTAGGGTGGTCAAGTGTTGACTTCGTAATTGGTTGCATCAACATTAGAGAACACTAGAAAACTATTACAATTGACATGAGGAAATGCAAGATGTTTGTGTTTGACTCTATGCCCAACTATGTTCTAAAAGAATTTGTTGGTGAAGCTTTTGCAATACCTACACACTGCGTCCTCTCACTGCAATAGCTATTCGACTACATGACACAATAGAAAATTTCAAATTTGTCCCTTGACCAATCTTTATATCCAAGAGCACATTGTAACACGATCCGTCATTAGATTGCGAGTTTTTTTGTGCTAAATTTGTTGAATGCCTTGTAACAAATTCAAATTGTAATTGTATAGACATGAAAAACATGAAACTATTTAGATAACAATATGTGATAGAATTTTAGGCAAATAGATTCTTTTCGTAAATAAAATGTTTGTTTGGTTTATGATATACTTGTACAAGTTTTACTTTATAATTTTAATCACCTTTAGACTGAATGTTTATATTTGTTTAGATACTTTTCAAAAAAGACTCATATAAATATATAAAAATGATCATATATATAAATTAAATCTAAAAGATCATGTATACAGGTCTAAACGATCATGTATATATCACAATAAATGTCCAAAAGATCATGTATTTTACAAAAAAAATGACAACGATCGTCTTACAATGTCTACACGATTGTGCAAATAAATGAATTCGATCGTGTTAAGAAAAATAAACGATCGTATAATACATCATAGAGCACCACGTACTTCAGTCAAAATGATCTCGTAACTATTAAATGTACAATCATCAATCCTAAACAATCATGTGATGCACATCACACGATCGTTTAGTAAACTCTAAGGGTATGTTTGGGGTGGGGTTTTAGAGAGAAAAGGGTTAGGAACTTGGGCCAAACCGTGTTTGACCCAAGGGTTATGATAAATGGGGATTAGGATTATCCTAATCCCCAAATAGTTCTATTTTCTTCTCTCTTTTCCTTGATTACAACCCTACATTATCCTACCCAAATAACCCAATCCAAATTCTATTATTGTTTTTTAAATTACCTACAATTATAACCCTTCCCCTAAACACATTATTATAACTCTACTATCATAATCTCTCCCCCAAGCACATACTATAATAATACTGTCTTTCATAATTCTTCCCCCAAACACATATTACCATAACACTACCAATAATAACCTTTCCCTCAAATACATATTATCATAATACTAGGATTATCATAATCCTAAGATTATTATAATCTTTTTCCTCCATAACTCTTTCCCTCCCTCAAACGCACCCTAAATAATCCTACTGATAATGTAAACGATTTCTTAACTAAAAATGAACGATCATGTTATTAAATCTCCATAATCTTTTTAGTCATTCACCAACTCCAATGTCGTACATTTCTACATACATGTATTTGAATGAAAGAAAAAAATCACACATTTTCATTAATTGTTTAAACTTCACTTGCAACTCCTACTATTATGTCCTTTACGATTACAGTTGGAATATATTTGATGAACTATTAAATTCACCAACAAATGAAATTCTTTGTTTTCTTGGTCTTCTAGCTTGACGTTTAAAGACTGGATGTAATGTTTCATGACAACATCTTCAACTCTCAAATCCAAATGATTTTCAGTAGGTTGAATACAACCATTGTATGTTGCTGATAGCGTTTGTCTATAATAAACTTAGATACATTAGAATAGGTATCTAAATTAAGCATTCGCAGAACAAAAAGCGCATGCGCACATGGAATTTCTTCAACATCCAATACTCGACAGCTACAACATCTCACATTTAACTTCACAATGAACTGTTGATTTCCATCCGCTACTTTATATTCAGTTATACTAATTGGATCAACCTAATACATAAGACAACTAAAGGAAAATTTTAAAAGTATAAACATGAACAAATAGATTTCAAACTCGTATATATCAGATAGATACTGATAGCAATCTATCTGTGTTTATCTAAGACAGGTGCAAATAAATTGCTATCATTGTCTATTAAATAGACAAAGATAGTACTCTATCTATACCTGCCCAAGGTACAAGCATAAAAGAAAAAATTTCTTACTAATAATCTTATTGACTTTTTATGTTCTAAATGCAACACGTTCTTAGCCCAAGAAGTCAAACGACTCTTCATTGCAAGAACAACTTTATTTCGTTCATAAAATCACTGTTGCAATACATCTCTAATTGAACTAAGCATGGTAGCCATAGGCAGTTCTCTAAGATCTTTAAACATTAAATGTACACTTTTTGCACAATTTGATATCATCATTTTGTACCTTCGTCTTCGTGAATATGTCCGAGACCACTTCTCAAAACCAACACTACTAAGATAATCTCTGATATTTGGACAAACTGACTCCATACATCTCATGTGATACTCAAATTCATCAATAGTATAGGGATAAGCACAACTAAAGAAATATTTATCGAGTAGTCGATCCTTAAAATGGAGTTTCAAGTCACTTAAAAAATGTTTTGTATCCACATAATACTCAACATCAGGAAACACTTTTAAAACTCTTTTAGGGATGCTAAGATGCCTATAAAAGACAGTGACTAAATTAGCTCGCTCTGAAAAACTACCTCGTATCTTCTCAAAAAATTATGTCCATGATGCATCATTTTCAGAATCTATAATGGCAAAAGCAGAAGGGAAGATTTGATTATTACCATCTTGTGATGAGGTCGTTAATAGGATGCTATGAAACTTAAGCTTCAAAAATATCCCATCAACATATATGATAGGTCTACAATATTTTCACCCCCAATTGATGCACCAAAAGCCATAAAGCAAAACTTGAAATGACCATCATGATCTATTTTCTAAAGCAGTGTATGTACCTATAATAATTACAAAATATTTCTATTAGCACCAACAAAAAAGTAAAAATAGACTATGATTGATGCTAATATTTGTCTATCTAGATAGACTGTGATAGATGTTAATATTTGTCTATCTAGATAGACTGTGATATTTGTCTATCCCCATCTATGTGTAAATAAATTTAAATTTAATATACAAAACTGATCACACCTAGGTTAGATTTAACCAATTTATCAAAGAAGCTTGGAATTAATGTATACGATTCAACTGCGTCACCTTTTAATATCTTTACTATGTGTTCTTTTACCCTCCAAGCTTTCTGATAACTTACATTAAATCCAAGATTTGTACGAGCCTTATGCACAATCTCTTTTGGAATGGAACGATCAATAGACATAAACCTAAAATCATCTATCAAGCAATTGCCAATTACTGTTGAAGAAGCTTGCATGTGACAACTTTGGATAGTATTCAACGAACAATCATGGTCAGAAATGTATTTTCGTAGCATCCACAAATCACTATTGTTATAACAAGACGCCCTAACATACAATTTGCACCCTTCTTCCGGACATCTAAATTCAATAGATCTAAAGTTTGATACTATAGTCCTAAATTAAAACATGTTCTTCGTTGCTATTATCACAAACACTTTGAAAGCACTTCTTTACTTTCAAATAAACTTTTTTCCTTCAAATCACAATGATAAAAAATGTTTCTTATAACTTCATCATTTAAAATAGAAGAAGGAGAACATATATTCAATGACATATCAATATTCTCTCTTATACTACTAGAAGAAGAAGACCTTTCCATATAATTAACACTTACATGGGCAACAAATGGATGTTTACTAGTTATTGCCTCTTTAGCAAAAAACTAACTACCAAGCAACATCATTGACTTTCTTTATTGGCACCACAATTTGAACATTACTTTTACTAGAATCAAGTAAAATATATAATTCTTATTGATTCATCCAATTCATTTTGTTCACATATTAAACCAACCAAAGAATTAAAGCTGACTTGGACATCGACTAAAATTGCAGCAACTAAGTAATTCTCATAAACATTACAGCCATACCATTGACTTCCATAAAAAACGACAATAGGAATAGATACTGTAATTTGTAAAAAAAAATACAATTAAGTATTTAATGGTGATAAAAAGAAATAGATAGCCATCTATCACTGAATAAAAGAATAAAATGTACAAAACGATAATAGTAAACACAATGCAAGAATAAATAGACGACCGTGCAAAAAAGATAATATATATTAAACAATCATTTGACAACGATAAATGATCGTACTGAAAAAGGTAAACCATCATGTTAACTTAGGTACACAATATTTTGACCATGTTGATTTTATTAAATATTGTAAACGATTGTGTTGATATGTAAACTACTGTGTTGATATAGATAACTGATCATGTTGATAGTAGCAAACGATCGTGTAATTCAATGTAAATTATCGTGAAAAACTTCAAACTATCAATCTTCATAATGAAATACAGAATTCTTACAGTAATTCTTAAATCTTTTAAACATTTGAAACAAAAAAAAAAACTTTAGAATTCCTACAACAATAAAAACAAAAATGATATTCATAATGAAATATAAAATTCTTAGTTCGATGTAAACGATTATGAAAATCTTCAAACCAACAATCTTCATAATGAAATACAAAATGTCTTACAGTAATACCTAAATCTTCTAAACATTCTATCTTTATATGGAAAGATAGAATTCTTAACGAAATTTTATAATTAATTAAACAGTTAAGACAAAAATTATATTTAGAATACTCATCGAAACCAAGTGTAACGCCCCGAATTTTCGAGGTAAACTTTTATCGTTTTGTGTAAATTTTTCGGAAATTTAAAATTTTGGAGTAATTTCTCAGTTTCCTTCGAAGAGGGTAGAAAAAGAGATTTAGGGTTATGAATTTCTTTAAATTAATATTTTGTAAATTAATATAATAATAATATAATATTAATTATATTATTATTATTACTATTTATTATAATTATTATAATTTAACATTAATATTATTATTTAATATTAATATTAATATTATTTTTATTATTTAATATTATTATTATTTGATATATATATATATTATATTTCTTTTTTTTAAAAAAAAAAACCCTAACCGCGCGCGCGACTGCACCCCCCCCTCCCCGAGCACTTCGTCTTCTTCTTCCTCATCCTCACGCTGCCGCCGCCTCGCACCCATTCCTCTTCTGTCACGCACGCCTCTGCCTCCGTCCGCGTCTCCTCATCTTCTTTCTGTCGAGCCGCGTCTCACATCGAAGCTTCACATGCAATCGATGCCGTCGGCCAATTGTTGTCGTTGAGCCCTCGCGACAACCGAGCTTCTTACCGCTCCTCCGTTCGACACCAGATCTGTCTCTAACTCCAATCGCCGCCTCCGGCGCTTCCTTCTCCTCATCACGTGTTCTCGACGCAGACAGCACACTGAGAGGAGCTGCTCTCTTCCACCGTCGTTGTCGGGTGGAGAAAGGATTTGAACCCGAGCCGCGAATTGAAGCCGACCCGAGAATCCGCTTCCAGTCCGACCCACGATTCAAGCCGCAAATCCGAGTTGAGCCGAAGACTGAGCCGAGCTGCGAGCTGAGCTAAGCCGAAGATCGAGTCGAGCCGCGAGCCGAGTCAAGCCGCGAGTCGAGCCGCGAGCCGAGTCAAGCCGAGTTGAGCCGTGAGCCGCAAGCCACGAGCCGAGCCGAGGCCTAGCCGAGCCGAGTCGAGGGTGAGCCAAGCCGAGCCGAGCCACCTAAGCCATATTTTTCTCCCTCCACTTCGGGTCACGGTAAGTCTTCGGTAAGGATCATTTTGGTAATTTACCCAATGTTGCCATGACCGTTTCGAGTTTGAATATTGGAATAAGATTTGGTCCTACCTTTCATCCCTTGAAGGTATTAAGGAGTTAACGTCCAAGTTCTCGGGTTCCGCGGCAGGCTTATTTGGAGATAACTTTCCTTTCCTCAGGTAAGTCAACGGATGTTGCTTAGGACCATTTAAAATGACTTCTACTAGTATCATCGTTTAAAACCCTTGTGTTTTCGTTTAGGTGGATCCGTTGAGTGTGGACTCGATCGAGGGGCATAACCAAGTATCAAGTAAGGGTTTTCCTACTACTAGACCTCGAATCGAGGCTGGAAACGTAGTAATCCACAGGGGATTACACGTTAGTAAATGTACTGAATAAATGGATGTCTGTTTGACTTTTAAGCATCGTTGCTATGCTCTTGTCTGATGTAAAGGCACGTGATCGCTAGTTGTAGCTTGTGTACTGTAGCCACCTAATTTTATCCTACATTTTTTTTATTATTCTTTAAATTATTAATTGTAGCAACGGTTAAGATATTTCATTAATTTATTTTGTTAAAAAAAGAAAAAGGTAAAATCTTTTTGTAATAATATGAAATCTTATGTTTTTTCTTATCTTTTTATTAAAATGGAAAATAAAGTCATTAATGAGAATATCTATTATTTAAAAAAAAAATTCAAATCATTTTTTTTTGACTTATCACTTTAGGAAAAAAAAACAAATTAATTTATTTATACAAAATCTTTTTTGATTTATCATATTAGGAAAAGCAAGATAATCTATTTTATACAAAAAATTTTGATACCATATTTGACTTATCTTTATCACTTTAGGAAAAAAGAAAAAAAATTATTTTGGACAAAATCTTTCAATATCATATTTTTACTAATTTAGAAAAAAGAAAATTAATAAAATTACATAATATCTAATTTGATTTTATACTTATTAAATTTTCCTAATTTGTGGCACACCCCGGGTCTATAAATAGGGTCCTTTGTCATTTGGAAAAAAGGGAGAAGAAATTGTTTTAGAGAAATTCTTGAGGAAAAAAAATTGTTTTAGAGAGAATCTCTACGGAAAAAAAGTGTTTAGAGAGAATTTGAAGAAACGTATTCCTCTGCAAAAAGGTGGGTCATTAGCTTTTTCGCTTTATTGTTTTTATTTTTATCTTCATATCGTCTTTTTTTACCCTAATTCTAATCCTATAAGGAAAGAAAAACTTAGTTGGAGGTTGCATTAGGTAGGGTTTACTCCAAATGATCCGCACCTCATACAAGAAGTAATTTTCTTCGGGATTGAATCCTTATTTTTGTTCTTCTCTTTTCAAATGTAGAGAGAAAGAAAAAAATTTATAAGGAAAATTTCCTTTTTCATTTTTACTACCTTTTTATCATCATGCTAAAAAAAAAGATCTTTTAACATTTTTCTTCCCTTTAAAACAATAGAGAAAAAGAAAAAGTTATAAACAATTTTTTTTATTATTATCCTTTTTATTATTATTATTATTATTATTATTATTATTATATTTTGTTTCTTTTAGGGTGGCGGCAAACCTTACCATCACCATCTGTTTTTTTTTTTTTAATTTACTTATTTAAATTTAATTTTATTTGTAATTTTATTATTATTATTATATATATATTTAACCTTGTGTTTGTTTTTTTATTTTCTATATGTAACTTTATTTATTTATTTATTTAGTTTTTTTATATTTATGATTTTTTAAAACTTTTTGTTATTTTTATTCTTATACCATTATCATTATTTCCTTTCATAATTTTTTTTTATCTCTTTTAACTTACTATCATCCCTATGTCCTCTTTTCTTCACTTATTTATTTAATTTCTTTTTTACATATTCATTTGTTTATTATTTCATTTAGTTTTTTTTTCATTTTTTTCTCTTATTTTCTTTATCGTTATTATGTATCTTTTCTTTACCTTTTCTTTTAACTTATTTTTTATTATTATTGTTATATTTAGTATATGCATACATTGATATCCTAAATTATTTGCCTAATTTATTGTGTTGTATATTTGTTATTTCTATTTGACATTCATTAAAAATTTCTTGAAAATTTTAAAATACTTTTAACCATAATTGTATTTAGTTTTGAGGATGTAGTTTTTTTAAACCTATACTATCTGACTGGCGAAGCCTATGGCGAAATTGTAATATGAATGTTGTTGGAGTATGACTATTGTAGACGGTTTAGTATGGACTGAGGGGTAACGGTTAGCTTCATCTATGGGGTAGTGTACCTTACGGATAGGTGTATCCTTCGGGAGCATTAGACTGATACGTGCATCCTTCGGGATCACTAGACTTATATGTGCATCCTTCGGGATCACTAGACCGATATGTGCATCCCTCGGGATCACTAGACTATAGGTATATCTTTCGGGATCACTAGACTGATACGTGCATCCTTCGGGATCACGGGACTGATGTGTGCGTTCTACGGAACCACTAGACTGTTTATGTAGGGTACCCCTGAATAGGAAGTTAACTGTTGTTCCCTGACGGGCCCAGTAGTGGGTCCCTTACTGGGTATATTTTATACTCACCCTTTCTCTTCTTTAACTTTTCAGGTAAGGGTACAGCGAGGGGCAGACCGACGAGGGGCAAGAAGGATGCGTCAAGGCCATATGGACGCGTTTGGTTTTCTTTATGCTTCCGCTGATATATTTTGTTAGGATATTTGGTTTTGTGATTTTAGTTTGATGACTTGAGTATTGTATTTGAAACTCTCGTGACTGTGATTTAAAATATGGCTCAAAACTGCTTTTATAATATTTCGAACGTTTTTAATGAATCGTATCCGGTCCTTTATGAGTTTTTTTGTTTTTTGTGGTCGAGTCTTAGTACTGAGTAGTGACCTCAGCTTATTCCGGAAAGTTGGGTCATTTCAGTTGGTATCAGAGCCTAAGGTTTAGGTTCTGTAGACTGACTTATGATGTGAGTTTGTGTTTTGTGTCCTTATGGCTAAAACGATCCTTGCCACTCGTCAGGTACGCTCTCATGAAATTATATGTATAACTCTATATGCATTACCTTACCTAAGTTAAACTGCGAAGTCAATTATCACTTATGACTAAAGGGATCATTGGTGGTTGTTAGGGAAATGCCGCCAAGGAGAGGTGCACGTAGGGGTGGCCGAGGAGGCCGAGGAAGGGAAGCAGGACGTGTTCAACCTGAGGTGCAGCCTGTAGCCCAAGCCACTGACCCGACTGCACCAGTTACTCATGCGGACCTCGTTGCTATGGAGCAGAGGTTCAGGGATTTGATTATGCAGATGCGGGAGCAGCAGCAGCCTGCCCCGCCAGCTCCTGCTCCAGCTCCGGCTCCAGTTCCAGTTGTGCCCCAGGTCGTTCCGGATCAGTTGTCGGTAGAGGCCAAGCACCTGAGGAATTTCAGGAAGTATAACTCCACGACATTCGATGGGTCTTTGGAGGACCCCACTAGGGCTCAGCTGTGGTTATCGTCTTTGGAGACCATATTTCGGTATATGAAGTGCCCTGAGGATCAGAAAGTTCAGCGTGCTGTTTTCATGTTGACAGACAGAGGTACTGCATGGTGGGAGACTATAGAGAGAATGCTAGGGGGTGATGTGGGTCAGATTACGTGGCAACAGTTCAAGGAGAGTTTCTATGCGAAATTCTTCTCTACCAGTTTGAGAGATGCTAAGCGGCAGTAGTTCCTGAACTTAAAGCAGGGTGACATGACAGTGGAGCAGTATGATGCGGAGTTTGACATGTTATCCCACTTCGCTCCCAAAATAATAGCGACTGAGGCGGCCAGAGCTGATAAGTTTGTTAGAGGCCTCAGACTGGACATCCAGGGTTTGGTTCGAGCTTTCTGCCCGTCACTCATGCCGATGCACTACGCCTGGTAGTGGATCTCAGTTTACAGGAGAGGGCTAACTCGTCTAAGGTCGCAGGTAGAGGTTCGACCTCAGGACAGAAAAGGAAGGCTGAGCAGCAGCCTAATCCAGTGCCACAGCGGAACTTCAGACCAGGTGGTGAGTTTCGCCGCTTCCAGCAGAAACCTTTTGAGGCAGGGGAAGCTGCTAGGGGGAAGCCGTTGTGTACCACTTGTGGGAAGCACAATCTGGGCCGTTGTTTATTTGGGACCAAGACTTGCTTTAAGTGTAGGCAAGAGGGGCATACAGCTGACAGATGCCCGATGAGACTTACGAAGAATGCGCAGAATCAGGGAGCAGGTGCTCCACATCAGGGTAAAGTCTTTGCTACCAACAAGACTGAGGCTGAGAGGGCAGGCACGGTGGTGACAGGTACGCTTCCAGTATTGGGGCATTACGCCTTAGGTTTGTTTGATTCGGCTTCGTCACATTCTTTTATCTCTTCTGCATTTGTGTTACATGCCCGCTTAGAGGTAGAGCCCCTACACCATGTTTTATCAGTATCTACTCCTTCTGGGGAGTGTATGTTGTCAAAAGAGAAGGTGAAAGCATGCCAGATTGAGATAGCAGGCCATGTGATTGAAGTAATGCTGTTAGTCCTGGACATGCTCGACTTTGATGTAATTCTGGGTATGGATTGGTTGGCCGCTAACCATGCCAGCATAGATTGTTCCCGTAAGGAGGTAGCGTTTAACCCTCCCTCGATGGCCAGTTTTAAATTTAAGGGAGAAGGGTCAAGGTCGTTGCCTCAGGTAATCTCAGCCATCAGGGCCAGCAAACTGCTCAGTCAGGGTACTTGGAGTATCTTAGCGAGCGTGGTGGATACTAGAGAGGTCGATGTATCCCTATCATCAGAACCAGTGGTGAGGGACTATCCGGATGTCTTTCCTGAAGAACTTCCAGGGTTACCTCCTCACAGAGAGGTTGAGTTTTCCATAGAGTTGGAGCCGGGCACGGTTCCTATATCCAGAGTCCCATACAGAATGGCCCCCGCAGAGCTGAAAGAACTGAAAGTGCAGTTACAAGAATTGCTTGATAAGGGATTCATTCGACCGAGCGTGTCACCTTGGGGTGCACTAATTTTATTTGTTAAGAAGAAGGATGGATTGATGCGTTTATGCATTGACTACAGGGAGTTGAATAAGGTAACCATTAAGAACAGATATCCCTTGCCCAGGATCGACGATCTGTTTGACCAGTTACAGGGAGCTACAGTGTTCTCTAAGATTGATCTTCGGTCGGGATATCATCAGTTGAGGATTAAGGATGGTGATGTACCGAAGACAGCATTTCGTTCCAGATATGGACACTATGAGTTCATTGTGATGTCTTTTGGTTTGACGAATGCTCCGGCAGTGTTTATGGACTTGATGAACAGAGTGTTTAGGGAGTTCCTAGACACTTTTATGGTCGTGTTTATTGATGATATCTTGATATATTCCAAGACGGAGGCCGAGCATGAGGAGCATTTACGTATGGTTTTGCAAACACTTCGGGATAATAAATTATATGCAAAGTTCTCGAAATGCGAGTTTTGGCTGAAGAAGATGTCCTTTCTAGGCCATGTGGTTTCTAAGGCTGAAGTTTCTGTGGATCCAGCCAAGATAGAGGCAGTCACCAGTTGGACCCGACCTTCCACAGTCAGTGAGGTTCGTAGCTTTATGGGTTTAGCAGGTTATTATCGACGGTTTGTGGAGAACTTTTCTCGTATAGCTACTCCTCTTACTCAGTTGACCAGGAAGAGAGCTCCTTTTGTTTGGAGCAAGGCATGTGAGGACACTTTCCAGAACCTTAAACAGAAGCTAGTTATCGCATCGGTTCTTACTGTACCTGATTGTTCTGGCAGTTTTGTGATTTATAGTGATGCTTCCAAGAAAGTTTTGGGTTGTGTATTGATGCAGCAAGGTAAGGTAGTAGCTTATGCTTCGCGTCAGTTGAAGAGTCATGAACAGAATTACCGTACACACGATTTAGAGTTGGCAGCAGTGGTTTTTGCATTGAAAATATCGAGGCATTACTTGTATGGTGAAAAGATACAGATCTTCACGGATCATAAGAGCTTGAAATACTTCTTTACTCAGAAGGAATTGAATATGAGACAGCGAAGATGGCTTGAGTTAGTGAAGGATTACGACTGTGAGATACTGTATCATCCAGGCAAGGCAAATGTGGTAGCTGATGCTCTTAATAGAAAGGTATCACATTCAGCAGCACTTATTACCCGACAGGCCCCATTGCATCGAGATCTTGAGCGGGCTGAGATTGCAGTGTCAGTGGGGGCAGTCACTATGCAATTAGCCCAGTTGACGGTACAGCCGACGTTGAGGCAAACGATCATTGATGCTCAGCGTAACGATCCTTATTTGGTTGAGAAGCGTGGCCTAGCAGAGGCATAGCAAGCGGTTGAGTTCTCCATATCCTCTGATGGTGGACTTTTGTTTGAGAGGCGCCTCTGTGTGCCATCAGATAGTGCGGTTAAAATAGAATTATTATCTGAGGCTCACAGTTTCCCATTTTCCATGCATCCAGGTAATACAAAGATGTATCAGGACTTGAAGCGGGTTTATTGGTGGCGTAACATGAAGAGGAAGGTAGCAGAATTTGTTAGTAAATGCTTGGTGTGTCAGCAGGTTAAGGCACCAAGGTAGAAACCAGCGGGTTTATTACAACCCTTGAGCATATTGGAATGGAAGTGGGAAAACGTGTCCATGGATTTCATTACAGGACTACCAAGAACTCTGAGGGGTTTTACAGTGATTTGGGTTGTGGTGGACAAACTTACCAAATCAGCGCATTTCGTCCCGGGTAAATCCACCTATACCGCTAGTAAGTGGGCACAGTTGTACATGTCTGAGATAGTGAGATTACATGGAGTGCCAGTGTCGACTGTTTCTGATAGAGATGCCCGTTTCACTTCCAAATTCTGGAAGGGTTTGCAGACTGCTATGGGCACGAGGTTAGACTTTAGTACAACTTTCCATCCATAGATTGACGGTCAGACTAAGCGTCTCAACCAAGTTTTAGAAGATATGTTGCGAGCGTATGCATTGGAATTTCCAGATAGTTTGGACTCCCACTTGCATTTGATGCAATTTGCTTATAATAACAGTTTTCAGGCTACTATTGGCATGGCACCATTTGAGGCCTTGGACGACAAATGTTGTAGATCCCTTGTTTGCTGGGGTGAGGTGGGTGAGCAGAGATTGATGGGTCCTGAGTTAGTTGAGTCTACTAACAAAGCGATACAGAAGATTAGATCACGTATGCATACCGCACAGAGTAGGCAGAAGAGTTATGCGGATGTGAGACGGAAGGATCTTGAGTTTGATGTAGGAGACAAGGTGTTCTTAAATGTAGCACCTATGAGAGGTGTCTTACAATTTGAAAAAAGAGGAAAGCTGAGTCCCCGTTTTGTTGGGCCGTTTGAGATTCTGGAGCGGATTGGCCCTGTAGCTTATCGCTTGGCGTTGCCACCTTCATTCTCGACAGTTCATGATGTGTTCCATGTTTCTATGTTGAGGAAGTACGTGCCAGATCCATCCCATGTAGTGGATTACGAGCCACTAGAGATTGATGAAAACTTGAGCTATACTGTACAACCCGTTGAGGTGCTGGCTAGAGAGGTGAAAATGTTGAGGAATAGAGAAATTCCTTTGGTTAAAGTCTTATGGCGGAATCACCGGATGGAAGAAGCTACATGGGAGCGAGAAGATGACATGAGGTCCCGTTATGCCGAACTGTTCGAGGGATAAAACTTTCGAGGACGAAAGTTCCCTAAGGAGAGAAGAATGTAACGCCCCGAATTTTCGAGGTAAATTTTATCATTTTGTGTAATTTTTTTGGAAATTTAAAATGTTGGTGTAAATTCTCGATTTCCTTCGAAGATGGTAGAAAAAAAAATTAGGAATACGAATCTCTTTAAATTTAATATTTTGTAAATTGGTATAATAATAATATAAATATAATTTATTATTATCATTATTATTAATATTATTTATTATTATCATTATTATTAATATTATTTATTATTATTATAATTTATTATTAATATAAGTATTATTATTTAATATTAATAATAATAATATTATTTAATATTATATGTATTATTTAATATTATATTTATTATTCAATATTAATATTATTTTATATTATTATTATTATTATTATTATATATATATATATATATATATATATTTTTAAAAAAAGAACCCTAGTCGCGCGCGCGACACCCGTCTACCCAGCCGCTCGTCCTTTTCTTTCTCCTTCCTCCGTCTTTCGCCCGGTAGCCGCCTGCCTTCACGAAGCCGACGCCGCCGCCTCTCAATCCATTTCCCGTCATCACGCGACTTTGCCTCCGTCGCGTTTCCGTCTCCACTTCCGTCTCCATCGTCGGCAACTTCTTCAGCTTCAACGTTCATCCGCCGCGGTCCCGTCTTTTCCCGACCTTCCTCTCGGTCTCACGTAACCGGATGCCGCCGTGCGTCTTTCATCCGACCGCGTCTGCCGACATCTAGCCGCCATCCGCCGCGTCGTTCGCCGAGCAGCCGACGGCGAACCTCTAACAGTCGCGGTTTTCCCATCTTGCAAGCCGACCCGAGAACCCTCATCCAAACTGACCCGATTCGTGAATCTGAGCCGAGCTGCGAGCTGCAAGCCGAGCCGAGCCACGAGCCATGCTACAAGTCGAAAACCAAGCCGAACCGCGAGCCGAGTCAAGCCGAGTTGAGCCGCGAGTCGAGTCAAGCGAAGTTGAGCCGCGAGCCGAGCCGTGAGCCGAGCCAAGCCGAGGGTGAGCCGCGTCGAGTCGAGGGTGAGCCGAGCCGAGCCGAGGGTGAGCCGAGCCGATCCGAGGGTGAGTCGAGCCGAGCCGAGGGTGAGCCAAGCCGAGCCGAGGGTGAGCCAAGCCGAGCCGAGCCACCTAAGCCATATTTTTTTCTCCCTCCACTTCGGGTCACGATGAGTCTTCGGTAAGGATCATTTTGGTAATTTACCCAATGTTGCTATAACCGTTTCGAGTTTGAATATTGGAGTAAGACTGGGTCCTATCTTTCGTTCCTTGAAGGTAATAGGGGTTTGACGCTCAAGTTCACGGTCCCACGGCAAGTTCATTTGGGAATAACACCCTTTACTCGGGTAAGCCGACGTTGTTGTTTCGAATGATTTAAAAAGGTGACTTTTACTGGTGTCATCGTTTAAATCCTTGTGTTTTTGTTTAGGTGGATCCGTTGAGCGTGGACTCGATCGAGGGGCATAACCAAGTATCAGGTAAGGGTTTTCCTACTACTGGACCTCGGATCGAGGCTGGAAACGTAGTAATCCACACAGGATTACACGTTAGTAACTGTACTGAATAAATGTATGTATGTTTGACTTTTAAGTATCGTTGCTATGCTCTTGTCTGATGTAAAGGTAACATGACCGCTAGTTGTAGCTTATGTGCCATCGGGTGTAAGGAGTTTTTTACGGATAGACACCGATGCCGGTTGTTCGGTATATTGTAGTTATGTTAATGGGCTACGTTGTGGATTGGAATTGTATGTCGATGAACCTTAAAGTTTTACGGTTAGGTACGTGGTAGTCTTTTGTCTGGACATTGATCATGGAGTTTGGATGTAGAAGGACGGTGAGTCCGATTTCGATTGACTAGTTGACTGGATCTAGGGATATCACAATGGTGTGTGAATTGGAAACGCATATAGCAACTGAGGATGTAGTTGTTTAAACCTATACTATCTGACTGGCGAAGCCTATGGCGAAATTGTAATATGAATGTTATTGGGGTATGATTGTTGTAGACGGTTTAGTATGGACTGAGGGGTAACGGTTAGCTTCATCTATGGAGTAGTGTACCTTACAGATAGGTGTATCCTTCGGGAGCACTAGACTGATATGTGCATCTTTCGGGAGCACTAGACTGATATGTGCATCCTTCGGCAGCACTGATATGTGCATCCTTCGGGAGCACTAGACTGATAGGTGTATCTTTCGGGATCACTAGACTGATACGTGCATCCTTCGGGATCATGAGACTGATATGTGCATTCTACGGAACCACTAGACTATTATGTAGGGTACCCCTGAATAGGAAGTTAACTGTTGTTCCCTAACGGGCCCAGTAGTGGGTCCCTTACTGGGTATATTTTATACTCACCCTTTCTCTTCTTTAACTTTTCAGGTAAGGGTATGGCGAGAGGCAGACCGACAAGGGGCAAGAAGGATGCGTGAAGGCCATATGGACGCGTTTGGTTTTCTTTATGCTTCCGCTGATATATTTTGTTAGGATATTTGGTTTTGTGATTTGAGTTTGATGACTTGAGTATTGTATTTGAAACTCTCGTGACTGTGATTTAAAATAGGGCCCGAAACTGCTTTTGTAATATTTCTAACGTTTTTAATGAATCGTAACTGGTCCTTTATGAGTTTTTTTGTGTTTTGTGGTCGAGTCTTAGTACTGAGTAGTGACCACAGCTTAGTCCAGAAAGTTGGGTCGTTACAACTTTCCTTTCCTTGGGTAAGTCAACGGATGTTGCTTAGGTCCACTTAAAATGACTTCTACTAGTATCATCGTTTAAAACCCTTGTGTTGTCGTTTAGGTGGATTCGTTGAGCGTGGACTCGATCGAGGGGCATAACCAAGTATCAGGTAAGGGTTTTCCTACTACTGGACCTCGGATCGAGGCTGGAAACGTAGTAATCCACAAGGGATTACACGTTAGTAACTGTATTGAATAAATGGATGTATGTTTGACTTTTAAGCATCGTTGCTATGCTCTTGTCTGATGTAAAGGTACGTGACCGCTAGTTGTAGCTTGTGTACTGTAGCTACCTAATTTTATCCTACATTTTTTTATTTAAATTATTAATTGTAGCAACGGTTAAGATATTTCATTAATTTATTTTGTTAAAAAAGAAAAAGGTAAAATCTTTTTGTAATAATATGAAATCTTATGTTTTTTCTTATCTTTTTATTAAAATGGAAAATAAAGTCATTAATGAGAATATCTATTATTTAAAAAAAAATCAAATCATTTTTTTTGACTTATCACTTTAGGAAAAAAAAAACAAATTAATTTATTTATACAAAATCTTTTTTGATTTATCATATTAGGAAAAGCAAGATAATTTATTTTATACAAAAAATTTTGATACCATATTTGACTTATCTTTATCACTTTAGGAAAAAAGCAAAAAAATTATTTTGGACAAAATCTTTCAATATCATATTTTTACTAATTTAGAAAAAAGAAAATTAATAAAATTACATAATATCTAATTTGATTTTATACTTATTAAATTTTCCTAATTTGTGGCACACCCCGGGTCTATAAATAGGGTCCTTTGTCATTTGGAAAAAAGGGAGAAGAAATTGTTTTAGAGAAATTCTTGAGGAAAAAAAATTGTTTTAGAGAGAATCTCTACGGAAAAAAAGTGTTTAGAGAGAATTTGAAGAAACGTATTCCTCTGCAAAAAGGTGGGTCATTAGCTTTTTCGCTTTATTGTTTTTATTTTTATCTTCATATCGTCTTTTTTTTACCCTAATTCTAATCCCATAAGGAAAGAAAAACTTAGTTGGAGGTTGCATTAGGTAGGGTTTACTCCCAATGATCCGCACCTCATACAACAAGTAATTTTCTTCGGGATTGAATCCTTATTTTTGTTCTTCTCTTTTCAAATGTAGAGAGAAAGAAAAAAATGTATAAGGAAAATTTCCTTTTTCATTTTTACTACCTTTTTATCATCATGCTAAAAAAAAAGATCTTTTAACATTCTTCTTCTCTTTAAAACAATAGAGAAAAAGAAAAAGTTATAAACAATTTTTTTTTATTATTATCCTTTTTATTATTATTATTATTATTATTATTATTATTATTATTATTATTATTATTATTATTATTATTATTATATTTTGTTTCTTTTAGGGTGGCGGCAAAACGTTTTGTTATTTTTATTCTTATACCATTCTCATTATTTCCTTTCATAATTTTTTTATCTCTCTTAACTTACTATCATCCCTATGTCCTCTTTTCTTCACTTATTTATTTAATTTCTTTTTTACATATTCATTTGTTTATTATTTCATTTAGTTTTTTTTTTCATTTTTTTCTCTTATTTTCTTTATCGTTATTATGTATCTTTTCTTTTTCTTTTCTTTTAACTTATTTTTTATTATTATTGTTATATTTAGTATATGCATACATTGATATCCTAACTTATTTGCCTAATTAATTGTGTGGTATATTTGTTATTTCTATTTGACTTTCATTAAAAATTTCTTGAAAATTTTAAAATACTTTTAACCATAATTGTATTTAGTTTTGAAATCTTTTTTTTTTTAAATTTGTTCTCTTTAAACCATTTAGAATCTTTTTCCTTTTTTTTTGTTTTAAAATTATTTATTTTAAAACTCAAAATTAAATAGATATTTCATAAGGTTTCCTAATCTACATTTTTTATAATAACCACGCCGATTTCGATAAAAAATCCTACAATGGAATCTAGAAATTTCTGGGAGTCCGTTATTTCTAGATTCTTGAGATGAAGGATCAATATCTTAGGGAGTCCGAGATTTGATCCCAAGAGAAAATATATTTAATCAATGTTTAAAAAAAACATTATTCGAAGACTAGCCTATGATAGAATTTGAGAAATTGTAACAATTTCTCATTCTCTTAAGGTGAGGAATTTTTCCCCAATATAGTCTAATTAATGGGTGTATCCCACTTATTTTATGGGATCATTGCTCCAAATATTGGAGTGGTGAGCAATGAAATAAGACATAGTTTTTTTAAAAAAAATAAATTTTATTCAAGACATTAAATTTGGCCACCGTTTTCTAAAACGGGTGTTATGGGGTGCTAACACCTTCCTCGTACACAAATGACTCCCGAACTCAACTCTAATTTTTTCGTAGACCAATTTTTATTTTATTTAAAATGATTCACTTTATTTCGGTGTCCAATCACACCGTAAAAAAGATTGGTGGCGACTTCTCTTTTCTTTTAAAAAAAATAAACATTTTTAAGGATGTCGGCCGCTCCGCGTCGTCTCGGGTACGTGGCGACATGTACCATCGGGTGTAAGGAGTTGTTTACGGATAGACACCGATGCCCGGATGTTCGGTATATTGTAGTTATGTTAATGGGCTACGATGTGGACTGGAATTGTATGTCGATGGACTTTAAAGTCTTACGGTTAGGTATGTGGTAGTCTATTGTCTGGATATTGATCATGGAGTTTTGTCGTGGAAGGACTGTGAGTCTGATTCAGATTGACTAGTTGACTGGGTCTAGGGATATCACAATGGTGTGTGAATTGGAAACGCATATATCTGACTGGCGAAGCCTATGACGAAATTGTAATATGAATGTTGTTGGAGTATGACTGTTGTAGACAGTTTAGTATGGACTGAGGGGTAACGGTTAGCTTCATCTATGGGGTAGTGTACCTTACGGATAGGTGTATCCTTCGGGATCACTAGACTGATACGTGCATCCTTCGGGATCACTAGACTGATATGTGCATCCTTCGGGATCACTAGACCGATATGTGCATCCCTCGGGATCACTAGACTGATAGGTGTATCCTTCGGGATTACTAGACTGATACGTGCATCTTTCGGGATCACGGGACTGATGTGTGCGTTCTACGGAACCACTAGACTGTTTACGTAGGGTACTCCTGAATAGGAAGTTAACTGTTGTTCCCTGACGGACCCAGTAGTGGGTCCCTTACTGGGTATATTTTATACTTACCCTTTCTCTTCTTTAACTTTTCAGGTAAGGGTACAGCGAGGGGCAGACCGACGAGAGGCAGGAAGGATGCGTGAAGGCCATATGGACGCGGCTGGTTTTCTTTATGCTTCCGCTGATATATTTTGTTAGGATATTTAGTTTTGTGATTTGAGTTTGATGACTTGAGTATTGTATTTGAAACTCTCGCGACTGTGATTTAAAATAGGGCCCGAAACTGCTGTAGTAATATTTCTAACGTTTTTAACGAATCGTAACTGGTCCTTTATGAGTTTTTTTGTGTTTTGTGGTCGAGTCTTAGTACTGAGTAGTGACCTCAGCTTAGTCCGAAAAGTTGGGTCGTTACACCAAGATCACTGAAACGATATTGACAGAGTAATATAAACGATCTTGATTATTGAAGATGACGAGGAAGAGAAACAATGTAGTCGAAGATGAACGTGAGAAAGAATGTTGTCGAAGATGATGAATAAGAGAAATAATGATCAAGATGAAAGATATATAAAAGAGAACATGAATAACTCGAAAAGAAAGTGAAAAATTTGGAAAAAGAAGTATCAGAATTGAAAAATCGTCATAAACTAGTAAGAAAAAATATGAAATTCTGAAAAAATTATTACCCTTAATGAACTTTTCCTAAATTGTTATACAAGTTGTAAATATTTTTCAATTTTGTTATGCATGAAAATTTTCCAAACTATTTTTATTATTATCATTGTTATTTGCTTTTAACGTAATGCAATGAACAAAGTTGATGTCCACTTAGCTAAGAGGATACCATACTTTCGTAGTTACCAAAAGTACCATGGAGTTAGAGGTAAAATCCATAAATGATGGAAGGGAATTTTAGAAAATATGTAGTTAAGACACCGCCCTAGAATAACGGTCGGAGTCCAACACTCACACAAGGAATACTTGATTTAACAACGGACCAATTTTGTACCACACAATCTCCTAAAGATATAAAAGGGAAGTTTTTTTTTTTTCAAAAAGAAAAAGTGCTTTTGTCATGTTCAAATAATTGGAACTTTTTGTTTTTTTAATTTTTTCAATAAACTTTGAAGCACTTCATAAATTATTCAAAATTCAACCAAGTACTGAAATCAAGTCATGTAAATGCTCTAAAATTGAAACATGAAAAATACTTGAATTCATACCCAAAAAATAATATTATAGTAATAATATCTTGAAAATAATCTTAAATTTATTTTAGATTTACTATTATCATTATGCATTATTTGGTATTTTATCTTTTGAGTCTGTTATTGTTTGGACCAATTAAGCACAGAGACATTTTTATAAATATAATAAACTACTACGATATTTACGGCCTAACAAATCTCATAAAGTTAGCCATTTTTTAAATATTTCAAGTTTTTCCTTTCATATTTTTTATTCTCTCTACAATTTTTTTATCGTCTTTCTTTCATTACTTTTTTTTTTCTGCGGTGATTTTTTCCATCTTTCTTCTTTTCCTCTTCTTTTCTTACGTCGTTTAGATTTGGATAGTTAAATCTGGTTTCTTTCTATCGTTTTTCTTCTTTTTCTCTTTCTTTTTTCTCGTTTTTTACTTTGTTTAGATTTGGGTAACCAAATCTGATTTCTTTTTATCGTCTTTCTTCTTTTTCTTTTTTTTCTTTCGCTGAGTGCATCGTCTTTCTTCTTTTCCTCCTTTTTTTTATGTTGTTTAGATTAGGATAACCAAATCTAAAAGATCGTATATAAAGAATCATGGAAAAAATCGTTTAGCCAAATCTAGAGGATCGAGTACCAAATTTTGAAAAACAAAATCGTTTAGATTTGGGATAGCCAAATCTAAACGTGTAACCCAATTAATTAAACGATTGTGTAACCAAATTAAACGATAGAATTGAAAAAAATAAATCGTTTAGATTTGGCTATCCAAATCTAAACAAACAATCTAAACGATCGTATACCTAAAAATAGTCAAATCTAACGATCCTTTACCAAATATATTACGTGCGTTATCAAATATATTACGCACATTATTGACGGGGCATTTTTGGTAATTTTCATTGTGGGACTATGGGCTTTTTTCGTATTTAGAATTGTTATATATAGTGTAAATATTTTGCCGCTTTGTTATATTTTTTAAAAGACCCCTTAAGTAAAAGATAATTTCTAAATTAATTAAAAGACAACTCCCTAGTTCAACACCTCGATGAGTATTATCTTAGAACCCTAGAAATTGGTTGTTTCTTTCCGGTCATCAAGAAACCAATAAATCTTATTAAGGAAGACTAGGGAGAGAGAAACATAATCCCTTAAAAAGATCATTGTCATGAACAATGATATGTTATTCTACAAAAATTGAATCGTAGAGGACGTATTAGAAAATAATTAAAATCAATAATGAAAGGAGACGATGTTTGCAGAAATGACAATATTTAACAACTCAATTGCTAAATCATTTAAAGATACCAATTCTACCCTCGAGACTTCTTTTCCCTCCCCACAATCCTTCTTCTCCATCCTTGTTTTTCCTTTTATGTTGATAGCAATATAGAAAAATTCCTTAGGGTAGCTATCAATAATACTAATTGATAGCTTAATTAAACAGACACATTTCCGTTCAACACATCTTGTCTTGGTACTGGTAGTTGCATCTTACATAGAACAATTACATAGAACAAAACTATAGATAGATTAGATTTTCATCCAATATTCTAAACTACCAGAAAGCCTAAAATAACATATAATCAAGAACTATCAGTGAGAAATCAATGAACTATCAGTGAAGTAACATAAATCTAGCCCTAATTTGAGCAAAATCAGCAAAGTCAACAAAAACGAAGTCATTACTAAACAAAAACTACTAAGAAGGTTTTAAAAATCTAAAATAAATCCTGTGAATTTGAATTTGAAGCAATAAACTTGGGTTAAGATATGTTATAAGAGAGAAAAGGATTCAAATTTGTAACTTTCTTTTATTCTTTTAGTATATTATTATTGTTTGAAATCTTTCTAACCATATTATTGTTAAAAAAGATTGCTACTACCAACACTCCCCATAAGTATTTGTTGTTAGATTGGTTTGGCTTAGGAGAAGTCATTACTGAAGGCAGATGATGATTATTAATCTTCAATTCAAAGTCCAGAATTTGCTTCTCATGTCTCATCACGTATTCTTGTAAATCTTTTTGAGTTTCCAATTTATCCTCATATCCATCCATCATTGGTTTTTCAATTGTATCAATGATGAGCTTGCAGTACTTATCATCATCACTTTCTTGAGCTGCTTTATGTTGCTGATCTTTTGTTTGCTTAGATGGCGAGGGAGCATATGTCTCACCTGCTTCCTCAATGGTGATTTGTTTACCTAAGAGGAGTGAGTCGTCTACAGGCTTCTCAAAGACGTCTTTTTCTCACGACCCACCTAGGACTTGGGTCGTGTTTTCTGACTCCTTAAAAACATTATCAATAAAGCACATGGATCACATAGGGAGTCTTCAAAATGGTCTTGGAAGTGCTCATCCCCTTGGTTAGATGGGGGATCATTAAGGTTAGATGTTTAGTTGGTGTCTTAATTAGGTAAAGTTGCAGCAAGGTTTGGGGATTTTCCTCTTGCTGCAAGGAGGAAGTGGTTTTTGTTTCGAATTGGCGGGAAGGGCTTGGCGTTTTGGATATTTGAGTAGTTTGGACTTTAAGGAAGGACTATGGGTTTGTGGGCTTGATGGAGGTAGTCTACATAAGTGTTTCGATGGGTAAGGGCAGAATGATAACTTCTTTGACTTTGGTGGTTTGGGTAGCAGGCAGAGTGATCATTATAAGAGGGAGATGGTCCTTAGACTCCTTGACCTTGGGTCTTTTTTTTCCTTCTTTAACCTAGATGCCTCATCCACGCCTTTCCTCTTGCAGACAAAAGGACTTTGTTTTTCACCCTCTTCTTCTGCAGTTTCATCTTCAACCTTCATTTCTTCGCCTTCAGGACATGTTTCCTTATTTTGTGTTTTGAAATGCTTTTCTTCTACTTTGTTGTTAAAGAGGTTAATCATGTGGTTTAAGTAAACCATTGTTCAAATTTCGTCTTCAATCGCAGTCCTTGGGTATTTCTTCAACGCGAGATCGAGTTGCAAACACAATTCTTTTATGAGATGTGGGAAGGGTCTTGTGTCGCATGGATGTTTCACCCAGGAGTGGATGTGTTTGCAAATGATTTTGCCAACATTTATCGGGATCTATTGTATTATACAATATAATGGCATCGGTTTATCTAAAGAGATCGTACTATCATAACGTGTTGGCATTAACTTCTTCTTCACAAAAAATAAAACTCATGCTTCTGTGTTCAGGTGGTGCGGAAAGAGTTGATATTTCTTGATTGGCATCTTGTCCCATGTTACTCCTTTTTAAGCTATTGTTTTCAATGCGACTTTCATGTCATCCCATATTGGGTTCTTAAAAATTGTGTTCCCAACCGTGTTATCATCAAGTCCAAATAACGCATTGATGTGCTTTTTCCTAAAGTAAACTCTGTCCTTTTTTACCACTGTGTAGTCTTCTTCATAATTTATAGAAACGATGGTAATCTGCCTTTATTTAAAAGGGAAGAGACCTTTTTCAACCTTAAAATTCTTACTCAGGTATTCGACAAAGAAGGCTACATTCTTGTCGCTTAGCCCAATATTGTTATCTTCTTCCTCTTTTCGAGTCGTTTCGCCATAATTATGACCTTTCTTTTACACTTTTCCTTCTCACCTTATGGCAATTTGTTCTGTCAACACCTTCTGCTTAATGTAACCTTCTTTTACTTGCTTGAAGGTTTTGCCACTTCATCCTCCACGAGACTTAGATCCTCTAGTTCCTTCTCAAGCTCTTTACATATCTCATCACTTGGAGTTTTCGTTGCCTTGGCCTTCCTTGCTGAGAGGGCTACCTTGTTTGTTTTGTTGAGGAACTCTTCCCACTCCCTCAACTTTGTTTTCTTCTTTTATTGTGCTAAGGCCTTAATGTCTTGTGCCTTGACCATGATTTTTATGCCGCACCCCGATCCAATTCACTCTATGCATTGAATAGAGATGCAACCACTTAGACATCCTTCACGAGACTCTTCGTATAGAAATCCCAAAGAATGTCTAGTAAGCAAAATTCAAGAGAAATGAAGACTTGATGAATGTAAATTTTATTGATAATTCAAAGGTAGGCACATTTCGTACTTTCATAACATCTGTTACAAAACTAACAAATAAGACACAACTAGACTTGGACTTTAGTCGCTGATAACTTGTAGAAATACAAGTTACTATAGCCTTTTAGGTAGAATAATTGAATCAAAAGGCTTAGTAATTGTGTCAAAATAGGTAACTTCTATTGTAAATTCATAAATATTTGGAAATACACTTTACATAAGTCTACATACCTGTTTCACCATGTTTTTAGTATTTTAATATAGAATTATGAATAAAAGAAGAAACTAGTGAATTGTAGAGGAAATTGCATAAAGGCTACGCGGGAAGAACTTGTCAGACAAGTACAATTTCTAGGCAACGAACTACATCATCACGCGAGTAAGGTTCACTAGAAGACAACAATGCTAGTTGGAGTTGATGTGACATGACAAGGCTACAATCGATGCTGACATGCTCAGTAGAATAGAAGTTTATCATAAAAACTTGTCTATATAAGGACTCCATCCCTAACAAGTTAGGTGTTCCTGAATGGGCCAAACTCTAGAGTGTGGCGGAAAGTAGCAGCCTTTTTTCCGTCTTTAAAAGTCATCTTCTTCTTTGTCGGTCAGTCTCTAAGCGAAAGCTTAGAGTTAGAGTAGAGAACATTCCATCTCTCCCTTCCCTTAACTTGGAAAGTCATGCTATTTACTTTCCACTTTTGTATTTCTTTGTAATGTATGTATTCACATTGTACAATGGCCTAAGGCCTATATTCTTTAATACATTGCATGTTTATATCTTTTAAATCCATCATTCATTTACTGTTCATCTGTTAATGTGTTATTTGTAGTTTAGTCTTGTGATAACTTCTCCATAAGAAGCTTAGCTTATAAAGCCTATCGCATTGGTTGAGCTATAACCATCACTTGGCTCGTGTTTATTGCCACCTACTCAAGTGGTAAGTAGCAAGGATATAGCTAATGTGCCAAGGAGGAGTTTGGAGAAAAACTCCACCTTGGCGAGATGCTTCCATCATTTGTGTTCCAAAAGGAGAACAAGTGTGGGTATTTGGCTTCGAGAAGTTGTCACCCTTAAAAGAAAAGTACTATAAGTCTTGTAAGTAAACTCTTCTAGATAGATCTCGCTTAATGAAGCTTAATCATTTGCATCCCGAGAGGTCAGTAAGGGTGGCATCTAAGGAAGTGAGAGGTGCTCGCCTTAATCAAAAATTAGTTAACTAATCTCTGTCGCATCAAGGCTGCTGTGTGGCTTAGTTCGCACATCAATCTCAGCATATGTTTAGTGTGTGTGTCTATATCTAACCAATCCTCTTCACTTAACGTTAGATATAGACACACACGATACTAAATACTAAGTTCAAATACCACCACTTGCCTAGTTACTATATGCTATGCGAGTAAATAGTGACCACTACCAAAACAATGTGATTGAGGAGGCATAGTAGGTGGTCAAGACTGCAAGTTCAATACCGAATGTCCTTTGCTACCTAGGGAGGGGGGTGGGAGAATGAAGCAACATATTTGAAAGGTTAGATGAAAATGCCTAATGAGTTGGATTTTTTATCCAACATCTTGGATATCAACAAGTTTGTTTTATTTTAACAAAATCAATCAGGGCATTATAGTAAATCAATTTTCACAATGTTTATCGCTCGTATGCCTCTCGCATACTAATGTTTCTCTTGTAGATTTATCCTTGTATTCTAAGTTATGTCTTTGTACCCCGTCCTTGGCTCAAGTTACGATCAAGCTGAGAAATCTCAATGCATGGACAATACGATGAATTCCATCATGCATGAAGCGTCTTCTAATACTAGATCACACAACAAGCAAAGGGCATCCATACTAGATCACACAACAAGTATGAGGTATCTCATACCAGATCACACAATAAGTATGAGGCATCTTATTCAAGATCACACAACATGAATATGACATTTTATTCCAGATTATAGAGTAAGAATAGAGCATCACATTGCATAGGGTACAAAGATATTCTCATTAGCTATTTAATATCTCACGAGCATTGGCAGTTTTACGAATAATACTAACCTCATCAATAATATACATCACAAGTCACATGTTGCCATGCAGTCACAATATAAGGTCAAGAGGAAATAGTTTTCAAACCTTTCTTTCTCTTGGAAGTTCACATATTTTTGAAAATTTGGCAATAAAAAGGAAATTGACATCGTCATGGTTTCCATAGAAATAACGTTAATAGTTCAAATATCTTTTAGAAATTTGTAAAAAAAAAAAGAAAAGAAACGTTTGTGAAGAGAACCACTCATAGTCACAGTCGACTAGCTCCTAGCCTAGCTTCTTAGGCCAAAGTCTCCTTTTATGCTTCTCAGAATCCTCGTAAAAAATGAGCTTGTTCCGCATCTCGATTCCTTGGATACATCCCCAGTTCATTCTTAACAAAATGAGGGTAAAAGCAACCTTACATGATCCGAATTTCTCAATTGATAGATTTCTTCACTGAGTTTTTCCATGCCGAAATGATTTCTTTAACTAACGACGAGAAGTGGCCCAATCTCAAACAGTCATGTGCCTCTGTCAATCCTTATCCTGTGGGTCAAATTAATCATCGACCTATGGATATCTGGGTCATATCACTGTCTCTAGGTGTAGTAGCTTAGTTTATATGTTGTTTGCCGCATAACTCTTTCCCTATAAAGGTCTTTACATCACGTAGGTTTTTCACAAATGCATTTTACTAACAGAAGTCTCTTCGTCCTATTGTAGAGCCTTCATTGCATTAGGGGGGTGTATGCGATTATGGCCTTATAACTACTACCTCCTAAAAGGGATTTTATCCCCGAAATTCAGTAATGCTGATGCGAACAACTATGGGTATTTGGCTTTCATCTGTTCTTCCTTTTCCCAAGGGGTTTCCTTAACACCGCAATTGTTTCATAAAACCTTAACCATGGGAATAACCTTCGTTCTCAATACTTACTCTTTTCTGTTTAAGACGCAGAGAGGTTTTACTTTACAAGTCAAGTTTTCTTGTACTTCTAGAGGTTGGTGTTGGAGGATATGCGAGGAATCTAACACGTACTTCCTCAACTTATAAACATGGAAGACATTATGGATCCTAGAAAATTTTGCAGGAAACCTTAACTTATACGCCACTGATCCCACGTGCTTTAGAATCTCATAGGGTCCAACTTGCATCCGTAATTTTGTGTATGTTAATTCATGTAATTATTTTATACTTATAATTATTTCATAGATTTAATTTTTTTAGCCTTTTAGTTTAGCATTTTTAACAAGTTTGGGAATGCGAGTGTATCGCGTATTCATTAGGCCAGTTAAATACAGTTTTGCTATATGAAACTACCTTGCGAGATGTGTTCGTAGCAAAAGGTATTAGGTGTTTTGGCTTTCTTGCAAAGTATGTTGCATAGAGGAAAAGTCACAACAGTTAGGGTTTTGGAGAAATACCAAACGTCACATTTTAAAATTCAAGTTTAATGATAATGATTGTGCTGCGTATCGATAACCTAAACATCATGTTAGAAAAGTCACGTCGTATTTATAATGCGTGATGTAAATCACGCGATAACCAATCCCTAACCACAATTAAGTTAGCTTTAAAAGGCCCTCTTAAACCTTAATTTGAACTTTTTGGTGCATAATTCTCCCAAGCTCTTCGAAGTCTTTGAGCTTTCCGGTCATCTACTCCGACAACCAAGTAAGATTTCCTTTCTTTAACCTTTATTTCCCGTTCATTTTCCTTTACTCCTTATCAACAATGGTCGAAAACAAGGATACTAAGAAGTATGTGAAGAAAGACGTAACATCCACGGTCAGTTAACCTAAAGGGGACATTGAATCATACGCTCTAACGGATCTGTGTCGGAGCAAGAGCAAATCAACCCCATGACCCACAATGCTGAGGACACGAGTTTAAGTCAAAAAGTTGATGGAATCCATTCATTGTTAATGGGAAAGAGATACAAATGAATAGGGAAAATATGGAAATCATGCTCAGACTACTCCTCGAGGAAAGACCGAGGAGAGAGTAGTGAGGACAAAGGTAGAAACAAGAAGAGAGAAAGAGAAGAAGGAGAAAAAGAAGAAAGAAGAAGAGAAAGAGAAGGCAAGAAAAGAAACGTTGGAGAAGGAAGAGGAAGTGAAGGAGAAAAAGAGAGAAGAGGAAGAAAAGAGAAGAACAAAACAAGAGGAAGTAGGCAATGAGAAGAAAGAAGAAGAAATTGAAAGTGAAAAAGAACCCTCCTCGCCAATTGCTAAACTTTTTTTACAAAGGTGGCTTAAAAGGCAGTAGAGAAAGGCAAAAAGGTCAAGTCTGAGCTGATAAAAACAAAGTTCAAGGCACAAGGACTTAAAGCCTTGGTTGAAGGGAAAAAGAAAAAGTTGAGGGAGTGGGAAGAGCTCTTCAACAAAGCTGATAGATTGGCCTTCTTCGTAAAGAAAGGCAAGAAAAAAAAACAACTGAGGAGTATTGTGAAGAAGAAAAAGAAGTGGTGAAACCTGCAAAGAAAATAAAAATTATCATAAAGAAGAGGGCATTGGGGAAACAAGTTGCCAAAAGGTGAAAAGAGAAGGAAATCGAAGACGAAGAATGCGAAAAGGAAGTCCCTTTCCAAGAGGCAGGTTAGCAAACTATTCATGATGGGACTTTATCTGTACAAGACCAACATGCCTGAGTTTCTCACAACACCCATCAGAGCATTTAGATGAAAGAGGTTTTTCCAAGGTGTGACTACGATAAGACCTGACGTAATGAATTTATTCTACAAAGGCTACATTAATGAAGAGGAATACTACACGGAGAAGAAAGGAATGATGGAAATGAAATAAGCGCATGAGATAAAAAGATCGGATTTTACTCTAATTCCATCTAAACACTAAGAGATTAACATGCATTAAACACAACCTTAATTACACTAAAAGAGGGTTCAAAGGAAACATACCTTTGTAGCTTTCCGAAATCTCGAAAACTTCTTTCGAAGTCGACCGGGCTACCACTAGAATTAACCCATTAATCTCCGAACTTAGAATCAAGTTGTGGGACCCATTAATTGAAGGAATTAGAGAGAGTTATGGAGGAAAAAAAGCGAATTAGGTTAAGATAAGATTTATTTTGAAGAGAGGAAAAATATTTTGAAAATGAGAATGACCAAAAGTATTTTTCAATTTGAAAAGAGGACTATTTATAACCTAATTACATGTAAAATTGCATGTAATTAGTTTGCTAAAATCTCAACACCTAGCATTCCACTAGCATTTAGTGGAATTAATCACTATTCCATTATCTCTTAGTAGCCTTGGTGTCATCACCATAAGCTTCCACATAAGCCACTAAGAGTTAATGGAATTATCCAACAAAATGTTGGATTTTCCCACTAACTTTGGTCTAGGGGCAAAAAGGTTATTTGACCATTTTAGTCAAAGTCAAAAGTCAACATTTTGAATTTTTACCATTTTATCCGTCTTGATTAATTCCAGCCTCTTGAACATGAATTCACAATCATTTTTTCCAAATTCAAATCACATTTGAATATAAAGCCGGTCAAAGTTTGATTTATCAAAGTCAAAAGTCAACATTTTGATTTTTTACAACTTTGACTATTTCCATTAATTCTGAGCTTTCGAATATGAATCTCTATTCATAATTTTAATATTTAAATCACATTTAAACCTAAAGCTCTTGTTCAAAACTATAACCGACGATTATATCACTTGTAGTTGTCGGTTTCTGCCTCTTTACCTAATTCAAACAATTCGAATTATTCCAACATGTTTTTCTAAGTTAATTTTGTACGAGCTAGCAGAGGAACCTAATGGACCTATCGATCATGGGCTCCCACAATTAAAGTCTCATAGTTGCACTCCCCTCACTATGTATATTTCTATCCATCTGATATAACCATGATTAGTAAGTTAATCCTTCACAGGTTGTTTGTGATCTCGGCTGGGTCAAAATACCATTTTACCCCTCAGACTTCATCTTGTTCCTTAAGTCCCACTGATCCACTATTAAAGAATTGGTTTTAGGCCCAACCTATAAACTGAATCCCTGTTGGGTCAATGAGAGGGTGGGGCTCCTTGTTCAAGACTTGGATTCAGTTCTTAAGGGAACAACTTATCTACTAATCCTAAAATGGGTAGGAGTGAATTCCGTCTTGCACCCTATGTCCCTAACCATCCACCTGATTTTACCCCTAAAATGGGACGCTTATTAGGCCAGCGACATTGAGCTGCCCTCATCTATGCAGATCTAAGGATAATACCATTTGAACAGAAGTTCATAGTTAGCTCAAGATTAAGATTAAGTTACCTAGGTCATCATAATTGAAATAGTCAGTTTATATAGTCAACGGTGTTATAACTTAAAAGTGACTATTTCTTGGTTCCAGTCTTATGTAAACTCTTTACATATGATGACCCCACTTCCATGTCTCTACATGAACGATTTAAGATCACTTTGTTTGTACTAACTACAAAGTGGGCCGCATCCATAGCGTTTCCAAAATATGGCGCCCAACCTTATTCATACACTATAGACCGTTTGGGCTATAAACTTGAATGTGATCCACGTTTATGTCTCTACATAATGTTCAAGTCTACACTAGATAGCCTCGGGATCTTAGTTTATTGGATTCAAAATTATAGTATTATATTTTTACTAATAAGTCCTCAATAACCACTTTAATGAATAAAATATAATTTAACTACAAACTACGAGTTTTAAGACATCAATTCCAACAAACTCCCACTTGGACTAAAACTCTTAGTATGAGAAAATAATGTTGAAATTAACCATGGAGAATTACTCATATGAGTACAATAAACATATGAATATTATAAACTAGGGCATACACCCAAACATTCTCCCACTTGTCCTAGTGCACAAACTCTATAGATCTAAACTATTTAGGTGACATTCAAACAATTTAGCCATGAAGGACTTTGTAAACCAAACAACCATGATTTGCTCAACTAGTATTGAGGTTACTACAACGTTACTATGAAGTACAATTACCCAAATACGATAATACAATTTAACTTTACACTTCTTCATACTACTGCTCCTCCATTTAAAGTGAATAATGATTTTGATGTACACTTTCTAGTATCTTTAGAAATTAAAATCAGTGTATCTAATAAGGATCAGATCCTTAGTTCTATACACGAGTAGTTAGTCTTTTAAATTTCTAAACTATTTTAGAATATACTTAACGACAATCCAACTCTTTTGGAATTGTGCATTTTATATCTAGACAACATTTTGTTTATATAAGATGCTTGAGACTAACTAGTATTGTGTTCTTTTCGTTCTGAACAATTTGAATCTTGAGAACACACTGTATATTTTCAAATCTCTTATTTGAAAGTGCATAGCTAGTCGTTTCTAGACGTCAAATAGATAATCTACATCATTCATTGTCTTTTCATAAGTCAACGGATCCTCTTAAACCATCATCAATTATGACAATTTGGTTTTCGATAAAACCAAGTAACGGTCAGGTTGACGAACAACCCTTCCACTACTTCGAGGAACTCTGAACTCTTGAAAATGATGTGACTAACCAGATTTCCTTGTTTTTTCAACTACTTTAGTGGATGAACTAGGTTTATCTATAACTTCTTTGAAAATCTTAATACTAATTTACTACAATGTTTGATGATTTATGGTGAGGTTTTCCTTTAAGAATCTGGTATTTGTCTATACAAATTCCTAATTCCTTGAGGATTAAAGAGCAAAGCTCATCATAAAGCAAACCATGTCCAACAAGGCTTAGTTTCTTCTTTATGATACACCGTTCTGCTTAAACATACTAGATGCAGGGAGTTGTGACTAGGTTTCATGCTCTATCAAATAGTCTTGGAATCTTAAGTCCACATACTCTCCTCCTCCATCTGATCGAAGTGTCTTTTTAACTTTAGTCTTAAATTCTTTGAACTTTAAGAGAATCAAACTTGTGATGCAATAAATAAACATGACCAAATCCTTGAATAATCATCAATAAAATTGATGAAATATTCATACTATCTTTGAACTTTGACATTCAATGGTCCAAAGAGGTCCAAAGTACGAGCTCTGATCGTATTTTGGTTTTGAGACCTTTTTCTGGTACAAGATCTTTTGGTCATTTTTCATTTTAAGAAAAGACTTACATGAAGGTAAAAATTTATCTTCTAACTAATCGCATTGAGATTTATGTGATAAAATCTTAAGTACAATAAAGACGTTAGAAGAAACCAAAGAAACCCTTTTTTCGTCTTTTATGCTAAACATTTCAATATTAAAGACAAATTTTATTTCATTTGGTCTTAACTTATATAAGTTGTTTATAAGTATAGTAGAACAAAATTGAATACTTTTTCTAGAAAAACGAACACTTCATATATTTCAAAATATATTTTATACATTTGTTCTAATTAAAATACATGAAACACATATTAAATTCCTCAACTTTTGAGAGGCATACAAAATATTTTTTAAGTATGAAATATCTATTTAATCAACTTCAGATCTCCCACTACTTTAGCTGAGACAACCTTCTTCGTTTCAATATTTGAGAATGATTCCGCCTTTTACAAGCTTTTCAAGCACTAGTTTTCTTGTGCTTCCTTCTCAGCTTTCTTCTCAGCAGGGTACTTTGGGCAATTTTTCAACCAATGCCCATCCTCATTGCAATGGTAACATTTATCTTTAGCAACTTTCTTTCTCATACTATTCGTGAGAGTCTTCCCCTTTCTCTTCTTTTACATAAGTGAAGGTACAACTCTATTCTTAAAGGACGATCCTCCCACTAATTTTTTTCTCTGTGGTAGCAACATTTGTTTCCACTCCCTTCCCCTTACCCTTGGTATGGTTTTCGAATCACTGAACCTCATTTAGAAAAGTGGTCAAGGTGAACTCTATTTCGTTCAGAGATGCGTTTGTCTGAAACGGTAAGAAAATCTTCAGGAGAATTGTAAAATAAAGCTCCTTTAATTTGCCTCATTGATGGGACCGCCATTTACTTCAACAATATTGAAGTGCATCATCATGTCCATGACATGTTCTCTAACAGAGGCCCCTTCCTTCATTTGCTTGGTGTAAATGTATTTAATTGCTTCGTGTCTGAGGGACCATGAAGGCTGACCAAACATCTTGCTTAATGAATCCATGATCTCTTTAGCCATGGCTAAGGATTCATGTTTCTTTGCCAAAACATCAGACATGCAGGCAAGAATATAAACACGAGCCTTTTCATTGGCCTTAACCCATTGATCATATGCTTTCCAAACATGTCGGTTAGTATTTGAGGTAGGGGCTTGAGGTCATTCCTCAGTTAAGACAAACCTTAAATCATCTATGGCTAGTATTGTATCTAGGTTTTGATTTCCAAGTCACATAGTTGTCGCCGTTGAGTTTTTCAGAAGCTAAGAGTTGTACTATTGAGTTGTTGATGCTGAAAAATAACACATTCTACTTAGTGAAAAACTATAATTCGTTAAAAACCAATTAATTTAGCAAATATTAATAATGTAGCCATTATTATTATGTTTTGCAACGATATTTCAAAGGTTCAGAATAACCTCTACCGAAGGGTAGTCGATTACTTTTCCTTTGAACCAAGACAATCTTGACCAAATGCTAACTCCTGATTATCTCATATTCTCTTAGCACCTCGTTACCACTAGTTTGGTCATGAATATACTAACAACTTAGTAATTCTTGTAAGTGGAACCCTCAATTTTCAGATTTCATAGATAAGAATCATTATGCTCCCGAAAGTGGAAGGACAATATGAAAACTGATATAAGAGACCCTATTCATGTATGAAGTTCGTGATGTTCTAAATCCTATGATACAGCCCTTCGAAGGAAATGTCGCTCTAAGGCAGACAAGCAGGCGCATTATAGGAATCTCAAAGTGCGACCTAATGGAAGAGACCATAGGATGTGTTGTCACATATTCCTTACCCACTTACTATGAACTACTTCTCCTATTCACCTTGATATTGATCCATGTAAACACTCTCCGAAGGGAGTCTGCTCCTATGCACGACCCAAAGCCCTAGATGGACCACACGCTGTGAACTTTTAGGGACGCTGAAGCTAAAAGTACGCTACTTTTTTCTAGCTGATATGTTCTAAGACGATTTTTTTTTAAAAAAAGGTACTCAAAAAAGATAGGATCATATTTAGGCAAACTTAAACATATCCTAATGTCTAATTGAAACATCCAGCATAACCATTATACCAAATTTTTACCTATGATGTCTAGGTTATAAACCGATTTTATTACCTCACATCTCTCACGTATGCTCATAAAACTAGGTTAACTAGGCTCAAGAACTGATTACGATTTATAGGTAGCAGGTGTTCTGTAAACTGTCAACTTAAGAACCTCCAACCTTAGTCATCTTATCCGACTTGTTGACAAGATCGAATCAAGTGAGCCCCTTGTAACCAGTTTTAGAAGATATCAACCTAATTCTATGAAATTTGGCAGATATGTTTTTAACTTAGGTGAGCATGCAACTTATCTATGTTATAGTTCATTTTATAACACTTATAAAAATTAGACAAACCTATAATATTCCTCTAACAATATATAACCATTATATAAAGAAAGGAAAGTACAAGAAATATAAGAGAATGAAAGAAGCAATGCATTGCTTTAATAAAAATAACTTTGGGTCTCTCGACCATAGTGTACTTCTTATAAAACAATACAAGAAAAATTAGACTGGAATACAAGAGAAGGTATTACGGCACAAAATCTTTTTTCTTATACTCTTTGGTTATGATTTTTGCCAAATGATGAGGGGGAAGATGAAGGAGATAACTCACTCTCTCTCTCTTGTTCTAAGCTCTCACCTAAAACCCAAGGGAAGGAAGAAAACAAATGATGTAAGAACTTGCTCTCTGGCCAAAAGGTATACACCTTGTTTTGAAGTGAGAGGCTCTATTTATAAGCGAGGCTTGTTGTTTTACAGGATAATCCATGTGTCATTAATGCCTCTGAAATGCAACATCAGTGCTCCATAGACGTCCGTTTGTCCTTTTTTTGATATTCATAACAACCAAATTTATCTGCTAGTGCATCATGTCACCTAGCTTGCACTATTCATCGACGCATAGGTTAAGTGCTCTCCTCGCGAAATCATTATATTGTCCAACGTCACTTCTTTTACCTAAAATCTTACAATTGGAGCACTAAAACACAATAAAACAGGGATAAGGTTCTTTTGTATCATGTGATTCGCAGATTAATCAAATCGCCTACTTTTACCTTTGTTTTCTTTTATTTTCATGCGATAATACCTCATTATTTTACCTAAAAGGCTACAATAACTTGTATTTCAACATGTTATAAACCTTCATCAAGTTATGACGTAGGTCCTTGCCTAGAAAATGCCTTTTAGATAGAATAATGAAGCCAAAACACACAGTCAAAGTGTCAAAACACGCAACTGCTGTTGTCAATTTATAAGTATTTGGAAATATATTGTACATAAATTTATATAGCTGGTTTACTGTGTTTTTAGTGTCTTAAAGTAGGATTAGGAACAAGAGAAGAAACTAATGAATCGCAGAGCAGCTCGCACAAAAGCTACGCGAGAAAAAGCCCGTCTTGGCAATTACCACTTCTAAGCGAGGATCTACGTCATAAAGTGTGGAAGGTTCACTTGAAGACAATAATGGTAGTTGGATTTGATGTGACTTGGCAATGCTGCAATCGACGCTGACATGATCAAAAGAATCGAATTTTTCTGTCGAAAGCTGCATATAAAAAGATTCCTTCCCTACCAAGTAAAATGTTCAGCTTCGAAAGAAGTCTGATGTCTAAATTGATCGCTCAACATGCCTGAATGGGCTAAAACTCTACAAAAGGACATAAACGAGAAGCCTTTTCCCCGTCTGTAATAGTTCTTCTTCTTTTCTCCAATCAGTCTATAAGTCAGAGCTTAGAGTCCGAGTAGAGAAGATGCCACTTTCCATTAACCCTAACTTGTAATATTCATCTCTATACTTTCCATTTTTGTATTCCTTTGCAACGTATTTATTCATATTGTACAGTGGTCTAATACCAACATTCTTTAACATGTTGCATGTTTATACCTTTTCAATCCATCATTTCTTTACTGTTCATTTGTCAATGTATTATCTATAGTTTGGTCTTGTGATAAGTTCTTGACACTACTACAAAACTGTGGTTAGTTGACGCTTTTTAACTGTCAAGTATTGGTTTACTTGACACTTTTCAATGTGTCAACTAATCCAGTGTCAAGAATAAGGAAGGTTTACTTGACAGTTTTTACGTGTCAAGTATAATTATACTTGACATTGAAAAAGCGTCAAGTATATACTTATACTTGACAGTTATTATGAGCCAACTATTCTAGTGTCAAGAATAAGGGGTTTATTTTTTACAGTTTCGAAGTGTCAAGTATAATTATACTTGACATTTAAAACACGTCAATTATAGATTTATACTTGACAGTGTTCATGCGTCAAATAATCCTGTGTCAAGGATAATGGGGTTTTATTTTTGACATGTTTTACACGTCAAGTGAAATTATACTTGACAGTTTATAGGTATCAAGTATATAAGGTTTGTTCAAATAAAAAATTATATATTTTGAAATATCCATATATTTTATCATTCACCTATTTTGAAGTCCAACAATATTAAAATAAACATCTATTAAAAAATTGAAATTATCTCAAACTTTCCATCAAAGAAATTGCATAGATATATAAATAAACCGCATATATAAGTTGGTGATTACATAGTTAATTACAACATATATATGTGTAGCCCAAACTTCTAACAATAGCCTAAACTTTCCATCAATGTGTCGATATATAAACAATATACATATGTAGCCTAAAGGTGTCGTTACCATATCAAAACTAGTTCACCTATATCCCACTATCAATAAAATATCAACAAAACTAGTTCACCTATATCCCACTATCAACAAAATATCAACAAAACTAGTTCACCTATATTCAGTATCAACAAAATAACAATAAAACTAGTTCACATATATCCAGTATCAACAAAATATGTCTATCTAACCCAAAAAGAACTTAGTTATGACCATTTCACATGTGGCCACCCAAAAAATCAGCAAGCTCCATTCGTACTTCGTCCAACTTGAGTTGACTGTATGAGGTCCTAGTATCAATCTGATATGAAACCCAAAATATTGAAGTTAATACTTTGATTACTTGAATTTAGTTTATAAAATAATTCAAACAATCATTTAAACACAACTAACAAAATCTGTGACTACTATGCTCCCATTAGTGATTATATCTCTCATGTATCTCATCACATAGTATCCATATTCAACTACTCCAACTTGCAAAGGACACTATAAATACATAGTACCCAATATAATGCATATTGCTAAGAAACCACACATAGTACCCAATATAATGCTTATTGCCAAGAAACAGCCACATAGTATTCATATTGCCAAGAAACAATTACATAGTATCCAAAATAGTGCATATTGTGAAGAAAAAATCACATAGTACCCAATATAATGCATATTTCCAAGAAACAATCACATACTACCAAATATAATGCAAATTTCCAAGAAACAACCACATAGTATTCATATTGCCAAAAAACAATTACATAGTATCCAAAATAGTGCATATTGTGAAGAAACAATCACATACTGCCCAATATAATGCATATTTCCAAGAAACAACCACATACTACTCAATATAATACATATTTCTAAGAAACAACCACATAGTATTCATATTGCCAAGAAACAATTACCTAGTATCCAATATAGTGCATATTGTCTGGAAACATTCACATACTACCCAATATAATGCATATTTCCAAGAAATATGTGTACACTTACCTTCATTGTTTTCCATATTGGTTGTTTACGACTTGTTTGAATATTCTTCTGAGATCGGAAGATAGTAATAGCCCTAATACCATGAAAGAACTAGACGTTATAATAAAGTAAACTTTAAGATGGAAAACATCATATATGAAGAAAGCTTACTTACGTGTCAGTGACATATCTAATATCTACTCTTGATGTTGTTCAAAGTGAGTCAAGATACTAGATTGTCTCATCGTATGCGTTAATAGGTAGAAGTGCCCAATGACCACTACATAGAAGAATAAAGTAGATTGTTTTCATATAATTTAATTTCATAACCCCCCCCACCACCACCACCACCACCACCATAAGATTGTCTTCACATAATTCATTGATTAGTATAGTAATTACTTACCTTGGATTGAATGGAGCAAGAACAAGTTGGTTTGGTTTTGAAGCCATTAATCTACTGCAAAGATTGCGAGCTCTAACTTCTTGGGTGTTGTGTCCAACAGATATAAGGGATGGATCAACGAAGATGTAATTTGAAAGTTCATCTTGTGAATGCAAATACCTAAGAAAGATAGAGAAATCAATAAACAAGTATTTATATAAAAAGATTGGAGTGGATGAATGAGTACTTACGCCATATATGCAACCAATGTCAAAGTCTTCACTTCTCGCATGTTACAAAAATCAATAATATCTTCTCGAAGAACACACGTCTTCCTACCGATACCAAACAACGAGAATGGTAGTTTGTAACGAATCTCTAAATCTTTGTCCATTACCTTTTCAGCAAATCTGAGTATTGTCTTCAAAGGTAGTGGCATCTTGATATTGGACTCACATACAATTTCTTTTTCATTACGAACTTAAGAAATACATAAATCCAACATTAATTAACTTAATAAGACTTATAGAAACTCATGCATCAAATTGTGCCAAAACATAACTAATTACCTCTATAGCATCGTCCTGTAGATCATTCAAAATAATCACATCTACATTCACCTCGTCTTTAACTACCTCCTTTTCCACATTTTTTTTACATTGAATATCGTATTCCAATCTTGGTCAGGAGCAAGATCCATGTGCAGACGTCGGTGTAGATTGTGTTGATATGTGAATATTCTCTAATTCTTGAACTCTCAAACGAAGCTTTTCATTCTCTTCACTAAGCTTGTCAATTTCTTCATTTCGTTTCTTTGAGCGTTTTGCTGTGTGAAAATAAGTACTTGGGGTGACAAACCCGCCAACTCCACGTACACATCCACTACTCTCTAGTGTACCCAAAGCTTGTGTCATAACATCATTTGGAGACGGCTTTTTATCAGCACAAGTTTTGAAGATCTCATCCTAAAAATGCACAAAAATATAATTTAATTTCATAAAACTTTAAATAATGTAAAATTGTAATGTGTCTTACTATACGATTCACAACTTCTTGGACATCTTTATTGTCGTATTGTCCCTTCTTATCTGCAGGAGCCTTCTTCCACATGCTAGCTCGATCAAGCTCACTTTCTTCTGATGGTATATTTTTCTACATTTCAACATATACATTCATTACATTGAGTAAGAAGCTTTTACGACTAATGCAAACATAAACTGTTTCTTACCAATTCCTCTCGAAGATTAGCATAACCTTTTCTAGAAAGTCTGTGGTTATACTTATTCTTCTTTCGTCTCTCTTGTTGAAGTTTTCTTTTGTCCTACACAATATAACATTGTATTGAAGTTTTATAAAGTTTCTTAACAAATATTTAATACATAAAATATAAATAAATTCAATGATACCTCAAAATGTGGACATAGTCTAGATCTAACAAATTCTTCCCACTGTTTTTGGTCAATATAAGAATACATGTATGGTGGTCGTTTCAAGATTTCAGGTTCATTCTTGAAAGGCAAGATATACCTCTTCGTCAACCAATGCTTAAATTGACGGAATGTTGTTCCTGCAGTCTTAAGAATGCTCTTCCTAGATCTACTGTCGATTATAAATGCAGCCTGAGTTTAAAGGTCAGTTAGTATCATATTGCCAATTTAAATAAACTTGAACAAAAATTACTATAATTAAATTTACCTCAACTATGGTATATATCTTTTCCTTCAATTCTGCAGGTACATCTATCCATGGATAATGGGGATGTGGTAGTGAACACACGACCCGATAAAGGAGTTAAGCTTTGCCCAATTTTCTCGAATGGGTACGCCATCTTTGTTGTATTCAACCAATTTTCTCTCACCTTCGCTTCGAACACGTGTCACATCAAACATAATCGTTGGTCCCTGCTTTCTTTGTTGTTTACGTTTTTCTACATGTTCATCAACCACTCCAACAACTAATCCATCAATCTTTACTCTACCAACCTCCTTGTCTTGATCGTCTCTTACTATCGTTGGCTCCATGTGTAAAGAGAATATCCTGTCAAAGAAATATGAAGATTATATTAGGCATACTAGGCATATACAAACCAAACATAGCATATACGTACATAATAAGTAGAAACCCACCCACAATGTGTTATTTAGGAATCCATGTGCCTTCACAGTTTGATCGTACATATGTTGACATATTCTCATCCAAATTGTTACCTCCATCGATATTTGGCATATCACTAGGTACTCCTTGACAATGTAACAAGATATCTCCAAGTTCATGGTCATTTGATTGATCTTCACAATCTCTCTGTGGTGGAGTAAGCACAATTGACCATCTAGCATCACTTGGATCTTCAACGTAAAAAACTTGTCTTGGTTGGGTTGCCATTATAAATGAATCAGACTTATGACCTATTCTTTTTAAATCAACTAAGACAAAACCAAGGTCATCAATCTTCATACCATTATTGTTCTCAACCCAATCGCATCTAAACACTGCAACATTGAACGTATTGTAATTAAGTTCCCATATGTCTTTAATCACTCCATAAAAGGACATATCTCCAATGATGGGATTTTTATCTTTCGAACTAGACACTTGCATTGTTTTGGCCACTAAACTAACTCCACTATTTTGAACACTTCGTTTCTTATCATAAGACTCCGTGTGATAGCGATATCCATTAATGGCATAACTATTATACTTAATGACAAAAGGATGAGAACCATGAGCAATCCATCTCAAATTATCTGAAATTTCAACATTTCTCATCCTAATCTAAGATGCAACCTACCAAGACAAGTACCTTCACGTAATTACAAAATTCATCATAAATAAATATCAGTAAGTAAGTTTAGAATTTTACCTCTTCTCTTAACCAAGATATGAAAGTTCGATTGTGTTCTTCTTGAATCCATTTTTGATGAAGAACCTTATTTGGGTATTTCAATTGCAATACCTCCACGTGTTTACTTGAACATTGAAACATTGTAATATATAGTTAAGTTTATGTCATTAATTAAATAAAAAACTGAAGACAAGGTAATTGAAACTTTAACTTACTCTATATATGGTTGCACATCAATTGTATTAGCCAAAACATACCGATGAGCTTGGTATAGAAGATCCTGTTCAAGTTTGAAAGAAAGTCCTGCAGATAATGGTCTACCAAAGCTTGAATTGTCTAAAGATGCATCTAATCTATAAATGCCTAGCCCAACAGGATCAACCCCAGATAAGAAGTCTGAACAAAACTCAATAGCTTTTACTATATAACTTTTTGCAATACAACCCTCTGGATGATGTCTATTTCTCACATAGTTTTTTAGAACTTTCATGTATCTTTCGAAGGGATACATCCATCTAAGATATACAGGCCCACAAAGTTTGACTTCTCTGACAATGTGTACAGTGAGATGCATCATAATGGTGAAAAATGAAGGAGGAAAGTATTTCTCTAGCAAACACATAGTCACCACAATATCTTCTTCCAACTTTTCCAGTTGTTGCACATCGACGACTTTATTACATATAAGATTGAAAAATACACAACCGAGTGATGGCATACCAAACATGTTTTTGGGAGCACAGATCTTATTGCAATAGGAAATAATTGTTGTAAGATCACGTGACAGCCATGAGATTTTAAACCATTAAGTTTTAAATCAGTCATCGACACAAGGTTTTTAACATTGGAAGAATAACCTTCTGGTACCTTTACTTCTGACAATGTCTTCAGAACACAACGTTTTTCTTCGTTTGTAAGAATATAACAAGCAAAAGGAATGAAGATTTTTTTTTACCGTTGATAGGTGCAAGCTCTGGTCGAATTTTCAAATGGACTAAATCACGTCTAGCATTCATGTCGTCCTTACTTTTTCCAGGAATATCAAGATGCGTACCCAATATATTCATACATATATTTTTTTCAATGTGCATCACATCTAGACAATGTCGAACATGAATATCTTTCCAATATGGTAGCTCAAAAAACGAAGACACTCTGTTCCAACAACTCCTTGCACTTCCTTTTATAGGTTGTTTTTTTGTCTTCTTATTTCCTCTTGGAAATTCAAGGTCTTTTATTCTTGAATATATAGCCTCTCCAGACAAAGGTTCTAAAATTGTATTAGCTTCTTTTCACCATTAAATGACTTTTTTTTACGTCGGTATGGATGGTTACGTGCTAGAAATCTTCGATGTCCAAGGTATGTCATTTTCTTCCCATATTTTAGTCTTATAGCGGATGTATTATCTCCACAAATTGGGCATGCCTTATACCCTTTCACACTAAATCCACTAAGATTTCCATATGCAGGAAAATCATTTATTGTCCATAACAAAACAGCCCTTAAATTGAATATTTCTTCTTGATTAGCATCATACCATTCAACACCACTTTCCCATAAGAGTTTTAAATCCTCGATGAGTGGTGCTAAATACGTACCAATGTCATCCCTTGGTTGCCTTGGACCCGATATCAACATTGATAACATCATGAACTTTCTTTTCATGCACAACCATGGTGGAAGATTGTAAATTACTATCACTGCGGGCCAACAACTATATTTAGAACTCATTTCACCGTGTGGGTTGATTCCATCCGCTGACAATGCTAAACGAATATTCCTAGGTTCAGAACCAAAGTTTGGCCACTTCAAATCTATTAATTCCAAGTTGAAGAGTCCGCAGGATGTCGTAATTTTCCATTAATTACTCGTTCATTAGAATGCCAAATCAAATTTTTAGCATTGTCAATACTTCGAAACAATCTTTTGAAACGTGAAATCGGTGGAAATTACCATACAACTTTTCCAGGAATCTATTTTTCCCTCCGTTTGCATTATTAGCATACTTCCACCTTGATTCACCACATTCATGACATTCAGTTGCATTAGCGTGTTCTTTTCTATACAAACAACAATCATTTGAGCATGCATCAATCTTTTCATAACTCATTCCTAATGCACCTAATGTTTTCTTCGCTTCATACATGGATGTTGGGATCTCATTGGAAGTAGGCAAAATTTCCTTTAAAGTTTTCAGTAGTTCCGAAAAGTTAATATCTCTCCATCCATACCTATCTTTTAAGTTATACAACTTCACTAACGTGGACAACTTGGTGAATTTTTTGCATCCTTCATACAAGTGGTTTTTCGGCATCATTAAGCAATTTCTCAAATTCATTTGGATCTTTTGAATACTCCTCATGAATAACTTCAATCATTTCCTTTATACTTCCAACATTATTCTCTTCATACATATGAGTGTCAAACTTAGAAGATTCCTCGTATAAGGATGACTTAGGTAGTTGTTCACCATGCCAAAACCAAATTTTATAACTTTCATCTATTCCATTGACATATAAGTGATCTCTAATAGTAGTACGACTTTGCTTTTCACAATTCCCACATTCGAAACAAGGACAACGAATAGAGGCATCTTTTGTATTAGAAAATCCAAAACTTATAAGTTTTCTACACCCAATTCATAATCTTTGGATAACCTACTCTTGTGCATCCATGATCTATCCATAAGTGTAAGTCCTAAGAGAATTTATTGAGTAATGATTATCAATTTGAATTATAATATATGAAAGAATACAAGAAATTCATAATATGAAAGAATACAAGAAATACAAGATTTTAGCAACTCCTAATAACAAAAAGAATACAAGTTACTATAGGCCATAACGAAATCTATAACATTAAAATCCGACAATCAAAATACAAAGGAATAAGAACTTGCATGCAAACAAATGCAATTAATAAAACAAAGTCAAAATGGATACTTTACCTTCTTCTCAAAGGAATATCAAAATACATACTATAAGTGCTTATTTTGATTGGTTTTTTAGGTTTATTAAGTGGATGAAATCAACTAAAAAGTACATCCAAAACAATTCCTAAACTTTTCTACTGAGTACTTCAATATAAGATAACTTCAATATCCTCCCTAATAGAAAAGCTTGGTGGTCCATGATTTCCCCTATAAGATAACTTCAATGATCTCCCAAATATAAAAGCTTGGTGGTCCTTGATTTCCCCTATAAACTTAATTGAAAATAATACAATAACATAGTCGTATTGGCCAATACACACAGTGGGCTAAAGTGAACACTAAATCTCCAACATCAAGAAACTTCATATTCCCTCAATCTCCAACACCAAACAAAATCGAAAACAAATAATAAATATTGCAGAAATTAGCATGAAACTAAATAAAAAAATGAAAAAAATAAATGACATCAAAACAAATCTAATTAAAATGACTTACCGATAAAATTAGGAGGAAAATAGGGAAGAATTTGATGGCGGCGGTCGGTTGCGGCGGTGTGTTGCAAAAGACAGAACGTGAAGCGACGGCGGTTGCAGAAGAAGAATCGTGTAGCGGCGGCAGGTGACGATGGGTTGCGTTGTATAGCAACGGCGGTAGACGACGAGTTGCGTTCAACACTCAGTGATTTCGTTCGTGGGGTGGCGTGGGTGGCAGTGGAGCAGGTTGCGTTCATGGGCAGTGTGGGCCGCAGACGAGCGGGCGGCGTGGGCAGCAGACGAATCTTCACACGACCGGCGGCAGCTTTAGAGGACCTTGCGTGGGGGAGAGAGAAATTGAGAGGAGGAAAACTTAGGTTAATTCCAAAAATTGAGAGGGGGAAAACTTAGGGTTAATTCTTTTCACAAAATTTGGGGGAAAAAATTGGTAAAGTAAAATTAGAAGAGGGAAAAATAATCGTTAGGGTTTAATTTTTTTACAAAATTGGGGTAAATTAAAATTAGAAGAGAGAAAATTAATTGTTAGGGTTTAATTTTTTTTACAAAATTGGAGAAAAAAATTTGGGAAAGAGTAAAATTAGAAGAGGGAAAAATAATTGTTAGGGTTTAATGTATTTACAAAATTGGGAGAAAAAGGTTGGGAAAGTAAAAATTAGAAGTGGAAAAATTTTAATTGAAAAAAATATATATTACTTGATAATTTTTTAAATGTCAAGTAATTAAAAATAATCTTGACAATTTTAACCTGTCAAGTATTTAAAAGAAAAAGACAAAAAATTTGGGTTTCTCAAAAGACAAAAAGTTTGGGCTTTTTCAAAAGACAAAAAATTTGGGTTTTTTCAATCTCTCTTATTTTTTATGCTCTTTTATGTTATTTGACAGTTTTTCTTAAAACTGTCAAGTATATCAATTGTAAAAGCATCAAGTAAACCCAGTTTTGTAGTAGTGTGATAAGAAGTTTAGCTTATAACTCTTATTGCATTAGTTGACCTATAGTCATCACTTGCCTAGTGTTTATCGCTAACTACCCGAGAGGGCAAGTAGCAAAGATATGGCTAATGCAAGCAAAGAGGAGTTTGGAGACAAACTCCACCAAGGTAAGCCAACTTCCATCACTTTTATCTCGAAAGGAGAACAAGTGTGGGTATTTGGCATCAAGAGGTTGTCACCATTAAAAGAGAAGCACTATGAATATTATAAGTGAAATCTTCTAGATATATCTCACTTATCCAAGTTTAGTCATTTGAATTTCATAAGTCGAACCAAGTTTAGTCGATCATTTGAATCCCAAGAGGCAAGCAAGTGTGTCGTTTAGGACACCGAAAGGTGCTCGCCTTAATCATAAGCTAGTTATCAAAGATACATTGCATCAAGGTTGTCGCATGGCTTAATCACCTAATAATGTGGAGACTTTCCTTTACTCTTTCTTGCATAAGTTAGTTCGCATTCCCATCTTGCCTCCATTCTTTCCCCCTTTTATAGTTTTTCTAATGTAGATAAGTACATATAGTTTTGATGGAAAAAAAAAACATCAGAGAAACATGCACCAGAAGACAGGGATCATGCTTTACTCTATATGCATCTAAATGATTTAGAAATTAACATGCTATAACTAAACGATAGACCTAAACAAAAAATATAGAAGGTAAATGATGAGCTTACCTTTGTAGTTCTCAACTTCTTATTCGTTCCAAAACTTCTTCTCTACTTGAAGGAGCAAAGGACAACTACTATGTTGACTTACTAATCTCAGGACTAAGAACCGAATTGTGGGACTCGTTTTTATGACAGATATCTTAGAGAGATAGAAGGAGGAAGGTGTATCGTTTAGTGGTTTTTCATGAGATTTTCATCATCCTCTTCTCATTTTGTAAATGGAAGTTTATATAGAAAATTACATGCAAAATACATGGAATTTTCTTTTATGTTATCTCAACACCTAATTAATCCATTAACCCTTAATGGAATTAGTGGCTTATATGTTCATTACAAGCTGCCACATTTCTCACTAACATTTAGTAATAAATATATTAGTCTAAGGACAATTTGGTCATTTGACCAATTAAGTCAAAGTCAAACTTTGACTTTTCTTAGTCAAAAGTCAAATTTTGACTTTTTGCTATTTTATCCGTCTTGACTAATTTCAACCTTCGGAGTATGAATCCACGTTCATTTTTCTAAAATTCAAATCATATTTGAATATAAATCCGGTCAAAGTTTTTGTCTTTCAAAGTGAAAAGTCAACATATTGACTTTTACAACTTTGACTGTTTTAAAACTTTCCAAGCTTCTAAATATGAATCCATATTCATATTTTTATTATTTAAATCATATTTAAACATAAAACTTGAAGTTTATATTTACCAACTTATATCATATACACTTGTCGGTTTCTCTCTCTTTACCTAATTCGAACAATTCGAGTTATTCCAACATATTGTTCTTAGTTGAATCCATATGAGCTAGTAGGGGAACCTAATGGACCTATAGATCATGGGCTCTAAAGATTGGAGATTAACTGACTAAACTCTTTTAGACTAAGCTTAATCCACATTCGTTAACTAAAGAGTCATTCCACTAAAGACTCTTAGTTGCACTCCCCTCACTATAGATATATTTTTGTCCACCTGATATAACCATGATGAGTAAGTTGATCCTCCACAGATTGTTCGTAATCTTGGCTGGGTCAAAATGCCGTTTTACCCCTGAGATTACATCTTGCTCCTTAAGACCCACTGATCCACTATTGAACAATTGGTTTATGGTTCAACCTATAAACCTGAATCCTTTTCGAGCCAATGAGAAGGTGGGGCCCCTTGTTCAAGACTTAGATTCAGTCCTTAAGGGAACAACCTATTTACTATCCCAGAAATGGGTAGGAGTGAATTTCGTCTTGCACCCTATGTCCCTAGCTATCCACTCGATCTTATCCCTGAAATGGAAGACTTATTTTAGGTGACAACGATAAGTGGAAAAGATTCTACCAAGAGGTGACAACGATAAGACCAGACGTGGTGAAGTTATTTTATAAGGGATATATCAATAATGAAAAACACTACGCGATAGTGAAGAGAAAAAAATGTAGATTTTAGGCCAAACGTGACTCTATGGATTAAAGAGCAATGGAATTGGACATGAAATTTTCAAAAACACATCAGAGGAAGACTTAGAAGATGAGCTGTCGAGAGTAGCCTTGCCTGGGAAAAAATGGGATAAAATGCCTACAGGAAAGTACCTACTCTTCCCACATAATTTGAACACGGACGCCAACATTATATTGGTTTTCGCGTAGAATAAGATATAGATGCAAACCATACTGCACAACTCTAAGTCCAAACAAATAAATCGCACCAACAAGGCTACAATCGGTGTTTACATGCTCAGAAGAATAGAAGTTTTCTGCTGAATTTTTTCTATACAAGGACTCCATCCGTACCAAGATAGATATGCATGAATGGGTGAAACCCTAGAGTGTGGTAGAAAGAAGTAGCCTTTTCACCATCTATAAAGGTCGTCTTCTTCTTCTATTGTCAATCTATAAGAGAAAGCTTAGAGTAATAGTAGAGAAGATTCCATCTTACCTTCCCTTAACTTGTAAAGTCATTCTCTTTACTTTCAAGTTTTGTATATCTTTGTAATGTATGTATTCACATCGTATAGTGGTCTAAGACCTATATTCTTTAATACATGCATGTTTATACCTTTTCAATCCATCATTCCTTTAATGTTCATCTATCTATGTGTTATATGTAGTTTAGTCTTGTAATAAGTTCTTGATAAGAAGCTTAGCTTATAAAGCTTATCGCGTTAGTTGAACTATGATCATCACTTGACTAGTGTATATCGTCAACTACTTGAGAGAGCAAGTAGCAAGGATATGGCTAACGTGCATAATGAGGAGTTTGGAGACAAACTTCACCTTAGCAAGATGCTTCTATCTTTTGTGTCTCAAAAAAGAGAAAAAGTGTGGATATTTGGCGCCAAAAGGTTGTCACCCTTAAATGAGAAGTAGTATAAGTCTCGTAAATAAACTCTTATAGATAGACCTTGCTTAACCGAGCTTATTTCTTTGTATCCTGGAAGGTGAGCAAGTGTGACGTTTAAGGCACTGGGAGGTGCTCTCCATAATCATAAGTTAGTTAATTGATCTCTATCGCATCGAGGCTGCCAAATGGTTTAATCGCCTAATAACGCGAATATCTTCATTTACTCGTTCTTACAACAAGTTAGTTTGTACATCCATCTCGCCATCATTCCTCTTTTATCGATTCTCTAGAGTATATAGTAGTTTAACTCAATGAAACACCTTTACTTTATACTATATAGTTAAGTAAACCTTAGAACAAATTGTTGGAATTTATGTCCTAAAACTCGTAGTTTGTAGTTTAAAATTATATTCTACTCAATAAAGTGGTTATTGAGTAAAATTATATTCTACTTAATAAAGTGGTTATTGAGGACTTATTAGTGAAAATAGAATATTATAATCTTAAAGCCAATAAACTAAGGTCCAGAGGTTATCTAGTGTAGACTTGAACTTTATATAGAGACATAAATTTGGATCAAGTTCGAGTATATAGCCCAAACGGTCTATAATGAATGAAGAAGGTTGGGCGCCTTATTCTGGAATCGCTATGGATGCAGCTTGCTTTGTAGTTAGTACAAACAAAGTGATCTTAAATCGTTCATGTAGAGACATGAAAGTGAGGGCATCCTATATAAAGAGTTTACATAAGGCTAGAACTATGAAATAGTCACTTTTAAGTTATAATATCGTTGACGATATAAACTGACTATTTCGATTATGATGACCTAGGTCACTTAATCTTAATCCTGAACTAACTATGAACTTTTGTTCAACCGATATTATCCTTAGATCTGCATAGGTGAGGGTAGCTCAATGGCGTTGGCCCAATAAGCCTCCCATTTCAGGGGTAAGATCGGGTGGATGGCTAGGAACATAGGGTGCAAGATGTGTTGGGGTTGATGCCCTAAATCTCGTGGTCTTGTAGTTTGTAATTGTATATATAATACAAACTTTTTATTTATCTAATAAAATAAAGTGTTTTATTTTATTTGATATTTAGTTGCATTAACTCACAAAACCAATAAACTAACATCCAAGGTTATCTTCTGTAACCTAAACATGTATGTAGAGACATACAAGTGGATCATGTTTAAGTGATAACCTAAATGGTCTGTAGTAAATGGATAAGGCTGGATACCTTATCCTGGTGACACTACGAATACGGTCTGCTTTGTAGTTGTTACAATTGTTCTAAAGTGCTACAAATGATTTGATCCTAATCATTTATGTCGAGACATTAGAGCGGGGGTATTCTATACAAAGAGTTTGTATAAGACCGGACCATGAAATGAATAGTCTCTCTTATTAACACCGTTACTAGTTGAGACTACATTTCACCAGGATGACTATAGGTGACTTGACCTGAATCTTGAGTGAGTTGTGAACTCCTGCCTATGTAGGCGATCCTTTGATTTGTATGGGTGAGAGTGGCCTATGTAGCCGACTCAATATGCCTACCATTTTGGGGATTCGTCTGAATGGGGAGCTGGGAACGCAGCTACACAAGAAGGAATTCACTCCTTCTCTATAGATGGAGTAAGTAGAGAATTTGCTCTCTTAAGGGTTGATTTCAGGGCTTGAACAATGTGGCGCCACACCCTCTCTTGGCCTGAGAGGAGTTCAGTTATAGTAGGACTATAATTATTGTTCATTAGAGGAATCAATGGTACTTAAGGAGTTAGATGTAACTACAGGGGCAAAACGGTAATTTTTGGCCTAGCTGTACTTACGAGCAATTTGTGAAGGGTCATTGCACTGTTGATTGGTTATATCTAATGGACACAAAAATATATCTACAGTTAGAAGAGTGCAACTATTAGTCTTTAGTGGAATGACTAATAGTTAATGAATAGAGATTAAATTTAATTAAAGAGTTTAATTAATTAATCTCATTTCATTAGAGCTTCAATCTGTAGGTCCATAAGGTCCCCTTGTTAGCTCAATAAGGATAAATGAGAATCAAATTTATTTTGGTTTAATTTGAATTGTTCAAATTGATTAAAGGGAATAAATTGTATATGATACAATTAATATAATTTATTTGATACATTATAATGTAAAGTTTTTTATGAGAGAAGTTAATATTTGAATATGATTCAAATAATAATAATAATATGAATGAAATTCATAAATAAACTATAGGTTAAAATTGAATTCGATTCATATTAGAACTATAGATTATATGAGAGATCTAAATCATTGGTTATATTATATATGATATAATATAAAGTTTATATTATATGAGATATAATATATTTGTAATTAAATTTATATTAATTTTATGTTATATGAGATATAATATATATTAATTAAATTTATATTGATTTTATTTAATTTAATTAATATATATATATATATTAATATATTTAAATAGAATAGAATAACTCCCTTGGGAGTTATTCTACGTGGGAAGGATGGGGAAGTTATTTGATAACTTCCCCCTCCATTGTTGAGATTTGTTTTAAAAGAAAATAAAAAGAAAGTTTTTTTTAACAGCGAAAACAATCTTACGATCTCTCTGTATCCCAACAAAAGAAAATTCTCTCAAAAGCTTCTTCCCTCACCAAAATTACAGAAGCCCACAACTCTCTGTGATTCTTTACTTGGAGAATAACGAGGAAGATTTTGTGGTGCCAAGCTTGGAAGAAGAATTGAATTGGTTCTACAAAGGTCAGTTTATTTTCACTTTTTCCATGAAAAGCATGTTTATTATTTTTCTTTGAATTTATTGGTTTCATAAATTGAATTTCACTCGCACGGGCGTTCATAAGCTTTCGCTTTAGGAATTCCATTCCTTCAATTGGTATCAGAGCCAAATCGTGCAATTGTTTTTTCAATTTTTTTTTGAAACAAAATTCAAAGAAAAGGTGGGTATTTTTTCTCTGCATTGTTGTATGTGGGTTTGCAAACTAGATGTTTTCGATTTTGGCACCTTAGATTACAGTTTTTTTTATTTTTCATTAATTTGATTGATGTAAGGGGCTGTTGTTTTGGCCATTTTAATTCTGTAATCGAGTCTGTAAGTCCATGTCGTTCGAGGCAAGTGTTGCTGGGTTGATGAACGATTTTCGGAGGCATTACGTTTTTTTTTTCCAGTTCGTACAGATTCAAATCTGTACAGAGTTGCAGCAGATTTTGTTATTAAAAAAAAAAACAACAAAACAAATATATCCTTTACGCGCGTCTTTCAAACATCGAGGATTGCTTCCTGGTGCAGTGGCTGGTTGTCCATTTCTGTTGCAAGAGGTCGTGGCATCGAATTCCAGATTGTGCAGTTTTTCATTTTTTTTTTTGGTTTTAATTAATTAAATTAATATAATTTGATTATATTAATTTGATTATTTTTTTAGGAGTGCCAAATTCGGTCTATTTTGCTTTTAATCTTTTATTGCATGTGATGTTTTATTAAACTAATTATATACATAATGTATGTCATATAGTTTAAAATCCCACCTTAGGATTATAATTATCATGCATCATACTTAAATATAAGTGTTGTATTTTAGTTGCATGATTTTCTAAGCATGCTCATGCATCATATTTAATATAATTGTTATATTATATGATAGCATGTATAATTAATATATCCATGCATCATCCTATAATTTAACATGTTGTATTATATAGTTTGATTGATGGATGTTTTTATTTTCATTGCATTAATATAATTGTTGTATTGTGTGATGAAAATGAAAATGCATTGAGCATGTCATTACTTAGAGAATATATATATTAAATGACATTAGAATTGCATGTTTATAGATTTTAATTATTTTCTTTCCTTATAAGTGTTATAAGTTTATGAATTTAGAATTAAAATCTATAATAAAGAGTTGCATGCTAACATAAGGTCACAATTAGTTTTAAATAGTTTAAAATTAATTCACCTAGACCTTAATGAATAATATTTCTAATGAGATTAGAAATAGGGTTAATCTTTTCTCGTTTTATTAGGATTAAAATGATATCAATAAAAGATTAAATTTATAAAATATTTGTCTATAAGGGACCTTTGTCTAAGGAAGGTTCTGTCTAGGCTGGGGTACTTAAGCTGACGGTAACGGAACACCCCTACCTGGGAACTGACCTGGAAGGTGAATTAGTCAAACATTTTATAAGCATACAATACATGATTATATTTATCAAAGTGTTTGATGAACAATAATCATATATTGTTAAACTATCCAATATAAGAGTTATATTGGGCCAATTTAACAATGGACTTAGATAAATAATTAGCCGTATTTTCTAAGTTGTTTTTTTTAAGTAAAACACTAAGTGGGAGGAAATGAGGTATATGATACTTCATTTTTCTTTTCATGTTTCTCCTTAAACATTCACACCGTGAGACTTATGCTCGGCCTCGAGGCACCTTTGCTTGTGTCCCCCTAAGGATGGTGTTTGTGTAAGTCAATAACAAGGTGAATGGAGATAGTGTTTATAGTAAGTGGGAGAGGGATGTGTGTCAACACATCCCGCGGTCTCTTTCATTAGTTTTAAGTAAATTCTCATGCTTGGCCTTGAGGCACCTTTGCTTGTGTTCCCCTACGGAAGGTGTTTGCATTAGATTTTACTCAAACTCCAGAAATGGATAAGATTTCTTTAGTTTTTTGCTCCAATCGGTTTTTTCCCTACGGATTACTTATTGGGGCGGAACTCTAGAATCTAAAATGAAAGGTTACACTTACAAGAAATTTTTAAGTAAGTTAATCATTTCTTGACTAAACAATGATGACTAACTATTATAGGAATAAGAGTTATTCTAGTGTAATATTTAGTTGAGATTGTCTCAATTTAGTGAAGGGATAATTAATCACCCTACGGAGATTTTTATCCTACCTCACTGAAGCATCATTGCAAAATAGATATCACTTAGGATACATTAAAATTTTGCTAAATTGATTGGTTTTATATGGAAAATGCTAGTATAACTAATATAAATAAATTGTATGTTTTCAGTAATTTGATAATGACGAGTGCTACTTTGAATATGCTGGCTGCTGATAAACTTAATGGCAATAATTATGCATCTTGGAAAAATACTATCAACACTGTGCTAATCATCGATGACCTTAGATTTGTCCTAGTTGAGGAGTGTCCTCAAGTCCCAGCTGCTAATGCAACTCGAACTGTTCGAGAACCATATGAGCGTTGGGCCAAGGCAAATGAAAAAGCCCGAGCATACATCTTGGCAAGCTTATCTGAAGTATTGGCCAAGAAACATGAATCAATGCTCACTGCTCGTGAGATTATGGACTCCTTGCAGGAGATGTTTGGTCAGGCCTCTTATCAGATCAAGCATGATGCTCTGAAATACATTTATAATGCCCGTATGAATGAGGGAGCCTCAGTGCGAGAACATGTTCTCAATATGATGGTTCATTTCAACGTGGCAGAAATGAATGGGGCTGTCATCGATGAAGCCAGTCAGGTTAGCTTTATTTTGGAATCTCTGCCAGAGAGTTTCCTGCAATTTAGAAGCAATGCTGTTATGAATAAGATTGCTTATACCCTTACCACCCTTCTCAACGAGCTACAGACTTTTGAGTCTCTGATGAAAATCAAGGGACAGAAGGGAGAGGCAAATGTTGCTACTTCCACAAGAAAGTTCCATAGGGGTTCGACCTCAGGAACTAAGTCTATGCCTTCTTCATCTGGCAATAAGAAGTGGAAGAAGAAGAAGAAGGGTGGCCAAGGAAATAAAGCTAACCTCGCTGCTGCTAAAACGACCAAGAAAGCCAAAGCTGCAAAGGGAATATGTTTCCATTGCAACCAAGAGGGACATTGGAAGAGAAACTGTCCCAAGTACTTGGCAGAAAAGAAGAAGGCTAAACAAGGTAAATATGATTTACTAGTGCTAGAGACTTGTTTAGTGGAAAATGATGATTCAGCCTGGATAATAGATTCAGGTGCCACTAATCATGTTTGTTCTTCATTTCAGGGAATTAGTTCCTGGCGGCAGTTGGAGACTGGAGAGATGACGATGCGAGTTGGAACTGGGCATGTCGTCTCAGCAATTGCAGTGGGAGGGCTTCGACTTTGTTTACAGAAATCTTTTCTTTTATTAGAAAATGTATATGTTGTTCCTGATTTAAAAAGGAATTTGATTTCTGTAAAGTGCTTACTAGAACAATCTTACTCGTTAACTTTTAATGTAAATAAAGTGTTTATTTACAAAAATGGTGTTGAGATTTGTTCTGCAAAGTTAGAAAATAATCTTTATGTGTTAAGATCATTAACATCTAAAGCTCTTCTTAATACTGAAATGTTCAAAACTGCAATAACTCAAAATAAAAGACTTAAAATTTCTCCAAAAGAAAATGCTCATCTTTGGCACCTAAAATTAGGGCATATAAATCTCAATAGGATTGAGAGATTAGTAAAGAATGGACTTCTAAGTGAGTTAGAAGAAAATTCTTTACCTGTATGTGAGTCATGCCTTGAAGGTAAGATGACCAAAAGACCTTTTACTGGAAAAGGTCATAGGGCCAAAGAACCTCTAGAACTTGTACATTCAGATCTATGTGGTCCTATGAATGTTAAAGCAAGAGGAGGATTTGAATATTTCATCACTTTTACTGATGATTATTCAAGATATGGGTATGTTTATTTAATGCAACATAAGTCTGAAGCCCTTGAAAAGTTCAAGGAATACAAGGCTGAAGTTGAAAACGCATTAAGTAAAACTATTAAAACATTTCGATCGGATCGAGGTGGAAAGTATATGGATTTGAAATTCCAAAACTATTTGATGGAATGTGGAATTGTATCTCAACTCTCAGCACCTGGTACACCTCAACAGAATGGTGTATCAGAAAGGAGAAATCGAACCTTGTTGGACATGGTTCGGTCTATGATGAGTTACGCTCACTTACCTAATTCGTTTTGGGGTTATGCAGTGCAAACTGCAGTCTATATTTTGAATTGTGTTCCATCTAAAAGTGTTTCTGAAACACCTTTAAAATTATGGAATGGTCGTAAAGGTAGTTTACGTCATTTCAGAATTTGGGGTTGTCCAGCACACGTGCTTGAGAATAACCCTAAGAAATTGGAACCTCGTTCAAAATTATGTTTATTTGTAGGCTACCCCAAAGGAACTAGAGGTGGTTACTTCTATGATCCTAAAGATAATAAAGTGTTTGTATCGACAAATGCTACATTTTTAGAAGAGGACCACATAAGGGAGCACAAACCGCGTAGTAAGATAGTATTAAATGAACTTTCCAAAGAAACTACTGAACCTTCAACAAGAGTTGTTGAAGAGCCTAGTGCATTAACAAGAGTTGTTCATGTCGGTTCATCTACTAGGACACATCAACCTCAATCGTTGAGGGAACCTCGACAAAGTGGGAGGGTTACAAACTTACCTATTCGTTATATGAGTTTAACTGAAACCTTAACTGTCATATCTGATGGCGACATTGAGGATCCATTGACTTTTAAGAAGGCAATGGAGGATGTGGATAAAGATGAATGGATCAAAGCTATGAATCTTGAATTGGAGTCTATGTACTTCAATTCGGTCTGGGATCTTGTAGATCAACCTGATGGGGTAAAACCTATAGGTTGTAAATGGATCTACAAGAGAAAAAGAGGTGCAGATGGTAAGGTACAAACTTTTAAAGCTAGACTAGTGGCAAAGGGTTATACCCAAGTTGAGGGAGTTGACTATGAGGAGACTTTCTCACCTGTTGCCATGTTAAAGTCTATTCGAATACTTTTGTCCATTGCTGCATATTTTGACTATGAGATTTGGCAAATGGATGTAAAGACTGCCTTTTTGAATGGCAATCTTGAGGAGACCATCTATATGCAACAACCAGAAGGATTCATAATTCCAGGTCAAGAGCAAAAGATTTGCAAGCTTAATCGTTCTATTTATGGATTAAAACAAGCTTCTCGATCTTGGAACATAAGATTTGATACCGCAATAAAATCTTATGGATTTGATCAAATCGTTGATGAACCTTGTGTCTACAAAAGAATCATCAACAAATCAGTAGCTTTCTTAGTTTTGTACGTAGATGATATCCTACTCATTGGGAATGATATAGGTTTACTAACTGACATCAAACAATGGCTAGCAACCCAATTTCAAATGAAAGATTTGGGAGAGGCACAATTTGTTCTGGGTATTCAGATCTTTAGAGATCGTAAGAACAAAATGCTAGCTTTGTCTCAAGCATCGTATATTGACAAAATAGTTGTTAAATATTCAATGCAAAACTCCAAGAGAGGCTTACTACCTTTCAGGCATGGAGTTACTTTGTCTAAGGAACAGTGTCCTAAGACACCTCAAGACGTTGAGGAAATGAGACATATCCCCTATGCATCAGCTGTTGGCAGCTTGATGTATGCGATGTTATGTACTAGACCTGACATTTGTTATGCGGTGGGGATAGTCAGTAGATATCAATCTAATCCAGGATTAGCTCATTGGACTGCCGTTAAAACTATCCTCAAGTATCTTAGGAGAACGAGGGACTACACGCTTGTGTATGGTTCTAAGGATTTGATTCTTACAGGATACACAGACTCTGACTTTCAGACTGATAGAGATTCTAGGAAATCTACTTCAGGTTCAGTGTTCACTCTTAACGGAGGAGCTGTAGTTTGGAGAAGTATCAAGCAAGGATGTATTGCTGACTCCACTATGGAGGCAGAGTACGTTGCAGCTTGTGAAGCTGCCAAAGAGGCTGTTTGGCTTAGAAATTTCTTGATTGATTTGGAAGTAGTTCCAAACATGTCAAAGCCAATTACTCTTTACTGTGATAATAGTGGGGCTGTGGCTAATTCTAGGGAGCCCAGAAGCCACAAGCGTGGAAAGCATATTGAGCGCAAGTATCACTTGATTCGAGAGATAGTGCATCGAGGGGACGTGATCGTCACACAGATAGCTTCGACACACAATGTTGCTGATCCGTTTACAAAGCCCCTCACGGCTAAGGTGTTTGAGGGTCACCTAGAGAGTCTGGGTCTACGTGACATGCCACATTTAACCTAGGGCAAGTGGGAGATTTACTGGGTGCATATTGTATGCCCTAGTTTCTTGTTTTGTGTACTATTATAGTATTTTATTTTTTATTTTGTACACCCCACTAGCTTTAGGACAAGTGGGAGATTGTTGGGGTTGATGCCCTAAATCTCGTGGTCTTGTAGTTTGTAATTGTATATATAATACAAACTTTTTATTTATCTAATAAAATAAAGTGTTTTATTTTATTTGATATTTAGTTGCATTAACTCACAAAACCAATAAACTAACATCCAAGGTTATCTTCTGTAACCTAAACATGTATGTAGAGACATACAAGTGGATCATGTTTAAGTGATAACCTAAATGGTCTGTAGTAAATGGATAAGGCTGGATACCTTATCCTGGTGACACTACGAATACGGTCTGCTTTGTAGTTGTTACAATTGTTCTAAAGTGCTACAAATGATTTGATCCTAATCATTTATGTCGAGACATTAGAGCGGGGGTATTCTATACAAAGAGTTTGTATAAGACCGGACCATGAAATGAATAGTCTCTCTTATTAACACCGTTACTAGTTGAGACTACATTTCACCAGGATGACTATAGGTGACTTGACCTGAATCTTGAGTGAGTTGTGAACTCCTGCCTATGTAGGCGATCCTTTGATTTGTATGGGTGAGAGTGGCCTATGTAGCCGACTCAATATGCCTACCATTTTGGGGATTCGTCTGAATGGGGAGCTGGGAACGCAGCTACACAAGAAGGAATTCACTCCTTCTCTATAGATGGAGTAAGTAGAGAATTTGCTCTCTTAAGGGTTGATTTCAGGGCTTGAACAATGTGGCGCCACACCCTCTCTTGGCCTGAGAGGAGTTCAGTTATAGTAGGACTATAATTATTGTTCATTAGAGGAATCAATGGTACTTAAGGAGTTAGATGTAACTACAGGGGCAAAACGGTAATTTTTGGCCTAGCTGTACTTACGAGCAATTTGTGAAGGGTCATTGCACTGTTGATTGGTTATATCTAATGGACACAAAAATATATCTACAGTTAGAAGAGTGCAACTATTAGTCTTTAGTGGAATGACTAATAGTTAATGAATAGAGATTAAATTTAATTAAAGAGTTTAATTAATTAATCTCATTTCATTAGAGCTTCAATCTGTAGGTCCATAAGGTCCCCTTGTTAGCTCAATAAGGATAAATGAGAATCAAATTTATTTTGGTTTAATTTGAATTGTTCAAATTGATTAAAGGGAATAAATTGTATATGATACAATTAATATAATTTATTTGATACATTATAATGTAAAGTTTTTTATGAGAGAAGTTAATATTTGAATATGATTCAAATAATAATAATAATATGAATGAAATTCATAAATAAACTATAGGTTAAAATTGAATTCGATTCATATTAGAACTATAGATTATATGAGAGATCTAAATCATTGGTTATATTATATATGATATAATATAAAGTTTATATTATATGAGATATAATATATTTGTAATTAAATTTATATTAATTTTATGTTATATGAGATATAATATATATTAATTAAATTTATATTGATTTTATTTAATTTAATTAATATATATATATATATTAATATATTTAAATAGAATAGAATAACTCCCTTGGGAGTTATTCTACGTGGGAAGGATGGGGAAGTTATTTGATAACTTCCCCCTCCATTGTTGAGATTTGTTTTAAAAGAAAATAAAAAGAAAGTTTTTTTTAACAGCGAAAACAATCTTACGATCTCTCTGTATCCCAACAAAAGAAAATTCTCTCAAAAGCTTCTTCCCTCACCAAAATTACAGAAGCCCACAACTCTCTGTGATTCTTTACTTGGAGAATAACGAGGAAGATTTTGTGGTGCCAAGCTTGGAAGAAGAATTGAATTGGTTCTACAAAGGTCAGTTTATTTTCACTTTTTCCATGAAAAGCATGTTTATTATTTTTCTTTGAATTTATTGGTTTCATAAATTGAATTTCACTCGCACGGGCGTTCATAAGCTTTCGCTTTAGGAATTCCATTCCTTCAAGATGGAATCCATACCTACCTGCTTTAGGGTTAATAGATAGGTTGTTCTCTTAAGAACTGAATCCAAGTCTTGAACAAGGGATCCCGCCCTCTCATTGGCCCGAGAGGGACTCGGTTTATAGGTTAGACCTTAAACCGAACGTTCAATAGTGGATCAGTGGGACTTAAAGAATAAGATGTAGTCTCGGGGGTTAAACGGTATTCTGACCTAGCCGAGGTTACGAACAACCTATGAAGGATTAACTTACTGATCATGGTTATATCAAATGGACAGAAATATATCTATGGTGAGGGGAGTGCAGCTACGAGACTTTAGTGGAATGACTCGTTAGTTAACGAATGTTGATTAACTTTGTCTAAAAGGGTTTAACCAGTTAATCTTGGATTGTTGGAGCCCATGACTTTTTGGTCTATTAGGTTCCCATACTAGCTCATATGGAATTAACTTAGAACAACTTGTTGGAATAATTCGCATTGTTAGAATTAAGTAGAGAAAGAAAAATCGACGAATATATATGATATAGTCATCGATTATAGAGCTTTATAGTTTAAATGTGATTTAAATATTAAAAATGTAAATATGAATTCATATTTGGAAGTTCGGAATTGATGGAAAACGTCAAAGTTGTAAAAAGTCAAAGTGTTGACTTTTAACTTTGAAAGTAAAACTTTGACCGGCTTTATATTCAAATGTGATTTGAATTTTAGGAAAATGAATACGAATTCATGCTTGGGAGGTCGAATTTAGTAAAGACGAATGAAATGGTAAAAAGTCAAAAAGTTGACTTTTGACTTGAAAAAGTCAAAGGTTGACTTTGACTCTAATGGTCAAATGACCATTTTTCCCATTGACCAAAGTTTGTTGAATAATCCCACTAACTCTTAGTGGGCTATGTGAAAGTATATGGTGATGACACCAAGCCCACGAAGAGGTAATAAAGTGGTGATTAATTCCACTAATTATTAGTGGAATGCTAGTTGTTGAGTTTTAATAAACAAATTACATGCAATTTTGCATGTAATTAGTCTATTTAAGGGGCATTTTCTCAACTTGAAAAAAGATTTTTGCAATTTTGTAATTTTGAATTACAAATAAACTTATGCTCTCAAAACTCAAATTTCAATCTCTTTCTATAATTCCTTCAATTAAATGGGTCCCACAATCCGGTTCTTAGTCTGGAGTATAGCAGGTCAACTCTAGTGGTGGTTCCGAGTTCGTGATTGTGAAAAGATTTGGAGCATCGGGAGCTTCGAAGGAAAAGAATTTCTATTAACCTTAATTAGTGTAATTAGGGTTGTCTTAAGCATCATATCACTAAAGTGTTTTGTTGCATATAAAGTTTTTTTTATCCTATTTTCGCTGCGACTGTATGCTTTCCAATACAAATATATAATATCAATTCTTTGTGTTCGACCCTTGATTACCCAGAAAACCTATTGTTTTGCTTATACTTGGGCAAGCAATAAGAAAACTTGTGCTCAACGTGGACTTAGTAGTTGTGCCCGAACAAGAGATATAGAGAGTATATCGCATGAAATGACCAATCCTCTTCGTTTAAAATTAGATATAGACATACACAACACTAAACACTAAGTTTGAATACCACCACTCACCTAGATACTGTAATATGTTATGCGATTAGACAATGGCCACTACCAAAATGATACGAGTAAGGTGGCATAGTAGGCAATCGTGATGGCAAGTTCAAATGTCGGATGTCTTTCGCTATCTGGGGGGAGAATAAAGCAACATATTTGAAAGATTCCACTCCAGGCGTTGTAGTTAATCAATTTTCACAATGTTTATCGTTGGTATGCCTCTTGCATAATAACATTTCTCTTGAAGATTTATCCTGCATTCTTTGTTATGTTTTTGTACCCTCTCCTTGACTCAAGTTTTTACCACACTCTCTTGCCAACTTACCGTCAAGCGGAGAAATCTTAACGCATTGACAATATGATCAATTCCTTCACGCATGAAGCGTCTTCCGATGCTAGATCATATAGTAAGCAAAGAGCATTCCATACTAAATCACACAGCAAGTATGAGGCATCCTATTCAAAGTCACAAAGCATGAATAGGGCATTCTATTTCATATGACATAGTAAGAATCGAGCATCACATTGCATAGGGTACAAAGATATTGTCATTAGTTGTTTAATACCTCACGAGCACTTTCAATTTTTTGAATAATACTATCCTCATCAATAATATACATCATAAGTCACATGTTACCACACAGTCACCATATAAGGTATAGAGGAAATAGTTTTCAAACCCTTCTTTCTCTTGGAATATTACATATTTTCGAAAATTTGGCAATAAAAAGAAAATTCACATCGTCATGGTTTCCATAGAAATAACATGAAGGGTTCAAATATCTTTTATAAATTCTTAAAAAAAAAAAAGGAAATGTTTGTAAGGAGAACCTATTACAGTCAACTAGCTCCTAACCTAGCTTTTTAGGCCAAAGTCTCCCTTACACTTATCAAAATCCTTGTAAAAAATGAGCTCGTTCTGCATCTTGATTCATTGGATACCTCCCGCATTCTTTGTTAACAAAATCAGGGTAAAAGCAACCTTACATGACCTAAATTTCTCTATTTATAGAGTTCTCCTGCAAGTTTTTCCATGTTGAAATGATTTCTTTTTCCCATGGTGAGAAGTGGCCTAATCTCAAAACACCACGTGCCTCTATCAATCCTTATCCTGAACTCGAATTAGATAGCTGGGTCAAATCAATTCCCGACCTACGGGTATTTGGGTCATATAATTATCTCTAGGTGAATAGCTTAGCTTGCCTGTTGTTTGCTGCATAACTCTTTCCCCGCAAAAGCCTTTACATCACATAGGTCTTTCACAAGCATGTTTCACCAATAGAAGTCTCTTCACATATTGCTTTTATCGCAGAGCTTTCATCGCATTGGGGGGTGTATGCGATCAGAGCCTTACAAGTACTACCTCTTTAAGGGGATTTTGTACCTGAATCAAGTAATGTTGATGCTAACAACTGTGGGTATTTGGTTTTCATCTATTCTTCATTTTCCCAAATGGCTTCCTCAACACCATGATTGTTCCACTATACCTTGACATGAGAATCACCTTCGTTTTCGTACTTGCTCTTTTTCTGTCAAAGACGCGAAGAGGTTTTTCTTCATAAGTTAAGTTTTCTTGTATTTCTAGAAGTTGGTCTTTGAGGATATGCAAGGAATCTGACACGTACTTCCTCAACATGGAAAAATGGAAGACATTATGGATCCTTGAGATTTTCGTAGGACACTCTAACTTATAGGCCATTGGTCCCACGTGCTTTAGAATCTCATAGGGTCAAATGTACCATCAGTGTAGCGTTTCCTTTTGCACAAATTTAATCACTCCTTTCCAAGGTGACAGTTTCAAGTAAACTTTGCCTCCTACCTAAAAATCTAATGCTCTGTGTTGGTTGTCCGCATAACTTTTTTGCCTATTACGGGTGGCCTTCAAATTTTCCCTAATTACTTTGGTGTTCTCTATCGTCACCTGACCTAACTCTAGTCTGTATAATTTTCTTTTGCCAACTCCTTCCTAGAAAACTAGTGTTCTGTAATGTCTTTCATATAGAAGTAAATCATGAATACTAGTATGACACTATAGACATTGGAGTTCCATGTGGACTTACAATCTTGTTAATATATAACTTAGCCAACTTGTCTAATGGAAGGGATTGCTTAATAGGGATAAAACATGTCGTCGTAGTTAATATATCTACAATTAACCAAATTCACCTGAAAGTGTGCCATCAAGTTCCCAGACGTCCCCATGTTTAAAACTGCCTTGAAACCTCTTAATTCTTTTAATAAAGCTATTCTTCCCCACTCATCGAGTTGGAACTCTTTTTGCTCAATTTGTCGACTATGACGTTTGCTTTTCCAGGGAGGTAAGCGATCGTGTAGTCATAATCTTCAATGAGTTTCATCTAACGCCTCTGTCTTAGATTCATTTCATTTTGATCAAATATATATTTTAGGCTTTTGTGGTTTGTAAAAATGCCATATTTTTCTCACATCAGATAGTGTCACCATACACTACAACAAATCTGGTTTTTAATGTCGGGTGGAAAAAATTGATCCTTGTCTTCCGCTGCATGTTTCTCTGGTGTTTTTTTTTTTCATCCGTTCATTATTAGATGCAAAATTATTACCTAAAGCATGTTGTTCATGTGTTGTAACATTATCAATCAAAGCATGTTCACCATTTATACTAGTAACAAAGTTAAGGAAGATAGAAAGATCATCATCACTAGGTTTCTCCTTAGCAAATTCATTATCAACATATTCTAGGGTTGCTTGATTTGTAAGAGCATTGAATTTATCATGCTCTTCTAATGTCTCTAATGATTCTAAAGTATCAAGTGCACACAATGAAACATGGTCATTAGTGGACTTTCCATTATTAAAAATATTGAAACACACAACATCACCATCAAACTCAGCACTAAAAAAACCTTTATCAACATTAATTATGGCTTTAGCGATTTTCAAGAATGGTCTTCCTAAAAGTATGGTAGGAGATGTATGTGAAATTCGTTGTTCATTTCAATTATGTAAAAATCGGCAGGGAATATTAGGTTTCCTACTTTAACTACGACGTCTTCTCTACAACCCCTAATGGTGAAATAAAAGACCTATCGACAAGTTGAATACAAATGCTAGCCTTTTCAAATCCACTCAATCCTAAGTCTTTGAAAATAGTACAAGGCATGACATTAATTGAAGCACCTAAATCAAGCATAGTACTAGATATGTCTCTATTTCCTATAGTGCAAGGAAGTGAAAACATACCTACATCAACACATTTTTCTAGAAGATTCTTCTTTAAAAGTGAAATCACATTTTTACTAACCATTACTTTTTCTTGGCTCCTACTCCTCTTCTTGTGAGTACATAACTCCTTAAGAAACATTGCGTACCTTGGTATACTCTTGATTGGCATCAAGATGGGTAAGTTTACTTCTACCTTGTTGAAGACTTCAAAGAGTTCTTCGTCATTCTTGAAATCCTTCCTTGGTTGAGATAACCTAGAAGGCAATGGAGGTAGAGGATTATCAATAATTTTCTTTGAATCTTTATTACAACAAGAAGCATTAGAGAAAGATGGGTTAGCTTGTACCTTCTTTTCTTTTTTGGAATTTTAATCCACATTCTCTAAGTTAGGATCATTTTGAGACAAAGAGACATCATCATTCTTATTCAAAATTTTGTCACTTCTTAAAGTAATAGCACTCACATTTGTATGGTCGAGTTGGATGGAAAGTTTGCCTTTCCCTTCCGTTTTAAGAACGTGTGTTGCTAATTGGTTAAGCTTATCTCCTAACTCAGAAATGGATGCTTTCATGATTTCTATGTCATTTTTCATGGTACTAGTTGAATTAATAGTTTGCTCACTCAGCATAACCAAGTTTTTCTTAAAATCAGTTTTAAAACTATTTGAGCTAAAAGCAAACCTGAAGTCTATTTCCTTTAAGTATACCTTTATGATGATGATGAGGAAGAAGAAGTGTTGGTAGATTTTGGTTCTTAAGAGCCCCACCTAAGATTTGGATGGTCCCTCCAACCAAAGTTGTAAGTGTTACTCTGTGAATCATTTTTTCTAAAACCTCTCATGGCGCTTACCTCTTTAAGCTCCAGGCATCGATCATTGTGGTGGCATAGCAAGCCACAAACTCTAGAAGAAAACTTTAAGAAACTTCCTCTTGACAAAAGAAGAAAAAAGTTTAGTTAGTAAGTTCACTTGTTCTTTAACAGACTTATCACAAGATGAAGAAGAATTAGAATCAAGTGTTGTACTAGAAATTTTTTAGAACTTTCGGCTATTCTAGAGACTAACTTCCTTGGTTCAGAGGGGGTTTTATCTATCAAGGCCTTTTCCGAAGCTACATCTATTCAGTCGCTAACCGATGGCAACAATCCCAAGTAAAAATATTGCAGAATGTCCCTCTCGGTCATTTGATTATCAGGCAACCTAGAACAAAGTTCATTATACCTCTCCCAATATTTAAATAATGTTTCATTATGAGATTTCCTAGTACAATAGATTTATTTTAAAATCGTTTGAGCTCTAGTAATTGCAAAGAATTTATCTAATAATCACTTTTCCAATAGTTCCCAAGTGGTTATGGTTTGGGGCTCTAGGTTTATAAGCCATCTTTTGGCACTATCGGCAAGAGAAAAGGGAAATGCCCTAAGGTTCAATTGTTCCTCGATTACCCCATGAGATCTAAGGAGATCACATGTCCAAGAAGAGTCTCTAAGGTGTTCATGTGGGACTTCTCCATTGGATCCTCAAAAGATAGGTAAATTTGAGATCAAATTCGACCTAAGGTGAAAGTTGGTTGTGGTAGGTGAAATCACTATACCTATTAGACTTTGATGGACATGAGACACATATAGTTTTCCAAGGGTTTTCTCCGGTGCCTCTTCTCGCATTGGATTATTCAAATTGTTCTCTAAAGGTTCTTCAAAGAATTATTCAAATGTGTAAATGTGAGATTCTAAAGATGAACTAACTAGCTTTTTTTTTTCTTTCCTTAGTCTTCTTTTATGCAAGGTTATGTCTTCAACAAATTCTAATCTAGATGCATTGGACAACCTAGTCATGCACTTAAAGAAAGCAAAGAAAAAGAAAATAGCATGCAAAAAAATATTGAGAGGTGCATTCCTTTTCATGCGTTGACGGTGCAAGGTGGACATGGCAAGATGCATTCCTCTTTATATGTTGCTAACTTTCAAAATATATGCATGCTGACAAGCTTTCCTCCCTATCGCACAAGTGCAAGCAAAGAGAGATTTCCTAGTAAGTCCAAGGTCGAGCATAGGGAATTTAAGCTCCTAATTATCTTATCAATAAAGATTTTGCATAATATGTTTTTCACTCTAACTATTTATACTGAAGTGCTTGACAATGCAAGGTGGACATGGCAAGATGGTGGAAATGAAAATTGAACTCATCTTTAGGAATATCACTGTCCTTCTCTCTAATGTACAATGCTTTTAATATTTGCATTTAATTTAGCAAAACTTATAATCAGAAGTTATGATTCTCAAGTTATTAAAAACACAATTTGTTGCTTGCAGGTTAACCAAACATATTGAACATAGGAAGTATAAGAAATATGGAAGAGTGAAAAAAGAAAATGCATTTCTTTCATAAGAATTACATCTTACAAAATAATATAAAAAAATATAAAATAGAGTACAAAAGAAGGTGATACACCGTAGAGTATTATTTCTCATACTTTGATTTTTGCCTATTGATGAGGAAAGGATGAATTTGGCGATAAGATAGTATTGCTACAATTTTGTTAAAATACACTTAGCTAATTGTGTGTACTCACTTGTCAGGTGATTACAATCAATATCACTGTCCTTCTCTCTAATGTACAATGCTTTTAATATTCGCATTTAATTTAGCAAAACTTATAATCAGAAGTTATGATTCTCAAGTTATTAAAAACACAATTTGTTGCTTGCAAGTTAACCAAACATATTGAACATAGGAAGTATAAGAAATATGGAAGACTGAAAAAAGAAAATGCATTTCTTTCATAAGAAAATGCATTTCTTTCATAAGAATTACATCTTACAAAATAATATAAAAAAATATAAAATAGAATACAAAAGAAGGTGATACACCGTAGAGTATTATTTCTCATACTTTGATTTTTGCCTATTGATGAGTAAAGGATGAATTTGGCGATAAGATAGTATTGCTACAATTTTGTTAAAATACACTTAGCTAATTGTGTGTACTCACTTGTCAGGTGATTACAATCAATATCACTGTCCTTCTCTCTAATGTACAATGCTTTTAATATTCGCATTTAATTTAGCAAAACTTATAATCAGAAGTTATGATTCTCAAGTTATTAAAAACACAATTTATTGCTTGCAAGTTAACCAAACATATTAAACATAGGAAGTATAAGAAATATGGAAGACTGAAAAAAGAAAATGCATTTCTTTCATAAGAAAATGCATTTCTTTCATAAGAATTACATCTTACAAAATAATATAAAAAAATATAAAATAGAATACAAAAGAAGGTGATACACCGTAGAGTATTATTTCTCATACTTTGATTTTTGCCTATTGATGAGGAGGGAGATGAAGGAGATGAACTCTCTCTCTCTTTTGTTTTAAACTCTCACCTAATACTTAAGGGAAGTGAGAAGACAGAAGATGTATGAATTTGCTCTTCGGCCAATTGTGCATACTTACTATGAAGTGAGAGGCTCCATTTATAGTCGAGGCTTGATGTTGACAAGACATTTCACACGTCATTAATGTCTCTAAAATGTTCTATCAGCATTATGAAGACATCCTTTTGTCCTTTCTCTGATAATTGTGCCAACAAAATTTGTCTACTAGTGCTTCATATCGCCTAGCTTACTGTGCTTATCGCCGCATAGGTTGAGCGCATCTCCTCGCATAGCCATTATATCATGGAGCTTCACTTCTTTTGCCTAAAATCCTGCGATTACAGCACTAAAATACAATAAAACAGGGATGAGGTTCTTTTGTATCATGTTATTCACATATTAATCAAATTATCTTCTTTTTTCGTCACTTTTCTTCTAATTTCATGCCATTAAACCTCATTATTTTACATGAAAGGCTAATAACTTGTATTTCTAAAAGTTATCACACCCTCAAGTTGAAATTAATGCTTGTTCTCAAGCATTATCTCATGATTCTAAACATGATTTCTATTTTGCACATCGCTAAGTTTTTCAAAATTCTTTTCTAATCTATCTCGTATTCTGACATTTCTTCTTTTCTTAGCCTACTCTAAACTTGAAAATATTTCTAGATTTTAAAAGCAGCAAGCTTAGGTTTCAAAATGTCTTTGCTCATTTCGAGAAAATATTATTTCCCCTTTTTCGAAATGGTCGTTGTTTCAAAAAATTCATAGTTTCTTTCTTTTTCTTGCAACAAATTTGATTAGCTATGCTATTTATTTACATTAGTCATCGATAGAAAATCATAGGTACTCTACGAGTCCATTCTCTCCTCAACTATAACTCTTATCACTGCTTATTTATTTACGTTGATGGTGAAATTTTATTAGCTTTGCTTCTTATTACTTTTGGTGAGAGGTGGCAATGTACGAGTTCTTATTTCAATTAAATTTAATAAAATAATGAGTTAGTCTTTTTTTAAAAAAAAAATTAAGGTTTGAAAATGAAGGGCTCCTTGATTTTTTTGAAAGCTTTCACTCGGACTTCACACACCTCCAAATTTAGAGTCGCACAAGGTCCTCATTACAAAAAATTGAATGATAAGATGAACTTGAAAAAATTTATAAAAGAGGTTTAAGGTAAAGCTTGCTCACCTTAAGACTACAAGAATAATTTACTAAGTTCATTTCGTTAAGGAAAGTGTCATCTCTGGGTACAAGTACAATTACACTTAGCATAAATTTCATCATGAAAGTTATCCTTACGAGGAACAATAAGAGAAAGCGCTAGAGAATTCATAAATAAAGCAATTGCCAAAAAAAAAAAGTAAATTGTATGAACAAAGTGAAAGAGATATGGACTTAAAAAGATGTTTGATTGATCAAGCGATTATTTACAATATAAAAGAACTTGAAATAACAAAGGCAAATAAACATAAATTCAAAAATAATACCTTCAAATTTAGTTCTCCAAGCGAGGATCAGGTTTGCCAGGAGTGGGATTTGTTAGCTGAATGGGGGAGATTGGCGCGACCAACTTTGGCATGATGACAGGTTGTTGTACACGTTGTACAAATATTGCTTGCATGTATTCTATTTGTGTCGAAACTGTCATGTCGCTCTTCAATTTGACATGACTGATTATAATGAGTAATCATCAAGCTGGTTAAGTTGTTCACAGCAGAGGAGAATTGGGGAACTATTGAGTTGAGTTGGGAGACTATGGCTTGTAACCCTTGTACTTTAGTTTTTAGCCCCATGGCAGTGGTGATGAGGCTGGTGATTTATTCCTTCATCGCCACGTTATACAAGAGCCAATCTTTGAAAGTCACGTTCATGGGCTCCATGATTACATTGAGGAGTAATTTGTGAAACTCACCTTGATGCTCTATTAGGGCATTATCTTCTGATTATGCTCTTCTTGTTGAACTTGTCTCATCTGCATCTTCATAGACAGGTATGTCTTGGAAGAGTGAGTCATAAATGATTAACTAAAGGTCAGGGTTAAGCGATGTTACATTCTCTATCACCTTTTCTGGCTCTGTCTCCCCTTTTGATAAGTTAACGATGGGGATGTTCAAGTCTAGATGCTTAGGGTTCAAGTTAATGATTGGTGGATTGGAGGGTGCATGGCTTAGCGACATAGATGTTCGTCGTGGAGGGAAGCGTTGAGGAGTTTGGAATTTGGGAGAAAGGGGAGTATTTTCGTGTAAGTGATATCGAGAAGGGGAATGAAAAGGCGAGGAATGTATGGTAGGTGATGGATGCGAGAAGTTGATTTTATAATAGACATCCAGCAGTGGATTATGGTGGTTGGGGGAGATGGAAGATTTAGGCAGTAATGGAGATTTGGGGTGAAGGAGACCTTTGTGGTGGAGAAGGACTATTAACTTCTTCACGATGAAGAGGTGGAGTTTCCATTGGCAGCAAGGAGGAGGATACTATATCATCTTGGAGGTTAGATTCAGCGGGAGAGTCATCCTCAAGGATCCTTTTGTTTATAAGTTTTCTTCTCTTCTTTCGTGAAAGGTCAATCGCAAGCTAGTTTTCCTTTGTTATTTCAACCTCTACCATTGAGTTTAACTTCATCATCAATTTCCATTCTCTTCTGTTTTTGTGCCTTCATGCGATGTTCTTCCTCATCATTTTGATGGAGGGTTCTTATGCAGTTGAGTCCTGCAAAGTTGCATCTACCTCCCACCATGTAAATCTATGGGTATCTCGTGAAGGTGCGCAAGTACTTTAGACACAGCTTCTCCAACGTTATTGGAAAAGGTTGGACGCCTTTAGGGTTCCTCATCTAGCCAAGCAATGCCCTATTTATTATATAGCCCAAGTTGAACGGCTGCTTCGCCATTATACAGTAAAGGAGCACACGTACTCAATTGGGACTGTACTATCACGACACATTGGGATGATCTTCTTCTTAATAAATAGAAGCCACATATTGGCTTCTGTGGTTAATTGATGTGGGTAAAGTTGAAGTCTCCTAGTTGGCGTTCTTGCCCAATCCGTCCATGGCTACACAATTTGCTTGATTATCTCTTCGCGTCTCCTTCTTTAGGTTCAATGATGAAACTCTGGCCAGGGTATGAATCTGGGTCATTTGGGAGGCCATATAGTTCATTAATTTCCTCCACGGTAAAAGGAACCTTCTCCCCTCTACTATCACATATGATTCTTCCAGAGGATACTTCGCTGCGTAAAACATGTTAACAATATCCAACCTAACATTGGTCTCATCTATGAAAAATATCTCCCATTTAAGTGGCTTAATGGATCCGAAAAGAAAATCAGGCAAAGAACAATTGAATGGGAGCATCCCCTTCCCAATTTTGATTAGCTTGTCAAGCTCTTAGGCTCTCAATTGTTCACCTTTCTGGACATCCTCACGTTTGGATGTCCCTACCTTATTTTTTTCTTTCTTTAGTTATATGGCCCTTACGAGTCCAAGCTCTTTAGGTATGAGCCTTGGTTCCAATGGACTCATTCTTTCAATCTCTTGGTTGAACTCTTCCGCCACAACCTCCAGGTGGTTAACCTCCCGATGCTTGGCAACTTTCTTCCTCACTGCCACATTTTCCATTTACTCGCTCAAGTCTGCGAGTGTCTCTTTTGCTTAACGATTTGGATCTCTGCAAATTTGGCTTTGGTCTCTGCCAAAGATTCAACATTCTTTTTTTTCTCATTAAACACTTGGCGGAGACTGTCATCCTCCACGTGACCTTTTTTTTATCTTCTTTTGTCTTCTTCCTCTCTCATTCTCTTTTCCTCCATTATGTGCAATTTGTTTACGTGCTCTCTCTTCCTTCGTTCCTCATCTTCTCTTATCCTTTTCTCTTCTCGTCGAGCCCTTTCTTCCCACAAGGCTTTTTCTTCTTCCTTTTTCCTCCTTAAAATTTCATTCTTCTTTTCTCTTTTCCTCTTCTACTTTTCTCTTATTCTCTTAAGCCGTCTTCTTCTCTTCTACTTCAACTTTCTTCTTCTTTTTCACCTCGAGTACCTTGATGAATTTTATTACTTTATCCAAAAAATTTGCCAACACTTTGATTCCTTCCTTCCCACTAAGCTCTCTAATTCCTAAAATGACCTTGTCAGCCCTATCCTTTACGTGCTTGTACTTAGGCTAGTCACCATCAAGCCTCATTGTACCCATTCCAGGTTCCAAATTACTCAACCCATGATATATACTTTCTTCTTGCTTCATCCACTCATCTGCTTTAAGGGTGGCGTCTGTCACACTTCTCTTGGGTCTTTGAGCTTTCTCTGAATTAGGTCTAATAGAGCGAGAATGGAATGAAGATTCTTGCGTTCTTGGCTTGATAGAGATCTTCTTCCCAAAGCCCTCAGGTATGGGTTCCTTGGATGAAGCCTCACAGCGTTTGGATGGTTTCGATCGTTTAATGGGTGAAAGCGAGGATGAACCATCTTTCCTTGGGATAAATTTTGAATTGAGTGAGGTTTCGAAACGTTTCTATTGTTGATTAGCCATTGGAACTTGATTGGAATGAAGTTAAGGTTAAAGACTACATGCAGTAAGCTGATGAATTTTTCGATGAGTGGCGTAGGGTTTGAGAGAAAGGGAATATCACGCAAAAAAATTTTAGGGTTTCATAAAGGTTTTAACGGATTTCCTTTCACTATTTATAAGTGAGATAGACATCATTGCAGGGGTCATGTAAATTAATGCATTTGAAACAAGGTCGGTGCATCTCTTCAAAAAAATAAAAGGATTATTGTCATGATGATGACGTTTCAATTCTTTCATTCGACACACGTTCTTCTAGGAGATTCAAATTTGAATAGGGAAAATAATTACCTTGCTGCCAATTTTTGTTCTACGTAAATTTTATTTCACTCTCATCTCGTGTAATGTATTCCTCGTGTATCCTATAGGTACAAAACATTCTATGCTACGCTAAACTATAAAGCGGTACATAAAGTGATAAAAGAAAACAATAAAGTAAAGCAATAAATCGCAAGAAAACAAATAAATAAAATAACAAAGGAAAAGAACAAAAGAAAATAAAGCCATAAAGATGCATAAAATAATGTGTTTTGTATAAATGATTGACTGCACGATATGATACAAACACATTAATGTGTTTCAAGGTAATTTTTATGAAGGCGTTTTACATTAAATTCATACAAAATTTAACGTGTTCTTCATCTTCAAGGTATGCCTTGAGTCTTTGTTCATTTTCCTTGAATATTCATTTCGTTCAGCGAGGTGATCTCTACAGCACCACATAGGAAGACTTGTTTGACAATGAATGGTCATCACCATCGCGAACGAAGCTTACCTGGAACAAACATAGACACGAATTGAAAAGTAATATGTTTTGTCTAACCCTTAATTCGCGACTATGGATGTGGCTGTCATGCCATGCCTTCGTCTTTTCTTTATAAATCTTTGAGTTCTCGTAGGCTTGAGAACGCCACTCTTGAAGTTCATTCAATTACAGTAACCTGACTGCTTCTATGACATGATTATTGATTGTAGACGGTGACATATACCCATAACATGGAATCCAGGTGTTCCACCCAATCCTTAGGGGATGAGTTTACCACTTTTTCCAATATTATATTGATATATCTATTGGACACTTTTGCCTGACCATTTGTCTGAGGGTGTTAAGCAGTGCCTACTTTATGGGCTATGTTGTACTTTGCGAGCAATTTGGCTATGATGCGATTAATAAAGTGATATCCTTCATCACTGATAAGGGGTCTAGGTGTCCCAAATCGTGAGAATATATTTCTCTTTAAGAATTTATCGAATGTAATCGTATCAATCTTCGCATGGGAGATGGCTTCAACCCACTTTGAGACATAGTCTACAAGCAACAAGATGTAGATGTGGCCACTAGATTGAGGAAATTATTCCATAAAATATATTCCCCACACATCAAAGAGTTCAAGTTCCTAGATGAGTTGATGGGGCATCTCATTGCGATGAGACATATTTCCTGTCCTCTGGCACCAATCACATTTGACCACAAAGTTCCTCGCATCTTGAAAAAGAGTAGGCCAGAAATACCCACTCTAAAAAAATTTTGCTGTCGTCTTTTGTCCACCAAAGTGTCCTCTATAAGGTGCTTCATGACACTTAGCAAGTATCTCAGTTGTTTCGTACTCGGGGATACATCGCCTCAATATCTGGTATGGTCTCAATTTGTAGAGAAAGGGCCCAACTTATCTATAGAAATGATAATCATGAAACAACTTCTTTCTTTACTGGTTGTCGAAGCCTTGTGGCCATGTTTTGCATACCAAGTAATTGACTATGTCTGTATACCAAGATTCTTTTGCTTCAACGCGGAAAAGTTATTCATCAGGAAATTCATCTTCAATTTCTTTTTTCTCACGTTGGAATGTTTCATTGTTAAGATGCGAGAAGTGATCTGCCACCTGGTTATCGATACCTTTGCGGTCTATAATCTCTAAGTCAAACACCTGGACCAATAATATCCATCTGATTAACCATGGCTTGTGTCTTTCTTTGCCATGAGATATCTTATCGATGATGATCTGAGTGTATCGTAACTTTGGAGCTCCCAAACTTCTCAATCGCAAACACTACCGAGAGCAACTCCTTCTCTATAGTAGTATAATTCTCTTGAGCCTTATTGAGGGTCTTGCTCGCATAGTAGATAGGGTGAACCACTTTGTCCTTTCTTTAACCCAACATACAACCACATCACTTGCGTCAGACATGAGCTCAAATGGTTGTGACCAGTCCGACCTAATTAGGATAGATGCTAAGATCAACGCATCTTTTAAAGTTTGAAACACCTGGTTTCATTTTTCATTAAAGTTATAGGGTTGATCGGTGCATGACAGGTTACTGAGAGGCTTGGCAATTTGGAAAAATCCTTCGATAAATCTTTTGTAGAATTCAGCATGTTCCAAAAAGCTCCTCAATGGTTTCACGTTTGAACACATTGGCAACTTGCTTACCAAATAAGTCTTCGTGAGGTTCACTTCTAATCCCGCATTGGAGATCTTGTGCCTAAGCACAATTCCTTCTCCGACCTGAAGTGAAACATCTCCCAGTTTAAAATGAGTTGTGTCTCTTCACATTTCTCTAAAACTTCTTCCAAATTGCTTAGACATTTTTTGAAGGAATTCTCAAATACTGAAAAAGTCAACCATGAATATCTAAACTGATCTCTCCAAGAACTTTGAGAAGATAGTCATCATGCACCTTTGAAACATCCCTAGCGCACTGCACAAGTCGAAAGGTATTCAGCAAAATGTAAATGTACCATAAGGACATCTGAACGTCGTCTTATGTTGGTCTTCTAGTGTAATTGTGATCTGGTTGTGCGTTTTGGCTAAACTTACTCTCAACAACTCACAGATTGAGTCTAGTTTCTAGAGTAGAGCTACCAAAATATTTTAATCAAGGGAGGGTTCAGTTTGAGTTCATGAAAGTAAGGAAGGTCAGTTTTTGGGTGAATCTAAACAAGGTGTACTTCTAAAGGGCTATAGAGCTCATCCTTTCGAATTATGAGCTGATATTTTGAGGTAAGAAATTTAAGACGTCTATAAGTAACTTTGTAGAAGAAAGGAATTTTAAAAGATTTGTGTATTTTTAGTTATGATGTTTTAAATTTGGGTTAAGTTTCTTGACGAAAAATGTGTTACTAGAAAAGTTGGTGCCTGGCCAAGTGGCAAGGAAAGCTAGGTTTTTCTATGAACAAAGAGGTTAGTGTGCGTTAAGACATGTGTTGGACGAATAGCATACGTGTAAGGTTGTGGTTGTATAAATATTTTCTCGACACCAAGATTTCAAAATACCCCTTAACGGAGTAGGACAAGGGGCCCCAAGGATAGGTAAGGACACTTATTTGTAGGAATGAGTTAGGGACGCCTACTTTGTAGGAACAAGTTAGGGACATCTACCTCGTAGTAACAGAGATTGAGGATGCCCATCTTTAATATTTAAGGAAAAGCTGGTATCTAGTAATCTCTACCATCTCGTAGGAGTAGATACTTGGATTTCGAGAAGGAAAACAAGGGTTTATGCAACTATCTTCTAAATGCTTAAGAGTTTAAGCTTTCATATTTTTTGAAAAGTTTAGGAAAACTTCTTTAGAAAAATTATCACTCACACTGGGGTCGTTTAGCTCAAAATGTTTTCCTACTTTCCCGGTAGAAACCATGTCCTCGAAGCCTGAATTGGTACTATTTGTCCGCTAGAGGATTTTATTTAAATATCGTATGTGTCTTTTTGTTTTTTACTTATGTTTGGTTGGTCTTTGGTGGTATCAAACTTAGGTTTTGTAAAGGTTTTTTTGAGCTATGTAGATAAAAGTCATGTTCCTATAAAGTTTGTTCAATACAAAGGGATTTTACCCAGTTGTGTTTAGAATTTATGTGTATAGCTTCCACTATTGTTTACTTTTTAAGGGTTTAAGTTAAGAGTCAGCTGGTGTCGTTATTTGAGGGAGCAATATCGTTGGCTTCATGCCATATCTCAAGCTAAGCAGTGAGGTGCTCGAGATAGGGCTTACACCTTGAATGTTTGCTAGGATCCATCCTATCACCTTCTTATGGCATATTAACATGTTCAATAACGACTTTTCTTTTGTGACATCCATGTGGGCAGAGATAGTAACTCATAGAGTGTCAGTCTCCCCTAAATATGCATACTTCAGGTGGTTTAGGTAAAGGCTTGAGCTCTAACGTTAGTGGTTCTTTAATCTATGGCTTTGTTTCCTTCTTACCTTTGGGTTGCAGATCCAAAAACTCAAACTTCTTTTTTCCAGACACGACGTTTACTTCTTCAATATATAACTCGGGTCTTCATCTTCAAAGAATTCTTCAGTGCTATACAGCTCATGGTAGGCTTCTTCCTCACAATAGTCCCACCCAAGGGACTCTATCATGCTGTTGTTTTCATTATCAGCAGAGATCTTCATTGCATTTACAACGTTGAACTTAACTTCTTCGACATTAAAACACATTTTTCAACTCTCCTTGGTGGATGTCTATGGGGGAGCGACCAGATGATAGAAATGATAGTTCCAAAATGATTGGAACCGCCTTATCAGCTTCATAGTCTAGGATGACGAAGTCTACGGGGAATCAAAATCTATCCACCTTTACCAAAACATCTTCGATTTTACCCTTTGGCTTGGTGATCGATTTGTCACCAAATTGGAGCCTCAATTAAGTTGGTTGAACCTCCACTATCTCTTATTTCTTGAAGATAGAAGGAGGCATTAAATTGATGCTCACTCCAAGGTCGCATAGAGCCTGACCCAAATCCATTCCGCCTTTCGAGCAGGGTACCATGAAGCTACCAAAGTCTGTCATCATTTCTTGCACCCCATATTTGAAGATGTCACTTGTTGCCTGCGTTAGAACCACGATTTTGCAATCACTTATCCTTCTTTTCTTTGCCAAGATATCTTTCAGGAATTTGACAAAGGAAGGCATCTGCTCTAACGCATCAACAAACGAGATGTTTATGTGAAGCTACTTCAGAACGTCCAAAAACTTGTAAAACTGTTGGCCGTTGACTTTCTTCTTCAGGCGACCAAGAAATAGAGGAAGTGGTAAAGGGTTTGAGCTTGTTGCCTAGATAGATGATTCACCATGCTGTTCGTCTCGTCTTGTGCCCTCCACCTACTTTTTTGTACGTTATTATTCTGCGAGGCAGAAATATCATTAGTTAAAGAGAAATTTGAAGGATTAGAATTGTTACTTGAGCTGCAAATTTCAACAGTAGATGTAGAAGTAGGATTTCTAGGTTGAGGGTCAGGTTTGCAGATGTTCAAATTCCTTTTACTTCATTGTGTCACTACTTGACACTTTTTCTTTCTACACTACTACAAAACTGGGTTTACTTGACGTTTTTTAACTGTCAAGTATTGGTTTACTTGACGCTTTTCAATGTGTCAACTAATCTAGTGTTAAGAATAAGGGAGGTTTACTTGACAGTTTCTAAGTGTCAAGTATAATTATACTTGACATTGAAAAAACGTCAAATATATAATTATACTTGACAGTTTTTATGCGTCAACTAATCTAGTGTCAAGAATAAGGAGGTTTTATTTTTGACAGGTTTTACACGTCAAGTGAAATTATACTTGACAGTTTATAGGTATCAAGTATATAAGGTTTGTTCAAATAAAAAATTATATATTTTAAAATATCCATATATCTTATATTCACTTGTTTTGAAGTTCAACAATACTAAAATACACATCAATTGAAAAATTGAATCAACCCAAACTTTCAATCAGAGAACTAATAAATTGCATATATATCCTAATTGAATATACATATAGTTGGTCATTACATACTTACAACTTAGGAACATCGTTCTTATTCATATTACAAAACATGTTATAATCATCATTCTTAATCATAAAACACAAAGTATATGTAATAATAAGAAACAAAGACATCACCCTCCTCCAAGCCCCACACTCTTAGATAACTCCAAACTCAAAGTCTCACGATGGTTATTATCAACTCCTTGAAATCTACAAACAAAATGAGAACAACATTAAAACTAAGAACTCTAACTTTTAAGTCTGAGACCTTTGACACTAGAATTATGTCCTTGAAATAGACACAAAATGGGATCTCTATGAAGTATTGGACGCTTACAACATACTTTAAGAATTAGTGGATGGTTGCTCACATAGCTATCAAAAGAATAAGAGAGAACACATGGGATGTCATAGTACTTAGATGCCCTTTTTTAAAAATTAAAAAAAAAACTTTGTTTTAAACAAAATCAATAACTTCTTTAAGAGATCATAGGCTAAAGCAAATGAAAAACCTAAAAGTGGAGAAGAAAAAACATTACAGATTTATGCCTCCGGGTTTTGTAGTTGAATAGTCTCATCATTCTTTCTCTCCTTCCATGAAGTCATGAACATAAACTTGAACCCATAGGAAACGCATTTGAGAAAGACAATATCTGCAGCTTAACTAAGAATGAAGTCATGAACATTAATACTAAAAAAACCAATATATAGAAGTTAGGTCCTACAATTTATTCTCATTCCTAGTTTGGGTAAACAACACCAATTAGTATAAAACGGGTCCCAATTTTTTAATATCGTTTCTCACTCTCTATTAGTAAACACATTATAAAATATTGAAGCTATCATAATAAAATGAGTCAAAAAATTTTATTATTATTTATAACTCTCTGTTAGTAAACACATCGTCAGATATTGAATCGTTATGATTTTGGTTCTATATTGAATGAAAAACCAATGAAACTCATAATAACCCTCCAAACTCTATTTTAGCAATGGTTCAGTTCAAACATCCAAAAAGCTATTGGAATCGACCAAATATGGTTACTACTTCTACAAGTTTAATAACAAAAAGCATCTTACCATCTCATTCTCATGCATTTAAACAAACATAAATGTGGTAACTACATTTTGTCAGCCGCATCAAAACTTTTAAAAGAATGTACAAAAGGTATAATCTGTCAAACTATAAGACATAACATGTCAAGTTATTCCTAATTTACAAATGATTGGGAATGCACTTTGCAAGAGAGATTTCATACAATCCATGGTCTGTTATTTAGCAACCCCAACGGCACCTTGAGCTGAAGAACACAACCATAAACATCAATAACATAACACCAGATTTACAAACACAATTTCAAAGAACCTTCTCTCTAGATTATTCCCAAACAACCTCACAATCTTAAGATAAACCTCTGTTTTTGTGGTTCGTAATCGGAAAGTGAAGCTAATTGAATCGATTAACCTAGCGAATTTGAAAAACTAGTTTCATCTCACAACACACAACACTAGTAACTATCTGTAATAAGAAACTACTCGAAGAAAAGCAAACTGATGAAAATTTCACTGAAATTTCAAGAGGGAGAGAGAGAGATTACATTTTGAGCTTCCGAAGACTGTAGGCATGGCGAATAAGGCGAGCAGTGAAGTAATCATCCATCTTCTAACCAGAAAAGCTCAAACTATTCCTCCTACCGAGAGACAATTTAACTCCTTCCTTCCATTTTCTACATATGCCACACGCCCTACAATTTTCCACAATCGCAAAAACCCTCAAAATTAGGGGAAAACGAAAATAGCAATTGAAGAAAAAAATTCAACAAAGCTGAAATTGAAAATGAATTACTGAGCCAAATCGGTGAAGGAGGTGATCATAGCAAAAATATTAGCCAGTTGATCAACCCATAGTCTATTTGACTTCATTTTCAACCTCCGCATCACAGCACCAAACACTACATTCTCAAACACTCCACTACGCCTCTTCAGCAACATAAATACAGCGTATAAAGTTTTCGTAGAATAGTGAAAACCTTTTAGGTGACGAATGGATGCAACTTCACTAGAAAGCGGTGTACGAACGTAACAAAGCTTCAGCAGCGGTGGCTTGTGGCGAACTTGTGGCTTGCAACGAACTTGAGAATGACGGTGGACGAACTTGTTGTGAGTAGAAACGGCGCTCGACGAACTTATGAACGATGACAGACGTACCCAACTTCGCTTGAGCGACGGACAAACGCAAGAAGTCTTAAGTGGCAGCTTGCGAGTAGACGAAAGAGACAAACGTGAAGTCTTCGATCGTGAAGAGAAATATGAGAGGGGGGGAGTTAGGGTTTTTTAACCAAATTTGCGTGAAAAGAGAAAATTTAGGAAAGTAAAATTAAAAGGTGGAAAATTTTAAATGAAATACTAAAAAATATATAAAATATCAAGTAATTAAAAATAATCTTGACACTTTTAACCTATCAAGTATTTAAAACAAAAAAAAAAACAAAAATTATGGGTTTTTTCACTCTTTCTTATTCTTGACACTTTTTTATGTTACTTGACAGTTTTTATCAATTATAAAAGCGTCAAGTAAACACAGTTTTGTAGTAGTGCTAAATCCTCCTGCTTTGTTTGGCATTTCAATATTGCTTGGGAGTGATCCTTTCGGTCTAGCAGAGAGATCATTGGCTAATTACCCTAACTGCAATTCCAATGTGAAGTTCCTAACGAAGAAGTTAAGGGCATCATTGTTTATGTAGAAGCGCATCATTCCTCTTGTATAATCACAAGATAGGGCTTCCATGGATTAGGATGAGGATGAAGTAGGGTTGTTGGTTTGTTAATGGTATGGGGCAGAATAATGTGGCCTATCATTATATTTTCTTTGGCGATAGCCAGGTTCTTCCCCACAATGATTCCCTTGGCCACATTGTTTCCGTTAAACATTTTTCTCTTGACCTCCCTAGCTAAAATTAGGGTCGGTGATCCCTCCACCCCATGTTATAAGTGTTCAAGTAGGGGTCATTCTTTACATAAGTGATTGTCTCTATGTTTATTGGGTGTGCATCAGTATTATAGGGGCCTCTACGTCCCACACAACTCAATTCAGTAACTTATTGTACCACTTGAATAGAGCATTTCGCAGAGTTTACTTGTGATAACACCATCGGTTGCAAAGGCTTGTTCATTCGAAAACGTGATCTTGAAGTGCCACCATTGTATTCCTTTCTACTCCATCTTCAACCTTGTCTCTGTTCCTTTCTCTAGCCCCTTTGTTTTCTTGTCGCTAGCGAAAGCCATCATCTCACCATTCTTAGTTGTTCTTGGTCATAGGTTTAACATTGTTTTTATCTAGTTATAGGAGCTTCTAAGCATCTCTCCAATAAACACAACATCAGCAGATTGTTGTGTATCTTAACTCAACCCAAAATAAAACTATTCCATCAGGACACAATGATGGTGGCATCCCTTCACCATCCTCTTAAATCTTCTCCACACATCAATCAAGATTTCTCTATCTCTTTGCTAGAATGTCATCAGGTATTTCCTTTTCCTTGCATCCTCAATGAGTAGGAAGAACTTCTCCATTAATTGTTCTATTAAGTCATCTTATATAGAAACCTTTCCTTGTTGAAGAGAGTTTATCCATCGTTTTGCCTCATCGCGTAATGTGAAACGCATCTCATCATGTTAAAAGAGGCACAGATAAAGTAAAAGTTGCAAATGTGACCGTGAGGATCCTCGCTTAGATGTCCTCCGAATTGTCTCACATTTTGTCCTATATGGAGTATGGTTGGTTTAATTTCGAACCGGACATTGTCGCCAAACGAGGGATAAACGACTCCAAGGTTGAAATTATATAGGTTTGGGGAAGTGTAAGACCTCACGAGTCTATCTAGATCATGGGCTAGGTAAGTGGGGATTTTGTTCTTGGGCAATTTGGTGGGCAGGGTTATTCTTATTGTTTTGGTTATTCATATTGTTAGCTTTGTTTAACCTCTACCTTTCTTATCTATTTCTCTGAAAGGTTTGTTGTATCTCTTGGTTAAGTTTGAATTCTGGTTGTTCATCATAACTCATAAACCTGTTTGGCTAAAATGCATGATTCAATTGAAATAAAACTTCTAAATGTTCGGCTAAGGTGCTTTGTGGTGCAATATGGACATGGCAAGATGGTGGAAATGAAAATTGAACTCATCTCTAGGCATGGCGATAAAGGAACAACTTAATTATCTAATGACATTGATTTGTACTTTAGTACTTTATGGCGATACAAAGCATATATTAACTTCGAATTAGGTCAAGTGACCTTTCTGTTAGAATTTATGTCCTAAAACTCGTACTTTGTAACTTAATTCAATAAAATTTATTATTGAATGTTATAATCTTAAAACCAATAAATTAAGGTCCCGAGGCTATTTTACTAAGTTTGTCAATACACTTCAACTTTATGTAGAGCCATAAACATGGAATAAGTTCGAGTTAATAGCCCAAATAGTCTATAGTGAATGAATAAGGTTGGGCGCCTTATTCTGGAAAAACACTATGGATACGGCCTGCTCCGTAGTTAGTACAAACGATGTAATCCTGAATCGTTCAGGTGGAGACATGGGAGTAGGGGTGTCCTATATAAATGGTTTGCATAAGGCTGGAACCACGAAATAGTCACTTTTAGTTATAACGCCATAAACTATAAACTGACTATTTTAATTTTAATGACCTAGGTAACTTGATCTTAATCCTAGACTAAATTTAAACTGTTAATCATTCGGTAGTATCCTTAGATCTGCATAGGTGAGAGCAGCTCATCATCGTTGGCCCAATAAGCCTCCCATTTCAGGGATAAGACTGAGTAGATAGCTAGGGACATAGGATGCAAGACGGAATCCACTCCTACCCACTTTTGGGATAATAGATAGGTTGTTTCCTTAAGGACTAAATCCAAGTCTTGAACAAGGGTCCCCACCTTCTCATTGGTCCTAGAAGGATTCAGGTTTATAGGTTGGACCTTAAACCAATTGTTCAATAGTGGATCAGTGGGTCTTAAGGAGCAAGATCTAATCTCGGGGATAAAACGGTATTTTGACCCAACCAAGATTACGAACATCCTGTGAAGGATCAACTTACTCATCATGGTTATATTAGGTGGACAAAAATATATCTATAGTTAGGGGAGTGCAACTAAGAGTCTTTAGTGGAATGACTCTTTAGTTAACAAATGTTGATTAAGCTTGGTCTAAAAGAGTTTAGCCCGTTACTAGCTCATATGGAATCAACTAAGAACAATATGTTGGAATAACTCAAATTGTTCGAATTAGGTAAAAGAGAGAGAAACCGATAAGAGTATATGATATAAGTCGGTAAATAAAAACTTCAAGCTTTATGTTTAAATATGATTTAAATAATAAAAATATTAATATAGATTCATATTTAGAAGCTTGGAAAGTTTTGAAACGGTCAAAGTTGTAAAAGTCAACATGTTAACTTTTCACTTTGAAAAATAAAACTTTGACTGGATTTATATTTAAATATGATTTGAATTTTAGAAAAATGAATGTGGATTCATACTCAGGAGGTTGAAAGTCGAGAAGACAGATAAAATAGCAAAAAGTCAAAAAGTTGACTTTTGACTAAGAAAAGTCAAAGTTTGACTTTGACTTAATTGGTCAAAATGACCAAATTGTCCTTTGACTAATATATTTATTACTAAATGTTAGTGGAAAATGTGGCAGCTTGTAATTAACTTATAAGCCACTAATTCCATTAAGGGTTAATGGATTAATTAGGTGTTGAGATTACATAAAAGAACATTGCATGTCTTTTGCATGTAATTTTCTATATAAACTTTCATTTTACAGAATGAGAGGATGATGATGATTCTCATGAAAAATCTCTAAACGATACACCTACCTCCATCCATCTCTCTAAGATATCCTTCATAAAACGAGTCCCACAACTCGGTTTTTAGTCTTGAGATTAGTAGGTCAACATAGTGGTTTCTCTTTGTTCGTGATCTTCAGGCAGAGAATAAACTTTGGTACGGAGAAGAAGTTGAGAACTACAAAGGTAAGCTCATCGTTTATCTTTTATATTCTTCGTTTAGGTCTGTCATTTAATAACAGCATGTTAATTTCTAAATCGTTTAGATGCATATAGAGTTAAACATGATCCTTGTCTTCCGTTGCATGTTTCTCTGATGTTGTTTTTTCCATCATATGGTATCAGAGCATGCTTAGTTTTTTCTCATATGCATATGGTGGGTTCTTAAAATTTATATGATAAATTGTTATAGTTGAACTAAAATAGATTAATTTTGGATTTGGCTTTAAATTAAGTTGTTTGTTTGCATTAATTATTGTAATTAGTCATGTTGGTGGCTTAATTTACTTTTTGCAAAGAGTCTGTAATATATTGGAGTCATTAGAGTTGAATTTAGGTTGTAATAACTTCATTTGGGAAGAAGAAGTGTTGTTTTGAAACTCAGACCCGAGAAGAAGTTGTTTCAGACCTATCGTTCACCCTCTCAACGATCGCGTATCGTACGCGCATCCCCTGTGCTAGTGAACGTCGCTCTTACCAACTAAATGATCGCGTATGGTACGCGTATCGTTTGCATAAGACCCCATCGTTTACCCGTTAAGCGATCATGTATGGTACACGTATCCCTAGCGCTTGAACGATCGTTTACATGCTCAGCGATCACGTATGGTACGCGTAACATTGGAAGTTATAAACAATCGTTTACCTTATAAACGATTGTTCACCCGCTCGGCGATCGAGTATGGTATGCGTATCGTTTATGCCCGTGAAAACCATCTACCTGCTCAGCGATCGTGTAAGGATTAACAAGTGGTTTTTGGTCGGTTTATGCAACATTGGTGTTATTCCAACTAGTTCGAAGTGCTAGAGAGTGGTTCATGTACTTCATCAAATTATTATTGTAATAATTTAATTTTAACTTAATTTAGAGAGTGAAAACCGATCCATTTTAGGGTTTTTTAATTATTTTTACTTATGATGTATGTCTTAATTATTACTAAAATTGTATGTGCATATTGTATGACATTGTAACGACCCAACTCCTTATACTAAGTCGAAGCCATTACTAATTAAAAAGGGTAAATAAGTTTGTAAAGTTTTAAAAATAGAAAAAGACAAAAACCTCAAATTTTCAAATAATAAAAAAATAAACAAGGAAAATGTGAAATAAGTATAAAATAAAGTCCTAACTCGGACCGTATCTAGTTTTAAAGAAATAAATCAACAAATAGAGAATGAACTGAAAATGCAATACTAAAATCCAAATTTTGACGTAAGTGGAAGCAATCGTATCCCTATGGCCCGCCACGATCACTTCTGGTCACTCGTCAGCTTGCCCTTATTCTTACCTCTGCCTCTGCTTGAAAAATGGACATGGAAAGAGTGAGCATAAAAATACTCAGAAAGGGACCCACTACTAGTCCCACTAGATGTCTGTTAACTTCCTATTAGAGTCCTGAAAAGTGGTACTCCTGAACTGGCACGTCCCCGAACAAGTGCAATTTGTGCCCCCGTAGGAACAAGCTGGTCTTTGGTAATTCCAAAGGGAATACCTAAGATGCTCGGGCTGTAAGCGGTCCCGTCAGATCACTCACATCATGTCTATGTCAATGTCAATGTCAGACTGGTAATCCCGTCAGACTACGCAGTCATAAGTGTGAGCGACCCTGTCGGGTCTCTCCATCATGTCTGTGTCATAATAGTGGTGATCTCGAAGGACACCCATGTGGATACGACTGTAATAAGAAGCTAACATACACCCTACACATAGCATGTACACAACATCTCATCACTCACATCATAACTTATCATACATGTCATAATTACGTCAATTCATGCTATAACATATCAAACCATAATGTACCAACCCTAACATATCATATAAGTCATCCTCAACTACAACTATGTCGCTAGAACAAAGATGGTAGCATCGACATACTATTCACGCTAACCATAGAGTCAATCAGCAGGCACAATGTCAATATCCATCTCTCTCTCAACAACCTTGAGTTAGGTACTTAGCTACCATACGTAACCATAAATTCAAACATGCAGTCTCTTTAATGTAAATCGAAGGTCTAGAAGGAGAATCTCTTACCTGGAGGTTACTCAACAAGTTCTAGCAGTAACAACACGCTCCCCAAGAGGCAAAAGTCCTAAATGGTCAGGAAACCACAATTTAATAATTTAACCCTCAAAGAATTTAGGTCCAAAAACTCACTTGAAGTGACTTACCCAAGATCAAGGTCGGACTCGGTTTAGACTTAGTTGAACAAATCCCCAGCTCAGTTTCCAATTAACTAAGTCAATTTAATCCAACAACCAACTTAGTTAGGGTCAAAATAACCTTAGTTGGATAGGTTAAAACCAAAATCAACTTACCGAGGCTTACCGAAAATGTGGGTAAAAACAGAGCTAAAAGGGAGCTTGGCAGCTCAGCTAGCTCGGCTGGAGAGGCGAAAATTGACTGGCGGCTCGGCTGGAAATTCGACTCACGAAGAAGGGCCCAGGGGCGAGCACGGCTTGCGGCGTGGAGCGGGTACACGCAGACGCGGCTTGCGGCTTGGAGCGGGCGCCAGTCGGGTGGCTACGTGGAGCGGCTGGACGTGGGCACGGGTCAGGCGACGATGCGGAGCGGCTAGAGCAGGCGCAGGTCGGGTGGCGACGCAGAGCGGCTGGACGTGCAGGTCGAAGCAGCGATGCGACGGTGGCAGGACGCACGATCGACAGGACAGCGACGCGACGGCGGCTGGACGCGCGATCGATAAGGCACCGAGGCGACGACGGCTGGATGCGTAATCGACGGGGCAGTGACGCGACGGCAGCTAAACGCGCGATCGACGGGGCAGCGACATGACGACGGAGGAGATGCGGTCGGGCTCCGATCTGCGGAGGACAGGCGGCTAGAAGCGCGGGTCTGGCGACTAGCGCTAACGGTGGCAGCGGCGGCGGCTAGGGTTTTGCTTCTTTTCTTTCTTTTTTTTTCTTTCCTCAAAGAAAGTGATGATGGCTTGCACGGGTCCCATTGGTCCTTTTTAAAAAGAAAATAATAATAATAATAATAATAGGCTTAATATTTTTCTTCTTTTCTCTTTCCCTAATTTAATCAATTAAATCACTTAATCTTTTTCTTATTTAAGCCGAACAATCTCCATAAAAAATATCAAAATCACCCAATCATCTTAATCTTTTCCCAAATAAATATCACCCTTAGATATTTTCTTGATGTCTAAAAATCAAATGTCCTTAAATCATTTAATTCAAAACACCCAAAATTTCAACAACTGCACTTAAGATAATAAATTAAATTCCAAATTGTTGGGTCGTTACAGACATATAGTTTTAAAATCCCACCATAGGTTAACATGTTCATGCATATTTAGTATGCATGTTGAGTAATTAATATGATAAATTAGTTCTTAAAATTTAAATTAATATGATTAATTTAAAGATTAATTGAATTAATTTTATTAAATATGATTTAATGAAAATAATCAATTATTTGATTTATTTAAAAGTTAAATAAATCAAAAAATACCATATTAATTATTTGTTGTTTTCCTAGATGAAGTTATAGGTTTGTCTAAGAGTTTTATAATTGTTATAAAATAAATTAGATTTTAAAATCTATAATAAAGATAAGATGCATGCTCACCTAGGTTAATACCATATCTTCCAAAATTAGATTTAGGTCAATATCTTGTAAAACTAGATTACAAGAGGCACACCTGATTCGATCTTGTCAACAAGTCAGATAAGATGACTAAGGAAATGAAGATTTTTAAGTTGACGGTTTACGGAACACTTCATACCTAGAGATCGTAATCAGTTCTTGAGCCTAGTTAACCTAATTTTATGAGCATGCGTGAGAGATGTAAGGTAATAAAATTGGTTTATCACCTACACATCATAGGTTAAAACCGAGTATAAAAGTTATGTTTGGATGTTTTACCTAGATTTAGAGTTTGTTTAAGTTAGCTTAAATAAAATCCTGAATAATTTACCCAAAAAAAATCTTTTTTAGAACACTTCGACAGGAGAAAAGTATTGTACTTTTAGCTCTAGCGTCCCAAAGAGTTTACACTGTGAGGTTCATGCAGGGCTTTGGGCCGTGCGTAGAAGCGGACTCCATTCGGAAAGTGTTTGCATGGGCTATGAAAAGGTGAATGGGGAAGTAGTTCATAGTAAGTGGGTGAGGGATATATGACAATACATCCCACGGTCTCTTCCATTGGGTCGCACCGTGAGATTCTTATAATGTGCCTACTTGTCAGCCATGGAGCGACGTGCCATTTGAAGGGCTGTATTATAAGATTCAAACTCCATATTTGGATACGGCTTCTTAGATAAGTTTTTATAGTCTTTCCACTTTCGGGAGCATAATGATTCTCATCTCTGAGGACCAAAAATGGAAGGTTACACTTACAAGAATTACTAAATAATTAGTATATTCTTGACCAAAGTAACGGTAACTAAATGCTAAGTAAATATAAGATATTTGTGAGTTAGCATTTGGTTAAGATTGTCTTGATTCAAAGGACGAGTAATCGGCTATCCCTCAGTAGAGGTTATTCTGAACCTTTGAAATATCGTTGCAAAACATAATAAAGGGTACATTATTAAAAGTTTTGCTAAAAAGATTGGTTTATTAAGATTTTGGTTTCTAAACAAAGTATATTTTTCAGCATGAATAGCTTGATAGTTCAATTGTTAACTTCCGAAAAACTTAACGGCGATAATTATGCGACATGGAAATCAAATCTTAACACAATACTAGTGGTTGATGATTTAAGGTTTGTCTTAATTGAGGAATGTCCTCAAACCCCTACCGAACTAGTCGGGATGCATACGATCGATGAATAAAAGCAAATGAGAAAGCCCGTGTCTACATCCTTGCTAGCATGTCTGATGTTTTAGCAAAGAAACATGAATCCTTAGTCACGACTAAAGAGATAATGGATTCATTAAAAGGAATGTTTGGGCAACCAGATTGGTCCCTAAGACACGAGGTAATTAAATACATTTACACTAAGCGAATGAAGAAGGGGACCTCTGTTAGAGAACATGTCCTGGACATGATGATGCACTTCAATATTGCTGAGGTAAATGGTGGTGCCATCGATGATGCTAATCAGGTTAGGTTTATCTTAGAGTCTCTTCCGAAGAGTTTCATACCATTTCAAACCAACGCGTCCCTGAACAAGATAGAGTTTAATCTGACAACCCTTCTAAATAAGCTCCAGCGTTTCCAGAATCTTACCATGGGTAAGGGAAAAGAAGTAGAAGCAAATGTTGCTACTACAAAAAGAAAATTCTCAAGAGGATCGTCCTTTAAATCTAAGGTTGGACCCTCAAAACCTAATCAAAAGATAGAAAAGAAGGAAAAGGCGAAGACTCCCAAACAGAACAAGGGAAAGAAGACTATAGAAAAAGGTAAGTGTTACCACTGTGGTGAAAATGGGCATTGGTTAAGAAACTGCTCAAAATACCTTCCTTAGAAAAAAGCAGAGAAGGAAGCACAAGGTAAATATGATTTACTTGTTCTTGAAACATGTTTAGTGGAAAATGAAAATTCTACCTAGATATTAGATTTAGGAGCCACTAATTATATTTGTTTCTCATTTCAGTAAAATAATTCTTGGAAAAGGCTTTCTGAGAGCGAGATCACTCTCAAAGTGGGAGACTTGAAGTTGTTTTTTAATGATAGATATATCATGCTCAAGAATGTCTTGTATTCTCCTCAAATGAAGAGAAATTTAATATCTATCTCTTGTATGTTAGAACATATGTATAAAATATCTTTTAAAATTAATGGAGCGTTCATTTTCCTAAAAGGTATTCATGTTTGTTATGTTATACTTGAAGACAACTTATATAACTTAAGACCAACACGAGCAAATTTGGTCTTAAATACTGAAATGTTTAGAACAGTTGAAACTCAGAATAAAAGACAAAAAGTTGCTTCTAATGCCTTCTTGTGGCACTTAAGACTTGGTCACATAACCTCTGTGGACCAATGAATGTCAAAGCTCGGGGAGGATATGAATATTTCATTTGTTTTATTGATGATTATTCAAGGTATGGTCATGTACCTAATTCAAAATAAGTTTGATTCTTTTGAAAAGTTCAAAGAATATAAGGCTGAAGTTGAAAATGAATTAAGTAAAACAATAAAGACATTTCGATCAGATCGAGGTGGAGAGTATATGAACTTACGATTCCAAGACTATTTGATAGAACATGGAATCCAATCACAACTCTCTGCACCTAGTACGCCTCAGCAAAACGGTGTATCAGAAAGAAGAAACCGAACTCTGTTGGACATGGTTCGCTCTATAATGAGTTTTGCTCAGTTGCCGGATTCTTTTTAGGGATATACTTTAGAAACAGCTATCTATATTTTAAACAATGTTCCCTCTAAAAGTGTTTCTGAAACACCTTATGAACTATGGAAAGGGCATAAAGGTAGTTTATGTCACTTTAGAATTTGGGGATGTCCATCACACGTGTTGGTACAAAATTCTAAAAAGTTGGAACATCGTTCAAAATTATGTCTATTTGTAGGTTATCCAAAAGAATCTAAAGGTGGTTTGTTTTATGATCCTGAAGAAAATAAAGTATTTGTGTCGACAAATGCTACGTTCTTAGAGGAAGACCACATAAAAAATCATCAAACTCGCAGTAAACTAGTATTAGAAGAAATTTTCAAAAATACTACAGATAGACCTAGTTCATCCACTAAAATAGTTGATAAAACTAGGAATATTGGTCAAACACCTTTTTCTTAAGAGTTGAGAGAACCTTGACGTAGTGGGAGGGTTGTAAGACAGCCTGATCACTATTTGGGTTTAAGTGAAGCTCAAATTGTAATACCTGATAATGGAATAAAGGATCCATTAACCTTTAAACAGGCAATGAATGATGTGGACTGTGACCAATAGGTCAAAGCCATGGACCTCGAAATGGAATCTATGTATTCCAATTTTGTCTCGACTCTAGTAGATCAACCAAATAATGTAAAACCTATTGGTTGTAAATGGATCTACAAGAGAAAACAAGACCAAGCTGGTAAAGTACAGACTTTCAAAGCTCGACTAGTGGCAAAAGGTTATACACAAAAGAAGGGAGTGGATTGTGAAGAAACTTTCTCTCTTGTTGCCATGCTGAAGTCGATTAGAATACTCTTATCCATTGCCACTTTTTATGATTATGAAATTTGGCAGATGGATGTCAAGACAACCTTTTTGAATGGAGATCTTGAGAAGAGTATTTATATGGTCCAACCAGAGGGGTTTATACAAAAGTGTCAAGAACAAAAGGTTTGTAAGCTTCAAAAATCCATATATGGATTAAAACAAGCATCTAGATCCTGAAATATAAGGTTTGATACTGCGATCAAATCTTATGGTTTTGAACAAAATGCTGATGAACCATGTGTTTACAAAAGGATCATCAAATCCACTGTAGCATTCTTAGTTCTGTATGTAGATGACATTCTACTCATTGGGAATGATATAGGTCATCTAACTGATATTAAGAAATGGCTAGCTACGCAATTCCAAATGAAAGATTTGGGAAATACTCAATATGTTCTTGGTATCAAAATAGTTCAAAATCGAAAGAACAAAATACTAGTCATGTCTCAAACATCTTATATAGACAAAATGTTATTCAGATATAAGATGCAGAATTCCAAAAAGAGTCTGTTGGCGTACAGATATGGAATTCATTTATCAAAAGAACAATGTTCAAAAACACCTCAAGAAGTTGCCGTACAAATATGGAATTCATTTATCAAAAGAACAATGTCCAAAAACACCTCAAGAAGTTGAGGATATGAGTAACATTCCTATACTTCTGTTGTTGGGAGCCTGATGTATGCAATGTTATGTACTAAACCTGATATTTGTTATTCAATGGGGATAGTTAGTAAATGTAAATTTAATCCTAGACATGATCATTGGACAGCCGTTAAGAATATTCTCAAATATCTTAGAAGAACAAAAGACTACATGCTTGTTTATGGTTCTAAGGATCTGATCCTTACTGGATACACTGACTCTGATTTTCAATTTGATAAAGATGCTAGAAAGTCTACATCGGGATTAGTTTTCACTCTTAATGGAGGAGTAGTATGAAGAAGCATAAAACAATCTTGTATTGCTGACACCACTACGGAAGCTGAATATGTAGCAGTCTGTGAAGCAGCAAAGGAAGCAGTATGGCTTAAAAAGTTCTTAGCAGATTTGGAAATTGTTCCAAATATGCATCTGCCAATAACCTTATACTGTGACAACAGAGGTGGAGTTGCAAATTCACGAGAACCTAGAAATCATAAACGAGGAAAGCACATTGAACGAAGTACCATATAATCAGAAAAATCGTACGTCGAGGAGATGTTACAATAACAAAAATATCCTCCGAGCAAAACATAGCTGATCTGTTTACAAAAAGCTCTCACGGCTAAAGTGTTTGAGAGTCACCTGCATAGTTTAGGTCTATGTTGTTTGTAAACTAGGACAAGTGGGAGACTTATTGGGAAGATACCCTAGTTTAATACATATATGTTTATTACTCATATATAATCTTCTCTCATTGTTAAAATTCGAACTTTGTATATCCTACTAGGAGTTTTAGTCCAAGTGGGAGTTTGTTCGAATTTATGTCCTAAAACACGTACTTTGTTATTTGATTCAATAAAATTTATTATTGAATGCTATAATTTTAAAATCAATAAATTAATGTCCCGAGGCTATTTTACTAAGTTTGTCAATACACTTGAACTTTATGTAGAGACATAAACATGGATTAAGTTCGAGTTAATAGCCCAAATAGTCTATGGTGTATGAAAAAGGTTGGGCGCCTTATTCTGGAAAAACACTATTGATGTGGCCTGCTCCGTAGTTAGTACAAACGATGTAATTCTGAATCGTTCATGTGGAGACATGGGAGTGGGGGCGTCTTATGTAAATGGTTTTCATAAGACTGGAACCATGAAGTAGTCACTTTTAGTTATAACGTCGTAAACTATAAACTAATTATTTTAATTTTAATTATCTAGGTAACATGATCTTAATCCTGAGTTAACTATGAACTTCTGTTCATTTGGTAGTATCCTTAGATCTGTATAGTTGAGAGCAGCTCATCATCGCTGGCCCAATAAGCCTCCCATTTTAGGGATAAGATCGAGTGGATAGCTAGGGACATAGGGTGCAAGACGGAATTTACTTCTACCCACTTTTGGGATACAAGATAGGTTGTTCCCTTAAGGATTGAATCCAAGTCTTGAACAAGGGGGCCCCACCTTCTCATTAGCCTCAGAAGGATTCAGATTTATAGGTTGGACCTTAAACCAATTGTTCAATAATGGATTAGTCGGTCTTAAAGAGCAAGATGTAATCTCGAGGGTAAAACGATATTTTGACCCAACCAAGATTACGAACATCCTATGAAGGATCGACTTACTCATCATGGTTATATTAGGTGGACAGAAATATATCTGTAGTGAGGGAAGTGCAACTAAGAGTCTTTAGTGGAATGACTCTTTAGTCAACAAATATTGATTAAGCTTGGTCTAAAAGAGTTTAAATAGTTACTCTCGAATCATTGGAGCTCGTGATCTATAGGTGCATTAGGTTTCCCTACTAGCTCATATGGAATCAACTAAGAACAATATGTTGGAATAACTCGAATTGTTCGAATTAGGTAAAAGAGAGAGAAACCGACAAGAGTATATGATATAAGTCGGTAAATATAAACTTCAGGCTTTATGTTTAAATATGATTTAAATAATAAAAATATTAATATAGATTCATATTTAGAAGCTTGGAAAGTTTTGAAACGGTCAAAGTTGTAAAAGTCAACATGTTGACTTTTCATTTTGAAAAACAAAACATTGACTGGATTTATATTCAAATATGATTTGAATTTTATAAAGTTGAATGCGGATTCATACATGGGAGGTTGAAATTAGTCAAGACGGATAAAATAGCAAAAAGTCAAAAAGTTGACTTTTGACTAAGAAAAGTCAAAGTTTGACTTTGACTTAATTGGTCAAAATGACCAAATTGTCCTTTGACTAATATATTTATTACTAAATGTTAGTGGGAAATGTGGCAGCTTGTATGAACGTATAAGCCACTAATTCCATTAAAGGTTAATGGATTAATTAGGTGTTGAGATTACATAAAATACATGCAATTTTCTAAACTTCCATTTTACAGAATGAGAAGATGATGATGATTCTCATGAAAAATCTCTAAACGATATACCTACCTCCATCCATCTCTCTAAGATATCCTTCATAAAACGAGCCCCACAACTGGGTTCTTAGTCCTAAAATTAGTATGTCAACATAGTGGTTGCCTTTGCTCGTGATCTTCATGCAGAGAACAAATTTTGGTACGAAGAAGTTGAGAACTACAAAGGTAAACTCATCGTTTATCTTTTATATTCTTCGTTTAGGTCTGTCCTTTAATAACAGCATGTTAATTTCTAAATCGTTAGATTCGTATAGAGTAAAGCATGATCCTTGTCTTCCACTGCATATTTCGCTTATGTTGTTTTTTTCCATCACTTTCGTGCCTTTACCATACTTGCTCGCCTTTTGGGATCTAAATATACAAAGTTAAACTATGATTTATATCTAATCATCTTAGCTGCATTATTAGTAATTTATCCTTAATTAAGATAGGAAATCTTTGTGCTTTCGCTATACACATTGGTCTCTCGTCAACATATGCAAAAGATGAATTTGGTGATAAGATTGTATCGTTACAATCCTCTCGCCATACATTCAGCTAATTTCGTATTCTCACTTTTCAGGTGATTACAATCAACATCATTGTCCTTCTCTCGAATGTATAATGCTTTAGATATTTGAGTTTAACTTAGCAAAACTCATGACGCAGACATTATGATTCTCAAGTTATTAAACACACAATTTGTTGCTCGCAAGTTAACCAAACATATTGAATATGAAAGTAAAGAAAAATATGGGAGAATCAAAGAAATGCAGAGAATGAAATAAGAAATGCATTTCTTTCATAAAAATAACTTTAGGCCTCTCGGCCATGATGTACATATTAGAAAACAATACAAGAGAAGGTGCTAAGCCGCAAAGTATGATTTCTCATACTCTTTGGCTCTGATTTTTGCCTATTAATGAGGAGAGAGATGAAAGGGATGAACTCTCTGTCTCTTTAGTTTGGAGCTCTCACCTACATCAGCGCTACACAGACATTCTTTTGTCCTTTTCCTAACATTTGCGCAAACCAAAATTGTCTACTAGTGCTCCATATCACCTAACTTACTCGGCTTGTTACTCAATAGGTTGAGTACGTCTCCTCGTGTAGCCATTATATCGTCGACCTTTACTTCTTTTGCCTAAAATCTTGTGATTATTGCACTAAAACACAATAAAACAGGGATGAGGTTCTTTTGTATCATGTTATTCACATATTAATTAAATCGCCTACTTTTTCCTCTATTTTCTTCTACTCTCATGCGATTAGACCTCATTATTTTACATAAAATGCTATAATAACTTGTATCTCTACAGGTTATGACTTATATCTCTAGAAGTCATCAATAACCTAACCACAAGCAGTTTGGTTCAATTGATGTAAAATTTACGGTGTCTTTAAATTGACTTTTTAAGTGTGTAAATAAATGTTTATAAGTAAAATATATATACATATAAACACTTATATAGTCAATCTAAGCAAGTTGTAAAGGTGCCTTAAGAAATCTCGACAATGATGAAGCAGACAAAGAGTTGGTACTACAAAAAATCACCGAGTTGGTATAAACAAAACACGGTTGAGTGAATGATCTTCAAAGATGGTTATATGACAATACTACCCCTATCTAAGTTCTTATCACAAATTTCACAATACCAAAAGCATTCTTAACCATAACTAATGAATTAAAATAGATATAAATTAATGTTTTATTAAATATTCTTAAAAAGACAAAAGTTGACAGATTCGGAGAAGGAAAGAAGAAGCGATCTCACTTTTAGGAGCAAATAATTTGAGAATAAGATTTGGTGGAAAGACTAAAAAAAAAAATAATAAGTTTGATATGTTTTGCATTTAAAACAATAATGTAATGATGGGTGGGCTTTGTGGCTAAAATTATTTGCTTACGTAATTTCAATTTGTAGAAATATTGCCGTTTGTTCCACTAAACTCATTTATGAATAGCAGATTAAACCTGCTTTTGTTTTAATTTATGTTATAAAAATAATTAATGGCACCCCATTTTGCTTCTTCTTCTTCTCTTTCTGCATCTCTTTTTTAATTTCCTTTTTCTTACTTTATTAATCTCGTCATCTTTGTTGTCCTTTATGTTTCCATTATCCATCCTTTGTTGCAATTAGAGGTGCCAAATGATCTAAAGATTATCCATATGCTTTTTTATTTTTAATTTTTTTATTTTAGTTGTATTGGTTTCGAATAGATTTGCTGGAGATGTGTTGGTATAAAGTCACACAAATATTATATACAAATAGATGATACAAGTCGTAAATTTTGGCTTTGTAACGACTTTGTTTCCTATTTGTCTAGGAGTAGAGTCTTTCTTTCAAATAGAACAAACAAACAAAATATTTATACTATGTAGAATAATTTCGAAAACAAAAAAAGTTCACTGACTTACTGTGTAAAATACCAAAAATGCTCCGTCAACAACGCACACATAATATATTTGGTATAAAATGCGCGCATAATATATTTGGTACACGATAGTTTACATTTCGCTATTGTTTGGAACACGATCGTTTCGATTTGGTCATTTAATTTGGCAATTATTTTTTTAATTCTATTGTTTAATTTGGTTACACGAACGTTTAATTTGAATATGTTTAAAATTGGTTACAAGATCGTTTAGATTTGATCGTTTAGATTTGGGTAGACAAACCGTTTTTTTTTTTTTTTTTTTTGTACACGATCGTTTAGATTTGGTTAAACGATTTTTTAAATTTTTTGTAAGCAATCGTTTACTTTTTTTTACACGATTGTTTAGATTATTTTTTTACACGATTGTTTAGATTATTGTTTTACACGATCGTTTAGATTTGCCTACACGATCATTTACTTTTTCAAGATTCTTTAGTACACAGTCGTTTAGATTTGGACAAACGATTTTTTTAATTATTTTGTTATGTGATCGTTTAGATTTATCTACACGATGGTTTGTTTTTTTACACAATCGTTTACTTTTTTTTACACGATCGTTTACATTTGGCTACTCTAATCTAAATGACTGTTTTTCAAGATTCTTTATACACGATCTTTTAGATTCTGCTATTTTTTGGACACGATAGTTTAGATTTGGTTACCCAAATTTAAACGACGTAAAAAAGAAGAAGAAGAAAATAAGAAAGACAATGGAAAGAAATCGCAGAGGAAAAAAAGAAAGATTATTTAAAGAAATCGCAATGGAAAAAAAGAAGAAAAGAAGAAAAACGATGGAAAGAAATCGTAGTAGAAAAAAAAAGACGACGAAAGAAATCGCAGTGAAGAATAGGAGGAAGACGGAAGGACAAACCTAGAATATTTAAAAATGACTAATTTTATTAGCTTTGTTACACAGACCGTAAATAATTTGATGTTTTGTTACTTTCATTCAAGTTTCCCGTTTTTCTTAATTTAATGTAGGATAATCTGTTCTCTATATTTTGAAAATTTATAATAATTTAGTCTTCCATAATAGGTTACGGAAAAGATCATTAGTCAAATTGATAACTTAACAATTAATCATTTACATTTTATTTTATTTGAGAAAAAGAAGTGGTAATTTTTAGCCCTATTCTAAAATAACTTTCTTTCTATAAGTCTTTTAATTTCAAAAATATAATCAAGCGGCAAAGTATTTATACTGTATAGAACAATTCTAAAAATGGAAAAAGTCTCGAGCCCACCATGTAAAATATCAAAAATGCTTCGTCAACAACGCGCGCGTAATATATTTGTTATACGATCGTTTAGATTTGGCTATTGTTTAGTGCACGATCGTTTAGATATGGCTACAATTTATTTTTTTCAATTTTATCGTTTAATTTTGTTACACGATTGTTTCATTTATTTACGTTTAAATTTGGTTACACGATCGTTTAGATTTGGATCCAAATCTAAACAATTTTTTTTTTCAAAATTTGATTACACGATCGTTTATGTTTGGCTAAACGATTTTTTTTTAATTCTTTTGCTACACGATCTTTTATTCTTTTCTACACGATCGCTTAGATTTGTTTGCATGTTCGTTTAGATTTGTTCACACAATCGTTTAGTTTTGGCTAAATGATTTGTTAATTCTTTTGGTACACGATTGTTTAGATTTGTCTAGCCGATGATTTAATTTATTTTTTTTACACAATCGTTTTCATTTGGCTACTCCAATCTAAATGATTTTTTTCGAGATTATTTATACAAGATCTTTTAGATTTTGCTATTTTTTGTACACGGTCGTTTAGATTTGGTTACCCAAATTTAAACAACATAGAAAAGGAATCAGAAAAGAATAAAGACGATGGAAAGAAATCGCAGCGAAAAAACAAAAGAAAAAGAAGAAATGCGATAGAAAGAAATCACAGCAGAAAAAAAAAAAAAGAAAAGAGGAAAAGAAGAAAGACAATGAACCTCAACGAAGAGGAAAACGATGAAAGAATCGCAGCGAGGAAAAGAAAAGGCGAAAAGGCAATCTTGAAATATTTAAAAAATGGCTAATTTCATAGACTTTGTTACACGGGTCATAAATAATTTGGTTTTTTGTTCCATTTATGAATGTTTTTCCTTTCTTTTTAATTTCTAAAATTTGGTGACATAGACTTATTGATCATAATTGTTTATTATTGCGTTTTTAAAGTGTAATATGTTTTTTTTTTCTTTGGTTTTTTTATCTACTTATATTACTTTTTTCTTATACATATTCTATAAGATTTAAATTTTTTAGTTTCTAATCCTACATTTTTAAAGATTTTTCATCCTTTTTTTATCGTTTAATTTCAATTCTTTTGAATTTATGAGTTTCATTTCCACCATCTACTGATGTTGTAAACAAAGGCGTCACGGTTTTACCATCATTGATGAATCAATTTCATTAGACTTCATATTACAATATTTTACTTATTATAATCTTAATGTATCAATTTCTTCTAAAATGAAATATTCCACTTAGAATAAAATTATATTTTCATGTCATCAAATGATCTTTTGTTGATTATGTACAAAAAAATCGTTCAAATAAGTCAAATATAATTAGAATAGGTGAAAATTAATAAGGTCTTGTTATGATATTTGTCCATTATCTCAAGTTGTCATGCTTGGTACTTTCAATGTTATTGTAGACTATTGTGATATCAATGTCACAAATTCAACAATTACATCGTATTTACACGATGATAACTTTAACAAGAATCAAAAATATTACAAGTGCTACAAAAAAAACTTAGATTTATGGATTTTGACTTTAAAGTCGTGTCTGTGGTAGGTGTCCTTAAGTGAAAAAAAGAGTTGTATATATACACTTCCATTTATGAGTAGTTTCATATAGATGTGTATTTTTTAAATTTTTGTATGTAAAATGTCTAGGTGGTAATTAAGTGCATGTGTTGAAGATTTTGTCTAAAAAAAAATATGAGATTATTTTTTAAAATATAAGATAATCAAAAGATAAAAAGATTCTCTTTTATTTTAGGAACCATGTAAGATATCTTTGTGAAAATAGGAAATATATTTATAAGTCATATATATATATATATATAAAGGGAGTTATCAAAAAAGGGTGACTCATGACAAAACGTAAAAAGGATATATTGTTGAAGGTCGACTAAATAACGGTTGTCTGATTACCGAAGCTGCAGGTATGGATCAATCGTAGAAGCTGTAGGTACGAAAAGGTAGTGTGATCTTATGACTAAAGGTCATGGATGCTGATCTAAGTTGATTTATATGATGAGTAATAAAAAGGACAAAGAAGTGATTTGATTGATCACAGCAGAAACTTTAGTAGAGTATGAAGATATCGTCCAAAAGATTCACTCATGCACTCAGGGGGAGCCTGAAGTCAGACACCATCAAGAAGGATTACTCATGCATTTAGGGGGAGCCTGAAGTCTGAAACTATTGAGCATGTTAAATAGTCATATAGTAGAACAAAGTTCATATGTTGTTTCTATGTATTTTGACTGAAAGTGAATCTTAATAAAATTACTCAGTAGAGTTGTGCACAGCTCCCCAGACGTAGCATCATTGGCTGAACTGGGTTACCAAAGTTTCTTGTGTTGTTCTTTTCTGCTGCCCCTCTAGCTATTACAATAGTTATTAACATGTGGATTAAGGTTATTTGATTATCTCACATTTTTTTTCAATTGGTATTAAAGCGGGATGCAAGATCATGGAGATAATCAGAGAGGGACCTACAGCTTCTCGTCCTTCTGTACTGGATGGTAAAAATTACTCATATTGGAAGCTTCATATGATATTCTTTATTAAAACTTTAGATGGGAGAGCTTAGAGAACTCTTGTGGTTGGTTATGAACCTCCGATGATTACTGTGAATGGTGTATCAGTTTCGAAATCTGAGGTTGACTCGACTTATGCTGAAGAACAAGCATCGGTTGGGAATGCTAGTGCTTTAAATGCAATATTCAATTGTGTGGATCTAAATGTGTTCAAACTTATAAACTCTTGTAGTATAGTCAAAGAAGCATGGAGAATATTAGAAGTTGCTTATGAAGGGACTTCTAAAGTTAAGATATCCAGACTGCAGGTGATAACCTCAAAATTTGAAGCTTTGAAATGTCTGAAGACGAATCGGTTTCAAAGTACAATGAGAGAGTTCTGGAGATTGCTAATGTATCATTGCTGCTTAGTGAAAAAAATTCCTAATTTTAAGATTGTACAGAAGGTATTACGATCTCTACCTAGGAATGTTGACATGAAGGTCATTGCCATAAAGGAAGTGCACGATATAACTACATTAAAACTATGAGTTATTTGGGTCTTTGCTTACGTTTGAAATGGCTATATCTGATAGAGAGAACAAGAAAGGCAAGGGGATCACTTTTAAATCCATATATGAAGAAGAGACAATAGTAAATCAATCTGATAATGGAAGCCAACATGGATGAGTCAATAGCTCTACTGGCGAAGCAGTTCTAAAGTGGTCAAGAAGTTCAAAAATAAGAATATTATAGGATAAAATGCTCGAAATCCAAATCTATCGAAGAAAAGATGGTGAAAACACTATAAGAAGGGTTTACTTGGGTTCGGTTCTTGAAGGGTAAAACTGATACTGCTAAAATTTGCATCAACCTACGTTTGAATTTGCAACGAGAAAAAGGAAAAAAGATTATCATAATCAGAAGCAATCATGGTAAGGAATTTGAAAATGAAGATATCAATAACTTCTGTGAGTTGGAAGGAATACATCATGAATATTCTGCTCCCATAACTCCTCAACAAAACAGAGTAGTTGAGAGAAAAAATAGAACTCTACAAAAAATGACTCGAGTCATGATACATGTCAAAGATTTGCCTTTAAATTTTTAGGCAGAAGCTGTGAACACAGCATGTCACATTCACAATAGAATTACTACTCGATCTGGAATTACTGTAACTTTATATGAACTATGGAAGGGAAGAAAGCCTAATGTGAAATATTTTCATATTTTCGGAAGTACTTGTTATATTCTTGCTGACAGGGAATATCATCGAAAGTGGGATGTTAAATCAGAACAAGAAATCTTTCTTGGATATTCTCAGAATAGTCGAGCTTATAGATTATTTAATAATAGATCTGAAACTGTTATAGAAATAATTAATGTTGTGGTAAATGATTTTGAACCCACTGCCAAATGAACTAATGATGAGGATGATGAAGCACCGAAAGAGACTGTGGGTTCTCCTACTGCTCCTATTGAAGAACCTAAAGCTGACATAAACTCAAAATCAATATCTAAGGATGTTACAGATGAAGTTACTGAACTTATCCCATCAGCACATGTGAGAAAGAATCATCCATCAAGCTCGATAATTGGTAATCCTTCAGTTGAAATTACCACCAGAAAGAAAGAGAAAGTAGATTATTTGAAAATGATCGGTGATTTATGTTATACATTTGCCATTGAACACTCATTTATTGATGTTGCTCTAAAGGATGAATATTGGATAAACGCAATGCAAGAAGAACTACTTCAATTTAAGCATAACAATGTCTGGACGTTAGTTCCTAAACCTGAAGGAGCAAATATAATAGGTACAAAATGGGTTTTCAAAAATAAGACTGATGAAGCGAGATATGTAACAAGGAATAAAGCTCGATTTGTAGCTCAGGGTTATGCTCAGGTCGAGGGAGTTAACTTTGATGAAACATTTGCACCAGTTGCCAGACTTGAAGCTATTCACTTGTTGCTCGGATTATCTTGTATCCGTAGATTTAAATTGTATCAAATGAATGTTAAGAGTGTCTTCCTTAGTGGTTACTTGAACGAAGAAGTCTATGTTGCACAACCTAAAGGATTTTTTTATTCTGAATTTCCTCAGCATGTGTATAAGCTTAATAAAGTTTTCTATGGGCTTAAGGAAGCTCCTAGAACCTAGTACGAATGGTTGACAATTTATCTGAGTTGTAAAGAATATTCTAGAGGTAGGGCTAACAAGATGTTATTTATTCACAAAACGGATGATAATCTAATTGTAGCACAGATTTATGTTGATGATATCATATTTGTGGGTTTTCCTAAAGACCTTGTTGATAACTTCATTGATATCATGAAATTAGAATTCGAGATGAGTATGGTGGGAGAATTATCTTGTTTTTTGGGCCTACAAAAATCAGACAGAAACGTGAGGGCATATTCATATCTCAAGAAAAGTATGTCAAGAACATAGTTAAAAAATTCGAGTTAGAACAATCTCAACACAAAAGGACTCCATCTGCGACACATGTTAAAATTACCAAAGATACTAATGGTACAATAGTAGATCACAAGCTCTATAGAAGCATGATCGGAAGTCTTTTATACTTAACTACCAGTCAACCTGACATTATATATACTATTGGGATATGTGCTCGTTTTCAGTCTGATCCTCGTACTTCACATTTAGAAGCAATGAAAAGGAGAATCAAGTATGTCAATGGGACAAGTGATTTTGAAATTTTGTATTCCTATGATATGAATTCTGTCTTTGTTGGATATTGCGATGCCGATTGGGCAGACTCTTCTGATGATAGAAAAAGCACCTCTGGAGCATGTTCTTTCTTGGAAATAATCTTATCTCATCGTTTAGTAAGAAACAAAATTGTGTTTCCCTGTCTACTGCAGAAGCTGAGTATATTGTTGCCGAAAGTGCTTGTACTCAATTAATATGGAAGAAAAATATGTTGCATGAGTATGGATTCAAACAAGATATTATGACTCTATACTGTGATAATATGAGTGCTATTGGTATATCAAAAAATCCAGTTCAACATAGTCGAACCAAACATATTGATATAAGACATCATTTTATTAGAGAGATTATTGAAAATAATATTATCACACTGGAACATATTCGCTCAAATTTGCAATTAGCAGATATTTTCACTAAGCCACTTGATGCGAACACGTTTGAGCACTTACACACTAGATTAGGAGTGTGTCGAATTTAACTCTGTAAGCAGCTAAAACGACGAAGCACTTTTACACAATCAGGAATCTTGGTGGTGTTAGCACCGTATTAGGAATTAATGACTATCTCTACGACGTTTGAAAAATATTTTCTTGATATGAGAAATTTAATTAAGAAGGTTTGCATGTTATTTAAGCTGAACATTTCGTCTTTGAAATTCCTCATTTTTTTTTTTTTAAAAACTACTCTGTGATTTGGAGTTCTTAAAGCTCAAATTTCAAAGACATCCATGCATGGTGTAAGGATGGGCTGTCGTAGTTTCAAAAGTACTCCACCGCGGAGACCTTATTGGCTTCCGTCAGAAAAATCAGAGGCACATGTTTCCGACAGACTTCATAAGCCTGTGCAAGACGATGTTGATTCTCGAAATCCTGTGACAGATGCTGAACATGCACCAAGGACTCCTGAGACTCATATGTCTGATATGGATTCTGATGACTTAGATGATGTTCCACTGGCCCGATTGTTAAAGAATAATTTTGTTCCTGATGTTGCAGCTGAAAAGCCTATTGATCCTCCTGTATCCGTTCATTCTCAGGAAAGCTCATCGACTAAAGTGTGTTTGTTCCTACCCCTTGCTTTCAGCATACTTCAAATGTTGAACCAGGTCCATCACTTTACTCCCCTCCAGTAAGGTCTTCCATTCCAGACAATACTACTACATCTGGTCTGCATAGTGACCTTGCACCTGCTTCTAATTTTGAGTCCATTGCAACTGAGGGAAGGATTGATGTTCATAATGATGAAGATGAGGTTGAATCTGTCAACAATGGCAATCATATTAGTGAGATCTTTGTTGATGACAATAATAACCCAGTTGCTTAACTTGAGACTCATACATTTCCTGAGGAATCCAGGTCAGCAAAGAAGAAATTTCAGCAGAGTCGGCAAAATATTACTACCAAGACTGGAAGAAAGAAGATCCCTCCTAACATTCCATCGGATCCAATTGATGGAATATCTTTTCATCTCGAGGAAAATGTTCAGTGTTGGAAGTTTGTTGTTCAGCGAAGAATAGCTGATGAGGTAAATGTCTCGGATAAACATCATTCTTGCTTAAGTATCATGAGTCTTATTGAAAAGGTTGGTTTATCCAAGACCATTTCAAATGTTGGTCCATTTTATCCTCAGTTAATTAGGGAATTTATAGTTAACTTGCCAGCTGATTTTAATGATCCTAGTAGCCCAGATTTTCAAACTGTTCACATTAGAGGTTTCAAATTCATAATTTCTCCGGCTGTTATTCATAGTTTTCTGGGAAATAATCTTGCTCCTAACTGCTCTCTGACTGTTCCATTGAATGAAGTTTTCGCATTTGTCTTATCTGGTGGACCTATCTTCTTGGCCTGTTAATGGTATTCCATTAGTTGCGCTGAGTGTTAAATATGCTATCCTGCATAAGATCGGCATTGCAAATTGGTTTCCTTCTTTCCATGCTTCCAGTGTGTCCATTGCCTTGGGGACTTTCCTATATCATATTTGTAACGACGACATTGTAGACACAAGAATGTTTATATATAATCAACTCCTGAGACATGCGGGATCAGTTGAGGTTAAAATTCCTATTGCTTTGCCACAATTCTTCTCTGGTCTTCTATTTCATTTGAATGTTGCGGTATTCAGAGAATCTGATGCCCCTGGACCTAACCCTAAGACCTTATCCCTTAGTTACAGACTATTTCAAGGGAGTCATATGCCTAATATAGTTCATGACATGCATCATTATCGAGGACCACACGTTTTCGACATAAATGATTGGGAGGAGGAGGATGTTGGGTTCTTTGTTGATCGGGAGCTAACTTCCAAGTTTGTTAATTCTCTCACTGTTGAGTCTCGAGCTCTCTCCGCTTTTATAAATCTGTTATCTGAACGCCGGTTGGAAGTCAACTCTCTAATTCGTCATTTGAAGACGTTTGCTCCTTCTACAAGTAGGGGGTCCGTGATCCTGAATGATATTTCTTTCTGATCCAAAGGGGGAGAAGTGAGGCTAAATGTTGACTGTTGAATGATAGGTGGTTGACTACTTTTGTACCAGAATGTTGGATCTTTGCTTTTTTTGTTTTTATTTTAGAAGTTTCTCATGTAGCTTTGTTTAATCATTTTGAAAGAAAGTATGATGTGTCTAGTACTTCTCTTCTGTTGATTAAAAGCCAACTGTTTTTTGAAATGATGATTTGTTTGGTTGTTGTTGGAAGCTTGTGGTGTTAGATATTGGGAAGATTGGTATGACATGTTGATATATCTATACTAGCTAAGCATTCAACTAGGAAAGAAATCTCTTCTTTTAGACAAAAGGGGGAGTTTGTTTAAGATTTTTTCTAAAATAAAATATGAGATTATTTTTTAAAATATAAGATAATCAAAAGATAAAAAGATTCTCCGTTATTTTAGGAATCTTGCAAGATATCTTTGTGAAAATAGGAAATATATATATAATGTTGGAATTAATGTCCTAAAACTCGTAGCTAACCTTTCTGCTCCCTCTCTCCCTAGTTGTCCTTGCTTTCCTTGACTTTAATAAGATAGTTCACTCAATAATCTCATTAATGAGATTCCCGAATCTTGAACTAGTTTGTAATCATATTCTTTTCAATGAAGTCGTTATTGAGAATTTGAAAACTATATTCTTAAATCCAATAAACATGTAGGAAATGAAACACGATCATGTAGGCAGTATCAACACCGACCAAACGCGTGTGTCTAAACGATCATGATACGCTATCGTGTAGAAAATGATACAAGACCGCATACCAAGATCTAAATGATCTTGGTTCACAATCGTATACCAAGATCATTTATATTTAGTACAAGATCGTCTACCAATATCGTTTAGATTTGGTACACGATCATGTACCAAGACCTAAACAATTTTTGTTCAAGATTGTGTACCAAGATCTTTTATATTTGGTACACGATCTTGAACTAAGATCGTTTAGATCATGGTACACTATCATTTAGATCTAGAAGATGAAATATATTAGAGACGACGAAGATCGTTTACCAAGTGGAAATTTGAAGAAGTGAAAAATGAAAGAAAAAGAATATGAGAAATGATGAAAAAGGAAGAACTTCTAAAAGAGGAAATGAAGAAATCATGAACAAAAGCAAGTGGAAAATGAAGAAGAATAAGTAATAATATGAAACAATTAATAATATGAAAAGGAGATGAATAAATCACAAAGAATAATAATAAGAAAAAGAAGTGAAAAATCGTCTGCAATATTCAAAGGCAAACCTAGAATTTATGAAAATATCATAGGCTTATTTATTTTGTTACACAAACCATAAATATTATGTTGCTTTTGTTATATTTATAAACACTAACCATTATCTTTTCCTTAAATAATTATATTTTCACCGATAACAATATTGTTCACTTCCATAAATAATTATATATACCTATTATATAATTAACTAAATTTTGTAAAATTCATCAATTTAATTAAAGCAATAACATTCAACTTAAATTATTTGACAATAACACCAAAAAATCTAGTTCCACTAATTAATTAAATACTCAACCAACAAATATTTAATTAATTCTAATTTCCACAAAATCAAATAATTTTTAATCAATTAATCAAAAATTTATATCCAATAATTTCAACATAATTAAATGAAATTAAGATAATTAAATTTAAAAGTATCTTAATTTTTTAGCATTACATTATATCTTTTATAATTCTTTTTCTTGAAAAAGAAATGCTTATATTTTAAGTGTACGGAAGGAGTAAATAAAAATCGTAAAAGAAATCATATTATAAAATAACATCATTGGCAAAAGATATAGTATGGACAACTGGGGAACTATAAATGTGCAATGCGGCTCAAGTGGTGTTTGGTTTAAATAGATAGTTCACAACTAAGAATATAATTTTCTTTAAAAAAAAGAATATAATACTTAGAAAATTACTTAAAACAACTTAATCATGGAGAGCAATAAGAAATTATAATATATGAAATTTAAGGTCTAAAGTTGTGAGGGCACAACCCCTTCTCCCATTCTTCCATAATCTTCGTTATTTTCAAACCTTATATTATTGGTGTGTAATAATTCCAAGTCCCCACTCTATTAAAAATTAATATATTTTTTACTAGTAATATTTAAAATAATTTTCATAAATGTAACAAAATATCAAACTATTAACGATTCATATGATAAAACTCATAAAGTTAGTCATTTGTTAAATATTTTAGATTTGACCTTCTGTCTTTTTTGTCCTTTTCGCTGCGATTTCTTTCATCGTCTTCCTCTTCTTTTTTTTTTTTCCGCTACAATTTTTGTCCTTGTTTTTCTTCTTTTCCTCTTCTTTTTTTATCTCGTTTAAATTAGGGTTACCAAATCAAAACAACTGTGTAAAAAAATTGCAAAATCTAAAAGATCATGTATAAAGAATCTTCTTTTCCTCTTTTCTTTTTATGTCGTTTAAATTAGAGTAACCAGATATAAACGACCGTGTACAAAAAATAGCAAAATTTAAAAGATCGTATATTAAGAATTTTGAAAAAAAAATCATTTAGATTGAAGTAGCCAAAAGTAAACAATCGTGTAAGAAAAGTAAATGATCGTGTAAACAAAATAAATCATCGTGTACCAAAAGAATTAAAAAATTGTTTAGTCAAATCTAAACGATCGTGTACCAAATTTTGAGCTAAATCTAAATGTTCGTCTACCAAATTTTGAAAAAAAAATTCGTTTAGATTTGGGTCCAAATCTAAACGATCGTGTAACCAAATTTAAACATAACCAAATTAAACGATCGTGTAACAAAATTAAACGATAGAATTAAAAAAAATAAATTGTAGTCAAATCTAAACAATTGTGTACCAAATATATTACACGCGCATTGTTGACTGTGTGGTTGATGGGACATTTTTGGTATTTTCCATAGTAGGTCTGAGTTTTTTCTATTTTCGAAATTGTTCTATATAGTATAAATATTTTGCTGGTTTGTTATTTTTTTAAAAGACTCCTGATATTTATGTATTTATTTATTTTGGTTAAAATAAACTTTTTTTTTCTAAACTCTTAGTTCATAATAAATTCTTAAATTTTATATTTTATGCGTAAATATTTAAATTTTAATACTTTTCCGGCATACTTTTAACTTTTTATTGTTATATGTTATAAGTAGCTTAATTTTCACAAATATAACAAACCACTAAATATTTATATTATATAGAACAATTCTTGCATATTTTTAACTTTTTATTCTTATATGTTATAAATAACTTAATTTTCATAAATATAACAAACCACTAAAGTATTTAGTATCTCTGTAACAAAACCTATGAAGTTAACCATTTTTTAAATATTTCAGGTTTGCCTTTCCTTTTTTCTTTTCTTTTTCACTGCGATTTCTTTCTATCATCTTTCTTCTTTTCCTCTTCTCTTTCTTCTGCTACAATTTCTTTTCAGCTTTATTCTTTTCGTCTTCTTTTTTTTCCACTACGATTTCTTTCCATCGTCTTTCTTCTTTTTCTCTTCTTTTTTTACGTCATTTAATCTTTTCATTGTTTTTCTACTTTTCCTCTTCTTCTTTTTTCCGTTGCAATTTCTTTTCATCGTCTTTCTTCTTTTTCTCTTCTTTTTTTACGTCGTTTAAATTTGGGTAACCAAATCTAAACAATTGTGTACAAAAAATAGCAAAATCTAAAAGATCGTGTATAAATAATCTTGAAAAAATCGTTTATATTGGAGTAGCCAAATGTAAACGATCGTGTAAAAAAAGTAAACGATCGTGTAAAAAAAATAGATGATCATGTAGACAAATATAAACGATCGTATACCAGAAGAATTAAAAGGAAAAATCATTAAATCTAAACGATCGTGTACCAAAAAAATTTTGAAAAAATTCATTCAGCCAAATCTAAACGATCGTCTATCAAATTTTGAAAAAAAAATCATTTAGATTTGGCTATCCAAATCTAAACAATCGTGTAACCTTATTTAAATGATCGTGTAACCAAATTAAACGATAGAATTGAAAAAATAAATCGTTTAGATTTGGCTCCAAATCTAAACGACCAAATCTAAATACCAAATAATAGCCAAATCTAAATAATCGTATACCAAATATATTACGTGCATTATTGACGGTATAGTTAACGGGGCATTTTTTGTATTTTCCATTATGTTTCTGCGGACTTTTTCCAATTTCAGAATTATTTTATATAGTATAAATATTTTGTTGTTTTGTTTTATTTTATAAAAGACCCTTTATAAATATATGATATATTGATACGAAACTTATATTAAATGTTGTGTTGAGAGGAAATAAACTTTCAACCATTTTTTATAAAAAAATTAATAGTTTAAAATAAATTAAATAGGTGAAACAATCCTTAAACACAAAATTAAAAGTTTTCTAAACCATATATTGTATATAATAGTGTACCTTAGGAACAATGAAACACCAATCAAATAAAAAAAATAGAAGTTAAAGAAATTCCTAATTAACTTTTTCAAAGAAAAGATTGAAGATCCAATTAGCCACAAACACATAAAAGTTCATGTATTAAACTTGTAATTTGATATTTTCTTTAGAAAAAAAGAATATATGAATTCCCCTTGTAGAAGTACATGTTAGTGAGCCAAAAGTTGGTTTGAAGAGCTAAATTACATATCCAAATAAAAGTATTTGTGGGGTTTCTAGAGAGCTCCAACGGTTTGATTGGCTTTTGTGGAGTGTATGAGGACCATATAATAAAATATATATTTATCATATGCAATTAATCATCCATTATTCAATTTGCTTGTTGAAAATGACGACTGTCTGTATGTATTTCTCTCACCCTATTTTATTTTTATTTTTATAAAAAGTAGTTTATAAAGATCAGACCAAAGTGTATTGGTTTTTGGTAGTGATTGAACATTGCTTCATAGTAAAAAAAAATAAAAAAAAAAAAAAGGACAAAATGCATTGCAAAGTGGATCATAATTAATCAAACTTGCACCTCTTATTTATATGTTGAGTTTCATGGATCATAGCATAAAAGTCAATTACATCATGATTGGTCAGTGTCAATCATCTTAATATATATATTAATTGCTTAAATTGGGACATCTCCGTTAGATATTATCAGTGAAATAAAATTAGTTCATTACTTATATGAATATTTAATTTCGATAAATTTTATTATTTAATAAGTAGAAATATTATAACATACATTATTGATTTGGAGTTATTCCATCATTTGTTGGGACAAAGACAAATGTATCAAAAAAATTTATTATTTTATTCGAAGTTTTTTTAATTTATCCTGCAATTTTGGATTTAGGGTGTGTTTGGATTGGTTTTTGAAGTGTTTAATTTTTAAAATAATTCATTTTAAGATAAATTAAAGTGTTTGGTATTCATTTGAAATAACTTTTAGAAAAATGAGATTATGAAATAAATCATTTTAGAGAAAACACATGCAACCAAATTTTAAAATAAATTTTTATATTATGTTTAATGAGAAATCCCTTCCAAATATCTATTTTTCTTCCTTTATTTTTTCTATTCCTTTTTATTATCTAATTTTTACTCCATCGTTCTTTTTGTTTTTTTTTTTCTATTTTTAAATACATGATTAGAGACCAAGAAATAAGCACAGGGAGTGCCTACTAAAGACCAGGACAAAGAAGTTTTAGTCAACCAGCATGGTCAGCTACAGTTTCACTGTTAGGACAAGAATCTATAGCTAGCACTAGTAGGAAGCCTTTGTGCAGTAGTTGTAAAAGATATCATTGGGGAGAATGTTTGGTTGGAGCACATATTTGTTATCAGTGTAAGCAACTGTGACATTTTAGAAGGAATTGTCCTCAATTGAAGTTTGAAGGGTAAATGGATTCACAAGTTCAATCACAAATTGATAATCAACCAAGAGTTACTACTGCTGGAGAAGGAACAAATGATGTCAAACAAAAAGAAGTTGTTAGTCAGTACTTAGGTTCACTTTTGTGTTGTACACAAATTTAGGGTTAAGTTCAGTTGTTTAGTTTTCCGTTTGGTCTAAAAGTTCTGTCAGTAAACAGTAGCATTTAGCCTTAACATGTTTTTAAGTAATGTAGTGAAGTTTATCTAAGGTAGGTTTATCGTCTTATTCTGCTGCATAAGTTTTAATTTACTCAAATTGATTAGGATTCAAAGGGTTAAGTAGTTAGGGTCAACTAGTGTTGTTTTATAAGGGAAGCAACATTGATTAACTTCATGCCATCTCTCGGGTCAAAAGTAGGTGATCCAGGAGGAGGTGTGATATAGTATGCAAACAGACAGTGGCCACTACGAATACAATATGATTAAGGGGCACGATGGGCGATCAATGCAACTAGTTTAACAGCGAATGTCCTTTGCTACTTGGGGGTGGGTAGGAGGGGAATAAAATAAAAGAAGGCAGAAACTTCCAAGGGTTGGTCTTAGAGTATGTGGGGCGAGTCTGGTACGTATCTCTTTATCATGGAGACATGAAAGACATTAGATCCTAGACGATTCTATGAGTAATCTTCAGTTATAGGCCATAAGTCGCAAATGTTCTAGAATCTCGTAGGGTCCTATGTACTGTGACTTAGTTTTACTTTCTTTCCAGATCTACCCTTCCATGGTGATAGTTTCAAGAAAACTCTGTCTCCCACCTAGAGTTCTAGTGTCCTACGACGATTGTCCACGTAACTTTTCTGCCTATTGCAAGTGGTTTTCAAATTTTCCCTAGTTATCTTTATGTTTTTGGTTGTTGTATGGACTAACTCTGGTCCATAAAGTCTCCTTTTGCCAACTTCTTCCACGAAAACTGGCATTCTGCAACATCTTCTATATAAAGCCTCAAAGCGGGTCGTTCCAATGCTGGAATGATAACTGTTGTTGTAAGCGAATTCGACAAGGGATAAACGCTCATCCCAACTTCCTTTGAATTGCAGGGTATAGGTTCTCTTTATGTGTTCCAGTATTTGAATGGTTCATTCAAATTGCCCATCCGTCTGTGGGTGGAATGCAGTACTGAAACACAACTTAATTCCCAACATGTCTTCTAATTTTGCCTAGTGAATCGTGAGTCTCGATTTAAAACTATGGTCATGGGAGTTTCATATAGGCATAAAATTTTGTCAATATACAATTTAGCCGATTTTTTCGACAGGAAGGTTTGCTTGATAGGCATCAAGCGCTCCGTCTTGGTGAGTCTGTCCATGACTACCCAAATACCATAGCAGTCGCTTGACATTTTGGGTAACCCAAATAAGAAGTCCACGGTTATATATTTTCATTTCCATTCAAAGCTTGGAGGACATAGCAACCCACTGGTCTTTTATCGTTGAGGTTTGACTTGCTGACAAATCAAACAATTGGCTACAAATTCGTCTATCTCCCACCGCATGCCTGCCACCAGTAATAGGCCTTCAAAGTCCTATACATCTTAATACTCTCAGGGTGCATCACGTAGGCTAAACTATGAGCTTCCTCTAGTATATTATCCTTTAAAACCTTATTTTGTGGGACGTATAGTCTTTTGTCTTTTAACAATGCACCATCCTTTCTAAACATGTATTCTGATCATCTTTCACACTTCATCACCTCAGTCAATCTCCTTAGTTCCGTGTCTTCAAGTTATGATCTAACAATTTCTTCTTCAAGTGTGGGCTTCTCTTGAAAGCATATCATCAAGTTCCCAACTAACCCTACGGTTAGAACTACCTTGAGGGCCTTTAATTCTTTTAGTACGACTATTCTTCCTTTTTTATTCGAGCTAGGACTCTTTCTGCTCAACTCGTCAGCTACAATGTTGGCCTTTCCAGGGCGGTATGCTATGGTGAAGTCATAATCTTTAATAAGTTTCATCCAATGCTTGTTTCTTACGTTCAATTCCCTTTGGTCGAATATATATCATAGGCTTTTGTGGTCCGTGAAGATGTTACACTTTTCTCTCATCAAGTAGTGTCACCAAATTTTTAATGCATGGACAATAGCCACCATTCTAAGTTACGTGTCGGGTAGTTACACTCATGCGATCTCACTTGTCTAAATGTGTAGGCTATTACTTTTCCTTTTTGCATCAAAACTCATCCTAAGCCATGGTGGGATGCGTTGCAAAAGACTTAATTCCCAAAGTGGATTTGAACATTTCAAACTAAAACCAATATAAATAAATCTCATTACTCTTTACGAGCTAGGAAATGGACCTATTGGACCTACAAATCAAAAGCTACAACGATATAAGATTAATTGGTTAAACTCATTAACCACATTAATCAATATTCGTTAACTGTGTGTACACTCCACTAAAGACTCGCAGTTGAACTCTTCTTACTATAGATATATTTCTATGTCCATGGATATAGACCAATACCAGTAAATTAGTCCTTCATAAGTGTTCGTAACACTAGCTAGGTCACATTACCGTTTTACTCCTAAGTTACTTCTAGTCCTTAAATACCAGTGCTCCTCTAATGAACAACATGTTTATGGTCCAACCATTAAACAGAAACCCCTCTTGTGCCACAGAGAGGGTAAGGCCCTTTGTTCAAGTCCCAAAGACACCATTTAAGGAAATACCCATCTACCTTCTCTAAAGTCAGAAAGGAATGAATTTCATCTTGTGTGATTATGTTTCCAGCTCCCCACTCAATCTTGTCCCCAAAATGATAAGGATATTGAGTCGATAATCTGACCACTCTCACCCATACAAATCAAAGGACAATCCCTTGCGAATAGAAGATAATACACTCAGGATTAATACTAAGTTACCTAGGTCATCCTAATGAAATAGAAACCCAACTAATTAATGGAGTTACATCTAGTGCTTACTATTTCGTGGTTCGGTCTTATGCAAACTCAATACATAGAATACCCTCACACACATGTCACCTACACGAACGTGTTGGATCATTGTATTTGTATCAAATACAAAATGAGTCGTATCTATAGTGTTACCAGGATAAGGTACCCAGCCTTATCCCTATGCTATAGATCGTTTAAGTTGTATCTCAAACATTGATCCATGTATGTCTCTACATATTGTTTAAGACTCATCAAACAGCTTAGGATGTTAGTTTATTGGATTTAGGTTATTAAGACAAAACTAATAATATATTCAATAGCACTTATTGAAATTATAATAATAATACTTTATTAATAACGATCAATAGATTGTATTTACTATCTACGAGTTTTATGATATAAAACTCAACAGTCTCTACTTAAATGATTCAGGAACACATCGTTTGTGCTAACTATAGAGTGTGTCACATCTATAGTGTTCCCAGAATAAGGCGTCCAACATTATTCATACACTATAGACCGTTTGGGCTATATACTCGAACTTGATCCACTTTTATGTCTCTACGTAAAGTTCAAGTCTACACTAGATAGCCTTAAGACCTTAGTTTATTGGATTCAAGAATATAGTATTCTATTTTCACTAAATAGTATTCAATAACCACTTTATTAAATAGAATATAATTTAAATTACAAACTACGAATTTTAGGACATAAGTTCCAACAAACTCCCACTTGGACTAAAACTCCTAGTGGGATAAAACAATGTTGAATTTAACCATGAGAGAATTACTCATATTAGTACAATAAGCATATGAATACAATAAACTAGCACATACACCTAAACATTTTCCCACGTGTCCTCGTGCAGATACTTCATAGACCTAAACTATTTATGTGACCTTCAAACACTTTAGCCATGAAGGACTTTGTAAACCAAAAAGCCATGTTTTGCTCAACAAGTATCAAGGTTACTACAACATCAATACAATATAAAATTACCCAGATAAGGTAGTACAATTTTACTTTACGCTTCCTCACACTACTTCTCTTCAATATAGAGTGAATATTGATTCCGATGTAGACTTTCTAGCATCTTTAAAAATCAAAATTGGTGTATCTAGTAAGGATCAGATCCTTAGCACTATACAAAAGCACATAGTTTTTTAAGTTCTTAAACTAATTTAGAATATACTCAACAGCTATCCATCCCCTTTTGAAATTCTGCATTTTATATCTAGACAACATTTTGTCTATATAAGATGCTTAAGACTAACTAGTATTCTGTTCTTGTGGTTCCGAACAATCTGGATTCTAGGAACATGAAATTACTTAGCCAACCATTTCTTGATGCTTGTTAGATAATCTACATCAATCATTGCCTGTTTATAAGTCAATGGATCCTCTAAACCATTATCAAGTATCATTATTTGGTTTTCAATAAAACTAGGTAACGGTCAGGCTGATGAACAACCCTCCCACTACTTCAAGGCACTCTCAACTCTTTTGAAGGATGGGACTAACTGGATTCCCTACTTTTATCAAGCACTTTAATGGATGAACTACGTTTATCTATAACATCTTTGGAAATCCTATTCAATACTAATATAGTACGTGGTTGATGATTCCTATATTGATTTTCCTCTAAGAATGTGGCATTTGTTGATACAAATTCTTGATTTTCTTGAGGATCAAAGAGAAAATCTTATCATAAAGCGAACCATGTCCAACAAATCTCAGCTTCTTCTTTCTGATACACCATTCTGTCTCGGAATACTCCCGATAGATTAAATTGCCATAAATTTACTTTTTGAACAACGGCTCAAAACCAACAACTCTTTATTTATGGACCGCCTAATGCCAGAAAAAGCCTTTTTATACACTTGCTCAAAAAATAGGGTTAAAAGTATATTCCGTAGGGCACATAAAGAATGACTCTTCGGGGCTTACGACTACTTCAATCTTTGGTCAATAGATGAATTCACCGATGACTCCAATAAAAATGAATATGAAAAAAAATCAACATTGAGACTTTACTTACCATGCTCAATGGGCAAGAGTGCCGACTAGATGCCAAGTACGAAAGGACTGTACTGAAGAAAGTAAATCTCCCCATTATTTTAATAGGAAACGAGCTACCTTGGAATTTCAAAGATGAGAAGAGCCCACTATCGAAGAGGATCATTCCTCTCAAATTTAAAACCCACTGTAAAGACCTCGATGAGAGAAGAATCGCTGCCACCCTCTATACCTGCATATGCTTATGGGCTTCCTATTATCTCCAACCAAACCCTGACCCAATACTAAGATATAGTTCTATTAAAGTAATGGAAAAACCTATGAACTCCAAAAAAAGTTGAGTTTTAGCTATATCTCGAGGGCCTTAAAGAAAGCTCACTCCTGCTCCTAAAAGACAAAAAAATAGGTAAAAATACAATATCTAAAAATACCTTTCTCTCTATTAAACCAAATGGTTATTAATTTACTAAAGTTCGCAGTCCTAACCATACTCAAATACAGAGGAAATCTCGAGAATAGAAAGCATAAGCTCGCTACAAAAGAGAGCTAGGATTTTGAGGTTTCCCTACCAAGACACACCCAACTGGGCCATATGTCCAATTATTTTAAGAAGAAAGCAAAGCCAAAGAGACCTGCTTTTAATGTTCGACATCGACACAGAGGGCATATTTGAGTACTGGACGAACAAACCTTATAACTACCCATTTTTAGTGCGCGAAGTCGAAGCCTCTAAAATCGAGACAAAGGGCAAGATTTTTTAGGATTTCCTCATGAGCATGACCCTTACTTGCAAGAATCCACGATAGACTAATCTGACATTTTTTGAATATTTCCTCTACTCTTTCAGTCTATTTTTCGATGCCAAAAGGCATGCACTTTATCATATGTTACTCTTATAGTCTATGTTGCTTTAAGAAGTCGGGGAATGATCTTATAGCCATGAAAGAATGGCTTTTGTTCAACCGCTGCTAGTTCTATTAAATGAGTTGTCGCTTTGAGTGGTCTTGGAAAAAGAGAAATGGACAACCCATGGAGCAGGAAGCTCTCTCTCTTTGACTGATCTATCTCTCGTCACTCTAGATTAGAATAAAGAATCTAAGTTGGAGCCTTAAACTAGAAAGAGGACTAACCTTTCCTCTACCTTACGCTACTATGTTTGTTCTCCTACACGAATCCAAGTTCTCTTAGCAAAGAGGTAACCACCTTTTTTTCTAAATGCACGATTCGAGGTCGGCCTCGTATAAGGCTAAAGGAGAATCTAGGCTGGGCTCACTTCCCCCGTCAAAGAAAAGTAAAAGGACTCAAATTGATCTATTACTACTGAGTTTGATTTGATAAAGAGTTATTGGCTTTCTTCCCCTTCGAACTTCACTATCTAGCATGGCAATCTATATTTGACAAGGCACCAAGCTCTAAAGGAATGGCCTTTTTCTATCTTTTCGGCTTTTACTCCTCTGAATAAGGAAGTTGAGTCCCTTTTGACTTCCATCACTCTCATTCTGATTTTTTACCCCTCCGAATGAGTCATGAAATTCCATATGAACCAATGCAGTAGGAGACTAGTATAGATAACTAGGAAAGAACTCGGTCGGGGCTATCCTGTCTCTACCCTAGTCCAATGTCTACATCCATCTAGTGACTGCTAGACCCTAGAAAGGCATAATAGTTGGAGGATCAAAGCCTTTTTGGTAGAAAGAGTTGGAAGTTCCTTCTTCTTGAATGGGAAAAAAAGCTCCTCTTCTCCGGCTAGCTCATAAGTGAAGGTAGAATACTACACCCTACCAACTATCATTCGCTTGTTTGGACACACTTTCCTTAGTCGGGCAGGGATGACTAAAACTAATTTGATATATAAATAGACTATCTATCAAACCAATTTCCATGCCTAAATACACTCGCTAAACAAAAGTCTTGTCTCATATAACTCTGAAAGTTCTAATAATCTGGCTTAGAAAGAGATGCACATTTTCTTTGGTTTAGGAATGGAAATAGGAGTTCAACTCACAAGTCTAGGATCTATGATTTTTTGGATCTTTGTTGGCATCAAAATAGATAAATGGATGAGGCTCCATAGGAGTTTAGAGGAGTTGAGAGGAGTTGAATAGGCTTTCCTTCCATAGTTTGATAGAGAAATAAAATCAATGAAAAAGTCGATGCCCATATACCGGGGAAGAGGAATAATCGGAAGTTATAAGGATATAATATCTTTTAAAGAAGCGTAAAGGAAGACCTCAATGAACAAGGTTTTCTTCCTTAAGGACTTTATATCATAAAAGGAAGTCGTTTCTGAAAATTCTTTGTCATTTCCTTATGGAGTCTTTCTTCTTCTTATCAATATTCTTTGATTGCGCTCCTATTTTTGTTTGTTCTCAAATTCCTAGAAGGAGTCTGAAATCCATATTCACCTGTCTGGAGGTTATGAAATAACTCGACTCCAAACAATAAGGATCAAAGAATTATCTCAGAATTTGAAAGCGAATTCCTTATTCTGCCAATGTTAAGGAGTGCAAGTTGAGCTACTAAATAAGAAGTTGAGAGGAGTTGAGAAAGAGTTGAAGTGCTCTCTCCTTTCTGATGATATAAACAAGATATAATCATATAAGAAAGTTAATCCTCTCTTCTTTTCTTTCTGCCTCTTTCTCACTTCATACCTATTCTTTTTTCTCTCTTTATTGAATAACCTTTCCAGTCTCGCTGCTTTGCTCATGTCCTTTCTAATGGGAACTCTCATTCATGATTCATGCATGATGGATCTAGCTAAGACGACCTCTTATAGGCATTTCTCACTCATTCGGATTGAGATTGATCTCAGTCTAAGGTAAGGGCTGCTAATCCCTCCCTAAATCATTCTTTATAGGGTAGGAGAGTAGTGATAGGAAAACGTATTGCACTGAGATCTATCCTTCACTTTATTCATTCCTGAACCCCAACTATCCTCTCTTATATCGAGTGTATTAGTCATAACCTCTCCCTCTTTCTTCCCTTACGAAGAGATTTTCATAGTGAGTTTCTTGTTCTTATGCAAATGCAGTTGAAGCTAGGAACCGATTGAAAGCATTCCTTCACCCGAATAAGCTTTTTGGGTCTTAGTCCTAGGCTTCCTCTTTCTAGTTCTACTCTAGTGGCAATCCCATCTAATTAGTGTACTAAGCCCATGATAGCAACTAGTTTTTCCTGTCTAATAGGAGGAGGGCTATATATATCCATTTCCCTTCTTGCTTGATTCCACATCGGATTCACTATCCTTCTTCATGCTCTTTCTGATCCTAGGACTCCTCAGAAGACAAAACAGCAGAAGCTAAGAAAGAAAAGCCCTCTTGCGCGGATACCACCCCTCAGTAAGGGCCTGTCATAAGCAAGCAGGAAAGAAAAGAAGGCAACCAGAATCAGGAGCTCAGCTTCGTAGATAAGGTGGCTCGCTCAGTGCTTACGAACAAAAAAGTCTTTACCGATTAGGTACGAGATACTACTACTTAGCCCACTGGAGGGCCACAGATATAGTTTTTGACTCTCACTAACCTTGGCATTCCCCTTTCTTGTTCTATTTTTGACGTAATTTGTTGCACTGGGCCATGAACTCTTACTTGGCCTAATTAGGTCCTTCTTCAAGAAATCACCCACTTATTCCTGATTCAGCCTTTTTAGATCTTTGGGCATGGCATCTAAACTCATCATTTAGTGAAGATGCTTTTTTTTCATTGAAACCCTTGCGATAAGGTAGCCAAAGTCTTTCCCACGTTCCAAAAAGCCAAAGGGGAGAAACCGTTTTTTCAAAACTCTCACTCTTCTATTTTTCCCTTAAGACGAGGAACTGCGTAGGTAGAAGTGTGGTCCTCGGTAATTATTAGCCTTGGGATTTGGCCTTAATGCTAGATATCATAGCATCGATGGTCTCCTTTTCTTGTCTGAGTTGCCAGATCCTCATTGGTAGGGAAAGGAATTCGAAGAAGACTCTTCGACCTTTCATTCTTCCCTTTCTTTAGACTGAGAGTAAAGTTGAACAATTTTACTCTGCTTGCACTTGAGCTTGAAGCCTTTTTTAATCCTAAAGTAGCATGAAAAATCCCCAAAGCTAGAAGAAAGCCAGAGACCTTTTGTGGTACAAGGGAATTCCCAATCAATGGGAGAGCATGCGCTAGCGAAGATAAGGGCTTAAGTTAAGCAAAGAAGGTTGACTTGGAAGTTTCTCAGTTAGAGAGAGGATGCCTGAAGCCTTTTCGAAAAGAGACCTCATCTTGTAGTTACGTGGTATGGCTAAGGCTCTTTAGAGGACAGATAAGCTTCCCTAGCCAGGAGCACCCAAGCTCTATGAATAGCTCCGAATCTTAGTCATAAAGGGAGTGAGTGCAAGCCCCCGTGGTTCTTAGTCCCATAGGTCTAGAGCACGATCACGCCAAGAAGAAGATATTGTCGATTAATTCACTTGTTTGATTCGTTATGTAGGCACAGAGAAAGTATTTGGGCTTGAGTTAAGAAAAGCTCACCCTTCTATATACATCCACAACTTCTCAGCTCTTTCATTGCAACTCACCACCAAAGAACGGCCACCTTCCCTTGGTGTCAAATAATAGGGCTTGATTGATGGATCAAAGTTTTTTCAATAATAAGCCCTCACAGATCGAGAAAGTATATAAATCTGAACCCCAACTGCGTAGTGCGATCAAAATCGTTCGAAGGCACGAAGCGTTTACGCAAAGAAAAGAAATTGAGCTCAGATTAATATGGATATAAACAAGTCCAAAGGACTTCTGAAAGACTAAATAGTCCAAAAACTCCTCTCAACTCCTCGCCCTTCAGTCGAAACCTAAAATCTCAAAACTATTCGAAGAGAAAGAAATATTCCCAAACTATAAGGGTTCTGACTTGGACTCCTTTGAAGGATAAGGAGCAAAGAATCAATCTCCTACTCTGCCTTCCTAACCTCACTCAAGTGCAATGAGCTTTGAACCTCCCCTTATCAATGATCTTCTCAACTCCTCGCCTTTCAGTCAAGTCTTTCCTTCTTAATCGAGTTGCTTCGTACCTTTCAGGTTCATATGGATTTCAAACTCTACGCATCTGGACCCTTAATAATTGCCTAAATGACCAAGACTTTTTATGTAAATTAATCAATAAGGCTATTAGTGAAGATTCAAGTCCTCAAAAATAAACAAGAAAAAAGAAGAGCTTCTCCTGGTGTGGTCAGAGGCCTTGTGGCCAACTCTTCTCCCGAATTCTTTGAATTAGTACTTCTCATAAAGGTCTTCAAGGTAAAGTGTTGATCTACCTAATCAACCCGAGGACATATTTCGATTTAAGACCTCTTCCTGATCTACCCTTGCTTAAGGGCTTAGTCGCCTCTACCCAACCCACTCAAAAACTAAAAGAACGAAGGGAAAAAGTCCTCTTCCAATATGGAATGGAGAGAGAATACTCAGATGATAAGCATTCACCTTCCAGATCCGAGTGCGGTCAGATCTCTTCGAAAACTCTATATCCAGACTTCCTTTTCCTTGAACTTTATCATAATCAGTTGTCTATTCACGCCTCTTCTTCATAGTCTAAATATGATAACCTCCCTCACCTCAATTAACAAGGGGGAGGAAGGGTCTTCTAGTTAAGACTCCGTGTTCATTGATCTCTTACTAAAAAGATATGAACAAAGACCGAAATACAAGAGTAGGTGCTGCTTTGCTCCTCTTTTAACGAGTGATGTGTAAGCACCCTATTCGGGAATCAAGCTTCTAATTGCTACTTTTGCAAGAACTTACTCAACTACATCTTCTTCCACTACTACTGCTACTTCTGCAACTGCCAAAAGAACTCAATCTAGGCGAGCTTCCTTAGCCACCAACTTAATCTACAAAGCAACTTCTAACCTCTCCCCTCGAAAGAAATAAGAAGAGCAGTCAATGGACAAGGAAAATTACTCTTAGAGTAGGAATAAGAAAGTATGAGATCTCATATCAATTGAAATCCAATCCATCAGGGAATTTAGTCTTAAGCAAGAGTCATACAAGGATTGGCGGTCGGAGTAAAGAATGGAGTTTACTCATAGTGGTCTAAGATTGCATAAGATCAGTTAGAATCTCGAATTCAAGTCCACTGCTCAAGGTACCTCTGACAGAAAACAAGGACTCGAATTAAAAAGGGAAGAAATCGGCGAACTCTCTTAGGAATGAGATGTAATCGAAAGATCTTCGGAAACTGAGAGGACTCTGCCTCTTCCTATTCAACTGAGGCTTGCTTTAGTAGATTTGAAAGAGAAAGCTTAGCGTAGATACAATGAGTTTAGCAAGAACTCTAATAGACAGATAGGATCATCATCAGTGTGAGGGGGAGGAAGATATCTCTTCTTTAATAGGTTGTAGAAGAGGTTATAAGCTGCTGTTCAAGGCTCAAATAAAGAACAAAGAACTGGACTTTCTTCTTCTCGAATAAGAGTTCTTGTAGTTGTAGTAGCAAGACATCTCAGTCAAAGTAAGCTAGAATGGAGAAGATGAAGATCAAGTCAGGTTCGGGTCGACCAACGAGACCAAATTAAGTATTAGTAGTAGGAAGAGGCATTCTCCTTTAAATAGGTGACTAGTGTAGAGAGATTAGTCTCGACCAAAGAACCCGTTTAGGAAGAAGGAAGAAATTCTATTTCAAGCTAGAGAAAAGGCAAATGGGTATTGTTATGAACACAATTAGAATGAGAGGAGCCTGCCTACTTCGAGCTCCCAAGGGGAATGAGAAAATCGCTTTCTAGAGTCTCCAGAATTCATTCTCTTTTCTACGGTAAGGAAAACTTTCTAGCTAGAGCTGACAATCGAAGTCGTCCCATGGAGCGGGGGATCTCATTCAATGTTCGTTCAAAGATCCCTGGAAATTCTTCTTTTTCTAGTCGCTTCGCTTCTATCCTTTGCAGTCATTTCGCTATTGTGCGAGTCTGACGATTAAAGAGTGGGACAATGGTTTAGGATGAAATCGAACAGGGAATCTATATATCAAAATAGAAGTCCCACTGAAGGTTGGGAAAGGTAAGTCCTGTATGAGGCAACGGAATGAACCGTAGTCGTGGAAGCAGTAGTTCTTCACCTTCCTTTATCCAAACTCTACAAGGTTGAAGTTGTTGGGAAAAGAAGAAAGAAAAGCGATTATGAATAGAATCTATGAACGAGAAGGAAAAAGCGAAAGAGATCAAAGGAAGGCGGACCGCTATCACTCTATCTCTTATCTAATAGAATTCATCCCTAGAGGAGAGTGTGGTCCCAAAGAGTATGAGTCAGCTCCACCTCCTAAGATCAAGTCTCAACCATAGCAAAGGGAGAAGAAGAGAGAGGGTTTAGGGCTCAGCCCCAGTTCTGGAGATGGGTCATTTCATTCATTCCTTGGGTTGGTTAGAGCCTAGGGTACATTCAAAGTAATTACCTCTTTCAAACACTATTCTATGGAAATCTACACATTCTATCTTCCGAAGTTGGAAAATGAGATGGATAATTGAGTGCACGAGGTGCAAAAGCTACGAGTTATGCTTGGGACGGATGGTGTTCATTCCAAACCTTCTTTCAAATTTCTTGCAAAAAAAGAGGGGAAGAACTAATCCTATCAAAGCTCTCTCTTCACAGAGTGGACAAGACTAAGGTGTCTTTAGAAAAAAAAAAGAGCTCCATATGAGTTGACAGCTTCGACGCAAAGGCATAATCGTATGGTGGCTAGATCAATCCTTGGCTCTTATCTGTAGTGAAGAGAGGAGGGGAGGGTGGTAGTATGGTCCTACCTCTTTTTTTGTAAGGAAGATCAAGTAGTTCTGTGCAAGTCAGCGATAAGTGCATTGTAAAGATGATCTTCCCTTGAGAAAGAGAGAATTCAGAGTTCGTCCGACCTCTCTCCCTCGTAAAGACGATCAAGCCTATAAATATCATACCTTTTCCCATTCGACTGGAAATACCATGGCAAAGCAGTGCATCCTAATCAGACTATAAAACTTCCAAGAGAGAGAGATTCCACTGACCTTAGCTTATGAGAATCTGATCCTTTCTTGTCCTTAAATAGGCAAAATCTCATCAAAATGCACTTTTGACTACTTTCTTCAATTTCTTTTCCCTTGGACAAAGTGGATAGTCAAACCTCTAAATTCCACTCTCCCTATGACTATATTATCATTCATTCAAAAGTCATGAAAGAACCTCTGATGCAAAAAGTGATAATTTGTCTCTTTCTACGGGCTTTGGGCCTCCATAGGACCAATTTAAGAAAACTATACGGCCCATAAAGACATAAGAAAACCTTTTCCTTGAACTTCTCACTTCCAAATAGTAGGTTCACTAGGACTCAATGAACAAAGGTCTTGTTTGATTTTTCTGCCTTTTTGTGTGTTCTAGCGAAGATGAAAATATGCAAGTAAAGGCGCAAAGTGAAGCAACTGTGAAGGAGCCCTTAGATAGAATTTGATAAAAATAAGGGGTTGATTTTGAAGTCAATAAACAACTTTGATCATAAAATCAGAAAAGTCGAAGAAATAGTCAAAACACTACTTCATGAATTGAATAAAAAGTTGTTTAGTCTGACTAAAAAGAGAAAGCCTATCTTCTTTCATTGCTTAACACATGCATTATTGTTGGAATTTTTATCCTAAAACTTGTAGTTTGTAATCATATTCAATTCAATAAAGTCATTATTGAGAAATTGAATACTATAATCTTAAATCCAATAAACTAAGATCCCAAGGTTATTTTTTAGTAAACTTGAACTTTATGTAGAGACATAAACATGGATTAAGTTCGAGTAAATAGCCTAAATATTCTATAGTAATAGAGGTTGAGCGCCTTATTCAAAGATACTATGGATGCGACCCACTTTGTAGTTAATACAAAATATATAATCCTAAATCGTTCATGTAGAGATGAAAGTGGAGGCATCCTATGTAAAAGGTTTACATAAGACAGAACCATGAAATAGACACTTTTATGTTATAACGTCGTTTACTGTTTAAAACTGACTATCTCGATTATTGATGACCTAGGTAACTTAATCTTAATCTTGAGCTAACTGTGAGTTCCTGTTTACACAAGATTATTCTTAGATCTGCATAGGTGAGGGCAACTCATTAGAGTTGGCCCAATAAGCCTCCCATTTCAAGGATAAGATCGGTGGATAGTTGGAAACATAGGGTGCAAGACAGAATTCACTCCTATTAGTTAACGAATGTTGGTTAGCCCGGTATAAAAGATTTAGCCAGCTAATCTCGGATCGTTGGAGCCAATGATTTATAGGTCCATTAGGTTTCCCTGCTAGCTCATATGGAATAATCTTATAACAGTATGATGGAATGAGTCGAATTGTTTGAAATAGGAGAGGAGAGAGAAACTGACAAGTATATGTGATATAGTCGTCAATTTTTAGATTACTAATAGAGCTTTATGCTTAAATAGAATTTAAATATTAAAAATATGAATGTGGATTCATACTCGAAAGCTCGAAAAAGATGGAAATAGTCAAAGTTGTAAAAAGTCAAAATGTTGACTTTTGACTTTTTGAAAAGTCAAACTTTGACTGGCAATATATTCAAAGTGATTTGAGTTTTGAGAAAATAAGTGTGGATTCATACTTAGAAGGTCAGAATTAGTCAAGACGGACAAAATTGTAAAAAGTTAAAATGATGACTTTTTGGTTTAAAAAGTCAAAGTTTGACTTTGACCAAATGATAATTTTACCCTTTGACCAAAGTGAGTGAGAAAATCCAACATTTTGTTGGATAAATCCACTAACTATAGTGGGCTAGGTATTAGCACACTATGAAGACATTAAGCCTACTAATGGTTAGTGGGTTATGTGTTGTTGGCCCATGTGTTTGCATGCACATGCAACCTTGCATGTGAATTTTCTATATATTGGGCTCTTGGGGCTTAAGGTTGGGGATTGGCATTTTTTCTAAAAAAACAAAATTGGGCTGCTTTTCTTTATAAATTTAAAAAAAACCCAACCCTTTTTCCATATTTATTTTTCATCTTCTTTCTCTCTCCTAATTTTCTTCATCCAATGGGTCCCACAACTCGATTAGGAGTCTAGAGGATAGTAGGTCAACCCTAGTGGTGGTTCAAGCATCAATCGGAGCTTCGAACACAAGTTTTTCTTTAAAAAACCTTATATTTAATCTTATTTCGGTTTAACGTTTATTGTTAATTAATTGCAATTAGGATAATCTTTCCTCCACACTGCTCGTTTAATCTCTATCAATTACTTCATTCATCAGTCAGTTGTCCCAGATGTAGGGGTCAGTCATAAGAAAGTATGAGAATGAATAAGAGTGAGCGTTAAGAAAGATAGAAACCAAAGGTTTCAGAAAGGGCTAACTATACAAAAGTAGGGCGCATGGATGTTGCTTGTTTATATCGGAGTGGCACATCGAGTGGCAGGAGCGTAGTTTACGAGAAAGGGTTAGAAAGTCAATGAACAAGGCTTGACTGAAAGAGAGTGATAATGGCTAAGTCAAAGATTCAACAGGTCCGGAGGCACGAAGCGAAACGATTGTGAATGAGCCCTTTATTTTTAGAAATAACTTCACTCCAAATATAGGAAAGGGACGAAGCTATTCGACTGAGATTAGGAAGGAGAGGGGCAAAGTGAAGTCCTTATCCTTAAATTCAAAGGAGCCCTTATATTCAGAAGTAACTCGACTCAAAATAGAGGATCAAAGAATTTAAGAAGAATTTAAAAGTGAATTCCTTATTCTACCACTTAGAAGGAGTGCATTATGAAATAACTCGATCCAAAATAAAATGTTCAAAGAATTTGAAAGCGAATTGCTTATTCTTAGAAGGAGTGCATTAAGAAATAACGCAACTCAAAATAAAAGGATCAAAGAATTATTTCAGAATTTGAAAGCAAAACTCCTTTCTTATCCTCTATTAGGATTAGGAGTGCAACGAAAGAAATCCATATTAATCTAGGCAATGAGCAAAGAATTTGAGAAGAAGGATGTCTCACAACAAGAATAAGCATGAATAAAAGCTGTTCCCCACCTAAATTCAGCTTTATCGATCAAACAGACAGACAAGGGTGAATAAGAAACGAAAGAGAGAGAATACTCAGAGTTAAAGGAGAAAAGATTGATTCGACTACGAGGCAGTAGTAGTTTTTGCTCTTTCTTCAAGGGTTTTTTTGTAAATTCTTTGCTCCTAGCAGAGCTCTCGACTGAAAGGAGAGGTGAACTTTTTCTAGTTTTGAAAGTGGGTTCAGTAAGAAGGTAGCCATGGGAATTTGTCTCACTCTAAGATTCCACTCAACCAGTTATCAATAGACCGAGCCCTTGCCGTTCAAGGAGAGAAGGGTCTTTCTCTCCCCCAAGTTCACTAGATAATTTCAAGAGTCATTATCAGGGTCGAAAACGAGTTAGTAAGAACATTGCCCAGGCAAGAGAAAGTGCTAAAAGGATCGGAGACAGAAAGGGCTCAATCGGTTGCAGAAGTTGCTTCATCCCCTGTTCCATATCATTCTCTCTTTTCTTCTCGCTTTCTAAAGGATCTCTTTGGCAAAGAAAGTGGCATTTCACTCTTTGTACTGGGACTTACATGATTGGACATAACAAGAAAAGGATAAAGAGTTCAAAGCCATGCCTTAGTCTTGGCTTTGAAATCTCTCAATCGATGTCAACTCAGGTAAGCCCTTACTCCCCTATCGTTGCTTTAAATCAAGTAGCTTTTTATCTCCTAGTCTCTTCAAGAACAAAGAAAGGTTTCACTGAGAACAATTTGAAGCACCCATTCCAATCTTGTCTCACTTTGATAACTGATATGGGGCAAGAGCAAGGAAAAGAGGGTTCCCTAGACCGGATCTTCCTTCCCTTTCCATACGGATCTAGCTTCTGACCCCTCTATTATCGAGCAACTAAGCTCCTCTCATTCGTCAGAGTTGGACCATTTACTTAAAGTTGTAGATAGGAGTCAGACTCAGAGTCGGCATAGGAATTCAATCTGAACTCCACTACGCGGTTGACTTCTAACCTCTTTTTGAAATTAGTCTTTTCCCTTGAACGAACCATTCTGACATTCCTCCGTTAAGAGTCTAAAAGTGAAGGACTGATTTATGCAATGAATTTTTCTGCTTCAACCCTGTGCCTCGTCTCGTCTTTGTCATTTTTTTATAGTTCATAAATCGAGTTCGTTCTTTCTAACGATGATAAATAAAGAAGATTTGGTCCATCGTGTTCTCTTTGTTTAGGATCTTTCCCTTCTCTGAAAGTAGTCATAGCGGTAGTCTAGAGTTGGTACGAAGGTTGACCTCTCAAATTAGTCGGGTTAAGGCTGTCTAGAATCGACCCTATATTTCTTAATCAACCTTTGTCTCGGTAGATGCAACTTCTCCTTCATTTTTGGTGTACGCACAAGCAATTGCATATGTCAGGCTTTCATCTGCAAGAATTGAACCAGGTGTCTCTCCTTTCACTTCTCCTTATTGGTCGAGCCTAACCAATCCAGTAGTGGGCCTACCACACTAGTGGCTCTTCCTTCGCCCCAAGTATTCTATATATAGGTATAGAATTAGAAAAAGAATTCTCTCTGCAAGAAAGTAAGATAACAAGAAAGGCTCGATATAATTGAGAAGAGTTTTACCTCTTTCATAAGTTGCTGACAGAGAAGTTCTTTTCATAGCAATTGAAGCTGAAGTCACTCTTTCAATAGTTACGGAAGTCGATGAGAAAGAAAGAGGAACCTACAACAAGGTTTGAAGTACAAGGAATGTCCTCCATACCACTCCTACAAAGTAGTCTTTTTCTTTTCTTTAAAGAAGACTATCAAAAGACCTACTTAAAGGAATGAACGAGACAAAATTTATGATTTAGATATAATATAGAAAGAAGAAAGACAACTCAAGAGATGGAGTAGGAGCGAAGAATTTATGACGGAGATGGTCAAAAAATTTGAGATTGTAAGGAGAGAAAGACTAGAAAAAGGCCAAAAGCGAGTTCTAGAATGAGATAGAACAGCGTAAGATCACACCCGGAGTGATTCAAACAAGATTGAATTTCTCTTCTTCTTTCATTTGGGATAGAGAGAGATTTGGCCTTTGGTCATAACCATGAAAAATGGGTCTTGTCTTCTGAGAATTCGACTCAATTGAATCTCACCTTGGAAATCTGATCAATTCCCTCTATGTGGGTTTAGCCTTTTAGGATGAAAATGAAGGAGTACATTCTTACTCTCGAGTTCTATCAATTGACTTTAAAGTCAACCATCAATTTTCTAAGAAAACGAATTAGTTCTTTTTGAAGTGAAAGGAATAAGAAGGTGGAAGTTGGGTTTCAATTCACTTATCTAGAAAGAAAAAGACAGGCTTGAATATGCTTCATACATCTATCTATAAGGCCTTTGTTCTGAAATATTCTTTTCACCCTTTATGAACTTCGTTGCACTCCTTTTAAGAAGATAAGTCTTTCTCTTCTTTCAATGAGACCTTGTTCATTGATTCAGTCGAGTTATTTCATAACCTTCAGACCCCTCAACTCCTATGGAGCCTTGTTCATTGGTTCAACTTGAATCTTAGACTCCTTTCAGTCTAGCCACCAGACCTGTCGAATCTTTGATTAAAGTTCATCTTTACTTTCTTCCTTAATGAGTGTGCTCGGGAATGTTAACAGAATACCTCCATGGAATGGGAATGCTTCGACCATGAATGAGTTCTTTTGTGCTTTGTTGAAGGCGGGGTTTTTTAGTTTCTTTTCTCATTATAGAAAAAGCGACGCCTGTCCTCCAGACTTGTTAATGGTTGATATTATGTTAGAAAGAATCATTCTATTCTCGGTACCCAGGGGAGGAGAGACCATACCCAAAAGAGACTCAAGGTTCTAGTCGGCTTCAAGCTATTATTCTGTACTCGTGAAATAGAGTAGATATGGGTCGCTTTCTGCTTTACCTAGTGGGATATCCATGGTTGAAAGTAGCTACCCAATAGAAAGGAAGGAGAATAGGAATCTGTCCTGGAATCAAGTCGATGCCCACTACTCAGAAACGCAGATAGGTAACTCTTCTCTAGGCATACTTTTGACATCAAGAAGTACGTTCTATAAGTTCTCATAAGCTTCGTTGTAACTAAACTAAGAAGAATTAGGGTGCGAAGTCAGTCATTAACCGTCCCAAAGTAAACCATGACAAGATAAGTCTACCAACCATCATAGCCCTCTGATCCTACTTTCTTCATAATTGAGTAGGGATAATGGTAGGCATACCTCTATGTGGGCGGCTTATGGTGACCATATCCCTTTCGAAAGCAACATTGATGAGATGAGAGTTAACTCATTAGTCAAAGATTACAAAGTTTGAGGTATAATGCCATAAAAAGTGCACCCAACTTCCTTTTCAGGTGTCACATTCGTAGAATAACGAATTTAGAGGCCAAAGAGAAATATTTAGTCAAAGAGCCAAGCATCAGTAATGGGATTTGACAGAAGAATCCCATTCACCGACCTATCTGTTCCAAGAGACAATGCCAAGAAACTATTGTGACCCATTCTCAAAAGTGTAGAAATACAAAAGTCATGTTCATTGACTAATTAAGCTAGTTCAGACAAAGAATAGATCGTCTAAATGCTTAGGATGTTGACACTGACGCGGGGGGCTAAGAAGTTCAGTAAGTAAACACAATAAATAGGGGTAGGGGCTTTGTTTGGGGGAGCAATTCCCCTTCCCTTCCTTTGGAGAGTTACGAGTTGTTGCTTTAGCACTTTCTTTTGCTGATGATCTACTACTTAACTGCTTTTGCAAAACTGAGATCCCTTCTACTACTCTTGCTACAGTTCTTCTTTGAGTTCCTTCAGCTGGAGAGGAACTGAGACTTCTACCACCTTTCATGAAATCCTTCAGTGCGCACTTTAGCTCCCACTCTCAAAGCGTAACCAAGAGCCTATTACTTTGAGAAAGATGAATTGAGACTTTCTCTTGTTTCGTCGTGAGACTTGAACTCGCATCGAATGAAAGAAATCTAAAGAATAACTATTTGTCTTGGGTAGATAAAAAGTAGCACTTCAAATAGCAGCATATTCTTCGATGTCATTCTCGTGTCAGCCAAGTGAAAAGTTTGAATTCAGGCCATTTATGGAGTTGCATTGAAAGTAGAAGTTGGAGTGGTTTTCTAACCCTAGGCTAGACTAGTTTGCCGCCCATTTCCAATCGAGCTAGTTGCTTTCTTTCACCCTATCAATCCTATCCCAACCCTTGGGATGAAGCAACGTGAGCTCTTTTCTACCCAAGAAAGGATATTTCTAGCTAGGCTCTTTGGGCTGAGCTTTTGATGTTGATGTAAGCAAGTGAGCGAGCCTGTGATTAATATGGATATAAACAAGTCTGACGGCTCTGGTGGAGTAGGAGTAGTCTGACTTCTTCTTCCTGCTCCCTCCCAAGGCGCAAAGAATATTGTGTTTTTCGTCATAGTAGCTATATGATCCACAGATAAATATGGATATAAACAAGTCCTTCGGGTCAAGCCAAACGAATCCCTAATTGTTTTGCTAGTAGTTGCCCTTCCAGTTCCATTCCTATGGCTAAGGAGTCAAGACATTGTTTTCTCAAATCTTTACCCGCTTTGTGGGTATCTTCCTCCGCTATGCATAGTAGTGCATTGAGGGAGCAGCTGTGGAGTTAGTCAAGGTATATACTAGGCAATTAGAAGGCAATACCACTAGGGAAGCTGATCAAGCATATCTTTTTTACAATGGGTTTCTAATGATCAAATTGGCCTCGAGGTATCCCTCCACCCTTCCTCCCTAACAAGAGGAGTGAAACCTTGTCGATCGACTTTTTATTCTCAACTCAGCCTATATATACCCACATAAAGTGGGGAGACCAGCAAGAAGGGAGAATGGCTAGGTTGATAGCTGGGAAAAGGTGAGTATGAAAAGACGTATCGTCATCCCTGTACTTCATTCTTTCTTGATATATGAACCAAATGAAAAAAAGTCTTTCATCTTCAGTGTGACTCTTGGTTCTGGATAAGTAGGACCTCTTGGTTCGAGGGAAGCCTGAGATCTTGGCTAAGAAAGCTAAGCAGGCAAGTACAGGACAAAGAAAATGCACAATGACCGATAAGAAGAGAAGAGAAAGAGTTTAATTGGGAGATTAAGGTCGAATCTCTAAATAGAAGAAGGTATAATAACTAACTTAAACCGGAAGTTGCCCACCTGGTTTGAGCACGTTGACTGCTTGGAAGATTTTTCTCTTTGGTTGAAAAAAGCTAGACATTTTCTCAGTTGTGGCTAGAAAAGGTAAGCCCAGGAAAGGGACCCAATCATCTCTTCCCGTAGCGAGACAACTAATCAGTGTGGCCTACGTGAACATTATTAAGCACGTGAGTCATCATTCCCAGTTTGACTCTAAAGGTATATTCAAACCAACTTGTGAAAATGACAAATATGACTTAATTGGAGAGGTTAGAGAATGAGAGGAGGAGGAAGTGATATGGAGTTGAAGGGTGAGACCGCTTACTACTTATTAATTAATAGAAGTAAAGGTCAGATCGAATCTGTCCCATAGGTTTAGAAAAGAGAAGTAACCTCAATAGGAAGAGGATCGAGAACAAGGCTATATCGGTAGAGGGTAGAAGATATAACATCGAAGGAAAGGGTTTTGAGCGATGAGACCAGAGAGAAACGGATCTCTTTCCTCATAAAGGTAGGATCCAATGTCCGCTACACTTCCTTCCACTCCAAAAAAAGAAAGGAGAAATATAGTGGCAAGATAAACTACTTCTGCTTGGCTGAAAAATAGTAGTTTACAGCTGGCATTTTCAGATGTACATTTTTTCCTACCTTTTTCTTACTTTTACATAAGGACACATTGCTCTTGCCTTGAGTCCTTTTCCTCGCTAAGATGTCCGGCCATATGTCCACTTTTTCATTGTCAATTGTCAGTGATATATCAATCTGTTTGCCTTCTTCTTTGGATCAGTGCCTTCACCCTTCAGATTTGAAATGGAGCGGAGTAGCGTAGCGATGGCTTCGGTGCCTTCGCCCTTTCTTTTCTCCAGTGGAGCGGACACCAGACACCTTCCTTTTCTTTTTTATTTTCCAACATAGGTAGCCTAGTGGATTAGCATAGGTACACTAATGGATTAGCGTAGGTACCCTAGCGAATTAGCGTAAGTACTCTAGCGGATTGATGTTTTCTTAAATTCTATGACCCTTTCCCCTTCAGATTTGAAGTGGAGCAGTGTGGTTTCAACTCCTACGTAGCCTCCCAAAGTCATAGCTATAACCCAAAGTAATATCTATAATGAGGTACAGTGTAGCGTAGCGGAGTGGTTTCAACTCCTTACTCCGCATTTGTAAAGCATAATGGAGCGTCAACTTGCACTCCTTTTAAGTCGCTTCACCCCTCTCCTCTCCTTCTTAGTCGAGCTTCTGTGGACCTTTTAGTCAGCCTTACTCCACCTTTTTCCTTTGATTTTGACTTTGTAGCAGTGGCTTTTGAGTTAATCTACTTTGGTCTCTTCCTCCTTCATATTTGTTGACTTCTTCTCCATAAATTCTTTGCGCCTCATGCTAACTTCCTTCTTCTTGATTTTTTCAACTCCTACAGAGTCTCACCTCACCTCACACTTGTAGTTTCTTTCCTTCCTCTTCTTGTACTTGTAGTTGCTTTCCTACCTCTTCTTATTGCTCAACTCCTTACGGAGCCTTTCTTTTTGCCCTTCTATTAAGATAAGGGCTTCTTTCAAATTCTTCTCAACTCCTCACAAATTCTTTCCGCCTCTCCTTCTCAAATTCTTTGTTCCTTATCATGTTGAGTCAAGTTATTTCTAATTTGAAGGGCTCCTTCTAATTGGTTAAGGAAGGAATTCGCTTTCAAATTCTTCGATAATTCTTTGATCCTTTATGTTTGGAGTCGAGTTATTTTATAATGCACTCCTTCTAAGAATAAGAAATTTTCTTTACCCCTCTCCTTCCCTACCTCAATCGAGTGGCTTCGCCCCTCTTCTCTCCGTCTTTGTCGAGTTTCTTCAAACCGTCTCTTATCATTTGAAGTCGAGTTATTTCTAAAAATAAAGAACTTCTTCTAGGAACCTTTTAAGTCACTTCGCCTCTCATCTCTCTTTCTTAGTCGAGTTTCTTCGAACCACCCCTTATCATTTGGAGTCGAGTTATTTCATAATGCACTCCTTCACAGTTGTTTCCCTTCACACCTACGGACGAACCCTTATTTAAGGACTATCCATATTCTCATCTCAACTCCTACTCCGCCTTGCTTTTCTTATGATAAAAGCTCTTTTTTTCTTGTTAGTAGATCTGGATAGGTTTCTTTAGTAGGGTTCTGATCCCTCATCGGAAGCTTTTGATTTCTCCATATTCATTTCCTTTTAGTAGGTTCCCACTCCCCTTCCCTATCCTTATTCACTGATCCTTGCCGTCAGTTAAGGCTTCTTCAATTATAAGGGATCCTCAATGAATAAGGACAGTTTCACTTTTTTTCACGTCTTTTTTTGTATTTTAGCCTCTTCTACTCTCCTTCTCCAATAAGGAATAATCAAGCCTAGGGGAAAATTTCGCACATGCATTCAGCCCATATGTAGTATTCTGATCTACCTACATGTCAATATTCTTTGACCCCCTATGGATCATGAAACCTAAAGAGCCTTAGGCCAAGGTCCCCTCCAATCCTTTTGCTCTCTTGTAGGAATTCATTCCCTGGTTTACTTCCCTACCCTAGCCGGATACTTGAATTACCTTTTTCATGAGATCAAGTTAGAAGGTTCCTGACAAATCGAGCTACTAACTTCCTCTAATTGAATCGATGAAGACCTTCACAAAAATAGCACTCTTGAATTGTTTCCATTTCTGACTCTTTTAGTCAGTTTGAATATTTCTTCTGCTTAGGGCGAGTTATTGAATTCTTTTTTCTTCTTTTCATGTTCAAATTCAGGGAAGGAAGTAAGAGTCTTGAAGACTAATGAGATGTGTGTCAAATCTATAGTAGGAGCAAAAAGGCATGAAAGAGCTTAAGGAGCGCAAAAACCCCCCTTTGCTACTTCATTCCCAGGTGGCTGATCTTTTGCTATTTTCACAAATGCAAGAAGACGCGCCAATCTAGCTTATTAGTTCCCCACAGAGTGGGGCTGATTGACCATTCATATCCTCTTACGAAACGAAAGAAGTATACTCTATACTATCACTGGCCAACTCCATCTACCAGCACACCCCTCAATGCTGCATCCACTCTTCGCACTGACTCAATTCCCTCTCTTAGCTACCTGACCGCTTTCGATATTTCTACTTCCAAGTAGCCTAAGCGTGATAGCTGACCCTCAGAACAAGCTGGATAAGATCAAAAAGATAACTAAGGAAGCCCATAGAGTTGTTCAGTTTCATAAAAAACAAGTCCAATAAGGCTCACATCTATGGTTTTGGTCTATAACAAGGAAATGAATATGGTAGAATCAAAATGTCCTTCGCCTTAATTTAATGGGACTTCTTCATTGAGGACCCCTTATAATTTGAAGCAAGATCAAGAGTAGGACCTTGTATAGGGTTCCAAACTTGCCTTTCAATATCCCATGTCCCATAAAGGTAGGGGCTTCATGACTAAGAAGCGAGAAACTTGACTTTTCAAAAGAAAGGGACGCACTAGCTACAATCAAAGTCAAAAGCCAATGAGCAAGAAAGGGCCCCTGGTTCTAAATAAATAGGGTGCTAGCTTACTAATAATAGTGGGCTATTTTGATTGGATTCTATGATTGAATAGCAGAAGTGCTACTTAGTAGTCGAAACTCAGAGAGACAAAGAAAGAGGGGACTCTATCATACCTACTAACTCCTAGGATGAGAGTGAGGTCCCTTGTTTAGGAGGAGTTCCAGCCTTTATTGCCCCTCGTGGAGTGAGTCTACTTAGTGAATTGGAAGGACGCGGAGATCGATTGAGAAATATAAGTCTCGAGAGTCTTGACCGTCACCTCCTTGCCCTGTAGGCTCTCCACCAGAGGAGGGGCTTGTTATAGGCACCCTTTTTCTCGATGTATGTGAAAGGACGAAACCTTTTTTCTTTGATCATAGGTTGTTCCAAAGAACGAGAGTCAACTTCCCCCACTCTGCGATATTTCTCAATAGCTTAGTGGTAAAGCAGTCGACTGTTAATGGTCGTAGGTTCAAATCCTACTTAGGGAGATTTTCTAGTTATCGCTTCTTCTGTTAATCTAAGGGCTCCTTAAAAGTCGTTCCGCTTCGCCCCTCTCCTTCCTAACCTTAGTCGAGTTCAATGAGCCTTGAACCTCTCCTTATTGTTTTGAGTCAAGTTATTTCATAATGCACTCCTTCTAAGTGGTAGAATAAGGAATTCGCTTTCAAATTCTTCATAAATTCTTTGATCCTCCATTTTAAGTCGAGTTATTTCATAATACACTCCTTCACAGTTGTTTCGCTTCATGCCTCTGGAAGGTGAATATGGATTTCAGACACTTTTAGAGCATCTAGACCCCTTATAATTGCCTCTAAAGGAATGAGGACGTGAAAAAGAAGATCGACCGTTATCAATGAACAAATTAAAAGGAGAGGAAAAACTCATTGATAAAGGCTCAAAGAATTTAAGAAGACACAAGAGCTAAATAAAACGAGAGGGTCGGCAGTTGGTTTAGGAGGGTATCTCTCCATCTCTTATCTAATAGAAAAAAATGAGAAGATTTATGATTTGGTAGCAAAGAAATCCTACTTTCGTAACTGAAAGAAGAAAGCCTAGGAGAAAGCCAAATTCATTGAGGTGGAAGAAAAGCCTAGGTCCCGAGTCTGAGGAATCTCTTTAGCCCAAGGTTGATAACCTATTAAAGATTACACTCATTTATTGATCTGCTTTCCTCAACAGGGAATAAGAACGAAAAGTTTAAGTACTCTATTTATTATCATTCGAAAATGTTGAACTTATAGAAAGTTGGTCTTGCCACTGATAACCTCTCCATTCCTCTTGAAGATTCAATTGAAGAAGATCACTTCTCATCTCCTTCCTAACTTGATTCAAGCCCCTTTTGCTCCTCTTCTTAAGAGTTCTTACTTTTGGCTAGTCTGTCCCTCTTTCAATATGATCATTCAACCTATGAAACTGGAACTGCACTTCTGCTTTGAGAAATCTCACTTTTATCATGATCCTTATCATGCTACCGCTATGTGGGCTTCTTCCATTCCAGCGAGACTACCGAGTTAGGCCACAGGGCAAGAAGAATATCGGAAACCAAGTGACCTATTTTTCTCAAACTAAGGAAAGAACGAAATACCATGTAGTCGATCCTAGAACCTTATAAAGAGTATTAGTTGTCGGTTTCAGTTCCCCCAATAGAGGAGAGCAGCTCCTTCTAACCTCTCTTTTTTAGGATAGACAAATAATGAAACTGAGACAGATGGATATTAGCTTGTTCTGATGAAACTAAGGAAGACTCTTCCCCGCTTCCCCGATAAGTAATAGTTATCGCTTTTCAAATTCTTTTCTCTTCTTCGAATGAAGGGAGTTCTTGCTTATTCCGAAATGGATCCCACCCTTAGGTCGCCTCAATGAACAAGGGTCGATCCCATCTCGCTTTCAGTCTATTCACCCTATCCTTCTAATTCTGAAGTTGAAGAGCTAATTTCCTTCCCGGATATAGAATTTAGTTTGTCTCTGAGCGAAGAAAATAAATAGATAAGTTGAATCCGAGTCTGATGGATCAAGTTTACTAGGGGTATTCATATGCAACAGAAAGAGTTGGGGAGGAGCCACTTTTTCCCGATAGTTAGAAGACGTAGTTGGGTTAGGGCTTGAAAGAGTAGGGGAGTCCCACGTAGCTCTTAGAAGGCGGATCGAGGATACAAACACACTCTTCCAAAGAAAGGCTTTCTCTTTCTAGGAGTCAAAAAGTCAAGATCGAGTACTCTGCCTTTCATTCATAAACTCAATCAGAATCAGGCTAGGCCCAGGTGCAAAGCAACAAAGTTGATGAGAAGGGATAAGTTCTCATATGCTCGAAAAAGTGGAGGAGGTTGATGTGTAACAGAAGAGGAATGAGACAGAACCAACTAAAGACTGACATAGTCAGCGAGAATGAGTAAAGGTTGGGTGTGGGTTGTGGCATAACAAGAGGAAGATAGAACTAAATAGTAGGGTGACTTCCAATTGAAAGACACTAAATGAGAGGATGAGACCATAGCGAAGTGGCACATAAGACATAAGAAAAGCCCACGGAGCGGAGTTCTCTATTGAGACAGAGGTTACAGAAGAGGCTGAGTCTCTTTCGACTAAAATACCAATATTTGTACAAGGATAGCAAATGCTGAAATCTCTTGCACTTGCGCTTATTCTCCTTGCCTCCCTTCCCCTGATTTATGGATGTTCATTGATTGACGAGAGCATCGCTCTATATACTAATCTTGGACTCCTTTCAGTCGAGCTGTCATTCCTTTTTTATATCCATATTCACTTTTCTTTAAACCTCTTTTAGTTGTAGGTCGAGCTATTTCATAACATTCCCACTCTTTTTTAGCGTTCTTCTTTATGATAATTTCAATCTTCCATTCTTAAATTGCAATTATAAGGCTCAAAGAATTTGAGTTGAATTCAGGGTCATATTCATTTATGGATAAAAGAGCTAATATATATCCCAGAGACTCGTCCTTCGTAGCTTAATTAGGAGTCTAAAATCTATATTAACCTCTTCCATATTCACTTCGTTTTTTCTTGATATTCTTCTATCAAAGGTTTCTGAAGTACGCTATTCAATGTGATGGCAGTGTCAGAGAGGATAGGCACACAGCAGAACTTTACTAGGAAGCCATAGAGGAGCTGAAGATGAGGCCCAATTCAATGATCTCTTTTCTCGTGGATGCCTTTGCTAAGCTCTTTCTAATCAATCAAGGTCGGGTTAACATTAGTTATGTCTCAATCTCGATGGTTAGGGCTCTGGTACATAATCTCTCTTGCTCCCGCTATCCGTAAGGACAGGGGAAGATGAGCACTTTTTTAGACTCGGACTCAGTCCGACTTCCATTGGTGCACTTGTTTGATCCCATCATAGGGGTCCAATAGAGTTTCATTGCTCAGGCCCGACTTCTCTAGGCCCTTCGTTCAACTTGCCTTTTAGCGACTACACTTCCTTAGATGGAAAAACTAGATATTTTCGTATAACCAAAGCTCCCTTTGCACTCTTTGACCAGGTAACTTGCCTCTGTTACATATTGGGATTTGGCATGCTGCTTAATGGAATTAATGGAAAGATTTTTTTTTTAGTGTCTTTATCAATGAGACGCTCAAAGAATTTGAGAAGCGACTCAATAGGTTCATATTCCATTCCATGACGAATTCAACTAGGGGGGACTAGTCTTCTGGAATATTCATACCCTCTTTGAACTTTGACATTCACTGATCCACAGAGGTTCAAATGTACGAGCTCTACTGGTATTTTGGTTTTGAGACTTTTTCTAGTAAAAGATCTTTTGACCATTTTTCCTTTTAAGACATGAAGGTAAAGACTTATCTTCTAACTAATTTAGAAGTATGCTCTTAACCAATCTCCCAATTACATTGAGATTTACTCGACCGAATCTTAAGTACCATATATAGGTATTAGAAGAAATCTTTATCTTTTATGCTAAACATTTTAGTATTAAAGATAAATTTTACTCCAATTGTTCTTAACTTATATAAGTTGTTTATAAGTACAGAACAAAAATGAATAATTTTTCTAGAAAAATGAACACTTCATTTATTTTAAAATATGTTCTATGCATTTTTTCTGAAATACAAGAGATAGATATTAAATTCCTCAACTTTGAGAAGCATACGAAACATTTTAAGTATGATATATCTATGTAAACAACTTCAGATCTCCCGTTGCTGCAGCTGAGACAACTTTTCCTGGTTTAACTTTGAGGATGATCTCGCCTTCTGCAAGTTTTCAAGAACTAGTTTCCTAAAATGAGAAGTAAATATGATTAGTGACTCTTGAATCTAGTATTCAAGTTGAAGTATCATATTCTACCAAGCATGTTTCAACAGCTAGTAAATCATATTTACCTTGTGCTTCCTTCTTAGATTTCTTCTCAGTAAGGTATTTCAGGTAATTTCTCAACCAATACCCATTCTGGTTATAGTGGTAACATTTACCTTTTGCAAATTTCTTTCCCTCACTATTCTTGGGAGTCTTCCCCTTTCCCTTCTTCTTCATCTATGAATATTCAACTTTAGTCTTAGAGGACGATCCTTCCATTAGCTTTCGTTGTGGTAGCAACATTTGCTTCCTTCCCCTTACCCATGGTAAGGTTCTAGAGATGTTGGAGCTCATTTCAAAAGGGTAGTCAGAGTGAACTCTATCTTATTTAGAGATGTATTCGTATGAAATGATACAAAACTCTTTGAAAGAGACTTTAAAATAACGCTCACCTGATTTTCCTTATCGATGGGTCCACCATTTACTTTAGCGATATTAAATTGCATCATCATGTCTATAACATGATCTTTAACAGAGGTCCCTTCCTTCATTTACTTGGTGGAAATATGCATAATTGCTTTATGTCTGAAGGACCATGAAGGCTGACCAAACATCTCCCTCAATGAATCCATAATCTCTTTAGTCGTGGCTAAGGATTCATGTTTCTTTGCCAAAACATCAAATATGATGGCATGAATATAGACACGGGCCTTTTCATTGGCCTTAACCCATCGATCATATGTTCTCCGAATATTCCAGTTAGCATTTACAATAGGGACTTAAGGACATTCCTCAGTTAGAGAAACGTTAAATCATCTATAACAAGTATTGTATTAAGGTTTAATTTCTATGTTGCATAATTATCGCTATTAAGTTTTTCAGAAGCTAAGAGTTGTACTATTGAGCGATTTATGCTGAAAAATAAAAAAATAATTATTTAGTGAAAAACTACAATCCTTTAAGAACCAATTAATTTAGCAAATATTAATAAAGTACCGAACATTATTATGTTTTGCAACAATATTTCAAAGGTTTAGAATAGCCTCCACCAAAGGATAGTTGATTATCCCTCCTTTAAACCAAGACAATCTTCACTAAATTTTAACTTCTGAATATCTCATACTCCTATAACACTTAGTTATCACTATTTTAGTCGAGAATATACTAACAACATAGTAATTCTTGTAAGTGTAACCCTCCATTTTTGGATCTTAAAGATAAGAATCATTATGCTTCCGAAAGTGAAAAGTCAAACTTTAACCGATAATATATTGAAAATAATTAGAATCTTGAGAAAATGAATGTGAATTAATGCTCGGAAAGTCAGAGTTAGTCAAGGAGGTCAAAATGGTAAAAAGTCAAAATGTTGACTTTTTGACTTGAAAAGTCAAAGTTTGACTTTGACTAGAAAGATCAAATGACCATTTTGCCCCTTCATCAAAGTTAGTTGGAAAATCCAACAATTTGTTGGATAATCCCACTAACTCTTAGTCGGCTATGTGGAAACTCATGGTGATGACACCAAGCCCACTAAGAGAAAATGGAATGGTGATTAATTCCACTAAAGGTTAGTGGAAAATTAGATGTTGAGATTTTATAAAAAATTTACATATAATTTTCTTATAAATAGCTTATTTTTCAAATTGAAAAAGACTGCTTTAGTTTTTTGAATTTTAGAAACTTTTTTCTCATCTCACCCTTAAAAAAATTCTCAAACCTCCAAATTCTATCTTTCCTCATATTTCCTTCATTCAACGGGTCCCACAACCCAGCTCTAAATTCGGAGATATGGGGTCAATTCTAGTGGAGGTCCAGGATCGTGTTCTGAAGAGGTTTCAAAGTATCGAGAAGCTACAAAGGTAAGGTTTTTCCTAAACCCTAATTAGTGTAATTAGGGCTTTTTGTTTAATTGCATGTTAATTTCTAAAATAAGTTTAGATGCAATTAGAGTAATCTTTCGATCTTTTTCCACTGCGTTTGTATGCTATCCTTCATGTGTAACAAAATTCAACGATAGAATTGAAAAAATAAATTGTAGTCAAATCTAAACGACCAAATCTAAACGACCAAATCTAAACAATCGTATACCAAACAATAGTCAAATCTAAACGATCGTGTACAAAATATATTATACACGCATTGTTAACGGGCCATTTTTAGTATTTTCCACGTTGGGCCTGTGGACTTTTTCAATTTTCGAAATTGTTCTATACAGTGTAAATATTTTGCTGTTTGGTTATATATTTTAAGATCCCTTATTATTGTTATTGTTATTATTATTGTTATTGTTGTTATTGTTGTTATTGTTGTTATTGTCGTTATTGTTCCATCAATTAAATGAAATAGTTGAAAACGAAGACGGAAGTGTAGAAATACAATTCCAATACCAATCGGCAAGATTAGAATTTCCTAGAATCTCTTCTATCAATAAACTTACCCGTCCAAGCACCTCTTTAAACCTTCAAGGAGTACGGTTTGATAATACAATACCGCAACCTTTTTATGCAAACGAAAAAGATCCAACCTTATCTCCAACTCATTCTGATATGCAAAATATTAACCAACTAAATGTTATTTCCAAACCATTTTCAATAAATAAAGTAGATCTAGATGATGAGTTTTGGTCAAATAATAATAAACTTTTAAGAGATATGTTTTTTAGTTCTTTAATAAAATTGAACAAAGTGAAATACATGAAGAATATTATAAAACTATGGGAGAACTTAAAATAAATATATTTTTTCCAATGGATGAAATATAGAACTTCTTATCAAAATCTTATATTCCCTAAACGTCAAACTATTAATACAAATTCTTCTTCACCAACTTGAAACAACAAGTCTAAAAAGACAAATAACTTCTACTTATCCAATTTCGGAAGAAATTAGGTTTCAAAGTAACAAAGACCAAGAAGTAATAGTTTATCCTTTTAAAATGACAGACTTCCCTGAAATTGAAACAAAAACACCAACTTTAAAGGATATAAAAAACATACAATTACAAAATAATTATTCCAATAAAATTCTACATACAATATCCTACCAAGTAGACATAATAGAATCTAAACTTAAATCTCATCATTACCCTATTAAATCACAGCCTCAACCTATAGATAGAACAAAACCTTTATTTTAACCCTTTGAGATTTATGATAAAGATTTAAAACTAGTTAATTTCTCAAGTAAAGAATCCAATAGTATTTTGGATAAAATTAATCTTCAATTACAACATTTAAGTTTAAAGACCTCTAAAAACCCATCCACATCAAAAATTAATACTATAAATGAAACCGTTGGAGAAAACCATACTACTGAAGATAACTTTGGAGACAATAGTCTCGAAGAACAATTCCAAAATCTTACTCTTCAAAAAATAACAAATCAAAGATATCTAAAATTAACCAATTATTATTCTCGATCCTCATTCCCAGATATGCAATATGAAGAAAGAAACCAATTGACTCAAGTTCAATATACAGGAGACGGCATCTATGAAGGAAACATAGATGGTATGACTGAACATCAAATTCTAAATCTAAGGCATGAAATGACCTTAGCAGCTACTGCTTATAAGATATATCAATATTCAGACCATTAAATTGCGTAGATTCTCATTACTAGATTTACCGAAAATTTAAAAGGATGGTGGGATAATTGTGCACCCTCGAGTGACAAAATACGAATTTTAATCGTCGTTAAGATTGAACAAAGTGGTAACGCTATAAACCAAACACAAGATGTTGTAGCAACTCTAATTTAGACCATTACAAAAAAAAAAATTACAGGAGAACCTGTTCAGGAAAAAAGTTCTGAAATCCTTTCAAACCTTACCTGCCCAAAACTCCAAGATTTTAGATGGGACAAAGATGTGTTTCTAAGCAAAGTCTTTACTCGAATAGACTGCAATAATCAATATTGGAAAGAAAAATTCCTTTCAGGATTACCAAAATTATTCATAGAAAAGGTACGCCAAACCATTAGACAAACCTTTCAAGGAACAATCCCATTTGATAATTTAACTTGAACTCATTAACTTTATCAATAATGAAGGACTAGCTTTATGTACGGATCTTAAATTAAAAGCAAAAATAAAAAATAATTTCCTAAAACAACGCCAAGAACTTGGATCCTTCTGTGCCCAATATGGTTACGATAAACTACAAACTCCTTCGGCACAAAAGCAACCCAAAAATACAAAAGAAAATTTTTCTGAAAACCTTATAGGACTCACGGATATTATCAAAACAACCGGAATAAACCAAATTACAGATTGAAACCAAAAAGAAAATATAAAAATAATAACAAGACTAATAAGAAAAGAAAAGAAGTTATCTGTTACAAGTGTAGACAAAAAGAACATATAGCCCCCAACTGCCCCATGAAAGGAAAAAAATAATAATTTAGAAATAGAATAAGATTTAAAGATTCCGTTGCTGAGTTTATTAAATCCTTCAGACCCTTCATCATCCTCTGATAATAATGAAGAATCTTCTTATGACCAAATTTTTTGAAATTCAAGGAAATTCCAATAATATTGATTTCGAGAAATCATCCTTCTCTAATGATAATCAAATAGAAACATATACATGCAATAAAAGTATAAATGTCATTTCAAGAGATCAAGAGATTCTTTTTGAAGTCATTAGTCAAATTGAAGACCTAGAAACCAAAAAGGAATACTTTGAAAAATTAGAAGACCTTATTATTCAAGAGCCCAAACAAAAGTATTCAACATTATAACCATAAAGATATATTTTCTCGTTTTAAACCCAAAACAAAACCAATAACCATTCCAGATCTTTAAAGAGAAATAAATATTATCAAAGAAGAAATTTCTTATATCAGAAAAGAAAATTCTCAAATAAAATTTGAACTTTTATCCCTCCAAACTCAACAAATTATCGTCCAACCTTCAACTACAAAGGCCCATACCGAAAATATCCCTCGAGATTCTTTTATCAATCTTATTAACAAGGTTCAATTACCAAAATGGTATTCGGTCATTAACCTTGTTATCGATAAAGAATATCAAGTGACTTCAAAAGTTCTGATTGATTTTGGAGCTGATCAGAACTGTATACAAGAAGGATTAGTACCTACTAGATACTTTGAAAAAACCTCCAAAAAAATATTACATGGTGCTGATGGCCAGAGGTTAAATATTCACTATAAACTTTCAAATGCACACATCTGTAATCAAGGTTATTGTTTCAAAAATACATTTATTTTAGTCAAAGACTTAGATGAAAAAATAATTTTAGGAACCTCATTCCTTTCTCAACTATACCTTTCTCAGTAAATAAAAAGGGAATAGTTTCAAAGATCCTAGATCAAGAAATTATTTTTAAATTTGTAAATCCTATATCCACTAAAACAATACATTCTACTCAAAACTCTTCAATCTATAAAACTATTAATTATATCCATAGAAAGACGAGACGAATACAATTTTTAAAGGAAGAAATCTATACTATATATAAAAGCTCCTATATGGAGAAACTTTTTCTTTCTATTTTACCCTTCCTTGATAACTATTTTCATAATTAATTTGAAGGATAATTTTGTCGTTTTAAATCAAATACATTTTTTTAGCTTTTCTTTCATTTATCATTACCCTTTTAATTGAATTTTATTAATAAAAATGATTTCTAATCATTAATTATCATTAAATGTAATCAAATGTTAAAAATGTAGAATTTGAAATGTCTTTTATCTATTTATTTTTAAAAAGAAAACTACTCTAAAAATTTATGACTTTACCTTTAATTTATAATTACATTGGTTTCAAAACTTTTGGAATTTTAGTAGTTTTGTAATGTCATTCTTGTTGCTATAAAAAGAGTCTTCTCTTAGATTCTTTTGCACACAACTCAATCTCTCTGAAAACTAATTTTTAGATTTAAAAAATGATAGATAAGGACTTTTTTTTTTCTTTGTTCCTTCATCTACACTTCCCACAAATTCTCTTTTGTATGATTGACAAACAAGGATAAAAAATTATTAAGGATTTTCATTGCACTTCAAGAGTTTTTAATAATTACATATCTCTTCCCACTCATGCTAGCAAACTTTTGTGGAATGGATTTGCATGTTTGAAGATTATTCTTGTGTCTTTGTAGACCATCAATATGGATGTTTTGTTTGTTATGATATTTTCATTATTGACTTGGTTCTTCTTCCTTATTTTGAAGTTTATACTTATTTTGTTTTTCCTCTTTGTATTTTTTTTCTTCAATATTCAATGATATAAAAAGAAATCGTTATGAAGTCTGAATTTTGGCAAATCCAAATTAATGAGAAAGACTGTATAAAACAGCATTTGTTCCATTTGGATAATATGAATGAAATGTAATGTCATTTGGATTAAAAAAAATTCAAAATATAATGAATGATATTTTTAATCCATATGAAGAATTTACAATTGTTTACATTGATGATGTTTTAATATTTTCTCAATCCATGGAACAATATTTTAAACATTTAAGAATTTTTCATAAAATAATTAAACAAAATGGTTTAGTCGTCTCTCTACCCAAAATAAAATTATTCCAACAAAAAATTAGATTTTTAGGTAACATCTTCCAAGGAAAAATAAAACCAATACAAAGATCAATCGAGTTTGCTAACAAATTTCCTTATGAAATCACTAATAACAATCAGCTACAAAGATTTTTAATATGTTTAAATTATATATCAGATTTCATTCCTAATTTAAGACAAACTTGTGCACCTTTATATCAACGACTTAGGAAAAATTCTTCCTCCATGGACTCCTAAGCATACATGCATCATTAAATCCATTAAAAGTCTTGTAAAGAGTCTTCCTTGTCTATCTATTGTCAATCCACATGCATCACTCATTGTAGAAATAGATGCATCAGACGTAGGGTATGGTGGCATTCTCAAACAGTCCATCAATGGTCAAGAGCAATTAGTTAGATATCATTCAAGTATCTGGCTAGGAGCTCAAAAAAATTATTCAACCATCAAAAAAAATTTATCAATTGTGTTATGTACAAACAAATTTCAAAGTGATTTAATAAACAAAAGCTTTTTGATACGCGTCAATTGCAAAGCTGCAACAGATATTTTACAAAAGAATGTTAAAAATTTAGTTTCTTGACAAATCTTTGTCAGATGGAAAGTAATACTTTCTTAGTTTGATTTCAAAATAGAGGCTATAAAAGGAAGCACTAACTCCCTTCCTGATTATCTCACTAAAGAGTTCCTACAAAGCAAGAGTGACAAAGAAAAAAAGAGAAAAATGAACACAACAAAGAAAGAAGAAAAGAAAGAAAAGACAAAGCATGAACAAAAGCAAGAATCTACACTTTCTCAAACTAAAGCCTCCTATTCACAATATTAATTTACTCAAGAAGAATCCTCACACTCAATAGAGGATCAAAAGGAAAAAAAAAAAGCTCCAACAAATACCATTATCCAACAAATTTAAACTTTTGAGATCTTCTATCCCTTTACGGCCTTCTGCCCTAATTATTAACCATTCTCCATTGAAACTCTTGGGATCTTCCATCCGTTCACGACCTTCTGCTGTAATACCCAATCCTGCTACAATAAAAATCGAGGAGTCATCTACTCCTCCTTCTACATATGCCCAAGCCATTACCAAGCAACCAAACTCTCAAAATTCTAAAATAAATCCATCCAAAACAATGCACTATCATACTTTGTCTTATCATAATAAAACTCAAACTTCTTTCATTACAACCCCTTAAAACCTAAATATTTAGCAAAATCTGTGTCGGAAACAAATCCAAAAAATATTTCCATCAAATTTCCATTTCATTCCAAATCATCCTCAAAAAACTCGTTTGTTTTATGAATATATTCTGGTGGAAACCGATTCCATTGAAATAATTCATACCAAAAACAAAGAAGACCCAAAGTTGCTTTTTTGAAAATCAAGATTTTACGAGTCTTGACTTCAACAAAATGGAATCAAAGTATTTACACTGAAAAAAGATTTTCACACCAATTTCTCCCTCAACTATTCCTACATTGACTATCAGCAAGCTTGGTACAATGTATTTTGGCTAATAATTTTAATCATTTCTGGTTCATTATGTTTGATAAAACCTGTATTCAAAATTTTCCATTATGGTTTAATGACTGGTGGAATATCTTTGGCCTAAATGAGGCTATCCTACCATGTCCAACTTTAGAAAGTTTCAAATTCTTCTCTAACAATATTTTCCCGAACTCTTTTGATCAAAGCCTATGTTTTTTAAACTATTTTCATATCGCTTGGATCTTCTGTTGGAAATACTCTATCACATAGACCAATGGCATCTTTCGCCTATTCCGCACATATCGAATTAAATGGTGGGAGATATTCAATACAGCAGTCGCTGCAAAGAATGTGGTAGAAAAATGGTTTTCAATATATCCTCACAATATGAAGCCAGATCTGTAAAAGAGCCAGCAATTTTTAACTCAAAAATCAAAGTTAATGGCCGTCATAGCCCAAGCTACAAATTAAGACGAACTCAACACTATTATTCAACAGGTTTCTTCCCCATCTATAACAAGTCAAGAAGAAAGCACTTCCAATATTCAAGAAGAAGAAGATCAAGATGATTTTGCCAATTTTTTTAATCATATCAACACCCGGACAAAACCAGCTGATCAAAATCAGTAGAAGAAACAGCTGAAGTCATATCAAGAACTTGTCCTTCAAATTCCAATACGTGTCAACTAGTCTTGTAAAATACAAAGCGTGTCATTTTACTTTCGAAGTAAGAGTTGACGTATCATGTATAAAGTCTGTATGTGTCATAGAGTCTCTACCTGTCATGTAAAGTAAAGTCTCTATGTCTCATGTAAAATAAAGTGCATAAGACAAAGTCCCAACTCCCATCATGTGTGTAAAAGGGAGCCTAGAAGAATGAGGGAGATATCTTTTAGCATATCCTTCGAGTTTTGTTTAAGAGAGAAAAAAGAACTTGTACTGTGATATTTTTTAACAAAAGATAAAACTCTCCATATCTACCTCGCCGTTCCAATCCTCTATTTTGATTCAAGTAAGTGTTTAAATCTTTTATTTCCTCTTTTTCATAATACTTCTTTAATCAACCTTACACCACAAATCAATCATGCAAAAACCATATATAATCATAAGAGTGCCACCTCATTTCTCTTCATTACACACTTCATTATCACATGTCCACATTATTTTCTTTGTTACTATCTCATACTTTCTCCTTACACCTCGTTTTATCATACTTCTTTATAGTAATGGTCATTAATCAGTAGAGAGTGTATAAGCATCTCATTTACCATTAATTATTGAATAGTTTTATCTTAATATTATTCTAAGTATCTTTTGTGACAATAATCAAGTTGTCCTAAAAGTTGAATAACACTTTGGTAAACCTTGTGTTCCTGGCAGTAGAAACATAAGTCCATTGGTAAGCTTGGTGTTCCAGTGTTGTAGAATTTTAGCATCTTGTTTATTTTCACCATAGATAATTAGAATTTTATTAAGATAAAAAAACCCTTAAATCTTTAATGTCTAAATTAGTTGAAAAAATACTCTTTAAAACTTACATAACCAAAACTACAAAAACAACAAAAGATTATTCTCATAGTTCTGAATTTTCTATAGTCAATAGTCAGGAACTTCAAATAGCAAACATAGAAAGAAGCCTCCATAGTTGGACTATACCAAAAATAGATGTCAAAACTATATATCAAATAGGAAAATTGCTGCTGCTGCTGTTGGTGGTGGTGTTGTTGTTGTTGGTAAAAAATTATTAATTTAAGTTTGGTTAGGATAGGTGAAATTATTGTTTCATTTGCAGCAAGAACTTAACATAAGCTCAGGTAAGGATTCTTCTACTAGATCACCAATTGAGGGTTGGATTATTGATTGGACATAATTATTTTAATTTGTGAATACCCATCAAATGTTAATTATTTGTTCAAAAATAAATTTAATTTTAGATTTAATTTGAAGTTTTTTCTTCATCCATTAACCTTAAATTAAAGGTTCAAGTGGCTAATTTTTGAAAGATTTAATCTTGAAATTTTCTCTAATCAGGGTTGAATTGGTTTCAATATTAAATTTTGGATAAGTTAAATTGAGAAATTTTAAATACTAACCTTCCAACATTAATTAATTTAAGAGACTTCATGTATTTACGATTATGCATTGGTGGTAGCTAAAATGCATAATGCAATATTATGTTAATGATAATAACTGATATTATGTTAATGATGATGATGATCGATATGTTAATCACATGGTTAAGAACGCTATGATTGGTATTCATGTCATGTTTATGATGTTTGCTACATGTTATGGATTGTAGTGTTCATATAAAGTTGGTAATTAGGGTTGTACCTATATAAGTATCCCTTGGAATCACCACCTTTCACATATTTAAGATTGAATGCATCGACCTCCAGTCTGTCATGCCATGTTTATATGTGCTCCAACGGGACCACTAAATCCGATATAATAAGTATTCCTTCGAGTTCATCGACAGACGAGTGTTCCTTTAGGATCATTAGATTGCATGTGCTCCATCGAACACATGATAGTTTTGAGTACCTCATCACTAGATTTTAATGAGAAGTTGACAGACACCTAACGTAACTAGTAGCGAACCCTTACTGAGTATATGTTTATACTCACCTTTTTTTATTTTTAATATTTCAGACAAAGGTAAAATTAAAAAAAAAAAAAAAAAAAAAAAAAAAAAAAAAAAACTGACAAGCGACAGAAAAGACCTATGACATGTCATATGGGACTCAATTTGGCTTTTGATTTTCATTGTTTGTTTTCAATGTTTTGATCTTAAAACACAGCATGTTTCATGCCTGGTATTTTTGATAAAAATTTAGTTTTCCTCTTTTCAAGAAATTATCAAAATTGTTATTTATCTTCAAGGTAATGACCTCGGCTTAGTACAAACAGTTGGGTCGTTACAATCTCCATTCAATCCTTTCCACTTTTTTTTCCTATTCAAACTATGGTAAATTTAAACTTGTGTACAATATCTAAATGCTACAATTTTTTCAAATAGGAAGGCTGATCTTAGCGTTTCTCAGTCGTCTCATGTCGTCTTCAAAATTCCTTTATTTAACAATTCAACAACAAAAGGAAGTACAAAAGATTTTATCATTACCAAATAAAAAGAGTTTAGTTCAAAATGTTGATGATGGTTTCCATTTAAGTTCTAAGCTTTGAAGATTCCATTCCAGTCCTGATTGAATTGAAATCTTCACAGTTCAGTGACAAACTAGACTAAATATATAATTCAACCAAAATTCATATTAGCCAAAGTTAAAGCACTCTATTCTTGTTTAGGTTTTGTCCATTAGCAACTTCACAGAAAACATAGGCAGAGGTGATCATATCCGATACTGTATTAACATCATGCCAATTTAATAGATCCAACAGCAGTCAGAAATCAAAGAAACGTTATTCAAGAGTACTGAACAAGTCTTGTTTCCAGAGAAAAGTGACCTATAGGGAAAAACAAATGAATGAGGTTGAAACTAGAACCTGTATAAGCTAAAGCGAATGCTTCCTTTTCCTTCTTCCGTCAGACCCATCTAAGTAGTCATATCATTAGCCTAGCAGCACACTTCCTCATTGTCAGTCAGATTTCGTCCCATCTTTAATATCAGTCATTGACAAGAGTCGGAAAATTCTCCACTGTCATCAAGGACGTTACAAAGTTCAATACAACCAGCAAAATTCGGAAATCTACCTGTCAATGGTTTCTTTGGAGGTTAAGGATACAAAATGAAATAACCCTATCCTTGGCCAATGAAGTTGTTTCTGAGTTATGTAAATTCGTTAATCTTGAAGTGAAGACAAGTAAACCGCAGCAATTATGATTAAAATAGGCAGTACTAGGAATAGATGCTTTGAGCTCAATACGGCTACATCGATTCTTCTCGTGGTCTCTAGATCAGATTCAATAGCAGCAGAGTTAGCCGTACTCCCACCAACTGAGACATTATCCTGAGTCTTCTAAAAAAACAAAAAAGAGAGGATGGTCTCTTTCAGTAAAAGACCGCCAGTCGCCACCATTAAATTTCAGAAAACAATACAACAGAATGAATGAAGACAAATAGGGAGAATACTGAGAACATGAAAAACCATGTCTCAATTACTTCAACAGACCTTGAAAAGTGATTTCATATGGTCGTACAATCCTCCCAACAAATTGATGACATTGTATCCTCCCTATTAAATAAAAATTGACTAGTTGACAGGAAAAGAAATGAACAGCTTAACAAAATGGACAATATATCCTTTCTTTACTTCTTTTTACTATATACATCATACATGAGTATCCAAGTCAGCTTATGCACACCTCAATTATTCTTATTAAACAACTATTTGACCCTCCTACACTTGATTGCCAAGGTAAACACATACGATATTTTCACTATCTTCGCCCAGATAGCCTCCCACAGCTTGTACTCATTCCCTCTAGCCCTTTATTATTTTCTTGGACCCATATGGGTTTCTTTTTTGTTTTGAACGGAAACAAAACTTTTCATTTAAATAATGAAATGGGTCCCATGCTCAAAGTACAAGACATAAAACAAAAAGAATCTTAGCAACAAATGAAAATACAATGAGATAAATAGACCAAAAACATAGCAAAACAGTTAAAACATTAGAAATTACCCTTCAAGTGTTGTACCACTAGGGATTTTCTTCTTCTGCATTATGTTATACCACCATAATCAATATTATTTGTTGCATAGTTACATTCTTTCTAAATTTACTTCCTAAATTATTCATTGAAAAATAGATAGTTAGCCATAAATGTGATGGTTGTCAATTATTAGAAATAACTACTCTACAAGTGTATATAAGAGGATTTTGTACTTTTCTATGATTATAAAAACTTCCCTTTAAAGAAAAGGAGCTTTTCATTTTTATTCTATGATTTTGAAAAGTTGATATCATTCACGGAGCTCATATTTAGATTGATATACTAGTCAAATAGGGTGGCCGACCACATAGGTCATGAATCTTTGCCTACCTGAACCATCAGCATCGCTATCCTTAAAAGCTAAACTTAAAACTAGCCATAATGGTAGACTTATAAGTTTCAATCCCCGTGAGAGTTTTTCATTACACGTCTGCTCACAATTTTCCTCACCCAAGGGCAGACCAGACTCTAGTGCCATTACATGCAATTTCACAAGCTATCATTTTAATTGAAAAGTGACAAATCTATTAAAAACGTCCATAGTTCCACGTCGATCCAATGAAAAGAACTTAGCAACCAAAAATTATCAATTTTTATCACTAAAACCAAATATTCAATGTGAAAATTTCAAGTTCCCTCAGAATTATCACGTTGATCCTTCAGTCACATAATCTTACATTTATAGCTTAACATTGATGAATAATGATTGCAAACAAAGAATCTGCCAACGTAGTTCCCTCATCATTTTGTTGCAAAGAAACACCCCATTCAATTTGGCCAATTTATCCGGAATAGTCCCAAAGACTTTTTTGTTCCACGATGATCCCACTAGCTTTAATCTTCCTAACTAAGCTCTTGACCCAAGTGGAAAAGATAATATGCTGTTGAACTTGATTTGGCACAGAATCACAATGAAGATGAATTCAAATCTTTACTGATGATAGTAATGTAAGAATTACAATGAAAGGAAAATCGAATTAAATGTAATCTCAATTCGATGAACAGAGAACTCTTCCCAATTCTGTTACTCTATCACTCAAGGATACAACAGAAATCACTCACCAGATGCTAACTCCCTTTCCCCCTCTTTTATTTTTCTATTTATACTTACTAACTGTGGCCCTTCACTTGTATTCTCCTTCACACGTATTATTTCCTTTTTTCCTCTTCTACTATATTGTACAATTATTGATGGTCTAACATTGCATTCCCATTCCAAATCCACTTGTCCTCAAGGTGAAAATCAGGGAATGATTGCTGGAAATGATTGCCGGAAATCGTCATAAACTTCCCATGTTGCTTCATGTAGTGATAGCTCTTTCTAGCTCATCAAAACCTCCCAAACTCCTGCATCATTTTTCTTGTAACCAGACTTCATCTGGTACAGCAGTCCATTCATGGTTCTCAGTCATATAAGGTGCTAATTCCTGTACATCATATGTTCTCCAAGGGCCTTTTAATAATGCGGTAGGGACCAAAGAATTTGGGAGACAGCTTCTCATTTTTCTTCTTTCTGATTGATACCTGTCTATACAGACGGATTTTCAAGAATACCATATCTCCTTCTTCAAAGTCAACATGTCTTCTCTTATGATCAGCATACTTCTTCGTTTTCTCTTGCGCTACTCTTAAGTGATCCTTTAGTGCCCCCAAAGCAATATCCCTTTCCTTTAACCGTTCATCAAGGGTTGAGTTCGGAGTCTCTCTATCCCCATAGTAAATTAGCGGGGTGGTGATCTTCCATGCATAGCTTGAAATGGAGTTACTCCCAAGGATCTCTTGGTACGTAGTATAGAACCAATATTCAGCCCAATGAATCCACTTTATCCACTCCTTCGGCCTCTCCTTTGGCCATTGCTTGATTGATCTAATCTTCTCTGGGTCTACCTCCAATCCTCTTCCAGATATGATGTGGCCTAAATATTCTGCCAATCTTCTCTGGGCTACCTGCACTTCTTCTTGTTAGCATAGAGCTTGTGTTCCCTCAATATCTCTAGCACTATTTCTATATGTTGTAGATCTTATCTTCACTATACATTCTAATTTGGTGATATCCTGCTTTCAAATCTATCTTAGAAGTTGCACCATTCAGTTCATCAACTAGCTCTTCAATAACAGGCATAGGAAACTTATCTGGAATGATCACATTGTTGAGGGGTTTGTAATCAACACAAAATCTCCAGCTTCTTCCGTCTTTTTTCTTCACTGGTAAAATTGGACTCGAGTAGGGGCTTGTGCTGAGATGAATAACCCTAGATGATAACATCTCCTACCAGTTTTTCAGTTTCTTCCTTTTGCTGAAAAGCATATTTGTATGGTCTTACATTCACTGGATCCGTCCCTCTTTTTAAATGTATATGATGCTCAATTGCTCTTCTCAGAGGCAATTCTTTAAGCCACTCAAAGACATCCTCAAACTTGAAAGTACAGCTGGAATGGACTCTTGGATTGTTGGCACCTCATCTACTCTTTATAAGTCTGCAAATGATATTTCTCCCTCCAAGGCTCTACACTCAATCAAATAGCCTTGATCAGAATCTATCCACGTCTTCATTAGACTCTTTAAGCTGACTCGAGTCTTCGTCAAGCTTGGATCCCCTTTAATGATCACCTTATTATCCCCATGGAAAAACGTCATTGAAAGATTCCTCTAATCCATTTCAATGACTCCTAAAGAATAGAGTCATTGCATCCCAAGTGTCACATCAACTCCCCCAATTCAAGTGGCAGAAAGCTCTGCACTACTCTCCACTCATTCAACATTACTTCCACATTTTTGCATACACCCTTACTTTTGATAGTTGTTCCAGATCCCAGGATTACTCCATAATTGGAGGTTTCTTTTGTATGCAATTTCAAGGCAACCACCACCTTCTCTGATATGAAATTGTGTGTAGCTTTACAATCAATTAGCACAATTACTTCTTCTCCATGAATCTTCCCTCTAACCTTCATCGTGCCTGGATTTGATAATCCAACCACAGAGTTGATGGATAGTTCCACCACTGCTTTGACTCCCTCTTCCATCTCAATTATGTTCAACTCCTGTTTGTACTCATCTTCTTCTATGATTTCTTCTTCTACATTATTTTATTCACAACGAACATTCTTTAACTCCATTTGCTCTCTTCCCTTCATGTAATCTTTGTTTTCAACTCTTTGGGACAGCCTCATCGTTTGCGCGAGCCTGGTAGGTTCCAAGAACTCCACCTCTGACTTGATCCACGGAATCAAACCGATCATAAACGTTTCTTCCAATACTCTATTAGGTAAGTCCGATAATGGCGCCACCAATCTGTCAAAAAGATTTCAGTATTCCTCTATCGTACAATTATACTTGATTGCGAAGAATTGGCTGTAGATTGAGCCTTCTCGAATTGAACGAAATCTTTTAATAATCGTAACTTCAAATATGCCCAATCCTTGAACTTATCTTGTTCTTCCTGTGAACGGTATCGGTCAAGTGTTGGTCCATCAAAACTGATCACAAATACTGTCATCTTCTTGGAATCAGTGAGTTTATGAATTTGAAATACCGACCCGCTCGAAAAGCCACGAATCGGGATCGTTTCCATTAAATACCGAAATTTCCACTTTTTTGAACTTACTTCAATCGGACGATTTCTCCCCTTCGTCTTTCTTATTTGCTTTCACTTTGTCAACCAACTCAATTATCGTTGCTTCACTTTCTTCCATCTTATTTTCGCTCGCTTTTGATTTACTAGAAGATCCTTCTGTTTCAGACATTGTCAACGATTTCTCCTTGATTAGACTTTCAATATACTTCAACACTAGATGTTGTTGCTCCTATTTGTCAGCCTGAACAATTAATCGATCTATGTTCTTCAAGAATAACTGTTGCTGTTGCTATTGTTTCTCACTTTGATTTTTCAATCGCTCCATGTTCTTTACTAATGAGGTTAGATTTTCTTCAATTGCAGGACTCTTCTGCAAATCGGCTCACATCTCAAAAATTTCTTGCTTTACAGCCTCGAATCGTTCTTCATTCCTTTTCGCCATTTTCTTTCGTTTTCCCAGGTTGTTGCTTTGATACCAATACGTTGGAACTTGATTTCCAACACAGAATCACAATAAAGATGAATTCAAATCTTTATTGATGATAGTAATGTAAGAATTACAATGAAAAGAAAATCGAATTGAATCTATTAACCTATCTCTCAAGGATACAACAGAAATCACTCACCAGATGCTAACACCTTTTCCCCCTCTTTTACTTTTCTATTTATACTTTCTAACTCTATCCTGTGGTTCCCTTCACTTGTATTCTCCTTCACACGTATTCTTTTTTTCCTCTTAACTATATTGTAGAACTATTGGTGGTCTAACATATGCACTATTAGATTGTAGACTCTCCCAACAATCGGATTTGGCCGCTTGATCCTTCTTTGCACGATAACATTAAATGTATTATGGAAGAATTGATGGCTATCAATACAGTTAATCAGTTACATCAATGAATGCCTTCTACCACTTCAAGTGTTTTATAGTTCATTAGGTGACGATCTAAGCAAATGCTAATCAACTCATATAGCCTATAACTTAATAAAGAGAACCCTTGCCTTCAAATTCCCCTAAAAAGAAAAAGGAGGCTCTCCCAGATCCCACTCAATCAATCTAAAGTGCCCTAATTGATTCGGAAGAAAAAAGCCTAGGATCTCAATCACAAAATGGCTGATTTTTTGTCCTTTCTTGCTGCAGCCAAAACCTTCCATTTTTTTTATTTGAGTCTGATTCCTTTTCATATGACACCAATAAGGAAGAAATCAAAGCCTACTATTTGGAATGACAAGCTAAAGAAAAGACCCATGAATGAGGAAACCCGGCCCTCCTTTGGACTGACTATCCACTTAGGATAGGCTTTTAAATGAAATTGCAGTGGTCAATGAGGTGTGTCCGTTTACTTATTCATTCTGAGTAATATTTTGAAGGCTTTTGGTTGGTATTCTGTGTTTAATTCCCCTACACAAATTTTTATGTGGTACTAAAAAGGTTTTTTTGGCTTGCACATAGTTGTGCTTTTTTCTCGAGACTTTGGAGTGCTAGGAATGGGCATCTTTTAAAAGAGCTCTCTGACTCTTTTAATCATTTTTATGAAAATTTACTCTACTGCTTTCTTCTTGTGCAAGAATAAGTGACATTCTCTTTATAGCTTTTCTCATCTAATCACCAATTAGAGAGCCTTTTTGTAACTCTAGGTCTTTGGACTTGTTACTACTCTATTTCATCTATCAATGAAAAAGTTTCTCACTTGTAAAAGATAAATTGCTTTTACAAGGGAAAAAGACCAAGAAGGAACTACCGAAGGACAAGATTCTCATACACTTCCTACAACTAAGTCACTCACCAACTTTTTAACAATAATTCTACTCTTAGTGAAAAGAGTTGTGTTCTTGTCTTTCAGGCTCCCTTATGTTATTATGATCTAAAAATACTAGGAAAAGGTAAGTTCTCTCTCCTCTCTCTCCTCACTCTCCTCCCTCTCCTCCCTCTCCTCCCTCTTCCCTCTCCTCTCTCCTCCCTCTTCCCTCTCCTCTCTCCTCCCTCTTCCCTCTTCTCTCTCCTCCCTCTCCTCTCTCTCTATCTCCCTCCCCCTCTGTTCCAGCCACGACTTTCCTTAACAAACTTCAGGCGTATTCAACATACTCAAAAATGGAAGTGTAGAGTTGCAAAATCATAGGTTCATACGACTATATTTGGTTCGAAAAGGGGCTGTTTCACATTGAAGACGTAGATTTCCAGAAAATTCTCAATTTATGCAAGCACCAACTAGAATGGTTTGTTGATTCAATTTCGAGTTTAGTCAAAGAACCTGATTAGAAGTACAAAAAAAAAAAAAGAACGGATATGTTGGGAACGAAGCAACAATAATGACAAAATTTCAAACCCCATCAAGTTGGTTCCTGAGGTGTGTCGCTCGAAGTGCCTCTAGAATCCATTCATTTATTCACATCTTCTCAGGAAACTCACGCGCCGCCTCTTCCTCCGCCGCAAGATCCACGCGCTAGCGCATGGAGACCTATTTTATGCTTTGTCAGCTTGGTTCCTCTCCATTTTTGTTTTCCAATGGATCTGTATATTTGGTTTCTCCGAAATCTAATCGAGTGCAAGGGTCCTTGAAAAAATACCCTTTTGGTTCGAATTTGTTGCTGTTTTGTTCTAATCTGGCAGTCGTGGGTCAGAAGCTACCCAGATCTTGGTTTTCGATCCCACAGTGATGTCTCATTTGGCTCAATTACAAGCTCCATCTATCCATAATTTGTCAACTAAATTGTTGAAAGCATTTCCTTCATCATTAGCATGTGCCTCTATTACAACCATTGATAATTCAAGTGACATGAATCACGGTCTCTTTTCCTCCTCCACACAATGGGTCATAGACTCCAGTGCTACTCCTCATATGACAGGTAATCCCAATGTTACCCTAGCAGATGGATCAAAGTCTCATGTTATCGGATCTGGCATTATAAATCTCACCTCATCCCTTTCTCTGTCATTTGTTCTCCATTTACCTCGATTGTCATTTAACTTGCTCTCTATTATTCAAATCACTCGTGACCTTAATTGTTATATCTCATTCTATCCGAGCTATTGTTTGTTTTAAGATCTTGTAACAAAGAAGATTATTGGGAAATGACACGAATCTGGAGGACTTTACAGCTTTGATCACCAAGTATCAACGTCAACAACCGTTGCTTGATCTGGAATTGTTTCTCCTTTGATACCCATTGTCGTCTTGGTCATCCATCCCTTTCACGCTTAAGAAAGCTTATCCTCAGTTTTATAATTTGTCTTCATTGAATTGTGACGCATGTCAGTTTGCCAAATTTCATTGTCTTAGCTCTAGTCGTAGAGTTGACAAACGGGCAAATTCTCCCTGAGTTAGCTCATTCTGATATTTGGGGTGGGTCCGAGTCCAGTTATGTCCAAAATTGGATTTAGATATTTTGTTACCTTTGTTATGATCACTCTCGCATGGCTTGGTTATATTTTATGAAAAATTGTTCTAAGTTACTTTCTCATTTTAGCAATTTTCATGCTGAAATTTGAACTCAGTTTGGTGTATGCCTTAAAACCTTGAAAAGTGAAAATGCTGGTGAGTATTGTTCAGAAGCACTAAATTCATACCTGTGTACACATGGAATCATTCGCCAATCATCCTGTGCTAATACTCCATCCCGAAATGGGGTTGCCAAATCAAATAATGGGAATCTTCTTGAAACTGCGCGAGCATTATTCTTTCAAACGCATGTTCCAAAGCATTATTGGGTTGATGCAATTTTCACAGCTTGTTTTCTTATAAACTTCATGCCTTCATCTGTTCTTCAAGGTCAAATTCCTATCATGTTCTCTTTCCAACAAAACCATTGTTTCCTATTAAGCCTAAAATATTTGGTTGTACGTGTTTTGCACGAGATGTTCATCCTAATTTAACAAAGTTAGACCCCAAGTATTTGAAGTGCATTTTCTTAGTTTCCGTGTTCAAAAAGGATACAAATGTTATTGTCCAAGTTTAAATAGATATTTTGTCTCTTGAGATGTTACTTTCTTTGAGGATAAGTCTTTCACTACCCCTTTGCCTAGTATGAGTAAGGGCAAGGAGAAGGAGGATCTTTTTCTTTATACTCTCACATCTCCAACTGCCTCCCCTGCTCTACCTCCAACATTTGCCCCTAATCGCTCACCAACACCTAAATTCTACTCTCGTCAGCAGCAACCTCCAAGTAAATGTTCTGTCTCAAAAGGCTATTTGTTATCGAATTCAGGACCAAGTGATGACCTTCCCATTACTCCTCGTAAAGGTAAACATTCTTGCACTTATCCTATTGTGTCTTATGTATCTTATGACCGATTATCATATCCTACATGTTCATTGGTTAAACCTCTTGACTTTGTCTCAATACCCAAGACCATTCATGAAGCTTTGTCTCATTCTAGCTGGCGTAGTGCAATGATTGAAGAGGTGAGCGCCTTAGATGATAATGGTACTTGGGATTTTGTGTCACTTCCTGCAGGAAAAAGACTATTGGGTGCAAATAGGTATTTTTAATTAAGGTTAATCTTGATGGGTCAATAGCTCGTTTAAAGGCACCCCATGTGGCTAAAAGTTATGCTCAGACATATGGGGTTGACTATTTTGATACATTTTCTCCTGTTGCTTACTTACTTCTATCAAATTATTCATTTATATGGTAGCATCTCAAGATTGGCCTTTCCATCAGCTTGACTTTAAAAATGCCTTTCTCCACAATGATCTCCAAGAAGAAGTCTAAGTGGAGCAACCAAGTTGGTTTGTTGCTAAGGGGGAGAATGATAAAGTGTGTCGCCTTTGCAAATCCTTACATTACATGGGTTGAAGCAGAGTCCGCATGCATGGTTCGGAAAATTTAGTAACACATTTGAGCAGTTTGGAATGAAGAAAAGCAAATCAGACAATCAGTTTTCTACTGAAGATCTATTAGTGGAACTATTCTACTTAATGTACATGTGATGATATTGTTATAATCAAAAGTGATACATCTGGTATATTATCTCTCAAATCTATCATCCAAAGTCAATTTCACACTAAAGATTTGGGAGTGTTGAAGTCCTTTTTGGGAATTGAAGTAATGAGAAGCAAGAAGGGTATTATTATGTCAATAAGAAAATATGCACTTGATTTGCTACCTGAGACAGGAAAATTGGGAGCCAAGTTATGCAATACTTCGATGATACCTGGTCTCCAATTGTTGAAAGATGGAGAACCATTTAAGGATCCTGAGAGATATAGAAGGTTGGTTGGAAAGTTAAATTACCTTACAATAGCACGTCCAAACATAGCTTATTCAGTAAGCATTGTGAGTCAATCAATCTATGACCTCGCCTACAGTGGAACATTGGGATGCAGTACAACAAATTCTATATTACCTTAAGATTGCACCTGAATGTTATATAATGATCATGGCCATATGAACATTAAATGTTTTTCATATGCTGATTGGGCAGGATCAAAAGAAGACTGGTGGCAATTTGGTCTCACAGAAGAGTAAGAAGCAAAACGTAGTTTCACGATCAAGTGAATCAGAATACAAAGCAACAGCACAAGCAGTGTGTGAAAATAATGTGGTTACATCAACTCTTGATTGAGTTAGGTTTTAATGCTACAATTCCGACTAAGTTGTTGTGTGACAATCAAGTTGCTCTCCATATTGCATCTAACTCAGTATTTCATGAGCGTATTAAACACGTTGAAATTGATTGTCATTTTATTCGAGAAAAAATACAACAAGGTTTGGTGTCTCCTGGATATGTGAAGACTGGAGAACAATCAGGGGATATGGAGTTCGAATAGAGTACCTATGTAACAAGCTAGGCATGATTAATATATATGCTCAGCTTGAGGAGGAGTGTTACAATATATATATATTGAGCTTATTAGTCGTTTGTCCATTATTGTAATTTACTAGTCTTTAGTTAGGGTTTCCATGTATACTTGTATAGAATGAATCAAGTGAGTTGTTTCATATTTTCCTCTAGCTTCAACATTTCTAACTCAGAATTTCTAACTCAAACTTCAAGACATTAACTTTATGCAAGAAACTCTCAGAAGATGAATCATCAATAATCAGTGCAAGCAGCAAAGAGTTTGAGATCGAGAATTTAGAAGAGTTGGAGGAAGATCAAACGGAACAAGAGGAGGCCAAGATTCTTGATACATTGGGGCCAGATTTATCCAAGTTATTTCTTTCTTCAGAATCCAAAGAATCTTGCAAGAAAGCAGCTGCAAGCTTCCCTCATGATTTGGTTCCTTTCTTAACAGCACGTGAGATTGAATTAATTTGAGAAAGGAGAAAGTACGAAGATTATTTCATGAACACGGGAGGTCTTCAAAGAAAATCAAAACAATTGACTCTGAAAACACTATTAAAGAGCTCAAATCCAGATATGGTTCTGATTCAAGAAAAAAGCAAGTGGTGATCGACATCTATCTGATAAAGACCTTATGAAGTTCTGGCTTTGTTGAGTTCACAGGAAGGAAAACTGCTAAATACCTCCTCAGACAAAAGAGTTGGGTTCCTCAAGCCAAGCGGCTCTTTCACTATTAAATCTCTAGTCAATCCTCTATCCACGGCTTCACCTAATGACAATGCACTGTAAAGGAGTTTGGCAAATAAAAGTCTGAAGAGAGTTAATATTTCAGTGTGGATTAGGCTGTTTGGAAGTCTGAACTGTGCTTCAACATTACATAAAAAGCTCCCATCCCATTACCTTCACCCCTCATGTGCCCCCTTTGTCTCAATTACTAGGAAAATCTTCAGCACCTACTTTTGGCTGTCCTTATGCTGTAATCTAGTGGAAGCGGCTACTGCAAACATTCAATATTGTTTGGGTTTTTGACAATAATATCAGAAATAATGTGCTGCAAATTCTGACAGGTTTAGTCATGAAGAAAAATGCTCTCCTCTACGGTGTAACATGGTCAAGGCATTACTAGTAGAATTATGGTTCGAAAGAAATTAGCGAGTCTTCCTTGATAAACCTGCAAGCTGGAACAATCCCTTGATTTTTGCCCGATTAAACGCCCCATTATGGTGCTCTTTATCCAAAGCTTTCCAAGAGTATTCTCTTCAAGCGATACAACTGAATTGGCAGGCCTTCATCTTCTAAACGATACAAAGAGTCCTTTTCATGCTATTTGTGATTTCCTATAAAGTTCAAGCGCTAGGAAGTGATTTTTTCTATTACTATTATGAGAACGTATCTTGTTAGCCTATGGGGAAAGGCTTGCTTTGGCTTTGTGTTTGGCTGTAATCCGTTTTTTATAATTAGCGTTTGGACATGACAAGGGCACTAAAGGGATGTCAACCTAGTTGAGATGTCCTAGTGTACCTATTGATCCTTAGGTTTAATTTGACTATTTTGAATTATCAGTTTGCCTTCACTAAAGAAAGACAGATTATTAGTCGTAATGCAAACCTGGAGGTGGTGAATGAATGAAGAATGAAAAAAAGAAAGGCTCTCAATCATCAAATTACATTTGGAAAAAGCCCCCAAAATCAAGGTTTAATGATTTTTTTTCCTCAAAACTCCTATTACAGTCCTTTTTGGCCGTAACTTTTCATCTTCTAGTGAAGTGTTTTATAAAATTATATATAAAAGCATTATTGCTTAGTGGGAAAAAATTTTCAAGTTTATTATGACAAACAAATGAAGATGGTCCCCATATCAACAAGTCCAGAAAAATTAATGGTAAATCATCCAGTAAAGTATTACCTCAGAGCTGGCAGCAGTTAACTTTGTCTGATCTACCTGGATTTCTTTGGGACAGGCAGTAGTCATAGCAGTAGTAAAATCTTGCTTGGATGCAATTTCTTTGGTTTCAACAGTGTTACTCTGATCTGAAACGACAGAGTCCTGATTTTTTTGCTGCAACTTTGCTCCCAATATTTTGTTTTCCATTGCCAATAAAGAAAGCTGAAAAAAGATGTGGTATATTACAATACCAGTTTATACTAAGATGTAAAGTTAGCAAATTACTTATTTTAATATTCCAGCCACACATTCTTTCTATCCTTATTTATCATACTTGATGGAACAATTTTATATTGATAAAGTCAAAAAAAGAAAAAGAACAACAATCCACTTCTAAAAGCCTTTAAAGTTGGTGGTTAAAATTGACCGACACTCTATAATGTTTCTGTTAGAACAGTGAGTTATTCAGCCTCAACATCAGAGGTGGATTGCTAAGCTACTAGGGTACAATTTCGAAGTAATGTACAAACCAGGCCTTGAAAAAATGGCAGCAGACGCATTATCAAGGATGCCTCCATCTGTACATCTCAATTACATTACTGCTCCAGCCTTAAATAGACAATATCAGTTCTTAAAAAAGAAGTGGCAGAGGATGAACGATTGAAAGAAATCATTGAGAAGTTGGAAAAGGGTGAATAAGTAACGTCGGATTTACTATGCAACAAGGCATGTTAAGATATAAGGATCAATTAGTGATATCGAAGAAATCAGCTTTGTTACCTAACATACTGCACACTCACCATGACTCTGTATTTGGAGGTCATTCAAGATACCTGAGAACCTATAAAAGACTCACAGGGGAGCTGTATTGGGAAGGAAGGAAGACTGACGTGCAGAAGTACTATGAGGAGTGCCTAGTTTGCCAATGTAACAAAACATTAGCCTTATCAACAGCTGGATTGTTAATGCCTCTAGAAGTTCCGGATACAATATGGAGCAAAATAACGATGGATTTCATTGATGGTCTTCCTAAATCTGCAGGATATGAGGTAATTTTGGTTGTTGTAGATAGACTAAGTAAATATGCTCATTTCTTAGCTTCGAAACACCCTTTATACTGCTAAATCTGTTGCAGAAACTTTTGTTAAAGAGATAGGTAGATTGCATCGCTATACCAAGTCCATTGTGTCCGACCGTGATAAAATCTTTTTGAGTAATTTCTGGAAGGAGATGTTTAGACTGTCCGGAACTAAATTGAATAGAAGTCCTGCCTATCATCCTCAATCGAATGGACAAACAGAAGTGGTGAAGAGGGTGTTGAGGCATATTTGAGATGTTTCTGTGGGGAGAAACTGAGAGAGTGGACAAACTGGTTGGCATTGGGCTGAGCATTGGTACAATACTATGTATCAACGAACGATTGGGATCACACCTTTCCAGGCTGTTTATGGCCGGCTACCATCACCACTCATTTATTATGGAGATATGGGGACTCCCAACTCAACACTAGACCAGCAATTGAAGGAGAGGGGCGTGATTTTGGGAGCGTTAAAAGAACATCTCAGGATAGCACAAGAAAAAATGAAAAATTATGCAGACAAGAAAAGGACGCATGTTGAATTTCAGGAAGGGGAGATGGTATTTCTGAAAATTAGACCGCATAGACAAGTATCCTTGAGAAATAAGAGGAATGGAAAATTATCTTCGAAGTTTTTTGGCCCTTTCAAGGTGATTGCACGAGTAGGGTCAGTTGCTTATAAGCTGGAATTACCATTACAACAGTAATTCACCCTGTGTTTCATGTATCCCAACTCAAGAAGGTGCTCGGAAATCATGCTAGTGATGTACACCAATTGAATCCATTTTTGAATGAAAATCTTGAATGGATGACCAAACCAGCTGAAATATTTGGGAATCGAAAGAAAGACTCAACAAAAGACTGGGAAGGAATACCACCGCACAAGACAACATGGGAGAACTTTGATGATTGTTTCCTCATTTCCACCTTGAGGACAAGGTGAATTTGGAGGAGTGTAATGATAGGCCACCAATGGTTTTGCAATATAGTAGAAGGAAGAAGAAGAAAGTAGTACATGCGTATAAGGGGGAAAATAGTATGAGTGGAAACCATATTGGTGGGGACCACAGTTAGTAATTTTGGCTTGCATTAAAAGAGAAGGAAGGAGGGGAGAGAAAGGGAGAATTCATTTTGCAGGTTTAGGCTGCCAAGTTCCTTGAGAGAAAGGAGAAGTAGAGGAGTCTTTCGTTATTTGCTTCTGTTCTAATTCTTTTGTATTTTTCCTCTTGTTCTTGTTGATTGATAAGAATTGAAGTCTCGATTCTCTTTTGTAATCTTTTGAGAATTATATCAATACATACGAACACATATTTTGGTGTTCCATCACATTCACAGAAACTTCTCATCGCCATCACCTGTTCTTCTCCCAGAAGAAAAGCAATAAAAAGCGCAATCGCATTTTTTTCGATTGTGACTTTTTGTATTACAAATCTACATAACCCCACAACAGAAATTAAGAATAATGTAATCGAGTTATAGGCATAGTTATTTGGTTTCTTTGGGATTAAAAGATACCTGCTTATGAAGACGATCTCTCTCAATAGCCAATTGCATAACCAAATTGGTTATAACTTTAGTGCGCACATTAATGTCCTTCGCTGAAGCCTTCTTTCTATACTCTGCCTGTTGCAAAGATGCCTCCAAACAACCAAGTTTACCACGAACAAGCCTCAGTTCCTCATTAAGTTCCGCATAAGATTCAGATAATAGGATGCAGTTTTCCTCTGCACGATCAGCTCTACCATCTGCTTTCATAACCTTCAACTTCAGATCCTCGATCAAATTTTCCATGTCATTGATTGTAGCATATAGCATGTTTTGCTTCTCCTGACTAGCTTCAGCTGAAGCCACAGCCTGCTGAAGTTGCATATCTGTTTCTCGTAACTGTCTTTTAAGTGCTTCAATTTTTTCCTCAGATTCCTTAAGCTGTTTCTCAAGAAAATTCACATTCTCCTTCAAAGTCATAGTCTCAAAATTGGTATCAATCAGTTTTTGTTCATTTTCCATCAATTTGGATTTCAAGGCATCAATTTGCAAGTGTAAAGTGCTCTTCAGCTCAGCATTCTTGTTCTTGCAATTAAGCAACTCACAATCTTTGGCTTTCAGTTGTTCCATGGAGCCTTCAAATTTTAATTTCAACTCAGCTTCTCTCTGTATTGAACCATTTATATTGAATTGTAAAAGTTGAAGTCCACCAAGTAATTCTTTTGAAATTCCTGTGAGGACCTCTGATGCATTTTCTGCTTCAAAACATCTCCCACAAACATCTTCTAATTCTTCCTCCAAAGAATAAACATCTTGTTGTGAAGAATGGAGCCTCAGTTTCAGCTCATCATCCATTAGACTTGTTTCAGTCAGCTTCTTTTCAAGATCCATCTCTCTTGCCAGAGATTTCTCCAGCATCCTCAGAATGTGTATCTGATGTTCAGCTGTTCGCATGTCTATTACAGGATTCCTCTCCAACAATTGACTAGCCTCTTGTAAGTCTGTTCCCCTATCACCGTTTCCTGTCAGTATCCATACATCAAAAGATACAATGATTATAATAATTATGCATAGATTTAGGTAATCATACGGGATGCCCTCAAAAGATCATTCCAGCAGATTTAGATAGCATCAGTAAGAACATCTAGGTTTCTTTTTTGGAGGGGGGATCATGAATAATAATATTAGCATGGTGGTCTAGTTGTGATATATTTTCAATCACGTTTTATACTTACCATTATAATAACAACGTAGATTCTTCTGCAACTTTGCTGACTGCATTCTAATATCAGAGATCAGTTCATGTGATTGTTTTAAGGATTCTTTAGAATCTTGCAACTTTTCTTCCAGATACATTAAAGTTTCACTGGAGAATTTGCAGAAAGGTATCAATTCGTGAGCATGAAAGATATCATTTTGAATCCTCGCCAAGAAAGCATCCACCCTGTCCATCTCTGAATCTAAAAAACCAGCTAGGAGATCAATTTCGGATGCTCTTTTAACAGAATCATCAAACATATGATCATTCTCGAAAGCAAAAGCTTCAAACTCGCTCTCCCGTGTAGCAATATGCATCATGAGAACATTTAAGTTAACTAACTTTTCGGATGCACGTGCTACATCCAATTCCAATCTGGTTATGACTTCACTGCCATTTGCTAAATCTCCACTAGCTCGAGATATACTGTCATGTTCATCTGCCCCCAGACCACTAGTATTATCACAAATGACTGATGTGCTTGCTTCCGATACAGCATCCATATCCATTGGGTCCTATTGTCCTGTTGACTTTACAACCTGAATAGCCCAGTATTAGAAAGAAAATTCAAGTAGCAAGAAAAATGACTCTGCTGATTCAAATGCAGAAAATACTGATACCCTCCTCTATGATGTTGAATGAAACGTTAGAAATAAAACAAACTACGAGATTCCAGCTTTTCAAAGCAGCACAGTGACGTACAATGAGAGACTGGAGTCAATTAACAGATCAAAGTAGTCAAAGGTAAGCTATCATTTACTCCCCCATTTGGGTGCAGCAACCTTCCGTAAGTACCTCCCTAGTATTAGATAAGAAAGTTGAGGTGGTCATTCAAGTTAACCTAAAAAGTGTTCTCAGTTTCCATTCCCAGAAATTTCAAAATAGTCAAGTATTTATTCCCTCATAATACTATACTACAAGAAACTAACCATATCCTCAACAATAAAACCAGCCTAGGACGGAAACTAGTATACACAACTGTTATATGATGCAGTCAATAATAGATATTGATTGCACAATATTTTCTAACTATTTTTTTTTTTTTAGTCTGCACGATTCCCTAATGACACAGAGAAGCATGCTATCAGGGAGCCAGTAAAGGAATGCAATCTAATTTTCCTCTCAGTCCAACAAGCTACAACATAATGTTTATAATGCTAGAGAAATAGCCATGTTTGGCTGCAAAGATGACTATGCAAAGGAACAATATTATTTAAATACAATCTGCAGTATATATGACATTGAAATTGTCTGGGTGCTTTAAAATGACGCCACCGATAGTAAAGTCTTTTGTATTATGTACATTTAGACTGTCTCTTTTCATTAATCAATGAAAAGTATGTGTCCTTTCAAAAAAAAAAGACATGATGCCACCGATCTGTATTCAAATAATAATCACACACAGTTAATAATGTTTAGAATAGAGGGGTAAGAAGGATAACGGTTGGCTTGTAGGGTGGTTCTCCATCAATTGAATGCTTTTATACATTATATATGAATATTACAGCTCTGCATACTAAAATGCTTCACAAAACTTCCAAGAACGTGCCCTGAACATGCTATTAAATGTATTCCCACCTAGGTTTTGATTATCATTGCAACAATTTTATAGAAATTTCGATGAAATCCAACGGCTAAAGTGCCACCGATTTTTTCAAGAAGACAGAAGTGGAACACGAACACTAAATTTGAACCAAATAGGGGACTTGTATTTAATACTAAATTCAATGTTGTATAATTTTTTTTCATATTTCCATGAACCTCAACTATTCTCGCTAAACAACCATCTAATCCTACCGCATTCGGCAAGGTAATTCTTAGTCATAGGATATCAAATCCTAGGTAGATGGCCGCTTGAACCAATTGATTATTGACCATTATGGAAATATCCTAGAATTTTTCTCCCTTGTATTAGTTTTCTTCCCGTTGGGACCCAGATACAGAAAATTACAATTCAATAGAAACAATCTTCTCTTATATACCAACATGGTATTAGAGCAGTAATCCGAAAGGCATCATACCCTCACATTTGTCGGGTTGGTTGAAACCAGTACCAATACTCAAACCCCGTGTAAGAGGTCCAAAAATATTGTCCTCGATTCCTCCCATCAGAGAACCTCAAACTTTTTTACCACACTCAATTTTCTTTAACGAAAGAAACTATCGTACCTCTCGTGGCCCACGATCGTCACCGTGGTGTTCGTCAAAAGCTTGGGGGTGTACGCAACAAGAATCGGTGGTGTTCGTCGAAAGCTTTGTGATCCGACGGCAGTTGAATGTCCGTTCTTTGTCGCCGCTGTCACGTCCGATTGTGGTCGCCACTGGGTCGTCTTCAGCAGTAACGTACGTCCGTCCGACCGCCGCTCGTGGGTTCGTGGTCTCGTCAGAAGCTTCCATTTTTCGCGGCTTGTGCGCCATCATGTTTTATACAGCTCATTTTTGCTTAGTACGGGAACAATTGTCCAATACTAATTCTCCTTACCATTTCTTAGACAAACTCAAAAACAGAATTTTTTAGTAAAATTATGTTAGGAAATTGAGAATAAAAGAAGTATAAATATACCCATACAACAGAAAGACAACGAAAGAAGAAATAAAGATATAACGTGGATTTTGATATCTTTATAAATAATTTCTATCATATGAGGTGTGAGAATAATAGTTACAAAACTAGATATAAATAGGGAATGAGAAAGTGATGGAGATTGTTGGAGATGTTAGCAAATTTGTAAGCTAAGGAGGTCCAAATTCTTTAATGAGATAATTCTTAAAAAACTCTACAATTTCTGTTTCCAATTTGTAAACCTCTGTTTCCTAACTGATCCAAATTCTTTAGTGAGATCATCTTAAAAAACTTTATGTTAAACCGCATTTCAAAACTACATGCATGATAAATAAGTTCAGATAATAAAATATAAACCATCAAATTTATTCTATATAGAAAATAAATAAATTAAGGTTAAAGAACATTCTCAATAACAAACTCTCACTAAACCATGGAATTAGAAAATTGACTACACCCATGGAGAAATGTGCTCATGAAAAACTTTAGGTGGTAAACCTTTAGTTAATGGGTCTGTTAGCATAGAGTTTGTTTTTATGTGTTCTATCAAAATTAGCTCATTTAAAACTATTTCTTTCACAACTAGAAACTTTATGTCTACATGTTTTGACTTTGTATTGCTTCTATTGTTATTAGAATACATTACTACCGATTTATCATCACAAAATAATTTTAGTGGTCTTTCTATGTCAACCACTATTTACAACTTAGTGACAAAATTTCGCAATCATATTCTATGATTAAACACCTCATAACATGCTATGAATTATGCAGCCATGGTAAAAGAAGGCATAAGTGTCTGTTTAACACTTTTCCAAGACACAACTCCTCCAGCCAACTTGAAGATATAGCATGAAGTGGACCATAAAGTGTCTTGGCATCCAACATAATCAAAATTAGAATACTCAATGATCTCCAAAACTTCTGATCTTTGATAAGTGAGCATATAATCTTTTGGTCTCTATAAATACCTCATAACTCGTTTGACTGCTTTCCAATGATTGACGCCCAGGTTGCTCAAATATTTGCCTAAAGCTCCAACTATGAACGAAATATCTACACACATTCAAATTTGAGCATACATTAGGCTTCTAACAGCCGATTCATAGGGAACCTTTTGTATCTCTTTAATCTTGAGTGTAGTCTTGAGGCATTTACCTAAATAAAATTTATCACCTTTAACAATAGAGATATCTTCTAGTGTACAATCTTTCATGTCAAATCTACTCATATTTTTAATGTAGTTCTTTTGTGACAATCTCAAAATACTTTAAGAGCAATCTCACAGTATTTCAATTTTTAATACAAAAGAAGCATCACTAAGATCCTTCATCTCAAAATTTCTTCTATGAAACCTCAATGTCATACAATAAACCTACATCATTACTTACTACGAGTGTGTCATCAACATATAACACCAGGAAATTAGATTTAATCCCACCAAACTTGTGATATACATAATCTTCCACTATATTCACCTCAAAATCAAAAGAGGTAGTTATTTCATGAAATTTATGATTCCATTGATGAGATGCTTGTTTGAGACCATAGATTTTGAATTATTAGATACATTAAGTTTTCTAGTTGTACTATATAATTTGTCTCATCAATGTTTTCATTGAGAAACACGGTTTTCATATCCATCTGGTGTAGCTCTAAATCAAAGTAAGCTATCAATGTCATGATTACCTTAAAAGAGCCTTTTGATGAAACCAAAGAGAAAGTCTCTTTGTAATCAATCTCTTCCTTTTAAGTAAAACCCTTTGCGACAAGTCAAGTTTTATGTCTTTCAATTTTTCCTTCTGAATCTCTTTTGGTTTAAAATATTCATTTACAACCTATGGGTTTCACTCTTAATGGCAATTTGACAAGTTCCCAAACGCCATTGTCTTTCATTGATTTTATTTCCTCTTCTATAACATTTATCCACTTTTGAGAGTTAGAACTTTGTAGAGCTTGTTAGAAGCTGATTGGATCATCTTCCATTATGTCAATATCATCCTGATGTTCTTGAAGAAACACAATATAATCATATGAAATTGCACTTCTTTTTTCTCTAGTGGAACTTCTTAAGGTTGCTGAGTTTGAACTTTAAGTTCAACAGGGACTTCATTTTGTCTTGTTCTATAATTGGTTCAATAGTGAAGTTAGGAGTTGGAACTTGAACATCATCTATGCCCACATTAGGAAGAGAAACTAATTCCTCTTAAAAGACAACTTTCTTTATGTTATCTTCCCCATCAAACTCAACATCCTTAAGGAACCTGACATTTCTAGTCTCAAAAAACGATCTCGAAGTGGGATCATAAAACTTGAACTCCGAGAATGTTTAGAATACCTAACAAAATAGCAGCTAATAATTCTTAGGTCCAATTTTCTTTCGTTAGACTTGTAAGGCCTAGCCTCAGCTGGACAACCCTAGACATGAAAGATGTCTAATACTATACTTCTTTTCTATCCACAACTCATAAAGGGTTTTAGCTACTACTTTACTAGATATCATATTAAGGATATTGTTGAGGTTGATGCCCATGGTTTTGTAATTTGTAGTTGCATTATACAAGCATTTTATTTGTTTAATAAAATAAAGTATTTTATTTTATTTGACATTTAGTTGCGTTAACCCACAAAACTAATAAACTAACATCCAAGGTTATCTTATGTAACCTAAACATGTATATAGAGACATACAAGTTGATCATGTTTAAGTGAAACCTAAATGGTATGTAGTAGATGGATAAGGTTGGTTACCTTATCCTAGTGACACTACGAATACGGCCTACTTTGCAGTCGTTGCAATTGTTATAAAATGTTACAAATGATTTGATCATAATCATTCATGTTGAGACATTAGAGCGGAGGTATTCTATACAAAGAGTTTGTATAAGACTGAACCATGAAACGAATAGCCTCTCTTATTAACATTGTTACTAGTTAAGACCAGATTTTACTAGTATGACCATAGGTGACTTAACCTGAATCCTAGGTGAGTTGTAAACTTCTGCATATGAAAGCGGTCCTTTGATTTGCATAGGTGAGAGTGACCTATGTCGCCGACTTAATATGCTTAACATTTTAAGGATTCATCTCGTTGTGGAGTTGGAAATACAACTACACAAGAAGGAATTCACCATTTTTTTTAGTGGAATAAATGATAGTTAATGAATGGAGATTAATTTAATTAAAGAGTTAATGAATGGAGATTAATTTAATTTAATTTAAGAGTTTAATTAATTAATCTCATATTATTAGAGCTTTAATCTGTAGGTCTATAAGGTCCTCTTGTTAGCTCAATAAGGATAAATGAGAATCAAATTTATTTTGGTTTAATTTAAATTGTTCAAATTGATTAAATTGTATATGATACAATTATTAAAATATACTTGATACATTATAATATAAAATTTTTATGAGAGAAGTTAATATTTGAATATGATTCAAATAATAGTACTAATATGTTAAAATTAATTTGGATTCAATTCATATTAGAACTATAAGTCATATGAGAGATATAAACCATTGGTTATATTATATATGATATAATATAAAATTTATATTATATGAGATATAATATGGTTTAAATTTATATTAATTTTAATTAATATATTTTGAACTAATGGGGAGTTGTTCTACGTGAGGGAGGGAGTTAATTGATCACTTCCCCATTCATCTCTCCGTGGTGTTCTTGGGAGATTTAATGAGCTCTTGGGAGATTCTACAAAAGTTAGTTTTGTTTTTTATTTTCCTCCTTGGAATCATGTTTAAACTTTACTTTTGTTTTCTCTGAATTCTTTTTTGTTTTCCAAATTGAATTCCATTTGCACGACGTTCATATATTTTCATTATGTGAATTCCATTCCTTCAGATATATGTTATTGCAATTTTTAGTGCCTCACCCCATAGGGATTGTGGTAAAGAAGAATGATCAATCATACTTCTTACCATATTCTTACCTGTCCTATTTCGCCTTTCCACTATACCGTTCATGATGGGTTTCCCTGGCATAGTGTAATGTGAGATGATTCCACATTCCTCTAGGTATTTGATAAAGGGTCCTGGACGTTGTTCACCTGATCCATCATATCTACCATAGTATTCATCATCACAATCAGACTTGACATCCTTATTTCTTTTGTTGAAGTACAACTTCAACTTAAAAAGACTTGAAATGTCCAAAGATTAAGACTTCTCATGAATTAAATATAGGTACCCATATCTTTAAATAGTCGTCTATGAACATAATAAAGTATTGTTGTCCATTCCAAGAAGTCGTAAGGAATGGGCCACAAATGTCTGTATGTATTAGTTCTACGATGTCTGAACATCTGTTGGCACCTAATTTTCTTATGTTTGTGTAAATATAATAAGGGAAAACAAACAAACTTCAAATGTGCTTAAATCAAGGGAATCGAGAATTCCATCTGACACAAGTCTCTGAATTCTCTATTTATAGATGTGACCTAAACGCTTGTGCCACACCATAGCAAAATTCTCATTTAATTTACGTTTTATACTCCATGATTTAGACAACAGGACCTTGTTAGATGAAACATAAGAATCAAGCATGCATAGGTTGTCAATTAAAGAACTGGTACTAATAAGCTTGAGTTTTGAAAAATGCTAACTTTATTATTTCCAAAAGAACAAGAAAAATCAAATTTGTCCAACTGGAAATAGAAACTAAGTTCCATCTAAATGATGGTACAATAAAAGTCTCATTCAAATTTAGAAAAACAACTAGTTTCTCAATAGTTTCGAATGGAAATGTTTTGCCATCGCCCACATAGATGAATCTTTTAAAGGAACACGAGACATACGCAACGAAAATAATAGGACCAATTTTACTATAATTACATCTAAATAATTTAGAAATTAACATGCACCAACTACCCTTATTAAATAAAATTAGGTTAAAGGAAAACATACCTTAATTGATTCCCATTCCTCGTAATTTTCCCACGAACTCGAATCGGGGACCACCATTCTATTCTCCAGACTTAGAACCGAGTTGTTGGACCCGATAGGTAAAGGAAATTGGAGGTGGAATTTTAGAATTGAGATTTAAGAGAGAAAAATTGTTGGTAAAATTTTTGTCATTCATAATTACAATTTTTTGAAAAAGTCTTTTCTAATTTGAAATGAAACCTATTTATAACCAAATTACATGAAAAATGCATGTAATTTGTTCTTAAAATCTCAACACCTAACATTTTACTAACAATTAAAGGAACCCAGTGGGCTAGATGTTTACATTTTATGTAGCCACTTATCTAACCAAGTGTTAGTGAAATTATCCAAAAAATGTATGATTTTCTCATTAACTTTAGTCTAAGGACAATATGGTCACTTGATCATTCAAGTCAAAGTCAAACTTTGACTTTTTAAAGTTTTTGAAGTCAAAAGTCAACATTTTGACTTTTTAACATTTTGTCCGTCTTGACTAATTCCAACCTCTCGTTTATGAATCTGCATTCGTTCTTCTAAAATTTAATTCACATTTGAATATAAAGTTTGTCAAAGTTTGACCTTTCAAAGTCAAAAGTCATCATTTTAACTTTTTACAACTTTGACAATTTCCATCAATGTTGAGCTTCCGAATATAAATTTGCATTCATATTCTTAATATTTAAATCACATTTAAATATAAAGATCTTTCTCAACTTGATAAACGACGGCAATATCACATATATTTGTTGGTTTCTCTCTTTACCTAATTCAAATTATTCTATCATATTGTTCTAAGTTAATTCCATATGAGCTAGCAGGGAAGCCTAATGGACCTACATATGACTTCAACGATCCAAGATTAACTGTTTAAACCCTTTTAGACCGAGCTAATAAACATTCGTTAACAAACAGGTCATTCCACCAAAGACTCGAAGTTGCAATCCCCTCACTATAGATATATTTTTGTCCATATGATGTAACCATGATCAGTTCACAGTTTCTTCGTAAGTTTTGGCTAGGTCATAATATAATTTTACTCCTGAGACTAAATCTTGCTCTTTAAGTTCTACTGATCCACTATTGAATAATTGGTTTTAGGTTCAACTTATAAATCGAATCCCTCTCTCGCCAATGAGAGGGTGGGGGTCTTTGTTCAAAATTTAGATTCAGTTCTTAAGGGAACAATCTATATACTATCTCTAAAACAGGTAAGAGTGAATTCTATCTTGCATCCTATGTCTCTAACAATCCGCTTGGTCTTACCCCTAAAATGAAAGGCTTATTGGGTAATCGCGGTTGAGTTGCCCTCACCTAGGCAAATTTAAGGATAATTCCGTTTAAACAGAAGTTCGTAGTTAACTTAGGATTAAGATTAAGTTACTTAGGTCATCAATAATTGAAATAGTCAGTTTTATATAGTTAACGATATTATAACTTAAAAATAAGATTTAAACAATCTTGATATTTTCGAATATGAGGAAGATGAAGTAGCTTTATAGAATCTTACTGAAAATGGTGAAGATGAAATATGAGATTTAAATAGAAAAATAAATCATTTAAAAATAGAAAAAAGAAAATCTAAAAGAAAAGATGAAGAAATCTGGAAGAGAATATGAATAAATAATAATAATAAAAAAAGAATATGAAAGAGAAGTTACGAATTATGCAATATTCAAGGACAAATCTGAAAATTATGAAAATATTTTACTGGCTTCATGACATTTTGTTTTTTTGTTAGACAAACCCTAATTATTTTTTGTTTTGTTACATTTATGTAAGTTATCCTTATAATTAATTAAATTTCACAATTTTTAAAATTAAATTTGAAATTTCACAATCACTTTAAATTAATTCATAAACATTGGCATCAATATATACGAGAGTTGAAACAAAATTTATATTTCAAGGATAAAATTGTAACATTTTGATACTTAGGAAGTAAATTGAAACAAAAATCAAAATTTAAGAATTAAATGGGTAACAAAAATAAATGACTAGATTTAAATAGACATGGTTAGGGACTAAAAAACTAATTTTTTTTCTGGGATATTTTAAAAAATATAATAAAGCAGCAAAATATTTATATTGTATAGAACAATTTCGAAAACGGAAAAAGCCCACAAGAATATACCAAAAATGTCTTGTCAACCACTCTATCAATCACACGCGTAATATATTTGGTATACGATTGTTTAGATTTGCCTATTGTTTAGTACACGATCGTTTATGTTTGGTAGTTTAGATTTGGATAGCCAAATCTTTACGATAATTTGGTTAGATGATTGATTGTTTAGATTTTGGATAGCGAAATCTAAACAATTTTTTTTTTAAAATTTGGTACACGATCGTTTAAATTTGGCTAAAGAAATTTTCAAGATTCTTTTGATACACAATCGTTTACATTTTTTTACACGATCGTTTAGATTTGTCTACTCCAATCTAAACGATTTTTTCAAGATTCTTTATACACGATCTTTTAGATTTGGGTACGACGCAAACAAAGAAGAAGAAAAAAAGAAAGACGATAGAAATAAATTGATACAAACAAATCAAATTTTGTATACAAGATCTCTTAGATTTGGTTACGACGTAAACAAAAAAGAAGAAAAAAAAAAGACGATGGAAATAAATTGATATAAACAAATGAAGAAGAGAAAAAAGATGGAAGGATTAATATGAAATATTTGAAAAATAACTAACTTCGTAGACCAAGGATTAAAATTAATCAATTCTTATTTTATAATTTAGCCCATAATATAGAATCCTAAGTACATTTTTCAAATTAATAGCGCTTGGCTGTTGTCACTAACTTGTCGTCCAAGGTCCAGCGGCTGTTCCGTGTCCCGACGAGCCGACGGCGACGGCGATTGATCAAAATTCCACCAACAAAGACACAAGTTTCACGGCCTGTGAAACCCTATTTGCAAGACTCAACGGTTTACATCTTATTTCATGGCCCAGAAAGAGGAGCGATTACCGAACAGAGACGAGCTCGCCGAGTCGCTTAATGAATTCTTCACCAGGGTGTCCGAAATGATCAAATCGGACCTTCTTGTATGTAATCTTCCAAACCCCTAATACTCTCTGTTTCATCTTATAGCTGAATATATGGATTAGGTCTCTCTGTCTGATTTGATTTTGCCCTTTCGTCGATGTTGTTGATTTTTTCTCATAGAGAAGTGGCTCCGGCTTTGTAAGGTTTGGGAAATCAATTGCCCATGCTTTAAGGTTTGACTAATGATTTAGTAGTTGAAACCTTGATTGATATAGGATCAATCTTTGATGTTCTTTAGCCCTCCAATGAGAAATTAAGGAAGGGAGACTAGAAGCTTTAAAGGAATGCAAACGTTTACACCAGTAAAAAGCATTGAAAACACCAGATCCATAATTTATTATCAAAAAATGAAAAATTTTCACCGACGATCCGTGCCAAAGAGACCAAAACAAGACCGATTGGTTGCAAGCCAACGATATTTTAGTTTGTTTTTTGGTCATCCTTGAATGGTGCACCACGAAGATGGAAGATAGGAGAGAAAATATTTCAGACCTAACCAAATTCCATCCGGTAGACCAAAATCATTCAGAATGTGTTTCTAAAACCGCTGAGCAAAGGAGCAACTGCTAAAAAGATGGCATTGAGTCCCTCAATAAGCCTCACACATAATTCACCATGAAGGAGAAAGAGAGACTCTTGAAAATCTCATTTTGAACCTTCCAGAAAGTGATGTAATAAGAAATGATGATATACAGAACTAACTAAACTACAAGTTAGTTAGAACAGTTAGCATCATTAACTGTTTCATAAACAGTTTCTTGTAACTGCCTTGTAACAAACTTTCAGAAAACTTAATAAATACAGCATCTCTTAGCCACATTTGGCAGAGAATACAATTGAAAAATAACTGCTTACTTTGAAATTACATCAATTGGTATCAGAGCGCCAAAAGTTTCTGGGTCAAATGGCTGTCCGACGTGCTAATCCGGAGGCAGCAGAGCAATTTGCTCAAAACCAAGAGGCGGAAGAAAACCCCGTCCTCTCTCTAAGAACTACCTTGAGACGCTTGCTGTCCGTGGAAGCTTCTGTAGAAAGAATCGAAAATACACTTCAAGAAATCCTGCAAAGACTAGGCATTGACACCGCCTCAGGATCTTCATCAAGAAGATCAAGAACGTGTTCGTGACTAGGGCAGCACGGTATACGTAGTGCCGGAATTCGTAGGGCTGAAATAAATCATCAAGAAAGGAGATATGATGTCCAAGAACGAAGGAGACCATTTCAAGACTATCAAAATCCTTTTCCAAGAAACCAAGAAATTGATCAAGAACCTCAAGATTGGAGTTCCTCTAATGATGAGCTGCAGCAAGAAAGGCCAATTTTTAACCAGAATAGAAGATTTCGACCTCAATTTGATGAAAGAAGGAGGGAACCAGTAGAATACAAAATGAAAATTGATCTCCCAAGCTACGATGGTAAACGTTTTTCTTGATTGGTTGAAGAATACTGAAATTCTTTTCAATTATATGAATACTCCCGAGGTAAAGAAAGTCCATTTAGTAGCATTAAAGCTGAAGGCTGGAGCGTCGGCATGGTGGGATCAACTAGAAGTCAGTAGACAAAGGTGTGGAAAGCAACCCATCCGTTCTTGGGAAAAAATGAAGAAACTATTGAAAGTGAGATTCTTACCTCCAAATTATGAGCAGACTTTATACAATCAATACCAAAACTGCCGTCAAGGTACACGAACTGTAGCTGACTGCATTGAAGAGTTTCATCGGCTGAGTGCAAGGATAAATCTAAGTGAGAATGAGTAGCATCAAATTGCAAGATTTATTGGGAGCCTTCGATTTGACATAAAAGAGAAGATAAAACTTCAACCATTTCAGTTTTTATCTGAGACAATTTCTTTTGCGAGACGGTAGAAGAGATGAATATCATTTTAACCGAGAATGTAAACCTGAAGACGACTTGGGAGACAACCTCAACTAAGAGGTCAGTCTATTCTAACAAGACAAACGGTCAGCCTTCAACTTTCGACACAAGGGAAAGGGAAAGAGGTTAAAGCACAAGATTTAGCCAATGATAAGAAGAGGGAAGTTGTGAACAAAGGCAAGGTCCAAAATAATTACAATCAACCATCACTAGGCAAATGTTTTCGATGTGGCCAATCTGGCCACCTGTCTAATACTTGCCCTCAACGAAAGAAAATAGCATTGGCAGACAAAGAAGAAGATTCGGTGAGCGAAAGTAGTGAAGAACTGGAAGAAGAGGCTGAATTAATCGAAGCTGATGGTGGAGACCGAGTCTTGTGTCAATCAAAGAGTCCTCATTGCTCCAAAGGAAGAAACAAACCCACAACGCCATAGTCTATTCAAGACAAGATGCACCATAAATGGGAAAGTATGTGATGAAATCATTGACAGTGGAAGTAGTGAGAACGTTGTGGCAAAGAAGCTGGTGACTGCATTAAATTTGAAGGTTGAACCTCATCCGAATCCCTACAAGATAGGTTGGGTAAAGAAAGGAGGAGAAACAACGATCAACGAAATTTGCACGGTTCCCCTTTCTATTGGGAACGGATACAAGGACCAAATTGTTTGCGATGTGATTTAAATGGACGTATGTCACCTACTCTTAGGGACAGTGGCGGATCTAGAAAATATATTGATGGGGGTTAAAAGAAAAACATGGAAAATAAACTACATTAGTAGGATTTGAATGTGGGTGGGAAGGGGGGCTAACAGTCTGAATAACCACTAAGCTAAGGATAAATATTAATAAATAAATAGTCTTCTTTATATATATATATATTATATAAAGACAATAAAGTTGAGGGGGGGCTCGAGCCCCCCTGGGCCTATGCTAAATCCGCCGGTGCTTAGGGAGACCATGGCAACATGTCGAACCTTACATAAGGGGAGAGAAAATACATATGAGTTTCAATGGATGGGAAAGAAAGTGGTCCTACTCCCATTAGCAAGAAAAAACAGTGAAGGAACAAAGCAACACAAGAGCAAGGGGCAGCATTTTATCACTATTAGTGGAAAAAATTGCTAAAGGGAAGGGAGCAAGACCTTTTAGGACTGATAATTGTTGACAAGTCCAATGAAGAACAACTTGAAATCAAGGAGTCCAGGCTACAACAACTATTTGAAGAATTCCCTCATTTAAAGAAAGAACCACAGGGGCTGCCACCCCTCCGTGATATTCAACATCAGATTGATCTCGTACCAGGAGCATCACTACCGAATTTAGCTCACTACAAAATGAGTCTTCATGAATATCAGATCCTCCATGAACACATTGAAGAATTACTAGAGATAGGGCACATCAAACCGAGCTTGAGTCCCTTTGCCGTATCGGCTCTACTCACACCTAAGAAAGATGGTAGTTGGAGAATGTGTATAGATAGCAGGGCTATTAACCACATTACTATGAAGTACAGATTTCCCATTCCACGAGTTGGTGATCTCTTAGACCAACTTGGTAAAGCTACTATCTTTTTTAAGATAGATTTAAAAAGTGGCTACCATCAGATACTAATCAGACTAGGTGATGAATGGAAGACAACATTTAAAACTAATGAAGGCTTGTTTGAATGGATGGTTATGCCGTTTGGATTATCCAACCCACCCAGAACCTTCATAAGATTGATGAATCAAGTGCTCCATCCTTTCCTCAACAAATTCATAGTAGTTTACTTTGATGATGTACTTGTATATAGCAATGGAAGTGATGAACATATGTTCCATCTTAGAAAACTATTCCAAGTTCTAACCGAAACAGAGCTATACATTAACCAGAAAAAGTGTGTGTTCTTATAGAAGGAGATCTCTTTTCTTGGTTCATTATCAAGCAAGGGAGGATAAGTATGGAACCTAAGAAGATTGAAGCCATCCAGACTTGGCCAACGCCAACCTCTACCAAAGAAATACAAGCGTTTCTTGGATTGACTTCTTTCTACAGAAAGTTTATTAAAAATTTCAGCTCCATTGTTGCTCCACTCACCGATTGTTTAAAGGAGGGGAACTTTAAGTGGACTTTATAACAACAAGAGAGCTTCAATGATATCAAGAAAAGATTGACTTCTAGTCCTATATTACAGCTACTAGACTTCATACTAACTTTTGAAGTTGCAGTCGACGCATGTGGCATGGGGATCGGAGCTGTCTTATCCCGAAAAGGCCACTCAATTGAATACTTCAGTGAGAAACTAAGCTCTTCAAGGCAATCGTGGAGCACTTATGAACATGAGTTATATGCCCTCGTTAGAGCTCTAAAGTAATGAGAACACTACCTACTCTATAAAGAGTTTATACTCCTAACCAACCACTTTTCCCTAAAGTATCTCCAATCCCAAAAAAATATCAGCAGAATGCACGCACTCTGGATCTCTTTCCTTCAAAGATTTGATTTTGTAATCAAACATCACTCGGGTAAAGAAAACAAGGTAGTTGATGCCTTAAGTAGAAAGAGCTCTTTGCTTACACTTATATCTTCTGAAATTATAGCCTTTAAACACTTACCCAACCTATATGAAGAAGATATTGACTTTGGGAGAATGCTCCAATTACATAAATGCTGATGACTACCACATTGTTGAAGGTTTCCTATTTAAAGGTGAACAGTTGCGCATTCCTCATACCTCACTACGAGAAGCTTTGTTAAAAGAAGCACACTCCGACGGCTTAGCTAGACACTTTGGGCAGAATAAGACATTTGAAATTATTTCTAAAAGATACTACTGGCCCCAGCTAAGAAGAGACTCAAATAACTTCGTGAAGATCCATTTGCCAAAGATCTAAAGGATCAAGCACAAATGCAGGGTTGTATTCCCCACTGCCCATTCCAACTTCCATTTGGGAAGATTTGTCAATTGACTTTGTAGTAGGACTACTAAAAACCCAAAGGCATTTTGATTTTGCTATGGTCGTTGTAGACAGATTTAGCAAAATGTCCCACTTCATTGCCTGCAAGAAGACGAATGATGCAATCTATATAGCTAACCTCTTCTTTAGAGAGGTGGTCCGAATACATAGAGTACCTAAATCAATTGTATCCGACAGGGATGTTAAATTCCTAAGTCACTTCTGGCGAACCCTATGGAAGAAGTTTGACACAACACTAAATTACAACACTATAGCCCATCCACAGACAGATGGCCAAACTGAAGTAACCAACAGAACACTAGGCAACTTAATACGTTGTCTCAGTGGCACAAAACCTAAACAGTGGGATCTAGCACTTGCACAAGCTGAGTTCGCTTTCAATAATATGAAAAATCGTTCAACAGGTGAATGCCCCTTTAAGATAGTATACACTAAACAGCCACGGTTGACTCTTGACCTTACTTCACTACCTACAACCGTGAACCTTGATAAAGAAGCAGAAAGAATGATAGGCGACATTGAGAAATTGCACAAAGAAGTTTATGATCACCTGGTGCAAACCACATACTCCTACAAAAAATCAGCAGATAAGAAAAGAAGGCAAGCTGAGTTTTCCAAAGGAGATTTAGTAATGATACACTTGAGAAAAAACAGATTCCCCACTGGCACCTATAACAAGCTGAAAGACAAACAGATTCGCCCCTTTCCTATACTGGAGAAGTACGGAGATAATGCTTTCAAAATAGGACTACCATTAGACATCCACATACATCCAGTATTCAATGTTGCTGATTTAAAACCATATCATGCGCCAGACAGCTTCAGACTTGCTGATTAACTCACTCGAGGACGAGCTGTCCCTTAGGGGGGAGGAAATGATGTAATAAGAAATGATCAAATACAGAACTAACTAAACTACAAGTTAGTTAGAACAGTTAGTATCCTTAACTGTTTCATAAACAGTTTCCTTGTAACTGCCTTGTAACAAACTTTCAGAAAACTTAATAAATACAGCATCTCTTAGCCACATTTGGCAGAGAATTCAATTGAAAAATAACTGCTTACTTTGAAATTACATCAGAAAGTATCCCAAAAAGGCTTCTCAACCAATTTGGCAACCTTGACTAGGTAATTTGAGACCATCCTGGGTTCCCAGTTGTAACAAGGGAACTTCCTATTGATAAAAGGTTTAGAAGTCATGTGTTCAATCCGTAGAGGTCACTTACTCAAGATTTAATATCTTAAAAGTTTCTTTGACACTCAAATGTTGCAGTGTCAAATGGATTGTCCTGTATGATTAGTTGAGATGCACGTAAGTTGACTTGGATACTCACGGATATAAGTTTGTGAATGAGTAATTTGGATGAAGTGAAGCATTGATAGTTCTTTGTTGTACTGTTGTTTGGATGGTCACTGTATTCTACCACAATGGATTATTTTCTTGATTGTTTAACCTTAGGGGCCTAATTACGGTCTGTTAAAGACTTTTACATCAATACTTCAGCCTATCCTTGTATATAAAAAGGTAGCTGCTTATATTTTGACATCTTTTGTGATCTTGAATAAAATCTCCTCACTGTTTTACATCATTGATTGTGGTTGGCGAAACCAACAAGCCATTTGCCCTGGTATATATCTGGCTTTGAGTGGCCATTTCACTCTTTCACTATCTTCTGTTCTACTTCTTTTTAGTTCCCATGGCCCTTTTAATTCTCATGTAGTGACTTTTGTTATCAAAACCTGAAAATTTATGTTAATGTTTTATCAATTTCTCATTATGTTAACAATGCTAAAACTTGAGCTTTGCTTTACTGATCAATGAGTCAAAGAGATTTGGGAATCAGCTCTCGAAGAATATGTTTGGAATGTTTTTCTGAAAATTGAAGGTGGGTTTGTTGTGTTGTTTTCTCATATAGGGATCAAGCAATCAGCTGGAACTTTTAGAGAGAATGAACTCGAGGGTGGCTGAAGAGTACAAAGGTTATGGGGATGTGGCTTCTGGAATGAGGGTTTTTGTGGAGCAGTTGAAGTCAAAGAGTGGTGGGTTTGATGAGTATATACACCAAATTGAGAAAATAGAACATCAGGTGACCGAATTTGAAGCTGTAATTTCAATGCTTGATAAGCATGTTTCCATGTTGGAGTCCAAGGTGTTGTCTGTTTGTCAAAACACGCCTTAATGAAGAGATTGATTTTTTTCATCTTCAAATTTCAGATCGCTTCTTTTCTTTATGTTTATGGTTCTATATCGTGGAAATTTTTTATGATATCTTATTCATTGGAAGTTGGCGGCGCAAAAAAGTTAGCATCTTGTTTCCCTTCCTGCTACGTCTGTATTGTTCTTTTATGGTTATGGGAAATAGCACTCTTGTTGTAGTTGACACTGGAATTTTTAGTATTTGGTATTTGGTATTTGGTTTTTTAAAAGTAAGCTTATTTTCTTTTTGTTTCTTACTATAAATATCCATTTTCTTAAGTACAAAATTTGAATTTTTAGTCAAATTTTAAGAACAAAAACATAATTTAATTTTTTTAGTTTTTAAAAATTTTGCTTGGTTTTTTTAAAACACCAATGAAAAGTAGATAATAAATCAAGAATTTTAGATGTATAAAGATTGTTTATAAGTTTCATAAAAAAAACAAAAGACCAAATAATTAGTCAATGAATGAATGAGCAACTCCATTACAAACATGAGATATAAAAGGCACACATAAAATTTGAATGTGTTGTATTCTCACTAATTTTGAGAAGCAAATAATTGATCATGACTAGCAACATTGAATGAGTTACTTTCAAACTAAGTTTTCCAATAAACTTGAAAAGTTGCATCCTTTCATGCATCAAAAGACAACTTTTCATCATTTACATTTTTAATGAATTATGTACTTATTTAATTTTATGTATTTACATTTACGAGACAAGTTGAAGGGTTTTTATGAACTTAGACAATTTAGGTGAAATGTTGGGTTCTTTCATAATGTCTCTTCAATTAGTTTAAATAGAGTCGTAATTTCACATTGTAATAAGATAGCAGTTGATTTCGAAAGAAAATTTTCATAGACTATTATCTCTAAGCTTTATGTTTTTCTTTGTATTATTGTGTTAGAATGTACGTTTAGGACTTTTGATCTAGTTTGATCAATTAGGTTGTGGAAACTTCAAAATCTTGAAGTTAGGAACAAGTTTTTCTTTTTTCTTGATCTTTGATCACCCTTCTCGAGTAAAACATGTTTAGTTTTTATTGGGGTTGCTTACCGATTCTTTTAATTGAAGTTATTCTTATTACTATTTTGAAGGTTCAATAATCATGTTTAGATTCAAATACACATTATTTTTAACCTATAGTTTTAATATGAATTCAATTTATATTAATTTAATATTTGAACTCCTTCAAATATTTATTTCTCTCATAAATTAATTTTAAATAATATTCAAATTAAGTTTAATTAAAATATAAATTTTATATTATAACGTATCACTATAGATTATATTATTTTTCTAAGTAAATTCGAACATTTCAAATTCCATTCAAGATATAATAACCTTAAAACCCTTTACGAGCTAGAAAGAAGACATATAGATCAAGATCTTGAACGATCTGAGATTAATTGGCTAAACTTATTAACCATATTATTTAATATTTGTTAACTGTGTATATAATCCATTAAAGACTAACACTGCACTCTTCTCATTGCATATATATCAATGCATATAAATCAACAACACCAAATTAGTCATTCATGAATGTGTGTAACACTAGTTGGGTAAAATTAACATTTTACCCCTTCGTTGCATTTAAATCTTTAAATACTAGTGTTTCTTTAATGAACAAGATATTTATGGTCCAACTATTAAACATAAACATCTATCGTACTAGTGAGAGGGTATGGTCATTTGTTTATGTCTCGGAGTCACCATTTAAGGGAATGCTCATTTACTTACCCTATGTTGTGAAAGAGTTAATTTCATCTTGTATTATTATGTTCCTAGCTCTCCATTCAATCTCGTTCCCCAATATGGTAGGCTTATTAAGTGACGAATTGACTACTCTCACCTATATCTTGTCCCCAAAAGGACAATCCCTCGTTAAATGGAGTTCATATAATATACTCATGATTAAAACTAAGTTGCATCAATCATCTTATTAAAATAAAAACCTAACTAGTCAACAAAATTACATACAAAATTACATATAGTGGTTATTATTTTGTGGTCCAGTCTTATGCAAACTCATTGCATATGATATCCCACTCATATATCTTTTATATGAATGCGTTGGATCATTGTATTTGTGTCAAGTACAAAGTGGGTCGTATTCATAATGTTACCAAGATAAGATATCCAATATTATCCTTATGCTATAAATCATTTTGATTGTATATTGAATATTGATCTCTGTATGTTTCTATGTACAATGTAAGATTTATTTGACTATCTACGGTATTAGTTTATTGTACGTAAGGTTATTAATACAAAACAAATATTAAATAATCAATAACTTTTATTAAAATGATAACAATAACATTTTATTAATGATAGTTAGTTATTTACATTTCTTATTTATGAGTTTTAAGACATAAAACCTAACAGATTTTTAGTTACCGTTACCATATTTGTTGTAATAGTACGGTCGACCTCCTTGTTGGTTGTCAACAAAGTTTACTTTAGCTATACCCCTTTGGTGGGCACGCCGACGGCCACCATTGGAAGTGTGGTCAATCTCTGAGCACATTTGGCAAGCAGGGTTGGGCTAATTCTTTTCCTAAACTACTTAGCTTCACAATAGACCTTTTTAATTTACACATATTTGATGAGGGCTTCACGCTTGAAGAGGCTTGTTCTCCAAAATTTAAGGAACCGGCTACCATGCTCAAAATCAACTCATTGGCTTCTGTTGGTGTCTTATCCTTAAGAGCACCTCATGTCGCCATGTCAATGCTCATTTTATCTTGACATAATAGTTCTTCATAAAAATACTAGATCAACATTAATGTTATATATATATATATATATATATATATATATATATATATATATATGAAAGAACACAACTTTTGCAATTGCTTTCATAAATGAAAATACATATAACATTAATTAGGTTGACGAATATAAATTTTAAAATCAATTGTGTCCCTTGGGTGACCTTCATTCTTGAAGGGTTGCAACTCTTGAAATTTGAAATCTTAGCTTCTAAGCAAACCCTTTCATGCTCCAACTCTAAATCTTTGTCAGATATCTTCTTATCGTTAAACATAGCTTTAGTTGCTTCAATTGATCTTGTCGAGTTTCATTTTTATATGGTAGAACTTCATGATCACTCCTGGTTGATCAGTTCCATATCATAACATGTCATATTATATTTTTAAATATTTTTATGTGTATTAATATATAATTATGCATTATAAAATGTAAATCCAAATTATCGATTTAATGAAAACATAAAAATGTTGTTTTCAAAATTTGCACTGTTTGGATCACAGATTTCAAAAATAGTTTTCAAAAACAGAATTCAGGTTGTCTACCAAACACATATTTACTTCTTTACCAAACAAGCCCTAAATGTTTAACCCGAAAGTTTTTAAACTAGATATGAAAGAGTTTATAAATTGAAGCATTATAAAAGTTTAAGATTTGAAACAATACACTTTTTTTTTATTTCAAATTCAAATTGATAAAAATTTACAAAAGTCTAAAGATGTTGATTTTCATGGAAAAATTGTAAAAAATAACGCATATGAGGTTTCACAGTAAAAAACTATCTTGCTTTTTGAGAAAACGTTCAAATACTTTTTTCTTGGTCCATCTAGGGTGAGATCGATATCGAGATTTTGTTAAAAAATTATTTTTTCAAGCTTATCAATTTTTTGGGTCTTCAGCACATCTCATCACATTATTTGCTAACTTTTATTGTATGTAATCTTTATGCCAAATCTTATCTCTTCAAGATTTCTTCAAATCCGGTTATCTTGACTAACTATTATAACAAATTATAAAATAATTTTTAGAATCATAGCAAATTTATGTTTTCACAAAATTATATGAATTTTCAAAGTTTCAAATGAGTTTTTCAATTATCAAAATAAATTTTCAAATTGATTCAACATTTTTTAATTTTGAGAAAGATCAAATTTTGAGGAAAATTAGATAAGATTTGGAATATAAGAGATTTCACCGAAAAAGCCAAATCTATAGAGTTTCGGTGTTATTAAAGAGATTTCACCAAGAAAGTCCAAATTGTGCAGTGACTTGGATGCCATTCGCGGCATCGATGTGACCAAATTTGTATTTGGAAAAATCTATAATTTGAGATTTGAAATTCAAAGAACTTTTAAATTAGGATAAAAGATTTAAAAAAATTGTAAAATTTTGATATAAGATTCGATAGCAAATTCAAAATTTGAGAAGATTTGAAAAATTAGTTAAGATTTCCTATGATTTGGAATAATTATAATTTTTTTTTTATAAATGGTAGAATCTTGGGGTTAACGGTCGTCGAGATTTCAAGGAGAAAGCGAAACAAGAAAAAAACCACTTTTTCAATAAATATAGTGGTCTCGGGTAAGATGTCTTCAGAACAACTATTGTAATGAGTTTAAAAAAAGTGCCTTGGTTTTTTGGAAAATTACCAAAAAGAGTCCAAGTTGAAGGGGTTACAGTTTTTCGGGTTAGTTTTGAAAAAGCAGGCTTTTAGGATAAATTAGGGAGTGAATAGTCCAATTTGCCTTTATATGAAATTTTATTTTCTTTTTTCCTTAAACCAACGTAAAAATCTCTCTCTCTCACGTGTTCTCTTTTTCCTCTAACTCCTCTCTAACTTCTTTCCAACTTTCTTTCTCTCAACCACTCTTGCCATTCCATAGAATTTTTAGCCACTCTTGACCAAGCTCTCATGCTATCTGGTATGTGTTCATCTTTTTTTTAGATTGTTTTTTTTGTTCTCCTCTTTGTGTGAAATGTTTAAATCTTAAATGTATAAACCTAAATCAAGTTTATAATTGTTCTAAGCGATTTAGGGTGTTTGACACATTCTTAGCAAGTTTTTCTTTTGTTATTTTTTTCATCTCGCAACTTCTAAAGTTCAAATGCTTACTCTCAAATCAATTATATACTTGTTTTATTTATTTAGGATGCTTCTATATGTGTTTTATTCTATTTTTAATTACTGTTTTTGTATCTCGAAAACACCTCGCAAAAATCTTGCAATTTCCAAACTTCTAATGTCTAATCCTCAATCAATTAAATAGTTGTTTTTATCTAATTTCTAGTTTTTCTACACATGTTTTACGAAGTTTTTAGCAACTGTATTTGAATCTCGCAAACATCTCGCAACTTCCAAACTCTAAATGCCCAATACTAAATCAGTCATATACTTGTTTAGGGTGATTTAAGGTGTTTCTACACATGTTTTATGAAGATTTTAGCTATTTTTTTGTATATCGCAAGTATCTCACAACTTCTACATTTTAAATGTCTAATCTCAAATCAATTATATATTTGTTTTATGTGATTTAGAGTGCTCCTAGACATGTTTTAGAAAGTCTTACCTACTTATTATGTATCTCACATGTATCTCGCAACTTCCAAACTTCAAATGCCTAATCCAAAATAAGCCAAGTCATGTACTTGTTTTAAGTGATATGAAAACTTAAAATGTCTAACTTCAAATCATTTATTGTAGGAACTAAAAAGTTGGTTGTCACACCCCCTCCCGAGGCCAGCCCACGCGACCTTAAGAAGGCGTGATCGCCTAGGCTCTCAAGGCTTATCTCACTGTGAGATAATGCGCTAGGTGTCACAATCACAACTTTTAAAACACGGGACGGGCAATTTTGCAGCACTAGTTCTAACTCGGTGAGCAAGCAACCATGTCAAATTTGAAAGTTGCGGACAAACTCATGGTACAGTGTAGCCTCCCTTCACGTTTTGAGATAAAATGGTTTTTTAAAACGTGAGAGAAAAAGAAAAGCATTGAAAACATCGTTAAAAAAACATTGAAGACTGTCAATTGCAAAGAAACATTAGATTGCAAAGAGTACAACAAGGCTTGGTCGAGGATTCAACTACTATGTCTCCCTTATACTACATTTTAAACATTTATAACTTTGACAGGCTTGCATATGAAAATGCCAAAACGTAACTTCCTAGGTCGGCGACAAAAAAATGAAAGAAATAGGCTAAACTAAGTACAAAACATAAAGATAAGGTGGTTTGAGGATGTTCAAGCATGCGGTCATGGGCAAACAATGCCTTGGACAAGGAATTTGTGGATTCTCCTCGTGGGCCTTCTACCTTTCTTTACTCTGTCAACAAGGATCTCTTCAGCTACATTCTCTTCCATCTACTTCAGATAGACAGATGATCATACACAGTCATTGCACTGCTTGACATCGAGGTCTTGATGATAGGGTTTTAAGTTGCTTACATGAACTACTGCATGGATTCATCCATGCAGGCAACACCACCTTATATAATGCATTTTCTATCTTCTTGAGGACTTCCATAGGCCTCTCATATTTCCTGATGAGATGTTGGTCTTTATGTCCTTTGAATCGAATTTGTTTCGCTTCTGTCTGGCCATCAGTCTAAGGGTGGTAGCTTGAGGATATGTTCAGGCTCGTCCCCAAGAAAGTAAATAACTCGATTTAGAAGGTACCGATGAACCTACCATTCCAGTCGCTCATGATGCTTGTCGGGACTTTCCACAACTTCACGACATACTTAAAGAATAAATGTGCAGTTGACTTGGCAGAACATAGTTTGGTAGTGGAAATGAAAGTGGTATACTTCGAGAACTGATCAGTGATAACCAGGATGACCTCAAGGTCACCCACTTTCGAAAGATGGGTAATGAAGTCCATGGAGGCATTCTCCCACGGTCTCGTTGGAATAAGCAAGGGTTCGAGAAATCTAGTAACTTTCACTTTCTCGACCTTATCTTGTTGGCAGATGAGGCACACCTTCCTGTATTGCATGACGTCGTCTCACATGTTAGGCCAGAAGTAACTTTTCTTCAATAGCGCATACGTCCTCTACCACCCAGGGTGGCCTGCCCATAGTGTGTCCTGACACTCGTGCAGTAGCTTTTTCCTTAGATCACGTGCTCTCGGAACATACAATCTATTCCCTTACATCAACAAAAGTCTTTTTCAAGCCAAAATTGTATTGTTTTGCTGACTTTGGCTAGAGTAACCACAACTTGGGCAGAGGGATCCTTCTAAATGAACTCCCTAATTATATCACTCATCAATACATCAACTTTACTTAAATGCATGGGGGCTAGAATACACAGAACCGTATGCTGGTCTTTATGACTGAGTGCATCGACAGCTTAATTACTGGATCCTTTTTTGTGTTCGAATTTGAAGTCAAATTCAACTCAAAATTCTTGCCACCTCGCTTGCTTAGAAGTCAACTTAGGCTGGCAGAAGAAGCGACAGATAGCGGTGTTGTCATATTTCACCATGAATGGTGATCCTAGTAAATATTGCCTCTAGGTTCTTAAACAATGGACCACAACCAACATTTCTTTCTCGAAGACAGTGTACCTCCTCTCAACAATATTAAGCTTACGACTTTCGTAAGCTATTGGATGACCCTCTCAGGTAAGGACACCCCCAAGGACAAAGTCTAATGTGTCGGTCTTAACTACAAACGACTTAGACACGTCCACAAATCCAAGGACAAGACCCATCGTCATTATCACCTTTAAATCATCAAAAGTAGTTTGACATTCGGCTGGCCATCTCCAAGTCGTACCTTTCTTCAAAACTCAGTTTATGGTCTAACCTTTCTTGAGAATCCTCTAATAAACCGATGAAAGTAATTAGCCAATTCAAAGAAGGAACACAACTCTATCACGGAAGTGGGGGCTCTCCACTTCTTAATGGCTTGCAACTTATCTTCGTCCATTTGAATCTTTTCACATTCGATGACGTGACCCAAAAAATTAATACGCTGTTGAGCAAAAGCGCATTTCTCTTTCTTAACATACAACTAGTCTACCGGAGCTTGTTAAAGATTAACCAAAGATGGACCTGGTATTCTTCAAGGCTAGAACTGAAAACCACAATGTCGTCGAGATAGACCACTACAGACTGATCTAGATACTCACGAAATACTTGATTCGTTAAGGTGCAAAAGGTTGCTAGGGCATTGGTCAAATCTGAAGGGCATTACGAGATACTCAAAGGCTTCATACCTTGTTACACACAAAGTCTTCGGTTCATCCCCATATGCTATCCGAACTTGGTAGTCTCCTAACCAGAGATCAAGCTTCGTGAAGTACTAAGCTCCATTCAATTGGTCAAATAAATCATTTATGATCGGGAGGGGATATCTATTTCGAACTGTGACCTTGTTTAAAGCTCGATAGTATATGCACAATCGAAGTGTCTCGTCTTTCTTCTTTTGAAACAGTATAGGGGACCTATAAGTTGCTTTAATAGGTTTGATAAATCCGGTAGCCAATAACTTGTCCAACTGTTTTATGAGCTCAGCTAACTCAGGTGGAGCCATTTGGTAAGCATTCTTTGTTAGAGACTTGGTTCTTGAGACAAATTCGATCTCGTGATCAATCTCCCATCAAGGAGGCAGTGTCTTTGGCAGTTCAGGCAGCCTGATATCAACATATTCGTTACGAACTTTCTGGATCTCTACTGGGACAGTACCAGTTTCCATTTGCTCATCCACTAATGGGATGACCATGAAGGTTGGCTCTTCTCTACTGAGGCATTTTTTTAGTTGTAGGGCTGAAATCATTATCACCCATTATCACCTTACTCAGTTGTTTGATCTTTGCTTGGACCACTGTCGGGTTACTACTCATTACTACCATACACTAAGCCAGTGGCATAGGAATGATTTTATATTGTAAGAGAAATTCTATACCGAGTACTACGTCAAAGTCATCCATATGAACCATGACTACTCCTCTCCATTCACCTAATTTTAGAGATACCCTTTTTAATACTCCAACAATTGGCAAGGCTTTAGAGTTTATAACTATCATCATGCATGTATCCTTCTCAATTTTCAACTTCAATCGATGCACTTCTTATTCAGAAATAAAGTTATGAGTTATACTTGAGTCCACCATGGTGCTCTTTGTGGTTTTAGAGTTTATCACTGTGTTGACAAACATTAATCCCTTTTCAAAAGCATCCTTTTGGTGAGATGCCTTCTTTTGAATTGTCGATAAGAATTTTAACGCATCCATTCAAGGGGTGTCCCCCTTATCTTTCCATTCCACTTCTGTTTTTGTCTCTAAATCGTTAGAACACTGTTAGGAGACTTGCAGAGCTATCAGCGAGCCTCGATGTGGATATTCGACTACCTGATAAGGGCCTTTGCACATGAAGCAAGAAATAGGTCTTGTTTGATTCAAATTTGACTGATGTGCTCCTCAAGGAGTACTAGAGCTTGAGATATGTGGTTTCTTATCGTTTGTGAAGTTTCTTGGGGATTAGGCTTTGAGATCTTATTCCTGGTATTTAGTGTGGTCACATTCTTCTTTTGGGACCCTTAGTCTAGTCAAACAATCTCTCTGCAGCTACTAGAGTAAAGACAAGATCTTGAACTTTCTGTTTGTATAACTTAGTCCTGGCCCACGACTTAAGCCCTTCTACAAAGCAGAATACTATCTTTTTCCAACATGTCTTGAATATCCAACATAACACCAGAGAATTGTTTCACATACTCTCTAATGGTTTTAGTGTGTTTAATTTCTTGTAGTTTTCTTCTAGCAATAAATTCAACATTTTTAGGAAAGAGTTTGAGCCCTTAATTCTATCTTAAGATCTTCCCACGTATCAATGGTACATCAACCATGTTGGACATTGTTCACTTTCAACTTCCACAAGAGTTTTGCATCATTAGACAAATGCATAGAGGCTAATGTCACCTTGGTTTCTTCAAAATTGGTTCCACTAGCCTTAAAGTATTGCTCCATATTGAAGATGAAATTTTCAAGCTTTTTAGCATGGCAGTTTCTATTGAAGGCTTTGGGTTTTGGGATCTTGAGCCTGCTCGAAAAACCACATGCTTGATTCGGGGGTTTGGTTCCCCATTGCTTGCATCATTAAATTTACTTGCATTTTCATCTCGGCCATCTCGACCTTAATTGTCTCAACCATTGCTCTCAAATTGTCTGACAGATTGCTGAACAATTTTAGCACGGTCTTTTGGGAACAGTCAAGCTCTTCGACTTGTTATTCCATGTGCTCAACAGAACTCGAAGAACTACTCCCACGTCAAAACAGCCCACTTGGGCGGTTTTATGTTCCTACGAATTAACTCTCAGCATTAGTTCACTTATGGGTAGCTTGTCTACTCGGGCATTCAAGGCGTCTATTTCTCTGACTTTTTTCTTCCAACCCCTCTAGTCAATCTGAAGAAATCTGATTTCATTTGGCAATTCTCTCAAATACAAGAATTGCTCCTAAATCTCGGTTAGTCGCTTAGATTGCAACTTCTAAAGTTGTTTAATTGCTGACATACTTGTGTCTCGCTTAGTGAAGAAGCTAACAAAACTCTAATACCACTTGTCAATTGCAACTTTTAAAACACGGGATGGTCGATTGTGCGACACTTGTTCTAACTTGGTGAGCAAGTCAGCCGTATAAAATTCGAAGTTAAGGACAAACTCACGGTACAATGTAGTCTTTCTTCATGTTTTAAGAGAAAATGGTTTTATAAAACGTGAGAGAGAAAGAAAAGTATTGAAAACATCGTTAAAGAAAGCATTGAAGATTATAAATTGCAAAGAAAGCTTAGATTGCAAAGAGTACAACAAGGCTTGCTCGGGGATTCAACTATTATGTCTCCTCTATACTACATTTTAAACATTTTTAGCTTTGACAAGCTTTCATATGAAAATGTCGAAACGTCACTTCCTAGGTCGACGACAGCAAAATGAAAGCAATAGGCTAAACTAAGTACAAAGCATAAAGATAAGGTGATTTGAGGATGTTCGGGCATGCGGCTATGGGTAAAAAATGCCTTGGACAAGCATGCTCGTGACACTAGACGCCTAGTAAGCGAAATTGCCTTTCCTCTTTAACACTTAGTTAAATTAACTAAAGACTTCATTTCGTAAAACACTTAAGACACTAACTTATTGTTATAACGACTAATGTTTGTACCGCATGAACTAATTTCGCATAAGATATGTATCATAACACATGACTAGCTCATAACACATTAGACATTTGGAAGCAGGGCAACATTGGGAGGAAAGTACCTCAAAACAACGTAAGAGTTTACACAAAGTAGTTTAAGTACAATTAACTTAAGTACACAATATTCCCTTATCACCCAACTAGTCTATATGTTATTCGACAGAGTTGGTGTCATAACAAGATGTAATGAAACTATAGTACAACAAACGATCAAGATGATAATTCAAACATTGGATGTCCTTCGCTACTGGGGGGGGGGGGGGGAATAAAACATCTTAGGGCCCATTTGGGAGAAGGAAAGGAAAGGAAGTCCTTTCCATGTTTGGGACAAAGAATAAGGGGAGGGAAAGGAATATATTTAATCCACCTTATTCCTTCTTAATCCTTCTCTTTCTTTCTCTCAATCCCCTCTTATTCATTCTCTTTCTTTCTCAAAAGGTGTGATATCATTATTATTATTATAAAATAATACTAATAAGTGAAACTCTTGTAAATGTAACAAAACATTTCGTCTTCCTCCTGCTATCACTACAAGAATTTTCGTCTTTACCGATGCAAAAAAAACGTGGGCAGTTCTTAAGAAAAATGTGGGCAAAGAATCTGCCGACGTTTTTTTTTGCGTGGGCATGGTACATGGCCAAAACACCGTCGTCTTTTCCTTTGTCCACGTTTTTTTTTCGTTTCGTCGGCAGAAATGCCCATGCAAATTCATATCGTGGCTAGAAAAGAAATTTCTCGCCATGAAAAACACATCGGCAGAAAGGTATATTTGCCCACGATCATCATCACGTCGGCAAAAATAGTCTTTATGGCCACGGTAAAAACATCGCTAGAAAGCTATTTTTACCCACGATCATCATGACGTCGGCAAAGATAGATTTTCTGCCCACGAAGAAAATGTCGGCAGAAAGATGTTTTTACCCACAATCATCATGTCGTCAGCAAAAATAAACCTTTCGGCTACGTTTGTTTCGTGGGCAAAAGTTTTTTCTGCCAACGAAAAGATTTTTGTCATCGAATTTTTTTTTTCTCCACACGCTAAATTTGTCGGCAGATATGTGTCATATCAATTAATATTGTAGGTATTATTGATATTGTATGCTTCTAAATTTAATTTTTCATATTTATCATTAATATTGTATGCTTCTAAATTAATTTTCAAATATATAATGAATTTCTTGGTTATAACAAAATATATCAAACATTTCAACAAAAAATTCAAATATGAAAATATTTCCAAACATGAATACTTTGTCAAAATATGACAAACCATAATTCTTTTATTGCAATAACGAAATATATAAACCTAAGCTATATTAAATTTCATTTTGGCATACCAAAATGAACAAAAAAATATATTAGATATACAAAAAATGGTTAACGTAACTCAGTCAAGCCTTAAAAAAAATAATATCTTCTTTACTTCTTCGTACTACATAAACCTGAAAAAGATAGATTAAAATGAATAAGGAAACAAGTAACTACTTGTTTCAAATGAATCAAGTATGAAACAAGTAAAAACAAATGACATGTATTTAAGATAGAAAAAATCCTTACTCCTTATATACCTAAATAGGTGTATTATCTCTTACTCCTTGTATGCCCAAGTGCCCAAGTCTTATAACAAGATTTATATGCCCAAGTCCAACTTTGAAACTAAAGTCTAATTAAAAAGTATGTTAAATAGATGTATTATCTCTAACTCCTTATATGCCCAAGTGCCCAAGTCTTAAAACAACACTTATATGCCCAAGTCCAACTTTGAAATTAAAGTCTAACTAAAAAGTTTGCTAAATAGGTGTATTATCTCTAACTTCTTATATGCCTAAGTGCTCAAGTCTTAAAACGACGCTTATATGCCCAAGTCCAACTTTGAAGTTAAAGTCTAACTAAAAAGTGTGCTAAATAGGTGTATTATCTCTAATTCCTTATATGCTCATGTGCCCAAGTCTTTAAACAACATTTACATGCCCAAGTCCAACTTTAAGTCTTACAACAAAATCTACCTAAAAAGTCCTAAAAAACACTTATATGGCCTAAGTATGATTTTCAAACCCAAAATCTACCTAAAAAGTCCTCAAAAAGTGTCTAGGTGATATTTTAAATCTTAAAACGACCTTTACATGCCCAAGTGCAACTTTGAAACTAAAGTGTAACTAAAAAGTGTGTTAAAAAGTGTGCTAAATAGGTGTTAAATGTCATTATATGCATGATTGACTACCGTAACTGCAGGATAGCCACACATAATATTGAGACATGCTTTAACAATAAAAGTTTTTAATTTTTAGTTTAGGAAAATACCTAAGTATTTCAAGGTGCATCCTCTTCCTCTTCCCCTTCCTCTTCCTCTCGTAGATCCAACTTTTTCTTTTGTCAGCCCACCTTTGTTCCCATTTTGCAAGTTCATGGGTTAACTTTTCATTAGCTTCTTTAAGGTATGCCATCTCGTTCTTCTCTTTCTCACGTGTAGATGACACATTACTTCTTAACGATTCACCACTTCTTGGGTTGACAGTTTGCATTGAGCGACTCCCTAATACAAATTCGCATGCTTTTGCACTAGAAATCGTCTGAACACCAGCTTCAGTTGACTCTGTAATGATTGGTTGCATTTCCAGCTATATGAAAGATATAGTTAGATTAAATATATTTAACAACACATGAATTTACTTTGTCATGATAAAACAAACTTACGTATGCATCTTTTGCCATCATTGATCCATCCTTCTTTATCACGAAAGTGTGTTTCATGGAATACTTCTATCTCATCAACATCACAACCTTTTTTCTTTTTCTACAAAAAGAATGCAATTAAGATTACAATACTCATACAATAAAACAAAAGATAATTACAATTCATCTTACCAATTCATGTCGAACTTGGAGAAATGACTTAGCCCCAGTGACATGGTCGAACTTGACAGTAGAGCGACTTCTTTTGTTTGTCTCTCGTTTTTTCTCATTAAAGTAGTGATAAGAACAAGTACATAATATACATGTAAAACAATTTTTTGAACTAAGGAAAACATACCTTCCATGCATCTATTTCCCATCTATCACACATCATGTTCAAATCCTCATGTGTTATCCTATTTGATGGATTGGCACGGGCTTCAACCGGATCATCAAATTCATAGTAATATTTGTGCAAATTTGCTCTAAATTCTCAAAAAGTATTATGCATATTTTCTTCCAAGTATTTTCTCACAACCATGTTAGTGGGATCAAATTCAAAATGTGTATACATATTCAATAATATATATATATATATAAATGGATCGCTTTTACATGTAAAATAGTATATGAATGCATAAAAGAATCATAAACGTACCTCCAATCGATCAATCACAAGCTTCCTTACGCCCATAGGTACCGCCTTCCAGTTCTCACAACTCAATGGAATAGTGTTTCGAACTGCAGTACCAATGCTTAACACAATTTTAGGGGCAAAAGTAGTTATTGGTTTTCCTTCCTCTTCATTAATCTCTGTCTTGATCTTCCCATGTTTTTCTACAAACTTATCTAGTTCTATATTTCGACCGTACCCTCTCACACCTCTTCCTCGCTTTTTAGTTCCTAATTGAGATCCTAAAAGTAAAAAAAATTAGATAATTTAAGCAACGAATAAGAAATGAACTTACATATCATATTAATACCTGATGAAGTGGAAGGATCGACTGATGGAGTGTTTGTTTGTTCAACTTCAGTCGATGTCAATCATGCTTGATTTGGACGTACCATTACACTGCAAAATAAACAATTAGTGGTTAGATGTTAAAATAATTATGTCATAAGAATATAATATATATCTTTTATTCATTACCATCTGAATTAGAAGATTCTAGTTGTTCAGTTTCATCATTTATAAAGTCATCGTCAATTCGGGACTAATCTTGATTATCTGTCTCTTCATGATCAAAAACAGTAGGCTCAACATCGCCTCTACAAAACGAGATATCGTGTATGGATTCATCAACCCCAATTGAACTACATGCTTCTAATAACTCAAATCTATCATCTTCTACGTCTTCAGATTCTGGGATATCCCATACTTGTTTATTTTGTACAATTTGCACAATTTTCCAATTACTGCGTAGTTTTGGGTCGTCAACGTAGAAAACTTGCACAACTTGAGTAGCTATATGTATGGGTCATCCGTGTACCAAAAACGAGAAGTATTGGTTATTTTAAACCCTAAATCGATGCACTTCTTGACATCTGTGTCAAACCAATTACATTTAAAAAGACATACACGTCTACACTTAGGATATTCTAAGTCCAAGGCCTCTTGCAATACACCATAATAATTCATTTCTTCGGCTTTGGTTTCTCTATATGCCATGATTCCACTTTTTTGAGTAGTCCGGCGATTATCACGCTCTATTGAATGAAAACGTAATCCATTTTCAAAGCAACCACTGTAAGTGCAAACTTCATTAATAGGCCATAATGCTATGAAGTAAAGATCATCAGATGCTTCACCTTTTTCATGTAATGAATACATCTAAATAATGTTATGTAGGTTAGAATAACTAGTAATAGCTTAATAGTAAAACACTATACTTTGAAACTAAAAACAACACTTACATGTGTTCTAAACCAATTAGGAAATTCTAATTGGTGCCTTCGAAATAAATCTAATACATCCTTTCCTCTGGTGTTTATCAAGCTCAAATGTTCTCTGCTTAGTAATCGTATCAACATTAAAAAGAATTTTGACTTAGTCATATGCAATATATGAATTGACAAAATTTACCTGCGATATGATTCTATTTGAAAAAAATTGTTCAGAACATACCAATGACACATGCTCTTCTCATCTTCAGATAGCGTCCTCACAACTGACCCCCCCATTGGTCGCACATTCTGTTTAAACACTTCAAAGTCCCCACAACCAAGTTGTCTATTCATTGAGTCATCATTCCGTGGATTCTTATTGAATCTTGTCTCTATTCCTATTAGATACATCGAGCAAAAGGTCAAACATTCATTCATAATGAATGCCTCTGCTATGGAACCCTCAGGACGAGCTTTGTTCTGTACATATTGTTTTAATGCATGCAAGCTTCTCTCTCTATAGGATACATCCAACTATAGATTACTGGACCAACAATCTTTGTCTCAGCCGGTAAATGAACTGCAAGATGTATCATTACGTCAAAAAATGCAGGTGGAAAAATTCTTTCAAGTTTGTAGAGAATGAGCACAATATCGGCTTCGAGACGATTCAGGTCGCTGACACGTATTGTCTTCGCACACAAATCACAGAAAAAAATTACATAACTCAACTATAGTTGTACACACATCCTTATGTAAGTATACTCGTACAGCAATAGGAATAAGTCGTTGGAGTAAAATGTGAGAGTCATGAGTCTTAAGTCCCTATAATTTTCCATCATTGACACTTACATATCGTGATATGTTTGAGACGAATCCATCAGGAAATTTAACTGATTTTAAGAACTTACAAAAGTCTATTCTTTCGCTACCAGTTAATGTATACGTAGGATGTGGCTTTATCAACTTAGTTCCTTGTCTTTGCAAATGTATTTCCTTTCATATGTTCAAGTCCTCTAGATCTAAACGGGCATTGATTGTGTCCTTTGTTTTACCATCAATATTTAATAAAGTGCCAAGCAAGTTGTCACAAACATTTTTTTCAATATGCATAACATCCAACTTATGCCTCAAAAGAAGTTTAGACCAATACGGAAGTTCAAAGAATATACTTTTCTTATTCCAATTAATAGTACGCTTTCTTTTCTTATTCGTCTTGGATGGATGCTTACTTAACACTGAAAAGTTGATGGAGTTTACTTGTTGTAAGATCTCATCTCTATTCATTACAACTGGTGGAGACTTGTGTTCGAACTTACCATCATGTTGTCGACTTTGACATCAAATATGATCAGAAGAAAGATAACACCGGTGTCCCATAAAAGATATTTTTCCTTTTATCCCAAATGATGACGTATCTTCTTTACAAGTAGAGCATGCTTGATATCCTTTCGTACTCCATCCCGACAAGTCACCAGATGCAGGAAAATCATTGATGGTCCACAACAAACATGCATGTAAACGAAAGTACTCCTAATCTGTACAGTCAAAGGTCCGCACACCATTATTCTACAACTCTTTCAACTCATCAATTAAGGGCTGCAAATATACATCAAGCTCTTTTCCAAGAGATTTAGGTCCAGGTACAAGCAGAGACATGAAAAAATTGGATTCCTTCATACACTTCCAAGGGGGCAAATTGTATGGTATAAGCACTACTGACCACATGCTATATGCAGTACTCATATTCCCAAATGGATTAAAACTGTCTGAAGCTAAGCCTAAACAAACATTTCTTGGCTCTGAAGCAAATTGAGGAAATTCTTTATCAAAGTGCTTCCATCCTGCAGCATCAACTGGACGTCGTAAAACATCCTTTGTGTCAACTCGTTTATCCTTATGCCATCTCATCTCAGAAGCAATATGTTTTGATAAAAACAATCGTTTTAACCTTGGAATTAATGGAAAGTGACGCAAAACCTTATTTGGAATCTTCTTTCCTTTTTCACTATTTGTTTTATATCGAGATTCACCACATATTGGACAACTTTGACAATTAGCAAATTCTTTTCGAAATAGTACACAGTCATATTTGCAAGCGTGGATGGAATCATATCCTAACCCTAAGTCACATAATTTTCTCTTAGCTTCGTAAAATGATTTAGGTATATATGTACCGACTGGAAATGCATCTTTCAACAATTCTAATAGCATATCAAACGATTTGTTGCTCAAATAATTCAAAACTTTGATATGCATTAACTTCACCAAAAAATTCAACGATGAAAATTTGGTACATCCATGATACAACGAGTTATGTGCTTCCTTCGTCAACTCCTCAAAAACGTTACTAGTATCCATTTCATCGACATCTTCTGGAAATTCATCATCAAAACCATCCCCGTCATCAAAATCTTCTTCCCTTGGTATTGTTGATCCTTGCAAATCATTTAAAAGATCTAAAATATCATCGTCTTCTATCGCCAACATTAGCCTATCTACTTAATGTATCTCCTTCTGATGAAGTAGCACCCCGTTCAAATCGAGCTAAGTTTGTTGCTTCTCCATGATAAACCCATTTATTATATATAGAGGATATTCCATACGTAAATAAATGACGCTCTACTCCGTCCAATGTTTGTGTCATTGAATTTTAACAATACTTACATGGGCACCTAGTTTTCCCCATATCGTTTACATGACACTTAGCCACTTCCATAAATTGAGCAACCCCATGAATATAATCACTTGAAAATCTATTTTTTAGTTTAATCCAATCCCTATTCATCTTCAAATAGAATGAACAAAAAGTTAACCCTGTAGGAATTACCACAAAATATTAGCTTAAGTGGATAAGGGATAATTCAATGTCAAACCGACCTAAAAAACACCCAAAATGTCTAAGTTTATCTTTCTAACTCAAAACCATACATAAAATCTCTAAAAATGATCAATGTAGACACTTTAGCTAATTATCATTATTTGTAAGTTGTTTATAACGAAAGCACTTATAGCTAATTATCTTATTTATAACCTTGTCAAACAGCTCAATGTTATCTTATTTATAACCAAAGCACTTGTAGCTAATTATCACTATGCTCTTATTGATAGCCTATTACTATTACCAAAAGATATCTCATTAATTCCCACAAACTGAAACATTCAAAACTTAAAAGCACGTTTTATATAATTTGTGAAAGTTGCAAGCAAATGTGTAAAAACCTACTACTTATGCTTTATTCCTTTGTTTTCTATCTAAAAAACTAACATAAATCATAGTTGATTCACATTATTTTTATCAAGATGTGGTCAATTAATAAAAAAAATATAAGTGTGCTAAGATTTCTCACAATTCATACTAATAGTAGTAATAACAAATAAAATACAGGTAAAAAATAAGGCTTATCAAAATTTCAGTATCGTCTAAAAAAATTGTCTAGCCATATGCACAAGTTTGGGGTGACAGAACAAGTGACAGCAACATAGTAAATTAAGAAAACAACAACTAAGTGGGCAAAAATCTTTGAGACAGAACAATAAGCTAAGCTAACAAAGTAAGAGCACCTGATTGCAGAACGTGGGCAAAAATAGAATTAAATCAGGTGCGTTCAAGCAAGAAGGAAAACAGAGAGGGAAAATCGGCAGGGGGTTTACTGCCAACAAGAAAAATAATGATGGGGGGTTCGGAATAACAAGAAAACTGAAGGGAGGGTCGATTCGGCAACTGAAGGGGGACGAGGGAGTTTTTGGGCTAACAAGAAAACTAGAGGGAGGGGGGTTCGGCCAAGTGGGGGGGGAGGGTTCCGACAAGGAGTTGTTTAGCAATGAAGAAAATTGAAAGTAGGGGGACGTTTCGGCTAAATGAAGGGAAAGTGGTTTTTGGGCTAACAAGAAAACTGGAGGGAAGGGGTTCGACCTAGTGAAGGGGGTTTTCGGGCAAGGAAGAAAACTAAAGGGGGGTTTTCGGCCAACTGAAGAGAGGGGGATTTCGGGTAGAGCTAAAAATTGAAGGGAATAAGGGTTTCGGGCAAAGAATAAAGCTGAAGGGAGGGAGGAGGCTGGGTTTCGGTCGGCGATCAAGAAGAAATCGGAAAAGGGAGAGGTTCCCTTGGAGATGGGTGTGCCATTGCAGATGAAAAATGAAGGTGGGGTTTCAGCGGCCAAGAAGAAATCGAAACGGGAGAGGTTCAGTGAAAGAAGAAGAAGGAGGTCGACGGTGCTGTTGGAGATGGTGTGTCGTAGGAGATGAGTTTGTCGTGGGAGATGGTGAGAGAAGGGGGAGAAATGCGTGTGGGAGAAAGGAAAGAGAGGGAAAATGAAAAGTTAAAAGAATGTGTGAAATTAGTTTTTTTTTTTTTAACTTTTGCCCACGTTTTTTAAGTCGCCACATGTATAAATCCTACATCGCCATAAATTAATATAAAAATGTGGGGTTTTGGCTACGTAAATTACGTGGGAAAATGTTTAAAATTTTTACTGACACTCGATATGTGGCGATAAACTAAAATAAACGTCGGCAGAAATCCAACAATAAAATTTTCTTTTCGACCACATAACTTGTTGCTTACATATATATTTTCGTCGGCAAAAACGGTTCTGTACCCATGCAATTACAACCTTTTATCCATGTGTATATTTTTGTCGGCACAAATGAAGATGTGCCCACGCAATGAAATTTCGTCAGCTCATCATATCTTCGCCCACATTTTTTTTTCCGTCGGCAGAGCCCAAAATTCTTGTAGTGTATTTATTTCATCGTCTTCCTCGTGCGATTTCATCTTTCTTCTTTCCTTTTTTTTCTGCAATTTCTTTCCATCATCTTTCTTATTTTTCAATTCTTTATTTACGTCGTTTAATCTTTCCATCGTTTTTCTTCTTTTCCATTTTTTTTCGTTTTTCCATCGTCTTTCTACTTTTCCTCTTCTTTTTTTCGCTATGATTTCTTTCCATAGTCTTTCTTCTTTTTCTTTTTTTTTTTACGTCGTGTACAAAAAATAGAAAAATCTAAAAGATCGTTTATAAAGAATCTTGAAAAAAAATCATTTAGATTGGAGTAGCAAAATGTAAACTATCGTGTAAAAAAGTAAACAATTGTGTAAGAAAAATAAAAGATCGTGTATAAAGAATCTTGAAAAAAAATTATTTAGATTGGAGTATCCAAATGTAAACAATTGTGTAAAAAAATAAACGATCGTGAAAAAATATAAAAGATTGTGTATAAAGAATCTTGAAAAAAAATCATTTAGATTGAAGTAACCAATGTAAACGATCGTTTAAAAAAAGAAAATGATCGTGTAAAAAAATAAAAGATTGTGTATAAAGAATCTTTTAAAAAAATCATTTAGATTGAAGTAGCCAATGTAAACGATCATTTAAAAAAAAGTAAATGATCATGTAAAAAAAAGTAAACGGTCGTGTAAAAAAAGTAAACGATCGTATAAAGAAATCTAAACAATCGTGTAGCAAATTTTGAAAAAAAATCATATCTAAACGATCACGTATAAATTGTAGTCACATCTAAACGATCGCGTATAAATTGTAGCCACATCTAAACGATCGCATATCAAACAATAACCAAATCTAAACGATCACAAATATATTATGCGCGTGTTGTTAACGGGTCATTTTTATTATTCTACACGGTGGGCCTTTGGACTTTTTCCGTTTTTGAAATTGTTTTATAGAGTATAAATATTTTGCCTTTTTTTATATTTTTGAAAAGACCCCTAATAATAATAATTATTATTATTATTTTAAATTAAGAAATTTATTATTATTATTGTTATTATTAATATGTTTATTATTTTAATACTATATTTCAAAATAGAGTTGTACGATATAATTGAAGTTTGTCGTTTGCATTCGAAAAGAAAAACATTTGTTTCTTATATTTCATTTCGTTTCAATGCTATTACGTTGGTTGTCTTTTTTTAAATCGATTGTTAGTGATACATAATTTTTCGATATTGTACTTATGTAACGCCCCAAATTTAAGGTAATTTATTTTTAATTATCTTAAGATTAAATTTTTGATCTTTAGGTGTTATTTAATTGTTGAATTTTATTGGAATTTATTAGATATTTTGGAAAAATATCTAATTATTTGTAATTGAGAGAATTTGATTAATTATATTTGATTGTATAATTAATGGATTTTTTTTTTAAGTTAGAGTAATTATGTTACGTGGATAATATAATTAGGTGAAGATAATTATTTTTTGAAAGGTAAAGGTGATTGGATTAGAGAGAGAGGAAAATTTAAGTTTAAAGAGAAGATTTTGTGGGTTTTAAATGAAGAGAGAGTGTGAAGATTTTTGGGAAAGAGAAAAAGGAAAAAAATAAAAAATAAATATATTTATTAAATAGGGCTTTGGGATGCGTGGAAAACCTAACCCATCATTTTCTTCAACCAAACCCTAAAAACCCTAAATAATTTTCCATCAACCCTAGTCGTCGCTCACCTCTGCAGTCGCCACTTTTCCGTTCAACGAGCCTCCGCACCGTGCAGCCACAACATGAGCCGTATCATTTTCGTCTCCTGTCGCACCGTTTCACTCAAAAGCCATCGACGAGCCTTCGTCGTCTGTAAATCGCCTTCGTCGTCGAGCCGTCTCCGCCTTTGTCTGCCTCCATCTCTGTTTGTCTTCGCCTCTGCCGTTTGCAAAGCATCGTCGTCGTCTTTTTCGTTTCGTCTTCTCTATCAACGAACCGTCAGCAGGCGCAAATCCGAGTTGACCCGACAGCAGCCGCCCTTAACCACCTGAACCGCATGTGCGTGTGTAAGTCGCGCCTCCAGCCGCCTGAGCCGTGCGTGCGTGTATGCGAGCAACGTCTCCCAACCGCTTGAGCTGCCCTTTCCTTTCAGCTGGACACGAGCAGTCTGATCCACTTTTAGCCTTAGCTTGAGTCGAGCTGAGCCACCTAATTATTTTTTAGCCGCCAAGCCTATTTTGGCCTTTTCACCTATACTTTTTGTAAGTTTGTTTGGGTTTTTAACACACCCAATTAAGGTTTATTTTTTACCCTAACTAAGTTATTGTTGGATTAAATTGGCTAGATTTAACTGGAAACCGAGCTGGGAATTTGTCCAATTAATTCTAAATCGATTTCGATCTCGATTTTTGGGTAAGTTAAATCAACTGGATTTTTGGATCCTTAATCAACTGCGAGTTAAATTATTTAAACTTATTTATTTACCCTTGTGGCTTAGGATTTTTCCCTTGAGAAGCTTGACCACGACTATTAGGAAAATCTCGGTTTAACTAATCTCTAGGTAAGAGATTCTACTACTAAACCCTCGAAATGAATTTAAGAGACCGCATGTACTTTATGGTTATGCGTTAATGTTAGCTAAGATGCCTGACTTAATACTATTGATAATGACTTTCATGACGTTGTGTGATTGATGACGATGGTTGTTTATATGTTTATTACTGGTAGTATTTTGAGGATGACTACGGTGTTATGTATGTGATGACAATGTTTGATTAGAAATGTTATGATCGATACTTATGCCATGATTATGATGTATGTATGTTATGTTGCATGTTATGGTTAGGTTGTGCTGTTAGCTTTAGCTATTAAAGTCGTACCTACATGGGTGTTCTTCGGGATCGCCACCTTTTACGACTGCGTAATTCGACGAGATCACTAGTCTAGTATGACATAGACATAGACATGATTATGAGCGACTTGACGGGGTCACTAATAGCTCGACTGTCTTAACGTATCCTTCGGGTACACTAAAGACCAGTTGTCTTAGGGTACCTTTGGGTTCATCGAAGTCCAGACATGTTCCTACGGGATCACAAATTGCATGTATTTGGAAACGTGTCAGTTTAAGGGTACCACTTTACAGGACTCTAATAGGAAGTTAACAGGCACCTAGCGGGACTAGTAGTGAGTTCCTTACTGAGTATATTTTTATACTCAATCTTTCTTGTTTAATTTTACAGAAAGAGGTAGAGGTAAGAGCAAAGGGAAGCTGGCGACTAACAAGAAGTGACCGTGGCGAGCCATAGGGATCATTTTTGCTTTCTCTTTATGTCATTTGATTTGATGCACTTTTCATTTTATTTTATTTTATTTTATTTACTTTTCGTTAAAAAAACTAGATAGGGTTCGAGTTAGGATTTTAATTGATTTTATCTTTACATACATTTGTTTATGATTTTTAATGAGTATTTGAGGTTTTTTTTTTATTTTCTATTTTTAAATTTAAGAATTTACTTATCTTTTAAATTAGTCATGACTTCCGCTTAGTATAAGGAGTTGGGTCGTTACAACTTACAACATTAATTTAAAGAAAATACATGTAATTTCTTTGGCACGTAGCGCACCAATTAATTTTTTGGCACGAAAAATTTGCGTACAAAACGTTTAAAATTAATATCGTATTTACAAAAGCTAATGAAATATGTTTTCCAATAAAAATTCCAAATTTTGGTAAATAAAATATGAATATTCCTATATTGGATTTACAATACCAATTAAAAAAATATACATTTGTATGAGTTAAAAAAATAATAATTAAAATTTTTAAATCGATTGTTAACAACGATACACAATTTTTTGATATTGCACTTACAACATCAATTTAAAGAAAATACATATAATTTCTTTTGCACGTAGTGCATCAATTAATTTTTTGGCACGGAAAGCTTATGTACAAAACGTTTAGAACTAACACCGTATTTACAAAAGTTAATGAAACATATTTTCCAATAAAATTTTCAAATGTTGGTAAATAAAATATGAATATTTGTGTATTTTATTTACAATATAAATTTAAAAAATATACATTTGTACGAATTAAAAAAAATAATAAATTTTTTTAAATTGATTGTTAACAATATGCAATTTTTCGATATTGCACTTACAACATCAATTTAAAGAAAATACATGTAATTTCTTTCATATGTAACGTATCAATTAATTTTTTGGCATAGAAAACTTGCGTACCAAAAGTTCAAAATTGACATGGTATTTACGGAAGCTAATGGAACATGTTTTTCGATTAAAAAAAATTAGTAAATAAAATACGAATATTTGTATATTTGATTAACAATATGAATTTTTTAAAAAAATACATTTGTACTAATTTTAAAAAAAGGAAATAATAAAAAAAATTGTCATATTCCTTCCCACTTATTCCTTCTCCCAAATGAGGGTAATTCCTCGTAATCCTTCCCCTTATTCTTTCCCCCAAACAAGAATTATTACAATCTTTTCCTTTTCATAATTCCCCTTCTCCTTATTTCTTTCCTTCCCCCAAACACCCCCTTAAAGATTAAACAAAATGTTTAGTGAGTGAGAATTTTCTTAACACATTTATTTTAAACAGTAGGTTCCATGAACATAAAACACAAATCATATGCTTTGAAATTCATTTTGCAAACACAATACGATTTACAAAGAGTGTGCGTTTTGAGACTGGAAACCATTTCATTGCCTTGAGCAATTTCAAACATTAGAAATCCACAATACTTAGTTTACAGGTTCACTTTGGAAATTCATCTTTCTTACGTAAATCAATATTTCAACATAAATCATATTGTGGAATCCATCTTACTCATATAATTTATGTTACATAGTGCATTTTAACATAAATTATACAGTGTAAATTCCAACATTTTAAAAGTGTACCCATCACCTTAGCTGAAAAATGTCATCAACATTTCATCACTAAGTTGCGACCGTACGGACTAATCTCAATGCATTCAATGAATACCATCAATTCCATTACGCATAATGTGTCTTCCAATATTAGATCATAAAACAAGCAAATGACATCTTATATAGATCACACAAGAATTATAAGACACCTTACACCAGATCACAAAACAAATATAAAATATTTATGAGAGAATAGAATATTTGAATGAGTTTAAATATTAATTTATTGTGAATTATATTTATATTGAAACTATATATTAAAATTTAATGCGTATATAATACACATTAAAACAATAGGTTATGTGAGAGATATTCATTTGAGTATGATTTAAATTAAATATTAATTAAGTATGTTTAAATTAATTATTTTATTATTAAATTAAATAAAATAAATAACTCCCTTACGTGTGAGTTATTTAGGGAACGTGGCATGCTTTCTTACGTATCCTAATCTCTCACCCTAACTTCCTCTTCTTCATGAAGAAGGGGTAAGTAGGTATTGCAGAAATACAAAGGCATTCTTAGTTCTTCGTGTAATTACTCAAAAAGAAAAATAAAAAAATCTCTCTTCTTCTCAAAAAATAATTTTGATTCCTACAAACCAAAATATCAATTGCTTAGAGATTAGGGAGGTTTACGAGTAATCGTGACCCAATCTTGGTGTTATAGTATATACAAAGTAAACAACTGAGAGTAAGTCCCATTTTCTCTGTATTTTTATTTTTTTCAAAAGCATGCTCAACCATTTAATTTATTTAGATTACAGTAAGTTTAGTTTTTGAATTTTTTTTTCTATTGTACTAGTTTTTCTAAATTCCAATTAAATTTAAGTTTATTGGTTTTATTAAATTACTTCCGCTGAAAAGGCATTAATCCCTTCATCTCAGTCATTAACAATTTTAAGAAAGTTGCAGTCTATTTTGGTTCTCTTGTATTTTCCTAATAAAGATAGCTCAATGAGGTATATCAAAGTCAATTTGACCATATCCTTATCATCAGCCTTGTGTTCCAAAAACATGACCTCTAACTGGCTATGTAAATAAACTCTATATCTTTGAAAAACTTGTCTTACAATCTTTTATCTGCAACAAACCCACTAGAAGCCTTCTTTGGACGCCATAGACCAGTTATAATATCAAATTCTTTCCTCCCAAATGACAACACCCAAAAAGAAACTTATACAATCGTTGGTCTCTTTTTTCACCCCCTCAATAGTAAGTCATGGATAAGTGGTCCATTAAAGACGATATTTATATCAAGAAAGTGGTCAAATCTTGTTTTCCTAAATAAGGCTAGCTGATTCAAGTTGAGTTTTGTCTTTATATTACGTATTGTGTTTTCCAGATGCGACAAATGACTTACTTGAGCCTAAAATGATGGGATGACTTAATCTTATTCATGGGTGAGTTTGTCGATGTCATAAATATTTATAAAACCTAAAGTGATATGTATGATTTATAGGAAATTTAAAAAATAGCAAAATATTGAAACTATTTTCAAAATATAGCAAAATTCATCAAACTCACCATAGCTCATTTTGAATTTTTCTAATATTTTGTAAATAATTTCATTTTTTATGTTATGCATAACAATCCCCCTATGATTTATTTAGAAAAATTACACATAAAGGAACAAATGTGACCAATATATAAAACAAGAGGCAACCTAGAAAACAAAAATGAAATATTCTAAATAAACAAATAACTAAACAGACTTCCTAAATATAGATAGAAACACTCCCAGTGACGTAAAACATATATAATCGATTTGGGGTTCTAAAATTAAATTTTGGAAGTTGTGAGATGCTCGTGAGATACAAATGAAAATTCTAAAAAGGTCTCTAATACAAGTGTGAAAGCACCCTAAATTACCCTAAACAAATGTATAACCAATAATTGGTTTGTGATTTGAAGTTTGAAAATTGCAAGATGTTTTCGATATGTTTGAAAGATGTCTGCGAGATGTTTGCAAGATAATAAATAAGTAGCTAAAAGATTTTCTAAACATGTGTAAAGCACTCCAAGTGACGTAAAACAAGTATATAATTGATTTAGGATTCTAAAATAAAAGTTTGGAAGTTGTAAGATGCTTGTGAGGTGCAAATAAAAAACCTAAAAATTTATCTACGACATGCAAAAGCAACTAATATGGAATTAGACATTTAAAATTTGGAAGTTGCGAGATGTTTGCGAGATAATAAATAAGTAGCTAAAAGACTTTCTAAACATGTGTAGAAGCATTCCAAATGATGTAAAGCTAGTATATAATTGAATTGAGATTCTAAATGAAAGTTTGGAAGTTTAGAGATGCTTGCTAGATACCAATGAAAGACCTAAAAAAGTCTCTAAGACAAGTAGAAGCACTCTAAATCACTATAAACAAGTGTATAACTAATATGAAATTGGATATTTGAAATTTGGAAGTTGCGAGATATTTGTGAGATGTACGCGAGATGATTGTGAAATACATATGAAATATCTAAAAACTCCCCAAACAATGTGCAAAAATATCTAAAACAAGTATACCAATTTGGGATTGGGCAGTGGAAATTTGGAAGTTTGTGAGATGATAGCATGATAATTGCAAGAAGATTGCGAGATACAAAAATATTAGTAAAAATCTATCTAAACCATGTGGAAAGCCTCCTAAATCACCTACAATAGTTTTTATCGAGGTGTCTGAGTTTCAAGATTGAAAGTTTCGATATGTGACAAGATAATTGTGAAACTTCAAACTATGCCAAAGAACACTTTAAAAGAACAAAAAACATAATATTCTAAATAATCAAAGCAAAAAATAAAAAATAAAAAATAAAAAATTCAACTATTCTATATTCAAGATAAAAAATAAGTAAATAAAATAGTAATAATCTATGGTATATATAAAAACTTCTATGTGGAATTTTTTTTTAGTCTATTTTACTCTTTTGATTATAAGTATTGTTAAATGTTCATTTGATGACAATTTTGTCATTCAACTTCAAGGATGGATACTGGGCGAATCTTAACCATTTCTCTCCATTTCTTTAACCATTTCAATATTTAATTTAAACATATTTATGACCCTAATTAATTTCATGGTAGTGGAAGAATTTATATAGGTATGATAATAAATTCAAAGAAGCCTTTTAGAATTCTCTAACCTCACACTTCCACCAATTTATTCAATATAAAAATGGCTGCTTCAATTAGGAGGAAAGGAAAATGTAAGAAGACAATTTTTATCTCTCCGATGTTGGAGATCTATATACATATTTTTTTCATTTCTTTGTAAATATTATCTTCTTTTCTATTTCTTTTTTTTTTTGTTATCTTTGAGTAAAAAAAACTTTCTTCCATATTATTTTCTATTTTATTTTTCTAGAAAAAATAGAGTAAAATGACATTTCTAGATCAACATTATAAAATTTCTCATTTTTTTTGGAGAATGTGTTTTTAAATTTAAAAATTAGTATTATTATATTACTTTACTTTTTTTTTTATTATAACTTCTACTTCTTTCAATAATCTTCAATAATATTAATTCAAAATTATTCTGTAATTTAAAAATATAATATTATTTTTTAAAAAATTAAATTAAATATTATCACAATTTAATTCATAACTAAACTTTAAATAAAGAGACAAGAAAAAAAGTTTGCATTCACTATTTAATAGAAATTAATTTTGAAACATCTCTATCATTCATTATAATTATCAATAAAATATTAATTCTAAATAGAAGTAAAAAAATGAGATGTAACTCTAAATTAGGTAATTTTTTTTTATAAAAATATGAAAATATAATTATTAATCAAATACTATTATAACTTATATTATTAATTTTATATTTTAAAAGATACATACATCCACGTGGAACGTACGTCCAAAAAACTAGTCTAAAAAATGATTTGTACAAATAAAAAAAAAAAAACAAATCAGTACAAACTTAAGTGTCAGAAAGTTTTATAACTAATACGAGGGCTTAGTTCCTTACAATGGTTGAAGTATGAGTATGATGTAATCTTTGGGTTTTAGGTGTGGTCATGCAAGTTAGTGAATTGCGGTGGTCGCTGACCATTGTCCCCGTAACGTCGAACTCAAGCACTTGCACAGGCGGTTCGCGACCTTAATCACTATTTGGGTTCACCATTTGTAGTTCTAACATCACGAAGATTCCCTGTCCGTTTAATTCAATGAGGAGGAGAAATTGCATAAGATAAGAGAAGGATTCAATTTTCTGTTTCTAGGGTTTTTTTTAAGGCAAATCAGACTATTCATACTCTAATTTGTCTTAAAATTCTATTTTATCAAAACTAATCACAAAAACCTATAATGCCTTCAAAATTGAACATTTTTTTTTGCAATTTTAGAGATAAACTTGTTATTTCTACCCCCACAAGGTAGACATGGCACCGCCGGCCACGGCGAGTGGTGAGTGAAGTTGTGGGCGCCGGCGGTGAAGGAAAACTTATATATTTTAGAAACACTCTTTCATTTCCACAGTCTCTCTTCCGTTCTATTAGCACGCTTGAGATGACGACCGACATGGGACCTCCACCGCCAAGAAACACTTTCTCCTCTTCTCCAATGGATTCTGATGCCGTAGCCCTGGAGGAAGATTCAACCGTTTCTTCAACGGCAACGAAGGCTCCCATGGGCCTTCCTCCTCCGAAAATCCCTACCCCTCCTGACTCTGATCCCCCAGCCCTAACCTCAGCTCAAGAAAATGAATCACCAGTGAATTCCATCAATTCTGATGCTTCGGAACATACTGAGAAGGTTTCAGATGGCTCCGCCTCCGCATCTGATAAAGCTGTGGAACTGGCGTCGAAGCAACCTCAGAGCGTATCTGTGCCATACACCATTCCTTCTTGGAGTGGAGTCCCTTCCCATCGTTTCTATTTGGAGGTTCTGAAGGATGGATGCATTGTTGATCAATTGAATGTGTAAGTTCTTTGGAGGTTCCAAAGAAATTTCAACTTCGCATTACTTTCTCAAGAGACGTGAAATTCTGGAGCTAGAACTGGCTTGACATACTGTTTTTCTCTTACTTGGTCTTGATGTCTTGTCGAAATCCAATTCTGTTATTCTTTTATCTGTTAACATATTGGTTACTTAGCTATGTATATGATTTTAGGTATGAGAAAGGAGCTTATATGTTTGGACGTGTGGATCTCTGCGATTTTGTTCTGGAGCATCCAACCATTTCTCGTTTTCACGCTGGTAGCCAACTTTTCCCTTATTCTTAAGAGGATTTTCTATCTTATAAACTTAAATGCAGAAATTAACAGAAGTTGATGTAGGCACAACACAGTTCTTAGCGATTATCATTGACTATTACATGCATGGGATTTAATCCCTGTTTCTATGTTGTCGTTAAGATTCCAGTACTCTAGCTGCATTTCTCTGGTATTACTTGTATTATCATGTAACATCATAGGAACCTAGCAATTATCATATGGATTGTATTAGCATTGCATTAAAGGGCACAATCTCACATCATCTTCTGTTGTTAATGTGCAGGAGAAGATATGTTTGTTCCCAATACTGATTTCCATTAGACTTTGTCAGCTGAAATTATTTACTTGCAGTTGATTTTCAATGAATGAGACATTTGTTTGCTCATATTTTCATTGTATTAGCATTGCATTTCTATCATCAAGGTTCCATACATTGTAAATGCATTTCTATGTTCCAATTCAGAGGGCTCTAACTCTCCATTAGATTTAAGCTGCCTTAATTCGAAATAGTATTATTATATAGGTTCTTCGAGCTAATATTTAACTATCTATTATATTAAACCACCAATTCACCCAAAAGCTTAAGCCGGTGGTTGAAGTCAAATTTAATTGTATATCACTGACACTCCCCCTCACTTGTGTGCTTGAAATATTTGAAAGGTCCAACAAGTGGAAATCACTTGTGTGCTTGAAATATTTCAAAGGTCCAACAAGTGGAAATCAATTTTAAATGGGAAGGAAACGATAATGTAGGGGCTTCAACACAGGACCTCTTTGGACCACTCATTCTCACTTGTGGGCTTGAAATATTTGAAAGGTCCAAAAATTGGAAATCAATTTTAGTTGGGGAGGAAACGACGATGCAGGGGCTTGAACACAGGACCTCCTTGGACCACTTGCTCTGATACCATATTAAACCACCGATTCACCCAGAAGCTTAAGCTGGTAGTTAAAAAAAAAATTTAATTATATATCATTAACATATTATATTCATGGACCGAGCAGAAATTGGTTCATTGGGTGACCATCAAATTCCTATGTTTCTTAAAATTTAGAGTACTAGGCCTTGTTGGATGCCTCTACAAGAGCATCTAAATATCTAAAGTGCTTTTTGATGTTCTCCTTAACCCGTGAGCTTTAAGGGTTTTGATGGTGGGACATCATTTTATGAAATAGTTAGGGTAAATATGAGATTTTGGCATTGAAGAAAAAAAAAAAGAAAAAAAAGGGCCTTAGCCTTAGTATTGATAGTGACATCTCTGATGACTGGAAGAACTCTCAACATTTTAGCAATTTCTCATATCAAAGATTGTAAAACTAGGGTTAAGAGGTGGGTAAAAACTAGGGTCTAGTAAAATTACTTCAATCAAAATAAAAAAAGAAACATAGGGCAGGCAATGTACCAACAATACCTTACAACATTAAGCGATTGGATATAGGTTATATATATTTAAATGATATCATTGACAGTATGTTTTGGCTGAAGAATAATTTAAGTGGTCAGAAGATACTATTATTTTACTATATGTCTTCCTTTTGTAGTTCTCCAATTCAGGAGTAATGAAGACGCATACCTTTATGATCTTGGAAGTACTCACGGTTCTTTTATAAACAAAAATCAGGTATGGTTCTTTACTATTTAATTTTGGTTCTTGGTAATTGGTATTTGTATCATTCTTTTTTCTTTTTCACAGTTTCAACTTTTCTATTAGAAAAATCTGAAAGGTATTGTCTTTGTCTGCTGATGGTGTTTTCTGCCTTGTTTTTCCATGTTTGTTAGAGAAAGTGGAATGGATTTTATTTCATCTTCTGATGAAACTTCTCTGTTATTTTATTTAGGTAAAGAAAAGGGTTTTTGTGGACTTGCATGTCGGTGATGTCATTCGATTTGGCCAGTAAGCACAATTCTTCGTTGATCATTTTCTAAACAAAGAAAGTTCTGATTATTTGAATGGTGGTTTAATTATTTTCTATTCTTATGTTGCAATTGATACCGATAAAATGTAGCAAGTTTTCACAGTAATCTCATCTGTTTTTTTTTGAAGTTTTTATTTGTAGATTCCATAAGATGTGTGAGTTGTATAAGATAAATAAGCATTTCTTCATTAGAAAAGTAGTTTCATGGGGTTTCCCGATTAAGTTAGTGAAAGAACAATTTTGCCTCTTTCAATATTTAATTGCAATCTGTGTGATTTCCTTGGTTCCAAATAAGCACGAATGAACCTTCTTGTACTTGAAAAGTCAGAGAAAAATATCTTTCTTATTATTTAGAGTCAAAATAAAGTTATATATATAGAGAACAAAGAAACCCTAGACTAAATGTATAATTACGATAATGGACATATAATATAAATATATATATCATAACACTCCCCCTCAAGCTGGAGCAAATATATCGATCATGCCCAACTTGTTGCACAGATAGCTTATCCTTGCTCTATTTACAACTTTGATCAGAATCTCCCAATTGTTCTCCAGTCTTCACATATCCTGTAGACACTAACCCATCTTGGATTTTCTCACGAATGAAGTGACAATCCACCTCAATATATTTAGTTCGTTCATGAAATATTGGATTAGATGCACTTAGCTAGCACTGTAATACTGAAGCCTATCTTAGATAATAGTTGGTGAATCCATACTATTTCGCACATAGATTGTGTCATAGCTCTATATTCTGACTCAACACTCAAACGAGAAACAATATTTTGTTTCTTACAAAGAAAATTTACACGCAATCATTAAAACAAAGACATATTTCTAATATGGAAAAAATTATTTTAAATCCATACAAAGACATATTTCTAATATGGAAAAAATAAATTAAAACAACAAAGAGTAAGTATTTTACAAAGAAAATTTACACGCAATCATTCATAAGTAGTAGAAATTCCAACATTCTCTCTATCTTAGTCTGAAGGAGGGTTAAACGCTCATCCTTTGATGTATGTGAAGTTTATTTGCTTCTTGCTTCACTTATGCTAATCTCTTATGGTTTTATGTTCATTTGCAGTTCATCTCGCTTGTACATTTTTCAAGGGCCAAATCATTTGATGCTACCTGTAAGTTTCCTTTAGCATTTTACAGTTTAGCATTCTAGGGGCGTGTTGAAGCATTTGTTGAATATATATAAAAACATGTTAACCAAATCAATGTCTCTATTTCAAGGATCTATGTTAAGCAAATGCTACAAATTATATAATCTAGTGGGTTGCCTTATTTTAGCCTTTGCCTGCAGTTGGCCTCGAGTCAAAATCAAGGCGTATTTACAACTTGATCTTGATTTGAATAAGTATGTTGTCAGTTGATTTCTTCTTATTATTGTTTTGGGACTGAACACCAGGAAGCAGACCTGACATTGATGAAAAAGGCGAAGATGCGGGAAGAGACACTAGAGCGAGAAGCTTCACTTCGACGAGCACGTCAGGAAGCATCTCTTGCTGATGGAATATCTTGGGGCATGGGAGAAGATGCTGTTGAAGAGACTGAGGTTTGTGCAATGAATCAACAAAAAATTCATTTAGGATCCTTGTCAGATTTTCTTAGGTTACTAGAATTTCAATTTAACCATGTTACTTTATTGGGATTAAATATTTTGGCTATTTGATAGGCGAGTACTTACTCTGTTCTGTTCTGAATATCTAGGATGAAGTTGATGAAGTCACATGGCAAACATACAGCGGGCAGCTGACAGAAAAGCAGCAGAAAACTCGTGAAAAGGTTTTAAAAAGAACTGAAAAGGTTAGTCAATAACATTCTTTTTGGTTTTAAAATAATGTGAGAAGATTGCTATTTGCTTCTTTAAGTTTGCCAAAGGACTTTTCCCGCAATCCATAACTTGAAAAGGAGACGTAGCAAAACCTCCACCATCATAAAAAATGGTCCGTGTTGGACACCAAACAATTACCAAACACTTGAAAGCGAATCCATGCTGACAGCAGAAGCTGACAACGCTAAAGAATATGGTCGAGTCCTCTAACGCTCCTTTGCAACAAGTAGGAATGCCTCTGGATGAGGTCCAAAGTGTTTTCTTACTTTTCTTGGCAGAATGTTGTGAAAGAAAGACTCACTTGGATTTGTGCTGTGACAGCTTTGTTGATATATAATTGGAAATAAATAAGAGAATTTTGGATTCAAGGTTGACCATGTGGAATCTACTTTGGCTTAGCTGATTTCTGAAATAATGAATTATAGTGTCATGTAGGTTATAGCGTCATGTAGGAAATCTTTCTTAGAAACCATGTCACTATATACTAAAAAGACAGGAAAGGTAAGTTTTCTCTCTCCCTTCTCTCCTCCACATTTCTAGTCCACCGGCCACCCTCTTGATTTTTCCGACTGGACACTAGATTAAGGATGGAAGTTGTCAGCTGCAAGATAAATGAGTCACACTATTGCATTTAGAAAGAAGAAGGTAGTTGTCACATTGAAGATGTGGTAGCCAAAAGAATCTTATCTGTCTCCAACAACCAACTTCATTGGATTCAGTCTACTCTCTCGGAACTATTAAGATCACCAACTGATAGCTACTTCAACAAATTTGGGGCCGCAGATAGATGAAGGTTGAAGATTTGGAAGTTTCAAACAAAATCAGGACGGATTCTTATTTGTGATCATTGGCCACTTGTTGGGGGTCATTTCAATCTACGGGTATGCTCAGGAGAAAGGAAATAAGGCTGGTTATCATTTCGTAATATGATAGGTAAGTTCATTGAAAGAATGCACTACATCAAATGGTTTGCTGGTAATTCACACAAGATCATATTTTCGAGGAAGCTTGAAAAGCAAAGTTATGCAGAAAAGGTCAACCTCAGTCATTCCAATGATTTAAATGAAAAGTTGGAGCTTATGAAAGTTAATCATGTTCAAAGACAGCAGGAAAGTTTGCAAGAGATTGGGCTTCCCTACTCTTCCAGCAAACCAAAGGCAGAAATCCAGAAGTATTGGGTCATAAAAAATTCGGAGGTAGTTTCCACTAATTTTGAACAGCTGTAGATCGTGACTAAGCTTTTTGCTTTCGATGATTGGAGAAGCATTCACAAAACGTTGGAGATAGAATTGCAAGTTAAGGTTATGCTAAATCCTTTATTTGAAAAAAATGCTCTAATTAGTCTAGATCAAGGCTCAATCAAGGATCACATAAGGGGAGAAGGGGTTTGGCAACCGATGGGTTCTTTCCACCTCAAGTTCGAAAAATGGAATAAAATTAAACACAATAGACCAATTGTCACAAAAGGATTTGGAGGTTGGCTAAAAACTAATAATCTTCCTTTAGATTATTGGAGTAGAAGAACTTCTGAGGTCATAGGAGATCACTTTGGGGGGCTTGAATCCATTGCCTCAGAGACTATCAATCTCCTAAATTGTAGAGAAGCAAAAATTAAAGTCAAAAGGAATCTATATGGCTTCATTCCTTCAACAATAGAAATCAAGGACCCGAGAAGAGGTAATATTTTTCCGCATTTCGGGGATATTCAATAGATGAATCCACCAAAGTTCATAAAAAAAAGAAAAATTAGTAGTTGAGGATTTTAAAAATCCTATCGATCTTTTACGCATTAGAACGGTGTTATTTGATGAAGAGGAAGATCTCACAGGAATCCCACCAGTCCAAAAGGTTCCTAAATCCACCTTCGACGCACTATCTTTAGCAAGAAACCCATTTGAAGCCTTGCAGATTTTTTTCGATCAGCTGCCAGTGCCGGAAAAAGGAGAGGAAGACGGTTAGGTGTGCAGGCGCAGCATTAATGGAGCCATTATTTGAACAGCCCACTTAATTAATTTCACCAAGCCCAATACAGATAACTGTTGCTTTAAGTTGGCGGGCCTCACTGTTTTCAAAAAGTAGAAATATGAAGAGTCGGGGGATGAAAAGCTCTCTTCTGCCTCTAATAATTCTGCCAAGATTGGCAGCTCATATCAGAATTCCAAAGGTCCCTCCAATAAAATTAATCATACATTTGGAGCTTCCTTTTCTTCCACCACCGAAGGAACCCCAAATAATATTAGATCAAGCAAAAGGAAAGAAGATTAAAATTTCCCCAAAATTTCCCCAAAAGTACCGTTATTACAGTTTATCAGAACACTTCATTTGATAATGCTTGGACAATTTTACTAAAGTCTGAAGCTATTGCAGTTGTTTTATAAAAATAATTTATAAAAAATAAAGTCTAAAGCTATTGCAACATGTTCCTTTAAAGATCTGGAAAAAAATTTAAAAAAATCTGCCAAGCAAGGCCTCTTTATCGGAAGAAAATCCAGATCTTTTGGAAATTTGTACCTCCAAAATTCAATCAGTTTCAGAAAATATTAGGCTTGTCTCTCCCCGCCCCACTTCTGTTCGTTTTAATTATTCAAGCTTCACTGATCCTAACACTAAAGTCACTTTATTACGAGGTTCTCCTTGCCATTCTGTTGAGTCAGTGCAGAAGCTATCAAATATTAAAATTATCTCCCGTTATAGTGTCAGCAGTGAAGACTCTTCGGGTTTAACTCACATTCAAGAAGAAAATGCAAATGTTGAAATTGAAGCAGGGGACCTGATTCCCTTTTTGAAGTGGAAGGTGGTGATTTTAGTAATTTTCCTTGCTCCTCTCAATCAAATCAGTAGAAATTCCAAAGGAATTGTTGCCAAATATTAAAGACTGTGAAGTGATGTTGGTTTAAGTAAGTCTGGGTAATTCATATGTCCAAAATTTTCACCCATGAAGATCATCTCTTGGAACACAAGAGGCCTAAAAGATCCAACTAAACATTCTGCTCTTAAGAAGTTCATAAAAAATCATCACCCATATGTGGTACTGATCCAAGAATCAAAAATGGAAATTCTGGAAGTAAATTTCATTAAAACAATTTGGAGCTCTATGGATATAGGTTGGGAATTGGTGGATTCTTTTGGCACATCCAGAGGCATTCTTACTTTATGGGATAAAAGCAAAATCACAGTGATGGAAACCGTGAGAGGGCGTAATTCCCTTAAAATAAAATGTATAACTTTGTGCAAGAAGTGTTGTGGGTTACCAATGTTTATGGTCCCTGTGGTTATAGAGAGGGGAAACTTGTTTGGCCAAAAGTACTAACTATAATAGAATGCGGAGAAGAGGCTTGGTGCTTGGGAGGAGACTTTAACATCACCAGATGGGTTTATGAGAGGTTTCTAGTTGGCAGAAGCACAAGAGGGATGAGACAGTTATCAAAATGGCAAATTTACTTGGTCAAGAGAGGGTGGCATTGCTGCAAGATCTTTGTTGGACATATTTTTTATTAACAGTAAATGGGATGATGAATTTGAAAACTCAAGAATTTGTAAGATTTCCTAACAAGTAGGGACTAATATTTGCTACTTTGATGGCAAAAAACAGAGGCAGCACTCTGTATTATATATTTATAATGCCAAAATGATAACAGTCACAAGATAAAACAAGATAACAGCTGAAAAACAATAAAATAACATACCACCCCTCTCCCTCTGAGCTAGGGTAGCCTCGGTGGCTCCAACAGCCTTTTCTAACAACAATGCCAAAATAAAACCTAGCTACCCCATTCCCCAAAAGATTCTATTTATACGCACAGAAACATTCTTCCGGTAGGGCCCACTCTGCACGTTCCCATTTCTAATCCTTCCTTTCCACCTGGCTATCATGTAAGTTTACCTTTCTGCCCTTTCTTTTGTACACGTTAATAATAGGGGGTCTTACAATACCCCTTGGTTCCTAGTTCACCTTGTCCTCAGGGTGGAATGTAGGGAATTGCTGATTCATTAAATAAACGGACTTCCGTGTAGCCTCACTGTCAGCCAGCCCCTTCCACTTAACTAGCCATTCGTTTGCTCCAAGTTCTTTATTCCAGCGAATGCCCATCACTGTTTCAGGCGATAGTTGCAGCTCGAACTCTTCAGTGAGTATCGGTTGTTGATGTTGCACGTTTGTTGCTTTCCCAACTTAAGTTTTAGCTGGGAAATGTGGAACACATTGTGGATTACTGCTTCTGGTGGAAGGTCAAGTCTGTATGCCATCGTCCCAATTTCCTCAGTGATCTGATAAGGGCCATAGTACCTAGGAGCTAATTTTTCGGACCGCTTCTTTGCTAATGAATGTTGTCTATAGGGTCTTAACTTTAGGAATACCTCGTCTCCCACTTTAAATTTGAGTTCCCTCCTCTTCAAATCTGCCATTTTTTTCATACAATTTTGGGCCACATAAATTTTCCTTCAAAACGTTAATGGCTAAGTCTTTTGCTTTTAACAATGATTCTACCTCATTGTTTGGCGTTTTCCTTTCTCCATAAGATAGTAGTGGTGGGGTAGGTGGCCATAGACGACCTGAAAAGGTGTTGTCTTTGTAGAGGTGTGGAAAGTCGTATTATACAATAGCTCTGCCCACGGTATGAATTGATCCCATTTACTTGGCTGTTCATTACAGAAGCACCTTAGGTAAGTTTCTAAGCACTGATTAACCCTCTCTGTCTGTTTGTGGGTGGAAAGCCGTGCTCCTCTTCAGTATGGTTCCCATAGTGGCAAATAACTCTTTCCAAAAGCTGCTAAGAAAGATCTTGTCTATATCAAAGATGATAGATTTAGGGATACCGTGTCTTCTCACTATCTTGTCAATGAACTCGACTGCTACTTACTTTGCTGAAAATGGGTGTTTCAAAGTGATGAAATAAGCATATTTGCTTAGTTGATCCACTACTACCATGATCACATTCACTCCTCTAGCTTTAGGCAGCCCTTCTATAAAATCCATAGTCCAGTCTTCTAAAACCCTTTCTGGGATGGGAATACGCTGAAGAACTCCAGTTGGCTTAGTGGCTTTATACTTATTTTTTTGGCAAATCTCACACTGCTCTACATAGCGTTTAATGTCAGCCTTCATTCCCATCCAATATAACTCCCCGCTCATCCATTTGTAGGTTCTTAGAAACCCTGAATGACCTCCTAAAATGGAGTCATGGAACGTGTGTAACAGGCTAGGGATGAGAGATGATGAATTCGATAGTACTACTTGGCCTTTATATAGCAGTCTACCATTTTCCCATTTATACTTGCCTTCGATTGGAGGGCCCCTCTGTAGTTGTTCCACGATTTTTTGGAGCTTTGCATCTTTTTCTACTTCCTTTGCCACGGTTTCCATGTCTACAAATCCTGTCGTGGTCATAGTTTGCAACTCGGGGGTAGTGTCCATTCTTGAAAGTGCATCGGCAGCCTTATTTTGGAGTCCTGGCTGATATAATATCTCAAAGTCATAACCCAAAAGTGTGGTTAACCACTTTTGAAACTGAGGTTGAACCTCTCTTTGTTCTAATAAGAATTTCAAGGCCTTTTGATCCGACATAATCGTGAACTTCCTTCCCAACAGATAATGTCTCCATTTTTGTACCGAAAGAACTACAACCATTAGTTCTCTTACGTAGATTGATTTAGTCTGAGCCCTTGGGGATAGTTTTTGACTAAAGAAGGCTATAGGATGGCCATTTTGAGAGAGTACTGCACCCAAACCAATGCCTGAGGCATCCGTTTCCACAACGAAAGGTAGGGACCAATCCGGTAGGGCTAGCACGAGGTTTGTGGTCATGTCTAGCTTGAGGTTTTCAAAGGCGAGAATGGCTTCTCCATCCCATTTAAATGAATTCTTTTGCAGTAGTTTGGTTAAGGGAGCCGTGATTTCACCATACCCCTTGACAAATCGCCTATAATAACCCGTCAGCCTTAAGAATCCCCTTAACCTGGTTATGTCTTTAGGTTGGGGCCATTGCAACATGCTCCTGACCTTTTCCTGGTCTGCTTCCACCCCTTTCTCGGAAATGGTATGGCCCAAGTATTGGATTTGTGAATGTGCGAACACACACTTCTTCCGGTTGGCATATAATTGGTTATCTCTTAACACAACAAACACCATCCCCAAGTGCTTTTCATGCTCAGTTGTATCAGTGCTGTAAATGAGGATATCATAAAAAAAAACCAGTACACAACGTCTTAAGAATGGCTTAAATACCTGATTCATGAGGGACTGGTCTATGTCCTCTTCCTTCATTCTGATCTGGTGATAACCAGATTTTAGGTCTAACTTCAAACACCATCCCCAAGTGCTTTTCATGCTCAGTTATATCAGTGCTGTAAATGAGGATATCATAAAAAAACCAGTACACAACGTCTTAAGAATGGCTTAAATACCTGATTCATGAGGGACTGGTCTATGTCCTCTTCCTTCATTCTGATCGGGTGATAACCAGATTTTAGGTCTAACTTCGAAAAAACCGTGGCCCCATGTAGCTCATCTAACAGTTCTTCAATCACTGGAATAGGAAATTTATCAGTGACTATGACTTAGTTCAATTTCCTGTAGTCAACACAGAATCTCCATCCTCCATCTTTTCTTTTTACTAGTAGGACCGGACATGAATAGGGGTTGTGACTGGGTTAGCATTTTTGTTACTAACTTCTCTATCTCTTCCTTCTGCTCGTGGCCGCATTTATGGGGTTGCACATTGATTGGCTTTTGTCCAGGATGCGGTGGTCAATGGTCCTTTTGGGTGGCAACCCCTTCGGGTCTTAAAAAACGTCGGCATACTGGTTTAGTAAGAATTTAATCATTGGCCACTCCTCCCTTTCTCCACGTGGACCTTTTTCTTCCTTGTACTCCCCTTTCGTTTCAATCATATGATTCTGCCATTCAATTAGAAATCCCTGATCTTCCACTTTCCATGTTCTCTATTGTTTTCAAGGAGCATTCCGCTCTAATGAGAGATGGATCTCCCTTGAGTATTACTTTTTTTCCTTCTACCTAAAACACCATTGTTAATGTTGGCCAATGCACCTTCATCGCGCCTGTCGTGTCCAGCCATTGCATCCCCAGGACAACATCTACCTTTCCCAATTCTACTGCTAGGAAATCAGCCACCACCGTCAGTTCCTCCAGTTTGAGTTCAATTCACCTACAAATCCCTTTTCCCTTGCATCTCGTGCCATCTCCAATGGTAACACCAAATTGAGTATTTTTCTCCTTGGTAGCTGTTTTTCCTCTACTAATGCCTGGTGAATGAAGTTGTGTGTTGCTCCGCTGTCAATCAACACAATCACTTCCTTCCCCTTCACATGCCCCTTCAATTTCATGGTGCCTTTTGTTGATAAGTTGGTAAGTGCACGATACTCCACTTCAGCTTCTTCTATGATGTCTAACTGTTGTAGTTCCACCCTTTCTTCTCTCATTTCCGAAACTTCTCCTCCTCTACACTTTCTTCTTCACTAAGGATAAAGAGCATCGACTCCCTTTTCTCTTTCACTTTGCAATGGTGTCCATGAGAGTATTTCTCATTGCACCTAAAACATAGTCCCTTGTCCAAGCGTGCTCTAAATTCCGCATCAGACAATCTTTTAACCGGTGGTTCCCCTTTTTGGTAGCTGCCTTTTAGAGGTATAGTGATCTGTTTCATCTGAAATTCGTTCTTCCTTAATATCCCTTTGTCATTTCTTGGTTGGGTCTTAGTCGTGGACACTTCTGCCCCCTTTGGTTCTGGGATTCCTAGCTCAGCTCTAGCCAGTTTCAGTGCTAGGTTGCGATCATTCACCAGTTGGGCTTCTTTCATGCAGTCTTCCAACGTTTGGGGGTGTCTACTCACTACTTCGGCTTGGAGAGCCGATTCCAACCCTGTCAAAAATGCGTCCCTGAGGACACTTTCAGCCATATATGGTAGGGGTGCTGAGTAGTTTACGAACTTCTTTACATACTCATTATATGATCCGTCTTGTTGGATGCGAATAAGCCTTGCTCCCAAACTTTTCTGTCCAGTATCTCAAAAGAACTCAAACATCCTAGCCTTCAGATCTTCCCACGATTCCACCTTCTTCCGATTGTGACTCCATCTATACCAGTCTACTTCATCTTGACTGAAACTTACCACTGCTACCTTCACCTTCTTAGCTTCAAGTAAGTTATTAATCTGAAAAAAATGCTCTGCTCTGTATACCCATGATTCTGGATTTTCGCCCAAGAACATCGGCACTTCCAACTTCTTATATTTGCTTTGGTCCACTAGTTGTGTATTCACCTCAACCATGACATCCATCTCTTCCATCTTACCTTTTAACTTCATTACCGAACCATCGAACGTGCCTGACTCTTCCTTCTTCTTATAACTGTGGCTGTCCCTCATTTCTTCCGCCAGCCGCTCCATGGTTCTTTTCATTTCTATCATCATCTCCTTTAGGCCCAATATTTCCTTTTCAGTTCCTTCTACCCTCTCTTCCATCTGTCGTTGCACCATTAAACGGGTAATCACCCCCAGTTTGTAGTGGCTCTGATACCAAATGTAAGATTTCCTAACAAGTAGGGACTAATATTTGCTACTTTAATGGCAAAAAACAGAGGCAGTCCTCTGAATTATATATTTATAATGCCAAAATGATAATAGTCACAAGATAAAACAAGATAACAGCTGAAAAACAATAAAAAACATACCACCCCTCTCCCTCTGAGCTAGGGTAGCCTCGGCGGCTCCAGCAGCCTTTTCTAACAACAATGCCAAAATAAAACTTAGGTACCCCATTCCCCAAAAGATTCTATTTATAGGTACAAAAACATTCCTCCGTAGGGCCCACTCTGCACGTTCCCATTTCTAATCCTACCTTTCCACCTGGTTGTCATGTGAGTTTACTTTTCTGCCCTTTCTTTTGTACACGTTAATAATGGGGGGTCTTACAGAATGACCTGTAAAGCAAGAATCTTCTCTGATCACTTCCCTCTATTATTAGAGGCAGGTGCAGTATTATGGGGCCATCCCTATTTAGATTTTGCAATAGTTGGTTGTTGATAAAAGAGTGCAACAAAGTCATTGAGGAAGTTTTGAAAAGTGTCCCAGGCATTGGGTGGGCTGGTTTCATTCTTCATGAGCAACTTTGTAAAGTTAAAAATTGGCATGCTACTCATCTGATTGATCTAAAGCAGAAAGAGGAAAGGCTTTTCAGAGAGTTAGAAATCAGCGATGGGCTTGCAAAAAGTGTTGGTCTGAATGAAGTGGAATTGGTTCGCAAATGAGCCATCCAAACAGAATTGCTTTGTATTTACAGAACTGAAAAAAGAAACTTCATACAGAAAAAGTCAAGTAAATTTGCTTGCTGTAGGAGATGAAAACACTGGCTTTTTTCACAGATTCCTTAATGCAAAAAAAGAAAAAAAGGATAAACCTAATCACAGAATTGATGGATGAGCAACGGGTGATAACGGAGTCTTTTCGTGACATTGAAAGGGTTATATTGGGGTTCTATGATGGCCTTCATAAAGGAATTCCAGGAGTCAGATATCTTCCTTTTATGAGAGATTGGTCTTGTGTCTCTGTTTCTCAAAATTTATCACTAGTAAACAGCTTTTCAGAGGTGAAGATTTGTAAGGCAATTAAAGCATTAGAGGCAGTAAAGCTCTTGGACTGGATTGTTTTACTACAGAATTTTTAGTGAAACATTGGCCAAATCTCAAAGAAAGTTTCAAGAGATTGTTTGATGACTTCCACAGAAATGGTAAGCATAATGCTTGTATTCAAGAAAACTTCGTTTGCTTAATTCAGAAGAAAGAAGATGCGATCCATGTTAGAGACTTTAGACCTATTAGTCTCACAACCATCATTTACAAGGTGGTTGCCAAGGTGCTAGCAGATAGGCTCAAAGGGGTTATAGATTCAATAACCAGCCCTTTCCAAAGTGCGTTCATCGAAGGTAGATAGATTTTAGACCCCATTCTTATAGCTAACGAAGCTGTAGAAGATTATCGTGCCAAAAAGAAAAAAGGGTGGATTTTGAAATTAGACCTTGAAAAAACCTTTGATAGGGTGGATTGGAGCTTCCTTGAAAAGGTTGTGCACTGCAAGAAGTTCAGCTCAAAATAGATTTCTTGGATTATGGCCTGTATCAAAAATACCAAGTTCTCCATATTCATCAATGATAAATCGAGAGGAAGGATAATGGCTTCAAGGGGAATTCGTCAAGGTGATCCTCTCTCCCCTTTCCTCTTTCTGCTAGTAAGTGAAGTACTAGTAGGTTTAATGAATAAGCTGCATTTGAACGGTCATTTTGAGGGTTTTTTGGTGGGGAAAGACAGAATACACATCCCCATACTTCAGTATGCCGATGATACCATCTTGTTCTGTAAAGATGATGAAAGCATGCTAATTAAGCTCAAGGAGACCATCAATCTGTTTGAATGGTGCTCGGGTCAAAAAGTGAATTGGGGAAAATCAGCATTAAGTGGAATAAATTAGGGGATGATGAGCTTGCATGGGTGGAAAATTGGCTGTAGAACGGAAAAACTTCAATTTTTGTTCCTAGGTCTTCCATCGGGAGGATATCCTAGGCAGAAATTGTTTTGGTAGCCAGTTGTAGACAGAGTTTACAAAAAACTGGATAGACGGAAAAGGTTCAATATTTCAAGAGGTCGAAGACAAATTCTTTGCAACTCGGTATTGGCCAGCCTCCCTACTTACTACCTATCCACTTTGCCATTCTAGAAAAGTTAATTTGAATATTTTTTTTAAAGGGGAATCGGGTAGCAAGATTAATCATTTGGCTTCTTGGAAAAAGGTGAAGCCTTCTCAATTAGAGGGGGGTAGGTTTGGGTGGTTTAAGAAACAAAAACAAGGCCCTCCTTGCTAAATGGGGTTGGAGATTTTTGAAAGAAGACTCCGCGTTGTGGTGTCAAGTAGTTAAAAGTATATATGGCTGCAAAAAATTTGATTGGCAGACTCTAAACAAATCAGGAAACAACCTTAGACATCCGTGGATCAGTATCTCTAGATGGCAACTTTCAAAACAGGGAACGGAAATCTCAGTTTCTAAATCTATTCAGATTAGCTCAATAGCCCAATGATTCGGTTGCTACCCACTGGATCATGTCCCTAATTCTTGGTTTTAGTATTTCGAAGATTGCTAAAAGATGGAGAAATTCAAGATTTCCAAAGGCTATTAACTCTTATATCTCAGAAAAGTCTAACAGACTTGGATGATAGGAGAGTTTGGTCATTAGAATCCTCGGGCCATTTTTCAGTTAAGTCCCTTTTGAAGCACCTCTCTCCCTCTTCACCTTTGGAAAAGAATTACTTTAAAGCACTTTGGAAAACTAGCAGTCCAAGGAAAATAAATGTCCTGGTTTGGATTATGGCAGTGGGTTCTTTAAACTGTTCTGAGACTATGCAAAGGAAGCTTCCCAATATGTGTTTGTTGCCTTCAGTGTGCCCCCTTTGCTTGAGAAGCAGTGAGCTCCTAATACACTTATTCATTTTCTGTCCCTTCTCATCTAATTGTTGGTTGAACATATTTTCTATGCTAAAAACAGCTTGGGTCTTTGATGGTTCACTAAGCGCCATTGTGTTCCAATTATTGAGGTTTGGTTTGAACATAACCAATGCATCTTCCATGATAAAAGAAGGGTTTGGGTTGACATCGTAGACCATTAAAAAAGAAACGCTGCAGCTGGGTGTTCTTCAAATGCAGAATTCAAAGATTACTCCATACAAGATATCTGCCTCAATTGGACTGCCTTCATCGAAATACAAGGCAGTTTCATCCTATTGCCAGTTCAGAATTAGTGCTTTTGTAGTTTTGACGGACTTTAATATATATTTCTACCGTTAAGTTTTTATTTTTCAGCTTTGCTTCTGTCTTACATAGGTAGATTATATTGTTATTTTGGGTGTTTATTTTGATCTTTTAATGTCCTTAGTATTGTTCTTGTATTTTGGATATGACGAGGGTGCTATGGAGGTGTCAACCTAGTTGAGATGTCTGGGTGCACTTACTGATCCTCTCTCTCTCCTCCATTTCTAGGCCTCTCTATTATTCTCAATGTATAACTGTCTTGTACTTTGAGTTTATTAATAATATAGAAGCTTTGTCTCCTTTTAAAAAAAAGAAATAATTAATTATTTTTAATACTTAAATTTAGGTATAGAGATAAGGAATTGCTAGATTAATTAATCTATATTACTTCATTATATTCTAGGCCATTATTCTTTTTCTTTTTTTCCCTTTTACCTTGTAACTTGTTTATTTTATTTACTTGATGATTTGTAGAAATATCATTGTTATTTTGCTGGTAATTACCTTTTGTATTAAACTAAGGTTATTCCATCAGTGGCATATATTTTAACTGGTCTTAACATCTCTATTTCTCATTTTTTTTCTTTTTAGTTTTTGAATGTAAAGGACTCATATTAGCTTTTCAAGCTATCTCTAGGAGTGGACATCAGCTGTTATGTTGAATAAGCACCATAAATCTCTAGAAACTCATTTTTAATGGCATAAACATTCTTCCTTACATATATGCTTATGTTACTGGTGTATGTTACTGTTGCACTTATACATGCGCTACATGCATATTGGATACAGATTTCTCACATGAAGAAAGAAATTGATGCAATTCGTGCTAAAGACATTTCTCAAGGTGGATTGACACAAGGGCAGCAAACTCAGATCGCTAGGAATGAGCAAAGAATTACTCAGGTGAAAAATTCTACCCCAGAATTAGTATTTCTATTTATTTTGTTACTTTTCTGTTCTAGAATTTCATTACTTCTTTTTCCTTTTTCACCACATCACTTAAATTATTTCTTCTCCTAAATATAATTTTGGTAGATCATGGAAGAGCTTGAAAATTTGGAAGAGACACTGAATGATAGCATCAGGGAAAGCCTTGGTGCTCGTTCAGGGATCCGATCACGTGGTAAGAAGGGAGGAGGAATGGAAGACGATGAAGAAGTTTTAAGGTATGTTCCAAAAGATAAATGTGGTGCGAGAATGGGGGAGGGGTCTGTTAGGATTCCTTTGTTAAAAGACAATAATAATTCCAACAAAATGATTGATAGAAACAGAGGCAGCACTTTGTGATTTACTTATATTTCAATAAACAGAAAGTTCAACAAGGAAAATATTCAGATAAAAGTAAATAAACAGCAAGAAAATACACACCAGATCAGCAAGAAAGACAGAGAAAATAGCCCAGCCCTTAGTATGGCTGATGGCTCCTCCCTAAAAAATAAGTCTTTTCCAAAATAAAACCTACCTCTCCAATTCCTAAATTATTCTATTTGTACTACTCATCATTAGTGGGCCCCGCCAGTATCATTCTTTTCTTTATTTCTCTCCCAGCTCTGCCCCTTGTACATTTACTTTCCTGCCCTTCCTTTTATACTGATGGATAATAGGAGGCCTCACAACACCCCTGGCTTCAGGATTCACCTTGTCTTCAAGGTGGAAGTCGGGGAACTGCTGGTTCATTAGATAGACCGATTCCCAAGTAGCTTCAGTTTTTGGTAGATTCTTCCATTTGATTAGCCACTCATTGGCACCAAGCTCCTTGCTCCAGCGAATTCCCAGCACTGTTTCAGGGTTGAGCTGCAGTTCAAACTCTTTGGTCAGTTTAGGGGCTATTGGTTGAGTTTGCTGTTGTTGCCCTAATTTCCGTTTCAATTGAGAAACATGAAACACATTATGGATGACAGCTTCAAGAGGGAGCTTCAAACGATATGCCACTTCACCAATCTTTTTAATTATTTCATACGGTCCATACAACTTCGGAGCCAACTTTTCACTCCTCTTTCTGCAAGAGAGCGTTGCCTACAGGGTCTCAATTTCAGATAGACTACATCTTCCACCTCAAACTGCACCTCCCTTCTTTTTAGATTAGCAAATTTCTTCATTCTATTTTGAGCCACGTTCAGATTTTCTTTTAGAGCATTCAGGGATAAGTCCCTTTCCTTGAACATTTGTTCAACTTCATTATTCGGTGATCTCCTTTCTCCATATGAGATCAGTGGGGGTGGCGGCCTGTCAAAAACAAGTTGGAAAGGAGTGGATTTTGTGGAAGCATGGAAAGTGGTGTTATACCAAAGCTCAGCCCACGGAATAAACTTGTGCCATTTTGTGGGGGTTGTTCATTGCAGTAATGCCTTAGGTAAGTCTCAAGGCAACGGTTAACTCTCTCAGTTCGTCTATCTGTTTGGGGATGAAAAGCTGTGTTTCTCTTCAAGGATGTGCCCATAGCGGAAGAAATTTCCTTCTAGAAGTTACTCATAAAAATTTTGTCTCGGTCGATAATGATGGATTTTGGTACTCCATGTTTCCTTATCACTTTATCAATAAAGACTTCAACAACTTGTTTCGCCGAGAAGGGGTGTCTTATTGCCATAAAGTAGGCATATTTGCTTAGCCTATCCACCGCATATTTGCTTAGCCTATCCACCGCATATTTGCTTAGCCTATCCACCACAACCATTATTGCATTCACATTTCCAGCCATCCGTAGTCCTTCCACAAAATCCCCGACCAATCTTCAAGCATACTGGTACAGCAATAGGCTGAAGCAACCCTGCTGGTAAAGTTGATTCTGTTTTGTTTCTTTGACAGATGTTGCATTGCTCTACATAATTCTTAATATCTTTTTCATCCCGTCCCAATAAAGTTCACCACTCATGCGTTTATAGGTTATTAGAAATGGAGTAATGGAATGTGTGTAATAGGGTTGGTATCAAGGCAGAATGTTTGAAAATAACCAGTCTTCCTTTATAAAGCAATCTGTCATTTGACCACTGATTGTGTCTTTGAACAGCTGCAATCAATCTTTGAAGTTCAGGATCCTCTTCAACTTCCTTAAAAATCACCTCTAAGTCAGTGATACTCGGAGCACTCATTACAGCTAATTCTGTGGGTTGTTCTTCTGTTGTTTCTAGTCTCGATAAGGCATCAACAACCTTGTTCTGTTACCCGGGTTGATAGAGAATTTCAAAGTCATATCCAAGAAGTTTGGTGAGCCATTTTTGAAATTGGAGTTGCATCTCCCTCTGTTCCAACAAGAATTTAAGAGCCTTTTGGTCCGAGATGATAGTAAACTTCCTCCCGAGCACATAATGTCTCCACTTATGCATTGCCAACACCACAACCATCAATTCCCTTTCATATATTGATTTACCTTGAGCACGATAAAAAGCTTCTGGCTGAAGAAAGCAATAGGATGCCCATTTTGAGATAAGACTGCCTCTAACCCTTTTCCTGAAGCATCACTATCAATGATAAATGAGAGGGACTAATCTGGAAGTGCAAAAACAGGGACTGATATTATGGCTGTCTTCAATATTTCACAAGCTTCAGTTGCTGTCTCATCCCATGTAAAAGCATTTTTTTGCAACAATCTGGTCAGGGGAGCTACAATTTCACCTTAACCATTCACAAATCTTCTATAATAATCTCTCAAACCCAGAAATCCTCTCAACCCGGTCACATCCTTTGGTTGAGGCCAATTCAGCGTAACTTGAACCTTATCCCCATCTGCCTCTACTCCTTTAACAGAAATCCAGTGGCCGAGATATTGAATTCTTGAGTGGGCTATCACACACTTCTCTCTATTTGCAAATAACATGCTATCGCTTACAATGGAAAAAACCATCACTGAATGCTTCTCATGTTCAGTTTACATCTTTCCTATAAATCAGAATATCATAAAAAAAAGAGTACAAATCTTCTTAAGAAAGGGCGAAATACTTGATTCATGAGAGATTGGAAAGTGGTTGGGGCGTTTGTGAGGCCAAACGATATTACCAAAAATTTGTAGGGGCCTTCATGTGTTCTAAAAGCCGTTTTCTCAATGTCTTCTTCCTTCATCCTGATTTGATGGTACCTCGATCGTATATCCAGTTTGGAAAATATGGAGGCTCCATGTTATTGAAAGTAGAGACAAAAAGCATACAGCAGTTTGAGTGGGAACCCGAGAACCGAGAGAAAAATCACGATATTTTGTTTTATTATTTTCTCATGATTACAGAGGTACAATTGAGGGAACTTAGATAGAATGCAAAGGGCAAAGAAAAAAGGAAAAGAAATATTTATGGTAAGTTTTCCATAAATAAAAATTCTAATACATGTAATTCATCAAATAGCTCCTCTATAACCGGTATTGGAAACTTATCCTAGACTAGCTTGATTTAATTTCCTATAATCAACACAGAAATGCCAGCCACCATCCTTTTTCTTCACCAACAGAACTGGACTGGAGTATGGACTATGGCTCGGTCTGATCACTCCAGCTTGTAACATCTCTTCCACCAGTTTTTCAATTTCCCCTTTCTGTAAGTGACCATGTTTATAGGGTCTTACATCGATCGGTTTTTGTTTGGTGCTGTTAGGATGCAATGATCAATTCCTCTCTTAGGTGGTAGTTCGGATGGGGTAGAAAAGAGATCTTCATATTGTTTGAGTAGAGACTTGATCATTGGCAAATCCTCTTCCTCCCCTTTTTCCACTGTTTTGTCATACCAATCAGGCTCTTCTTCCACTTCGAATTTCTGGAACTCAAGTAGGAACTCAAGTAGGAACTCTTGATCTTTCTCTTCCCAAGTTTTGGTGATAGTTTTGAGGGAACATTCTGCCTTAACTAATGATGGATCCGCCCTCAATGTGACTTTCGTTTCACCCACCTTGAATGACATAGTCAAAGTTGGCTAATGAATTTTCACGAGGCCAGTAGTATTCGGCCATTGCATACCTAGGATTAGATCCACTCGTCCTAATTCAACTGCTAAAAGTCAGCAATGATAGTGAGTTTTGTAGCTTCACTTCAACTCTTGTACATTACCCTTTGCCTCTTCTATTTGACCCATCACCTATGGTTACTCCAAAAGCCGTGCCTTCCTCAATGGTCAGTTTCAGCTCTTCCACTAGTGCTTGGTGAATAAAATTGTGGGTGGCTCCACTGTCAATGAGTATCAACATCTCCCTACCCTTCGCTACTCCCTTGAGTTTCATGGTTCTTTTAGAGGAGAAACCCAGGATTGTCCTCATTTTAATTTCAGTTTCAGGTGGGACTTCAAGATTTTTCAGCTCCATTACTTCTTTCTCTCCCTCTATCAGTACATTGCCTTCTCCCTCTCCCTCTTCTTCATTCATAATGAATAGCATTAGTTCTCTTTTTTCCTTGATCTTACAACGATGACCATGTGAATACTTTTCATTGCATCTAAAACAAAGGCCCTTATCCAGCCTTTTCATAGGAGGTTCACCTTTGCTGTAGTTTCCCTTGATAGGGATAGTTATTTGCTTCATTTGAAAATCTGCCCTGCTGCTGTTTCCTTTCTCCCCTCCCCCTGTTTTCTTGAAGACTTGGTTCACAGCTCCACTAAACCCTTGGTTGCTTAATTCTGCTGTTGCTAACTTCAAGGCTATATTTCTATCATTAACAAGCTAAGCCTCTCTCAATGCTTCCAATGTTGTAGGGTGTCGGCTGGTTACTTCTGCTTGTAAAGAGGGTTCTAATGCGGTTAAAAATGCATCCATGAGCACACTTTCGGCCATATCTGGAAGAGGGGTTGAGTAGTTTAAAAATTTCTTAACATAATCATTGTAGGATCCATCTTGTGTAATCCTAATCAGTCTTGCTCCCAAACTCCCTTGTCCAGTGTCCCTAAAGTGTTGGAACATTCTTTCTTCAAATCCGACCACGATTCAACTTTCTTTCGATTGTGGCTCCATCTATACCAGTCCACTTCATCTTAGCCAAAACTCACCACAGCCACTTTGACCTTTTCAGCTTTTAGAAGGTCATTCATTAATCTCGAAAAAATGTTCTGCACGGTAAACCCTTGATTCTGGGTTCTTTCCAAGGAACATGGGCATTTCCAGCTTTTTATACTTACTTCTATCCACAGCCCTTGTCGTGTTGTCCAAAATAGCTTCTGAGTCGGCCATTTCCCCTTTTGTTTCATCACATACCCATCGGACGTTCCAGATCCATTTCTCCTTCGATATGAACTATTATCTCTCATGTCATCAGGCATATGGTCGACTGCCTTCTTCAACTCGAGCATCATTTCCTCAGACCCAGAACTTCCTTTTTAGTACCTTCTAAGCGCTCTTCCATTTGTTTATTCGCCATTAACCATGTCACAACCCCAATATGTTAGGATTCCTCTCTTAAAAGACAATAATAATCCCAACAAAATGATAGAAAGAGAGGCAGCACTATGGGATTTACTTATATTTCAATAAACAGAAAGTTCAACGAGGAAAATATCCAGATAAAAGTAAATAAACAGCAAGGAAATACACACCAGATCAGCAAGAAAGATAAAGAAAATAGCCCAGCCCTTAGTATGGCTGACGACTCCTCCCTAGAAGACAAGTCTTTTTCAAAATAAAACCTACCTCACCAATCCCTATTATTCTATTTATAGTACCCATCATTAGTGGCCCCGCCAGTATCATTCTTTTCTTTATTTCTCTCCCAGCTCTGCCCCCTGTACATTTACTTTCCTGCCCTTTCGTTTATACTGATGGATAATAGGAGGCCTTACATAACCTTTGTGTTGCACTGGCTATTATTTGTAGGTGTCAGGGTGCAGTTAGTTTGTTTAGTCACTCTGGCTTCATTTCTCGGAGCCGGAGAGGTTATATGATGAGGTTTGGGAGATGACGAGGTTCAATGCCTCCTCGTGGGTGTTGGTCACTATTTCCATGACCTTGGTTTGGATGTGTTGAATTGGAATCACCTTTTATAGTTTCGGTCTCTTTTTTTGTTGGGCTTGTTTTTTTTGTATGGCATTCTTTTATTTCTCTAGAAAAACTCTTTCTCTTACCAAAAAGGAGGAAATGAAAAAACAAAACTACAAATGTAGCTATGTTTTAATCATATTTATTGAGAAATAGCGGATGTGATTGACCCAATATGCTAGTATTATGGTGGCCTTGTACTGTGTAAAAGAATACATGGCGATTCTCATAAAATTTATTTTATATTCTATTTTTTCAGTGATGATGATGACTTCTATGACCGAACGAAGAAGCCTTCAAATAAAAAAGCTGGTGAAAATCAATCAATTGAAACTGCTGATTCTCTACTTGATAAGAGAGATGCCATCAAGAAAGAAATGGAAGAAAAAAGAGGATTGCTTTTGAGTGAGGAAAACAAAATGGAATCACAGACATATTTGGACACTGGCACTGATGCTCTCGATGCTTACATGTCGGGCCTTTCATCTCAGCTAGGTTTGGTTCTTAGACATATAGAAGATACCTTGGTGCGCTGTTTTATACGTATAAGTTGTTCCTTGATTGAGTGCGAGTTCTACTTTCTTCTTTTGTTATTTCAATACTCATGTATATTATGTATAGTATATAACATCCAACGCATTTTTTGCAGCTAAAACTAATCCTGTAATGAACTTGAGAATTCATGCTAATATTTTACTCCTTTTAAATGTGATGGATAAGACTAACTATTTTGACTAATACTTAATTGAAGATATTATCTGAAAATTTATATTGTATGTTGCATAATGGTAGAGAACATTTCCTCTGACTTCTGTTGCTGATCTGATAATTGTTGGCAGTGCTTGACAAAACCACCAAGCTACAGAATGAATTATCATCTCTTCAGTCAGAACTAGATAGGATTTTGTACCTGTTGAAAATTGCTGATCCATCAGGAGAGGCAGCCGAGAAAAGGGAAACTTCAGCCCAGAAAAGTGATTCAAATGTAGGAGCAAAGCCTGAAAAGTTTAATGTTCCTTCATCTGTTAATGGGAAACCATGCAAGGGGCCACTGAAAGACGGGGATTCTAAAGAACAAGTGGTGGATGCTAAACAAGAAGTGAAAACCGCTCAGGATAGTGTTGAACCTAATGATTCAGTTACTGAAAAGATTGTGGATGATGCAAAAGATAAAAAAACTATCAGTTATACAGCTGTAAAGCCCCAGTGGCTTGGGGCTGTCAAAGAAATGAAGTCTGAAGAAATTCAGGAGGCTGTACCCTTGGATATACAAGAATCTGATGATTTTGTTGACTACAAAGACAGGAAAGAGGTTCTTCAGAATTCTGATATTAAGCCTACGAAAATGGATTCTGTGATAGAAAGTGCAGCCCCAGGTTTGATTTTGAGAAAACGAAAGCAAGAAGATCTATCTGATAGTCCCTTTGATGCCTCTCAACAGTCGACATCATCTTCTGAGGTAGACAAAGCAGAATTCATGGCAGAGGATGCTGTGGCTTTGCTGTTAAAGCACCAAAGAGGGTATCATGGATCAGACGAGGAAGAAGTTAGACATGAAAGCAAGCGTTCGACAGGTCGGAACAAATTAAAAAAAGATGAGAAGAAGCCCAAGAGGGTTCTTGGTCCTGAAAAACCGTCATTTCTTGATACAAAAGCTGATTATGAATCATGGGTACCTCCTGAAGGTAAATTCCTTATTGAATGTACTGATACTACTATTAAATTTGAGACTTCTGACACTAAATTTTCAATATGCAGGCCAATCGGGCGATGGGAGGACAGCATTAAACGAACGTTATGGGTACTAATTTTCCTATGTTTCTAACAATATTGCCTGATATTGGGCCCCTCTGTTGCACCCTTATTGGAAAGATGCGGTCACTGCCCCATAAATTATGTCATCAGTCCGAGCTGCATTCTCCAGTGTATAAAAGTAGAGGTAACTAGGGACGGGTGGTTTCTAAAACCTCGTGGTGAAGTAGAAAAGAGAAAAGGAACTCAGGCAAAGATGTTCAAAAACCGAGGGAACTATCGAGATTAGGAAAGTTGCTTCTCCATTTAATAAGATAAGATAGAATTGTAGAAATTGAAAATTGTATGCTCTCTTGTTCTGGAAGATGTACTGTAAAATATGATACAAGATTACAAGGGTAGCTCTCTTGACCACGAATGTGATCGTTTTTAAAAATTTGCTACAATCTTGTACTAACAGCTGGTGGTACTGAAATATAGGTTACGTTCTTGGGGGTACTATAGACTTTTGCTTCATTTTCCCGCCTTTGTAAGATTTCATGTACTAATACCTTCCACTTTGTGAGATTATCTCAGTTACATTAGTTTATTTTAAGGTTTAAAGCAATAGTTAGAAGTCTCTGAGTATTGTAATATAAGTTTCATAAAGATAAAGATGGAACTGAAGTTTCTTAACTAAAAGTTTAGTGTTGGTGAAATTTTCATCAAACAAGTCCTAACTTCTGAATTTTTTTTACATATAAACTAAGGTGAGAATTCAAACAAACATTTTAGTGAAGATGGTTGCTTTTAACTGTTGGATTGTACCTAATATCCGTCGATAACTTACAGTTATAATGTATATAAGTGATTATCTAATTTCCTCGTAGCAATATAAGCAAAAAAAGGGTGCTCAGCTTTATCTTTTGAAATTATAGTCAAAAGGAAAATTTGGGAAATGTAGACTTCAAATCAGTGATTTTGAGAAGTGAGTAGTTTAGGTGACGTTTTTAGTTAAAACCAAACTCATTCTCCACCATATTACTTCCACTCAACTTTTTCAAGGATCAGATAGATATCCATTATGGTTTGTTTGTTTGTTACTTCATCTTTTTAAGGAAAAAAAAATATCCTTTTTACTTCTGACATCAGTGCAAAGTAAACACATGCATTTTAAAATTAGTTGGTGACAATTTTAGCCCATTGGCTATAAATTTGATTTCTAAAATTTGGGAGGTATCTATTTAGTTTCTTTATGTCGAAAATGATTTTAGAAACTTTTAAAAACAAATTTACACAATTTATAGCTTAATTTAAACCCAAGATATTTAAATAGACTGTCATGTTGAAAAAACAGTGAGATAATCTATTAGGATTCCAGTTAATACTAAAGCAAATAACAGTTGTAATAGCTATAGAGGCAGCAAAGAAGAATAACACATGAAACTTTATTAACCCTGTTCGGCTAATATTGCCTACGTCTGGGAAGCTGCATACAACCTTAGTAATCTTTATTAATATTCACTTGAGTTAATATATATCAATACAACATATGGTACTCTGCTCAATAATATAACTTTATAACATGCGTCTTGACATCAGACTCCAGGCTCCCCCTGAGTTACTTATCTTCACGATGTCTAGCTTCAGGCTCCCCTTGAACACATGAGTGAATATCTTTGGCGACGTCTTTAGATCCCTCTAAAGGTCCTCGTGATCATACCAATCACTTGTTTTGTCTATTACTCATAATTAATAGTTACTACGATCAACATGAAGATCTCATTGACATAAGATCATCGTACCTTTTTAACTCCGTAGCTTCTCGGACGACCTTGATACAAATGACCGTCTTCGACCTGTATTTTTCGCTTTTTCGCCACACACCTTCTCCACTGTGTAACGTCACATATATAATATATGTATAGATCTTCTTATCTTAACAAGATTTATAGAATAGTGGAAACTCTTTTTATCTCTTAAATATCTCATCTTTTAATTCATTAATCAAAGATAATTAGTCAAAGATATTCCATAAAATATTTTAGACAAAAACTCCAACACATGTGAAAATATCACTAGCATAAAATGGCTGAAGAGACCTGTATGTACTTTTGAACAGTATTTTAATCCCATTAATTACATATCTTGTTCATATTGGTTTCAAATTTAAATACTACTTTCAAGTCTTATACTTTGTGAAAGTTTGAAGTGAAAAAAACCAAAACAAACATTTTAAAAATACTAAAGTTAAGATGAACCAAACCTAAAAAAATAATAAAAAAAAAAAATCGCGTTTAAGAGTGAAGGTTTTGTGCATGTTTAGATTGACTTGAAAAGAAATTTTTGATAAAAATTATTTAAAATACAATTTCAAAGCTATTTTTGATGTTTGCTAAATATTTCAATGTTTTCTAAAATAACTTATTTACTAAATTAAATATTTAAAAATATATTTTAAAAATGTTCGACTTTATCCGTACAAGGGGTACAAATTGTAAGCAAAATCATAGCCAAAATCCCTAGTGATACCAAGTTCCAATAAGACATTGGAATGAAGTTGTGTGTTGATGTTTGTAGGGGCGGTGAAAGTAGAAAAAAAAAGAAAGAAAAGAAGAAAAGGTAGTAAGATAGAAATCCAAAGCATGGGGAAAAACTACCTCAACCTCTCCCATTCCCCACACCCTTTTGTTTCCAACTCTTGGCTTTCCTTTTTTTCTTTATCTTTTACTTTATCGTGGCTAGATGTAGTATAGAAGCATCACATACTCAATTGGCACCGTGCTTTCATGCTGCGTGGGAAGGATCTTCTTCTTCATAAAGAACAGCCAGAGTTGGGCTCCGTTGTCAACTAGTATGGACATAGTTGCAACCTCCATGTAGGCAGCTTTTTTTCCACTCTGTGCCTAGCCACGCGATTGTGTTTAAAATTTGTCTTGCTATACCCTGAGTGGGTCTGTTGATAAGTTCGTGGCCAAGGTAAGCTTCCACCTCATTTGGGAGTCCATACAATTCGTTAATGGCTAGGGTAAGCTGTTGGGTGGAATTTTGCCGCATAAAACATATTGACTACATCTAAACGGACCTTGATGTCACCTACAAAAATTTTCTCCCATTTAAACGTGTTGATGGGGCAATGTAAGAACTTTAACAATGCTCCCTTAAAGGTGCTTATTTTCTCAAAGTCCTAGGTGCTTATTTCCCCACCTTGTTGGGCACCCACAAGTCTAGATGCCCCAACCTTCTTCTTTGCTTGCTTGGGTTGTGCACGACTCTAAGACTTGGCTCTTTAGACAACAGTTGTGGCCAAGAGGGCTCATATTCTCTAATTCCTCAGTAAACTCTTCCACCACCACCTCAAGGCTATCTACTTCTTGATCTTCAATGGCTTTCTTCTTTGTTGTTACCTTTTCCACTTTCTCGGTTAACTTGGTAAGCTCCTCCTTTTTGGCTTTCTTGAAAGTTTGAATTTCTACAAATTTTACCTTCATCCCTGTTAGGGACTCAGCGTTTCTCTTTGTTTCCTTTAAAGTTGAGCAGAGACTATCATGTTCCTTTTATTCTTGTGTTCTCCTCACCTCAGCTTCCTTTCTTTTCTCCTTGCCTCCATCATCTGAGCCTTAGACGTATGTTCTCTTTTCCTTCTTTCTTCGTCCTCTTTTGCTATCGTCATTCTTTCTTCTGTTTTTTTCTTCTCCCCTTTTCGTGTTTGAGTTCATTAATGAATCTCAAAACCTTTGCCGAATCCTCTTCTTCTACAATAATCTTAGGCATTACACTTGTGCCCAAAATCACCTTCCCCGCACCATGCTTAACATGTTTATACCTAGGTTGGGCATCTTCTTTGTAATCTATAACATTTAGCCCATGTTCTAAATCAGTCAAGTCCTTACACATCTCTTCTTGCCTTATCCATTTGTCTGCTTCTGTGATGGAATCTATGGCTTTCGCTTTGGGTCTTTGAGCTTCCTCTAAATTAAGCCTAATGGAGCGACTATGAGAGGGGTTTTCATGAGTTCTTGATTTGATGGTGTTTTTCCTCACAGAGCCCTCAGGTCTGAGCTTCTACAAGGAGAGCTCATGAGTTTTCTGGTTTAGCTGGGTGTGGGTTTCTTGGCAGGCGAGGATTTAGATGATTTCTCCTTCCTTTGTAGAAATTTCAAAATGATTGAGGGTTTTCGAACCATGAGAGATTGAAGAAGATCACCTACTATTATTTGGAACGTCTGAACCTACTTCAATGAACAAGGGATCATATTCTATGATTATGCCACTACTTTCAGTCTTAAAGGAAGTGAATATGGTAGATTTGAGTTCTTCTTTTGCATGTTCGCCATGATATTGTTGAGGGATGAAGATTCCGATGAGTTTTCCAACAAAGAGTTTGAGTTTTTCAGCTAGGGCTTAGGGTTTGAGAGAAAAAGTTGATTCTTCGAGAGAGCTAAAAGTGCAAGTAAAGGTTCGAAGGCTTTTTCTCTTTGTTATTTATAAGCAAAGAGTGATAGATAAGTCATCATTACGATTTCAGATCATTTAATGCAATCTAACATAAAGTTAGCGGGTCCTTTTAGAGGCAGAAATGATCGTTGCAATTAATGCAACGCTTCAAATTCCACCAAGCGATGAACACTTCCCTAGGCAATATGAAATTTTAGGCCGAAAAACTAGTACCCTATTGCGTAATTGTATGCCGCAAACCTTTTAATAGGTCACTCGTTTGTTTGTAATGAATTTTCCTTTGATTCCCCACCGACACAAAATAACTATTCTAACCTAACTAAAAGGAAACAAAGAAAGCAATAAAGAAAGTGGTAAAGAAAGCATAAAAGAAAGTGGTAAAGAAGGCGATAAAGAAATAAAAGAAATAACAAAGTGAAAAGAATTAAAGAAAAACAAAGCGATAAACTGATGCACAAAAATGCGATACATTTGTATTAAAAATGATCATGTGATAAAGTACAAACGCATCAACGCGTTTAAGGTAACGTTTATGAAGGAAATTTCTACGTTAAGTCTATAGAGAATTTGACATGGTCTCCATCTTTAAAGTATGCCTTGAGTCTTTGGCCATTTAACTTAAACACATTCTTTTCTTCCAACAATGCGATCTCCACAACACCATGTAGGAAGATCTCTTTGACCACAAACGACCTAAACTATCACAAACAATGTTTACCCAAAAACAGACAGAAATGTGGATTTAAAAGTAATACTTTATTTCTAATGTGAAATTTGCGTTTATGGATGCGATGATCATGCCATGCCTTCGTCATTTCCTTATAAATTTGGGCGTTTTCATAGGCTTGAGAATGCCACTTTTGAAGTTTGTGAAATTAAAGTAACTTTGCTTCCCTTACGACATGATTGTCGAAGTTTAACTTTTTGCATGCCTATAAAGCCTTATGCTCCAACTCTAGTGGTAAATGGTAGGCCTTTCCGAAGACTCACGCGTAAGGCAACATTCCAATAGGCATTTTATACGCGGTGCGATATACCTATAATGCCGAATCTAGATGATCGGCCCATTCCATGCAAGATGAATTTATCACTTTCTCCAATATTTTCTTGATTTTCGGATGGAAGACTTCCACATGGCCATTGTTTGGGGATGGTAGGTGGTAGCAACTTTATGGTTTATATTGTACTCTACGAGCAGTTTAGCCATAATGCTATTAATGAAATGAGAACCTTCATCGCTAATAAGGTTTTTAGGTGTCCCAGATCACGTAAAGTGTCCTTTTTCAAGAATTTGCTGATTGTCATTGCATCGTTCTTCTCATAGGATAGCTTCAACCCACTTCACGACATCATCCATGGCCAACAAGATGTACAAATGGCCACTAGATTGAGGAAACAGTCCCATAAAATCAATCCCTCACACATCAAAGAGTTCAATCTCCAGGCCATTGAGGCATTTCGTTGTGATGAGACATGTTCCCCATCCTCTAGTATCAGTCCCAATTGACTATAAATTTCCTCGCATCTTGAAATAGAGTGAGCCAGAAATACCCACTTTACAAAAACTTCGCAACTATCTTTTGTCATAGGGTTCTTCATGGCACTTGATGATTATTTCAGTTGTCTTATATTCAGGGACACACCTTTTCAATATCTGGTCTGGCCCCAATTTATAGAGGAAGGGCTTATCCCATCTATAGAATCGACATTCCTGAAACAACTTCTTTTTTGCTAACTGTTGAAGTCTTACGACACACTTGTTCCATGCCCAAAAAGTGTATTGCTCTGATACCAAGTTGTCACACCCGCCCCACAAGAAATACGAAACGCGGTATGACTAAGCATTATGATACGTTAAACGTCAAATGCTCAGCTTAAAGTCCTTAGGCTTTGCTTAATTGACTAATTACTTTATACTAAGATAGAAATTTATACTTTAGGCGATATATACAACTTAGCATCAAAGAATAAGATGAAACACTCTTTTATTAACCCTTAACCATGTGTTCTACAACATTTTACAAAGTACAGAAAAAGAAGGCTAAAACTTAAACTGAACGCCTCATCTTCTCTTCTCACCTAATAGCTTATCAACCTTTCCTTACTTTGAACTTTTAACGCCTGATCACCTGGTGAGTGAAAACTTAAAACATAAGTCAAAAGACTTAGTGAGGGAGTTTTAAGAAAACATTTTTGGAATACATTTCAATATAAATACAATATTTCATATCACATCAACACACATTAGCCTCAAACAATCCTTTTACCAAGAACATGAATAAACATCAAGACTCAGCATCTCGCTTTTACGTGATGTGTTTTTCATCAATAGCATCCGAGAATAACCTAATTCCATTCTTGTTGCTCAGACAACCTAACACAATACACATCTTTTATGTAGTATCTGGCTTCATTCCACCATGTAATCCTTTTCTACATGGCTACCTTTACTCCTATATGCACACAACATTTAGCTCATTAATAGGAAGAAGACTAATGATTTGAATACAATTTTAGATTTATTTGAACATCATAATACATACCTTAAAAATAGCATTAGCTTTCATTAAAAAAATCTCTTTGGAATGACTTATATATGTAAATCATCATTTTCAAATCAATAAAACTTTTTAAAGAAAGCTTTCAACCTATAAAACACTTTAAGGAAAGAAATCACTCACCAAAAAACTTAATTGACTTAAAACCCAGAATATTGCTTCTAAATTTCTTCTTCTCGCATAGTTCTTGAACAACAACTTAACACTTAGCTTTTCTTTTTCGAAATTTCAGAATCCTCTCTTTATCTAATTCTTTCATCTGTTTATACCAACTCCAAATCAGTTTAGTCATCCATAAACTCTTAATATTTCATCAGCTTCTACTTTTAGCGGTGCACGTGGAAGCTTAATGTTTAACTTACCCATGCTTAGCTTAAACCTTTACATATGGCCCATTAAGTATCCTTACGAAATTTTCTAGAAGTTTTCTTACTCCAGGTCGCCTAGTCTTCAATTTATAAGGAAACTCATCCCGCGTTTGAAGGTTTTCCTGCCTTTTCATCAACTCACTAAGAACTCCAAATGCCTGGCTCTTATCGTTGTGTTGTATGAAAAACGCTTTCTCTTAACTACTTAGTCAAATTTTTAGTTTTTCCTTAGGTACGGGTATCACAGGGAAAATGCTAAATGGTTTATTGAGTTGTTTGGAGGAGAGTTTTAAGTATTGAAAAGTCAGTTGAGGGAAAGCACTAGGCAAGAAGAGGAAGCCAAAAGCCAAAAGGAGAAAGAGTTGAGGCTAAGTGTTGATGCGAGTGATCCTTATAAATGAACGATGGTTTCTAAATGACGTCATGAATGAATGATCTTTCTAAATTAATGTATGTTGTTTATCATCAAAACATTGCAATTATAATCTTTTCAAACGAAGAAAGTATTGTATGAATGTCTGAAAAGCTTTCCTTCGTAATCCTTTCGTTGATGCTTGTTGCATCAAATCGATATTATGTGTTTAAAAGTGATCTAAAGCTAATGCTTCTCATTTGATGTTGGTGTTGTTTGAATAACGTACCGCAAAATGCTGGTGGAAATCACATGTTTAACACGAGGTGCTGGTGGAAGTGAATCCCATTGGTAAGTGAGTAAATACTTGTGAAATTGAATTCCAAGTCTAAGCGAGAATAAGTTGTGTTCTTGATGCTAAATGCTGGTGAATGCGAATCCTAGATCTAGGCGAGAAATGAAATGTAGAAGTGAATACAAGTCTAGGCAATGAGATGCTGGTGAAAGCAAATCCCAGGTCTAAGAAAAGAATGAGTATTATGAGACTCTGGTAGGAAATCCCAAGTATATTGGAGACGCTTTAATGATTTGATGAGTTGCATCACATGGAACTATTGTGATTATTGTGGATATGTTAAGGGAATAAAAGCTTGTATTTATGTACTTTAGTATTGTTGTTGTATTTGAGACTGTTATATTCCACAAAATGGTATTTCCTCAAACTATCACTCACTAAGTCTTTGGTCACTTATGTTTTAAGTTTCCTCTCCCAAGCTTGTCAGGTGTTAAAGCCAAGTAAAGAATAGATGTTAGGTGTGGAAGCCAAATAATGGAGGAAAATATGGGTTGTTATGTAAACTTGTGCCACGAGCAAGCCGTATTATAGTCAGTAGGTAAGAACTTCACTCCAAGGGCTATAGCTCAGTTCTAAAGATGTGTTAAGCTAGGCAAAACAAATTTCTGAGACCGAAGATGATGAGTGGAAGAGTTGAGTCAATGAGCCAAGCAAGGGAAGACAAGGCAAAGAAATCTCTAAAGGTTGTCCCTTAAATGGTTGTTGGGCAACCGAGGAGAAGGACGAAAACGAGGTCTTACACCCCTAAAGATCTTAGTGCAAAAAGGAGCACCTTAGTGGATGAAGAAAGACATGTGGATCAAAACTTACGTTTATGTTTTTGCCTTATGAGAAAAGGATTATAATTGTTAAGTGTGAACCCTATGTAGGGTTTTAAGCTAATAAAAGAAGTTATATTGATTCTGCTACATTATTAGTTGTACTTATCACCTAGTAAATGAATTTATGTTATGGTAAAGGGTACTAGGCAACGAAGTAAAGTCTAAAAGTTACATATTTACTATTGTGATGAGCAAGTCTCTAAAGTTCTAAGCAAAGACTTCGCGATGAGACAAGTGAGTTGTTCCTTTTACTAGGCATTCAACACAACATCTCAAGGTGAGGTACGCACTGGATGTCCAGGCGGCACGCTCCATCTGGTTAAAGAGGTGACTTTTGGGTCAGAGCGTGGTAACGTGGGAGTGGTGTGTCAGCTGGATGACTGACGAGTGGCAGGTAGAGTTCAAAGATATTACCAAATGCCATCGGGAAATTGTTGAAGAAATAAATCGCAGTTGGTGGGTTTCAAACGAGTGACCTTGGGGTCAATAATGCTGAAAGTTAGTACATTTGTGGAATTTGAACTCTCAACCTCGAGGTGGATTGTGCACGTGGAATTTTGAATTCTTTTTAGTTATTTACCATTTTGCCCATAATCTTCAAATCACTTGTTTTCCTTTGTTCGGACTCTGATTTAAGTGTTATTCAATACGTTAGATCTACAATGGAGTTTACTATCATATTCTGCATAAAAATATCAAAATAATGAATATATATATATGTTATGGGTCGAGAATAAGCTAGTAATAAAGTGGTCAAGAATTGCCCCAACATTAAGCGAAGAACTTCTTTGCAACCTTTTACCGATATTCAAGCTTTCGGGAATTTCTGGAAATCTTAAAAAATTTCTAAATTCTTTCTTAACTTAACACTCGGTAAAAGCAATCCCAAATTGGTTGGGTTTTTTCTATTTTTAGGCTTCTCTGAAGACGTTTTCCACCCATAAATGATGACCTCTATCGGTGACGAGAACGATCTAATCAAAGGATGCCATGTGTTACTGCCAAACCTTATCCTGGATTTAGATTGTGCAATAAGGTCAAGTCAATCACTGACCTATCGACACAAGGGTTACATTATCACTTCTATATGGAGTAAGCTTACGCCTAATCATTTGTCGCGTTGCCTCCTTCCAATATTCTTTCTTCATCGCATAACCTCCTCGCAAGATGCAAGTTAATTATTTAACGACAATCTCATCGGACCAATCATTCCTTTCACCCGAATCTCATCGCATAGTGCAAAATGTGTTCAGGTTCTCGCAACTATTACCTCCTTATTGAATTTTTGTTCTTGAAATTTAGTAGTTTTATGCAAAAAGTTGTGGGTACTTAGTTTTCATTAGTTCCTTACTTTCCCAAGTAGCTTCTTCAATGCCATGGTTGTCCCACAAAATTTTGACCATAGGAACCACCTGTGTTCTAAACACTTGTTCCTTTCTGTCCACTACAAGCAAAGACCTTTCTTCGTAGGTTTAGTTCTCTTTTGTTGGAAAAACATCATAGAAATATGAGTAAAACTATGCATGCTCTGATACCACATGTTGGAGAAACATCATAGAAATATGCATAAACGGAAGACTTGGATCATGCTTTACTCTATATGCAACTAAATGATTTAGAAATTAACATGCTACAACTAAACGATGGTCCTAAACAAAGAGTAGAGAAGGTAAACAATGAGCTTACCTTTGTAGTTCTTAACTTCTTCTTCGTTCTCAAAACTTCTTTTTCTTTGAAGATCATGAGCAAATGACAACCACTATGTTGACCTACTAAACTCAGGACTGAGAATCGAGTTGTGGGACTCATTTTTGTGAAGAAAACCTTTTTATGAGAGAAGGATGGAGGTAGGTGTATCGTTTAGATATTTTTATGAGAATCATCATCATCTTCTCATTCTGAAATGAGAAGTTTATATAGAAAAATTACATGCAAAATGCATGCAATTTATTTCATGAAAACTCAACACCTAATTAATTCCTTAACTATTAATGGAATTAGTAGTTTCTAAATTCATTATGAGCTGCCACATTTCTCACTAATATTTAGTTTAATTAGTAAATTAGTCAAGGAGCAATTTAGTCATTTGACGAATTAAGTCAAAGTCAAACTTTGACTTTTCTTAGTCAAAAGTCAACTTTTTGACTTTTTTTCTATTTTATCCATCTTGACTAATTCCAACCTCCCGAGTATGAATCCACATTCATTTTTCTAAAATTCAAATTATATTTGAATATAAATACAATCAAAGTTTTGTTTTTCAAAGTCAAAAATCAATATGTTGACTTTTACAATTTTGACCGTTTCAAAACTTTCCAAGTTTCATATTTATTTAGATCATATTTAAACATAAAGCTTAAAGTTTATATCTGCCGACTTATATCATATATATAACTTGATTAGCCTCATCGATGGCATCACCATTTACTTCAGCAATATTGAAGTGCATCATCATGTCTAGGACATGTTCTCTAATAGAGGTCCCCTGCTTCATTCGCTTAGTGTAAATGTATTTAATTGCCTCGTGTCTTAGGGACCATTCTAGTTGCCCAAACATTCCCGTTAATGAATCCATTATCTCTTTAATCGTGGCTAAGGATTCATGTTCTTTGCTAAAATATCAGACATGCTAGCAAGGATGTAGACACGGGCTTTCTCATTGGCTTTTATCCATCTATCGTATGCTTCCCGACTAGTTCGTTTTGTGTTTGAGGCAGGGATTTGAGGACATTCCTCAGTTAAGACAAACCTTAAATCTTCAACCACTAGTATTGTGTTAAGATTTGATTTCCATGCCGCATAGTTATCGCCGTTAAGTTTTTCGAAAGCTAATAATTGAATTATCGAGCTATTCATGCTGAAAAACAAACATACATTGTTTAGAAACTATAATCTAACAAACGAATCTTTTTAGCAAAAACTTTTAATAAAGTACCCCTTATTATGTTTTGCAATGATATTTCAAAGGTTCAGAATAACCTCTACCGAGGGGTAGTCGGATTACTCGTCCTTTGAATCAAGACAATCTTGACCAAATGCTAAATCATAAATATCTTATATTTACTTAGCATTTAGTTACCGTTATTTCGGTCAAGAATATACTAACTATTTAGTAATTCTTGTAAGTGTACCCTCCATTTTCGATCCTCAGAGATGAGAATCATTATGCTCTCGAAAGTGGAAAGACAATATGAAAACTTATCTAAGAGGTCCTATCCAAATATGGAGTTTGTGGTGTTCTGAATCTTATAATACAACCCTCCGAAAGGTAGTCGTTCCAGGGCAGACAAGCAGGCGCATTATAGGAATCTCACGGTGCGACCTAATGGAAGAGACCGTGGGATGTATTGTCATATATCCCTCACCCACTTACTATGAACTACTTCCCCCATTCACCTTGTTCATAGCCTATGCAAACACTCTCCGAAGGGAGTCTGCTCCTATGCACGGCCTAAAGCCTTGCATGAACCTCACGGTGTGAACTCTTAGGGATGCTAGAGCTAAAAGTACAATACTTTTCTCCACCTGAAGTGTTATAAAAGGTTTTTGGGTAAATTATTCAGGATTTAATTTAGGCTAACTTAAACAAATCCTAAATCTAGGTAAAACATCCGAGCATAAATTTTCTACTGGATTTAACCTACGATGTCTAGGTGATAAACAAATTTTATTACCTTACATCTCTCACGCATGCTCATAAAATTAGGTTAACTAGGCTCAAGAACTGATTACGATCTCCAGGTAGGAGGTGTTCCATAAATCGTCAACTTAAAAATCTCAACTCCTTAGTCATCTTATTTGACTTTTTGACAAGATCGAATCAGGTGTGCCTCTTGTAACCTAGTTTTACAAGATATCGACCTAAATCTAATTTTGGATGATATGGTATTAACCTAGGTGAGTATGCATCTTATCTTTATTATAGATTTTAAAAATCTAATTTATTTTATAACAAATATAAAACTCTTAGATAAACCTATAATCATTCATCTCGAAATATAACAAATAATATAGTATTTTGATTTATTTAACTTTTAAATAAATCAATAATTGATTAATTTTATTAAATCATATTTAATAAAATTAATTCAATAAATATTTAAATTAATCATGTTAATTTAAATTTTATCAATTAATTAATCATATTAATTAATTTCCATATTAATTTCTCAACATGCATGAACATGTTAACCTATGGTAGGATTTTAAAAGCTATATGTCATACAATATGCACACATAAATTTAGTAATAATTAAGACAAACATCATATGTAAAAATAATTAAAACATCCTAAAAAATGTATTGGTTTTGACTTTCTAGATTAAGTTAAAAAAAACTATAATAATAATTTGATGGAGTACAAGAACCGGTTGTTAATCCTTACACAATCACTGAGCAGGTAACGATATTAACAAGCATAAGCGATACACGTACCATACGCGATTGTCGAGCGGGTGAGCGATCGTTTATAAGGTAAATGATCGTTTATTGGTGCCAACGATACGCGTACCATACGCGATCACTGAGCATGTAAACGATCGTTCAAGCGCTAGCGATACGCGTACCATACGCGATCGCTTAGTGAGTAAACAATGGTGTTTTATGTAAACGATACGCGTACCAAACGCGATCGTTTAGCTGGTAGGAGCGATGTTCACTGGCACAAGTGATGCACGTACCATACGCGATCGTTTAGAGGGTGAACGATAGGTCTAAAAAAACTTCTTCTCGGGTTAAAGCTTCAAAACAACATTTCTTCTTTCTAAAATAAGAAATTTCAACCTAAATTCAACTCTAATGACTCCAATAAATTATAGACTCTTTGCAGAAAGTAAATTAAGCCACTAACAGGGCTATTTACAATAATTAATGTAAATAAACAACTTAATTTAGAGTCAAAACCATAACTAATCCATTTTAGTTCAACATAGCAATTTATCAAATAAATTGAAAGAACCCACCATATGCATATGAGTAAAACTATGCATGCTTTGATACCACATGTTGTTAAAACATCATAGAAATAGGCATAAGCGGAAGACTAGGATCATGCTTTACTCTATAAGCAACTAAACGATTTAGAAATTAACGTGCTACAACTAAACGATGGTCCTAAACGAAGAGTAGAGAAGGTAAACGATGAGCTTACCTTTGTAGTTTTTAACTTCTTCGTTCTCAAAACTTCTTTTTCTTTGAAGATCACGAGCAAAGGACAACCACTATGTTGACCTACTAAACTCAGAACTAAGAACCGAGTTGTGAGCCTCGTTTTTGTGAAAAAAACCTTTTTGTGAGAGAAGGATGGAGGTAGGTGTATCATTTAGATATTTTTTATGAGAATCATCATCATCTTCTCATTTTGAAATGAGAAGTTTAATAGAAAAATTACATGCAAAATGCATGCAATTTATTTCATGAAATCTCAACACCTAATTAATCCATTAACTATACTGGAATTAGTGGCTTCTAAATTCATTATGAGCTGCCACATTTCCCACTAATATTTAGTTTAATTAGTAAATTAGTCAAGGAAAAATTTGGTCATTTGACCAATTAAGTCAAAGTCAAACTTTGACTTTTCTTAGTCAAAAGTCAACTTTTTGACTTTTTTTCTATTTTATCCATCTTGACTAATTCCAACCTCCCGAGTATGAATCCACATTCATTTTTCTAAAATTCAAATCATATTTGAATATAAATACAGTCAAAGTTTTGTTTTTCAAAGTCAAAAATCAACATGTTGACTTTTACAATTTTAACCGTTTCAAAACTTTTCAAGTTTCTAAATATGAATCTATATTCATATTTATTTAGATCATATTTAAACACAAAGCTTAAAGTTTATATCTGCCGACTTATATCATATATATACTTGTCGGTTTCTCTCTCTTTTTCTAATTCGAACAATTCGAGTTACTTCAACATATCGTTCTTAGTTGAATCCATATGAGCTAGTAGGGGAACCTAATGGACCTATAGATGATGGGCTCCAACCATTCGAGATTAACTAGCTAAACTCTTTTAGACCAAGCTTAATCAACATTCGTTAACTAATGAGTCATTCCACTAAAGACTCATAGTTGTACTCCCCTCACTATAGATATATTTCTGTTAACCTGATATAACCATGTTGAGTAAGTCGATCGTTCACAGGTTGTTCATAATCTTGGCTGAGTCAAAATACCGTTTTACCTCTAAGATTACATCTTACTCCTTAAGACCCACTGATGCACTATTGAATAATTGGTTTAAGGTCCAACCTATAAACCTGAATCCTTCTTGGGCCAATGAGAAGGTGGGGCCCCTTATTCAAGACTTGGATTCAATCCTTAAGGAAACAACCTATCTACTATCCTAAAAAATGGGTAGGAGTGAATTCCGTCTTGCACCCTATGTCCCTAGCTATCCACTCGGTCTTATCCCTGAAATGGAAGGCTTATTGGGCAGCGAAGATGAGCTGCCCTTACCTATGCAGATCTAAGGATACTATCGAATGAAAAGAAGTTCATAGTTAGCTCAGGATTAAGATCAAGTTACCTAGGTCATCATAATTGAAATAGTCAGTTTATATAGTTTACGGTGTTATAACTAAAAGTGACTATTTCGTGGTTCCAGTCTTATGCAAACCATTTACATAGGATGCCCCCACTCCTATGTCTTCACATGAACGATTCAAGATTACATTATTTGTACTAATTACAGAGCGTGCCGCATCCATAGTGTTTTTCCAAAATAAGGCGCCCAACCTTATTCATACACTATAGACTATTTGGGCTGTTAACTCGAACTTAATCCATGTTTATGTCTCTACATAAAGTTCAATTGTATTGAAAAACTTAGTAAAATAGCCTCAGGACCTTAATTTATTGGTTTTAAGATTATAGCATTCAATAATAAACTTTATTAAATTAAATAACAAAGTACGAGTTTTAGGACATAAATTCCAACATCTTTTACTCCTAAAGGATGTTTTTGGAGTATATGTGAAGGGTCTAGCACATACTTCCTCAACATGGAAAGTGGAAAACATTATGAATCTTTGAGTAGCTTTGCGAGCAATCTTAACTTATAAGTTGTTGGTCCTACGCGAGTTAGAATCTCATAAATTCCTATATATCGTGGACTTAGTTTTCCTTTTCTTTCAAACCGATCACACCCCTCCAAGGTGATAATTTAGGAAAATTTGTCACAACCTAAAATTTAGTGCTCTATTATTATTATCCGTGTAGCTCGTCTGTCTATCGCGAAAAATTTTCAAATTTTCTTTGGTTACTTTAATGTTCTTCGTCGTCGCCTGAACTAACTCTGAGTCGTAGAGCTTACTCTTGCCAACTTCTTCCCAGCACACTGGAGTTTTGCAATGCCTCCCATATAATGCCTCAAAATAAGCCATTTTAATGTTGGAGTTGTAACTGTTGTTATAAGTGAATTCAATCAAGGACAATTGAACATCCCAACTCATTTTGAATTGTAGAACACAAGTTATCAGTATATTCTCTAATGCCTAAAGAATTCTTTTAAATAGGCCATATGTCTTGGATGAAACGCGGTGCTAAAATGTAGTTTGTTTCCTAAAGCTTTCTGTAACTTTCGCCAAAATTTCAAAGTAAATCGTGGATCTCAGTTTGAAAATATAGACATTGGGGTTCCAAATTGGCTTATAATTTTATCAACATATAGTCTGACCAACTTGTCCAAAGGTAAAGTTTACTTGATGGGGATAAATTTTGGCGTCTTGGTGAACCTATCAACAATCACCAAAATTTCGTTAGTGTCTTGGACAGTACAAACAAAAAGTTTGTAGTTACGTGTTCCCATTCCATTTAGGGCTGGGTAAAAGACACAATAACCCACCAGTCTTTAGGCACTAAGAGTTGAGTTGTTGGAAAATTATGTACTTAGCAACGTATTCTGCTATTTTCTGACGCATATTTGGCCACCAATAGTAAGCTTTCAAAGTTCTGGACATCTTAGTACTGTCAAGATACATCTCAAAAGTTGAACTATGAGCTTCTTCTAAGATATTGTCCTTCAATGCTTTAGTTTGTAGGATGAATAATCTTTTATCTTCTAAAACACGCCATCATTTCTAAATGCATAGATTGTCCATATTTCACATTTCACGTCCTCAACTAACTTTCTTAACATAGGGTTTCCAAGTTGAGACCTAACAATCTCCTCTTCTAGAGTGGGCTTAACCTGGAAGCGTGCTATCAGGTTCCCAGCTAACCCTGTGTTTAGAATTTCCTTGCAGCATCTCAATTCCTTTACAAAGGCTATCCTTCCTTTAATCTCTGTACTTGGGTTCTTTCTACTCAACGCATTTGCTACAACATTAGCCTTTCCAGGATGATATGCAATTGTATAATTATAGTCTTTAATTAGCTCCATCCAATGCCTTCATCTCGGATTTAACTCCCTTTGATAAAAATATATTTCAGACTCTTATGGTCCGTGAAAATGTTACACTTTTTCTTGAACCTATAGTGTCGAAAAATTTTCAATGCATGGACAATCGCTGTCAATTTAGGGTCATGCTTTGGGTAATTGCATTCATGAAATTTCAGTTGTCTAGATGCGTAGGCTATTACTTTTCCTTATTGCATCGAAACACATCGTAAGCCTTGGTGGGACGCATCACAAACGACTTCATAGTCTTTTCCGGGTGCAGGTAATACGAGGATGGGTGCAGTAATAAGCCTACATTTCAACTCGTGGAAATTTTTCTCGCAATCATGCGACCACTCAGACTTTGTTGCCTTCTTTGAAAGTCTTGTCAAAGGGAGGGCTAGCGTGGAAAATCCATCAATTAGATGGCTATAGTAGTCTGCCAAGCCTAAAAAACTCTGAACTTCAAAAATAGTTCTAGGATGTTCCCAATTCTCAATCACCTCAATTTTTTTGTAAATCCACTCCAATCCTTTTGAGGATATAATACGGCCAAGGAACACCATTTGGTTTAACCAAAATTCACACTTGCTAAACTTTTCAAACAACTTTTCTTCTTGTAGAGTTTGTAACATGATCCTTAGGTGTTCCACATGTCTTGTCGCATCGAGGAGTAATATAAAATGTCATCCATAAAGACAATAAGAAATTGATCCAAATATTGATCAAATACTTTGTTCATTAAATCCACGAAAGTGGTTGGGGACTTGGTCAATCCAAAAGGCATTACCAAGAACTCATAATGCCCACAACACGTTCTGAAGGTTGTTTTTGGCACATCTGACTCCTTAATTGTCAATTGGTGGTAGCCTGAGCGCAAGTATATTTTAGAGAACACTGAGGCCCCTTTCAGTTGATCAAGAAGGTCATCTATTCGTGGTATAGGATACTTGTTTTTAATTGTTACTTTGTTCAATTGTCAATAGTTAATGCATATCCTTCTTCTTTACGAACAGGACAGAAGCTACCCATTGCAAGGTGCTATGCCGAATATAATCCTTCACCATCAATGCTTCTAATTGGTCTTTTAGTTTTTTCAGCTCGCTTAGTGCCATGAGGTAAAGAGTTTGAGAAATGGAAGTTGTTACCAACACGACTTCAATTGTAAACTCAATTTCTCTTTTTGGTGGTAGTCTGCTCAATTCCTCTAAGAATACATCCAAGTATTCGCGAACTATTGGCACATTTCCTTGGTCACTCTTTGCCATCTGGGTATCAATCACGTGAGCAAGATAAGCGGTATACCCCTTTCTTATCAGTTTCTCACCTATATAGGCCAACTCCCTTCTCTTATGCCTGTTGGATTATCTCAATATTACCTTCTTATTGGAGCAATCCAATATTACATGTGAGCAAGTCCATCCCTAAGATTGCATCTAACTCATCTAATTTAAACAAATCAAGTCTACTTTCAATGTAATATCCTGAATCCTTATCTCGCAATCTCTACATATGAATTTTGCCATAAATACTTCGCCTAGAGCCATGCTAATTAACATTCCATCTTCTAAGGGCTCTATCTTATGGTTCAAAGATTTAGCATGGGATGGAGAAATAAAAGAATGTGTAGCTTCATAATGAAATAACACAATAATAGGGGAATTACAAATCATCAACAAACCTATAATCACGTGAGGGTTGTTTCTGGCCTTACTCTGAGTCATCACGCACACCTTCCCTTGGGACATGGGTCTCCCAGGTCCTTTAGTTTCAATTGTACCTTCTCCAACTCTACTCAGGTGATAAGGTTAATTGACATAGTAACGACCCAACTTTCCGGACTAAGCTGAGGTCACTACGTAGTATTAAGACTCGACAGTAAAACAAACAAGCTCATAAAAGATCGGTTATGATTCATTAAAAACATTTAAAATATCATAAAAGTAATTTCGGGTCCTATTTTAAATCACATTCCCGAGAGTTCCAAAATATAGTGCTCAAATCATCAAACGCAAAACCACAAACCAAAAGTTCTAACCATGATTCGATCTGACAATGAAAATAACGAGTAACAAAATACATCAACAGAAGCATAAAGAAAACAAGACGCGTCCATATGGCCTTCACGTATCCTTCTTGCCCCTCGCCGGTCTGTCCCTCGCCGTACCCTTACCTGAAAAGTTAAAGAGAAAAAGGGTGAGTATAAGATATACCCAATAAGGGACCCACTACTGGGCCCGTTAGAGTAATAACAGTTAACTTCCTATCTAGGGGTATTCTACATAAACAGTCTAGTGGTTCCGTAGAACACACACATCAGTCTTGTGATCCCGAAGAATGCACGTATCAATCTAGTGATCCCAAAGGATACACATATCAGTCTAGTGATCCCAAAGGATACATATATCAGTCTAGTGATCCCGAAGGATGCACATATCAGTCTAGTAATTCTGAAGGATGCACATATCAGTCTAGTGATCTCGAAGGATGCACATATCAGTCTAGTGATCCCGAAGGATGCACATATCAGTCTAGTGATCCTGAAAGATACACATATCAGTAAGGTACACTACTCCATAGATGAAGCTAACCGTTACCCCACAGCCTATACTAAACCATCTACAACAGTCACACCCCGATAACGTTCAAACTAACAGCTCCGTTATAGGCTTAGCCAGTCAGACAATATAGGTTTAAACAACTATCTCCTCAGTTGCTATATGCATATCCAATTCACACATCATTGTGACATTTCTTTAATTCCAGTCAACTAGTCAAATCCTCACTTTGTAAAGTTACCTGACGATACTTCGATTCAGTTCAAACCCTAGTGTATCCCCAGGTAATCTATGTTATGCATAACGCCCACATTATACCTGACAATCATATTCAGTTTATAGGACAGTTCAACGACGTATACTCAATGTACACGAGAGGTTCTCGGACTCTTAATCCTTCCACGTAATAACTCCATAACCAATATCCCAATAATAGACTTCAACTTACATAACATTAAGACTTTATAGTCCATCAACATACTATTCCAGTTCACAATGCAGCCTACCAACATAACTACAATACACAGAACATCCGGGCATCGGTGTCTATCCGTAAACAACTCATTACTATGATAGCACATAAGCTACAACTAACGGTCACGTTACCTTTAATCAGTCAAGAGCATATAAGTGATATGTATTAGTCAAACGTGCGTCAATCCATTCAATACCGTTACTAACATATAATTCCCATGAGGGTTACTACGTTTCTAGCCTCGATCCGAGGTCCAGTAGTAAGAAATCCCTTACCTGAAACTTGGCTATGCCCCTTGATCGAGTTCACGCCCAACGAATCCACCTAAATGAAATCACAAAGATTTAAACGATGACCTAGTAAAAGTCACTTTTTAAATCGTTCTAAACAACATCCATCGACTTACCCGAGTAAAAGAGAGCTATCTCCAAATAAGCCTGCCGTGAAACCCGAGAACTTGAGCGTCAACTCTCTAATACCTTCAAGGAACAAAAGATAGTACCATGTCTTATTCCAATATCTAAACTCGAATCGGCTATAGTAACATTAGGAAACTCACTAAAATAATCCTTACCGAAGATTCACCGGGACACGATATGGAAAGAAAATGGCTTAGGTGGCTCGACTTGGCTCTGCTCAACTCTCGGCTTGCGGCTCAGCTCAGCTTGACTCTCGGCTTGCGGCTCGCGGCTCAGCTCGACTTGACTCGGCTCGCAACTTGGCTCAGTCCTCGGCTCGGCTCGTGGCTCATCTCGGCTCAGCTCGCGGCTCGTGGCTCGGCTGGACTCAACTCGCGACTCGGCTTGGTTCGAATTTGCAGCTCGGGTACGGCTTCGCCCTAGGCTCGTGGCTCGGTTTGCGGGTCAGAATGAAAGAGTATGGCTCGGGTCTAGTGAGCTTGAAGTCGGGGCAACCACAAGCGACTGGGTTTTTGGACGCTCAACGGCAGTGGCGTTTCGCGGACGACGCACGGAGGAGCGACGGTCGACTGCTTCGTGGGGAGACGACGAGCGGCGATAGATCTAGCCCCGCATCTCCGTGGCTGTCGCAGCTCTGGCAGATCTGGAGGTTGACCGAAATCAAAAAGGGGGCCGGGGAAAAGGAAGCTGTCGCACGCCAGCTTGCGCGACTGACTACGTTCGACTGAGGCAGAGATGACCGAGACGGAGACGACTTACTGGTGCTGACGAAAAGGGAGGAGATGAGTCGGGGCGACAGTCGGGCGAGGAAGGAAGAAGAAGAAGAAAAACACGGGGGGGAGGGGCAACGCGCGGGAGGGGGGCTTAGGGTTTTAATTTTAAAAAATATAATATATATATATATATAATAATAATAATAAAATAATAATAATAATAATATAATTAATAATAATAATAATATAATTTATATTATATTATTATTATATTAATTTATACTATATTATATAAAAAAATTTCATACCCTTAAATTTCTTTTTCTTTCCCCTTCAAAACCAACCAAAAATTAACACAAAAAAAAATTAAAATTTTCAAAAATTCACATAAAAACGATAAGATTTACCTCGAAATTTGGGGCGTTACATATTAGAGCACCATCCATTGGGTGTTTGAAGTCCTTAAGTTACAATAATTTCTTGTAAAATGTCTTGGTTGGCCACAATTAAGGAATACCTTTAGGAAGCCAGGTCTTTCTTTAGTGTTAAAATTCATCCAGAGGTCTGCTTGCCTTGAGAAACACTTTCTGACCATACTGGGGCATTGCCTCTTCATTGGTCCTTATTTTCTCTCTAAAATCTACATCGTAGTTTGATTTAACTGGATGGAGCATGAGAGCGTGTTTTGAAGACTTTGCACATGACGCCTATTTTCTCTGTGTCTCTCGCCTCCTTTACAACATTGTTTTTCTAATCATTTGTCATGCATCCCTCGACTCTCATGGCAGCTTCAACTAACTTAGAAAAATCGGACCAATTCATGCTAGCCGTCATAGGTGCCCTAATCATAGTTCACAAGTCTTCTTTAAACTACTTGCACTTGTCTGCCTCATCAATTATAAAGGCTAAAGTGTACTTAACCATCTCAGTAAACTGTTTCTCGTATTCTGTGACAGTCAAGTCGCCTTGAAATAGGTTCATGAATTCCTTTCTTTTCTTGTCACAAGAAGAGTGAGGGTAAAACTTGTCCTTAAACACCTTATGAAACTTTTTCCATGCGACAACATTTTCTCTGCCTGCTCTCGTCGCGTAAAGGACCCACCAATCTTCAGCACTATCTTGCAACAAAAGCTTACGTTGCTAGTCTTACTTTTCTTTCTTCAAGGTAATCCATCACCCCCAAGCACTTTTCTATACTCAACCATTTCTCTGTATCAACCAGATTAGTGGCTCCCATGTAGGTTGTTGCTCCCAAGGCCTTCAACCTTTCAATGCTAAATCTTTTGTCTAACCTCTGAGCAAATCTGTTGGACATGCTTTCCCTATGCTTCTCCTCATGATTCATATAGGTTAGTAGACATCTCATTGGATGATTGTGCTCCGTTGACACTCCCTGTAGCTGAAACATCTATTGTCAGTTGCCTGACTCACCTTGTTTTCCTTTTGGTGCCATAGTTCCTATATCACATCAATACATTAGACCTCTCATACTACTTTGCAACTCTCTATATGCATGACTCTACTCAAGACTTTTCCCAAGAACTTATGCTCTGGTACACTTTTCATGTCCTGCCCTAAAAGTCACTTTATGTGACCAAGTGGAGGCATGCTGCCTTAACATTCAACGCATCACTCCCTTGAGGTAAAATGTCAAACGCCTAGTAAGAAAAAATAGACATAAATGAAATAAGAAAACTTCATTGATGAACAAATCATGCAAATTCATTTAACTTCGATTACACAAGTCTTTTAAAAGAACTAAGTACAGACTTAAAACTGGCAATGTAACTCTTCTTACTTAGCTCTACATGCTATACAAGGTAATAATGATCACTACCAAATGATGCAATTATCAAGGCATAGTAGGCGATTAAAGCTACAAGTGCACGCAGGATGACCTTCATTACCTAGGGGGAAATACAACAAAACATTGGAATATTTGACGAAAACGTCTAGTGAGTGAGATCTTTTCTCATTACCTTTTATTTATCAAATTTACCTCAACGAATCATAAACATTTTTCCAAATCAAGCAGTGTAAATAGCATTTAGTGTCATCAAGAGGTTGGTTTTAAATTCAAATTGTTTCTAATGCATTCAGGCAACCCATGCTATTTCAATTCATCAATCAATTTCATAAACCATGGGAAGATTTTCCTTTTTAAGTCATTTATTGTAATTTTCATGGAATACATTACATTTTAATTCTTTCACCGCAATTCATATCGCACCGTATGCATCTCGCATACATGTGATCATCTCACAGAATCATTCTGCATATTTAATTATAACTTTTTACCATTTCCTTAGCTCAAGCATTTACCACTCTTTTGTCAAGTTGCAATTATGTGGAATAATCTCCATGCATTTAGCAAGTCTTATCAATTCCACTATGCATAACACATATTCCAATGTTAGATCACACAGTAAGCAATGAGCATCCCGTACCAGATCACACAACAAGTATGAGGCACTCTCATCACATAAGGTACATAAGATCATTTCATTACATCATTCCAGTTTACAATAAATCCAATTCGTTTTTAAGTCATACGTGTTTTAAGAACTGGAAAGCATAAGATAAATCAAATAGTTCACGGTTCAAGGAATTATATTTAAGTATTTGAACACATTTTGGAAATTCTTTTTATTTTGAAAATATTTAATAAGAAGAACCACTCACACTCAACAATCGGCTATCTCTTTTGCCCATCTCCTAAGCCAAGAACTTCTTTGCAACCTTCTGTGTTATTCAAGCTTCAGTGAATTCCTGGAAATCTTATAAATTTCTTCAATTCTTTCTTAACTCAACACTAGGTAAAAGGAGTTTCGAATGGGTCAGGTTACTTCTATTTAGGCTTTCCGGTTTTCATGCATAAATGATGGCCTCTATCGATAACAAGAACAGTTTAATCACAGAATTCGAATTGGGCGCTAAGATCAAATCAATCACTGATCTGCTAACACATGGGTTGCACTATCACTTCTAGGTGGAGTAAGCTTATGCCTAATCTTTATTGCCTTGCTTCTTTCCAATATTCTTTCTTTATCGCGTAACCTCCTCGCAAAACGTGAGTTACTTTTTTAATGACAGTCTCATTGCACTAATCATTACTTTTGCTTGAATCTCATTGCATAGAGCAAAACGTGTTCAGGGTCTTACAGTTTGACTTGTCATCTTGATCACCTGCTATTCCATAATCGTGTTACATCATCTTGTTAGTAATCCTTAGTCTGATCGCCTATCATAGAGAGGCAAAGAGAGGGAATATTGTTTTGGGGCACAACTTGTATGTTTTATTTTGTGGAAACCTCCTTGTACTTATCCAAAGGTGTAATCTTATTACGTATCAATGAAGTGTTTATTATCTCAAAATAAGTTTCTTACTATGTGTTTAGAATGATCATTGTTATGTTATTCCGCTTTCTAGGTGTTTAGCGTGTTATCTCATAGAAAGATATGTGTTGAGTGTCTAGGTAGTCATGCCTCCACATGGATGCATGGAGTGACTATGGGGCGGGACAGACACATACTTTGAATTTGATTCAAGCGCAATAATCTAAGACATCATGTAGGTGACATGCAGGTAGGAATATCCAATGCAATGAGTTTGCATAAGACAAAACCATCAAATAGTAACCACTAGATGAACTTCGTTAACTAGTTAAGTTTCTATTTCATTAGGATGACTTAGGTAACTTAATCTTAATTCTGAGTATGTTATAAACTCCAATTTGCAGGGGTGTTAAAGGCTTTAGTTGTAGTAACTTTTAGTATCTAAACTCATCCTTCATCACTCTATATATGCACTAAATTCATCATTCTAGAGAATAATAATCTAGACTTCGGTACGAGAACAATGCAATGAAAATCAACCTAAATCGGAGCTAAAATAAAGAAGAACAGGCAATTTGAAGATTAAGGGCAAAATTGTAAATAATTAAATTCGAATTTTCGCGTGCTCAATCCAACACAAGGTCACGACTTCGAATCCCGATCACACCTGATATTTTTGCATTTTTAGTCCGAAGTCGCACGTACGAAACTTCAAAAGAACGAACCATTTTCTCATACTTGATGGCATTTCCATAATTATCTTGCAAGTTTACATTGACACGTGTTGACTCCCTCTTCATCAGCAACTTGGGCGTCATGTGTTCGAACCTCAGCGCTTGCAGAATTAAAACTCATATTTTCATCATCGTACGCGCCCTACCCTCGCCTGCCACGTGTCGCCATCTCTTCACCGCGCGTCGCTAAGGTAGTGGCTTCGATCCTCATCATCTACAAAACCATTTTTAGGTATATTTTCGTAGGAAAAGTTGTAATTAATTCAGAAAATTTTGAAAACTTCGTCATTCATGCGCATTTTCCTGTGTTATCGCCCTTGAAGTTGACAGTTCGAACCTTGGTAAAGGGGTTACATAATATATTTTCTTTAAATACCCTTTTTCCCCCAATTTCCATAATCAATTCATATCAATTTTTTATTTCTTCAATTTTACTCCGAGATTCAATCACCGATTGTATAATCTCTCTCAAGTAATAAAATCTTCATTTATTTCTTCAAGATTCTGGCTAATTTCTCTCGTCAATTTACGAAGGATTTTCATTCCAAAGGCAAGGCTAAGGTAAATTTTTATGGAATCAAGTGTGCAACTTTTTTAAACTGTTGAGACTTCTTTAACTTTTAATTGCTCGGTTGTGATATTGAAGCATGTTCCCTTGATTTCTTTGAGGAAAAAAATAGATTTTAATTATATTTGATCATCCTAATTAATTGTTATTAAACTCTAGTATAATCTTAATTACTAGAGTGATTTAACACCATTGTTGAAAGATCAAGATCATTGTCGATGAATCTTTGCTAAGTTTCTTTTGTCTAAAATTGGTATTCTTGCATCTTTTTATCATTTCAAATTGCTTCATGAAATCTTGTTATGTCACATCTCATTTTAGGTTTTTCCGTCTAACCTAGATCGTGGCATGAAAACACTTCTTGAAAATATTTTTCAACCTTAAATTCTTTAGAAATTTTGACAGCATCTCCCCTAAAATATGGGTTTGCCAAACCTGAAAAGAGAGGAAAATTGTACTTCTATATACATATATATATACTTTCAGACTCAAATTGACATCGAGTGTCTCACCACACACTCATCCAGACTAGTCTAGAGTCTCAACCAAAGTTTATATCCAACTAGGAATTTAGTTACAAAAGAATTACAGTCCACTAATAAATCTTTCAAAACACTTATCATAGCATGACCCTCCTACTTCTAACTACCCCATTAAGTAATACAAAGCTTAAGTATATACATACAAAAAAAATGAGAATCTACAAATGGTAATGGAGAGCTCAACAAATGCTTTTACCTTCATTGCTACTTGGGGGAAGGAAACATTGAAAACATGAGCTAAAATTTAGTGAGTGTCAAGTTTTTAGAAGTAAAAGCTCGTAAAACATGCTCTCAAGAGTGTTTAAATATGCATTGGTAATGAAATATAATTAAAATGCTATCATCACATATTACTATAAAGCACAAGTATTTGCGAACAAACTTGGCCATATAAGAGTCTAACATAGTAGAGCGTCTAAATATACGATCGAGAATAGCTTGCACGTGATTAAAGAATCATGCTACCAAACTGAGCTCACGCATATTTAGTACCTGTCATAATAGCAACCTCCATCCCATCCAACCATGGTAAAATGCTAAATATACACAACCAAGAATAGCTTATACGTGATCCATATCCATAAGAAAACACACGGCCAAATTGAGCTCACGCATACTTATTACCCATCATAGTAGCCACCTCCATATTTATGCTCATTTGTGCACATAGAGCCACCCATCATGGGTTAAGCTAGGCTAAAAGCCAAAACACAATCCTCCATCCATATCCTCACCTAGGCTCAAGTTCGCAAATCTCCAGTTACAGCCTCTTTCGGCCCCAGAACCCCCTGACAACCATAGGTGGTGCTACGAAAACACATTCATGTAGCCTTAGGGAAATCACCTTCTCATTCATCCTAAACATCAAATAGTCAAATTTTAAAACCAAATACAATCGAAAACTTGAAACACATTTTTATAAAATTCAAGCCATATACATTCTTAAAATCATGATGAGTAAACACATTGTTTATGCATAAATGAAAACATAGTCATAAAAAGGTTTAAGCCAAGGCAGTTTCCAAGTGATATCATAAAATAACATATATATGTACAAGAAAGTTTGAAAATGAAGCACTCACTATTAATGACTCGATCCCTCGCACCTATATGCTTTCTCCACTTCAATTTGGCCTAAAACAACGATTAAGGTCTTTCAGTTATCTTCACATGTCAAGAAGTCAAAGCTATTTCCAAAACACACCATAAGGTCACCTCAAAGTATTTAATGTTCCAAAGGCTTCAATTTCTCTCTTCCAAGATTTAAATTGAATTTTTCCTTACATATTTTAATCCAAGCTAAAAATTCCACCTTTGAACCCTTAAATTTCACATTAAACTCATAACAAAATGAGCATCCAAACTTATTGCAAACTGAATGGGTCTTTTGTATTAATATCTCTTAAACATAGTATCAATAATTTGAGAGATATAGAACATTTAACAAACTCATTGTCAAACTAACGAGTCAATAACTTAAGAGCTTACCCACACTTGTTCTAAACAATCTTAAGTGTGGTGGACAATGCTTCATAGTTATCTAAAGTCTCCAATCTTCCATTCGAAGAATATGGTAACGGAAGGTTCATGTCGAAACTAAATGGGTATTCACGAAACTTACTAAAATTACCCAAAATCTTACCAAACACTTATCAAAGTAGCCTTAATCCTAATGGACAACACCCTAACGACTTTCTAACTTCGAAATCTAGCTTTCAACTTCATGGGTCATTCAATATTAGTACTAGAGTTAAATGGATATTTAAGATCCAAACCGTAAAGCTTGAAATCTTACCCAAATTTTTGTCAAACTCGAAAAATTCACTCATTCTCGACTAGACAATAGCTAAATCCTTCCAGGAACTGAAATCTAGCATCAAAATGTAATGGGTATTGTGAAAATCAAGTTGAAACTTAATGAGTAGTCGAAACACATCAAGAAATCCAACTAAAATAACAAAAATTCACCCCAAAACTTAGATCCAACGAGGGAATTTTGGAAAGGAGAGAAATTAGTGGTGATTCGGCTTGTGGAATGACGAGGAAAGATGGCTAGGTGTTGGACAACTCGGTTGATGATGAAAACATTGGAGGAACTCAAACCGAACAACACAGATCGAGCTCAACAACCTCAGATCTGCACTACCTGCGAAGGGTTCGGTGTTGAAGTAGTCATTGTCTGACGAGGTGAGCGACGCAATGGCGACTGGGGTGGCATCGACGAGTAACGTCGTGGGTGGAGTGCATTGAAGGTGGGCCATCGATGTCGGCGAGTTGGATCGTTGTCGGCGTGCTTCGTGGCTGATGTGTGAGGAGGTAGAGAGTGCCGGCGCGCACGAGGGAGGGAGGAGATGGTTAGCGTTGAGAAAAGTTTTCGTAATAGGGATAAATCATGCCGTCTTAGTAAATCGGTCCACCATAACCCAAATTCCATTAAAACTACTAGGCATCCTGAGCACCTTGTTCAATTGTCGGTAATCAATTTTCCCCCAAAACAAAGAAATATACAAAGCATCTTGCAAACACATTCATATACCAAAAAAGTTGATAAAACCATCATAATCACGAGAATAAACATCAATCTCGGTGCAAATATACTCTCATCTTGCTCGAGATTTAATCCAATTTCATTGATATAATGTCAAAGAAAATATGAAAATATGAATCGAATTATTGCATTTACTCTCATATTACATAAACAATCATGCAAACCATTGTTTATTGGGTTAATAACATGCAATTTATGAATCGAACGTATTTAATAAAGAAAGATAAACATGCTTATCTTCGAGGTTGAATGAGGTTTCTAAAAGTTTTGGTAAATGGTATTGGTGAAAACTTTCAATGTATGATATAACATATATGAAGCATAATAGTACATTCAAAATTTTCATAACCAATCTCGAAGCGTTCCCTAAGCATTAATTTTCAATTTTTAAATCAAATCTTGATCTTAATCTTGCTCGAGATCATTGTCAGAGAAATAACTCGTTTGACGACTTTTAAGAAAAGTGTGCTATTTTGGTAATGAAAAAGTAGAGGAGATTATTTTGGACAATATTTCATTATAGTTGGTGTCCAAACATCTCCACCAACTTCTAGTCATTGCCTGAAATATAATCCCTTATTAATAACTTATTAAATATAAATTTAAAGTTTGGAAACCTTACCCGAAAAGAAACAGAAAGAAAATGATTTAATTGATAAATTTTTTGGTATTATGAAATTTGAATTTATAGGTTCAATTTTCACCACGTATGTATGACAACATAGAGAAAGTGTACTGCAAAGCAAACAACCTCGTTAGTTATTCATTTAAAGAGGGCGTTGTCGGTTGAATATATATTAATAATCCCCATCTGATCTCTCCCCCATCTTCCTTTTAGTATATTTCAATATAATCAAAACACAAAACTAAGTGAGAAAGAAAACCAGAACTTGGGAGGCGTCGCCCTCGTGTTCTTCAAAGGAAACCAAAAACATGAAGGTATAATTTAAAAAATTGGCATTGATTAGTTAGAGAAATGTTTTTTTTTTTCTTTTATATATAAACACATATATTAATGTTCATTATATAAGAAAGAAAAAGAGAGGTTTTTAGTAATTCGATAAAAACTCACTTGCAATGTTTCCCATAGGCTCTCAATTTGATGCTTTAATTTCGGTTTCCTATTCCTTCTCTCTTAACGATGTTTCTTCTTCTTCTTTTTTTTTTCTTTTTTTTTTTTTTTCTTTTTTTGTCTCTCCTCCACCTGGGCTTCATTTTTCCAGTATCCAATGTTTTCTTTCATTTCTTTATTAACATTTTTGTAACACAATACTACAAAAAAAATAAATTAAAAAAAATACTCTCCTTTGATTTATTTATGTATTCTTTTGATTGGTGAATGGCGTCGAAACATGCTTTTAACTGCTATATTTTGATTATATATGTATATATGATTTTCGACTTGATTTTGAGTGTTTTTCATGCTTCTTCTGCTCCTTTATAAAAAAGGTAGTAATTATAAATTATTTTTACTATTTCTTAATAATAAATTTTGTTGCATAATAATTTGATGTTTTAAATTTATGAAAATTATTTTAAATGATAAAAATTTTAAAAATATATTTATAAATATAGTAAAATATTGCAATCTATATAGATAGACCACCACAGACTAAGTATAATATCTTCGTGATTGATACAGATATTACAATTTTTTTTTTATATTTTATAAATATTTGGATTCATTTTGCTGTATCTTAAAATATATCTTAAAAGTTTTTTATTTTCTTTTTCTTTATTACAAGGGTCAATGTAACTCTTAGAACTTCTAGTTAACTCTCAACCAAAAAAAAAATGTACTTAAAAATTAGGTTATTTTCATAACCCTTTTGAATATTATAATTAATTTCGTAATTTATACATATTTTCTCACACTTTATGGTAATTTTTTGTCTTTCTTGTAAATACACTTAATTATAACCTTTTTTTCTTTGTTTGAAAACTAAATCATGTTTTGCAAAATCATAACCCAATTTGTTTCTTAAAAAAAATTGTTGTATTTCACGTCAATTTCTAAAAATAAAAAGGAAGTTTTTTAAAAAATATAACAAAACGGCAAAATATTTATACTGTATAGAACAATCTTGAAAACAGAAAAAAATCACAGGCCCACAATAAAAAATACAAAAAATGTCTCATCAACCATACCGTCAACAACATACGTAATATATATGGTACACGATCGTTTAGATTTGGCTATTGTTTGGTACACGATCACTTAGATTTAATCAATTAGATTTAGGTAGACAAATCTAAACGATTTTTTTTTTTCAAAATTCTTTGTACATGATCATTTAATTTGGTTGCACTATCGTTTAGGTTTGGTACATGATCGTTTAGATTTGGGTAGTCAAATTTAAATGATTTTTTTTTTCAAGATTCTTTATACACGATCGTTTAATTTGGTTACACCATCGTTTAGATTTAGTACACGATCGTTTAGATTTGGGTAGCTAAATCTAATTGATGTTTTTTTCAAGATTCTTTAGTATACGATTGTTTAGATTTGGCTAAGTGATTTTTTTCAAGATTTTTGTGTATACGATCATTTAGATTTGGCTACACGATTGTTTTTTTTTTACACAATCGTTTAAATTTGGAATGATTTTTTAAAGATTCTTTTGAGACATGATTGTTTAGATTTGGCTACCTAAATCTAAATGACGTTTTTTTTCAAGATCTTTTATATTCAATAGATGATCTTGAACAATTAACCAAATACCAATTTGAAAAAAAAAAATAGATATTTCATACTTGATACACAATCTTTAGGAAAACTTTTGTAAATGTAACAAAACACCAAACTATTTATGGTCCGTATAACAAAGCTTATAAAGTTAGCCATTTTTTAAATATTTCAGGTTTGCCTTTCCATCTTTCTTTTCTTCCTCGCGTTTCGTCTTTCTTGTAACGCCCAATAAATTTAAGGAACTTATTATGGGTATTACATTAAGTGGACTTCAAAGTTAAGGAATATATTCGGTTGTTTTGTGTTGGATTAATTAAATATATATACATGGGTGTGTATATTTAATTAAAGATTTTGGAATTCGGTAGAATTTGTTATTAATTAAGACGTGAGAGCCAAGTATCCCAAGTTGTTCAAAGATTAGAACTTTCGAGGACGAAAGTTGTTAAAGGAGGGAAGATTGTAACGCCCCAAAAATTTAGATAATTTTGGAGTCAGTTATCTTAATTTTGTTTATCTAGATTTAATTTATTGGGCGTTATTTTGAATCCATTTAATGAGAATTATTTGATTTAAGTGGGAATTAAAATTAATTAAATATTTCTTGGATGAATATTTAATTAATTAGAGGTTTTGACACGTGGTGTTTGTTGAGTTTTTATTAAATGGTAGGTTAAGAGGATTAAGTAAAGTTGTGGATTTTAGTGTTGTTGAAGTTGAATTTAATTAAATAATTATGGACGTTATTTAATTAAACCGTAGGGTGGAAAGTTTGTTGGAGATTTGATAATTATATGTATACGTGGAAATATATATATAATTATTATGTTAAAGGAAAAGATAATTATATTTGTTGAAATATAATTATTTAAGGAAAAGATAGTTGTATTTTGGAGAAAGGATATTTATTAAAGGAGAAAAAGTAAAATAATCATATTTTGGGAAAATATAATTATTTGTAAAAGGATAATTAATTACTTTGGAGAAGATAAATAATAATTAATTATTGTGGAAGATAATTAATTATTTTGGAGAAAGATAAATAATAATTAATTATTGTAGAAGATAATTAATTATTTTGGAGGAAGATAAATAATAATTAATTATTGTGGGAAATAATTAATTATTCTGTAGAAAGATAAATCTTGATTATGGAGTGAAGTTGCTATGGTTGGGTTAAGAAAATTCATGTTGAAAGTTATATACATATAATTATTATGTTAAAGGAAAAGATATTTATATTTGTTAAAATATAACTATTTAAGGAAAAGGTAATTGTATTTTGGAGAAAAGATATTTGGTAAGGGAGAAAAAGTAAAATAATTATATTTTGGGAAAATATAATTATTTGTAAAAGGATAATTATTTTGGAGAAAGATAAATAATAATTAATTATTGTGGAAGATAATTAATAATTATTTTGGAGAAAGATAAATAATAATTAATTATTGTGGAATATAATTAATAATTATTTTTGGAGAAAGATAAATAATAATTAATTATTGTGGAAGATAATTAATTATTTTTGGAGAAGATAAATAATAATTAATTATTGTGGAAGATAATTAATTATTTTGGAAGAAAGGTAAATAATAATTAATTATTGTGGATGATAATTAATTATTCTGTAGAAAGATAAATATTGTTTATGGAGTGAAGTTGTTATGGTTGAGTTAAGATAATTCATGCTGGAAGTTATAAGTGATTTATTAGAAAAGATTTGATTGATTAAATTAATTGAGGACTTAAGTTAATTTGAGATTTTGGAGGGAAAAGTTAGTTTTGGTGGAATTGTAATTAATTGAGTATATATATATGGATATATATATTTAATTAATAATTTGGAAAAGTGTAGTTAATTATATTATGAAATATAATTATATTTATTTGGAAAAGAAAATAATTCATGAAGAGAGAGATGATTGATTTTGATTGGACGAAAAAGATATATATTTATAAGAGAGAATAATGGTTTAAATAAATATATATTTATTGTAGATTTTGGTGAGAGAAAAATAATAATAATAAAGAAGTATTATTATTATTACTAATGGTTATAAATGCCTAAGATTAAGGCATTTATTTAGGAAAGATAATGGAAATAAAGATATATGTATATTTTTTTGGTATTATATATATATATATATATATATATATATATATCCTAAAAGGAAAAGGAAAAGGAAATAATAATAATAATAAATATTATTGTTATTATTTGGGTCTATAAATAGCATTAGAATGCTTAAGATGGAAATAAAGGAAAAAGAAAAAAGTTATTTATCTTCTTCTCTAAGATAACCCTCTGTTGTCGCCGCCTCAGTTGAAGTTAAGATTGGTCTCTTTGGAAGCTTGAGGATTTAAAGTGATGAATTTTTCATCAAGGATAAGAGGATTTTCCAACCTTCATTTGAGTAACCTTGGTAAGCCAAAGAAATTAAATTAATATTTTATTAATTTAATTTTGGATCTATTTGGGTTTTCTGTAAAAGGTTCAATTGGCTAAACTTTTTAAGATCTAAATCTTGGATTTTTCCCAATCAAGGTTGAATTGGTTTCAACCCCAATTTTTAGAAAGTTAATTAATTTGGGAGGGTTTTTGGATGTTAGCCAATTGCTAATTTCATTAATTAAGATACTAAGTTTTCCTTTTATGATTAGGATCAAGTTAATTGGAGAATTTTACTGTCAACTAGGGAGTACCTTTGTTTGGCTAAAATCTCCAGGTAAGAGATTCTCCTACTAGACCTTCGAACTGAATTCAAGAGACCGCATGTAATTATGATTATGCATTGATGGTAGCTAAAATGCATAATTTGATGATAATGATTATACTGAGATTATGATGATAGTTGATGTTGATGATGATGACTGATGTTATGTTAATGACCGGTAGTATGTTGTTGATGACTGTTGATGATTGTTAATGCATGATATATTAATCACATGATTAAGGACGTTAAGATTAATACTCATGCCATGTTATGATGTTATGTTATGCTACATGCTATGGATAGGGTGTTCTGTTAACTTTGTCTATTAGAGTCGTACCTGCATGGGTGTCCTTCGGGATCACCACCTATTTAGGACTGTGTGGTCCGACGGGACGCCAGTCTAGCATGGATATAGATATGATTCGAGTGATTCGACGGGGTCCTCGCATCCCGATTGTCTTAGTGTTACCCCCGGGTTCACTATAGACCAGCATGTCCTAGGTGCTCCCTCGGGACACCGAAGACCAGATTTTCGTTCCTACGGGATCGCATGTTGCACGTGTTCGGGAACGTGCCAGAGATTGGGTACCATTTTCAGGACTCTAATGGGAAGTTAACAGACACCTAGCGGGACTAGTAGTAGGTCCCTTACTGAGTATATGTTTATACTCACTCTTTCTATGTTTAACATTTCAGGCGAAGGTAAAGGTAGACGAAAGCTGGCGAGCGACAGAGAAGGATCCGTGACATGCCATATGGGGACTCAGTTTTGCTTCCGCGTTTATGTTTCAATGTTTTCATATTCCGTTTTTAATGAAAATTTAGTCTTCCCTCGTTTCAAAAAGGTGTCTCTTGTCATTGTTTCTTTTTATTAACGACCTCAGCTTAGTATAAAGAGTTGGGTCGTTACATTTCTTCTGCTATTTCTTTCATCGTCTTCTTCCTGCGATTTCGTCTTTCTTCTTTTTTTTTTTTCTGCAATTTCTTTTCATCATCTTTCTTATTTTTCAATTCTTTATTTACGCTGTTTAATCTTTCCATCGTTTTTCTTCTTTTCCTTTTTTTCGTTGCGATTTCTTTCCATCGTCTTTCTACTTTTCCTTTTTTTTTACGTCGTGTACAAAAAATAGCAAAATCTAAAAGATCGTGTATAAAGAATCTTGAAAAAAATCATTTAGATTGGAGTAGCCAAATGTAAATTATCGTGTAAAAAAAGTAAACAATTGTGTAAAAAAAAAATAAAAGATTGTGTATAAAAAATCTTGAAGAAAAATCATTTAGATTGGAGTAGCCAAATGTAAACGATCTTGTAAAAAAGTAAATAAAAGATTGTGTATAAAAAAATCTTGAAAAAATCATTTTAAAAAAGTAAACGATCGTGCAAAAAAAAATCGTGTATAAAGAATCTTGAAAAAAAAATCATTTGGATTGGAGTAGTCAATTGTAAACGATCGTATAAAAAAAAGTAAACGATCGTGTAAAAAAAGTAAACGATCATATAAAGAAATCTAAACGATCGTGTACCAAAAGAATTAAAAAAATCGTGTACCAAATTTTGATAAAAAAAATAATTTAGATTTGGGTCCCCAAATCTAAACGATCTAATTTAAACGATCGTGTAACCAAATTTAAACATAACTAAATTAAATGGTCGTGTAACAAAATTAAACGATGGAATTGAAAAGATAAATTGTAGTCATATCTAAACGATCGCGTATCAAACAATAACCAAATCTAAACGATCACATACATTGTGGTTGACGAAGAATTTTTGGTATTTTACACGGTGTGCCTCTGGGCTTTTTCTGTTTTTGAAATTGTTTTATAGAGTGTAAATATTTTGCCGCTTTTTTATACTTTTAAAAAGACCCCCAATCTTCAACCAAATAACAGTTTGGAAAAAAAAAAGGAAGAGAAGAAAGACGATAGAAAGAAAAAAATTGCAGATGAAGAAGAGAAGGAAGATGATAAAAAGGAAGGGCAAACTTGTAATATTTTGAAAAAATGACCACCTTCATGAACTTTTCCATTTTGTTATACGGGTCGTAAATATTTTGCTCGTTTGTTATATTTATGAAAATTCTCCAAATAAAAGATTAATTTTTTAATGGTACTTTTCTTAGCTTTCGAAACCTTGATTTTATTTTTGAAAATATTTGGTACATGTGCATTAAAAAACATTAAAATTTTAAAGTGAAAATAGTGGTCTAAAGTTTATTAGATATTATATTAAATTTGACTTCACCTACTAGCTTATGCTTTTAAGTTGAGTTGGTGATTTAAAGATGTTATAAAAGTTTTCTAGCATGTCAGATATTATATTAATTAAATTTATCTTCACTTCCACATTATATTAATTAAATTTATCTTCACTTCCTAGGTTCAACTTTTGGGTTGAATTGGTGATTTAAGAAAGTTAATTTTTATAATTAAGATCAATTGGTTATCAAATAATTCAAAGTTTAATTTTCATAAATATAATAAAACACAAAAAAATTTACTGCCCATGTGACAAAATCAAGAAGCCCATGATATTTTCACAATTTTCAAGTTTGTCCTTGAATATTGCAGATGATTTTTTACTTCTTTTTCTTCTTCTGCTTTGCAATTTATTCATTTCCTATTCATATTATTAATTTCTTCATATTATTACTTATTTTTCTTCATTTCCCACTTGTTCTTGTTTGTGATTTCTTCATTTCATCTTCTAAAATTTCTTCCTTATTCTACTTTTCACTTCTTCAGATTCCCACTTGGTAAACGATCTTCATCATCTCTCATGTATTTCCTCTTCCAAATCTAAATGATCATGTACCAAGATCTAAATGATCTTGGTTCAAGAAGATCGTGTACCAAATATACACGATCTTGAACAACAATCGTTTAGATATTGGTACATGATTGTGTCCAAAATCTAAACGATATTGGTACAAGATCGTGTACCAAATATAAAATATTTTGGTACACGATCTTGAACAAAAATCATTTAGATATTTGTACACAATCGTTTAGACCTTGGTACATGATCATGTACAAAATCTAAACGATATTGCTACAAGATCGCGTACCAAATATAAAACATCTTGGTACATATTTGGTACCTGATCTTAAACAAAAATAGTTTAGATCTTGATACACGATCATTTAGCTCCTAGTAAGCATGTCTGTACAATTATCTCTAAACGATCTTAGTTCACGATCGTTTAAAATAAGAATTACACGAAATATTTTTCCCATCGTTAAAAAGAACTACACAATCGTGTATCGTCGCCTACATAATCGCATATCATGATCATTTAGAAAAGGAATTACACGTGCACATGTGACTGATTAATCACGTGTTGACTGGGACATTATTTTGTATTTTTCATTGTGGGCCTGTAGACTTTTTCCCTTTTTAAAATCGTTCTATACAATTTAAATATTTTGCTGATTTGTTAAATTTTTTAAAAAATCCTAATTTAGATTAATGTTTTTCAAATTTTGATTTAAAACATAATTAAAAATTCTCCAAAAAACCAAGAAAATGTTGGAATTTGTGTCATAAAACTCGTACTTTGTTATTTGATTCAATAAATTCTATTATTGAATGTTATAATCATAAAACCAATAAGTTAAGGTCTCGAGGCTATTTTATTGAGTTTGTCAAATACACTTGAACTTTATGTATAGACATAAACATGGATTAAGTTCAAGTTAATAGTCCAAATAGTCTATAGTGTATGAATAAGGTTGGACGCATTATTATGGATAAACACTATGGATGCGTCCTGCTCCGTAGTTAGTATAAACGATGTAATCCTGAATCGTTCATGTAGAGAGATGGGAGCGGAGACATCCTATGTAAATGGTTTGCATAAGATCGGAACCACAAAATAGTCACTTTTTGTTATAACACCGTAAACTATAAACTGACTATTTTAATTATGATGACCTAGGTAACTTGATCTTAATCCTGAGCTAACTATGAACTTCTGTTCATTCAGTAGTATCCTTAGATCTGCATAGGTAAGGGCAGCTCATCATCGTTGGCCCAATAACCTTCCATTTCAGGGATAAGACCGAGTGGATAGCTAGGGACATAGGGTGCAAGATGATATTCACTCCTACCCATTTCTGGGATAGTAGATAGGTTGTTCCCTTAAAGACTAAATCCAAGTCTTAAACAAGGGCCCCCACCTTCTCATTGGCTCGAGAAGGATTTAGGTTTATAGGTTGGACCTTAAACCAATTATTCAATAGTGGATCAGTGGGTCTTGAAGAGCAAGATGTAATCTCGAGAGTAAAACAGTATTTTGACCCAGCCAAGATTATGAACAACCTGTGAAGGATCAACTTACTCATCATGGTTATATCAAATGGACAGAAATATATCTATAGTGAAGGGAGTGCAACTAAGAGTCTTTAGTGGAATGACTCTTTAGTTAACGAATGTTGATTAAGATTGGTCTAAAAGAGTTTAGCCAGTTAATCTCGAATCGTTGGAGCCCATGATCTATAGGTCCATTAGGTTCCCCTACTAGCTCATATGGATTCAACTAAGAACCAAATGCTGAAGTAACTCGAATTGTTCGAATTAAGAAAAGAGAGAGAAACCGACAAATATATAAGATATAAGTCGGTAGAAATGAACTTTAAGTTTTGTGTTTAAATATGATTTAAATAAATATGAATATAGATTCATATTTAAAAGCTTGAAAAGTTTTGAAACGGTCAAAGTTGTAAAAGTCAACTTGTTGACTTTTAACTTTGAGAAACAAAACTTTGACCGGGTTTATATTCAAATATGATTTGAATTTTAGAAAAATGAATGCGGATTCATACTCGAGAGGTTAGGATTAGTCAAGACGGGAAAAATAGTAAAAAGTCAAAAAATTGACTTTTGACTAAGAAAAGTCAATGTTTGACTTTGACTTAATTGGTCAATTGACCAAAATATCATTTTGACTAATCACTTAATTAACTAAAAGTTAGTGGGTAATGTGGCAGCCGATTGTGAATTAGAAGCCACTAATTCCATTAAAGAGTTAATGGATTAATTAGGTGTTGAGATTATATGAAATAATTTGCATGCAATTTCCATGTAAATATCATATAAAACATTTTTCATTATAGAATGAGAGAGGATGATGTTTTTCTGAAAAACTACCTAAACGATACACTACTTCCTTCCTTTTTCTCTAAAATTTAACTTCATAAAATCGAGTCCCACAACTCCATTCTTGGTCCTGAGCTTAGTAGGTCAACTCAGTGGTTGTCCTTGCTCGTGATATTCAGGCAAAGAAGAAGCTTTGGATCAAAGAAGAAGTTCAAAACTATAAAAGGTAAGTTCATCGATTACCTTTTATGCTCTTCGTTTAGGTTCATTGCATAGCACATGTTTGTCAACTTCTAAATCGTTTAGATGCATATAAAGTAAAGCATGATCCTTGTTATTCCGCTGTAGCATGTTTCTTGTTTTTTTCATTAGAAAACTATCTAACAATACATAAATAAATGAAAAAATAAAAAATAAAAAGAATTTTTTTTCAAAAAAAAGTTGATAAACTATTTACACTCCATAAAATAATACCATTAGAAAAACAAAATTCATTACCTTTATTCTTTTATGAAATGTAAATATTTTGTCAAATGTTATATTTTTTACAATTTTTTAAATAAAAAACTTAAGTTAATTAAAAAGTTTCACGTCAAAATTTATTTTACTTTTGTATGTTAGTATAGAAATAGAGAGCACAAAACTTAAATGCAACTTAGACTACATTGCTTAAACTAATTGTATGTGTGTGGAAGTAGTACTTCTTTTAAAAGAAGAAAAAAAAAGAAATGACATCATTTTTCCTTTCGTATATCTCATAAAACGATCTTTTCTCTGAATATAAGAAGTGATTATTTTCTTGCCGAAAAGTAAATTTTGAATCCTATTTTTCAAAAACATTTTTAATCATGAAAAATGAAAGAGATACCCCCTATCCTACGATCTAAACTCAAATGTACTCCAACTATCAACTACCACGTTAATAGCCACTATATTTAGAATCAATGTTTTATAATGTCATTGTGGCCAATCTTTTTTTTTTTTTCTAATTAAAATTTTTTGAAAAACATTACTACCACTACAAGATGATTTTCGATAGCGTTTTCGAAATGCTGTCGTAGCCGATGTTATTGAAAGTCCATGACTTTTCATAGCGTTTTTTCAATGCTATGCAAACAGATATAATATGTCGCCAGCGATAGCACAAATATTATGCTCTAAATGCTTTTTATAACATGAGAAAAAACGTTATCGAAACATTTTATAACGGTTTTTATTGCATCGAAAAATCGCTATAAACTTTCAATAGCATTTTCAATAACATTGGAAAAATGCTATAGAAGATGTTTTATAGCGTTTTGTTTTGCGTTAGAAAAGCGCTATAAAAAGGTTTCAACAGCGTTTTAATAACATTTCAAAAATGCTATAAAAAAATTTTGTAGCATTTTTTGTTACATTTGAAAAGCGTTGTCAAATTCCATCAATAGTTGTTTGGAAAAATGCTATAAACAATTTTTGTTCTGTTTTATGAATGTTGTCTTCGTAATCCTTTGTCAACTTCGGGTTCATGGTGACATATATTTTAATTACTCGTATATAAGTATAATATAATCCAAAAGAAAAGGCAGACAATGTTTCTAATATATGCTTCTCATGTGAAACAATAAATGTAATATAAAGATATTCTATATTATTTTTATCGTTAGTTTCAACATGATAGCCATTTTGACGTATATCTTTGAAACTCGATAAGTTTCTTTTTGACTTACTAGAGAATAAAGCATTATTAATTGTGAATTTTGTTCCTCTAGGCAAAATAAGGTTTGCTATACCAAAACCTTCATTCAAGTTTGTAGAACCTGATATTGTATTGACATTTGCTTCAAGCATTGTCAATGTAGAAAAATAATTTTTACTTTTAAGTATTGTGTGCGTAGTTGCACTATCTTCCAAACATAAGTCTTCATTATTCATCTTTGAATCAGCCAAAATATGAGAAATGTCCATAACTCTTCATTAAAAAAAAAAAAAAACGATTACAATAAGTCTCTTGGTAAAAAGGAAAAAAAAAACTAACCTTGAAATGTAAATAATGTATATAAACTGGTAAATGTTAAATAGAGAAAACATAATGCAAATATTAGTTTTGGACATAATCATAATTAAAGAAAGTATTTGCCACTCCTTTATTAACATCATTTTTCTCTTCACGAGACTCAAAGAAGTTCGCCACATCTAAATGGGTCATGTTGGAAGGGTCAAATACATCATCTTGATAGGCAAAGTTTACTTCCACATTCTTCCCTTTTTCCTTCAATGAAGCTTGATAGAGGTCGACTAAGTGCTTGGATGTACGACAAGTACGAGTCCAACGACCATTCATACCACAACGAAAGTATTGATTTTCACTACTTTTAATTTTCTTATTTTGTGGAGTCTTCCTTCTATGATCATGATTTGTGGTTTTCTTGAAATCTAAATGATTATTACCACGTAAGTATAATTACTTCTTCCTCTACCACGGTCACGACCTCGGCCACGATTACGACCACGACCTCAACCTCGACCATTAATATTATTTAAAAATACAACATTCGCTTCAGGGAATGGTGTTGCTCCAGTTGGTCGAGATTCATGGTTTTTCATTAATAACTCATTATTTTATTCAGCCACAAGAAGACATGATATGAGTTCGGAATACTTTTTAAAACCTCTTTCTCGATATTGCTGTTGTAGGAGCATATTCGAGACATGAAATGTTGAAAAGGTTTTCTCTAACATATTTTCATCAGTAATTTTTTCTCTACATAATAATAATTTTGAACAAATTTTAAATAATGCGGAGTTATAATCACTTACTGATTTAAAATCTTGCAACCTTAAGTGCATCCAATCATATTGAGCTTTAGGAAAAATCACACTTTTTTTATGATTATACCTTTCTTTTAAACTTTGTCATAGTTCATAGGGATCTTTTATCGTAAGATATTCAATCTTTAGTCCCTCATGAAGATGACGTCGAAGGAAAATCATGACTTTCGTCTTTTCTTGACTTGAAGTCGTGTTTTCTTCTTTAATCGTTTCTCCAAGATTCATGGCATCCAAATGAATTTCAGCATCAAGCACCCATGATAAATAATTATCACCATTGATATCAAGAGCTAGAAATTCTAATTTGGTAAGACTTGACATGGTAAAACTATAACAAAGAACAAATAAACTAACTTATATTAGAAATTTAATAAACATGTCAAACATGCATTCTAAGACAACTTAGATAAATATCATATTATGCACATGATACAAAAATCAATGGAACCCATATATAATAATTCAAAACAAGCATGTTAATGTACAATAATTAAAATTAAAAATTACATATACATATTATGGAAAATTAACAACAATACACACCAAAAATGTTAATTTTACAACATACTTAAGTAAATTGATAAAAGCATTTAGATCATAAAAACAATTACAAAACTTATACTAATAGAAAGTAAACAACTAAATTATAAACACAAATTATAAAGAACCCATAAACTATACATTGATCTTAAAATAATTGATATAAGAACCAAACATAAACAATCACATAAATCATAAAAAGATTAAAGATGAACTAAATCATAATCTTATCATGAACTAAAAATATTATTTTTTAACAAACAATAACCATGTAAACATAATATGTAAAATTACAACATGCAATAGGTATAAAATATTACATTCTCAAACATTTAAACTATGCATGATGTATGCATGGATTGTTTCATGCAATATTCACAAATACCATAAAAAACAAACTAATATTATAACCTACCTTTTGTAAATAATAAAATTGTAGAGTGTCGTGCTGATAACGTGTTATGAAATAAAGGATAATGGATAATGAAGCAAACAAAGAGAAGAATAGAGAAGAGAGGAAGAAGAGAAGACAATTGGTGTGTCTTACAAAGGCACCACACTCCTCTATTTATAGGACATCTTATGGTATAGGTTACATCATGGAATTCAATGGGGATGGATGTTACAATATGGAATTGAATGTGAGAGTTATATGAAAATTGTAACTTATGTAGGTTATGGATATCTACATTTATAATATATCATTATATTTACAATATTAAAAATATAATAAAATATTACCACTTATATGTGATAGACCATGATAGATCAAGATAGACTACTATCTCTATCCATCATAATACATGTAGTCTATCTTGATCTACAGTTTTCCATTATAGATAGATTGCGATATTTTACCATATTTTATAAATATTTTAGTTTATTTTTCTATTTCTGAAAATGAATCTTACTTCGATATACAAGAAAACTAAAACTTTCAAAGTTTTCAGCTCGGGATGTTTATATGCAATATGGTAGAATTAAGATATAAATAGTAGGTTATTAAAAAAGTATGACTAAAATAGTAAGTTTGTGTTTTTTAAAGGGTTTAGAGATGTAATGCATACCCAGCTTTATGTTATATTTCATTTATGTTTGACCTAGGCTTTGAAAAAAATCTATTTCAACCATCAAAATTTTAAACTATTAATAGAAATCTTGAAGATAATTTAAAATCAAAGAATTAACATGTTGTATTTCCCATCGTAAAAAATAAAAATCGGAAGATATACGTGACATTTTACACAAATCAATTTCAAGAACTATAGCAGAAGTTTATGATTTATTATTACTATTCCGCTACAACTCAAAAGATATATCGTCATAGAAATTATTTATACATTATTTATAAATCTTTGTTTACGCACACAATAACCATATCGTAAATGATTTAATAGTATTAACAAAAATTGCATATTTATTTCTTAGGTTTTAAAGAATTAAGAAAATTTATGTTTAGTTCCCGAATTTCAAAAATGCACAATTTTAGTCTTATAAAAATAGACTCATTTCATCGTCGAATTTTTAAAATATATCTTTTTAATCCTTAAGTTTTAAAATTATATTTAAAAAATTCTTGAAGTAATTTTTTAATAATTATATGATATTTAAAATTAAAAAAATAGTTCTAGAAAAATATGATTTTTAGAAATTATTATTATAATTTAAAATGTCATACAATTATTTAAATTAATAATATAAAGTTATTAGTTATTTTTAAAACTTCAATAACTAAAAAGATACAATCTAAGAACTTAAAAATAGGAATCTATCATATAAACTTGTGCATTATGAATCAAACTAGAATGGTAGTTTTCATTAATTTTATGTTTGTTTCCAAAACTTTTATCGCTTACTTATTGGATCAATTTATATTAATACATTTAAGTTATATATAAATACTTATTTTAAAATATTTACGGTTCATGAAACAAAATGAAGAAGCTTATGAAGTTGCAGTAGATTTTTTTTTATAATTTTCATATTTTCCTTAGATATTGCAGATGATTCATCACTTCTTTTCCTTCTTCTTGTTTGCAATTTATTCATCTTTTCTTGCAAATTTCTTCAGCTCCTCTATTCATCTCCTTTTGGACAAATAAAATATAAAATTCTTCCAAGATTTTCTTTTTTCTATTTTTATTTATCTTTTTTTTCTTTCTTTCTTCATCTTCTATTTATTTCTTATAACCCATGTTCCAAAATATCAAGATCGTTTAAATATCACTTTGATATGATCTATGTATCATTTCCTACATGATCATGTATCATTTCTTACATGATTGCTTAACATGATTGTTTAGAAGAAGAATTACACGAAATATTTTTCCATCGTTAAAAAGAACACACAATCATGTATCTTCTCCTACACGATCATATATAATTTCCTACATGATCGCGTATCATGATCGTTTAGAAGAAAAATTACATGAAACATTTTTTTCCATCGTTAAAAAGAACTACACGATCATGTATCATCTCTTGCACAATCGTGTATAATTTCCTACGCGATCACGTATCATGACCGTTTAGAAGAAGAATTACATAAAAACATTTTTTTCATCGTTAAAAAGAACTACACAATCGTGTATCGTCTCCTACATAATCACGTATCATGATCGTTTAGAAGAAGAATTATATGAGCACATGTGGCCAGTTAATCAAGTGTTGACAAGACATTTTTGGTATTTTTTAACATGGATTTGTGGGCTTTTTTTAGTTTTTAAAATTGATCTATACCATATAAATATTTTACTGGTTTATTATATTTTTAGAAGACTCAATTTTGTAAGTGAAAATATGTGAGAGGTACAAGTGTGGTCAGTCATTCTCAAGCTCAAAGAAAGGTTTGATTTAGGAGAGATAGAGAGCCATAATATTAGATTTCCCCCCTCCCCCTTTTTATTAACATATATTGGGTGGAGGGAATAAACTTCTTGCCCTGGGCTGATATTAAATGTTTGGTGTAAGTTGAATAATTATGCTCCGTTTAGCAAACAATACATGTTCTAGTTAAATATAATTATAATATAATACATTTTTTCTATATATGTTTCCATTATATACACACACATATACATTTGTTACAACATACTTAGAAAATAAAATAACAGACTCAAATAAAATGAATTGTACGGCTTTTTTACAAAAAAAAAAAAAAAAAAGAAAAAAGAAAAAAGAAAAAGAAAAACAATATATTGGTAGTGCTATCAGTTAAGCTCATTTGGTAAAAACAAAGTTTATTGTTTTGATCACCATTAATTTATATTATATTTATATTAATAACGGTAGTGGGTCTTTCTCAATTCCAGTACAAATATACTTAATGCAAAAATAATAATAACAATAATAATAAAATAAAAAAAAAACATAATTAGGTGGGTGCTATAGAATTAATGGGACCATTATATTTCTTTATATTTTAAGTAAAACTGAATTTACTAATTTGGCTCCTTATGGATATTATATGAAAGTAAATGGCTTCATGAATAAGCTCAAGCTTCATTTCTTAAAATCTATTGTTTTTATGTGAGAATTGAAGAAATTTTAGATGAGTTTCACCAAACAGAAAAACATCTCTAACCCTAGCTCTTTAGAATATTAATTATTTCTTTTATATATCTCTTATATCAACAATATACTTTTGAATTAAGTAGTGGCCATGGAAAAATATAAACGACTTAGGTTAGTAGGTGCATCCAAACATTCTTATTAGAAGGACACCCTTTTACTATTCTCGTCATCCTCTCACTTCAAAGTATATATTCAATACAATTGAGAAAGTATAAAATAAATAATACTCAACACTCCCACCTCAAAGTGTATTCAATATTAGATTCTCTTTAGTTCTAAAACATATATATCTTAGTGATAAAATAAATATAAATGTAGAAGCAAAATTGAATGAAATTGAAAGTTACATGAAATTATCACATCTATACAAAAAGAATATAGGTAGAAAGTGCTAGGTTTTGGGGGAGAAAGTAAAAATTGGCCTTGTAAAGTTGAAACATGAACAGCTGTGTGTAAACCAATTGACTCACCCAAAAAAGATTCTGATGCCCCTAAACTTGAAAAGAGGAAAAAGAAAGTTTGACCACAAAAACCCTAACCACAATATAATGAGAAAGGAGAGACAAATTAATTAACTAAATAAAACAAGACCATAATTAAGTGAATTAATATTTTAAACAACATTCCCATTTATGTAAATGTGCTCTTTAGGACCAAATCTCTGACTTAGACCTCTTCCAAGCATTGACCTAGCTACTAATATTTTCACATTTATTAGGCCCTAGCTAGCTGTGTGTTTTGGCTTCAACTTGAGATTATAGTAATAATAGTTGTGATCGTGAAATCACCAAATATATCTTGAATTTATAATATATAAAAACAAAGTCCTAGTTTAAAACATGTGATTCTGAAAAAGTGAAAAATAAGAATCCAAAATGCAACATCTTCAAGTAATAACTTGCTCAAAAAAAAAAAAAAAAAAAAAAAAAAAAAAAAAGAAAAATTTGCTCAAAAAAACATCTTCAAGTAATAACAAACCCTAAGACCCATATGATAGCTACTTAGCCTTTGGTTTTTTTTTTTCTTTTTCTTTCTGAAAACTAAACTCATTTTCTTTTCTTTTTAACAGTCACTTAATCTTCTTTAGTTAAGTAAAATAGTTAAATTTTTAACCAAATTCTTCTAAAAATAATAATTTAATATTATGTTTTTATTAGTTTCAAAAACTTATCTTTGACTTTTTAAAATATTGATAAAAATAAATAAAAAGTAAGAAATTTAAAATTCTTACAAATTAGTTAGAACAAGTAACCCCTATATGGTTGTGCATTCTGTATCCGTGATAGAAGTTATTGAAACTTAAACAAGTAACTAACTACATATTTAGAACTTGGCTTTGAAGCTAAATATTTACTATTCTTTTTATGAAGTTAACAAATTGCATTTACAAAAATGAAAGAATACACTATCATACCAAACACTAAGTCTGCAAAAAGGAGGAACCTCCCTTTATAAAGATCCAACTATGCAAAATCATTGGATTTGTTTTTGTATCTCTAAACGTCCGAAAAGACTTGCCGTAGTGATAAAGTGTGAATTGCAAATTATATGGACACGTCTAGAAGTAACTTTTAATTTAATTCAAATAGTTTTCATATTATAAACTAAAATATATTTTTTGAATAATTAGAAACATGTTTTACTGTTTTAAAGTAAAATTTCAATCAGATAGGTGATTTCAACCTTTCAAAATTACTCTTTTTGTAAATTATTTATTAAAAAACTATTTATAAATTAAGAAGAGCCCAAATTCAGTTGTTCAAGAACAAAAAGAACATACATTTGAGAGAATAAATCCGCCACCCAAAAGAAAAAAAAAAAAACAAATAGAAAGCAATTTTCAAAATAATTTAAACCAAGCACGCCTTCACAAAATTGCTATTGCACTAGTAATGCAAAAGGTTCACATATTATAAAGATTGTAATCAATAATCTCCATCGTTTCAATCTAGATCTTCAATGTGCCCCACTAACTTGGGTTTCTCATCTTTTATTTATTTATTTTATTAAATTGGGTTGTTAGTACCATCTAAATATCTAAATATCTTGGAAATGCTATAATATTGTTTACTTATTTCATCCAAATTACCCTTTGATATCTAGTTGTTTTTATTTATGTGTTCATGATCATCTCTTTATCTAGCCATTTCGAGATTTTGGCAACATTCTTAACAATATATTTCTTTGAACGAAATACCATTTCAAACCTCCTCTTAAAATAGTCAACACTAGGTTCTTGTTTATGTACTCATGATCATCCCTTTATCTAGTCGACCATTACAAGATCTCCATATTATATTTGAGCATATATTACTTTTTAACCTAGGTTAACTCTTGACTAGAGGATATTTTCTATTCGAAAGTTCAACAATAGATTTATTATTATAAGTATGTTACCGAAGCTCGTTATCTATAATACCACTTTTTGGGCATAAGTATTCTAATGATTTTGTTTTTTGTTTTATCTATACCATTAAAGATTGTTGTTTCTTACTTATATACACGATTAATATCCCTTTATCTAACAATGTAAAATTTTAATTGCATTCCCAACACAAGCTTTGGTATCTTATTACATGAACATAGAGTTTTATTGTACCATTAATCGTGGGTGTGGGTGTGAGAGAAGGTAATATGTCTAAAGATGGTGAGCTTATGAAAAATCCTCAAACACAAGCTTCATATATACTAAAATAGCTTTTAAGCAACATTATTTTGATTTTCAAAATTTGCTAAGATTTTAAGAATTCATGAAAAATGAAAAGAAAAGTATATGTAGTACTTATGACTGTCTTGTTCCACTTTCTGAAAGAAGAAAAATAAAATGAAATTGTAATTTTACCATCCAAATGGTAATTTATGTATAATATAAATATTATAATAGAATGAGATTTGATTGGGCATGCCATAGTATCAAAAATAATAACAATTGAAAGAAAGATTCTCTAAAAAAATGAAAGAAAATGAAAGAGAGAAGTATCCCTAAGCATGCATGGTAATGGGAAACCCAAGCTTTTTGTCCAAAGATAATACTTTATTCAATTAATTGAAGGCTATATGGAATCAAAGAATACATTTTCTTTTCCCCTTTTTGTTAATAAAAAAATTATCTTCTCATGATTTGGTTTTTGTAAATCAAAATTTGGGTTTTGTTTTGTTTTGTAACTTTGTTTAGATTTTCTAAGCTAATGCAGGTACCAAGAAAAAAAAAAGTATTTTTTTAGGGTTGGTGATTGGAAACCCTAGAAAAGCTTTGACTCTTTTTGCCTTTCACCCCAACACTGTTTATAAAATACCATTCAAGGATCTCACTCTTTTCCCCTCTCTTTTGATAAAAAAAAAAAAAGAAAAAAAACTTCAAAATCAAAACTGGAAACTACTCAACAAAACCCAAAGTGATACCAATATGAAGAAGATGTTCAAAATACCATTCTTGAGCTTAACCATTTGGCTTCTTTTTCTAATTTCTCCTCTTTCCCACTCTCTCTCTCATGCTCTTCAAGGTAATAATTTACGTTTAAATTACTTTATTTCCAATCAAAACAATATTTCATTCTTTCAAAATTATATTCTTCCCTTTAAATTCGCTTTACTTGTAGATTACACTGATGAACCGTTTCTACCTATTGGAGGGGAACTTTCTGAATCTTCTCATGAAGAGGTGACTAATTAATCTTTTTATTTCACAAATTTTACAATTTGGAGAAATTAGAAACTTAAATTTCTAATTATTCTATTTTATTTTACTGGTTTTTAGGAGAAAAACCTTGTGGGGTTTGATGCTATTGGCTTGAGGAAAATGGGGAGTGGAAGAAAGAGAGTGGAAGTGAAGAGAATAGTGAAGAAAGGGATCACTACTCCAATTTATGAAAGACAAGAAGATGAAGAAAGCTCAAGAATTTCAGGTGCAAACCAAAATGATAGAACATCCAACTTTGAAGATCAAAACGGAGATTTTGGAGTTAGTAGAAAAAAATTGGGTGTCAAAAATTGTAAAAATAATGATGCTAAGATGCTCAATGCTGCTAGTTTTGTAACATTTGGTGCTGATTATAAAGGACCTTTACACCACCCTCCTAGACATAACTGATCATTTAGTTAGCTATAGCTAGGGCAATGAGGAAAAGAAAAAAAACACATTTTGGACCTCCTTTTTTTTTATAGGATCTTTATTATTATTATTATTATATTTTTTTTTTTGGTTTTGTGTTGGCTAGTAAAATGGGTCCATTGATATATATTATATATCTAATATATATATATATATATATATATATATATATGATGATGAATAAATTTATTTTGTAATACCATCAAAGTTTCCTTCTCCAAAGTTCATTTTTCTACACTTTAAGAGCTTATCCATCTTTATACATGATTACCAAAACTTGAATAACTAGTACTCAAAATGATGAATATGTACACTTGTTAATATATATTTAGCCATTCATATTGTTTCATGCAGGATTGTACAAAAAGAGTTCAAACAAGGCTCGTCAAACCTCTCAAGTAAACCATGATCAGGTCTCCTTTCTTTTCCCTCTCTCTCAATTTTTTTTCCGCTCCAATTCGAATGTCCGGCTCTTTAAGGAAGGTTACTAAATAATGTAGTAACTAGCTGAGTTATAAGTTAGATAAGTTTTGTTAATTCTTGAGCAGGAGACTATCGACGCAAAAAGATCAAAAATTTCTCAACATGTTTATAAGGTGAAATGGACGAACTCGAAGAGGGTCATCTTGGCAAGAGATGACGAGAGTCAAAGGCTTCTCAAGGCCGCCAGAGAGATAGCCAATTTGATGCACAAAGATTATAAGGAGTGGGCTCACCGCAAGCCACCAATCAACAACCGTGAACCTTTGCATTAAGAAAGGGGAACGAAAAATAGTGTTTGAAATGGTTTAGTTTAGATTCTTAGGCCAGCAATTTTTCCCCTCTATATATAGAAAGTGTAGTCCTTAATTTATAGTCTTTTTTAGCCTATAATTATCATATAGATATATATAAGGACAAGAACTCTTAGGGGATGCTGTTGATTTGATCCTTTTTTACGTTTTCCCTTCTTCTAGTTATATGTAATATTATATAGATCAAATGCAACACAAAAGAACTATATAAGAACATGAAATATCTATATATTATGTATATTAATCAGGAAAATTTTCTTTTATAAATAATTCTGCCTCTGTGAGCATTTTAAATGCGTATACATGTAGCAATCTCCTTTTTTTTTCTCTTTTTGCTGCTTAAATATGATGAAAGATAAAGTTCTTTATCTCTTGGAAATCTACACACTATAAGTTGTATCAGCTGCAAAGAAGATTGTTGAATCAAAGTTTCTAAACTCTGGAGATGGAAAACTTGAGATTCCTTTGGGGTTGTTGAAATGAAATAGATGTCATGTGTGATCGATGTCGAAATGGAGAGTCAAATCCCCCGAATCAAATTATTTTTGCTTTCGTGCATCCCTCTAAAAATTACTCGTAAAGTTAAGTGCGGAGTGGAACCATAGGGGGTCTTCAATGATTTCTTAGATTTAAAATTCTATAGTACCGGGGAGGGAGATTTTGAGTTGTAATTTAAAGTTGTCAATGACAATGTGTTGATGTAAATCGAGTGGAGGAATTGTGTTAATTAATAAGCGGTATGATGATTAATTCATGCCATGAAATGCATGAATTTGAGCTAGTATTTGTGAAATTTTATTATGAAAAATAGGGTTGTACATGAATTTACCAATTTTTTTCTTAATCTGCTAAATTGAGGATATCGGGTTTAACTTTGGTTAAATAATATTATTTTTTGTTTTAGAACCTCTGGTCATTCAGAAAATTTCCGATCTTCCACATGGCAAGTTTTGGTAGGATTTGGGCCATTATGTTGAAGATTAAACGTGTTTTAAATATATAAGTTACATATGAGTTAATTTATGCGAGTTAGAGAAGGATGTGAGATAAAAATGTCATGATTAATTTAGTAAGAGTTTCACATTATTTAAGTGTAGGATTTAATTTGTTGTATTTAGTTGTGATATGAGTTATTCTCATGACAATCCTATAAATAGGATTGAAATGTTGTAATCTAAATCATCTAAATGTGAGTTGAATAGACACAAAAAGTCTTTTAATAAGTTTTTGTTTTCTCTCAAATATTCTACTTGGTGATTGTTTATTTGGGTGTTTATCACACGCTTACAACAAAGTGGTATCAGAGCTTGAATTTGGAGTTAAAAAAATTATTTTTGCAAATGGCAAACAACAATTTAGTTCCCTTCCAAGTACCTCGACTTACGAAAGAAAATTATAGCAGTTACATTGGTGTATTTGAATGAAATCTCTACTTGGTTCACAAGATGTATGGGACATTGTTAGTAATGGTTATGAAGAACCAAAAAGTGGTGCAGCTTTGAATCAAGCTCAACAAGAAGCTTTACAAAATACAAGGAAAGAAGATCAAAAGGCTCTCACCATCATTCATCAAGCCATTCATGATTCCAATTTTGGGAAAATTTCTTGAGCAACTATTGCACATCAAGCATGACAAATTTTGGAGAATACATATAAAGGAGTAGATCGAGTCAAGAAGGTTCGCCTTCAAAAATTGAGAGGTGATTATAAATCACTACATATGAAGGAGTCTGAATCAGTTTCAGATTATACTTCAAGATTGCTAGCAGTAGTAAATGAAATGAAAAGATTTGGTGAGACAATAAGCGATGAACAAGTAGTAGAAAAGATACTTCGTTCATTGGATGAAAGATTTAATTTCGTCGTGTAGCTATTGAAGAATCAAAGGATTTGAGTACAATGTCCATTGATCAACTTATGGGTTCCTTACAAGCTCATGAAAAGAAGCTTCTTAAAAAGAACAATAAGACAACTAAGCAACTTTTTCAGTCAAAGTTGAAATTAAAAGACAAGGAAGACAACCTAGAAAAAGACAATTGAGGTCGAGGACGTGGTGGTAATCGTGGACGTGGTGAATTCAGAGATCGAGGTCGAGGAAGCTACAGTCAAAGAAAATTTGAAGACAGTAATTCAAACTCAAATTCATCAAGAGTTTGAGGAAGACAACATTATTCGAGGTCAAGTGGAGAAAGATAAAATAATTAATGACAGGAAATATGACAAAAGACAGGTTGAATGTTATAATTGTCATAAATTCAGCCATTATTCTTGGGAATGCATAAATAGAGTTGAAGAAAATGCAAATTATGCTGAGAAAGATGAAGAAAGCAGTGATTCCTCATTGTTTCTGGCATGCAAAGGTGCGGAAACATATGAAAACAGTGCATGATATCTCGATAGTGGTGCAAGCAATCACATGTGTGGAAGTAAATCAATGTTTGTGGAGCTTGATGAATGTGTTGGTGGCGATATCGTTTTGGTGATGTCACAAAAATTCCAGTTAAAGGAAAAGGTAAAATTTTGATCAATTTGAAGAATGGGAAGCATGAGTTTATCTCTAATGTTTATTATGTGCCTAATATGAAGAACAACATTTTGACTTTAGGGCAGCTCTTAGAGAAAGACTATAATATTTTGATGAAGGATTATAGTCTTTTGATAAGAGATAATCATGACAAAATGATTGCTAAAGTGCAAATGACGAAAAATAGAATGTTTCTATTAAACATTCAAACTGATGTTGTTAAATGTTTAAAGTCATGTTTGGAAGATCCAAATTGGATTTGGCACTTGAGATTTAGGCATTTGAACTTTGATGGCTTGAGACTATTAGCAAAGAAAGACATGGTGAAAGGGATGCCATATGTCAAACATCCGGATCAATTTTGTGAAGGTTGTCTTTATGGCAAACAATCAAGGAAGAGTTTTCCACAAGAATCATCTTTGAGAGCAAGGAGACCACTGGAGTTAGTTCACACGGATCTTTGTGGATCAATCAAACCAAGTTCTTTTGGTAAGAATAACTATTTCTTATTATTTATTAATGATTTCGGTCGAAAAAATTGGGTTTACTTTGTCAAGGAGAAACCAGAAGTATTTGATATGTTCAAGAGATTTAAAGCTCTTGTTGAAAAAGAAAGTGGTTATTACATTAAAGCTTTGAGATCAGATAGGGGAGGTGAATTCACTTCAAATGATTCAAAACCTTTTGTGCAGAAAATAGAATTCATCGACCTATGATAGTTCCATTTACTCCTCAACAAAATGGTATTGTTGAAAGGAAGAACTGAATAATACTTAACATGGCTGGAAGCATGTTGAAGAGTAAGAAGATGCCAAAAGAATTTTGAGCACAGGTTGTTGAATGTGCAGTGTACTTGTCAAATCGTTCCCCTACTAGAAGCTTATGAAACAAAACTCCTCAACAAACATGTATAGGAAGAAAACCATCCATTGCTCATTTGAGAGTATTTGGATGCATGACTTATGTGCATATACCTGATCAAAAGTGTAGTAAGCTTGATAATAAAAGTGAGAAATATGTTTTTGTTGGCTAGAGCTCAAAAGGCTACAAGCTTTATAATTTTGCTACAAAGAAGATGATCGTAAGCAGAGATGTTGTGATTGATGAAGAAGCATCATGGAATTGGAATGAAGAAGTATCATGGAATTGGAATGACGAACCAAAAGACTACAAATTTTTGCATTTTCCCGACAATCATGATGAGCTTAGTGACATTGATTCTCCATCAACATTACCAACATCGCCAATCACTCCACAACAAAGCACATCTTCATCATCTGCAAGTTCAAGTGAAGGACCTCTTGGCATGAGAAGCTTACGAGACATATATAATGAAACTGAAGAATTAAGTCAAAGTTTTAATAACCTTACTCTTTTTTGTTTATTTGGTGACAGTAAACCTTTGAATTTTGAAGAAGCTTTGCAAAATGATAAATGGAAGATTGCTGTGGATGAAGAGATAAAAACCATAAAAAAGAATGATATGTGGGAACTTTGTACACTTCCAAATGGAAAGAAAGTAGTAGGTGTCAAATGAGTGTTCAAGGTAAAAAGAAATGAAAAGGGAGAAGTGGAGAGATACAAAGCAAGATTAGTTGCAAAAGGATATTCTCAAAGAAAAGGCATTGATTATGATGAAGTATTTGCTCCCGTTGCTCGTTTGTAACCATAAGGTTGTCAATTGCTCTTGCTGCTTAAAATAATTGGAAGGTCTTTTAGATGGATGTCAAATCGGCATTTTTGAATGGATATCTAGAAGAAGTTTACTTAGAACAACTTCTTGGTTATTTTGTGAAAGGCCAAGAGGATAAAGTTCTAAAATTGAAGAAGGCATTATACGGATTGAAACAAGCACCAAGAATGTGGAATAATAGAATCAACAAATATTTCATTGATAATGAGTATTTGAGGTGTCCTTATGAACATTCTCTTTATATTAAGGCTAATGGTCATGGAGATAGTTTGGTGGTATGTTTGTACGTGGATGACTTAACTTTTACAGAAAATTGTGCAAGTATGTTTGAAGATCTCAAGAAGGCAATGACCCAAGAATTTGAAATGACAGATATAGGGTTGATGTCATATTATCTTGGCATTAAGGTGAAGTAGTCAAAGGAAGATATTTTCATCTCTCAAGAATGATATACTACAGAAATTCTAGATCAGAAGTTCAATATAATCAATTGTAAGCCTGTCACAACTCTGATTGAAACTGAAACCAAACTGTTTAAATATGAAGAAGAAGATGATGTTGATCCTTCATATTTCAAAAGTTTGGTTGGGAGTTTCAGATATTTAACTTGCACACGATCAAATATTCTTTTCAGCGTTGGATTGGTGAGTCGATTTATGAAATCTCCTACAACTACTCATTTGAAAGTGACAAAGAGAATTTTTCATTACCTCAAAGGTATGCTTGACTATGGGTTATTTTATTCTTCATCTAAAGAATTCAAACTTGAAGGCTATTGTGATAGTGACTGGGCTAGAGATACTAATGATTGAAAGAGCACTAGTGGATATGTTTAAATCATTGGTAATACTGCATTTACTTAGAGTTCTAAGAAGCAACCTATTGTGACATTATCCACTTGTGAGGGAAAATAAGTTGCGTAGCTTCATGTGTTTGTCATGCAATTTGGTTAAGAAATTTGTTAAAGATAGTTGGAATTTTGCAAGATGATCCAACTGTGATCCATGTAGACAATAAGTCAACAATTGCTTTAGCAAAGAATCCTGTGTTCCATAATCAAAGCAAACACATTGATACAAGATTTCACTTCATCAGAGATTGCATTTCAAGGAAGGAGGTTCAAGTTGAATATGTGAAGACTGAAGATCAAATTGCAGATATTTTTACAAAGCCACTCTAAGTTAATGTGTTTAACAACTTAAGAACTTTGCTTGGAGTTTTTTTTTTTTATAAAAAATCATGTTTAAGGGAGGATGTTAAGAATTAAACATGTTTTAAATATATAAGTTATATGTGAGTTAATTTATGTGAGTTAAAGAAGGATGTGAGTTAAAAATGTTATGATTAATTTAGTAAGAGTTTCACATTATTTAAGTGTAAGATTTAATTTGTTGTATTTAATTATGATATGAGTTATTCTTATGACAATCCTATAAATAGGATTGAAATGTTGTAATCTAAATCATCCAAGTGTGAGTTTAATACACACAAAAAGTCTTCTAATAAGTTTTTGTTTCTCTCAAATATTCTATTTGGTGATTATTTATTTGGGGTGTTAAGCACACGCTTATAACACGTTTTTGTTGATTATCTACTTCATGCACCCGCCACAGATCTGATGCCCTTAAATTATTGAGTCTTAACTAATTTCCAAATTTTGAGTCAGTCATGCTCAGTTTCGATTTTAGGTTCTAAGCAGTTGAGCAGCTCCAATATCGCCCCATTTTCGCTTGGGACTCATTCAGGCCTTGAAATTTGGTCTTTCCCGACCATCTTCGAGCATGAAGGATTGAAGACTTTTCTCTTCATTACTATCAACTCCCCATCGTCGGCCATAATCTCCATCTTCACAATTTTGCCATTCTCCAGTTTTCCCACTTGGGTTCTTACTCACATTTCAAGTCAGTATTCTCACGAATGAAAGTTCCTCTGACATGTATCAGCTCTTGGATCTATCTTTCCACTAAAGTAAGTGTCGAGGAACGATTTTTATCTTGGAAAATTCCTGATCATCCTAGGAAAAAGACTTGAAGCTTGAGGATTTACCCATAGTTATTTCAATTGTAATTTTTTTCAACATTGTTCTTCTGTTTTATTCTTGGTAATTATTTACTCCTCTTTTCCACCAATCAAACTATTTTGTATCAATAATTTTTTATTCAATAAAGAAGTTTATTTTGTCTTCTTTAGTGGTGAGGTTCAATGTTGTGGATGTTCTAGGATCAAGAAACATTGTGCTATCACAACACTTTTGTTGCATGCATTCTCTTTATTGAAATTAATTAAAAGTTTGGTAAATTAAATTGGTTACTCAATTTAACAAACTAGTGGAGCTCTAGTATCAAGAAGGCAAGGGTGTAAGCAGATGTTAGAGTGGCAAATGGGACCATGAACTTAGGAATAGGATGGTCATATTACCTTAAGAATAAGAGATACTATAGGGTAAAGAAACTAAGCTTTAATCATTCTAAGACTCAATTACCCATGAGAACAGCAAGTAGTAACTGCTTATAACATCTAAAGCTAGGAACTTGGTACAAGGTCAATGGGTGTAGGTTTTTATACATGCATATTTCACTATTTCACTGTGATGCAGTCACATCACTTTTGTTGTATTGCACAAAAAGTTGAAGTAGTGTTGACCCCTACTCAATTAGCCTTCAGTTTAGCATTTTTCTTTAATTTATTTAAATTCTTGTCCATTATATTATAACAAAATCGATATTTGTTACCTTTGGTTTTATTTTTCTCTCATTTTGCACCATTTTGCTCTAAAGAAAATAAAGAAGAGAAGAGCTTGAGGAAATTGAATTTTCTTGAATATTTTAAGCCAACTCAAGTGAAGAAAGTTGAACAAACACTAGATTTAGGTTTTCTTCAAGAAGCAACCAAGAAGTTGTGGTATTTAGCAAGTTGAGCTATGCAGGAAGAGTTAGAGCTCAAGTGTAATACCCGCGCCTTCTATCTCATTTGTTTGCTAAGTTAAGGGAGGCGAAAAGTTTGCCTAAAGAGTCTCGAGTCAAGTCGAGTACCTAGGGACAGAGGTGATAAGGCTCGATCCTATTCAACTGAGAGAAAAGATAGAGAATTGAAGGTAAGAAATCTCAAGCAGGCTTGAGTAATCTCTGGTGAGATGAAAGACAGAGAGTAAATTCCAGAGCTAAGGCAAAAACGTCTCGGTGCGTTCTAGTCGAAATCAAAGACAAAAAGGTTTGGAGATGTGTTCTCGGGTCATCTCGAGACTGTGTTCAACCGAGATTGGAAACAAAAAGGAAAATTCTAGGATTCTCGAGCAAGATTTCGAGCATATTTGGGCTAGAGATATATAGATCTCAGAGGATCTTGAGTTGTTCTCAACCAAAATCATTAAAGGATGCGCGTCAAAAAAATTCTAAAAATTTTTAGACCCACAAAGGTTAGCATTGTATAGATCTAGGATTCACGAAGGTTAGCATTGTTCAAATGTGAAGTTCATTTTTAGACCCACAAACCCTCATTTCTCACATTTTACACTATTCCACTTCAAGAGCAAAGTAGAGAAAAGAGTTTGAGAGAAGTTGAGCTTTCGAGAGAGCTAGAGCCAAAGCAAGAGGATTGTCTGGTTGAGTTTCAGTTTAAGTTTTTTTGTTAAGAGGCATCCGAAAGAGTAAGGGTTTTTTAGCGAGTTCAAGCTGAAGAAGAAAGAGTTAAAGCTTAGGGCTTGAATCCAAGTTAGATATTTGGACGTCGATTCAGACTCTAATATTTTCAGGAGCTTGTTTTAAGCTAGGGAAAGTTTAATAAAAGTAGTTTTGAGCAAGCTGAAGTTACTAAAACTCCAAAGAGATCAAGGTTAGTTAGAAAGGGGTTCTCTTGGGTAGAAAAAGAAAAGGTGAAGAAGTTGAGAAAGTTTCGTTAGTTGGAAACTGAAGTTGACTTAAGTACTTATTTTGTTTTTTTCAGGTCAAGAGGAAATATGGAATATCTATAGACCACAGAACTAGCCAAAAGTTGGGAGTGACAAAAATGAATCTAAAATGAATTTCTAAGGATGATTTATGAAATTGTATTTTAGGCATGCTTTGAGTTTAAGTATTTGAATATACTAAATTTATGATTTATTTACAAGCATAAGTTTCAAGTTTAGAAATGATTTTATGAGAAAGCTATGTTTAAGCTGAATTTCTAAAGTATTAAAATTGAGAAATGTTTCCTTTAACATGAGACTTATGAGTATGTGTTTAAATGTTAAGTTTATGAAAGTAATTGAGCAAAAAAATTGTGTAAGTCTAGATTTAGAACTTGATTAATGCAAGAGATTTACATGAGCATGCTAACTTAATTAAGTTAAAATTTTAGCATGAGATTTCTCAATACGTTTTAGTATATACTGAGATGTCTTGAATTGATAGCAACCCTATGTGGGAGATTGTTCTGTGCATAGAGGTCATGTGATGAGAGTATCTAGTAGATGCCTAGAGTTTTCATCACATAGGCTAAATAAGAGATGAGAGCCTCCATGGGCTCTTAGATTTTCCATCTCATGATAGCTATAAGAGATAGGGTACTACTGGCGCTTAGAGTTCTGTCTCGTAAGTCTCGTATCACGGAATAGGGTTTCCATGCCTAGATTTTTGTCCTGTACATACACGAAATTTAAGGTATAATAAGAAAAAAAAGGTTTGAAAAAAGAATTGCTTTGCTAAGTTTATTTGTTGCTCAATTTTTTCCTTTTACATGTTTTGTTTTAAAAGTTGTCACTCACGGAGCTATATAGCTCATCTTTTTTGTTGGTTTTTTATAGTGCTCTATAATAATTTTATGGATAATTGGTTTATTGTTTAATTATTTAATAAAAGTTGTTATTCTCATTATTATACAATTGCATGTTATTGTATAATAATATTCATGAATATGTTATTATATTCTAAATGTCCCTAATCGATTATTATTGTGGGAACAATAATAAATTTAAGTTAGTATGAGTTATAATTGATAATCATAGGATGATTATATATGTAGAGACATAAATTACAATCATATTTTCTTATTGGAGAATAAGAATAGGACTAACCTCTTTTAAGATTATTACATGGACATGTGTCATAAATAATCTCAAATAATTGATTATTTTAATCCATAGGCTTGAGATTATCATAGTGTCAAACATAAGAATTAATCTATCTGATGCAGTCAAACATTATCTCTAACTAGATAATTATAAAGATTGTACTCGAATACGTTATGAATTATGTATAGTTGACAATGATTAATCAAGATGGAATTTATCTCTCTTGTTATGGAGAGATATCTCTGGGCCTCTTGATTAAGCGTGACTGTGGAAATGCATGGTCGTGCTACAAACGAATTATTAAGGGTATTAGTGCTATTTATTATTTCAGTCTGCTTATTGATCGAACAAGCAATTAAATTAGATAAGGTGACTTTGTCCATACCTTATATTCAATTATAGATATTGCATGATAAAAGGATTAAAATATTAATTATATTAAGTTATGTTGGATCACCGACTTAATTTAATATGGGTAGCCATAATGTCTTGCTAGAAACCAATTACGACTTATGGGCCATAAAACGAGTTATGGGTCCATTACCATATTAAATTAACCTAACAGGTCACAAATGAAAGAACTGGGTCCAATTTTTCTTTAGACTGGGTAATTAATAAATCCAATTGGAGAATTAGAATTCCTATTAGGAAACATTATTAATAGGTCCAATTGGAGAATTGAAAATTTATTAGGGGACGTAATCAATAAGCCCAATTGGAGAATTGGAAGCTTATTAGGAATCCTAAGCTTATTAGGAAACCCCAGGAAGCCTATAAATAAGACATTAGGGGTCTTATTTTACATACAAGCGAAGACATAAAATTTGTTCTACACAAAGAGAGAATAGAGAGAGTCAAAATTTTCATGTCGTGAGGTTCTAGTAGACCAGAATTCGAGGAGTCGAATTTCCAGTTCTTTTATGTATACTGTTAGAGAACGTTTGTGATTTCGCAGCGTTTTGGTGATACGAATTTGGAGGATCATCCTTATCAGAACAAGGCAATTTGAATTTGGAACCTCAGTACAGATGTATGTTTATTCGTGATTTAATTGAAACATGGTCTGTTTACGTTCTAAGGATTAGAGAAAATTTTTATGTTAATTTCGCTGCATCTAGACCTAGTTCGTTTTCCAACACTTTTAATGTTTTATTTTCGTATAGGTAGAGATTGTAGTTCTAGTGCCTATTAGAGTTTGGCCTACTTTTGCTAGAAATTTAACTTAGCATTTTGTGTACGACTCATTTCTATTCATGCATTTTTGTGGTTGTAATTAAGTTAAGGAAAGTGTTAGTTGTTTGTCTATAATAGACTAGTAAGGATTTGATTTGTATTAGAAAATAATGTTGTTAAGACTCTGAACTTAGTCATGTCTATATACGACTTGTTCTAAACTAAACAGGCTGTCCATTGGTTGGATGAATCTAAAGATGTTTTTATAAAGATCTATTTATTTTTCAAGTTTTAGATGTTTCCTTTTTCGTAGTGTCTATGTTTATTAAAAAGATGGTTAAAAGTTCAGATTAAGCAAGATCGACAGGTATCGTTAAAAGGAGAACAATGTTGGTCGGCTTCACACAACCATCTCGGGCCTAGTAAGGAGGTGCTCTGGGATGGGGTGTGACATCGAGGGCTGAAGCCAAGTAACTTTAAGCTTCTTCTTCTTTGTTTAAGAAGCTTGAGAGCAAGCTTTACTAAGTTAGGATGTCACACCCTGCCCCACATGCGTCATAAACCTTGCTATGCGGCACGCAACGCTACTTGAGCAGCCCTAACGTCTCAAAGTGAAACACTAGAATGATCAACTTAAGTCCTTGAAACTTGGTTTGATCACCTAGTTAAACTTAACTCCTTTAACTACTAAGCGATAAGAATGATACAATGCAGCAAAATAATAAAACAAACATCTCTTTTATTAAACTTAATAATATGAGATCCAAATACAATTTACATGCTTCCTTAAATACATAAATTACAATATAAACCTTTAAACATCTGGTCCAACTTTAACATTTGGTGACTCGCCTTACTTAGTCTAACTTGGTTTTAACGCCTGGTGACCTTAAGTCGTAAAAGGAAAGGTAAGCATGAGGCCTCTGGGTCAAAAATGCGAGAGAAAAAACCCAAGGCTAAGGAATTCAAGAACCCTCTCCCTCTTGTGGTGATCACCTCGTTTGCTGCCCAAACCATACAAACCACCAATACCACCAATACCACCACAATCATTATACATCCATCACCTGATAAAACACCCAAAAAGACCACCTCTTCCAAACTAAAAACACCAATATCTTCCCTAAAAATCCAAAAGCAAACTCCTAAAAATCCAAATCCAAAATGCCAAGCCCTCCGTGCCAAATCCAAACCACTACCACTACTTCCTCCACGCGGTAAGAGGAAAATCCTCAAACTCTTGCCACCGATGCGTTTGACCAAACCAACCTAATGCCTAACTTGAATGATCCCCCATCTGACCAAGGGGATGAACCATTCCAAGAAACCTTTGAAGTTTCCCTCTACGACCCACTGGCTTTGCCTAGTGAAGTGTTTAAGGATCCAATTGATGTTGATAGAAAATAAACATGCCCTGTGGAAAAAGAATTGAAAACTTATCCTAATTGCAACTAATTAACATCCAATCCTAAACTAAAAAGATTTTAGATTTTATAAGAAATTACCTTTGTACCTTCCAAAATAATCGTCTACTCCTCGATCACAAACTTGGACCACCACTAATAGTCACCTACTATCCTCCAAATTTAGAACCGAGTTGTGGGACCTGATGGATGAGGGAATTGAGAGAGAGAGAGATGATTTTAGAGAAAAAATAAAGGAATTTGGAAGGTTTGGTTTTTCTTTGGTGTGAGAGAGAGGTGAAGATTTTTTTTAAAAAAGAGAAATAAGGTGTAACAAATCAACTCTTTGTACTAAGTTGAAGTCATTACGAAAAAGAAACAATAACAAGAGACACATTTTTGAAAAGAGGAAGACTAAATTTTCATTCAAAACAGAATACTGAAACACTGATACATAGATGCGGAAGCAAAACTGAGTCTCCATATGGCATGTCATGGATCCTTCTCTGTCGCTCGCCAACTTTCCTCTACGTTTATCTTTGCCTGAAATATTAAACATAGAAAGAGTGAGTATAAACATATACTCAGTAAGGGACCCTCTACTAGTCCCGCTAGGTGACTGTTAACTTCCCATTAGAGTCCCGTAAGAAAGTACCCATAAACAGGCGTGTTTCCGAACACGCGCAATCTAGTGATCTTGTAGGAACACATCTGGTCTTCGGTGAACCCTAAGGAACACTTAGGACAAAACTGATCTTCGGTGAACTCGAAAAAGTACCTAGGATAAACTGGTTTTTAGTGAACCCGAAAGAATAGTTACGACAATCGGGCTGTAAGTGACCCTGTCAGACCACTCATATACATAACATTTCATGACACTGATGATCCCGTCGGACCTCATAGTCATAAAAAAATTGTGATCCCGAGGGACATCTATATAAGTACTACTCTAATAGACAAAATTAACAGAACGCCCATCCTTAGCATGTATCATATCATAACATCATAAACATGGCATGAATATTAATCTTAACGTCCTTAATCATGTGATTAATATACCATGCCTCATCATTAACGTAAATCAGTCATCAAAACAATATCAATCATCACCATTAATCATTAACATAAACACATTATGCTTCTTAGCTATATCAATGCATAATGGAAAATTACATGTAAGCTTTTAACTTCAGTTCGAAGGTCTAGTAGAAGAATCTCTTACCTGGAGATTTTTGGAGATTTTAGCCAAACAAAGTACTCCCTAGTTGACAGTAAAAATTCTTCAATTAATTTGATCCTAATCATGAAAGGAAAATTAAGTATTTTAATTAATAAAATAAGCAATTGGCTATCATCCAAAAATACTCCCAAATTAATTAACTTTCAAACAAATTGGGGTTGAAACTAATTCAACCTTGATTAAATCTTCAACAGTTAGCCAATTGAACCGTTAAAGAAACCCCAATTAGATCCAAAATTAAATTAACAAATTATTAATTAAATTACCTTAGCTTACCAAGGTTATTCAAATTTCTCTCATCAAAATCTATAATAAACATATAAATTTATTTAAACCATCATTTTCTCTTCTAAATAAATATATTTTTTCTCGTCGAATCAAACGAATCATCTCCCTCCTCATGGATTATCTTTTTTTTCCAAATAATTATAATTATATTATGTCATATAATTAACTTTATTTTTCCATATTAATTATTTATACAAAACCAAATAATTAATATCATATTCCACTAAAAATCCAAATTGTTAATTAAATCTATACATCATATATATATATATATATATATATATATATATATATATATATATATATATACTCAATTAAATCGAATTCCACCAAAACCAACTTTTCCCTCCAAAATCTCAAATTAACATAAATTCTAAATTCCTTTAGTCAATAAATTTTTTTCCAATAAACCACTCATAAAATTCCAACATGAATTATCTTAACCCAACCATTAAATTCTAGTTCCAATCCATAATCTAACACCTAAATAATTTAACATAATTAATAAAACTCCTTAAAAATATGGGATGTTACATTCATTTTTTCGAATAATTATATTTTATTATATAATTATCAATTTTCCTTTTAAATAAATCAAATTCCTTCTCTTTCCTTATTTACCCCATCATAACAACTTATCTTCAGAATCAATATTTATCTTTTTCAAAAATAATTAATTATCTTCCACAAGAATTAATTATTATTATTATCTTTCTTCAAAATAATTAATTATCTTCTACAATAATTAATTATTATTTATCTTTCTCCAAAATAATTATCTTTTTACAAATAATTATATTTTTCCAAAATATAGTTATTTTCCTTTTCCTCAATAAATATCTTTTCTCCAAAATACAATTATCTTTTCTTTAAATAATTATATTTCAACAAATATAATTATCCTTTCCTTTCACATAATAATTATGTATATATTTTCACATATAAATATAATTATCAAATCTCCAACAAACACTCTACAACTTAATTAAATAACGTCGATAATTATTTAATTTAATTCAACTTCAACAATACTAAAAAATCCACAACTTTACTTAATCTTCTTAACCTACCATTTAATCAAAATCTCAACAAACACCACATGTCAAAAACTCTAATTAATTAATTATTCATCCAACAAATATTTAATTAATTTCAATCATCACACAATCAAATAATTCTCATTAAATGAATTCAAAATAACGCCTAATAAATTAAATCTAATTAAACAAAATTAAGATAATTAACTCCAAAATTATCTTAATTTTGGGGGAGTTACATCAGGAAAAAAATTTAGCAGATTTTTCAAAAGTCTTTCAAATAAAATTATCAAAACTATTTTATAAAGAAATTACATGCAAAATGCATGTAATTACTTCACCATGGCTCAACACCTCATAAAGCACTTAATCTTAGTGGGTTTGGTGTCATTACCATGAGTCTCCATCTAGCTCACTAAAAGTTAGTGAGATTATCTAACAAAATGTTGAATTTTTCCACTAACTTAAATCAAGGGGTAAAATAAAGCATGTTGTGATACCACATGATGGAAAACAGTAGACATTTGCAGCGGAATAAGGATCGAATTGTACTCTACATGAATCTAAACAATTTTAGAGATTAACATTAAGGGTGTGTTTGGTTCTCAGTTTTTGGGAGAAAAAGAAAAAGATTTTGGACCAAACCTTGTTTGGCCCAAAGTTTTGTGTAAAATGGGGATTAGGGTTATCCTAATCCCCATTACCCTATATTTCTCTACCCCTCATTCCGTCGTACACCCTTCGTAACCCTAGCGATTTGCCGGCTGAAATCCTCGTTTTCTTCTCCATTTTCGTTCCTTTTTCTTCCCTTTCCCTCCGATTATCTTCACCTTTTCCCTTCGATTATCTTCACCTTTTCTGATCTCTTCTCCTTTCGCTTCAGTCTTAAGAAAAAGGAAACATTTTTCTCCCTTTTTCGAAGCATCAGGTCGTGTTGTTCGTCTTCGACTCACATTCTACTCTCTTTGATTCTTTTGTCCATGCCCTTGAATCCCATTTTCATTTTGCGACGGCTGCGTTTCGACGCTGCCTCCGAAACGGTTCGATCAATATCCATCTTCTGTTTCGTTGACCGATTGCGATACATGTCGTTATCTTCGAAACATTTCTCATCCTCTCTCCATCCATACGTTTGGTCTTCCGATGAACCCTTGTCGCGTTCCATCCCTTGCCGATCCTAAAATTAGTTTATTACACTTTTCTTTCCACTAAACAGCCACTAAGGTGGCAAATGCTATACTGAAATGGTCAAAGGAAGCGAAGTAGGGGTATGGCGGAGCAGGGGTCGTCGGTCTACACCGAAGGTATGATCAGCCTATGATGAGTAAATTGGTGGTCTCTGATTTTTATTTCATATTTGTTTATTGTTTGGGTCCAATATACAATTTTTTTCTCATTGCCAATGATGAGTTTAATGTTGGGCACTATATGATATGATTCGATTATTGTGTTCTGAAAAAATATTTCGTTTGATTTGCCTCCCTATGTGATAAATTGTGTCCTGCATCCCCGTTTCCATTTTATAAAACTTGCATCTGAAGAACCTTTTTTCATATGGTTATGAACTTTATTACACTCTGTTTTAATGCTCCCATCTATGGATTTTTTTTAGGAGGTCTTCCATTTCCATGGTTGCATTCACTTGTTGTTACGTGCCTTCTAGTTTGTGATTGAATTCTGTATTCATTGCCATTCTCTTTTGAAGATGTGTATGTCATGTCTACTGTGTACTTGTGGTGAAAAATATGACCATGGCTACTTTCTTCAAGTTTGACTGTAACTTCTATTCAATTGTCACCCTCGTTTGTCAAATCCCCTATTTTATGGGATTCACTTTCATCTTAATATGCTTGTTGCCCTATTTATTACTATCTTCCCTTTACTATATATTTGGTCTTTCCCCTTCTTGCATTCCACTACAAGAAAATGGAGCATTCCCGACGCCGAAAAGGACGTCGGCATAAAGAACATCAGGAATAAGGGCTTTCCCGACGCCGTCAACAACGCGTCGGGAGATGCGTCGGAAAAACAATCTTTCCCGACGCACCACGAAGGCGTCGGCAAGAATACGTCGGGAAAAGGGTAAATTAATTTTAAAAAACGAACTATTCCCGACACCGTGAACAGTGCGTCGGGAGCGACGTCGGGAATAGGGGTTTTTCCCGACACCGCATGAAACGTCGGGAAAAACGTTTAATGAGCATCGGAAATTCCCCTTTTCCCGATGCATTTTGAGGGATTTCCCGACGCCACATCACTGCGTTGGGAAATGCCCTTTAAAATCGTTTCAGTTCTCTATTTTATAGAACCGAAACCGAAAGGGGAAGAAAAAGGAGAAGCCGAGATCATCGTCGCGATTTCCGTCGCCCTTCTACCGTTGTTCCGTCGCCGCCCTCCCTCGCCGTTGTCCCTCGTCGCCGTCTGCCACTTTAGGTAAGTGGAAAATGAAATTTTATTTAGTTTAAGTTTATGTTTTAGGGTTTTTTTTATGAAAATTAGTTTAGGATTTTCTTTTGGAATAGATTTTTGTTTATTAAATGTATTTTTGTATAGAGTGTGTGTAATTTGTGGTTGAATTGAAATTGAAATTTGAAATTTGAATGGTTTAGGATTTTTGTTTTAGGAAATTGAATTGAGGGGGGATTTTATAGTTAAATGAAAATTGAATGGGGGTTGAATTGGGGGAGGGGGTTTATTGTTAAATTGAAAATTGAATTGGGAGGGGGGTTTATATTTGAATTGAAAATTGAAATTGGAGGGGGGGGGGGGGTTAATAGTTAAATTGAATTGGGGGGGGGATGTATAGTTAAATTTAAAATTGAATTGGAGGGAGGGGGTTTAAGTTAAATTGAAACTTGAAATGGGAGGGGGGGGGGGGATTTATAGTTGAATTGAAAATTGAAATTGGGAGGGGGGGGGGGAGTTAATAGTTAAATTGAATTGGGAATGTAATATGTGTGTTAAGATTTGTTTTGGCTATCCTGCAGTTATGGTAGCCTGTTTGTGTTGAATATTTTTATTGTTGATTTGAGATGGCGATCCTGCAGTTATGGTAGCTTTTTTGTTTTGAATTTGTTTATGTTTGGGATGGCTATCCTGCAGTTATGGTAGCTTTTTTGTTTTGAATTTGCTGGTTTCAAGGGGTGGTAGTAGGATAGCTTGAAGTATTTTGTTGTTAATAATTAGGTTGTGTTGGCTATCCTGCAGTTATGGTAGCCTCTGTAGTTTGGAGGGGTTTGTAGGATGCGAAGATATTTTCAAGTATTTTCTTGTTAATAATTAGGTTGTGTTGGCTATCCTGCAGTTATGGTAGCATCTATAGTTTGAACTTAGTTATTGAAAAATAGTGAAAATTCAGGGGAGTAAGTTATGGATGTGAGAGAGTGAGAGACATATGTTTCTAATCAAACCTATTTATGTTTTAGGGACTTAAACGATGGATAAGGGTTGGATGAAACTTAGAAATAAGTTATCCCTTGAGTATAGACATGGAGTGACCCAATTTTTAGAATTTGCCAAATTTCACGTTGATGCTTACGGACGATTGAGGTGTCCATGCAAGAGATGTTTGAACTTAAATTGGAGCTCATTAGAGGGTGTGGAACGACATCTGTTGACTATTGGAATATCCCCCTACTACACAGAATGAGTGTATCATGGAGAGTCATTAAGCTATAGAGGTACAGAAAACTTTGAGGAAGGAACTAGTAATAATCCTTTTAATGAAGGAACAAGTAGTACACAATTTAATGAAGAAGGTGATATCTTTGGTATGCTAAATGATTTACAAGCCCCTATTGAACATGAAGAGGAAATAGAGGAATTTCGTTTGGAAGATGAAATGGCGATGAATGTTGGGGTAAATATAGATGAAGATACAACAAATAATATATTTCAGGACTTATTGAATCAAGCACGTAATGAGTTGTACCCCGGTTGTTTTGAATTTTTGTCGTTGAATTTTTTGGTTAAGTTGATGGATGTGAAAGTTCTAAATGGTTGGAGTAACAAGTCGTTCGACATGTTGTTAGAACTCTTAAGAGCAGCGTTTCCAATGTGTAATAGTACTATTCCTAGTTCATTTTATGAAGCAAAACGAAAACTTCGTGACTTGGGCTTGGGATACGAGACTATTCACGCGTGCAAGTATGACTGTGTATTGTATTGGAAAGAGTTTGCTGATTTGCAACATTGTCCTACATGTGGCGAGGCTAGGTACAAGGTTAATCATAATATAGGGAAAAAAATTCTGCATAAGGTATTGCGCCACTTTCCTTTGGAACCTAGATTACAGCGCTTGTTTGTATCGCAGGAAGGGTCTGCTGACATGAGATGGCATAGGGACAAACGTGTTGAAACAGATGATGTCTTGAGACATCCAGCTAATGCAGAGGGGTGGAAGCACTTTGATTCTGAATTTCCTGATTTTGCTTCTGATCCACGAAACGTGCATTTGGGTTTGGCTTTAGATGGGTTTAACCCATTTGGTCAAATGAGTACCTCGCACAGTATGTGGCCTGTTGTGTTACTTCTTTACAATTTGCCACCATGGAAATGCATGAAAGATACAAATTTCTTTATGTCACTGCTCATACCCGGTCCTAAATCTCATGGTAGGGAAATTGATGTGTATCTCCAACCATTGATTGAGGAATTGAAAGACTTATGAACTTTTGGGGTACGTACTTATGACTCTTTTACAGGTCAGTTCTTTCAGCTATACGCAGCCTTGTTATGGACGATTAATGACTTCCCGGTATATGGTGATCTATCAGGGTGGAGTATGAAGGGGTATCAGGCATGTCCTATATGCATGGGTGATAGATCGTCCTTCGGGATACGAGGTAGAATATCTTTCATGGGACATAGACGCTATCTTCTACAGAATCACGTGTGGCGTAGAAGTAGGCTACACGATGGAAAGGTAGAGCGTAAGGCTCCTCCTGTGGTGATGAATGGGGATGAAATATTAGAACAACTAGATCAGTTGGAGTTTCCAGTTATGAGTAAACATCCTTCAATACAGGATAAGAAAAGAAAGAGAGCTCTTAATTGGACGAAGAAAAGTATTTTTTTCAATCTTCCTTATTGGTCGAGACTTTTGTTACGTCACAAACTTGATGTAATGCACATTGAGAAGAATGTTTGTGACAATTTGGTTGGTACATTATTGAACATCGAAGGGAAAATGAAGGATACCACGAATGCTCGGTTGGACTTACAAGATCTGAAGATGAGAAAGGATTTACATCTTGTAGAAGTGGGTAACCGATTGGTGAAGCCACATGCGAGCTACACATTGACTACCAGTGAACGAGTAGAGTTTTGTAAGTTTTTGAAATCAGTTAAGTTTCCCGATGGATTTGTTTCCAATATATCGAGATGTGTGCATGAAAGAGAGGGGAAAATATCAGGACTAAAAACGCATGATTGTCATGTTTTATTACATCGACTGCTACCAATTGGTATTCGAGCATTCTTACCGAAGAACGTATACACTGCTATAACTGAATTATGTAATTTTTTTCGTGACTTGTGCACCCGAACGATAAGAGTAAGTGATTTAGACAGATTGCAAGCAGATATCATAATCATACTTTGTAAGTTGGAAAGAATATTTCTACCTGCCTTTTTTAGCGTTATGGTACACCTTGCCGTTCACATACCATATGAAACGAAGATTACTGGTCCGGTTTCTTATAGTTGGATGTATCCAATTGAAAGAATTCTACGAACGTTAAAGCAGTATGTTAGAAACAAAGCACGTCCTGAGGGGTCAATTGCAGAAGGCTATGTCATGAATGAATCTAGCACCTTTTGTTCACGTTACCTACGTGGTATAGAGACTCGATTCACAAGAGATGAGCGAAATGATGATACCATTGTAGAGAACGAAGTAATCGTGACTTTGAAATTTTCAAGCAGAAAGTACGACCCTTAGGTGCATCAAGTGTTCGTGCTATATCAAAGGAAGAGAAACGACTCTTCCATTGGTACATACTGAATAATGTTGATGAAATATCAGAGTATTGCAAGTAAGCTTATTCATCATCTTTGTAATTTTTAAATATTTGTTATATATTGTTCTTACAGAAATTAAACTCATCTCTATTAGGAAACATTTGAGGCTCCAACGTCGACATGCTCAAAATTCTATGGATTTGTATAAAATACATGAACGGGCATTCCCTGAATGGTTTCGAGCACAGATGTTAGAACTGCGTCAGTCTGCAAACCTATCTGATGATTTCTTCTCACTAGCGATGGGACCATCCTTTGACGTTCGTTGTTACAATGGATGCATCGTAGGTGGTGTAAGATTTCACACTATTGAACTTGATTCTCGACGTACTACTCAAAATAGTGGAATAATGGTCATTGGTGAAAGCGATGCAAGTGGAACTGGAGACAATAATTTCTACGGTGTTCTAAACGAAGTGTTGCACGTACAATATCCGTTGGGAAGAAATGTATGGCTATTTAAGTGTTGGTGGTATGACACAGACGTAAACAAAAGTCAAAGAACACACATTAAAGTAGGGTACAAATCTCTCAACACATCCCGTTTTTGGTACGCGGAGGAACCTGTAATTCTTTCAACTCAAGCACATCAAGTTTTTTATGTAGATGATCCAAAAAATGGTAGCAATTGGAAAGTTGTGCAAGTCATCCAAAATAAGCGTATTTGGGACGTGCTAGAAGTGGAGGATGTTCAGAATGACCATATTAATATACTAGAAGTTGTTGTAAGCCACCAAGTGGATGACCACATCGAGGATTGCCCCTGGAGCGGAGAACCCTATTTCTCCACACGCCATTCGCTTCAGCCAGGCGATAGGCGTATGCGTGCGAAAGAAATTTCTCGTCTGCTATCTTAAGTGGGCGGACGTTGGGAGAGAATACATTGAGGTCGTCAAGGGCAACCTCCAGGTAATTATATGCACTACACATTTATATATGATTTCATTTGAAACATATCTAACTTTAACCAATCTAATGTGTTATGTTTGTAATGTGTAGCGATTGTTTGTGCTTGATTTCAATGATCAAGCAATGAATAGGTTTGTTGAGCATCAGATGCTCACGACCTTTAAAGAGTTCCGGGCCGACTGTCATAGACATTTCAAAAAGTACAGCGACCCGGAGGAGGCTCGTGCCAACCCACCAAACATATTGGTTGGACGTGATGAGGATTGGCACTTCCTCTGCGACCATTATATTAGTCATGATTAATTATGATAACAAGTTTTAATATGTATAAGAAATAAACAATATAATTGTTTTAATGCAGGAGCAATCACGGACAAACAAGGCTGCTAGACAGAAGCAGCCTTACAATCATAGTAGCGGGTCCAAGTCGTTTCTACAACGACAGTATGAGCTCGTTGAAAGAAGAGGGCAGTCGGTCGATCGTGTGGAATTGTTCCGGGAAACACACGTTCGAGCTGGGACATTCGTGTCACAGGCCGCCGAGGATGCGCATGTAAGTTATACCTTTATTAATTATCCACTTTTATTATATATTTTTGCGCGTTACCTAACATAATTTTTAAATTTGTTGCATAATCAAATGCTGGAACTCCAATCCCAGCCTACGCCAGAGGGTAGTCAGCCACTCTTTGAGGATGAGATATGCGATCAGGTGTTTGGTAGACGACCAAGTTACTCAAAAGGCCTTGGTTGGGGGACCCAAGCCGAAGACCCCCAGAACGGCAAGTGCAAGCAGTTCGTCGACATCTTGTTCGCAGTCCACAGAAAAAGAGATTGAATTACAAGCTAAACTTCATGAAGCTTTGGAACGGATTGAAGTACAAGATAGAAATCATCAAGCATTAGCTTCACAAGTGGAAGCTATGAAAAAGATGATAGAACTAACTCGTGCACAACAGGGACCACCACATGATCCCTAGCTTTGCGGTACGTCGTATATGTCTCTATTATTCTTAAGTTTTTGCAATATATGATTATGTATTAAACTTAGTTATTTTTATACCATTTTTAGGACCGAAGGTGTAGAATGACGCGCATACGCACCTCGTTGGGAGACTTTTCATTATGTTTATGTTTTTTCTATTTTGAGAACGATATTTTGTTGTAGTCAACTTATTCGTATTATTAATTTTAATTCTATTTTTTTAATTTGTGTTTGTATATTTATTAATTTATTTTAATTTAATCCAAAACGTCGCAAAACTTTTTTGAGCAATCCGAACATCATTGTGAATGTTTGAGCAAAATATTATAAGGAAAAAAGTAAAAATAAAATATTTAAAAAAATATATAAAAAATATTTTCCGACGTTCATTACGTCGGGAAAAAAACGTCGAAAAAGAGGTTTTTCTGACGCCATAAAGCCTCTCGCGACGCATTTCTCTCGACGTTCTTCCCGACGCCGTTTTGTAAGTCAGGATATCCTTTCCCGACGTACTTTGCATTTTTGCCGACGTATTTGTGCGTCGGGAGTACCCCCGTCTCTTGTAGTGTTCCATTCCCGACTATGTTCCATATTTGGTCTATTTTCATTGCTCTTTGGTATGTGCATCAAATTTTTTCCTTCTTATTTGTTTTTCACAATATATAATCTGCAATGGCTACTATGTTTTCTCCCGATTCGTATCCATCTCATTCTCTCTAATTTTGCTGTTTTATTTTTTGCTATTACACCATAATTTTTATGTCTAAAATGCTCACTAACCATGTAAAGCATCCCATTTCTCACAACTGTTGTGTACGTCTCCTATGCTCAAACACATCATGTTAATTTAACCCTTTTCTTCTGCATTTTTTGGCCGTGTATTCATTTCTTTAGAACACATTATTGCTTTTCATAATGTTTGCTTGTTATTTTGAATCATCCTTTGCTCTTTTCAACTATCCATTCCTCTCGGTTTGGTCACTGTTTTGTCACAGTGGCTACTATTTTCTCACCATGTCTCTACTGCCATTTTTAATGATCTCAGTTTTTTTACTCTCTTTGCTTGGTCTGCTTCTTCATATGATGGTATCGAGTCCACCGCATGAAATTCTACCGCAAATGCATTCTTCTCGAATGGCTTTGACGGAATTTCTTAACTCTGAGGCTACTTTATTTCCCCTTCATTATGTACTAACGGTTCTGTTATTCATTGGTGTTTTACATGCATTTCTAAGGTTCTCCTTGTAGTTAAGGTATGTTTACTACACTTTTTTCATTCATTTTACATTACGTAACATATATGGCATGCATATGTAATGACTTAGAATTATTTGGGTTGTATTTTCAGGTTGTCGCACTTAAACAATTCGTAAACGAGGTACTACATCTATAAACCTCTTTCATTCATACAATCCGTTGTAAACAGTTCGTAAACGAGGTACTACATTTATAAACCTCTTTCATTCATACAATCCGTTGTTTGTGTGGTGTACATAATTGAATTTTGTAATAAATTCATTTCTTTCCTTAGTCTTACTGTTTGTTTATTATAAGGTTTGTATACATTATGTAAATTAATTGTTATTTGCTTACTATGTTATTTCCTTTCTATGTTCAATTATAATTTTGTTTATTAATTCATTTCCATAGTACACTGACCATCTCTTGGCTTTTGCAATGGCATTTACATTAATTACGTACAGTTTGAAGAAAAAATAATTCCGCGGTCACATGTAGTTTTTTGGAATTTTGTAACTACCTAGACATAAAACTATTGTTTAAGATTTTTTACTTCCGATATAGAAAATAAACACACTAGGGAAACATAAATAAAGGTTGTGTGAATTTTTAGAATATGAATACGTTTTTTTACACATTATGAAAAAGTGTTATAAAGTTAGGTCTTTTATAGGGTTTTTACGTACAACTCGTACGCCTTTTATGATTCTTACTAAGTTACGTAAGTTTAATGGATAAAAAATTCAAATGAAAAGCTATTTTTGTGGAAAATGCGCATAGTACCTAAATATGGCTTTTTATAAGTCAAGTTAGCTTATTTGAAACCAAAATTTTGACATTGTGTCATTAGCTTATTTGAAACCTACAAAATTCGTTAACTCACCAAACTGTTTTTATGCTTAAAAAAATCGCTATATAAAGTGTGTGTCAAATTTCATTATTTTGAAAATGGATTTACAAGAATATGTCGCAATATTTTTTACATGGTTTTTTGTACAACTAAAACCTTGTTAGAAATGCACTTAGTTCATTTATATAATGTGTTTACCAAAAAACTTACACATTCTTACAACCTATTTTCAAGAAAAAATATTTACAAACGCACTTAGTTAATTGTTTTCCAATTCCACATAATTAGTTTACAAAAATGGGTTTCCAAATATACGTAATGAAATTTGCACAAATGTATTTTCAAAAAACTAGTAGAAACTCAATTACTTAATTTGTAAACATATTAATGAAACTCACTTACATAACTTAGAAACTTATTTTAGCTTCGAAGATATTTCCAACATTTTAAAACCTAGATTGCTAGTAGGTCATTAGGTTAACAACATTCGAAATTAACGCGTTCTTAGGATTATTTTCCAACAGGGTGTCAATCTAGAATTTATAATGGACGAACACGAGTTGGCGTCTATTGTAAATGCGTGTATAGCATCCTAATGTCAGTTGTTACTAATGTTAGAGCTCTTGAAGAACAACACGAAGAGGATAACGCATGAAACTAGGCATAGGATTAGACAGTTAGCTTATTTTCGCATGATTCATAGCTCAGACCTTGTGTGTTGCAGAAGTACGAGAATGGATCGAAGATGTTTCGCCATTCTATATCACCTACTGAGGACCATTACTGGACTAACGTCGACGAAAGTTGTCGATGTTGAGGAGATGGTAGCAATGTTCCTCCACATTCTTGCATACGACGTAAAAAATCGTGTCATTCAACGAGAGTTTATGGGGTCGGGTGAGACAATTTCCCATTATTTCAACATGGTCTTGTTGGCCGTTATTCGACTTCATGGGGAGCTTTTGAAAAAACCACAACCAGTGCCTAACGATTGCACAGATCAAAGATGAAGGTGGTTTGAGGTACACATTTATCTCGAACTACGTACTTCCAACACAACGATGTTAGTTCTTCTCAATAATTTTTAATTATGCGTTGCAGAATTGCCTAGGTGCATTAGATGGAACGTACATAAAAGTCAACGTTCCAGTAAGTGACCGAGCTAGGTATAGAACACGCAAGGGGGAGGTGGCCACAAACATACTTGGCGCGTGTGACACGAAAGAAGATTTCTTTTACGTACTTGCCGGTTGGGAAGGATCAACTGCGGTCTCACGCATCCTACGTGATGCCCTTTCAAGACCTAATGGCCTGAAGGTGCCCAAGGGTGACTAACAATGGCATTGTACCTATGAATGCAATTTTTCAATTAACAGCTGCGACATTTTAATCGTGCATTGTGATCACAGGCTATTACTACCTGGTTGATGTCGGGTACCAAAATGCAGAGGGTTTCCTGGCACCATACAGAGGCCAACACTACCACTTGCAAGAATGGCGTGGCGCTAAAAATGCACCTTCAACGTCGAAAGAGTTCTTAAATATGAAGCATTTATCTGCTCGTAATGTAATCGAAAGAGCATTCGGTGTCTTGAAGGGTCGATGGGCGATACTACGGGGAAAGTCATACTACCCTGTAGAAGTTCAATGTCGCACAATACTCGCATGTTGTCTCCTCCACAACCTTATCAATAGAGAGATGACAGACTTTGATATAGAAGACAACATAGATGAGGTTGATTCCACCCACGCGACTACTACCGTTGATGACATACATTACATAGAGACGTCCAATGAGTGGAGTCAATGGAGGGACGACCTTGCAGAAGAAATGTTTTCTGATTGGGAGTTACGTAACCAGTAGAAAAATTAAATGTTCCCCGTTCATTTTCATACTTAAGTAGTGATTCCACACGTAATTATTTTGTCATAGTTTTTGAAATATGATTATTTTGAATGTATTGGTTACGCAAGTAAATTACTGCCAAACTGTTTTTCAGTAGGAGTTGACTGTACTATGAAACTAATCGTATGTAAGTTATTTAATCATAGGGAAATTAATGAAACTAATATGTTTGCGTTTGACTTCTAGCATGACAAGTTCATCGAGACTACCTAAACACAGTTGGACTAAAGAGGAAGAGGTAGGCCTCGTCGAGTTGGTCAATGCTGGTGGGTGGAGGTCCGGCAACGGGACCTTTTGCCTCCGGTACTTAAATTAGCTGGCGAGAATAATGGCCTTCAAGATCCCAGGTTGTAATATCCATGATTCAACGATCGATAGCCGAATCAAATTGATGAAGAAAATGTTCCATGCACTTGCAGAGATGCGAGGCCTAATGTGTAGTGGTTTTGGGTGGAATGATGAAAAAAATGTATTGTCGCAGAGAAAGAAGTCTTCGATGATTGGGTCAAGGTGCGTTACTAGTCATTTGAACACTTACTGTACTATATTTCAATAAATGGACTAACAATTTATTATTGCACTTATACAAAGTCATCAGGCGACGAAGGACCTCCTTAATAAGTCGTTTGTCCACTATGACGAATTGTCGTACGTGTTTGGCAAAGATCGTGCAACAGGAGGTCGGGCCGAGAGTTTTGCGGACGTTGGGTCAAACGATCCTGCTGAGTATGACGCATTTTCCGCTGACGCTGCGCCAGATATGGACTTCTCGCCAATGTACACTAAGGGATTGAACATGTCGCCTGATGATTTGATGGGAACAATGTACAGTAAGGGATTGAACATGTCGCCTGATGATTTGATGGGAACAATGTACAGTAAGAGATTGAACATGTCGCCTGATGATTTGATGGGAACAACAATCGCTCGGGTTAATGAACGTAGGAATGTTTCAAGTGGGTCTAAGCGGAAACGTGTAGGACATGCCACAGATAGTGGGGACATAGTTCGCACTGCGATTGAGTACGGAAATGAACAATTGAATCGCATTGCTGAATGGCCTGTCCTACTACGTCAAGACGTAAGCCAAACACGTCAAGAGGTTGTTCGACAATTGGAGGCCATCCTTGAGCTGACATTGATGGATAGGTGTCTCTTAATGCGTATACTTATACGTAACGTCAATGACATGAAAGCTTTCCTTGACGTTCCCGACAATATGAAGTACCCGTACTGCAGCATCATTCTTCAAGAAAACCGATGACTAGTTTGTTTGTTGTATTTGTATTAATGAAACTTTTCTTACTTCGACTATATGTTCTTCTTCTAACTTGTTATGTCTTATTATATAACGAACTTGAAATTCTGTTGAAGCTAATTGGTTTGTATTTTCATTTCGATTTCCAATGTAATGGTATCAATTGTTTTACTATCGTATTAATGTAGTGTTTTCGTTGAAGTTCTTTTTTACAATATTTATAAGTTGCGTATACGTGAAAATAATTTGGTTTAAATGCGCTAATGAATTTATGGATTTACGAATTAATTTTGAACGACATAACATAAGAGAAGAAACAAAATTATTAAATGGGACTCAATATAATTATTTTAGAAAACAAATATTTTGTTACTCACAGGGTACGTAAAAAAATATTTCAAAACCTATATACAGAATTATGTTTATGTTATTCTAATTACATAATTGAATATTGATCATGAATAAAAAATATTAAATTATATATTTTTTATTCTTATATTAACATTCCTTATTTAAAAAAATAACATAAATCTAGTTAACGTAATCTTTGCCCCAAACAAGTTTTATAATAATACTACACTCATAACTCTTCCTCCAAACACATTTTATAATAATACTACAATAATAATATTTCCCCCAAACACATATTATAATAATACTACAATAATAATCCTTTCCCCAAACACATATTATTATAACACTACTATAATAATCCCTTTCCCAAATACATACTATCATAACACTACATTTCATATTTCTTCCCTCAAACACATATTATAATAACACTATCAATAATAACTCTTCCCCCAAACACATATTATCATAACATTAGGATTATCATAATCCTTTTCCCCCATAACTCTTTCCCTCCCCCAAACACACCCTAAAAAACTACCCTGATTAAATGAAATTAGGGTTAAAGAAAAATGTATCTTCTTTGCTTCCAAATTCCTCAATATCTCCTCACGAACACGAACCCAAGACCACCATTAGAGTTTACTCACTATTCTCCATATTTAGAACCAGATTTTGGGATCTGTTAAGTGAAGTAATTAAGGGAGAGATCGATTGAATTTCAAGAGAAATTTTGGTTTGAGATTTTGGAGAGAAAGTTAGGTTGAAATAATTTTGTAATTCGTAAAAACAAAATTTTGCCAAAAGTTCTAAAAAAACTAAAAAATACCCTTTAAATAAGTTAATTATATGTAATTAGTTTCTTAAATCTCAACATCTGATAATTCATTAACCATTACTAGAACTCAGTGGGCTAGGTGTTTACATCTTATGTAGCCACTTATCCCACTACACTTATTCCACTAAGTATTAGTGGGATTATCCAACAAAATGTTGAATTTTTCTATTAACTTAGTCCAAGGGCAATATGGTCATTTGATCATTAAAATCAAAGTCAAACTTTGACTTTTTTTTGCCATTTTATTTGTTTTGACTAATTCTGACCACCTGAGCATGAGTCCACATTCATTTTTCTAAAATTCAAATCTCATTTGAATATAAAATCGGTTTAAGTTTAACTTTTCAAAGTCAAAAGTCAACATTTTGACTTTTTACAACTTTGACCATTTACATCAATTCTTAGCTTCTGAATATGGATCTATATTTATATTTTAAATATTTAAAGCACATTTAAATATGAAGCTCTATCTCAAACTTATAACCGATAGCTATATCACATATATTTGTCGGTTTCTCTCTCTTTACCTAATTTGAATTATTCGAATATAATGTTCTAAGTTAATTCCATATGAGCTAGCAGAGGAACCAATGAACTTATAGATCATGGGCTCTAAAAATCCGAGATTAACTGGCTAAACTCTTTTAGACCGAGTTAATCAACATTCGTTAACTAACGGGTCATTCCATTAAAGTTTTGTAGTTGCACTTTCCTCACTATAGATATATTTGTGTCCATTTAATATAACCATGATCGGTAAGTTAATCATTCACAGGTTGTTCGTAAGCTTGACTGTGTTGAAAAGTATCGTTTTACCCTCAAGACTACATCTTTCTCCTTAAGTTCCACTGATCCACTATTGAACAATTGGTTTAAGGTTTAACCTATAAATTGAATCCCTCTTGGTTTTGGGGTCTAGACAGAATTAAAGTACATAGATTTCATTTTGAGATCCATGGCTTTGACCCATTGGTCATTATCTACATCATTCATTACCTGTTTATAGGTTAATGGATCCTCTATGCTATCATCATGTATGACAACTTGAGTTTCACTAAAACTCAAGTAACAATCAGGCTTATGAGCAACCCTCCCACTACGTCGAGGCTTTCTCAACTCTTGAGAAGGATGTGTTTGATCAGATTTCCTAGTTTTATCAACTACTTTAGTGGATGAACTAGGCTTACCTATAGCACTCTTGGGATCTCATTTAATACTAATTTACTGCAAGGTTGATGATCCCTGATGTGGTCTTTCTCTAAGAATGTGGCATTTGTTGATACAAATACTTTATTTGCTTGAGGATCATAAAACATACCACCTCTAGATTCCTTTGGATATCCTACGAATAGGCATAATTTTAAACGATGTTCCAATTTTTTAGTGTTTTTCACCACCACGTGTGTCGGAAATCCCCAAATTCTAAAGTGACGCAAACTTCCTTTACGCACTTTCCATAGCTCATAAGGTGTTTCTGAAACACTTTTAGAGGGAACACTGTTCAAAATATAGATAGTTGTTTCTAAAGCATATCCCCAAAAAGAATCTGGCAACTGAGCAAAGCTCATCATAGAGTGAACCATGTCTAACAAAGTTCAGTTTCTTCTTTCTAATACACCGTTCTGCTGAGGCGTACTAGGTGCAGAGAGTTGTGACTGAATTTCATGTTCTATCAAATAGTCTTGGAATCGTAAGTCCATATATTCTCCACCTCGATCTAATCGAAGTATCTTTATTATTTTATCTAATTCATTCTCAACTTCAGCCTTATATTCTTTGAACTTTTCAAGAGAATCAAACTTATGAAGAATTAGGTAAACATGACCATACCTAGAATAATCATCAATAAAACTAATGAAATATTTGTACCCTCTCCGAGCTTTGACGTTCATTGGTCCATAAAGGTCCAAATTAATGAGCTCTAAAAGTATTTTTTTAGTACCTTTTAAAATCGTCTTAGAACACTTTAGCTAGAGAAAAGTAGCATACTTTTAGCTCCAGCGTCCCTAAGAGTTCACACCGTGAGGTCCATGCAGGACTTTGGGCTGTGCATTGGAGCAGACTCCCTTCGGAGAGTGTCTGCATGGATCAATATCAAGGTGACTAGGGGAAGTAGTTCATAGTAAGTGGGTGAGGGATATGTGACAACATATCTCACGGTCTCTTCCATTGGGTTGCATTGTGAGATTTCTATAATGTGTCTGCTTGTCTGCCTTAAAGCGGCGTTCCCTTCAGAGGGCTGTATTATAGGATTTGGAACACCGCGAACTCCTTATATGGATAAGGGCTTTTTGATCAATTTTCATATTGACTTTCCATTTTCGAGAGCATATTGATCTGTTCTCTGAGATCCGAAAATGGTGAGTTACACTTACAAGAATTACAAAGTTGTTAGTACATTCTCGACCAAAGAAGCGATAACTAAATGCTATAAAGAATAAAAGTTATTCTAGAGTTAGCATCTAGACAAGATTGTCTTGGTTCTAAGGAGGAATAATCGACTACCCTTCGATGGAGGTTATTCTAAACCTTTGAAATATCATTGCACAATATAATAATGAAAGGTACATTATTAGTAATTGCTAAATTAGATTGGTTTATAAAGGATTATAGTTTTTTTTAAAGAGAATATGTTTATTTTTTTAGCATGAATAGCCCAATAGTTCAACTGTTAGCTTCCGAAAAACTTAATGACAATAATTATGCGGCATGGAAATCGAATCTTAACATGATATTAGTTGACGATTTGAGATTTGTCTTAACTAAGGAATGTCCTCAAACCCCAGCCTCTAATGCTAATCGAACTAATCGGGAAGCATATGATCGATGGATAAAGGCTAATGAAAAAGCTTGTGTCTGCATTCTTGCCAGCATGTCTGATGTTCTGAAAAAGAAACATGAATCCTTAGCCATGGCTAAAGAAATTACGAATTCATTAAGGGTAATGTTTTGGCAACCAGAATGGTTCCTAAGACATGAGGCAATCAAATACATTTACACTAAGCGTATGAAGGAGGGGACCTCTGTTAGAGAACATGTCCTAGACATGATGATACACTTCAACATCGCTGAAGTAAATGGTAGTGCCATCGACGAGACATGAGGAGTCTCTTCCGTAGAGCTTCATACCAATTCAAACAAATGCGTCTCTGAACAAGATAGAATTTAATCTGACAACCCTTCTGACCGAGCTCCAGTGATTTTAGACCCTTACCATGAGTAAGGGAAAGCAAGTGAAAGCAAATGTTGCTACTACAAAAAAAAAACTTTGAGAGGATCGTCCTCTAAAACCAAAGTCGGACCCTCAAAACCTAATCCTCAAATAAAAAAGATGGAAAAGGGGAAGACTCCCAAACAGAACAAGGGAAAGAAAGCTGCAGAAAAAAGGTAAGTATTACCACTGTGGCCAGAACGGGCACTGGTTGAGGAACTGCCCAAAGTACCTTGTAGAGAAAAAGGCAGAGAAGGAAACATAAGGTAAATATGATATACTAGTTGTTGAAACATGTTTAGTGGAATATGAAAATTCAACCTGGATATTAGATTCAAAAGCCATTGACCATATTTGCTTCTCATTTCAGGAAAATAGTTCTTGGAAAAGGCTTTCAGGTGAGATCACTCTCAAGGTTGAAACAGGAGAGATGGTCTCAGCTGAAGCAGTGGGAGAGTTAAAGTTGTATTTTGGGTTTTCGGGTCGAGTCTGGGTATCCAACCAGGTCTGGTAGAGGATTCTGGGTTTGTCCTCATTGTTTTTCTCCAAATTTCACCCAATCTCTCTCCCGGTTGAAGAAATTACAGCCCAAAAACAACTTTAATGACTCTTAAACAAATTACAGACTCTTTACAAAATAAATTAAGCCATCAATCGGGCTAATTACAATAATTAATAAAAAAATAAGCTTAATTTAATTGCCAAAACCACTAATCCATTTTAGTTCATCACAAATTTATCAAATAAATTAAATATTCACTATATGCAATTGAGTAAAATCAAGCATGCTTTGATACCACATGATGGAAAACATACTAACAAAGCGGAAATAACATCGGATTTTTACTCTAATTGCAACTAAACTAATTTTAGTAATTAACATGCCTTATAAGAACTCTAATTAAACTAAATTAGGGATGAATGAAAATCTTACCTTTGTAGCTTCCCGATACTTCGAAACCTCCTCACGAACATAACCCCAGACCTCTATTAGAGTTGACCCACTAATCTCTGGATTTAGAACAAGGTTGTAGGACCCATTCAATGAAGGAAATAAGAAAAGGAGATGGAATTTGGTGGATTGAGATTTTTAAAGTTGAGATGGAAAAAAAAATTTCTAAAATTTAAAAAAGCAAAAAAGTTTTTTTTTCCAATTTGAAAAATAAGCTATTTATAAGAAAATTACATTCAAAATTGCATGTAAATTTTTTTATAAAATCTCAATACCTATTTTTCCACTAACCTTTAGTGGAATTAATCACCATTCCATTTTCTCTTAGTGGGCTTGGTGTCATCACCATGAGCTTCCACACAGCCCACTAAGAGTTAATGGGATTATCTAACAAATTGCTGGATTTTCCCACTAACTTTGGTCAAGAGGCAAAATGGTCATTTGATATTTCTAGTCAAAGTCAAATTTTGACTTTTCAAGTAAAAAATTCAACATTTTGAGTTTTTACCATTTTGACCTCGTTGACTAATTCCGACCTTCCGAGTATGAATCTGCATTCATTTCTCTTAATATATTGCCGGTCAAAGTTTGACTTTTCAAAGTAAAAAATCAACAGTTTGATTTTTTACAACTTTGACTATGTCCATCTTTTTCAAGCTTCTGAGCATGAATCCGCATTCATATTTTAATATTTAAATCTCATTTAAACATAAAGCTCTATCAGTAATCTAAAAACCGACCACTATATCACATATACTTGTTGGTTTCTTCAACTCATTCCATCATACTGTTCTAAGTTTATTCCATAAAAGCTAGTAGGGGAACCTAATGGATCTATAGATCATGGGCTCCAATGATCCGAGATTAACATGCTAAACTCTTTTATACCGAGCTACTCAACATTCGTTAACTAACGAGTCATTCCACTAAAGTCCTGTAGTTGCACTCCCCTCACTATAAATATATTTGTGTCCATTTGATATAACCATGATCAGTAAGTTAATTCTTCACAGGTTGTTCATCAACTTGACTGGATCAAAACATATGTTTTACCCCTAAGACTATATCTTTCTCCTTAAGCCACACTAATCCACTATTGAACAATTGGTTTAAGGTCTAACCTATAAACTGAATCCCTCTCGAGCCAATGAGAGGGTGGGGCCCCTTCGTTCAAGACTTGGATTAAGTCCTCAAGGGAACAACCTTTCTATTAACCCTAAAGCGAGTAGGAGAGAATTTTGTCTTGCACCCTATGTTCCCAACTATCCACCTGATCTTACCCCTAAAATGAGAGGCTTATTGGGCCAACGCTGACGAGTTGCCCTCACCTATGCAGATCTAAGGATAATCTCATGTGAAAAGGAGTTCAAAGTTAGCTCATGATTAAGATTAAGTTACCTAGGTCATCAATAATCGAGATAGTCAATTTTGAATAATAAACGATGTTATAACATAAAAGTGACTGAGTACCATTCTTAGAAATGAACGCTTCATTCAAAGAAAAAAATAACTGAGTACAATTGTTCAACAAGTGAAGAAACATAAATTAAGTTCCCCTAAATTTTAGGAATTATGTACAAGTTTTCTAAAAACATGAATCTATTTCTAAAAAACAACTTGATATCTCTCACTGCACGAGCTGAAATGATGTCTCCTGTTCTAATCTTGAGCGTCATCTCACCCTCCTCAAGATGCTTGAAGGATCTAGTTTCTTGTAAAGAAGAACAAACATGGTTAGTGACTCCTGAATCAAGTATCCAGGCATTTTGGTTATTTTCCACTGAACATGTTTCTTAGACAAGTAATCATATTTACCTTCCTTTTCCTTCTTCTTAACAAGGTACTTGGAGCAGATTCTTTTCCAATATCCATCCACATTACAGCGTAAACATTTTTCCATGAACATTGATCCTTGTATGTCTCTACATACTGTTCAAGACTCATCAAATAGCTTAGGATGTTAGTTTATTAGATTTGGGTTATTAAGACAAACCTAATAATATAATCAATAACACTTATTTAAATTATAATAATAACACTTTATTAATAATAGTCGATGGATTATATTTAGTATCTACAAGTTTTAAGACATAAAACCTGACAGATGAATACTTCAAATTCATTGAGAACAACTTCGGTAAACCAATGCAAGATGGATCTGAAGATATGATCCAATGTCATCAAGCTTGATTTGACAAATTAGAGTCGAAGATTGTCATACTTAAAACACAAAATGAAGCGACTCAAACTTAGATTCAAGCCTTGAACACTTTAATCAAGAGAGCATCACTATGGATTGATAAGCAATGCAAAACCTTAATGAACTATATCCACGCAGCGATTGTTAGCCTCGTGTCTGCATCTATATATCCGTCTGAAATTAAGGAACCCCTCATTGAATTTGGCCTAGAACCAAGTGCCACAGTAGAACTTTCTTAACCCCGTCAAGGATAAATTTAGACGTGTATGTGTTTCTTCTTCTTTTGTAAATTTAAAGTTTTATACTTATGTAATTTATATTCGCTTGTAATTATACCCTTTACAATGCAAGTACAAGTTTTGATGCATTCATTGCACGTTACACTTTCTTTGTCGCAAGTTTTAGCTTTCTGCGTTTAAGTACTTTAATGTTCCTTTGCCTTTCAAGGATAACTTTATTGATATAAGTGTGCAAGATAAGTTTGTCACTAATTAGGCAGACAACTTGTTAAGGAAACCTACTTAGAAAATATTTTTAGAAAGTTCACTAGATGAGCAAGTTTTACCTCAAACCTCTTTTGTAAGATTTTTCTACGATAAATCTTATCATTCACTTTTCAACAATGAAGATCTTGTTGCGTTCTAAATTTGGGGGTGTGCGAGGTCCGAGCTAAAGATTTCAAAACTTTTTGAAAGATCTTGTCAAGGCGTTTCAAATAAGACATTTTAAGAAAAGTTAAAACAAAGTAAAAAATAATGCAAATTTGAAAAAAAATCATATATTTTTTATTCAATTGAAATAAGAACTCCAATATTGCTGGCTCTCACAAAAAATAAGAAGAAAAGCTTCAACAAAAATTTGAGAGTTAAAGTAAAAATGGTGATAAGAGTTACAATTAAGGAGAGGAACGAACTCATAGAGTGCCTATGATTTTCCACTCACTGTCAAATCCCAAATAAATAAATAAAAACTATCTTCACCAAAAGGATCCAAAATCTTTAAAATTTTGGCCATTTCTAAAAGTGAAAATAAGATTTTCTAGGTAATGAGCAAAGGTATTTTGAGACTTAAACTTGTCGCATTTTGAACTTGGAAATATTTTCATAATAGGGATTAGGTGATAAGAATGAACCCTAATGGTGAGTAAGATTAACTTGCATTATGAGAAGTTTAGTGGATACGAAGAGGAAGGTAAGTCTTGGGTGTGGAATTGTGCTTGGGGACAAGCATTGATATGGAGCTATGCTTGAGGAAAAACTTGTTTTAAATTTGGGGCTATGATAATATATAGAAATACAAGTTATTGTGGCCTTTTAGGTAAAACAATGAAGTCGGGATGTAGGATAAAGTACCAAAATGCGTATTTTTCACTATAAATTTATAACAATAAAAGAATACAACTTGCGTAAGTTACATGCCTGATTAACTATGCTTTTTAGTGTTTTATCGCAGGATATTGAAGAAAAGAAGGAAATCATAGGGAATCTCATGAGGAACACACAATAAGAACTACCCAATAAGAAGTTGCCTGGGGATTAACATTGCTATGCGATATACCACGTCATCACGCATAGAGTTTTGCTAGAAGACAAGAATGGTAACCAGAGTTGATATGACTTGACAAGGCTACTTTTGGCACTAACATCTACAGAGGATAAGGAATAGGAGTTTCCCACCAAAGTATTCTATAAAAGCCTCCATCTATACCATGAGAAAGGAAGTCTAAATAAACCAAAACCTAGAGAGCTCCAGAGAGGTCTGTCTCCTTGAGAGCCGACGAAAGAGAATAGCTCTTTCTCATTTGTAGAAGTTCTTCTCTTTTTTACTTCTTTTCCAGTCAACTTCTGAGTGAGAGCTTAGAGAGAGACTAAAGAGAGAAACCACAAACCATTCCCTTAACTTGTAAAAGAGCCAATAAATGCTCAACAGTGCATTATGCAACTCGACTCACCTTCTTTACTTTCCATTTTGTAGTTTCATTATAATGTTTTGACTTTTATATCTCCATGGATGCAAGGACTACATCAATTACTGTCATTCTATCATTTCTTTACTTTTCATTTTGTTGAAGTGTTGTAAGTAGCTTAAGTTCATGATAAGTGCTTGATAAGAGATCTTTACTTATAAGGTTCATTGGGTTTAGCTGAGCTTGACTCCATCGCTTTACCAGGGTTTGTCGCCAATTGATCAAGAGAGTAAGTAGCAAGGACATAGCCTAACACGCGCAGGAAGGAGTTTGGAAACAAACTTCAATCTGGCGTTTGACCTTTATCATTTGTGTCCTGAAAGGAGAACATGTGTGGTATCTTGGCCGAGAGGTTGTCCACCTTAATAGAGAGACAATGTGACTTTCATAAACAAGGAAATCTAGATAGCTATCGCCTAATCTATCTTTATCATTTACATCCCGAGAGGCGAGCAAGTGTATTGTTTTAGATTCAAGAGGTAGGTCACCTTAATTAAAAGATGGTTAAGTGATGTCTATCCCATCAAGAACCGTCTCATGGCTTAATTGCCTATAACACGGAGTCCTTCCTTCACATTTCTTTAATACAAGTTAGTTCACTTTTCATCATTATGTCACTCCATGTTACCTTCTATAAAATCTCTAGTGTAAATAGTAGCTAGAATTAATACACACATACACTAATACATCATACTATATCGATATGTATACTGCCTGAGGTTAGAAGTAATTGTTATCACTAAGTTTGGTAGAAATTCCCTGTGTTTAACCCTAGGTTATCCAGGAAATCTCTCTCTACGCTTACACTTGAGTAAGCGAGAGGAAAACTTGTACTTAATGCAGATTAAGTAGTTACGCATGGAAAGGATGTGTAGCTTTTATTGCACGATCCTCGCCTAGAGACATAGCGACCATATTGCATGTGATGATCATGTCTTATCGCGTAGCGTAATCAAAGACATAGAACCTCAATGACACATCAACAAATTTATTATTATGCAGATGATAGGCATATTAGTAGTCGCGTACCCCATCATGTAGGGATATTCTTATCCCACAAAGAAAAGTTTGCGATAGAATTATTAAAAGGATAAATCTACATCACTCGTACATTCAAAACCCAACAACAAATCTCAACCAAGTCCAACGTCCACTACAAGAAAACAGAGCATTCCTGAAGCCAAAAAAGATGTCGGCATAAGGAACGCTGGGAAAAAGGGTATTCTCGACGCTATCGAGATTGCATCGGGAGAGGCGTCAAGAAAAACTTTTTCCCGATGCATCAAACAGGCATCGGCCACGCAGCGCCGGGAAAAGGCCAAATTAATTTAAAAAATACATTTTTCTTGATGTCGTGCACAGTGCATCGGGAACGGCGTCGGGAATAGGGGTTTTCCTGACGCACTGTGTGGCATCGGGAAAATCGTTTAATGAGCGTCGGGAATTCCCTTTTTCCCAATGCCTTTTTGGGATTTCCTGACGTCGCGACACTGCATCAGGAAATCTCCTTTTTAATCATTTCAGTTCTGTATTTTATAGAACTGAAATCGAGAGGAAAAAAGAGAGGAAGAGATCGTCGAAGCCGAGAGGAGATTGAACCGTTTCGTCATCATTTCACCGCCGTCCCTCGCTGCCGTTCCGCCGCCGTCTGCTAGGTAAGTGGAAAATTAAAATTTGTTTAGTTTAAAGTTATGTTTTAGGGTTTTTTTAGGAAAATTGTTTTAGGATTTTCTTTTGGAATAGATTTTTGTATGTTAAATGTATTTTTTGTATAGAATGTGTGTAATTTGTGGTTGAATTTAAATTTGAAGGGTTTAGGGTTTATGTTTATAGTTAATTTCAAAATTGAATTGGGAGGGTTAATATAGTTAAATTGAAATTTGAATGGTTTAGGGTTATTTATAGTTAAATCGAAAATTGAATTGAGGAGGGAGTTTATAGTTAAATTGAAAATTGAATTGGGGGGGAGGGGGGTTATAGTTAAATTGAAAATTGAATTAGGGGGAGGGGGGTTTATAGATAAATTGAAAATTTAATTAAATTTAAAATTGAATTGGGAGGGGGGTTTACAGTTGAATTGAAAATTGAAATTAGAGGGGGAGGGGGGTTAATAGTTAAATTGAATTTTTGGGGGGGGGGGGGGTATTTATAGTTAAATTGAAAATTGAATTAGGGGGAGGGGGTTTAAGTTAAATTGAAAATTAAATTTTTATGGGGGGGAGTTATGGTTGCATTCAAATTTGTAGGGGGTTATGGTTGAATTCAAATTTGAATGAGGGGGTTATGGTTACATTCAAATTTGAAGGGGGGTTTATGTTTTGAATTGAAAATGTAATATGTGTGTTAAGACATTTGTTTTGTTTATCCTGCAGTTATGGTAGCCTGTTTGTGTTGAATATTTTTATTGTTGATTTAAGATGGCTATCTTGCAGTTATGGTAGCTTTTTTGTTTTGAATTTGTTTATGTTTGGGATGGCTTTGAATTTGCTAGTTTCAAGGGGTGGTAGCTTGAAGTATTTTGATGTTAATAATTAGGTTGTGTTGGCTATCTTGAAGTTATGGTAGCCTCTGTAGTTTGGAGGGGTTTCTAGGATGCAAAGATTTTGAAGTATTTTGTTGTTAATAATTAGGTTGTGTTGGCTATCCTGCAGTTATGGTAGCCTCTGTAGTTTGGAGGGGTTTCTAGGATGCGAAGATTTTGAAGTATTTTTTTTAATAATTAGGTTGTGTTGGCTATCCTGCAGTTATGGTAGCCTCTATAGTTTGAAGTTAGTTATTGAAAAATAGTGAAAATTCAGGGGAGTAAGTTATGGATGTGAGAGAGTGAGAGAGATATATTTCTAATCAAACCTATTTATGTTTTAGGGACTTAAACGATGGATAAGGGTTAGATGAAACTTAGAAATAAGTTCTCCCTTGAGTATCGACATGGAGTGACCCAATTTTTAGAATTTGTCAAGTTTCATGTTGATGTCTACGGACGATTAAGGTGTCCATGCAAGAGATGTTTGAATTAAAATTGGAGCTCATTAGAGGGTGTCGAACGACATCTACTGACTATTGGAATATCCCCCTACTACACAGAATGGGTGTATCATGGAGAGTCATTAAGCTCTAGAGGTACAGAAAATTTTGAGGAAGGCACTAGTAGTAATCCTTTTAATGAAGGAACTAGTAGTAGGCAATTTAATGAAGAAGGTGATATCTTTGGTATGCTAAATGATTTACAAGCCCCTATTGAACATGAAGAGGAAATAGAGGAATTTCGTTTGGAAGATGAAATGCTGATAAAAGTTGGGGTAGATATAGATGAAAATAGAACAAATAATATATTTCAGAACTTATTGAATCAAGCACGTAATGAGTTGTACCCCGGTTGTTCTGAATTTTCGTCGTTGAACTTTTTGGTTAAGTAGATGCATGTGAAAGTTATAAATGGTTGGAGTAACAAGTCGTTCGACATGTTGTTAGAACTCTTAAGACCAACATTTCCAATGTGTAGTAGTACTATTCCTAGTTCATTTTATGAAGCAAAACGAAAACTTCGTGACTTGGGCTTGGGATACGAGACTATTCACGCGTGCAAGTATGACTGTGTATTGTATTAGAAAGAGTTTGCTGATTTGCAACATTGTCCTACATGTGGCGAGGCTAGGTACAAGGTTAATCATAATAGAGGGAATAAAATTCCACATAAGGTATTATGCCACTTTCCTTTGGTACCTAGATTACAGCGCTTGTTTGTATCGCAGGAAGGATCTGCTGACATGAGATGGCATAGGGATAAACGTGTTGAAACAGATGATGTCTTGAGACATCCAGCTGATGCGGAGGGGTGGAAGCACTTTGATTCTGAATTTTCTGATTTTGCTTCTGATTCACGGAACGTGCGTTTGGGCCTGGCTTCAGATGGGTTTAACCCATTTGGTCAAATGAGTACCTCGTACAGTATGTGGCCTGTTGTGTTACTTCTTTACAATTTGCCACCATGGAAATGCATGAAAGAGACAAATTTCTTTATGTCACTACTCATATCCGGTCCTAAATCTCCTGGTAGGGAAATTGATGTGTATCTCCAACCATTGATTGAGGAATTGAAAGAGTTATGGACTTTTGGGGTGCGTACGTATGACTCTCTTACATGTCAGTTCTTTCAGCTATACGCAGCCTTGTTGTGGATGATTAATGACTTTCCGGCGTATGGTGACCTATCAAGGTGGAGTACGAAGGCGTATCAGGCATTTCCTATATGCATGGGTGATAGATCGTCCTTCGGGGATACGAGGTAGAATATCTTTCATGGGACATAGACGTTATTTTCCACAGAATCACGTGTGGCGTAGAAGTAGGCTACACGATAGAAAGGTAGAGCATAAGGCTCCTCCACTGGTGATGAATGGGCATGAAATATTAGAACAACTAGATCAGTTGGAGTTTCCAGTTATGAGTAAACATCCTTCAATACAGGATAAGAAAAGAAAGAGACCTCTTAATTGGACGAAGAAAGTATTTTTTCGATCTTCCTTACTGGTCGAGACTACTGTTACGTCATAAACTTGATGTAATGCACATTGAGAAGAATGTTTGTGACAATTTGGTTGGTACGTTATTGAATATCGAAGGAAAAACGAAGGATACCACGAATGCTCGGTTGGACTTACAAGATCTAAAGATAAGAAAGGATTTACATCTTGTAGAAGTGGGTAACCGATTGGTGAAGCCACATGCGAGCTACACGTTGACTAGAAGTGAACGAGTAGAGTTTTGCAAGTTTATGAAATCATTAAGTTTCCCGATGGATTTGTTTCCAATATATCGAGATGTGTGCATGAAAAACACTCATGATTGTCATGTTTTATTACATCGACTGCTACCAATTGGTATTCGAGCATTCTTACCGAAGAACGTATACACTGCTATAACCGAATTATGTAATTTTTTTCGTGACTTGTGCATCAGAACGATAAGAGTAAGCGATCTAGACAGATTGCAAGCAGATATCGTAATCATACTTTGTAAGTTGGAAAGAATATTTTCACCTGCCTTTTTTAGCGTTATGGTAAACCTTGCCGTTCACTTACCATATGAAACGAAGATTACTGGTCTGGTTTCTTACAATTGGATCTATCCGATTGAAAGAAGTCTAAGCACGTTAAGCGGTATGTTAGAAACAAAGCACGTCCTTAGGGGTCAATTGCAGAAACCTATGTCATGAATGAATCAAGAACCTTTTGTTCACGTTACCTACGTGGTATAGAGACTCGATTCACAAGAGATGAGCGAAATGATGATACCATTGTAGAGGACGAGGTAATTATGAAGGGATGAAAATCCTTTTGCAGCGGAATAATTACAGAGACCCAGTTTTAATTGGAACCTTAAAATTACCAATACATTGGCAAAAAATACAAAACTATTTTTATGGTTAATCATGCTTTTGACGACTTTAAATCTACCAATCACCAATAAATACAGAGAAGAAAACTTACGCTCGTTGACGACTCTAAATCTACCAATCACCAATTTGGGCACCACCACTTGGAAACCTTCGTATTCTCTGATTGAAATGGTTTGTAGGAACCAAAATTGGAATAAGAGAATTTTCTTTAGAGAGAAAATATTGTTCTGAGAGAACGAGAGAGCAATTCAAAAAAATGCAGAATTCAACCCTCTGATTTTCGTTACGTAAAAAATTCTCTCTTCTTCAGTCGGAAAAAGAGAGAAGTTAGAGAGGATAAATGGGAACGTGGAAAAACCACCCATGTTCCTTATTAATTTAATAAATAAATATTAAATTAATATATATTAAATTAATTAATTAATTATATTAAATAAATAAATATTAAATTAATATATATTAAATTAATTAATTAATTATATTAAATAAATAAATATTAAATTAATATATATTAAATTAATTAATTAATTATATTAAATAAATAAATAAATTGATTAATTAATTAAATTAATTAATTAATTATATCATATTTAATTAATATTTCATTTAAATCATATTTAAATGAATATCTCTCACATAACCTATAGTTTTAATTTAATTAATTTAATTAAATAAAATTTAATTAAACAAAATTAAACTAAACTATTAATTAATTCTCCAATTAATTAATTTCTAAATTAAATATCTTATATTTAATTTAATCCAAAATTTGAATCATATTCAAATATAAATTTCTCTCATAACCTAGAGTTTTAATATGTATCACATACACATTAAATTTTAATCTATAGTTTTAATATGAATCTAATTCACATTAAACTAATATTTGAACTCATTCAAATATTTTATTCTTTTGTAATTTAATTTTGAATCATATCCAAAATTAAATTTATATAATAAAGTCTAATTAAAATATAAACTTTATATTATAAATGTATCAATATACATTATATTAATTCCCAAAGTAAATTTGAACATTTCAAATTACAACCAATATAAATAAATCTCATTACTCTTTATGAGCTAGGAAGGGGATCTAATGGACCTATAGATCAGAAGCTACAACGATATGAGATTAATTAGCTAAACACATTAAGAACATTAATCAATATTCGTTAACTGTGTGTATACTCCACTAAAGACTCACAGCTGAACTTTTCTCACTGTAGATATATTTCTGTGTCCACGGATATAGACTAATACCAATAAGTTAGTCCTTCACAAAGTGTTCGTAACACCAGTTAGGTCAAATTACCGTTTACTCGTGGGTTACTTCTAGTTCTTAAATACAAGTGCTCCTCTAATGAACAACCTGTTTATGGTCCAACCACTAAACAGAAACCCCTCTCGTGCCATAGAGAGGGTAGGGCCCTTTGTTCAAGTCTCGGAGACACCATTTAAGGGAACACTTCCCTAAAGGTGGAAATGAGTGAATTCCATCTTGTGTGATTATGTTTCCAGCTCCCCACTCGGTTTTGTCCCCAAAATGATAAGCATATTGAGTCGGCAATTTCGCCACTCTCACTTGTACAAATCAAAGGACAATCCCTCGCAAACAGGAGTTCATAATACACTCAGAATTAAGACTAAGTCACCTAGGTCATCCTAATGAAATAGAAATCCAACTAGTTAACGGAGTTACATCTAGTGATTACTATTTCGTGGTCCAGTCTTATGCAAACTCATTGCATAGGATACCCTCACTCGCATGTCGCATACATGAACGCATTGGATCAATATGTTTGTATCAAATACAAAGTGAGTCGTATCCATAGTGTTAACAGGATAAGGTACCCAACCTTAACCCTATACTATAGACCCTTTATGCTGATCTTGAACATTGATCCTCGTATGTCTCTACATACTATTCAAGACTCATCAAACAGCTTAGGATGCTAGTTTATTGGATTTAGGTTATTAAGACAAAACTAATAATATAATCAATAACAGTTATTGAAATTATAATAATAAAATACTTTATTAATGATGGTCAATTGATTATATTTACAATCTACGAGTTTTAGGACATAAAACCCAACAAATTGGTGACTTTGAAATTTTCAAGCAGAAAGTACGACCCTTAGGTGCATCAAGTGTTCGTGCTATATCGCAGGAAGAGAAACGTCTCTTCCATTGGTACATACTGAATAATACTGACGAAATATCGAAGTATCGCAAGTAAGCATATTCCTCATCTTCGTAATTTTTAAATATTTGTTATATATTGTTCTTACAAAAATTAAACTCATCCCTATTAGGAAACATTTGAGGCTCCAACGTCGACATGCTCAAAATTCTATGGATTTGTATAAAATACATGAATGGACATTCCCTGAATGGTTTCAAGTACAGGTATATAACAAATTTTAAGTGTGACATGTACGAACTAACGTATTTAAGCACGTGAGAAACCTATAATGATTGTCACATTCATTTCAGGTGTTAGAATTGCGTGAGTCTGCAAACTTATCTGATGATTTCTTCTCACTAGCGATGGGACAATCCTTTGACGTTCGTTGTTACAATGGATGCATCGTAGGTGGTGTGAGATTTCACACTATTGAACTTGATTCCCGACGTACTACTCAAAACAGTGGAATAATGATCATTGGTAAAAGCGATGCACTAGCGACAATAATTTCTACGGTGTTTTGGATGAAGTGTTGCACGTACAATATCGTTGGGAAGAAATGTATGGCTATTTAAGTGTCGGTGGTATGACACCGACGTAAACAAAAGTCAAAGAACACACGTTGAAGTAAGGTACAAATCTCTCAACAAATCCTGTTTTTGGTACACTGAGGAACCTGTAATTCTTGCAACTCAAGCACATTAAGTTTTTTACGTAGATGATCCAAAAAATGGTATCAATTGGAAAGTTGTGCAAGTCATCCAAAATAAGCGTATATGGGACGTGCCAAAAGTGGAGGATGTTCAGAATGACCATATTAATATACTAGAAGTTGTTGTAAGCCATCAAGTGGATGACCACATCGAGGATGACACTCTATGCAGAAATGACGTTGATCCCACAATCATTGAAAGACCGATTGTGTGTCATGTCACTGATGACTTCATCGACGATGTGGATGAACACTTGTCACATGCAAGCGATGACGAATTATAGTGACAAATTAAACCACGTACCCACATATTTATATCTAGTTTATATATTTTGATTCTAGCTATGTGTTCGTATTTGTTTATTGAATGTTTGTTTTCTATGTCTACAGCCATTATGTCATATCGACGATCAAATTTTATGGAGACGGACGATATGTTCCTCCAGTTTGAGGACGATTTAGATAACATCGCGGGAGGGTCGTCATCTGTGTGCAACAATACGGGTGAGTATAAGAATTTTCTTCATTTTAACTTACAATTATTTCGTGTTCTTTTTTCTAACTTTATATGTTATTATCGATTTATTAAGCAGGGTCTTCTTCTCAACAAGTGACTCCGACTCCTAGGAGACGTGCGTAGTTTTGACTCTTGGAGTTAGAACGCCACGTTGCAATAAATGGGTGCATTCCGATGACTATTGCCCTTGGAGCGAAGAAGCCTATTTCTCCACACGTCGTTTGCTTCAGCCAGGCGATAGGCGTGTGCGTGCGAAAGACATTTCTCGTCCGCTATCTTAAGTGGGCAGACGTTGGGAGAGAATACATTGAGGTCGTCAAGGGCGACCTCCAGGTAATTAAATGCACTACACATTTATATATAATTTCATCTGAAACATATTTAACTTTAACCAATCTAATGTGTTATGTTTGTAATGTGTAGCGATTGTTTGTGATTGATTTCAATGATCAAGCAATGAATAGGTTTGTTGAGCATCAGATGCTCACGACCTTTAAAGAGTTTCGGTTCGACTGTCACAGACATTTCAAAAAGTACAGCGACCCGGAGGAGGCTCGTGCCAACTCACCAAACGCATTGGTTGGACGTGATGAGGATTGGCACTTCCTCTGCGACCACTATATCAGTCGTGCATTCCAGGTATTTGTCATGATTAATTATAATAACAAGTTTTAATATGTATAAGAAATAAACAATATAAATAAACAATATAGTTGTTTTAATGGAGGAGCAATCACGGATGAACAAGGCTGCTAGAAAGAAGCAGCCTTACAATCATATTAGCGGGTCCAAGTCGTTTCTACAACTACAGTTTGAGCTCGCTGAGAGAAAAGGGGAGCCAGTTGATCGTGTGGAATTGTTTCGGGAAACACACGTTTGAGCTGGGACATTTGTGTCGCAGGGCGCCGAGGATGCGCATGTAAGTTATGCCCTTATTAATTATCTACTTTCATTATATATTTTTGTGCGTTACCTAACATAGTTTTTAAATTTGTTGCAGAATCAAATGCTGGAATTCCAATCCCAGCCTACCCTAGAGGATAGTCAGCCACTCTCTGAGGATGAGATATGCGATCAGGTGTTGGGTAGACGACTAGGCTACTCAAAAGGCCTTGGTTGGGGACCCAAGCCGAAGGCCCGCAGAACGGCGAGTGCAAGCAGTTCGTCAACATCTTGTCCGCAATCAACAGAAAAAGAGATTGAATTACAAGCTAAACTTCATGAAGCTTTGGAACGGATTGAAGTACAAGATAGAAATCACCAAGCATTAGCTTCACAAGTGGAAAGCATGAAAAAGATGATAGAAGAATTAACTCGTGCACAACAGCGACCACCACATGATCCCTAGCTCTGCGGTACGTATATGTCTCTATTATTCTTAAGTTTTTGCAATATATGATTATGTACTAAACTTAGTTATTTTTATATCATTTTTAGGACCGAAGGTGTAGAATGACGCGCATATGCATCTCGTTGGGAGACTTTTTCTTATGTTTGTGTTTTTTCTATTATGAGAACTATATTTTTTGTAGTAAATTTATTCGTATTATTAATTTTAATTCTTTTTTTTTAATTTGTGTTTGTATATTTCTTAATTTATTTTAATTTATATTCAATTTGTTTTAATTTAATCCAAAACGTCGGGAAAAATATTTGAGCAATCCGAACATCGTTGTAAATGTTTGAGCAAAATATTTTAAGGAAAAAAATAGAAATAAAATATTAAAATATATATATAAAAAGGAATACCCGATGCAAAGAAAAGTCGAAAAAAACGTCGGAAAAGAGGAATTCCCCGACGCCGCAAGGTGCGTCGACATAAGGTGCGTCGGGAAAGAGGTATTCCCGACGCCACCTTTGCCGGCACATATATTTGCGTCGGGAGAGGCTTTCCCGACGTCGTACCAACACGACGTTCGGAAAGCCTCTCCCGATGCCTTTCTCCGGACGCCTTTCTCCCGATGCCTTTCTCCCGACGTTCTTCCCGACGCCGTTATGTGCATCGGGATATGCTTTTCCGACGTATTTTTCATTTTTACCAACATTTTTGGCGTCGGGAGTACCCCCTTCTGTTGTAGTGGTCATGTACTTATTTGCTAAGAACTCTATGGTCGTTAACTACCAAAACACATAAATTTTCTCAACGCTTGTTTGAAACACATCACACGTCAAATCGCAAGAAACACTTCCAGCCTGACAACTCTTACCGCATCTAGTCTCAATGCAAAGCTTGTGAGGTGATTCACGGTCTTACATTCATGAATCAACCAAACCCACAATACTCACTAGAGAAATTTATAATATAGAAGAGTTCTCCACCATTTGGAGGGTTCATAAATTTTACACTCCAAAGAGCCTAAAGAGAATTATTGCAACAATCAAAAGACTCTAATTCCTGAAGACTAAACTATTCCTGAAGGCTGAACTATTCCTTGAAGCTCAAATCCTAAAGATTCAAACAACCTTTCAAGACTTCAACTTCAAAATCATCTAGCACTCCATCTTTTTAAATCAAGCGCAAGCGCATACATTCATTCGAGAGAAAACTAGAACTAGGATCAAATACTAGAGATTGAACTATATCATATCAAATTAACGTAACACACAAATTCAGTTCTACGAAACATGTTTCTCCAAAAACCTCATACGAAGAAGGTTAATTTTTATTATTATTACTAAATCATATCAATTAGTTTATAGAAACATTATAACGTGCAATTTCAAGATTAAATTATTGTGTCGGTAATTATGTTAACGTGTCACAACAATTCCAGATTGATCCTCACTACAACATTGTACTATAATTTTATTAGTTAAATAATTCTTGTGGCTAAAATTAGGACTTATAAAAGAGGTTATTAATGTTACCACCAATTGAATTGTATCTACTCTACCTACAACTCCAACAACTAATAATAATATGTCAATTTTTAATGAAATACTAATCACTTAACATCTAGAAAATCCGCTCTAAAATGAAAAGAAATAATAATATACCTAAATGTGTATAATATATGGAAATTGTCAAAAGTCTAATTGTTTATAGAGTTTGGCCTATCTCATTCTCAATTTAATGAACATAGTAAAAAAGACAAACACTCAACCAAAATTATCATAAATACATATAATAACTTAGGAAGATATTGGCTATTAAAGCAACAATATAACAATATGATCATTTCCTTTTTCTTTTATGTGAATTGAGTACTTTCTAAAAATAAAAGACATCAATTTACATGGTTGTCACTTTCCCTTTTGAGTGGATATATATGATGGAACAAGTTTCTTTTTTCTCATTAGCTTTTTGTGGATTAGACTAATAACAAAAGGAAACAACTAATCATTATGCCTAAATATCCAAGAGTAGCAAAAGGGGCAATTTGACAAAGTGGAAATCTTTATCCTTTGCTTTTAAATCAAATTTAATGATCCCCAGATAAGCTATTTGGAAGTTGTGCACTTTGTAGCACAGTTTTTTATGTAATCATATATAAAATAGAACTATACCATACATTATTAATGACCGAAACTCAATTTTGTACCTTAAACGTAGATGTCTTAACTCTATGAATATATTATATATAGTACTTTTATCATCAATAGTTTGTTTTTGTTATCTATATTTTATAAATATTTTAAAATTAAAAACTAAAAAAATTAATTCTCCTTTTAGAAACTAGCTAAAATTATCAAATACTTAACATAAGAAATATGAAAAATATGAAAATAAGAAATTGTGAAAAGGGTAATACTTAGATGCATCAATCTTCTCATCACTCTTATAAAAAAACAAAATATTTTACAATAGAACTAAAAACAACTTTTTATGTGGCAAATTTGATAATTCAATAAAATATAAAACCCTAAATGTATTTAAGCATTTTTCTTACCAAAAATAAACACAAATTTTAAATAACAAAACTAAATAATAAAACAATTAGTAGTTAAATTTATATAATAATTAAACAAGTAATAAATAATTATCAAACAACCCCTCAAGATTATCAGACATGGTCTATTTAATTTAATAAATGGGATTTATATATATATATATATGTGACAATTTTCTTTTAATAAAGAAAATAAGAAAGAGTAACAGTAAAGAGTATTAAAACTTGGGTATGGGCTTCGACGGATTGGGCTGGTCGGCGTCGGTGGATTGGGCTGGTGGGGCGTCGGTAGATTGGGTTGGTCGGGTATCGGCAGATTGGGCTGGTCGGGCTCGACGGAAGACTGGGCTTGGCGTCCGTGGAAGAATCGGGCGTCGCCGGCTTCGCGTCCGTAGAAGAATAGGCCGCCGACGGCTTGGCGTCCGCAAAAGAAGGGAAGACTACTAGCGGCGTCGGGCCGCTTCGTCTCCGGATGAATCGGAACCCAATCTCGCGTTGCCGGCTTTGCGTCTGCGGAAGAATCGGAAGCCCTAACTCCTCGTCGTCGGCTTTGCGTCTGCGAAAGAATGAAGCTTGTAGTCGTGGTCAGTCGTGGTCGGTCGGCTTTGCGTTGGCGGAAGAATGGGAAGACGGCCAGTCGCTGTGGGGTTGTGAATGGAGAGAAAAATTAGGGATTTTATTGGTTTTTTTTAATAAAATTGGGTTTTTTTTATTTTAATAAATTATATTAAATAATCATATACCCTTTTATGACACCAAATAACTGTCATGGAAAACAATCAGCACATAGAAAGCAATAGTTTCTCTTTTTAAATAACAACAACAACAATCATAATAATGCAGAGATATATAGAACGTGTTATGAATAACTTAGACTTAGAAGGAATCTATTAATAAAACATTACAAAACGTTTAGTTTACAAATCACCTACATAGGAGTGTTTAACTTAGAAAAGGTCACTCATGCAAGATTGTTTAGTTTAAAAAGGTCACTCATGCAAATGCCTGATCCTTTTCTTTCTCGAACCCCTCTCATCGCCTAGTACTTCCTCAATATAGCTCAACTCTTAGCACTCTTTTGGCAAAACCTTCAAATAACATCACTTCACTTAGGGCTTCCACCCCTATTTATACTAATCCTTTGAACATGTTATTTTCTTTACTTGCCAGTTCTGAATTATCACTTTACACGTGTCACCTTACCCTCTTGCTGCACCATGCAATCAAATTCAAACTTGACACATAAGCTTAACCCCTTGAGAAACCAAACTCTTCCTCAAGATGCAAACCTTATCCCCTTGAGAAACCAAACTCTTCCTCACCTACTCCTTCTCAGGGAAGTCAAACTCTTTTTCTTACCTTTTCCTTCCTCGCATTCCCTTTCTCATGACAAACCATAATCACCTACTTCCTTTCTGGCTTTGTCTTGCATTACTTTATCGAAACACCTAACTTTCCTTATGATAAACTCCTTTGTTGTGACACTCTTTCTCCATCGCCTTCTTTCCAACGCAACTTCCTTCCTTCCTTTGAACTTTATCTTTAGAATAACCATTCCTTTCATTTTAGAAGTATCATCCCACTCCTTGGCACCTCTCTTCTTCAATAGGACTCCCTATTTCAGGTCTGGGCCTCATAACTACTTCATCCTTTTTGGAATTTCGTCTTCAAAATTCAACTGTGGTTCCTTCATGACATTCATTTTGGTAATGTCCAGCTTGCCACATTTAAAACAAATGATCTTGTGTCTACAAGTCCATGCGTGTTTCTTCCCACACTCTTGACATTTTGGCCTCCGACTGTCGAACCAATGCAATCTTTGGCTAAAGCAAGACTTAGCCCACTCATCTACTTCTTTGCTACCTCCTTTCTCCTTTGCTCTGTCCATTCGTGGACTTGACTTCTCTTCCTTCAACATTTTCTCTTCATCTCCCTCAGCCAAACATTTTTCAGCATGTATGGTTGCCTCAACTAACTTTGAAAAGTCTGACCAACTAGCACTCGACGTCACTACGGCTCGGGTTGCTGTCCTTAGGTATTCTTTAAAACGCTTACACTTACCTTCTTCATCCAATATAAAGGTTATCGCATACTTTACCAGCTGGGTGAACTTTTTCTCATACATTGCAACAGTCTTATCGCTTTGTTCCAAACTCAGAAGTTCCCTTCTTTTCTCTTAACAAAGGAACAATGATAAAACTTCTCGTGGAATACCCTTCGAAAATCTTCCCATGAAACAAAATCTACTTCCCTTGCTTTTGCCTCAAATAAGATCCACCAGTCCTTGGCGTTTCCTTCCAACAAGAATGTAGCCAACTTGACTTTCCTCGCTTTAGGACAACTTATTACTCCAAAGCACTTGTTTACTAAACGTAACCACTTCTCCACGTTGGCTGGATCCGCAATTCCTTCATAAGTCGTGGCACCTAGCGCCTTCAGTCTTTCTATGCTAAATTGTCCTTCCAAGTTCGTTTTAGCAAATAGTAGCTTCTTTCTTTCTCTCCTTGCTTGCACATTAACCAACTTTGCTGCTTCTGAAGCTTGTCCTCTACCTCTTTCTCTTTCTCTTCTTGGCATAACGACAATAATTTCCTATAAAAGTAGCTCAAAATTTAGTCCAACGTAACTTTCCCCTTTAATTGCAACAACCCACACTTACTCTAGTCAAACCTCTACGCAAACTTAGACCTTTACGCAAACTTATCTTGAACCTCTACCATTTCTCTCCCAATAAACTTATGCTCTAATACCAACTGTCATGCCTCCTTCTGGTTGCATGAAGTGGCCAATAAGACAGGTCATGATATATATATACTAGTACTATCTCTTAAAATGAAGGAAACATTAATTTAAAACAAATAAGAGAAAATTAAAAAGATAATTTAATAATAATAATAAGTGTGAATAAATTCAAAATAGAAAAACAAGAAAGTGTATTTTAAAAAATATTATTATAATTAAACTAAGAATGTATCTAGAATGACTTATAAAAAATGGTTATCAAAAATTCATTTTTATTTAAACGATTTTGATAAATACTTCTTAAAATAAAAACACGAATGTGTTTGATAACTCTCTTTTAAGAGTATTTTTATTAAAAATATTTCAAGTTTGACTAGTGGCGGCTGGAGATGGGTTGAGACGATTGTCGAAATTGGTTGTCAAAACTGGTGGTTGAAAATTGGTCGTCGGCAGTCATCGGAAGTTGTGTATGTAAGTTGGCTGAAACTTACCTAAAAGATCAATATTTGAATTGTTATTCCAATTTATAAATATATTAGAATGGAAGTTTTCATAAATATAACAAAAACACTAAAATATTTATGACTCGTGTAACAAAGCACATGAAGTTAGACATTTTTTAAATATTCCTGCCTTTCTTCTCCTCTTTCCTAAGATTTGTTTACATCGTTTTTTTTCCAAACTATTATTTGGTTGTTCAAGATCGACTTGAAAAAAACATCGTTTAAATTCGGATAGCCAAATCTAGCCAAATGTAAAGGATCGTGTATAAAAAATCTTGAAAAAAATCGTTTAGATTGGGATAATCTAAACGATCGTGTAAAAAAAATAAAGGATCCTGTACCAAAATAATTTTAAAAAAAAATTGTTTAGTCAAATCTAAATGATCATGTACCAAAAAATCTTGAAAAAATAAACAATTGTGTAAACAAATCTAAATGATTGTGTACGAAAAGAACCTTGAAAAAATTTGTTTAGCCAAATATAAGCGATTGTCTACCAAATTTTGAAAAAAAATCGTTACCAAATCTAAACGATCAAATCTAAACGATTGTATAACCAAATTAAAAGATAAAATTGAAAAAGAAAATCATTTAGATTTTGGGTATTCAAATCTAAACGATCGTATACCAAATATATTATACGTGTTGTTAACAGCATGGTTGACGAGACATTTTTGGTATTATTCATTATCAGCTTATGGGTTTTTTTCGTTTTCGAGATTGTTCTATACAATATAAATATTCTACTGTTTTGTTATATTTTCTAAAAAACCCATATTAGAATTGTTTTTTTTTTTCAGAATTACCTAAAATATTGAACTTTTATTTTTAAATGATACTATATCTTGTTCTAATAGATTCGTAAATACTTTTCCAAATCATTAACTAGTGTTAGTTATAAGCTTCGTCTAAGTACGTATCTAATTAATATTTGACTTTTAAAATATTCATAATATATTTCTGTCTTTTTAAAAAACCATTTTTAATATGCTCTTACTCTATAAGTAATTGTCTTATTAGAATCTATACTAAAAAAACCTTAAACATGTCTTAATTAATTCTAGCATTCAGTGGACTAAATGTTAAACTTAACACCGTGACCTAAAAGCACAAACATCAAAAATTCAAATATTACACTAAAAAGAACAAAGACTAACTAAACAAACAATATCTTCAAAGTTCAAAACTTAAAAAGTTAGGAATAATGAACCATCTACACACTTTTACAAAAGCATAATATTGTCTATTTTAGATTTTATAACTTGATACTAATAAATAAATAAGTATATATTTCTAATCATCTCTTTATTTATTCAATATAGAACACCGGTCATATTTATGATAAAAAAATTCAACTATCAATCAACGTTAATAGCCTATATGATCAATTTAAGAATCTAAATATTTGAATCAAAAAGTGTGTATGAAGCTATTTAAAGCCATAAGCACAAAGTAGTCTATTCATGTCACATGAGAGAAAAAAAAAAAAGAAAGAAGGGGTTAGGTATCATGTGATCCCCCTACTTTCAAGTTTAAAGGCAAAAAGGCAACATTTTCTTATGTTCTTCAAAGGATCATCCTTTATTACTTCCTCTTCTCCACAATCAATCGGTAACATCTCACATAAATCATATTTAAATTACCCCCAAAAAGAAAAAGAAAAAAAAAAAGAAAAGAAAAGAAAAAGAAAAACTTGGTTGATCTGTCTCGCACGTGCCATTTTGGTCTCCCGCAGCCACGTCTGGCTTCTCCCTCTGTCTTGGTTTACTTGATTCACTCAACAATTTTCTAATTTCTACTTACTCTTCTACTGCTTCACCTTCTTCACCTTCTTCACCTTCTTCTTCTTCCTCCTCTCCCTCCTTAAGCTTTGCCCTGTAGTTTGAGAAGTCTAAAGGGGGGCAATGAAAGGGAAGGGAGAAATGGTGTTCAAATCAAGGATGAAATGGGTTGGTTTGGTGGGTATTGTTCTTTCCGCTTTTTCCCTCTTCACCCATTTCTTTCTTGCTAGATTTACTCAGGACAGCATTTCTGAGTTCCAATCCTCTATTACAATCTTCTCTTGGAGACCTGTTTTTGAACATGCAGATTTTTCCCCAACTGTAAGATCTCATCTCTCTCCCTCTCAGGTTTTTTCCTGAGATCTTAACTTGTTTTTTGTTTTTGGGAATATGGGTTTCTTCTATTAATTTAAAATAACCTCAAATCTGGCTTCTATGAATTTGTCTTCCTTTGAAATGGGTATCTTGTTGTTTAGTTAGTTTTTGGCTAAAATTTACATGCTTCTGTGTTTCCAGAATCTTACATTTGCTGCTGTTTTTTTTTTTCCTCCTAATTTATTGTTCAGAGTCCTTTGTTTAGACGGCTTTGGGGCCCAGTTCGGCGGCTGGAGGCTTTGCATCCTGATGCAAATCCCAGACAACACTATCCTGGTATTGCCTCTTCTGCAGCTTCATTTATCTGTTGCAACTTATTGGTGTAGCAGATTTTCCTCTTATAGAGAGCTTGAATTTGGTTTGAGTCCTACTCTGCATGTTGAACTTTCATGCTTATTTCATTTCGGTCTTCGAACTTTTTAAATGCTTTGTTTGTGTAAATAATTATTTGTCATTAGGTAAAAATTGATGTGAGATATTTCTTGTTTATTTTCCTGGTACATATATAATCTACACGAATGCTTGAAGCTACATGTGGTAGGTTAGTATTGGATCCCTCCCTCTTAATTTCAATCGGACCGCAGTCTTGAGGTGTTAAGAACTTACATTTCGTTCTTTTTCTCTGAAAAAAGATATTATAGCTATAGTCATATTGCTTCTCTCAAATCTGAATCTTAATTTGGCTTTCCACCTGCACCAAGCAAAAAGTAAAAAAGACAAAAAAAAAATATATATATATATAAATATATATATATATATATATATATATAGATGGATGGATGGACGGACGGATGGATAGATAGATAGACAGATATAGTAGATAGATATAGATGGATAGATATATGCTATCCTCCTTGATGTGTAGATTTGTTCCCTTTGAATTCCATGGCGCTGATAATAAACTAGTACCTAATCCTCCTCTCTTTTACCTGGTAAGAATGTTTTTTATGATGTGTTTAAAATGATGCATTCCTGAACTAATCACATCGGCAGATCCCTCATTACAATCAAATGGATTCATCTTTGTCAGGATACAGGGCGGATTCCATGAGATCAGGAATTCGGTAAGGATGCAATGGTTTAATCTCTTTTATGATATTAATATCAGGTTATGGTAGCAAATTGAAGGAATTGCAAATGCTTGGTCTTCTAGATATGCGATGTTGTTGTCATTGCTCGGCTCCTTAATGCAACGTTAGTAGTTCCTGAGATTCAATCAACCACAAGCAGCAAAGGAATCAGGTTTGAACTGTCCAAATTTAACATACTACCTTTTTCCATGTTTCAAAAAAGTATGTCTACTAACCAAATACTCTAATTATCTTCGTGCAGCTCCCAGTTCAAGAGTTTTTCTTACCTTTATAATGAAGACCAGTTCATTGCAGCCTTGACTAGAGACATTAAAGTTGTTAAGACACTTCCAAGAAATCTGAAAGGTGCTCGAAGGAAAAAAGAGATCCCAAGTTTTAAAGCACCTTACTTGGCATCTCCTTATTTTTATCGGCACAATGTGCTTCCTGTTTTAAAGAAGCACTCGGTGGTTGAACTTGTTGTCTCCGACGGTGGGTGTTTGCAGGTAAGGAACACTTTTGAACTCCTTTATAATTGAAACTATCTTCACCTGAAATGCTAACTTGTATGACTGATGTTAATGTGATTGATAGTGTAGTTCATGTTATGCTCGTCAAAATGCTTTTTATACGATCTTGTTGAAGTTATAACATTAGTTTGTATTTAGAAGAGGGTTAGCAGTATAAGTTAGCAAACTAGGGGGGATCTTTGTGTCACTATTTTGAAATTAGTTATTTCCTAAACTGTTTTTGAACATTGTCATATCTTAAGAACCTCTCTCGAGGACCCTTTTGCCAATATTCTTTCATTTGTCTTCATGGAAGGTTGGTTTTCCATTAAAAGAGAAAAAAAGAAAATCTTCAAAATCTCATAGATTGTACACTTTAATGATAATCTAGGCTCTCCTTCCGCCCAATCTTGAAGAGTATCAGAGATTGAGGTGTAGAGTTGCCTTCCATGCTCTTCGATTCAGAGTGGAAGTTCAGGATCTTGCCACCAAAATTCTGCATAGGTAAATATTTGAAATGTTTTGAAAGGTTCTTGAAACTGTTCTTACAGTTCTTTTTTTTTTTTTTAAATTTTTAGGTTAAGAGCTCCGGGTAGGCCGTTCATAGCCTACTATCCTGGGATGACAAGAGAGGCCTTAGCGTATTACGGTTGTGCTGAACTGTTTCAGGTACATATTTTAACCTTGATTATGTAATTCATACGTTTTGGTGATTTATTCTTGACGTTTTATATGTGTTTTTGACTTGAAATGACATTCAGGATGTACATAATGAGCTCATTCAGCACAAAAGATTGTGGATGCGAAGACGCGGGATCGTCAAGGGGAAGCTTTCAGTGAATTCCGAGGATCAACGGCTAAATGGTTCATGTCCTCTAATGCCAGAAGAGGTAAGCTGAGAAATAACGTGGAGGTGATATAATTTGGATCCAATGGTTAGATGAAATTATGAAAATGGAGAGTATGATGCTTGTCAACCTTTTACAGGTAGGAATTCTTCTCCGGGCCCGTGGATATTCATGGGACACCATTATATATGTGTCAGGTGGGGAAGTTTTCGGTGGACAAAGAACCTTGATTCCTCTCCATGCTACTTTTGAGAATGTTGTTGACAGGACTTCCCTTAGCACCCCATGGGAACTTAACAGGCTTTATGGTCGTGAGATTAATGTCGGTGGAAACTATCCAAGATCTCCGCCTTCCATTTTGAAGGAGTCAAAACCTGATGCGTGGAATACTATTGGTCCACGTCCTCGCCCGTTGCCACCTCCACCAGCAAGGCCAAAATATCCACACAACATAGAAGGTTGGTGGGGTTGGGTGGCTGAGAGTGACATTGAACCTGAAAGTACCGTGATGGAACTGAGGACCAATGCCCATAAATTGCTTTGGGAAGCTATAGACTATTTCATATCGGTCGAAGCTGATGTTTTTATTCCTGGGTTTGATCGTGATGGTAAGGGGCATCCAAATTTTGCAAGCTTGGTGATGGGCCACAGGCTTTATCAGTCAGCTTCGCTTAAAACATACCGACCTGATAGGTATTGGTTTTTCTATATTGACGTATCATCGATGGTTAATGATCAAACACCCATTGTTTACAATGCTGTTGTCTGTGCAGAAAAGTAATGGAAACTCTCTTAGCAGAAACCAGAGAACACCTATATCAAGCAAACTATACATGGCTGAGATCGATTCGTCAACATCTAAGGAAGTCATTACTTGATGGACTGATAGAAGCGTCAACGGTATCTAAATCAATATCTTTTCTATCTCATCCTGTTCCTGAATGTGCTTGCTCAAGACAGGACTCAGACCAATCGCAAGCTCAGGCTGGAGGTCTAGGAGTTGTGCACCGTTGTCCGATTTGGATGCATAGTCAGTCGGGCTTCAGATCAAAAGATAAGCAAACTGAAGAAGAGGACGATGAAGATGAGTCAACATCCGAACTATTTTTCGGGTACAAGAGTGAAAACCGAGTAGAGGGGAGTGGAGAGATGAATAGTAAGGAAGCAATTCTGCTGAATGATCAAGAGGAACTTGATGGTGGAGAGAGATAGATAATAAGGGACTAAGTTCAGCAACAGTTTTGTAATGCTCACAAATGACCATTGCCTGAGGAAGGCACTAACAAGTTGAAGGATTATGTAACATGCCATTCTTTTGGCTGATGATTGTTCTAGAGCACTGGGTTCAGTTTCTCACCTTTAAGTTTAATGTTCTTTACAATCTGCTCTGGTTAGAAGCTTTACTTGAATGAAAAGCCAACAGTGTAATCCATGTAAATTTACTTGTTAATCCTTGTTTTGAAGGGAAAACAGGGGCTTATTTTACTATGTTTTTGTGTGTGAGAGTTTTATTATTATTATTATTTATTTAAACTCATGAAACCGTTTTCATTTTTACTAACTTGGACTTGCATTATTAGTTAAATAAATGATGAAATTAATGTTCTCGAAAAAAGTTTGCCAACGTTAGTGATGAGGTCATTTTGTCAAGTTCTGGTTCTTTTAGTCAGGTAGTATTGCAGAGCCAAAACTACCTTCTTTATTTTCCTCACGATTATCTTAAGATTAGGAGGCAATTGTATATGGGAATTTGTCATAAAATAATATTAAATATAGTACAATCTAATTTGCTTCTGATATTATTAGTAAATATGGTAAAATTTACTTCTGATATTGTGATAGACTCAGGCTATTGTTTGCAGACATTTTTGCTATCATATTTTGAGCAATTAAGAAAAATCAACTTTTGAAATACAGTGGTAATTTCGAATATGCCCTGAATCAGTAATAAAGTTTGAGTTATTGAATGTGATAACTCAATCTTTAAACTTATGTAATATTGAGTATATAGGTTTAGCATGTATGAAAGTTAGATATGTAGTTTCTTTAATTTATGTAATATTGATTATAATATTGAGTATATAGGTTTAACATGTATGATAATATTGAGTATATAGGTTTAACATGTATGAAAGTTAAATTTGTAGTTTCTTTAATTTGAACGAATTATATTTGATTTTTAGTCAAACAACAATTAAATTTGAGTTCAATTTTTATATTTATTTGTATTTATTTATTGTTTTTATTTTGGATAGTTATTAATTTGTCGTATTTCATTATAAATGGAAGAGTTTTCTCATTCTTTTCTTTCTTTCTTTACTTTGTGTTATTGAGTTGAGTTGAGAGCAAATATCAGAGAGTTTTGTCTGACTCAAGTAGTTCAAGGCTACAATTCTACCGAAGTTTAGTCGTATCTTAGTCAAGGCTACAATTCTATCGAAGTTTAGTCGTATCCTATTGAGATGATCAATGTAGTCTACTTGCAAGCTCGTGTACATAATTGTCTTCAAGATAATGCTTATCAGAAGCGTGTCTTGACTACAGCCTAAATATACAAAGGTTTTGATGTTTTTTTAAGTCTTTGATTGTTTTCATATCTAATCTTTATTACACCATTTAACCTAAATTTGAATATGAATATTATACATTTTAATATTAGCGGGGTTGTGGTTCAAGCGACAATAAATCCTTTAATTAGTTATCTTAGTGCCTATAATCACATTTGTTTAGAATTATTAACGAGTTTAAATGTCTATTTTAGTAGAAAATTGAGTATCACATGCATTTTCCATAGCATTATGGATGGCTCAAGGTTAACTTGGAGTTATTGTATGGGTATAATGGAGCGACTGTGGCTTCGACGGATGAAAAGACGCAAATACCCCTAAAGGCCCTAGTGTCACGTGGCACTCAAGGAAGAAGCACACAAAATGGATAGCACTGTGGGAAGGTCAGTAGCATCACGATGCTCTCGACGAGGCTTATATATAATTTATTTTCATTTTAATTAGAGTATTCAAGGTAAAAGAAAGAGAGTTCATGGCCGATTTTGAGACCTCTAAGCTCGGTTTTGGCCACTCTTACCATGATCCATGAGATTTCTTTTTATTTTGGTGTGCAATGAAGCTTTTTGTGTCGAGATTCGGTGACTAGCTTAGGCCTCAAACCTCGATATAGAGGTTTGTTGGATACTTTATTTATGAATTTGGCAAGCATTTCTAGATTAGTCAATTATGATAATCATCGATGAACTTATCCATAAAGCCCAATGGTCTCTTAATAAGCAAAGATAATCTTGTGCTATCTCTCGCTAAACTATCTCAGCATTTTACTTTTCTGAATTTATATAGATTATCCTATATACCTTTAAAAAAAATGTAGGTTGCTTGGGTTCGACCTAATCTCACTACTGAAACTGCATAATAGTGGAAACTGTAATAAGTATTTATAAAGTTTATTTAACTGATAAGGCCCTTGACATCATTTCCCGAGGAGCCAATTAATTTGTGTGTTAATTTTGTCTATTAAGTTTAAAACCCCAGAAAGATTTCCCTTTTACTTTGTTCTAACATGGTACAAGACCTTATGCATGTATTATGTGTTGTGCACAAGACAGTTTCACCCAATGAGAAGAAGAGACTAAATAGTTTAATTAGCCTAAAAGTCGTATCAATTTTTATTAAATAATAATCATGATTTTAAAGATTCTGTTTAATAACTAATAACTTATAGAAATATAAGTTATAAGTTATTATGGCTTTTTAGGTAAAACGATGGAGCCAAAACATGCAGGATAGTGTCTCAAAACGCGTAGCTTATATCCCAAATTCATAAACATAAGAGAATATAACTTGCATAGGTCTCCATGCTTGTTTTACCATGTGTTTAGTGTCTTATCGCAGGGTTATGAAGAAAAGAAGAAACATAGTGAATTGCAAGTGGAGCGCATGCAAAAGCTCTACGATAGGAATATTCCCTGGCGATTAACTTTTCTAGGCAAGGAACCACATCATCATGCAAAGAAGATTCACGAGAAGACAAAGAGTGGTAGTTGGAGTTGATGTGACTTGATAGAACTGCTATCAGCACTGACATGTGCAGAAGAATATAAGCTTCCCGCCTAAAGTAGTCTATATAAAGCTTCTTCCCTACCATGAACACTTGGTTTGAATGGACCAAACCCTAGAGAACTCCTTATGAGCTGGCGGAAAGGATTAGCCTTTCCGTCTTCTATAAAAGTTCTTCCACCTCTTCTACGGTCAATCTTAGGAGTCAGGGCTAGCCAAGGAATGCTCAGTCATTCTGCAGCTCGGCTCCCTTTCTTTACTTTTCATTTTTGTATTTTATTCGTAATATTTGACTTTTACGTTGTACAATGATCGAAAGACCTACATTCTTCAATACATTGCAACTTTATTCCTTGTCTATCTATCAACTCTTTATTGTTCATCTTTTAAAGTGTTAGAAGTAGTTTAGGCTTGTGATGAGTTCTTAATAAGAGATCTAATTTATAAGGTTCATTGCATTTAGCTAAGCTTTACTCCATCGCTTGGCTAGCGTTTGTTGCCAATTGCTCTAGAGGGTAAGTAACAAAGACATGACTAAATGTGCACAGAAAGGAATTTGGAAAATAAACTCCATCCTTGACAATTAAACCTCCATCATTTGTGTCCCGAAAGGAGAACAAGTGTGGTAACTTAGCGTCGGTAAGTTGTCACACTTAAAAGAGAGGTAATGACCCTTACAAGTAATGAAATCTAGATAGCTATCTTTATCATTAATCATTTGCATCCCGTTAAGGACCATCTGTTGCCTTTTTGGCCCTTACTACTCAGATTATTTAATTTAATTTAATTAATTAATTAATGTTTTGATAATAACAAATATGAACTTTTTTATCGACAATTTTATTATTTTGAATACTTCATAACGTAGAGCTCAAAACAATAATTCTGACGCCTCTTGAATCACCCATATCAAAGTTCAAATGAAAAAATATTGCTAAAAGAAGCGTAATAGAAAAATACTCGAGATGGTGACATGACGACCAAGTAATCAAACACATGTGGCTTTTGTTTTTGTTTTTGTTTTTTATTGGCTTTTTAAAAAGAAAATAAATTTAATATTATTATTTATCTTTGTGTCTAACTGCTAGTTTTTTAAAGAGATGGTGAAGTTGTTTTATTGGGCTTTAAACAAATTATTTTAAAATTAACATATTATATATATATATATATATATATATATATATATATAAGTTGTTTTATTGGGCTTTAAACAAATTATTTTAAAATTAACATATTATATATATATATATATATATATATATAGTTGTCTAACGACTAGTTTTTTAAAAAGATGGTAAACTTGTTTTATTTGGGCTCTACACAAACTATTTTAAAAAGGATATAATATTATAGTATTATTTATGTTTGTGTCTATCGACTAATTGAGTTTAAATCTCAACCATTCATTTTTCTTTTACTTACATCCAATGACTCAAAATGATTTTGGATTTCAATATATTTTCCCTCTTTTTAAATACTTCATTTCTCTCCAAGATTTTAAGAATTTTGTTTATCTTTCTAATACTCAAAAGTTGCAAAAGCCACCATTGTTATTCTCTCTAAAGCTTCTAATTTCCATTCTTTTCATCTTGTCCTTGAGATAATTCTTATTGTATTGTGAGGATTAATTATTGTGAGCTTAAAATTGTATACTCACTCTTTTAGAGAGTTTTCTTTTCTGTGATTTAAAACTTCCACATATTGTGACGGTTGGCCGATCCTAATCCGTGGAAAGGATTGAGTTTGCTCTTGAGCTCGAAAAAGGAGCAAGTACTGCTTCAGCTCTAATCTGTAGAAAGAGTCAAATGAAAAGTTTCAATCAAAATCTCAAGAGGTGATTGGGAAAGTCGATGTAGGTCAAGTTTGACTGAACCACTATAAAATTATGGTATCTACTTTTCTAACTCTTTTCTAATTATTTTTGCATTTAATTTTAGTTACATATTCTTGTTGATTGAGTTTGATTGCATACTCTATTATATACTTTTTGTCAATCTTGCTATTTAACATAATTTAGCTAAAGTTTTTTTATTTAATTTAAAAATTATCTAATTAGTTTAATTTAGACTTATTTGTTAAAAAGTTTAATTCCTATTCATTCCCCTCTAGGTTTGCCATGCCTGTCCAACAATTGGTATCAGAGTGAGGTTGATCTTCTTAAAATTTTAATTTCATGATAAACTTTATTGTTGGAGCATTATTGCAAAACTATTGGAAAATGAGATTGTTGAAGGTCAATCTACTTCTAGGGCTGGTTCAAATTATGCATATTGGAAAGCTAGAATGAAAATTTATTTGCAATTTGTTGACTATAATTTGTGGTTAATTGTTGTTAAAGGTCCTTATGTACCCATGAAAAAGATTGATAATGTTGATAAGCCTAAATTAGTCGTTTTTATACCCACGTTAAAGATACATTTCATGTCGTATTTATAATAGTTTTTATGACGGCAAAACCGATATTATTTGAGTCGAATTACGTCCGAAAATGTTCGTCATCGTATATTGTAAAAAATAAAAAAATGGCTTGCACACTAGCTATAATGCCTACTACTCAATGCACACAATAATACCTAAAATTCCAGCAATGCACACAATAATACCTAGTTCACCTGCAATGCACACAATAATACCTAAAATTCCAGCACACTTCCATATAGAACTACAACAAATACACATCATCCAACACTTACATATAATCAAATATCAATAAACACAACTATATTCAACACTATAAGTCCAACTACTCCAAATCCTCCAATATATCCACTTATATATATAATCACACATATCAAACAACACATCCTATCATCCATGGCAAACCAATAATAAACACCTACAATGCATAAGATCCAACACTAAAATACGAGCACACTTTTCCACACTTCCATATAGTACTACAGCAAATACGATCATTCAACACCTAAAATATCAGCACACCTTTCCACCCTTCTACATAGTATTACAACAAATAAAATCATCCAACTCCTAATCACATATTTAAATAAACAACCAACAACTGTAAGTGAAAACTCAAAAATATAAAGATAATATATAAGATCGTGATTTATAAACACAATAGAAAGTTCCTTCACTAACTAAAGTATAGGTACAAACTATCTCACAAACAACAATTAGTACGGGACCACATGCCCTTCAAAAAACTATAGGACTGCCCGTCCCTACAAAAACTTAACTCGACCAACTACTAACCTAACTACAAAAATCAACTACTAACCTAACTACAAAAATCAACTACTAACCTAACTACAAAAAGCAACTACTTACACAAATCTGCTAACAAAAGCTGCCCATTCAGTTCGAATCTCATCAATCTTCTCTTGCCTATATGCATTTTTGGTATTGAACTACACACAAAGAGAAAGATATGGAAAGTATGAGTTTGGATCATAAATTGTAATATGTAAAAAGTTAAAGTAGAAACTTACAAGGTTAGTAATAGAAGTACTAGAATTATGCACTATCTCATGTATGTACTTTTGCACGTAGTACCCGCACCCTACAGAATCCAATTGACGAGGGCACTGCATGTATATAAATTGAATACAAATTAATCTTATGTTTCATAAAAAATAATTACCTGTAAATGCAAATTACCTTTACAGGTCTCCATTTTGGAGTTGATCGATAGCGTTGTAGATCGTGTTTCGCTTGCCATGTCTTCAACCCTCTAAATATTTTGAAACATTAGAAGACAAGAAAGTTAAATAAGAAGTAATAAAGTAAATACACTTACACATTTATGATTCCATGAATGTCTTCATTGACTTTACTCCGAAGAGAGTCCAAAACATAAACGCAATTTTCACGAAGATCGATAACATGCAACATCCAATGAAAACTACAATAAACAACATCTTCAATGTGAGTACACATTTAAGCTCAATGGAAATATATTAATGTGTTTCTCTTCTTTATTTACCCGGTATTATATGGAATTAGCACTTTCTGTTCCAAGTTAACTGCTTCTAGCTGGTTGGCTAAATTTCTGGATCGAAGATCACGATCTTTTATATGTGACGATATTTTTGATTGGTCAATGACAAAAAAATTCTTTGCACAGTCACATTTATCCCAAAGACATCTAAGTAAAAGCAACCATAGTTAAAATATCAACAAACTAACTACAACAGTGGTATTGGAGATAAAGATGAGTATAAGTTGTCTACTTACGTAATATACGCTAGTATACACATATAGCCGATTTCAACCATGCCGCAGTAATGCAACAAATCTTCACGAGCTAAATAAACAAATTTGTCACTTCCAAATATTAGCTCGTTCATTGGGATGCGAATCATGTCTACATCCTCCATGTTGTTCATGGCATGTCTATTTAAAAGCTTAATAATCCCGTTAACGTCAGTATAATTTGAAGGGTATACGACATCCTTCCTAGTTGAATGCTTCTATCACAACCAAGGTTCTAAATTCAAAATACATATACAAATAAAATCAAAACTTAAATAGTAAAAAAAGATACACACTTGTTTGTCATTGATCGTAGAAACAAGCCGACGAGGCCATTCTATAATGTTACCCAATGCTTGATTTAAAGTCTCTATCTTTCCCTTCACTGGATTGGGTATAGTCAAATTTTCTCCCGTAACCACGTCTACTAGAACTTTAACATTGGGACATCCAATGTTATCCTCAACTATCGTGGCTACTGCAACAATATTATTAATGGATCCTATAGACAATTGACATGGTGTTCCCTTTACAAATATTATAAGCATAGTTAAGAACAATTGATCCTATATAGTTAAAAAACTAAAAGTGACAACAAAGTCAATTACCTCCACTCCTTTGTTGGTAAGTGTGTCCTCATCGGCATCAAGATCTATATTAATACTTCCAATGGATGACCTCGAGTGATTACTTCTCTTCTTGTCACTTTTGCATCTCGAGTCATCCTCTTCTTTATGACACATTTTCTCCCTCCCTTTTACTGTGTTGAAATATTGTGATTGAGAGACGAAAGCACCCACGCCTCTTACACGTCCACCGTGCTCCTTGGAACCCAATGCGTCAGTCAAGATGTCCTCATTTTTATTTGTTGCAACTAATTCATCCTATAAAACAATACAAGTATAAAACAATTCATCATCAGTTAGGTTAACAAAAGATTATATATTGTAATCATAAGTATACTTACAATCCGAGAGGCACAATCTCGAGTAGCATCATCAAAATAATCATTATTTTTTCCTTTCCGTGCTTCTTTCCAAAGAGTTGAACGATAGGAAACATCATGCGTTATTTTCTACAACAAAAGATAGATATTTAATTAACAACAACATATTAAGATAAATTCTTCAATTTAATTAGAAATACTCACTAGTTCATCGGCAAGATTAGCATATCCCTTACGTGACATGTGGTGATTGTATACGCATTTCGACCTTCTTTCCCTTTGAATACGACTATAATCCTGTACAACGTATTAGTTTGTAGGTAGATATCAAAACAATTCTAATTCCATTGAAAATTTAAACTTATTTACCTTCCATTCTTCACTTAGTCTAGCATCCACAAACGATTCCCAATCTTCTTGATTTATATGAGAATAGATTTTGGGAGGAAACTGCAAGAGTGATGGTTGATCCTTATACGGAAGTATATACTTCTGAGTTAACGTGGTCTTGAACGTTCGAAACTTTCTTGATGCAGACATAAGTATAGAATGTTTAGCATTGGGTTGTAAATCGAACGACATCTACACAAAAAAAAAGAAAAGCTTAGTTAAACTTAGAGTGTAAAGCAAACTACATTATATGAAAAACATAACAATAGAACTCATACCGATATACAATCATATATTTTATCTTTTAGCTCATTCGGAACTTCTTTCCAAGAGTTGTATGTGATAGGAATCTGTTGTCGAACGCACACACCAATGTAACTTTGCATTTTCTTAGACGTGGCTCCAACAGGTTGTCCGTGTTCATTAAATTGAATGGGCAACTTTTGCCCAGAATTTCTCACTAAGGCCAACTCAGACATAGTAGTTGGCCCACGTGGAACAAATGATTTCTTTCTTACTTCTGGAAGCATTTCTCTTTCATCCTCACTTCTATCCTCCATCTATGAATCTGCAAAAAATGGAAATACATTAATAAGCAAAGTCAACATACATAAGCATAACAATTATGTTACGAACTTAAACATAAATACATTATAAAGCAAAGTAATGACATACCATAAATATAGTAGTTATATTACGAACTTTAAACATAAATACATTATAAAGATACCATAAGCATATCAATTATATTACGAACTCTAAAATTAAATACATTATAAAGCCAAGTAATGACATACCCTTCTCTACCCATCTACCCTCACAATCATGTCTAATATAAGTTGAATTTGTATCATTAGTCTCATTAGGTGTATCAACATTGGGCATCCTTTTAATGGTTTCGTAACCACACTCTTGAAGCATATCTCCTATTTCATCTTCAAAGAAATCTTCTTCAATAGTTCTTTGTGGAGATGTTAAAACCACCGACCATTCAGGATTTGCAGAATCTTGGACATAGAATACTTGTTTTGCTTGAATGGCTAAAATAAATGAGTCTGATTTATGTCCAATACGTTTGAGATCAACGATGGTAAACCCAAGCTCGTCCACTTTGGCTCCACTTCTATTGTCAACCCAATCACACTTAAATAAAATAAAAGATAATTGATGGTAATCAATCTCCCATATCTCTCGTATTACACCATAAAATGTCATATCTGACATGACAGGGTTTTTGTCCTTAGAACTAGAGACTTGCCTTGTAGTAGCGGTTATACTAACTCCACTATTTTGAACTCTCCTAATATCATCACGCCTTTTTGTGTGATAGTGATATCCATTAATTATGTAACCAGAATAAGTGGCCACATCTGGAGAAGGTCCGTGAGCTATCCATCTTAAAGAAGGCGTGATAGAATTTTTAGGTACTTCGAGAGCAAGTGCAACCTACACAATACATTGGATTTAGTTAGATCCAAAACAAACATAAAAGAGTACGATTGTAGTGATTACCCGTGTGGACAGCCAGCGACTGAATGAGCGATTATGCTCTTCTTGAATCCACTTTTTACTTCGAGCTTTACCAGAGTTAAGCTTACGCAAACTCTCCATATGTTGTCTGTCGTAAATAACAAGTTATTAAGTAATTACATAAACAACTTATATAGAATGAGAATAGATAGGATTTAGCATGTACTCGACGTATAGTAGAACATCATTTATTTCTGAATGACATAAAGATGAGCTTGATCTAACTGCTCCTTACTCTGTTTGATAAAAGAAGAAGCTGATAATGCTCTATCCATGTTTGAATTCTTTTTTATTACAGATGAGTTAAGTCCAACAGAACTAACTCCAGCAATAAATTCAGAACAGAACTCTATAGCCTCTTCAACAATATAATTTTCTACCATACATCCTTCTGGTCGATTTCTATTTCGCACGTAAGTTTTTAGGACTTTCATATATCGTTCAAAAGGATACATCCACTTTAGATGAACAGGTCCACAAAACTCAATTTCTCTTACGAGATGCACTACAAGGTGTACCATTATAGTGAAAAATGATGGTGGAAAATACTTCTCCAATAGACATAAAGTGACAACTACATCTTCTTGCATTCCTTTCAATTGTGATGTATCAATTGTCTTCTTACATATAGCATTAAAGAAGAAGCATAACCGAATAATTGCAAGTCTTACATGTTTCGGTAGAATACCACGAATTGCCACAGGTAGCAATTGTTGCATAAGAACGTGATGGTCATGCGACTTAAGTCCATACAGTTTCAAATCTGTGAGTGACACTAAACTTTGAATGTTCGATGAATAGCCTTCTGGTACTTTCAATTCAGATAGTGTCTTACAAAAACTCAACTTCTCTGCTCGAGATAATGTATAACATGCCGGGGGTAAAAAGATCTTTTTCTCCCCTACTTGAGGGGCTAGCTCTGATCTAATGTTCAATTCAACCAAATCTAATCGACTTTTTACTCCATCTTTGGTTTTACCGGGAATATCAAGCAATGTGCTAATGAGATTTGCACAGACATTCTTTTCAATGTGCATCACGTCTAAACAATGTCGCACATCAAGAAACTTCCAATATTCTAATTCAAAAAAAATAGATTTTTTCTTCCAATAAGTTCCTGAAGAACTCATTTCACTGTTCTTTTCATTCATAGTTCTCTTACCAAATAAGTGTTTGTACTTACTTGTTTCTATGAAAATTTCTTCCCCACTCAATGGTTCTGGAGCCAATTCTAATTCTTGTGCACCATTGAAAACTTTCTTTTGTTTCCTATATGGATGATGACGTGGTAGAAATTTGCGATGCCCAATATATGCCATCTTCCTTCCATTTGGAAAATAAATTGATGAAGTTTTCTCCCCACAAATTGGACATGCATGATATCCTTTGACTATACAACCACACAAGTTACCATACGCAGGAAAATCATTAATGGTCCATAATAAAATAGCCTTTAGCCTGAAACATTGATCTTGATATGCATCGTAACATTCCACCCCATCATGCCAAAGTATTTTCAAATCATCAACTAACGGAGCTAAATAAACATCTATTTCATTTCCCGGTTGTTTGGGACCAGATATTAGTGCGGTCAACATCAAAAAATTTTGCTTCATACACAACCATGGAGGTAAGTTGTATGTCACTAACATAACTGGCCAACAACTATATCTACTGCTAAGATCTCCATGCGGATTTACCCCATCTGTGGAAAGAGCAAGACGTAGATTTCTAGGTTCTGACCCAAACTCTGGCCATAAATTGTCTATTTTTTTCCATGATAATGCATCTTTTGGATGTTGTAATAGATCATTCACTTCTCTTTTTCTGCCATGCCACGTCAATAATTTTGATGTTTCTTTGCTTCGAAACATTCTTTCAAATCTTGGAATTGGAGAGAAATACCACATGACTTTCACTGGAACATTCTTAACCTCCTTCTTTGAATTTTTAGGAATCTTCCATCTTGACATACCACAAGAGGGGCATACATTTGCATCAGACAGTTCTTTCCTAAACAAGCAACAATCATTCCTACAGGCATGAATCTTCTCGTACTTCATTCCAAGAGTACACAAAATTTTTTTTGCTTCATAAGTAGAAGTAGGGCATTCGTTGGGGGTAGGTAAGATGTCAGAAATTAATTGTAATAACTCAGTGAAACTCTTATCACTCCATCCAAATTTAGCTTTCAAATTATATAACTTTATCAACGTAGATATTTTGGTAAAATTCGTACAATTAGGATATAATGGTTTCTTGACATCATCTACTACTTCCTCAAAATTTTCTGACTTGTCATTAAAATAATTATGTGCTGCCTCAAACATTCCAATTGTGTCATCAACATCATCCTCGTCAATTTCTTCTTTTACACTACTAAAGACACTTTCATTGTTTCTCTTTATTGGTAGTGATTCACCATGAAAAATCCATTCTTGATAACTCTGATCGATGCCGTTAAAAAACAAGTGATCTCTAATTGTATTCACATCTAAAGTTTTTGCATTCACACACTTTAAACAAGGACAGGCCATAACATTTGACGTCTTTGAATGCTTCAACCCATTTTTAATAAACATCTCAACCCCATAAGCATACTCAGATGACGTTCTATTCTTTTGCATCCACGACTTCTCCATATTATATAAGATGCAGTTTAATCTAAAAAAAATCAACAAAACAACGAAATTAAGTAAAGTTAAACTGGATCCATATTCCAAAAACTAACAAGTTCTATATAACCCTAAACCTTATTCTCTGTATTCCAATCAGGTTTCGAACTATAATCATGTAAAATGAAAAGACAAAAAATAATAACAAAAGATATATCTATTAGAAGCAAATTTAGTTCTACATATCCTCAGGCATACTTAAGTTCTACATACTTCCACAGGAAAGAGTGGTAACTGAAATTAATGTTGAGCATACATGAAAAATTTCAAATAATACATAATGCCATGTCAAAAGGGGGTATGATGGTCTAAGTATGGAACTAAAGTTTTTAATGATTATAAAAAACTTTACTTATTAAAAATGTCATTATTTCATGTTATGAAATGAAAGCCCATGTATATATTATAGCATAAGGAAAGACGAAATAGATGATCACAGAAAGGATAGAAGTTGAAATAATTTCGGGATGATAGAAAAGGGCCCATAGCTAGACATCTAAATATTTTATGTTGAAGAAGAATAAATGAGGATCCATGTGCCTAAAAGCCACAAATCTTTACCCTCTAAAAAAACGAAAAAAGAAACAAATGCCAAAATGAGAAAAAAAGACAATAGAATTTGAAAGAAGCTAAGCTCTGAGGGCTTTTTTGAGTGGTGGGCTTTGGATTTGAGTGACACATTATATAGCCCATTATTATAATGATAAGTCTTGTCCAAAGTTTGAGTTTGAGCTCTTACATCTAAACTACTAACACACATTATATACATTATTTATGACATTTTGCTTTCATTATATCTTTTGTCTTTTTTTTTCTTGTTTTTTCTTTCTCTTTTCTTTTAAGATTGATCCTCACAACCACCATGTTCAATGATTTGTGGATATAAAAGATAATATTCTTTAAGAGAAAACCCTTAAAGTTGTTTCAAGTAACAATAATTGTTGGAAGAAGAGCAAGCTAACCATGCAAAAATGTTTGGTTGGAGATAGAGAAGCTTGTTAAGACACTTATCATCTAACATGAACAAAAGTGATGTGAGAGTCAGATAGGAGAGGAAAAGAAAACTACAAAAAAAAAAAATTGGACGTAAATAAAAATAGTTTACTGAAAGAGCTCCATAGTTTGGGTAAAAATAGACACAAGTTAATTTTATTTGGTGTTTTCGTTTTTCATCTTAGTAATACCATAGATGTGCATGGTTTTGGTTTGGTTAGATTTAGGCAAAATCATTAATTAAATTGAATCAACTAGTTTCGAAAATTTGTGTGTGAAGAAACCAATTTGAAGCACGAAAAGGACAACAATGTCATCACCAACAATAAGGAGTGGCTCATCTTTGACGATAAGAGAAAATAGGTGAGAGTAGACATGGATCATAAAAGATTGTCACTAACGGAGAAGAACACAAAATGTAAATCGATCACTTTAGAATTTAGGACATTTCAAACTCATACTAAACCTAATTATTCTTATGAAGAGAGTAAATGAAGAAATCCATAATCTTACCCACGTTAATAACTTTATTCCCAGTTTTACACCGAGCTTTCACGATACATTACAACAAACAATACTTTGTGAGAGGGAGAAATACTTTGTGAGAGGGAGAATAAAGCCAGCCATTTCATCCTATTCACAGCTACGATACACTCAGTTCATGAGATCAAAAAGTACAACTACGATACGATACACTCAGTTCACAGCTACGATTTCATCCTAGTTTCGAAAGTTTTACACCAAGCCATTTCATCCTATTCACAGCTACGATAAACTCAGTTCAAGAGATCAAAAAATACAACAAACAATAATAACAATAAAGTACAAAAGAATGATTTAAAGAACAACCATTTCATCCTTATTTACAGCAATCTAAATCGAAATCAAAAAACATGCTAAAAACCCGAAATTACAAAAATCGCGACCACTTGAAAGAAGATGGAAAGTTTACCATCGTTGCTGTGAATGTAAGAGGGAGAATGAGAATGTGAGAGGAAGACGCGGACGACCGGACGAGTTTCTTTAGAAGGAGAGAAATGCAGCCGAATTTGATTCCAAGGTTGGGCGAACATAACAACAATCGATCGAATGGTGGCGGCGATAAAATGGTGGCGTCGATTAAAATTGTGGCGTCGATCGGAGAAGAAATGAAGGAGATTCGGAGAAGAAATGAAGGAGAATCGTTCGGAGAAGACGAGGGTCGAATAGATTTGGAATCGAATAGCAGACGGTCGAAAAGGTTAAGTAAGAGAGAGAATGTTATTTTCACAAAAAAAATTATTAAAAAAAAAATTAAATGGACCTTTAATGTCGGTGGAAAACCGACATTAAAGTGTGCTTTGTTGGTTGGAATTTAGTGTTAGTTACATTGTAAAGATTGAAGTATGCATTTTGATTGATTCATTCTGGCTATCCTGTAGCTATGGTAGCCTTTAGTAGTTTATAATTTGTTGAAAGTGTTAGGTAGATTGTAAAGCTTGTTGAAATGTTAGGTAGCTTAGAAAGATTGAAGTAATATGTGGTTAGGTGTTTCTGGCTATCGTGCAATTATGGTAGTCTTTTTAGTTTAAACTTAGCTATAGTGAAAGTTGGGATATTGGGTACTTGTGAGGTGTAGCTTATTCATGGAGTAAGTTTGAGCATTTGAGAGAAGGAATAGTAGACTAATCAAACCTATTTATGTTTTAGGGCTTTTAACGATAGATAAGGATTAGATGAAACTTAGGAATAAGTTTCTTGGTTGAGTACAGAGAGGGAGTGTCTCAATTTTTAGAGCTTGCAAAGTATCATGTCGATAATTACGAACGAACAAGGTGTTCATGTAAGAGATGTATGAACTCAATTTGGGACTTATTAGAGGGTGTAGAGAAACATCTATTAACAATTGGAATATCCCCCCTTCAATACAGACTAGGTGTATCATGGAGAGCCAATGAACTTGCATAGAGGTATACAAAGATTTGATGAATGAACTAACATTTACCCTTTTGATGAAGGAACTAGTAGTAACCCTTTTCCTAAAGAAAATGAAATGTTTGGTATGTTTCATAATTTACAAGCTTCGATTAAACACGAAGAAGAAATGGAAGAATGTTTGGAGAATGACATGTCATTTAATAGTGGTGTAGAACAAGAGACAATGAACATATTTCAGGAGTTATTGAATGAATAACGTAATATGCTATTGTAACACCCCAAAAATTTAAGGTAATTTTATTATTATTATCTTGGATTTACTTTGAATTTTGGGCGTTATTTAATTGTAGGAATAGTTTGTTTGTAGGAATTAGAAATTTTTAGATATTTTGGAAAAATATCTAGTTTGTTATTTTAGGAAATTTGGTTAATTATGTTAGATGTATTAATTAATTGGATTTAAGGATATTATTTTTGGAGAAAAGTGATGTGATCAGCACCCCCCTCCTCCGACCACCGTCGTTCTCCTTCTAGTGTTGTCTCCGTTCACCGCAGGTCAGCCCGAGTTGAAAGCTGTCCTTCCAGTCGTGCGTTAGTGAACCGTTCGTCACAGTCATACCCGAGCCATCTCCGTCCGATCTCCTCCCTTTGGAAGCCGTCGTCGGTCATCTACCTTCCATCACAGTCCATCGCTTGTCGTCGTAAGACAAGTCGTTGGCCACGCAAGTCGCCATCGAAGCCCAGCCGTGTCAGCCGTCGCCCCTACCCAAACCCGAGAACGAGATCCACGTCGCTCGTCTGTTGGACCAGAGCCACGCCCTTGCCAAGCCGTGCATGCCTACGTAGACCAAGTCGCACCCCAGCCGCCACGCGAGCCGTAATCCTACCTGAGCCGTTTTCAAAGCCTCGGCGAGCCACCTTTAGTTTCCAAGCCGTTTGAGCCACCTAACCTATTTTTGATCTTTTTTCACCTATTTTGGTAAGTTTTGTTTGGATTTTGTTTTTTTCCCAACAAAGACAATTTTAAACCTTAAATAATTTAATTATGGATTTAATTGAATTATTTTCTTGATAGGTCAACTGGGGTTGAACTGAGGAATTTTCCTAAACCAAGGATAAATTTAGAATTTATCTTCAACTTTGGAAAAGTTGAGATAATTGGAATTGGACCCTAGGCAATTAGAAATTTGTTTATTAATTTTAGTCTTGGATTCATTTGTGCTTAGGGCTTGACTGTTGGGGAGCTTGATCGTGACCGTTATGATATTTTTGTTTTGAACTAATCTCCAGGTAAAAGATTCTACTACTAGACCCTCGAGCTTAATTTAAAGAGACCGCATGCATGTATGGTTATGTATCGATGATGGCTAGCTACTTAACTTAAGATTACAGATAGGGACTGATATTATGAATATTTCTACTGGTTGACTTTGTGGTTAGAGCTGATAATGCATTTAATGTTATCACCTACGTTTTAATGACACGATATTGTGGTTGAGGATGATATGATATGATATGTATGGTATGACATGTTATGGCATGATATGTTATGATATGATTTGATGATATGTCATGTGCATACCATGGATAAGGTGTATGTTAGCTTTACCTATTAGAGTCGTACCCACATGAGTGTCCTTCAGGATCACCACTCTTTTTTATGACTGTGTAGTCCGACGGAATCACTAGTCTGACATTGACATTAACATGACATGATTTGAGAGATCCAATGGGATCGCTCACGCTTATGACTGCGTAGTTCGACGAGACCACCAGTCTGACATTGACATTAACATAGACATGATTTGAGTGATTCGGCGGGATCACTCACAGTCCGATTGTATAAGGTGTTCCTAGGGTTCACCAAAGACCAGCTTGTTCCTACGGGATCACAGATTGCACGTGTTCGAGAACGTGCCAGTTCAGGGGTACCACTCTTTAGGACTCTAATAGGAAGTTAGTAGACACATAGCGGGACTAGTAATGGGTCTCTTACTGAGTATATTTTTATACTCACTCTTTCTATTTCTATTTTTCAGGCAGAGGTAGAGGTAAGAGCAAAGGCAAGCTGGCGAATGACCAGAAGTGACCGTGGCGAGCCATAGGCACACGTTTGCTTCCGCTTACGTCATGTGTCAGATTTCAGTGTTGTTACTTCCTGTCATTTTATTTTGGGTTTTACTTATTTCCTTGTTTTCCCTTTAAAACTAGTAGGGTCCGAGATAGGATTTTGTTTATATTTATTTCCATACACTTTATTTATAAATTTATTAACAATTTGCAGTTTTGTTTTATTATTTATTTAATTTAAATAAATTTTACTTCTTTTCTTTAAAAGTAAGTCCTCAACTTAATATAAGAGGTTGGGTTCTTACAATTGGTATCCGAGCCTATGTTTTAGGTTCTGTAGACTGACTTACAATGTGAGTCTTTGTTTTGTTTTGTTACCCGTATGGCTATACGGTCCTTCATCACTCGCCAGATATGTTTTAAGGCTTTGCTAATGTTATGGTTATAACCTTTCCTGAAAATAAAATAAAATAGATAGTATAAACGTTATGACTATTTTGTGAAAGGTTTCTACTTGTGAAATTCAGGAAAAATGCCGCCACGTAAAGGTGCACGTAGAGGTGGTAGGGGAGGCAGAGGAGCTGGACATACCCACCCGAGGTGCAACCTATTGTGCAGGCAGCCAACCCTACCGCACCTATCACTCAAGCAGATCTCGCCGTGATAGAGCAACAATACCAGGACATGATACGTGCTGCTTTAACACCTTTTCATTCTGCCCAGCGATCCAGGCCGCCCCTACTCAGACCCAAGCCGCCCTTGCCCAGGCCCTAGTGGTACCTCAAATCATGCCAGACCAACTATCAGCCGAGGCTAAACATCTAAGGGACTTTAGGAAGTATAATCCTAAAACTTTTGACGTGTCCATGGACAATCCTACCAAGGCCCAGATGTGGTTGACGTCTATAGAGACTATCTTTTGGTACATGAAGTTCCCTGATGACCAAAAGGTGCAGTGTGCAATTTTCTTCCTGGAAGATAGAGGCACCGCCTAGTAGGAGACTGCTAAGAGGATGCTGGAGGGCGATGTCAGCAAGATAACCTGGGAGTAGTTCAAGGAGAGCTTTTATACTAAGTTCTTCTTTGCCAACGTGAAGTACGCTAAGCAGCAAGAGTTCCTGAACCTAGAGCAAGGCGACATGACGGTGGAGCAGTATGACGCTGAGTTTGACATGCTATCTCGTTTTGCTCTCGATGTAGTAAAGGATTAGGCTGCCAGGACCGAGAAATTCGTTAGAGGTCTCAGACTAGACTCCAGGGTATCGTTCGAGCCCTCAGGCCAACCACTCATGCGGATGCACTACACCTCGCAATGGTTTTGAGTCTGCATGAGAGAGTCGATCTGTCCAAGGCTGCAGGTAGAGGGTCAACCCTCGGTCAGAAGAGGAAGGTTGAGTCGCAGATTGCTGTAACACTGCAGCAATACCTGAGGTCAAGAGGTATCTTCCAACGGCATCTTCAGGAGCTTCCTACAGCAGGAAGAACATTGAGAGAGCTACCTTTTTGTCGTAGGTGTGGGAGAGCTCATGGAGGTCGTTGCTTGGTAGGGAGTGGGGTTTGCTTCAGGTGCAAGCAACTAGGGCATACCGCTGACGTTTGTCCTCAGAAACTTATTGAGACTACCTCGCACCAGGCTCCCGCTTCCTAGCAGGGAAGAGTTTTTGCCACTACTTGTCAGGAGGTCGAGCGAGCTGGTACTGTTGTGACAGGTACGCTCCCAATCTTAGAGTACTATGCACTTGTATTGTTTGACTCTGGGTCATCCCATTCTTTCATATCTACAGTTTATGTTCGACAAATAGGTTTAGAAGTTGAACCGTTGGGTAGTATACTATCTGTTTCTACCCCATCGGGAGAAGTCATGTTGTCTAAAGATAAGATAAAGGCATGTCAAGTAAAGGTAGCGAACCATGTGTTGGATGTGACCTTACTAGTGTTGGACATGCGGGATTTTGATGTAATTTTAGGCATGGATTGGTTGTCTGCCAACTATGCAAGTATTGACTGTTCCCGCAAGGAGGTAGTTTTTAACCCTCATTCAGTGGCTAGCTTTAAGTTTAAGGGGCAGGGACTGTAGTCCTACCCAAAGTCATTTCAGCTTTAAAAGCCAGTAAGCTACTAAACCAGGGTACTTGGAGTATCTTGGCCAGCATAGTAGATACTAGAGAGCCGAAAGTTTCCTTGTCATCTGAGCCGATGGTGAGAGAATACCCCGACATTTTCCCTGATGAGCTTCCAAGACTTCCACCTCCCAAGAAGATAGATTGTGCCATCGAGTTAAAGCCAAGCATTGTTCCTATATCGAGAGCCCTTATAGAATGGCTTCAGCTGAGCTAAAGAAGCTGAAGGTGCAGTTGTAGGAGTTGTTGGACAAGGACTTTATTTGAGTGACACCAGTACTGTTCGTGAAGAAGAAAGATGGGTCGATGCGCCTTTGCATTGACTACAGAGAGTTGAATAAGGAGACGGTCAGGAACCGCTATCCCTCACCCAGGATCGATAACTTGTTTGATCAGTTGCAAGGAGCCACTGTCTTCTCGAAGATCGATTTACGTTCAGGCTACCACCAACTGAGGATCATAGATAGTGATATTCCTAAGACTACGTTCCATTCCAGAAACAGGCATTACGAGTTCATTACGATGTCCTTTGGTTTAACTAATGCTCCTGCTACATTCATCGACTTGATGAATAGGGTGTTTAAGGATTTCTTAGACACGTTTGTTATAGTTTTTATTGATGATATCTTGGTTTACTCCAAGACAGAGGCTGAGAACGAGGAAAATTTGCATCAAGTTTTAAGGATTTTTTTAGCTAATAAGCTGTATGCCAAGTTTTCCAAGTATGAGTTCTGGCTGAAGAAGATATCCTTTCTTGGACATGTGTCCAATGAGGGAGTTTTTGTAGACCCAGCAAAGATTGAAGCTGTTACTAGTTTGCCTCGACCATCTACAGTCAGCGAGGTTCATAGTTTTCTAGGCCTAGTAGGTTATTACAGGAGGTTTGTGGAAGACTTCTCTTGTATAGCTAGTCTCTTGACTCAGTTGACCAGGAAGGGGACTTCATTTGTTTGGAACCTAGCTTGTGAGACTTTTTTCCAGGAGCTTAAGCAGAAGCTTGTGTCTGCACCAGTCCTTACAGTGCCAATGGATCTGGGAGCTTTGTAATCTACAATGATGCCTCCAAGAAAGGACTGGGTTGCGTGTTGATGCAACAGGGAAAGATAGTTGCTTATGCCTCCCGTCAGTTGAAAAGTCACAAGCAAAACTACCCTACTCACGACTTAGAGTTGGCAGCAGTAGTTTTTGCATTAGAGATATGGAGACACTACCTGTATGGTGAGAAGATACAAATTTTTACTGATCATAAGAGCCTGAAGTACTTCTTCACTCAGAAGGAGTTGAAGATGAGACAGAAAAGATGGCTAGAGTTAGTGAAGGACTATGATTGCGAGATCTTCTATCACCCAGGTAAGGCGAATGTGGTAGCTGATGCGCTCAGTAGGAAGCTGTCCCATTCAGCAGCACTTATTACCAGACAAGCTCCTTTACTTAGAGATTTTGAGAGAGCTGAGATTGCAATTTCTGTAGAAGAGGTTACCTCACAGCTGGCTCAGTTGTCAGTGCAGTCGACCTTAAGACAAAGGATTATTGTAGCTCAGCTAAATGATCCATATTTGGTTGAGAAGCATCGCCTTGCAAAAGCAGGGCAAGCTCAGGAGTTCTCCATATCCTCTGATAGTGGACTTATGTTTAAGAGGCATTTGTGCGTCCCAACAGATAGTGCAGTGAAGACTGAGCTTTTGACCGAGGCTCATAGTTCTCCATTTTCTGTGCACCCTAGAAGTACGAAGATGTACCAAGACTTGAGGCTTGTCTATTGGTGGAGAAACATGAAGAGAGAAATGGCAGACTTCGTCAGTAGAGGTTTGGTGTGCCAGCAGGTGAAGGCACCTAGACAGAAGCCAGCAGGGTTGTTGCAACCCTTGACTGTTCCAGGATGGAAATGGGAAAGTGTGTCGATGGACTTTATTACAGGACTACCCAAAACTCTAAAGGGTTATTCGGTCATTTGGATTTTTGTTGACAGGCTCACGAAGTCAGCTCACTTTATTCCAGGGAAATCCACTTACACTACCAGTAAGTGGGGATAGTTATATATGGCTGAGATAGTGAGACTGCATGGAGTACACGTGTCTATCATTTCTGACAGAGATGCTCGTTTTACATCGAAGTTCTGGAATGGACTTCAGCTTGCATTGGGTACGAGGTTATATTTTAGTATAGCCTTTCATCCTCAAATTGATGGTCAAACAGAGAGGTTGAACAAGATTTTGGAAGACATGCGCGAGCTTGTGTACTAGAATTTTTCAAGGAGTTGGAACTCTCATTTGCACTTGATGGAAATCGCCTACAATAACAACTATCAGGCTACCATTGGCATGGCACCATTCGAGGCTCTGTATGGTAGGTGTTGTAGATCTCCAGTTTGTTGGGATGAGGTTGGTGAGCAAAGAATGTTAGGTCCTGAGTTGGTTTAGACTACCAACGTAGCCATACAGAAGATTAGAGCTCGTATATTGATAGCACAGAGCAGACAGAAGAGTTATGTCGATGAGCGACGTAAGGATCTCGAGTTTGACATGGAAGACATGGTTTTTCTGAAGGTAGCACTTATGAAGGATGTTTTGAGGTTCGAGAAGAAGAGGAAGCTAAGTCTACGTTTTGTAGGGCCATTTGAGATACTTGAGCGGGTTGGCCCAGTAGCTTACCGCTTGGCACTGCCTCCAGCGTTTTCTGCAGTTCATGATGTTTTCCATGTCTCTATGCTGAGGAAGTATGTCGCAGATCCGACACATGTAGTCAACTTTGAGCCGTTGCACATTAATGAGAACTTGAGCTACGAGGAACAACCTGTTGAGATTTTGGTAAGGGAGGTGAAGATGTTCCGTAATCGAGGAATTACACTGGTCAAAGTTCTTTGGCGAAACCACGGAAATGAAGGGCCACTTGGGAGAGAGAAGACGACATGAAAGCCCAGTACCCGAAGTTGTTCGTGGATTAGAACTTTCGAGGACGAAAGTTTCTCAAAGAGCGAAGATTGTAACGCCCCAAAAATTTAAGGTAATTCTATTATTATTATCGTGGATTTACTTTGAATTTTGGGCGTTATTTAATTGTTGGAATAGTTGGTTTGTAGGAATTACAAATTTTTAGATATTTTGGAAAAATATCTAGTTTGTTATTTTAGGAAATTTGGTTAATTATGTTAGATGTATTAATTAATTGGATTTAAGGATATTATTTTTGGAGAAAAGTGATGTGATTGGAGAGAGGAGATATTTGAGAAAAGGGGGGAAAAGAATGTTATTTAGAAGAGGAAATGGAAATAATAATAATAATAATAATAATAATAATAATATTATTATTATTATTATTATTATTATTATTATTATTATTATTATTATTATTATTATTATTATGGTATATAAGTGGGCTCCTCATTCTGCGAGCAAAATACTATCTCTTCATTTAACCATAGTGAAACCCTATACGCTGTCAGCACCCCCTTCCTCCGACCACCACCGTTCTCCTCCTAGTGTTGTCTTCGTTCGCCACAGGTCAGCCCGAGCCGAAAGTCGTGCTTCTAGTCGTGCGTTAGTGAATCATTCGTCACAGTCATACCCGAGCCATCTCCATCTGATCTCCTCTGTCTGGAAGCCGTCACCGGTCGTCTGCCTTCCGTCACAGTCCGTCGCTCGCTGTTGCAAGATAAGTCGTTGGTCGTGCAGGTCCCAGTCGAAGCCCAGTCGCGTCAGCCGTCGCCTCTACCCAAACCCAGGAACCAGATCCACGCTGCTCGTCTGTTGGACTCGAGTCGCGCCCTTACCAAGTCGTGCACGCCCGCGTAGATCTGAGTCGCGCCCCAGCCGCCACGCGAGCCGTACTCCTACCCGAGCCGTTTTCAAAGCCTTAGCGAGCCACCTCTGGTTTCCAAGCTGTTTGAGCCACCTCTGGTTTCCAATCCGTTTGAGCCACCTAACCTATTTTTGGTCTTTTTCCACATATTTTGGTAAGTTTTGTTTGATTTTGGTTGTTTCCTAACAATGATCAATTTTAGACCTTAAATAATTTAATTATGAATTTCATTAAATTATTTTCTTGATAGGTCAATTGGGGGCTGAACCGAGGAATTTTCTTAAACCAAGGATAAATTTAGAATTTATCTTCAACTTTGGGTAAGTTGAGATAATTGGAATTGGACCCTAGGAAATTAGTAATTTATTTATTATTTTTAGTTATTGGGTTCATTTGTGCTTAGGGCTTGACTATTGGGGAGCTTGATCGTGACCGTTAGGATATTTTTGTTGTGAACTAATCTCCAGGTAAGAGATTCTACTATTAGACCCTCGAGCTTAATTTAAAGAGACCACACGCATGTATGGTTATGTATCGATAATGGATAGCTACATAACTTGAGATTACAGATAGGGACTGATATTGTGAATATTTCTACTGGTTGACTTTGTGGTTAGAGCTGATAATGCATTGATGTTATGACCTACGTTTTAATGACACGGTATTGTGGTTGAGGATGATATGATATGATATGATATGTATGTTATGACATGTTATGGCATGATATGTTATGATATGATTTGATGATATATTATGTGCATGCCATGGATAAGTTGTGTTAGCTTTACCTATTAGAGTCGTACCCACATGAGTGTCCTTCAGGATCACCACTCTTTTTTTTTACTGTGTAGTCCGACGGGATCACCAGTCTGACATTGACATTGACGTAGACATGATTTGAGAGATCCGATGGGATCGCTCACGCTTATGACTGCGTAGTTCGACGGGACCACCAGTCTGACATTGACATTGACATAGACATGATTTGAGTGATTCGACGGGATCACTCACAGCCCAATTGTCTTAGGTGTTCCTTAGGGTTCCCCAAAGACCAGCTTGTTCCTACGGTACCACAGATTGCACGTGTTTGAGAATGTGCCAGTTCAGGGGTACCACTCTTCAGGACCCTAATAGGATGTTAGCAGACACCTAGCGGGACTAGTAGTGGGTCTCTTACTGAGTATATTTTTATACTCACTCTTTCTGTTTCTATTTTTCAGGTAGAGGCAGAGGTAAGAGCAAAGGCAAGCTGGCGAATGACCAGAAGTGACCGTGGCGAGCCATAGGCACACGTTTGCTTCCGCTTACGTCATGTGTCAGATTTCAGTGTTGTTACTTCCTGTCATTTTATTTTGGTTTTTACTTATTTCCTTGTTTTCGCTTTAAAACTAGTAGGGCCCAAGATAGGATTTTGTTTAAATTTATTTCCATACACTTTATTTATAAATTTATTAACAATTTGTAGTTTTGTTTTATTATCTATTTAATTTAAATAAATTTTACTTCTTTTCTTTAAAAGTAACTCCTCGACTTAGTATAATCGGTTGGGTCCTTACAGCTATACCCTAGTTGTTCAGAATTTTTCTCTCTGAACTTTTTGGTTAAGTTGATGCATGTCAAGGTTCTAAACGTTTGGAGTAACAAGTTTGTCAACATGTTATTAGAACTGTTAAAAGTAGCATTTCCAATGTGTAGTACTACTATCCTTAGTTCCTTCTATGAAGCAAAATGAAAACTTCGTGACTTGGGCCTAGAATACGAGACTATTCATGTGTGTAAGTACGACTTTGTATTGTGTGGAAGGAATTTAGCGATTTGCAACAACGTCCAACTTGTGGTGAGTCTCAATATAAGCTTAGTAGTCCTAAGAAATGGGAAACAATTCCGCATAAGGTATCGTGTTATTTTTCGTTGATATCGAGATTACAACGATTGTTTGTATTCCAAGAAGGCTCATATAGCATGAGATGACATAAGGATAAATGAGTCGAAATATAGAGGATGTTTTGAGACATCCAACTGATGTAGAGGGATGGAAGCATTTTGATTATAAATTTCCTAATTTCACTTTAAATTCATGGAACGCTCGCTTGGGGTTAGGTTCATATAGGTTTAATTCGTTTGGAAATATGAGTACCTCGTACAGTATGTGGCCTATGATATTAATTTCTTACAATTTTCCACCTTGGAAATGCATGAAAGAGTTTAACTTCTTCATGTCATTACTCATACTCGATCCAAGATCTCCTGGTAGGAAAATTGATGTTTACCTCCAACCATTGGTAAGCGTACATATGATCATTCTTTTATCGGTCACTTCTTTCAGTTGTATGTAGCCTTGTTGTGGACAATTAATGACTTCCTAGCGTATGGTAACTTATCAAGGTGGAGTACGAAAAGGTATCAGGCATGTGCTATATGCATGGGAGATAGATCATCATTCAGGATAAGAGGAAAAGTATCTTTCATGGGACATAAGCGTTATCTTCCAAAGAACCACTTTTGGCGTAGAAGTAAGTTACATGACGAAAAGGTAGAGTGTAGGACTCCTCCAGTTGTACTTAATGGATATGATATCTTGGAACAACTAGATTCCTTAGATTTTTTAGTTATGACTAAACATCCCTTACTGAAGGATAAGAAAAGAAAGAGAGCTCTCAATTGGACTAAGAGAAAAGTATCTTCTTCGAACTTCCTTACTGGGCAAGACTACTATTACATCATAAACTTGGTGTAATGCATATTGAAAAGAATGTTTGTGACAAGTTGGTTGGTACGTTATTGAATATCGAAGGCAAAAAGAAAGATACCACGAATGCTCGGTTGGACCTACAAGATTTGAAAAAAAGAAAATGTCGGAATTTATGTCCTAAAACTCGTAGTTTGTAGTTAAAATTATATTCTATTCAATAAAATGGTTATTGATGACTTATTAGTGAAAATAGAATACTATAATCTTGAATCCAATTAACTAAGGTCCAGAGGCTATTTAGTGTAGACTTGAACTTTATGTAGAGACATAAATATGGATCAAGTTCGAGTTTATAGCTTAAACGATCTATAGTATATGAATAAGGTTGGATGCCTTATTCCGGAAACACTATGGATGTGGTCCAAACTGTAGTTAGTACAAACAATATGATCTTAAATTGTTCATATAGAGACATGGATGTGGGGGCATCCTATGTAAAGATTTTACATAAGTTTGGAACCATGAATAGTCACTTTTAAGTTAAAACATCGTTGACTATATAAACTAACTATTTCGATTATGATGACCTAAGTAACTTAATCTTAATCCTGAGCTAACTATGGACTTCTATTCAAATAGTATTATCTTTAGATCTGCATAGGTGAGGGCAGCTTAACGGCGCTGGTCCAATAAGCCTTCCATTTTAGAGGTAAGATCGGGTGGATGGCTAGAGACATGAGGTGCAAGACGAAATTCACTCCTACCTGCTATAAGGTTAGTAGATAGGTTGTTTCCTTAAGGACTGAATCCAAGTCTTGAACAAGGGATCCTACCCTCTCATTGGCCTAAAAGGAATTCAGTTTATTGGTTGGACCTTAAACCAATTGTTCAATAGTGGATTAGTGGGACTTAAGGGACAAAATTTAGTTTTGGGGTAAAACGGTATTTTGACCCAATCAAGATTATGAACAGCCTATGAAGGATTAACTTACTGATCATGGTTATATCAGATGGACACAAATATATCTATAGTGACGAGAGTGCAACTACGGGACTTTAGTGGAATGACTCATTAGTTAATGAATGTTGATTAGCTCGGTCTAAAAGAGTTTAGCCAATTAGTCTCAGATCATTGGAGCCCATGATCTATAGGTTCATTAGGTTCCCTTGCTAGCTCATATGGAATTAACTTAAAACAATATGTTCAAATAATTCGAATTGTTTGAATTAGGTGGAGAGAGAAACTGACGAATATATATGTTATAGCCATCAATTATAGAGTTTTATGTTTAAATGTGATTTAAATATTAAAAATATGGATATGGATTCATATTTGAAAATTCAGAATTGATGGAAATGGTTAAAGTGATAAAAAGTCAAAATGTTGACTTTTTACTTTGAAAAGTCAAACTTTGACCAACTTTATATTTAAATGTAATTTGAGTTTTAGAAAAAGGTATGCAGATTCATGCTTGGAAGGTCGAAATTAGTCAAGACGAACAAAATGATAAAAAGTCAAAATATTGACTTTTGACTTGAAAAAGTCAAAGTTTGACCTTAACTTTAATGATCAAATGACCAAAATGCCCTTGGACTAAGTTAGTAGGAAAATCCAACATTTTGTTAGATAGTCTCACTAACACTTAGTGGGATAAGTGGCTACATGAGATGTAGACACCTTGCCCACTAAGTTCCATTAATGGTTAGAGGATTATTAGGTGTTAAGATTTAAGAAATTATTTACATGTAAGTTTGCACGTAATTAACTTATTTAAAGGGCATTTTTCAATATTTTTTTGACAAAATTTATTTTTTTAGTTTTTACCAAACTTTGCCAAACTTTTCTCTTAAACACAACCTAATTTCCACCTCCAAACTCCCTATCTCTCAATATTCCTTCACTTAATGGGTCCCACAATCCAATTCTAAGTCCAGAAAATAGCTGGTTAACACTAATGGTGGTCTCAGGTTCTTGATTGTGATGAGATTTGGAGGATCGGGAGCTTCAATCGTAAATATTTATCTTAACCCTAATTTAGTTTGAATTAGGTCTTTTTTAGCATGTTAATAACTAAAGTGTTTAGTTGCATATAGAGTAAAGTTCGATCTTTGTTTTCGCTTCGCATGTTTCGTATTCCATCAGAAATGATTTACACCTGGCAGAAGTCGATAAAGATTGGTGAAGCCACATGCAAGTTACACGTTGACTAGAAGAGAGCGAGTTGCATTTTGCATGTATTTGAAATCAGTTAAGTTTCCCGATGGATTCATTTCTAATATCTCACGATGTGTGAACGACAGAGATGGAAAAATATCATGTCTTAGAACACACGACTATCATCTTTTTCTACATCGACTTCTCCCTATTGATGTTCAAGCATATCTACCAAAAAATGTGTCTACTGCTGTTACAGAATTGATTGGTTTTTTTCATGACTTGTGCACAAGAACGACAAGAATAAGTGATTTGGATCGATTGCAATCAAATATCATAATCACACTTTGTAAGTTGGAAAGAATATTCCCACCTGCCTTCTTCTACGTAATGATACACCTTGTCGTTCACCTATCATATGAAATCAAAGTTGTCGATCTGGTCTTTTACAGTTGGATGCATATCCAATTGAAGAAGTCTACGTACGTTAAAAAAATTTGTTTGAAACAAAGCACATCCTGAAGGGTCTATTGTATAAGCATGTATGATGATTGAATCAGGGACGTTTTGTTCTAGATATCTAAGTTGGATTGGGACTCGATTCACTAGAGATGAATGAAATGATGATAGCATTCCGACGGTGAGGTAATTGGTGAGTTTGAAGTGTTTGTGCAGAAAGTACGACCATTGGGGGCGTCAAGTTTACGAACCGTATCGCAGGAAGAGAAACGCCTCTTTCATTGGTATATCCTCAACAATGTAGATGAAATAGCGGACTACAGCAAGTACACATTTTCAACTTTATAATTCATTAGCTATTTTAAGTCTTTGTTTGTTATTGTCGTCACACAAGCTCACAATTATGTACTTTAGGAAACACTTGAGGTTGATACGTCATCAGGGTCAAAGCGTTTCTGACTTATTTAAAAGACATCAATGAGCATTTCGTGATTGGTTCAGAGCTCAAGTATATAGATTACATGAATTTGAGAATTGGTATATGCTTATTTCAGAATTTATGTATATTCATTTAACTCAATTTCAAGTTCTAGAAATGCGTGAGAGAGAAAACCTTTCTCATGATTTATTCTCACTCACAAAGGAAACTTTACTTGAGGTTCACTTTTACAAGGAATGCATTGTCGGTGGGGTACGATTTCACATGGTAGAGCGTGATTTTCGATGCACTACACAAAATAATGGAGTCATGGTAGTTAGTGAAAATAGCGGTGATGGAAGCGCCGATGACAATTTCTAGTGTTTTAGATGAAGTGTTGCACCTTCAATATCTGCTAGGACAATATGTTTTGCTATTCAAGTGTAGATGGTTTGACTCCGATAACAACAAAAGTCATAGGACACACGTGGAATTAGACTACAAATCAATCAACACATTGTGTTTTTGGTTAGATGAGGAACTGGTGATTCTCGCGATCAAGGCACATCAAGTCGTTTACCTCGAGGACCTACAAAATGGTCCAATTTGAAATTTGTTCAAGTGGTCTAAAGTAAACATATATAAGACGTGCTCGAACTGGAAGATATTGAGAATGAGCAACTTAATTTATTGGAAATCGTTGTCAGACATTGTGCGGATGAACACATTGAGGATGACACTCAATGTAGATCTGAAGTTGATCCTACAATGGTGGAAACCCTGGTTGTGCGTCAAGTTGCTAACGACTTCATAGACGATCATGATGAACAATGATCACCTCAAAGCGGATCAAGCAACGACGAATAATAATGTCTTCTTCACGTATCCATATATTTCATTTATACATTCAATTTGAGATACTCTCATTTATTTAACGTTTGTTGGTTTTTATGTCTATGGGTATTATGGCATCATTTCCTAGTGGTTTTCGTGAGGCATATATGTTTTTGGAGTTGGACAACACATTCAACACTTCAAGTTAGTCCCGTTGCATGAACAATTAGGTTTCTGTTTCTGATAGTGTTTCTTTTTTTATAGATGACCCTCAACCCACTCACACTCTGAGGAGACGTCAACACTCCCAAAACTTGGAGTTTGATAGATACATAAAGAAAAATGGGAAGATCCTAATATCAATCGTCCTAGGAGGGGATAAGCCTATCTCGCCACATGTCATTCGATTTAGCAACACCATTGGTGTGTTAACGCGAGATACATTTTCAATTCACTACCTTAAATGGGCTGATGTACCTCCAGAGTACATCGAGGTCGTCAAAGGTGGCCTACAAGTAAGTTTGTAAATTACCATACATATATGTGAAACCTACATATACAGAAATCTAATTCATATGTATTTTTCTTTGTAGCAATTGTTCGTACTTGATTTCACTGTTCGAGCACTTATTTGATTTATTGAGCATCAAATGCTCTAAATGTGGAAAGAGTACAGGGGAGACAACTATAGGCATTTCAAGCAGTTCAGGGACCCTAAACAAGTACATGCCAACCCACTACCCAAATTGATGAATCCTATTGAAGATTAGCACTTCCTCTATGATCATTACATGACTCATCAATTTAGGTTATTGTACATCTTCTACTTTTACTTCACAATACTTCTTTTTTTTTTTTGTTTTAATGTAACATTTTGATTGTTTTCATGTAGGAGCAATCAAGGATCAACAAGGCTGCTAGAGCGAACCAGCCTTACAACTACAATAGTGGGTTGAAGTCGTTTCTACAATGACAACATGAGCTCACTGAACAACGAGGTCGTCTAGCTAACCATGTGGAGTTGTTTAGAGAAATATACGATAGTAAGAGTGGCAAGTTCGTTCCACAGGTGGCAGTGGATGCACATGTAAGTTTAAGAAAACTTTTTCTTGTATTTTATACTTTTAATTGTCAACTCATAACTTAAAACTTTTGGTGTAGAATCAAATGTTGGAACTTCATTTCCAACCTGTCGTAGAAGGTTCTCAACCATTCTCTAGGGATGAGATATGCGAGACCGTTTTGGGTAGGTGACCGGGCTACTCAAAAGATCTTGGTTGGGGCCCCAAGCCCAAGTCTTGAAAGAGTACTTCTGTCAATTCTTCCTCTACATATGAGCAAGAGATGCACTCTAGAGAGGTTAACGAACTAGCTAGCCTTGAAAATGCTAACCGATTAATTGAAGAACAACAAAGAACGTCAAAGTTGCATGCCTGACAAATGGAAGAAAGTGCCTTAAAAATGAAAGAAAATGCACGAAAAATGGAAAAGATGAGAAAAATGATTGAGGAAATGAGTTAGGGACAAAGAGGACCATGAACACTTGGGGTATGTATTTTTTAACTTTTAATTTGTTCAATTTCTCTTCGGTGATATATATTTAAATTTACTTTTATGCCATTTGTAGGTTTGGAATTTTTTGAATTTGGTGTCCGTGGAATAATTAGGAGATAGTGTAGTATCTTTCCTTTTCATGTAATTATTTTGAACAATTTAAACAATTTGTAATTTTTCTTATACATTCAAATTTAGTATTTAATTTTATAAATTATAATTTTTTATTTTAATCATTTGTTATTAATTTTGTTTGTTGTCTTTCGAATTGGAACCTAAAAAAGTATCTCACGTTAACAAGAAAAAACAATTTGAATAAAACAATTAAAATATATATGTATAGAAATTTCTCCAGATGCCTTATGTGCGTCGGGAGTAACGACCTTTTCCCGGCGTCATTGGAAAAGCATCGGGTAAAGCTTCTCTGATGCCTCATCGAGAGAAAGGTACGCCCGATGCATGGAGGGGACGTCAAGAGTACACCACTGCCGACGTCCACCATCGCCAACACTGACAGCATCGAGAATAAGGCATTTGTAACGTTGTCCTGTTTGCACATTGGAAATTGCTCACTCGACACATTACTTTTGACAGTCTTTTCGATGGCGTGTCTGACGTCGGAAGGTGTTTTCTCAACATCGTTGGGTACAAAGACTAATGCTTAATGGTGTCGGGAGTTCCCCAAATCCTTGTAGAGCATTTTTGCAAGAGAGGAAAAAAAACTTTAGTTAATTGTGAGACAGAAGAAATTAAAAAATTTTAGGATTAAGTGTTTTTTTATTAGGGAAATTTTTTAATGACATAAAAATTTTATCGTTAATTAACGACGCGAAAATTGTGTCAAGAAAAATTAAATTGTGTTAAAAAAATATGTTTAGAAATATTTCGTATGTTTATTTTTAACGACACATTTTACCCCCACCCCCACCCTTTTTTGTTGATTTCAAGTGTCATTAAAACTCATATTTCTAGTAGTGGCGTAATGAGTATGAGATGAGTATGATGGGAGAACTTAGTTTCTTCCTTGGTCTTCAAATCAAACAACTCAAGGTTGATATCTTCATAAGTCAAGAAAAATATACAAGGGATTTGCTCAAGAGATTCAAATTCAATGAAGGTAAAATTGCAAAAACTCCTATGAGCACTACCACTAAGCCTTACAAAAATGAAAAAGGTAAATGTGTGGATATAAAGACTTATCGAGGTATTATCGGATCTTTACTTTTTTGATCGCTAGTAGACCCGATATCATGTTTAGTGTATATCTTTGTGCTAGATTTGAATCTTGTCCTAAAGAATCACATTTGCATGTCGTTAAAAGGATACTTAAATATTTGCTTAGAACTATTGATGTTGTATTATGGTATACTAGAATTTTGAATTTAATTTGGTAGGATATTTCGATGTGGATTTTGTCGGTAGTTTACTTGATCGTAAAAGCATTAGTGGGACTTGCCAATTTCTTGGTAGTTTCTTAGTATCTTGGTTTAGTAAAAAAAAATCGATTGCTTTATCCACTACCGAAGTAGAATATATTGTGGTTGCTAGTTGTTGTGCATAAATTCTTTGGATGAAACAAAATCTTTGTGATTTTGGTTTAAAATTTGATGATGTGCCTATATTTTGTGATAATACTAGTGTCATCAATTTGAATAAGAATCCTATACATCATTCTAGAACTAAGCATATTGATATTAGGGATCACTTTATTAGAGAGCATGTGCAAAACAGTCATATTACACTTGAGTTTGTGAGCTCTAACAATCAGTTAGGGGATATATTTACCAAGACTTTGAGTGAAGAATTTTTTTTTTTGTAAAAATAGGCTTGAGCATGGTATTATTCGTTGTGATGCATCTTGATTTTATATCTTACTTGATATTGTTACTGAATGCATATTGATAAGGGAGAATTAGACATTTTGTATGTGTTCATATCTTTTAGAGAGAGTTTACTTCCTTGTTATTCTTTTTTATGATTACAAAGTGGGAGAAGTATAAGAAAAATATGTTTTACGAATATGTTGCATGTTTCTATTGAATAATACATGTATTTAGAGGAAGAATTAATTAACGGGGAGAAGTATCTCTTTTCAATAGTTTTTAAGTATGATCTTTGTGGTGAAATATATACATAAACTTTATGGTGATATACATACTTGATAACGGAATTACTTGTTGATCACATGTGTTGTCATGGTTGTGTGTTTCAAGTTACTTTTTCTTCGATGATTTGTCATCTTAAAAAATAGGGAGATTTTTGGCTCTTTGGTCCTTTATCTCAAATCAATAATTAATTAATTTAATTAATTAATATTTTGATCATAACAAATCTGAACTTTATTGCTGACAATTTTATTATTTTGAATAGTTCATAATGTAGAGCTTAAAACAATGATTCTGAGACCTCTTGAATCACTCAAATCAGAGTTCAAACGAAGAAAATATTGTTGAAAGAAGGTTAACGGAAAAGTACTAGAGATGGTGACGTGGCGGCCAAATAATCAAATTTGAACCAATTAGAGAAAGCCAGTTGAAGTAATGGAGGAGTAACACATGTGGCTTTTATTTTTGTTTTTTTTATTGGCTTTTAAAAAGAAAATGAATTTTAAAAGAAAATGAATTTAATATTATTATTTATCTTTGTCTCTAACGGCGAGTTTTTTAAAAAGATGATGAAGTTGTTTTACTGGGATTTAAACAAATTATTTTAAAAAGAACATATTATTATGGGGTCTTTCCAATAATATAACAAAGCGACAAATTATTTACACTTTGTAGAACAATTTCAGAAACGTAAAAAGCCCACAATGCGAAATACCAAAAATAAAGGTAATAAACTAGAATGTGAATATCTGTCTATATAGTATTGTATATTTGTGTATCTTTGTCTGAATAACACTCTATATTTATAAATTTGTAAAAACTAGCCCTTGTTTGAAACATACTGTTTATTATGTCTTTCAACAGGTGAAACACTATCCAAATGACATTATTATGGAAGATGATCAAAAAAATCTTAGAATTACTATATACTATAGTTTAGAAGCATTGAATCAAATCAAGTCGAAAATAGACCAAAGAATTATTTCTCGAGTTTTGATGAACAACCATTTTGGTCAGTTTCTTAACATTAAAATGGCCAAAATACCAACACAATTCCTGAATTTTCTATTAATAAAGCAACGCCATACAAAAAAAAAACTAATATCCTTGCTCTCAACTTCAATGGACATATAGCAGAATTTAGGCTGAAAGAATTTTGTTTCGTGACTAGATTAAAAGGTCACAAATTTCGAAAGTTAAATCTAGGAGAAAGAAAAGAAAATGGTCTGAAAAATACCCTTTTCAGTCATGACGACTTTATAACAAGAGGAGATATCTAAAGAACTTTCAAAGTATTACGCAACGAGGAAGACTCATTGAAAGAAAAACTAGTTGACCTCTATATCTTAAAAACGTTTTTAATTCCCAAGCATCCTATAGACATATTGGATCATGAAGAAACCTTCAAAGACTATCCATGGGGAAGGTTATCATACATCCTAACATATCAATTCTTGGAAAAAGCATCCTATAGTAACAAGGATGTTGTATACCTTCAAGGATTTCCCCTAGCTTTAGTATATTGAGCTTTTGAGACAATACCAAGACGTTCCAATTTAGATGTTGGGTTTGGAAGAAAGCTTTCAATTGAATGGCCAGCAATTGTGACATGGGAATGTTTGAAAACAAGTGACTAGAGAACTCTAAACATCAACATTTTTTAATATGATAATGTAAGTAAATTTAAAGCATGCTTTATATATGTCTATCTAGATAGAAAATGAAAGATTTCTATCCATGGAATAGATGATGATATAAATCTATCACTGTTTATCAATACATTTGCTACTTTTTCACTAATAATCTAATATAATTTCATTTGTAGTTCTCTACACTACTACAAATTTGGCCTTCAACGACGCAAAATATGTGTCATAAAGAGTTTCAACGACACACTTTTCGCGTCATTGAAGCCACTGTCAAGAAAAGCTCTTTAACGACACTTTGGAAAATGTGTCGTTAAATATGATTCGATGACACTAAAATTGTGTCATTAATACCTTCACCTTGACGCAATAAATATGTCGCTGTCATCTATAAAACGACACCAATATAGTGTCACTAATACTCTTACATTGACGCAAATTATGTGTCACCGTTATCTATACCTTGACAAAAATATATTGTCATTAATACACTTACATTGACGCAAATCAGGTGTCGCCGTTATCTATACCTCGACACTAATATACTGTCATTAATACTCTTACATTGACGCTGTAATTGTGTCATCGTTATCTATACATTGACACAAATATATTGTCATTAATACACTTACGTTGACGTAAATCAAGTGTCACCTTTATCTATATCTCGACACTAATATACTGTCATTAATACTCTTACATTGACGCTTTAATTGTGTCACCGTTATCTATACCTCGACACGAATATATTGTCATTAATACCATTTTATTGACGCTTTAAATGTGTCATCGTTATCTATACCTCGACACGAATATATTGTCATTAATACCCTTATATTGACACTTCAAATGTGTCACCGTTATCTATACCTTGACCCGAATATATTATCATTAATACCTTTATAACGACACTAATATATTGTCATTGTAAATGTTTCGTTACACATAGTTCTTGCCAAGAAATGTGCTTTGACGACACTGTTGCTGTTTACTAAAGGCTTATATGTCGACACATGTTTGGTGTCGTTATTATTTTTTTTTCGCAGCACGTATTTCCTGTAATATATTTCTTCTTTCAAAAAAATTAATTACTACATTTTAACATTATGCACATTTGTTTGGAAAGATATTTATATTGATAATAAAAAATGTAAATTACATTGTCGGTAAAGGTTTTCCAATAATCCAAAAGATAAATTAACTGTAATATATGTACGACCTAATCTAATCAAACTAATGTAGGAATGAACTTGATCGATACCATGATCCATCTATTCTTCAATTACCTACAAAGTTGAAGAAAATGAACCGTAGTCAACTTTCATGATGGAAAATGCATAAGCATAAGCATAAGCATAAGCATAAACATTAAGTACATTCCAAATAGGAACTTTTTAACATAAACGTCCAAAGTTCATACAACCAAGGTTCTTTATAAAGAACCCATAAAGAACACAAAAGATGAAAGAAAAACACCGACTACATAAGCATAAGCATAAGCATAAACAGAGAATCAAAGTCTGCATTTTTTTGAATAACTTTTTAATGACACATAAATTTTGTCGTTAATTAGCGACGCAAATTTTTTGTCAAGAAACATTAAATAACAACGCAAAAAATGTGTCGTTAAAAATTTTGCATTTGTTAGTTTTAACGACACATTTTTCTTCCACCCCACCCTTTTTTACTTTTAACGACACAATAATTTGATTACTAGTGTCGTTGAAACCCAAATTTGTAGTATAGCTATCACACCATTATACTTAATAGAAGAAGAGTATCAAACAATTTTGAAATATTTCAAAGATATTGAGAACCAGGATAAAAAAGAAAAGGCGGAGCAACAGAAAAAACAAAAAGAGAAAGAAAATGAAAAAAAACATAGAAACAAACAATATCTTAAATGGAATAAAAGAAATCATAAAAAAGCAAGAAAAAATAGAAACATAACAAATATTATTAAGACAATGAACAAAAGAAATAAAAAGCATGTTGACAATGGTTATGAGAAGCTTGAATTTTTAGCCACCATCAGCCAAACTTCAAGAACAACAGAATGAGAAAGAAAGTGCATATACAAAAGTCGTGGAGAAAAATAGACCACCTACTTGTAGTCTTGGCCTTCTTCATGAAGATGAAGAAGTTAATACAATGCTGAAGTATGCAACATATTGCTCCATGGTTAGGGCTTTATTCATTATCTACTCTGTTTTGTTTTTAATATTGCTTAATTTCCAAGTAAAAGACAATTATGTTGTTTCTTTTTATAGCAACTACAGATTTAGAAATACCCAAAACACAAATATTGCCGCAGTTTTAATTCTTTTCCAAACAATAAATATAAATTATATCTTATAGACAAAGATAGGAGTCTATCTCTGTCTAAATGCGATAGTAAGAGATAGTTTTCTTAATGATGTCTTCTGAACATTCTTACTTATGTACTTGCAGATAGATGAAGAAGAAGAAAAGAACAACGAAATCATAAATTTAGAAACACCAAAAACAAAAGTGTTGACACAGGTTTTATGTAACGCCCCGAAGATCGAGGTAAATTTTAGTAAATCATGTGAATCTTCGGCAATTTAAGATTTTTGTAAAACGATAAAATAATAATATAATAGTAATTATATTATTATTATTAGGTATTTTATCATTTTAGTTTTTAATATTTATAATTTTTTTTTCTTATTTATTTAATATTAATACTAATATTATTATTTAATATGATTTTAATTATTTAATACTAATATTTATTATAAGTTATTATTATTTTTATTTAATATATATATTAATATTTATTTTTATTATAATTATTTAATATTAATATTTTATTATTAATAATAATTATTATTATTTAATTTATATATATATATATATTATTATTATTATTTAAAGAAAAAAAAAAGGGAAAACCCTAGCCTTACCCGCGCGCCGCCCCCCCCCCCCCCGATTTTTCCTTTCTTCTTCTTCTTCTTCTCCTTCCTTTCCCGACAGCCCATCTCTTCCTCTTCATTCTCTTCTTCTTCCGCGCCGCCGTCCACCATCTCGTCTCCGTGCACGTCGTCGCCTCCATCCCCGTCAAACCGTCGCGCACATCTTCATCTTCGTCTCTGTCCACGTCGTCGAAGCTTTCCAGCTTCGACGTTCAACCGCCGCGGCCCCCTCTACTCTGTTTTCCTCTCGGGCTTACGACGTCGGCCACCAGCGTGCGCCCCACCTTCCGCCGACGCCCAGCCGCTCTCCATCGCGTTGAAGCGAAGCTTTTCCGTCGTCGAACGCCGGAGGCCGATGTTCGTGGTCGCCCCGGTTCCAAGCTGACCCGACCCGAATCGCGAATCCCAGCCGACCCGAACCGGAGACAGAGCTGAGCCGCGCCACAAGCCGAGCCACGAGCCACGCCACAAGCCGAGCCACGAGCCGCGCCACAAGCCGAGCCGCGAGCCGAGCCGCGAGCCGAGTCAAGCCGAAGACCTAGCCGAGCTGCCGAGCCGCGAGCCGAGTGAGCCGAGCCGCGAGCCGAGTGAGCCGAGCCGCGAGCCGAGAGAGCCGAGCCGCGAGCCGAGTTGAGCCGAGCCACAAGCCGAGCCGAGCCGAGGCCAAGCCGAGCCGAGCCGAGGTGGAGCCGAGCCGAGCCGAACGCCTTCAAGCCGAGCCGAGCTCCTTGTTTCACCAAGCCACCTAAGCCTTCCTTCCTCCGCTCCGGGTCACGGTGAGTCTTCGGTAAGGATTGTTTTCGATGAATTCCCTAGTGTTGCTACATCCGATTAGAGTTTGAATATTGGAATGAGTTGTGGCCCTACTTTTCTCCCTTGAAGGTAGTACAGGGTTGACGTTTGAGTTCTCGGGTCTCGCAGTAGGCTTGTTTGGAGGTAGTTTTCCTTTCCTTGGGTAAGTCAACGGACGTCGCTTCTGACCTTTTTAAAACGACTTCTACTAAAGTCATCAACTAAAACCTTCGTGTTTTCGTTTTAGGTTGAGCTGTTGAGCGTGGATTCGATCGAGGGGCATAACCGAGTATCAGGTAAGGGGTTTTCCTACTACTGGACCTCGGGTCGAGGCCGGAAACGTAGTAATCCACAGGGGATTACACGTTAGTGATTATACTGGATAAGTGTATCTATGTTGACTGTGAAGCACTGTTATTATGTTTCTGTCTGATGTAACTGAACCGCAACCGCTAATTGTAGATTGAAATTTTAGATTGATGGACGTTGATCATGGGATTAGACGGGGAAGGACAGTGAGTTCAGTTGGTTATTTAGCTGTTTGAGACTTGGGGCTCTTCCATAATGGTATACGAATAGTTGACGCGTATAGCAACTGAGGGTGTAATGGTTTAAGCTTATACTACCTGGCCAGTAAAGCCCTTAGGGGAAATGTAAATGATTGATGATTGTGGTATGACTGTGGTAGACGATTGAGTATAGACCGAGGGGTAACGGTTAGCTTCATCTATGGGGTAGTGTGCCTTACTTATATGTGCATCCTTCGGGAGCACTAGACTGATGTGTGCATCCTTCGGGAGCACTAGACTGATGTGTGCATCCTCCGGGAGCACTAGACTGATATGTGCATCCTTCGGGAGCACTAGACTGATATGTGCGTCCTTCGGGAGCACTAGACTGATGTGTGCATCCTCCGGGAGCACTAGACTGATAAGTGCATCCTTCGGGAGCACTAGACTGATATGTGCGTCCTTCGGGAGCACTAGACTGATGTGTGCATCCTTCGGGAGCACTAGACTGAGATGTGCATCCTTCGGGAGCACTAGACTGATATGTGCGTCTTACGGGACCACTAGACTGTTATGTAGGGTACCCCCGAATAGGAAGTTAACTGTTGTCCCCTAACGGGCCCAGTAGTGGGTCCCTTACTGGGTATGTTTATACTCACCCTTTTCTCTTTTTAAACTTTTCAGGTAAGGGCACAGCGAGGGGCAGACCGACGAGAGGCAGGAAGGACGCGTGAAGGCCATATGGACGCGTCTGTTTTCTTATCGCTTCCGCTATGTATTTTGTCAGAATATTTGACTTGTGCTTTTGGAACTGATGACTTGAGTTTTTGTTTGAGACTTTTTATGATTTAATTTAAAATAGGGCCCGAAACTGTCTTTTTGTAATGTTTCTAATGCTTTTGATGAATCGTAACTGGTCTGTTTTAAATTTTATGTTGAATGGTCGAGTTTTGGTAATTGGTAGTGACCTCAGCTTAGTCCGGAAAGTTGGGTCGTTACATTTTAATTTATTTAATATATAACTAGTTTCACGATTGTTTATTTACGTTAAACGATCATTTATATATTTTACAAAATCATTTATATATTTCACACGATCGTTCGTTTAATTTACACATACTTTAATTTCTTTGCTATTCAACTCGTTTCACCATCGAGTATTTATGTTATACGATCGTTTATATATTTTATACAATCGTATATACATATTTAAATAATCTTTATATTGCACAGTGGTCTACATTTTCTCGCACAATCATTTTGATAGATCATTCTCTTTTTACATTCAAACAAATGAAGTTGAAGATGGAGAAAAAGAAGAAGAAGTTGAAAATGAACATGAAGATAATCAAACATCAGATGAAATTGATAAAGAAGAAAATATGAGGTAAGAAGACAAAAAAAAAAACAAAGTCAGATTCAATTGGCAAATGTTGCAATGGTTGAAGAAAAGAAAATAGAAAAATAAGATGATAAAGTCAAAAGGGATGAAAATAAAAAAGATACAGCAAAAGGGAAACAAAAGTTGATTAAAGATGATGATGTTGATAAGAAGGAAACTGAAGAAGAAATTGACACTGATAGCAGTGAAGAATATGTAACATAAGAACTGGAAACAAAAAGAAACAAAAGAAAAATTAAAGAAAAGCAAAAGGAAAATAATGGTGGTGACAAAAAAAAAAAAGACAAAAGTTTCAAAAATGATATGGAGACAACCAATCTCAACACAAGAAGAAAACAGCAAGAAAAATGAAAGAAGAATATGAACTCAAGAATACATTGATTCCACTTCATCCTTTTACCTAAAAATTCTCAATATTTTAGAGATGATTTATAGCGTTTGTCAAGCTTCAAATCTATAAATTTACCTTTTGAAAATTTCTTTGTTTTATACTCGAGTAATTTGTATTCCATTTCGCTCTTTATATCCTACACTATCCTGTAAAATGTATAACGGGGTCAATTACATTTATTGCCACGATCATTTAGATTCAACAAGACTATCGTTTAAACGTATAACTACAACATACTACATAGTCGTCTAAATAATATCCTTCACGATTGCGTAACATGTATAGCAACATTGTTGATATGTAAAATGTATAACAACATCATGTAAATAATATCCTACACAATTGCCTAATTGTACAACATGATCGTTTAACATTATGTCCTTTTGTGATCGTGTAAACTGTATTACAACATCGTTTACATGTAAAATATATAATAGCATCGTTTACGTATAACATGTAATTAATGAATATACAACAATATTTTTGGTTAAAAATTAGTGATCGTTTCCGTCTATCGTGTAATTAATGAATGTGATTTCAGTTATAAAATTAGGGGATTAAAGCCACGTGGCGACCATGTGTAAAATTTAGAGTTTGTAGGTGAAAATGGTCAATATACGTGTTGTAAATAATAAAAAAAAACGCTTCCTTTTCCATCTATTCATCTTCATCATCCTTTAAAACCATTTAAAAAACAATTAGATTTTAGAGATTCTCAACTTTTCGCCTCAAAGTTTTTCTCTCAAACTTTTCCACATTCTGACAAAATAAAGGTCTAAATGTTGAAATTCAAGATACTGCTATTTGAACAAAGAACGATAAGATCAAGAAAAAAAAAGGAAACGACATGCAAGGTGCTTCCAAAAATATCTACAAAAGACTATGCTATACTCTTAACAACTTCCTAAATTCTGAGGTCTCTTCCGGCCCAAGTTGGAAGTGACGGAATTCACAAAGGAAGATAACGTCGGTGTTTGATGCATGATTTTCATGAAGTTGTCCAGCCATTAAAGTTGTACATGCATTACAAACATCGACAAAGACTTTCTTTTTGAAGCCTTTTAGTTTCTTGAGAAGGAAAAGAATGCCAAAATGTTTATTGCAATTAATGAAATTTACGAAGCAGGTGGTTGAGGACAAATCTTTGCAAAAATAATGGTGGATGACAATACAACTGCATTAAACATTTTTTCATTTTCACCATATTATGTGCATGAACATATTCTATAAAATTTACATACAATGGAAAAATGTAATAACGTTTACAATCAATGTATAAGAACTTTTCAAAATTTCTCTGTTTTATACTTGTTAAGCATTTACACTTATGATTAACAGACCAATCGTTCAGACGTTATATAATGATCGTTTACATTTAATGATACCATCATTTAGACCTACTCAAATATCATTTTAACATATATGCACGATCGCTTAACAAATATTTCCATTATGAAAACCGTATAAAAAAGATCATTTAGATTTACTAGCACGATCATATGGGTTTAATAACACGATTGTTTACATGTAAATCAATGATCGTTTATATTTTATTATCAGAACATTTCTTTGCATGTTCTTAATCGATCGTTTACTCTTATCGTGTAGTTAGAGAAAGTCATTTAGTATAATACTTATGGTTTTAAATCAACGATTCAAAACCATTAGTATTATGGCCACATGGCGACCATGTGTAGACTTTTAGGGTTTGTGCGTAAAAATGGTCAAAACGCATGTTGCCAATAATCACTTCGTATTTATTAACCTATCAACGAGTACAACGCAAAAAGACGCTTTCTTTTTCGTCCCTTCATCTTAACCTTCCTTTAAAACCCTTCTCACAAACCAGTAGATTTTAAGTTTCTCAACTTTTTGATTCAAAATGTTTCTCTCAAACTTTTCCTCATTCATTAAAAACCATTAGATGCTGCTATTTGGACAAAAAACAATGAGATCAAGAAGAAGAAGGAAACAATGTGTAAGATGCTTCAGAATGTGCCTGAAAAATACTATGGTATACTCTTAACAACTTCCTAGATTCTGAACACTCTTCTGGTCCAAATTGGAAGAGTAGTGGATTCACAAAGGAAGATATCCTTGGTGTTTAGTGCACGACTCCACTCGAACAAGTTGAAGAAGAAAATCCGGTCCTGGGTACCCTAGAACTGAAAAAAGAACAAGAATAGGAGAGCACAGTAAGGCTGGAGAGGTGGAGGGTGAGATTCAACAACTCAAGGAATTGTACACTGTTTGGATATTTCTCTGTATTACACTTGTTAAACAGTAACACGTGATAATGTATTGTAAAACAATCGTTTATAATAAAAAAAAATATAAACGTTCATTTCGATCAGACCGTTTAGTTGTATAGACATTAGTTTATAGAATACAATTATGATCGTGTATGATTAACAAACCAATCGTTAACACGTTATGTAATGATCGTTTAAATTTAATGAAAAATGTTTAAACCAGCTCAAATTTCGTTTTAAAATAAATGCATGATTGTTTAACAAATAATGCTATTACGTAAAAGGAATAAAAAGATTGTTTATATTTTTTAGCAACGATCGTGTAGATATGAGAACACGATCGTTTAAATAATTAACTTTACCATTTGGTTGTTATTAATCGATCGTTAAATCAAATTTGTAATTTTGAAGATCGATTATGGTTTGAAGACCGTTTGTTTTTATTATCAAATCGTTTAGTCATATAAATGATCGTTTATAGAGTAATACAAGATCGCTTATGAATAACAACCTAATCATTTATAGTTTATAGAGTAATAACAAGATCGTTTAGATGTACTCAAAGATCGTATGAAATAAGTACACGATCATTTAGCATATATTATCATCACATAAAACGTATAACTAGATCGTTTAGATAAACTAGCACAATCATGTATGTTTAACAAAACGATCGTTTGCATTTAAATCAGATATTGTTTTGATTACAGAACCGTCTAGATTATTGTATGATCTTAACCGATCATTTACATCTATCGTGTAGTTAAAAAATGTGATTTCAGTTAGAAAATTAGTGTATTAGGCCATATGGCGACCATGTGTAGAGTTTTAGGGTTTATGGGTAAAAATGGTCAAAACGCGTGTTATTAATAATCACTTCGCATTTACTAACCTATCAGCGAGTACAACGCAAAAAGACGCTTCCTTTTCCGTCCCTTGTTAAACAGTAACATATGGCATGCAACATATTGTAAAAAAAATTGTTTATAATAAAAAATATAAACATTCGTTTATATCAGATCGTTTACTTGTATACACATTAATTTATAGAATATAACATGATAATTTATGTTTAATATACCAATCTTTCACAAATTATGTAATGATCGTTTAAATTTAATGAAAAAATCATTTAGAACTACTCAAATTTTGTTTTAACATAAATACATGATCGTTTAACAAATAATTCCATTACGTAAAAGGAATAAAAAGATCGTTTATATTTATTAGCACCGATCGTGTAGCTCTAAGAACACGATCATTTACATGGTTTTAAAAAAATAGTATAAACATTCATTTAGAACGTTTGGATTTTATTATCAGATCATTTACTAGCATAAACATTCATTTATAGAATACCACGTGATCTTTTATGATTAATGATAACATCTTTTAAACCTACTCAAATATTGTTTTAACATAAATACATGATCGTTTAACAAATATTTCCATTATGTAAAACGTATAGAAGCTTCGTTTACATTTACTAGCACGATCGGGTAGGTTTAAAAACACAATCATTTGTATTCGTTTATAGAACACCATTTAGATGACAGTAAAGTCTAGATTATTGCATGTTTTTAATCAATCGTTTACCTTTATCATGAAGTTAGAGAAAGTCATTTAACATATAAGATTAAAGCCCTGTGGACATCATGCGAAGAGTTTGGTGTTTTTTCGTGTTTTACCTAATAAAATCGCATTTATTAGCCTCTATTTAAAACATTTTTCTATTTTCTACTTTTTAAATTTAATAGTTTTGAATTAACTACAAGATCATTTACGTCTGTAACGACCCGAACTTTAAAACTAAGTTAAGGCCATTACTCAAAAGATAAATATCAAAAGACACTTTTTGGAAAAGAGGATAACTAAAATCTTTATAAAATTAATATCAAGACGTTCACAAAAAACATCAGATTTTCAAAATTAACAAAAATAATTTAAAAAGGTGACTCGCGGGTTCTAACAATTTTAAAGAACAAAAAACAAATGAATAGGATAAAATCTTTAAGTAAAATGGTTAAAATTTAAAAACACTGAAAGACATATAAATGAGTGCGGAAGCTGAAATGTGTTCTCATATGGCATGCCACGGATCCCTCACTGTCGCTCGCCAGCTTCTTAAGTTCTTTACCTTAGCCTGAAATATTAAACATAGGAAAGAGTGAGTATATAAATATACTTAGTAAGGGACCCACTCCTAGTCTCGCTAGGTGATCAGTTAACTTTCCGTTAGAGACATAATCATAACGTTGTGTGTCCAATGGCGCACACCTGAGTGAGTGAGACCGTACGAACACCCCTAAATCGTGTGAGTGATCTCGTAGGAACACCCCTAGTCGTGCGAGTGATCGCAAGTACACAGTCCATAAACATATATGTAATATGTAGGTACACCCCTAATCGTGCGAGTGGTCCCGTCGGAACACTCCTAGTCGTGCGAGTGACTCCGTATACACAATATAGCTGTCTTCTAACCGTGTATGTGATCCGTAGGTACACTCTTAAATTGTGCGAGTGATCCTGTAGGAACACCCCTAGTCGTGTGAGTGACCCCATAGATAGGATCACAATACAGGTGGAGTAAAAAACTCAACAGACAAAGTTAACAGACGCACCACAATCCAGAGCATGTAACATCATTATAAACATCATTACATGACATGAATATTAATCATAACGTCCTTATTCATGTGATATATCATGTATCATAAACATCATAAACATACCAGTCATCATCGTCATTCATAAAATCAGTCATCATCATCAATTATAATATCAATCATCATCAACACAATATCAATCATCGTCTATAGCATCGCATTATGTATCTTAGCTACCATAAATGCATAATCGTAAATACATGCAGTCTCTTAAATTCAGTTCGAAGGTCTAGTAGGAGTATCTCATAATTGGACATTATCTAAAAATATTTCTCTGCTGACAGTAATTTTCTAATTAAAGCAGATCCTAAAAAATAAGGAAAAATCAATAACTTAATTAATAAAATTTACCAATGGCTAGTATCTAAAATTTTCCAATTTAACTTATCCAAAATTTAAGGTTGAAACCAATTCAACCTTGATTGGGGAAAAATTCAAGGTGAAATCTAAAAAATTTAACCAAACTACTATAGAAACTGACTCTCTTGACGGTTTTAAACTGTCAAGAATGATTATTCTTGATGGTTTTAAGACCTTCGTTGAATCCAATGTCAAGAAAGGCAATTTTCTTGATGGTTGTAAAAAACGTCAAGAATTGTTAACGTTGACAGTTTATAACAATTAAGTATTCAATGTTTCATGACAGTTTAGAACTGTCAAGAGTATAAGTTTTAATGACATTTTAGAACCGTCAAGAATGGGACTATGAATGACAAAAATCGTCAAGATACGAAAATTCATGACATTTTAAAACCGTCAAGAGTGCATTTTTCATGATATTTAATAACCGTCAAGAAAGTCATTGTTTATGACATTTTGTACCTGTCAAGAATTTTGTCGTTTATGACATTTGCGAACCGTCAAGAGTGCTTTTTAATGACATTTTGGAACCATCAAGAATTTTGTTGTTTATGACATTTGCGAACCGTTAAGAAATTTATTGTTCATGACATTTCAAAACCGCCAAGCAATTTTTCATTTTTTTAATTGTAATTTATTTATATTATTGTTCCTGTATTATGCTCTCATTAGTCCAAGAATTCAACTACATATAAACGACAAATATACATCAAATGACAACTAAGCATCATCCATTCATATCATTTCCAAAACTTTGCATCATATTCATATATCATTTACAAAACCAATATATATAAATAATTTCATCCCCAATACATAAAGTTTCATAATGGCAACCCCCTACATAATGAACAGTTCACCTATCAACAATTCACCTAAACTCTAAACCTCAACAAAGTCTTAAAAGTATATCAATCAACCCCCTCTCCCCCTCCCCCTCCATATGAACATTTCAAAAAATCAGCCACAAAAAATAAAGTTTCCTGTTTCAGAGATGACAAATAAGTCCTAGATCATATCTACGAACCCAAAAACTCAACCAACTCAACCCGCACCTCATCTAACTCGGCCTGTGAGTATGATTTTCGTGAATCAATCTATAGACATGCAAAATAAATGAATTAGTATTCATGAAAATTATTATACCCACAAAAGAAATAGTTTGATATATAACATACCAAATCCGGGATGACAATGCTTCCCCTATTTACAATTTCTCTCATATACTTCATGACATAGTATCCACACGCAGTGCTCCCGACTTGTAGTGGACACTATAAAAACAACAAGTTAGAATAACGGACTAATCTTAATTGCTAGTAATCTACAAAACATAATGAATTTAAATATTTATACTTGCCTTTACTGTTTGCCATAAAGTTTGTTTCTTGCTTTTATTAATGTTCTTTTGCGAGTGAAATATCGGTATTGCTCTGTTTTGGCGAGATAAGATTGCACATATCTTAGAATATTGTACATGCATTAGAATTAACAGCACTACATGATATAAAAGATTAAACTTACATGTCGGTTACATATCTTGTAGTTGCTTTTGATGTCGTCCTTAGCGAGTCAAGGTAAAACACTGTATCCTCATACGCATTTATGTCAAGCAGTGCTCAATGACCCTTAATTATACAAAAATGTAAGTACTATTTTATTGTCAATGTAATCGATACCATAACTAAACTTACCCGAGATTAAAAGGAGCAAGAACTACTCAGTTTGCTTTTGACACCATCAATCTACTACACAAGTTTCAAATTCGAGATTCTTGTGTGTTTTCATAAGAGATTAGGGACGGATCTACGAAGACATACTGCACATTTTCTTTCGGACCAATAACAGATGAATACAAGTACCTACAAAACATATAAACTCGTAAAGGAGATACATAAATATAGATGCAAAGGAATGAAATTGACTTACATCATATAGGTCACCAATGTAAACGTTTTGACTTCGTTCATGTTACAAGGATCAATGATATCCTCTCGAAGCACAAAACTCTATCGACTAATGCTAAAAAGGTCAGCGGGTAGTGAAAAAGTGATGCTGGAATCTTTCTTCATTACCTTCTCAGCATATTTGAGAATCGACTTCAACGCTAATGGCAAAGTTGATGTTGATTCACATACAACTTCTTTTTCTTAACTAAATGAAAGTACGTTGTCGAAGTAACGTATCCACCAACCCCACGCACACAACATTGTGCTCTTTTGTACCCAATGCTTAGGTTAACACATCATTCGAACAGTGTCTATTCACAAACGATGAATCTATATTCATTGATATCTCATCCTAACAAGATAGAAAAATTAATGTAAGTTATAGAAATGATTGCTTATGTAATGGATAATTGAAATGTGTGATTTACATGTAATGACTTACTATTTGATGGACCAATTGCTGAATGTCGTCGTTGTCGTACTGTCCTTGTTTGTTAACTCGAGCTTTCTTCCACATTTTAGTTCGATCAACATAAACTTCATTTGAACCCTCCTTCTTCATTTGAGAACATGGAGTTCAAGTGGTAAACATATTAGCTTGTATTCCATTTTAGGTATAAAGCAAACTTACAACTTTTTATGCAACTCCACAAACTATACAAAGCCTTACAAGAAACAAACAACCCCCCCCCCCCAATGACAAAGTCTTACAAGAAACAAACTTACAACTTTTTATGCAACCTCCCCCCCCCCCCCCCCCCGCCCAAATGACAAAGCCTTACAAGAAACAAACCTACAACTTTTTATGCAACCCCCCGCCCTAAATGACAAAGTCTTACAAGAAACAAACTTACAACTTTTTATGCAACCCTCCTCCCCCTAAATGACAAAGCCTTACAAGAAACAAACTTACAACTTTTTATGCACACCCCCCCCCCCCCCCCCGCGCTTAAGCCTTACAAAAAACAAACTTACAACTTTTTATGCAACCACCACTCCCCCTAAATGACAAAGCCTTACAAGAAACAAACTTACAAATTTTTATGCAACCCCCCCCCCCCCCAAATGACAAAGCCTTACAAGAAACAAACAAACCCTCCTTCTATTTGATGGACCACTTGCTGAATGTCGTCGTTGTCGTACTGTCCTTGTTTGTTAACTCGAGCTTTCTTCCACATTTTAGTTCGATCAACATAAACTTCATTTGAACCCTCCTTCTTCATTTGAGAACATGGAGTTCAAGTGGTAAACATATTAGCTTGTATTCCATTTTAGGTATAAAGCAAACTTACAACTTTTTATGCAACTCCACAAACTATACAAAGCCTTACAAAAAACAAACAACCCCCCCCCCCCCAAATGACAAAGTCTTACAAGAAACAAACTTACAACTTTTTATGCAACCTCCCCCCCCCCCCCCCCCCGCCCAAATGACAAAGCCTTACAAGAAACAAACCTACAACTTTTTATGCAACCCCCCGCCCTAAATGACAAAGTCTTACAAGAAACAAACTTACAACTTTTTATGCAACCCTCCTCCCCCTAAATGACAAAGCCTTACAAGAAACAAACTTACAACTTTTTATGCACACACCCCCCCCCCCCCCCCCCGCGCGCGCTTAAGCCTTACAAAAAACAAACTTACAACTTTTTATGCAACCACCACTCCCCCTAAATGACAAAGCCTTACAAGAAACAAACTTACAAATTTTTATGCAACCCCCCCCCCCAAATGACAAAGTCTTACAAGAAACAAACAAACCCTCCTTCCCCCCCCCCCCAAATGACATAGTTTTACAAAAAACAAACTTACAACTTTTTATGCAACCCCCCCCTTCCCCTAAATGACAAAGCCTTACAAGAAACGAACTTACAACTTTTTATGCAACTCCACAAACTATACAAAGCCTTACAAGAAACAAACAACCCCCCTCCCCCCAAGTGACAAAGCCTTACAAGAAATAAACAAACTCCCACCCCTCCCCCCCCCCCCCCCCCCCCGCCCGTCCGCCCCCCACCAAGCAAGCAAAGTGGAGCATTACACCAGATATCAAACCAAACAAGAAGGAAATAATATTAAACAGACATCCCAAATTCTATAAGGTTTCTTCGGCAACAAAGAAAGGACAAACTACAAAAATGAGATTTTCCTCCTTAAACATCGAAACATCATACCATTTCCTCCTTAAGATTGACATACCCTTTCCTTGAGATTCTATGATTGTATTTGTTCTTCGATCGTCTATCTTGTTGTAGTTGTCTTTTTTCCTATATCCAAATGTATTTGTTAATGAGAAAGTAGTAAATATTCTTTCGAATGATTTTCCTATATAAAAGTTATTCATACCTGAAAGGTCTCGGATAACCTTGACCTTACAAACTCTTCCCAGTGATTTTGCTCAATGAAGGAATACTTTTCAGGTGGAACTTGAAGCAATTGTGGTTCATCTTTATGTGGCATGATGTATTTCGTTGTTAGCCAGTTCTTAAACTGACGAAACAAAATACCTGCAGTTTAGAGAACGTTTTTCCTAGATCTTGGATCAATGACGAATGCAGCCTAAATAATTATAAGTACTTAATCAAGTGTCCATACATCAAGAACATTATCAATATAATAAGCACATTAAAGTTATATATACCTCAACTGTAGTGAATATCTTATCTTTCAGTTCTGCAGGCACACTTTTCCAAGACGTATATGTGATAAGGACATGATAATAGGTGGCAGACCCTATGAAAGATTTTAACTTGGCTCCATTCTCATCAATAGGTGCTCCGTCTTCATTGTACCTCACCACCTTCTTGTCTCCCAAACTTCTAATGCGAGTTACATCAAACATAATAGTAGGTCCTCGTCGTCGCTTCAACTCTTTTGGGGTTTCATTTCTAGTATCAATCTCTTCAACTGTTGCATCCAACTCACCGACCCCAAGTTCTTCATTAAGATTGTCCACAACTGTTGTATGAGCACATGAAAATCATGAGATTTTAAACTATTAAGTTTTAAATCTGTCATTGACACAAGGTTTCCAATATTGGAAGAGTAACCTTCGGGAACCTTTATTCTTGACAAAGTCTTCAAAACACATCATTTTTCTTCCTTTGTAAGATTATAACACGCACGAGGAATGAATATTTTCTTCTCACTATTAATAGAGGCAAGCTCCGGTCGAAGTTTTAGATCAACTAAATCATGTCTAGCATTCAACCTATCCTTACTTTTACCAGGAATATCAAGAAGCGTACCTAAGATATTCATGCAAACATTTTTTTCGATGTGCATCACATCTAAACAATGTCTAAAATGAAGATCTTTCTAGTATGGCAACTCAAAAAAGGAAGATAACCTATTCCAACAAATCTTTTCACTTCTTTTCATCGATAGGTTCTTATAGATCTTCTTTCCTTTAGGAAATTCAAGGTCTTTCAATTTTAAGTACACATCCTCCCCAAAAAGTGGTTCTGGAATTGTTCCTAGTTCTTTTTTACCGTTGAATGACTTTTTTTGTCGTCGATACGGATGATCGCGTGCTAGAAATTTTTGATGTCCTAGGTATACTATTTTCTTCCTTTGTCGTAGCCTTATAGAATTTGTATTATCTCCACAAATTAAGTATGCCTTATACCCTTTAACACAACATCCACTGAGATTATCATATGTAGGAAAATCATTGATTGTCCACAACAAAACCGACCTTAAGTTGAATACTTCTTCTCGGTAAGCATCATAACATTCAACACCATTTTTCCATAAAATTTTTAAGTCTTCAATTAGTGGTGCTAATTATGTGCCTATATCATCCTCGGGTTGTTTTGGCCCTGAAATTAGCATTGATAGTATCGTGTACTTTCTTTTCATACACAACCATGGTGGAAGGTTATAAATAACCATCACTATCGACCAACAACTGTATTTAGAACTCATGTCACCATGAGGATTTACTCCATCAGCTGACACTAAACGAAGATTTCTAGGTTCAGAACCAAAGTCTGGCCATTTAAAGTCTACTAACTTCCATGTTGGAGAGTCCGCTGGATGTCGTAACTTACCATCCTCAATTCTTTCACTAGCATGCCAAGTCAGGTTTTCAGCACATTCAATATTTCTAAATAGCCTTTTGAGTCGTGGAATGGGTAGGAAGTACCATATTACTTTTGAGGGAATTTGCTTTCTCTCTTCATTTCTATCCTTAACGTTTTTCCACCTCGATTGACCACATTCAAGACATTCGGTTGCATTAGCAAATTCTTTCCTATAGAGACAACAATTATTAGGACATGCATGAATCTTTTCATATTCCATTCCTAATGCACCTAATGTTTTCTTTTCTACGTACAATGAATTTGGGAGTTCATTGGTAGTTGGCAGAATTTCCTTCAAAGTTTTAAGTAATTCTGAGAAACTGGTATCACTCCATCCATATCTAACTTTTAAATTATATAATTTAACTATAGTAGACAACTTGGTGTACTTTTTACATCCTTTATACAATGGTTTTTCAGCATCAATACGCAACTTCTCAAATTCATTCGGGTCTTTTGAATACTCCTTGTGAGCAACTTCAATCATTTCTTTTACACTTTCAACATCATTCTCTTCACATGTATGTGTGTCAAACTTTGAAGATTCTCCATAGAAAGATGAGTTAGGAAGTTCTTCACCATGCCAAAACCAAATTTTATAACTTTCATCAATACTATTAACATCTAAATGATCTCTAACACCCTTTCTACTGTGCTTTTCACAATTTCCCACATTTCAAACAAGCACAACGAATGTAGGAGGTACTTGTATTCGAAAATCCAAATTTGATGAAATTTTCCACACCCAACTCATATTCTTTGGATAATCTACTTTTGTGCATCCATGATTTATCCATAATTGTAAATCTATTGACAAATAAAGTAAATTAAATTAGTTTAAAAAGTCTTGTTGAGATAATTAAAAGAGAAAACAAATATGGAGATTGAACAAACATTCGCTTAATAAGACTAAATTTTCACCAACTAACCAAATAAAGAAAATAAATTCCTACACAACATTAGGTTTCTTCAAGCCCGCATCAAAAATTTCCCCCCAATGAAACAAATAAAGAAAATAAGGTTCCACTACTACAAAAAATGACTCTCTTCACACAAATGTGTCGAACTTCAACTCTAACTTTATTTCGGACATTTCATCAAACAGTTTAAGAGCATACAGAGAACATCAACATTAACAACAACCTATAATGTTTTGGTTATCACAAATAATATGACATTCTTCCTCAAGCCAAGAGATGAATTTAAATGGAAAAATTGATATCACAATCCATTAAAAAACATCAATAGTGTACTGCTACCAGAATTCTCTAACCATCAACCACAAACTGAAAGCTAAACACAACACTCAATTTTGTCAAGTTCATTATGCTTCAGATTAACACAACCAATGAATATCGAAGTTAAGGCCAATGTACCATTTATTTGTCACGAAAAAAGATGATTAAAAAATACCTAATCGTCGTTTGGCGTTGGACGAGCAAGGGAGCGGCGTTCGACGAGCAGAGGAGCGACGTTCGACGTTCGAATGGTAGCAATAGCAGCGTTCGGCAACAGTGGCGTTTGACAAGCGTTCAACAATCGTTCGGCAGGCGTTCGAATAAAACTTATAGGTAGCAACCGCGGCGTTCGGCTTCAGCGGCATTCAGCAAGCAAGCGTTTGGCTTGAGCGATGTTAGGCGAGCAGGCGTTTGGCTTCAGTGGCACTCGGCGAGCAAGCGTTCGCTTCAGCGGCGTTCGGCGAGCAAGCGTTCGACTTCAGCGACGTTCGGCGGCGTTTAGGATGGGTTTGAAAATTGGGGTTGCCGTCAGGAGGGAATGTGAAAATTTGGGTTGTGTGGAGGAAAAGGGAAAAAGTAAAAAGAAAAGGGGAAAATTAGGTTTATTTTTTTTAAAATTAGGTTTTTTTTTTAATTATTACTTGACATTTCTAAAATATCAAGAAACGTCAAGAAATTTGAAAATGAATCCCCTCCGCTTTTCATAAAAATTCTGGACGTTTTAAAACGTCAAGAATTTAATCGATATCTCTTGACAGTTTTAAAATGTCAAGGATAAGTATATATCATTTGACGTGTAAAAAAACGTCAAGAATATCGAATTCATAAAAAATCTTGACGTTTTAAAAACGTCAAGAATTTAAAATATAAAACTTGACTGTTTTAAAACGTCAAGAAAAATTGCATATTACTTGACGTTTCAAAACCGTCAAGAAAGCTGAAAATTGACTACCCTCCGCTTTTCATAAAAATTCTTGACGGTTTTTCTTTTAAATCACCCATTTCTTGACGTTTTTTCAAAAACCGTCAAGAAAGACCATTTTTCTAGTAGTGCCAACTGAACCTTTAAAGAAACTCCAATTAGATCCAAAATTAAATTAATAAATTATTAATTTAATTACCTTGGCTTACCAAACTTGAACAATTGAAGGTTGAAAAATTATCTAAACCTTAATGAGAAAATTCATCAATTCTTCAAGTTTTGCCAAAGGGACCAATCATAACTAAAACTGGTGAAGCGACAGCAGCAGAAGGTTATCTTAGTGAAGAAGATGAACAACCTTTCTCTTTTTTCTTTTCTTTTTAACTTAAGCATTCTAATGCTATTTATAAACCCAAATAATAAAAATAATATTTATTATTATTATTTCTTTTTCCTTTTAGAATATATATATAAAATACCAAAATATACATATATCTTTATCCTCATTATTTTTTGCCAAACTACTTAATTATCTTCCAGTATAATCAATTATTACTTATCTTTCTTCAAAATAATTAATTATCTTCCACAATAATTAATTATTATTTATTTTTCTCCAAAATAATTAATTATCTTCCACAATAATTAATTATTATTTATTTTTCTCCAAAATAATTAATTATCTTCCATAATAATTAATTACCATTTATCTTCCTCCAAAATAATCATTTATCTTCCACAATAATTAACTATCTTTTATCTTTTTCCAAAATAATTAATTATCTTCCACAATAATTAATTATTATTTATCTTTCTTCAAAATCATTAATTATCTTCCATAATAATTAATTATTATTTATCTTTCTCCAAAATAATTAATTATCTTCCACAATAATTAATTATTATTTATCTTTCTCCAAAATAATTAATTATCTTCCACAATAATTAATTATTATTTATCTTCCTCCAAAATAATTAATTATCTTCCACAATAATTAATTATTATTTATCTTCTTCCAAAATAATTAATTATCTTCCACAATAATTGTAACGCCCCAAACTTTCGAGGTACACTTTTACCGCCTTATTTAAATTTTTAGGGAATTTTAAATTTTGGATTTAATTTCTTAAATTCTGGAATTTATAGTTGTAAATTTATATAATAATCATATAATAGTAATTATATAATTATTATTATTATTAATTATTATAAGTTTTATATATATAATTTAATATTGATATTATCTTTTATTTTGTTATTATTAGTATTATTATTATTATTATTTAATTACATAAAAGTTAATATATATATATATATTAATATTTTATATATTATTATTATTAGTATTTAGAATTATTAAAGTTAATATATGAACATTTAATAATATTTTCTTTATTATTATTATTATTATATTTTTTATATATTTTTTTATATATATTATTATTATTATTGATTTTCTAAACTTAATATATGTATATATATATTTTTAAAAGAAAAAAAAAAGAGAGAAAGAAACCCTACCGCGCGCGAGCCCCCATCCATTTCGTTTTCTTCCGTGCGCCGCCGCTCACCCCCTCAAATTTTCTTCTTCATTTTTCCGGCGGCCTCCTTCTTCTTCTTCTTCTTCTTCTCTTCGGCTTCTTCACCCGACGAACACAGACGCCTTCCGTACGCCTTCGACGACCGCCCATTTTTCTCCATCCGCACCTCACCGACGGGAAGCCACAGCGACAGCCGTCCCCGACCATTCTTCTTCTGGGTTCCGCGTGCACGGCCAGCCATCGGCCGTCTCTGCCTCGGTGGTGCGGCGTCGGCTGTCGTCATACCAGCATCGACGTAAGGGCAAGCCATTCTGCCATCGCCGCCGTGTGTGCCACCGTCAGGTAGAGTGGAAATTAAACCGGCTCCAAACCAGGCTGTGTGGAGCCGAGCTAGCCGAGCCGCCAACAATCCTAGCCGCGAGCCGAGTGAGCCGCGTGAGTCGAGCCGAGTGAGCTGAGTGAGCCGAGCCGAATGAGCCGGGCGAGCTGAGCCGCGAGCCGAGCCGAGCCGAGAACCAAGCCAGGCCGAGCCGAGCCGAGCCGAGCCAAGAACCAAGCCGAGCCTAGCCGAGAACCAAGCCGAGCCTAGCCGAGAACCATCAATCTAAAATTTCAATCTACAATTAGCGGTTGCAGTTCAGTTACATCAGACAGAAACATAATAACAGTGCTTAACAATCAACACAGATACACTTATTCAGTATAGTCACTAACGTGTAATCCCCTGTGGATTACTACGTTTCCGGCCTCGACCCGAGGTCCAGTAGTAGGAAAACCCTTACCTGATACTCGGTTATGCCCCTCGATCGAATCCACGCTCAACAGCTCAACCTAAAACGAAAACACGAAGGTTTTAGTTGATGACCCTAGTAGAAGTCATTTTAGAAGGTCCGAAGCACATCCATTGACTTACCCGAGGAAAGAAGGAAGCTATCTCCAACCAAGCCTGCCGCAGAACCCGAGAGCTTAAACGTCAATTCTTTACTACCTTTAAGGGGTGAAAGATAGGGTCAAAGCTTATTCCAATAATCAACTCGAATCGGATATGGCAACATTAGGGAATTCATCAAAACAAATCCTTACCGAAGACTCACCGTGACCCGAAGTGGAGGAAGGAAGGCTTAGGTGGCTCGGCTCGGCTCGGCTTGGCCTCGGCTCACGGCTCGGCTCACTCTCGGCTCGGCTCGGCTTGGCCTCGGCTCACAGCTCGGCTCAACTCGGCTCGGCTCGGCTTGGCCTCGGCTCAGCTCGGCTCGGCTCGGCTCGGCTTAACTCGGCTTGGTTCTCGGCTCGGCTCGGCTTGGTTCTCGGCTCGGCTCGGCTCGGCTCGCGGCTCAGCTCGCCCGGCTCATTCGGCTCGGCTCACTCGGCTCACTCGGCTCGGCTCACGCGGCTCACTCGGCTCGGCTCACGCGGCTCATTCGGCTCGGCTCACGCGGCTTACTCAGCTCGGACTGGGATTGCTGGCGGCTCGCGGCTGGGATAGTTGGCGGCTCGCGGCTGGAATTGGGTCTCGGGTCAGGTACGGCACAAAACTACAGGCGTGATGGTTGCGTTTCGCGGATGACTGACGGCGGCACAGCGACGGAAAATAGGGTGCGGCCCGCTCGACTGAGGGTAGAAGCGGCCGGCGGCCACCGGGTATAAGAGAAGATGGATGGGGGGGGCTGTGCGTTCGCGCGCGCCTCCTTTAGGGTTTTCTTAAAAAAAAATTTATTATATATATATATATACACACACTTTTAATAATTATAAAATAATAATAATAATAATATAAAGTAATAATAATAATATATAAAAATATTAATATTAAATAATAAAATAAATTAACATTAGATAAAGATAATGTTATTGTTTTAAAAAAAATTATATTACTATAATATTAAATAATAATAATTATTATAATATTAATATTATAATAAATAAAATAGATATTAATAATAATAATATAATTAATATTATATTATTATTATATCAACTTACACCGAAAAATTTTAGATTTCCGAAAAATTTGCATAAACGAAAAAATTTTACCTCAAATTTTCTGGGCGTTACATTCTTCCCTCCTTAGGGAACTTTCGTCCTCGAAAGTTTTATTCCTCGAACAGTTCGGGATAACGGGACCTCATGTCATCTTCACGCTCCCATGTAGCCTCTTCTACCCGGTGATTCCGCCATAAGACTTTAACCAGAGGGATTTCTTTATTCCTCAACGTTTTCACCTCTCTAGCAAGCACCTCAACGGGTTGTTCAGCATAGCTCAAGTTTTCATAAATCTCCAGTGGCTCGTAATCCACTACATGGGATGGATCTGGCACGTACTTCCTCAACATAGAAACATGAAACACATCATGAACTGTCGAGAGTGATGGTGGCAACGCCAAGCGATAAGCTACAGGGCCAATCCGCTCCAGAATCTCAAACGGCCCAACAAAACGGGGACTCAGCTTTCCCCTCCTTTCAAAACGCACGACACCTCTCATAGGTGCTACCTTTAAGAACACCTTGTCCCCTACCTCAAACTCAAGATCCTTCCGCCTCACATCTGCATAACTCTTCTGCCTACTCTGAGCGGTATGCATGCGTGATCTAATCTTCTGTATCGCTTCGTTAGTAGACTGAACTAACTCAGGACCCATCAATCTTTGCTCGCCCACTTCACCCCAGCAAACCGGGGATCTACAACATTTGCCGTACAAGGCCTCAAATGGTGTCATGCCGATAGTAGCCTGATAACTGTTATTATAAGCAAATTCCATCAAATGTAAGTGGGAGTCCCAGCTACCTGGAAATTCCAATGCACACGCTCGCAACATATCCTCTAAAACCTGGTTCAGACGCTCAGTCTGACCGTCAGTCTGTGGATGGAAAGCCGTACTAAAGTCCAACCTCGTGCCCATAGCAGTCTGCAAACCCTTCCAGAATTTGGAAGTGAAACGGGCATCTCTATCAGAAACAATCGACACTGGCACCCCATGCAACCTCACTATCTCGGACATGTACAACTATGCCCACTTACTAGCAGTATAGGTGGATTTACCCGGAACAAAGTGTGCTGACTTGGTAAGCCTGTCCACCACAACCCAAATCACTGTAAAACCCCTCAGAGTCCTCGGCAGTCCTGTAATGAAATCCATGGACACGTTTTCCCACTTCCATTCCGGTATGCTCAAGGGTTGTAATAAACCCGCTGGTTTCTGCCTTGGTGCCTTAACCTGCTGACACACCAAGCATCTACTAACAAATTCTGCTACTTCCCTCTTCATGTTACGCCACCAATAAACCCGCTTCAGGTCCTGATACATCTTCGTACTACCTGGGTGCATGGAAAATGGGGAACTGTGAGCCTCAGATAATAATTCTGTCTTAACCGCACTATCTGACGGAACACAGAGGCGTCTCTCAAACAAAAGTCCACCATCAGAGGATAATGAGAACTCAACCGCTTGCCCTGCTTCTGCTAGGCCACGTTTCTCAACCAGATAAGGATCGTTACTCTGAGCATCAATGATCCTTTGCCTCAAAGTCGGTTGTACTGTCAACTGGGCTAACTGCATAGTAACTGCCCCCACTGACACTGCAATCTCAGCCCGCTCGAGATCCCGATGCAATGGGGCCTGTCGGGTAATAAGTGCTGCCGAATGTGATACCTTTCTACTAAGAGCATCAGCTACCACATTCGCCTTGCCTGGATGATACAGTATCTCACATTCGTAATCCTTCACTAACTCAAGCCACCTTCGTTGTCTCGTATTCAATTCTTTCTGAGTAAAGAAGTATTTCAAGCTCTTATGATCCTTGAATATCTGTATCTTTTCACCATATAAGTAATGCCTCCATATTTTCAAAGCAAAAACCACTGCTGCCAACTCTAGATCATGTGTAGGGTAGTTCTGCTCATGACTCTTCAACTGACGAGACGCATAAGCGACCACCTTACCCTGCTGCATCAAAACACAACCCAAACCCTTCTTGGAAGCATCACTATAAATCACAAAACTGCCAGAACCATCAGGTACAGTAAGAACCGGTGCGGTAACTAGCTTCTGTTTAAGGTTCTGGAAACTGTCCTCACATGCCTTGCTCCAAACAAAAGGAGCTCCCTTCCTGGACAACTGAGTGAGAGGAGTAGCTATACGAGAAAAGTTCTCCACAAACCGTCGATAATAACCTGCTAAACCCAGAAAGCTACGAACCTCACTGACTGTGGAAGGTCGGGTCCAACCGGTGACTGCCTCTATCTTAGCTGGATCCACAGAGACTCCAGCCTTAGAAACCACGTGGCCCAGAAAAGACACCTGCTTCAGCCAAAACTCGCATTTCGAGAACTTTGCATACAACTTATTATCCCGAAGTGTTTGCAGAACTATACGTAAATGCTCCTCATGTTCAGCCTCCGTCTTGGAATATATCAAGATATCGTCGATAAACACGATCACAAAAGTATCTAGGAACTCCCTAAACACTCTGTTCATCAAGTCCATGAACACTGCCGGAGCATTCGTCAAACCAAAAGACATCACAATAAACTCGTAGTGCCCATATCTGGAACGAAACGCTGTTTTCGGTACATCCCCATCCTTAATCCTCAGCTGATGGTATTCCGACCGAAGATCAATCTTAGAGAACACTGTGGCTCCCTGTAACTAGTCAAATAGATCGTCGATCCTGGGCAAGGGATATCTGTTCTTTACGGTTACCTTGTTCAACTCCCTATAGTCGATGCATAGACGCATCGATCCATCCTTCTTCTTAACAAATAAAACTAGCGCACCCCAAGGTGACACGCTCGGTCGAATGAATCCCTTATCAAGCAATTCTTGCAACTGCACCTTCAGTTCTTTCAGCTCTGCGGGGGCCATTCTGTAAGGGGCTCTGGATATAGGAACCGTGCCCGGCTCCAACTCTATGGCAAACTCAACCTCCCTGTGCGGAGGTAACCCTGGAAGTTCCTCAGGAAAGACATCCGGATAGTCCCTCACTACTGGTTCTGATGACAGGGATACATCGGCCTCTCTAGTATCCACCACGCTCGCTAAGATACCCCAAGTACCCTGACTGAGCAGTTTACTGGCCCTGATGGCTGAGATTACCTGAGGCAACGACTTTGACCCTCCTCCCTTAAATTTAAAACTGGCCATCGAGGGAGGGTTAAACGTTACCTCCTTACGTGAACAATCTATGCTGGCGTGGTTAACGGCCAACCAATCCATACCCAGGATTACATCAAAGTCTAGCATATCCAGGACTATCAGCGTTATTTCAATCACATGGCCTACTATCTCAATCTGGCATGCTTTCACCTTTTCCTTCGACAACATACATTCCCCGGAAGGAGTAGATACTGATAGAACATGGTGTAAGGGCTCTACCTCTAAGCGGGCATGCAACACAAATGCGGAAGAGATAAAAGAATGTGACGAACCCGAATCAAATAAAACTAAGGCATAATGCCCCAACACAGGGAGCGTACCTGTCACTACCGTGCCTGCCTTCTCAGCCTCAGTCTTGTTGGTAGCAAAGACTCTACCCTGATGTGGAGCACCTGCTCCCTGATTCTGTGCGTTCCCCGTGAGTCTCAACGGGCATCTATCAGCTGTATGACCCTCTTGCCTGCACTTAAAGCAAGTCCTGGTCCCGAATAAGCAACGGCCCAGATGGTGCTTCCCACAAGTGGTACACAACGGCTTCCTTCTGGCAGCCTCCTCTGCCTCAAAAGGTTTCTGCTGGAAGCGGCGAAACTCACCACCTGATCTGAAATTCCGCTGTGGCACTGGAACAGGCTGCTGCTCAGCCTTCCTCTTCTGTCCCGATGTCGAACCTCTACCAGCGGTCTTAGACGAGTTAGCCCTCTCCTGTAAACTGAGATCCACTGCCAGGCGCAGTGCATCGGCATGAGTAGCGGGTCAGAAAGCTCGGACCAAACCCTGAATGTCCAGTCGGAGGCCTCTAACAAACTTATCAGCTCTGGCCGCCTCGGTCGCTATCATCTCGGGAGCGAAGCGGGATAACATGTCAAACTCCGCATCATACTGCTCCACTGTCATGTCACCCTGCTCTAAGTTCAGGAACTCCTGCCGCTTGGCGTCTCTCAAACTAGCAAAGAAGAATTTCGCATAGAAACTCTCCTTAAACTGCTGCCACGTGATCTGACTCACGTCACCACCTAGCATTCTCTCTGTAGTCTCCCACCATGCAGTACCTCTGTCAGTCAACATAAAAATAGCACACTGAACTTTCTGATCCTCAGGGCATTTCATGTAACGGAATATGGTCTCCAAGGACGATAACCACATCTGAGCCCTGGTGGGGTCCTCCAAAGACCCATCGAACGTCGTGGGATTATACTTCCTGAAATCCCTCAGGTGCTTAGCCTCCGCTGACAACTGATCCGGCACAAACTGGGGCGCAACTGGTACTGGAGCCGGAGCTTGAACAGGAGCTGGTGCTGGAGCTGGCGCCGGAGTTGGCGAGGCAGGCTTCTGCTGCTCCCGCATCTGCATAATCAAATCTCTAAACCTCTGCTCCATGGCGGCTAGGTCCGCATGAGTAACTGGCGCAGCCGGGTCAGGGGCTTGGGCTACAGGCTGCACCTCAGGTTGAACGCGTCCTGCTCCCCTTCCTCGGCCTCCTCGGCCACCCCTACGTGCACCTCTCCTTGGCGGCATTTCCCTAACAACCACCAACGATCCCTTTAGTCATAATGGTAATTGAATTTGCAGTTTAACTTAGGTAAGGTAAGGCATGTAGAGTTATACATATACTTTCATGGGAGCGTACCTGACGAGCGGCAAGGATCGTTTCAGCCATAAGGACACAAAACACAGACTCACATTATAAGCCAGTCTACAGAACCTAAAACTTAGGCTCTGATACCAACTGTAACGACCCAACTTTCCAGACTAAGCTGAGGTCATTACCAAATACCAAAACTCGACCATGCAACATAAAATTTAAAACGGACCAGTTACGATTCATTAAAAACATTAGAAACATTACAAAAAGACAGTTTCGGGCCCTATTTTAAATCAATCATAAAAGTCTCAAATAAAAACTCAAGTTATCAGTTCAAAACCACAAGTCAAATATTCTGACAAAATACATAGCGGAAGCGATAAGAAAACCAGACGCGTCCATATGGCCTTCACGCGTCCTTCCTGCCTCTCGCCGGTCTGCCCCTCGCTGTGCCTTTACCTGAAAAGTTAAAGAAGAGAAAAGGGTGAGTATAAACATACCCAGTAAGGGGCCCACTACTGGGCCCGTTAGGGGACAACAGTTAACTTCCTATTCGGGGGTACCCTACGTAACAGTCTAGTGGTTCCGTAGAACGCACATATCAGTCTAGTGCTCCCGAAGGATGCACACATCAGTCTAGTGCTCCCGGAGGATGCACATGTCAGTCTTGTGCTCCCGAAGGATGCACATATCAGTCTAGTGCTCCCGAAGGATGCACACATCAGTCTAGTGCTCCCGAAGGATGCACATATCAGTCTAGTGCTCCCGAAGGATGCACATATCAGTCTAGTGCTCCCGAAGGATGCACATATCAGTCTAGTGCTCCCGAAGGATGCACATATCAGTCTAGTGCTCCCGAAGGATGCACATATCCGTAAGGCACACTACCCCATAGATGAAGCTAACCGTATCCCCTCGGTCCATACTAAACCGTCTACAACAGTCATATCCCAATCATCAATCATTTTACAATTTCCCTAAAGGCTTTACTGGCCAGGTAGTATAGGTTTAAACCATTACACCCTCAGTTGCTATACGCGTCAACTATTCGTATACCATTATGGAAGAGCCCCAAGACTCAAACAGCTAAATAACCAACTGAACTCACTGTCCCTCCCCGTCTAATCCCTGATCAACGTCCATCAATCAAAAATTTCAATCTACAATTAGCGGTTGCAGTTCAGTTACATCAGACAGAAACATAATAACAGTGCTTAACAGTCAACACAGATACACTTATTCAGTATAGTCACTAACGTGTAATCCCCTGTGAATTACTACGTTTCCGACCTCGACCCGAGGTCCAGTAGTAGGAAAACCCTTACCTGATACTCGGTTATGCCCCTCGATCGAATCCACGCTCAACAGCTCAACCTAAAACGAAAACACGAAGGTTTTAGTTGATGACCCTAGTAGAAGTCGTTTTAGAAGGTCCGAAGCACATCCGTTGACTTACCCGAGGAAAGAAGGAAGCTATCTCCAACCAAGCCTGCCGCAGAACCCGAGAGCTTAAACGTCAATTCTTTACTACCTTTAAGGGGTGAAAGATAGGGTCAAAGCTTATTCCAATAATCAACTCGAATCGGATATGGCAACATTAGGGAATTCATCAAAACAAATCCTTACCGAAGACTCACCTTGACCCGAAGTGGAGGAAGGAAGGCTTAGGTGGCTCGGCTCGGCTCGGCTTGGCCTCGGCTCACGGCTCGGCTCACTCTCGGCTCGGCTCGGCTTGGCCTCGGCTCGGCTCGGCTCGGCTCGGCTCGGCTTAACTCGGCTTGGTTCTCGGCTCGGCTCGGCTCGCGGCTCGGCTCGGCTTGGTTCTCGGCTCGGCTCACTCGGCTCACTCGGCTCAGCTCACGCGGCTCACTCGGCTCGGCTCACGCGGCTCATTCGGCTCGGCTCACGCGACTCACTCGGCTCGGACTGGGATTGCTGGCGGCTCGCGGCTGGGATAGTTGGCGGCTCGCGGCTGGAATTTGGTCTCGGGTCGGGTACGGCACAAAACTACAGGCGTGATGGTTGCGTTTCGCGGATGACTGACGGCGGCACCGCGACGGAAAATAGGGTGCGGCCCGCTCGACTGAGGGTAGAAGCGGCCGGCGGCCACCGGGTACACGAGACGGAGGGAGAGTATTAGAGATGACGGGCTTGCGAACAATCGGATGACAGATTTAAAGGGCCTGTCGACGGCTGGCCGTTCGCGGGCAGAAGACGGAGACGCGCGGACGGTGAAGAACAACCGAGCTGGAGACGAAGGAGCCGACGGTGATGCAGAAATGAAGAAGAAAGAGATGGAGGCGGTGGATGGCGGCCTCGGGTGAAGGAAGGAGGAAGAAGAGAAGATGGATGGGGGGGCTGTGCGTTCGCGCGCGCCTCACTTAGGGTTTTCTTAAAAAAAAAATTATTATATATATATATATATATATATATATATATACACACTTTTAATAATTATAAAATAATAATAATAATAATATATAAAAATATTAATATTAAATAATAAAATAAATTAACATTACATAAAGATAATGTTATTGTTTTAAAAAAAATTATATTACTATAATATTAAATAATAATAATAATTATAATATTAATATTATAATAATAAAATAAATATTAATAATAATAATATAATTAATATTATATTATTATTATATCAACTTACACCAACATTTTAGATTTTCGAAAAATTTGCATAAACGAGAAAATTTTACCTCGAATTTTCGGGGCGTTACAAAGGGCACAGCGAGGGGCAGACCGACGAGAGGCAGGAAGGACGCGTGAAGGCCATATGGACACGTCTGGTTTTCTTATCGCTTCCGCTATGTATTTTGTCAGAATATTTGACTTGTGCTTTTGAACTGATGACTTGAGTTTTTATTTGAGACTTTTTATGATTGATTTAAAATAGGGCCCGAAACTGTCTTTTTGTAAGATTTCTAATGCTTTAATGAATCGTAACTGGTCCGTTTTAAATTTTATGTTGAATGGTCGAGTTTTGGTATTTGATAGTGACCTCAGCTTAGTCCGGAAAGTTGGGTCGTTACAATAATTAATGATTATTTATCTTTCTTCAAAAGAATTAATTATCTTCCATAATAATTAATTATTATTTATCTTTCTCCAAAATAATTAATTATCTTCCACAATAATTAATTATTATGTATCTTTCTCCAAAATAATTAATTATCTTCCAGAATAATTAATTACTATTTATTTTTCTCCAAAATAATTAATTATCTTCCAGAATAATTAATTACTATTTATTTTTCTCCAAAATAATTAATTATCTTCCATAATAATTAATTACCATTTGTCTTCCTCCAAAATAATCAATTATCTTCCACAATAATTAATTATTTTTTATCTTTTTCTAAAATAATTTATTATCTTCCACAATAATTAATTATTATTTATCTTCCTCCAAAATAATTAATTATCTTCCATAATAATTAATTATTATTTATCTTCCATAATAATTAATTATTATTTATCTTTCTTCTAAATAATTAATTATCTTCCACAATAAATAATTATTATTTATTTTTCTTCAAAATAATTAATTATCTTCCACAATAATTAATTATTATTTGTCTTTCTCGAAAATAAATATTCTTTTATAAATAATTATATTTACCCAAAATATAATTATTTTCCTTTTTCTCCCTAAAAAATATATTTTCTCTAAAATCAAATTATCATTTACTTAAATAATTTTATTTCAACAAATATAATTATCTTTTCCTTTCCCATAATAATTATATATCCACATATACATATAATTATCAAATCTCCAACAAAATTTCCACTCTACAAATTAATTAAATAGCATCCATAATTATTTAATTTAACTTCAACAACACTAAAAAATCCACAACTTTACTTAATCCTCTGAACCTACCATTTAATCAAAATCTCAACAAACATCACATGCCAAAACCTCTAATTAATTAAATATTCATCCAACAAATATTTAATTAATTTCAATCCTCACAAAATCAAATAATTCTTATTAAATGAATTCAAAATAACTCCCAATAAATTAAATCTAATTAACAAAACTAAGATAATTAACTCTAAAATTATCTTATTTTTCGGAGTGTTACAACATCTATCATAGCGACGATATGAATTATAAATAGCACAATCTTTTAAAGCCACGTGGCGACCGTGGGAAGAGTTTGAGTGTTGTAAATAATCAATTAATTCCCATTTAAGATTCTTTGACATAACTACACGATTGTTTAATCGACCCTTTACCCTTATCGTGTAATTAATGAATGTGATTTTAGTTATAAAATTAAGGCATTAAGGCCACTTGGCGACCATGTGTATAGTTTAGGGCTTGGGGGAGAAAATGGTCAATACGTATTTATTAGCACTTAGCATTTATTATCCATTCACAAAAAAAAAACACTTCATTTTCATATCCTTCATATTCTTTATAAACCCGTGCACTCAAACAATTAGGTTTAGGGTTTCCAATGTTTTTCTCTTGAACATTTTCCTTTCTTAAATTGTGCTTGAAGATGCTCCTATCTCCACCAAGAACAACAAGATCAAAATGAAGAAGAAAAAAGCGTGCAAGATGCAGATGGAAAGGAATGAATGGTAGATTTGACAAAGCAAACTGAGATGATGATTCCAAAAATGTCTATAAAAGACCATGGTAAGCTCTTACCTACTTCATCTTGAAACCACCAACTATAAATTTCCATCTCTATTTGGAAGTTTGTAACCCATCTAAAAGGTATACAATCATTTTAACTAAGGCCACCTTTCTGGGTTAACATGATTGTACAAATTTTTTTGTGGTTGGTATAGAACAAGAAGAAGTTTTTGTTGCTAAAGATGAAGAAGGAGAATGAGAGCAAGAACAAAGAATATATTTGCACCAAAATAAATACGAGTTTCTAAGGCTTGACAATCTTATTCATGATTCCATGGTTGGAGAAGACAAGATTGAGGTCAATCGAGAAGTCAAAGGAGATGGAGAGTGAAATTCAACAACTTAAGGAATTGTACACGTTTGAATATTTCTATGTATTACACTTGTTAAAAGGAAACATGTGGCTACATATTGTAAAACAATCGTTTAAAATAAAGAATATAAACATTCATTTAGAACGTTTAGATTTTATTATCAGATCGTTTACTTAAACATCGTTTGACTTGACTACACCATCGTTTAACATATATTACTTGATCGTTTCGATTTACTAGCACGATCGTGTAGGTTTAACAACACGATTGTTTACATTTAAATCATATCTCAATTGGATTACAGTCAAGTCTAGATTATTGTGTGAGGTTAATCGATCATTTACCCTTATCGTGTAGTTAGTGAAAGTGATTTCAGTTATAAGATTAAAGGAATTAAGGTCACGTGGCGTATATGTGTAGAGTTTAGGGTTTGTGGGTGAAAAAGGTAAAGTACGTATTTATTAACCTGTCAGCGAGTACAATGAAAAAAAAAATCTCTTCCTTTTCCGTCTCTTTATCTTCCTTTAAAACACCTTCTCAAAAACCATTATATTTTAGTTTCCCAACTTTTCCTCTCAAACTTTTCCTCAACCTTTTCCTCTCAAACTTTTCCTAAAAAAAAAAGGGGAAAAAACGTGCAAGTTGCTTTAGAAAATCTCCATACATAACTATGGTATGCTCTTATTAACTTCCTTCAGAAGAGAATCTGTTTCTCATTTATCTTCGGCTGTCTAGAAACCGTGATGGTGATTTCGAAGATATTTTTATGAAAAACATGGAAAGCTCTTAGATGTCAAGTATAGTCGACTCTTGAGCTTCCGTACAAAGCATATAACATTTACATGTCAAGCACGTGTAGTTTTACATGTTCCGTAAATTGGCGTCCTCTTCTTCACCCAAACTGTGATGGTGATTCTGAAATTATCTTGAAAAGACTATGGTAAGATCTTATATATTTCCTAAATTCTGAAACTTCCAGATCCTACCAACAAAAAAAGTATGTTGGCTTCACAATAGATTTTGGCTTCGATCTACAAGACTCATTTCAAAACTGGTAAACAAGAGCTCCACGAACTCCGGTATTTTTGAACAAATTGTTTGGACGATTTTTGCATGGTCAAGATTCATTGCAAAATTGATAGACAAAAGCTCCAAAACTCTGGTGTTCTTGTAGTATGATTTTTGGATGGTGGAAATTATAAACACATTCTAAATGAACATTTACATTTTATGAATGTCTATTTTACATGTTCTGTAACATTTACATACAATGGAAAGTTCGCTTGAGGAAGTCATATAATATTTACATGTAATAACGTTTACAATCAATGTATAAGAACTTTTCAGAACTTCTCTGGTTTATACATCTTAAACTTTTACATCTAATCGTTTTGGATTAAGTACGAGATCGTTTAAATTGTATAATATCATCGCTGAGACGTTGTAAAACGATCGTTTAATATAATTGACGTTATCGATTAGATACTCTCAAACGATCGTTGAAATAATTAACATTATCGCTTGATTTTTGGAAAAGGTCGTTTAAAATAAGTGTATAATATCATCACTGAGATGTTGTTAAATGATCATTTAATATCATTGACATTATCGATTAGATACTCTCAAACGATCATTTGAAATAATTAATATTATCGCTTGAATTTTGAAAACGATCATTTAAAATAATTACACTTTACTGTTTCATGTTATCAAGTGAGTGTTTACATCAAATTACCAGATCGTCCACCTGAATGAAGAACGATAATTTACAATCACGTCATAATCATTTGCTGTTTAGACTTAAGTACATAATCATATCATATTATATTAAACGATCAACGTAAACGGTCATTTGGATGAAAAAGGTCAATAGCTTGTTGCAAATAATAAATTTTCATTTATTAACCTTTCGGCGAGTATAACGTAAAGAAACCTCTTCTTTTCAGTCCCATCATATTCGTTCGAGAAATATTCTGTAAACAGAAACTTTCGTTTATACAGCACTACACGATTGTTTATATCTAACCACCTCATCGTTTATAGATTGAAGATCATTTTGGTTTATTATCAAATAGTTCTCTCACATAAAAGATCATTTACATTTAAATCAGATATCATTGTGATTACAGTACTATCTAGATTATTGCATGATTTTAAACGATCATTTACACTTATCGTGTAATTAATGAATGTGATTTCAGTTATAAAATTAAGGTATTACGGCCACGCGCCAAGCATGTGTGGAGTTTAGGGTTTGTGGGTAAAAATCGTCAATACGCGTGTTATAAGTAATAATGTTCACATTTATTAACCTCTCAGCAAGTATAAAGCAAGAAAATGCTTCCTTTTCCTTTATAACCCTCTCACAAACCATTAGATTTATAAACTTTTCGATTCTATCTTTTACTCTCAAACTTTTCCTCCTTCTATCAAAATAAGAGTGTAAGTGCTTCAGAAAATTCTTGTAAAAGACTAGTATACTCTTACAAACTTCCTAGATTTCGGAGACTCTTCCGACCCGAGCTGGAAGAGTATGGGATTCACAAGAGAAGATGACGTTGATGCTTGGTGCACGGTTCTGGTGAAGTTATCCACGAGCTTGGTGAAATGCACAACCCATGTAAGTTGTGGAAGCATTATCGAACATCGAAATGCTACGATTCAAGATACTCTATTTGGAGAAAGAATGATAAAATCAAGAAGAAAAAGAAAAAGACGTGTAAGGTGCTTTCGAAAATGTCTACAAAAGACTGTGCTATGCTCTTATCAACTTTCCTAGATTCCAAAGCATCATCCCACCCAAGTTGAAAGTGAGCGAAATTCAAAAAGGAAGATATAGGTGTTGTTTAGCTCAAGAAGGGTTAGGATATTCAAATCCTCGTACCTATTCTTCTGTAGTGCCTTCAGCAGACAATCCTTTATCTTCGGCTGTTAAAGACAATTAAGGTTAAGTTGTCCAGCCATTAAAGAAGAGGAAGAAAAAGAAGAAGAAGAAGTACCTATACAAATAAGAAGAAGCACATATACAAAGAAGAAGAAGAACCAGCCATTGAGGCGACGTGGTGTATGCTAGTGTGCCACAAGTGACAGCTTCTAGTAATCTTAGATATGTTGAATAAAATTTGCAAATATTTAATGAGAAAAGACTTGTTAAGTGTAAAAACCTTCTTTTTGAATCTTTTCAGTTTCTTGATAAGGGAATGAATGCATAAATGTTTATAGCAATAAATGCAAGCTTACGAAGCTTTGTGAAAATAATGTACAAGAGTTTTTCAAAATTTCTCCATTTTATACTTGTTTAACTTGTATAACATTATCGCTTACATGTTGTAAAACAATCGTTTAAAAGAATTAACATTATCGCTTATATTGTTTTAAACGATGGTTCAAAATAATTAACATTATCCCTTAGATGTTATTAAACGAACGTTTACATCAAATTACTACATCGTGCACCTTAATGAACAGCAATCGTTTATGAAACGACAAGACCATTTACGGTTGAGGGTCTAATGTTAATCTTTTACACGTATTCAAAGATCGTTTTGACTTAAATAAACAATCGAGTAGATTAATTAGTATGATCGTTTTGATGTTATTGGGAGATTTTACCTGACGATCGTTTAAAGTGTATCGTTTTCATTGAACAATACGATCATTTACATCTTTTAAGAGATCGTTTTGACTTAATTATACGATCATTTATATATGTATTAAATAGTAAGTGTAAATGATCGTTGACATATATCATTTAAAAAAACGCGCTGAAATGTTAATGAATACGATTCGACATTTTAAAAAAGCACGTGAATTTACATTCTTGCCCCTTTGGTAAAAACCAATATACGTACCTCCTTCTTCGTTTTCAGTCACTTCATTTCAAATGCACTGTTCACTTAGCTTTTCGTCTGAAACATTTTCTATTCCCATACTCCTTTCCTCTCAAACGTCCATTTTTCTTTTCAACGTCAAAATGTATGTTTCAGTATAACTCTAAATTTTTTTTGTTGAACTATGTTATCACTATCGTACTATAATGTTACATTTCATCTTCCTTATATTTCAAACGTTTCCACTTTTGACTTGAACACGATTGTTCTGTTGTTTAATTTTTACTCTTAAACGTTTCCGATTTTGTTAAACTTTTATTCTCAAGATTATTAAACGTTTCTATTTATCATTACTTGTCGATTAATTGTATTACAATTGTGTTTCTATTTGGATTAAATGATCTGTTACGTCAAGTAAACAATACTTTAACATAGACTAAAGGATCGTGTATATTGGCCCGAACGATATTGTATATAGTCTAACAGATGTTTAGCGCTTTACATATTAATTTTAGGGTTTAGGATTTAGTGTTTTATAAACGATTGGGTACATAATGAAAATATATTATGATCATTATTTTTAAGATAGTTGTACCTGCGGACAAATACTTTCCTACCACTGTCTCATGTCAAGTGCACAAGATTGACACTCTTATTAAGGATAAACTGACTAAGGAACAGCTGCAAATGTTCCATAAAACAATTTTTGGTCCATTACTGAATGTCAACATGGTCTTCAACGGCCAGTTGATCCATCATTTCTTGCTGAGGCAGATACCTGAAGAAGCCAACACAAATGGAATTTGTTTTTCTGTTTTAGGGAAAAATGTATGTTTCACTCAAAACAAATTCAACATCATAACTGGTTTGTGGCAAACCAATGTAACATTGGATAAAAATTATGACAATAAGCGTCTACAAAGCCTCCTATTCGAATCACAAAACAAGAAGATAATAACATGCTTAGAAGTTGAGGAAGTTTTCAAAAATTTTGACTTTATGAATGATGATGATACTGTGAAGGTTGCCTTAGCCCTTTTTATTGACACTGTCATGGTGGGGAAGGATAAAAAAACGCAGTTTGATACATATATTTTGGAAAAAGTAGATGATAAAGAAGTTTTTAAGAACTTTGATTGGTCAATTTTCTTCTACACTCGTTTGCTCAACACTTTGAAGACAATTATACAAGGAAAAAAGAAACATACGAGTTAAAGAAGACAAGAAATTCAAAAGTAGTGGCATACTACAACATCAAAGGCTACATATTTTCTTTTTAGGTTATTTTTATTTGTTTATATACTTTAGTTAAATACAAACTAAACATCAAAGATTAACATATTTGTTTAACTGTTTTAGGTGTGAGCTTATAAAACACTCTCAACTGCAAGTGAGCACCTGGCCACAAAAAACAGTAAGGGATCAATCCCTAGAATATTAAGATGGAATTATACACAAGTTTTATCGTACAAAATGTTGTAGAAAAACATATTCGAGAACAAAAATGTAAGTACAAGTTGTCAGTGATTGTTTAAAACAATTGCACGATCGTTTACATTAGAAACGTGATCTTGTATCTTTTGATAGACAATCGTTTAGCTTTATGTAAGATCGTTTATATTGGGTACCATATCGTGTATCATATCACTCTCAACGATAGTTTACCTTAGATTAAAACTAGTTTAGTTTGATATACAACGTATTAACAATTCTTTAATTATAACATTCCAAATTATTGTTCAATCTAAACTGATGCTATCAATTCAAGAGAAAACTTTCATAGAGAGTCAAATTCGAAGGAATGATAACATGAATATTGAGGACGATGGATCCATCCCAAATATAAACAGTAGTGATACCAATACTTCTATTGATATTATGAACAATCAATCATCGGATCACAATGACTTGAATAACTTGCGATCAACCTCATCTCTACTGCTTCAGTCCAATGAAAATGTTGGTAGGTGTAATTCTACTGTACAACCATCACCACGAAGAAAAGAAAGACAAACATTGGTTGATGAAACCAATCTAATAACCAACAATAAACGTCCCAGATCCAATGACAAACAAGAACGAAGTCATTCGAAATCCTACAAAAAAATTAAAAAAAAAATGACATCAACGAAGTTTATAAAGGTTTATTCACATTAAGTTCCATAGTTTGTAGGATGGATGACGTAATTAGAAAGCAGTCATCAGAGCTGTCTGAAATGAAGCACATGCTCGAGAGATTGGTCCACGTAAAGTTTGATTATTTCGTTTATCAATTGTTTAAATAAATGATCATTTAACTGCAATATCCAATCGCCTATCACATTCCAACAATCGCTTTTCAAATTTACATGATCATTTAAATAAGATACACGATCGTTTAGCAATCGCTTTTTTATTTTATTTTTCTTTTTATTTATTTATTAGAATCCTAATCATAATCAAGGGAATGGTGATATTAATCACTTCCAAGATGACCTTCATGATGATTTTGATCATGACAATGTGGACAAAAATAATGACCATCGGAATACTTAAGATATGATCAACATTGAGCAACCATATGCTGAAAAGCAACATACTCAAGAAGTCACCGTGAAACTTAAAGGTTAACGTTTCATTCCTTATTTACTACTTTATATTGTTGAAAATTACTTACATTCTAAATAAATAACAATTGTATTTTTTTTCTTATTCCTTTTTTTTCTTATTTTGATTAGGGAGCAAAAAAACATCACCTAAAAATCAAGAGGAATCAGGTAGTGATATTAGCATAGACAACAGAGATGCAGACTTGCTATTAACTATAAGCAATATATCAGATAATATGAATGTTCAAAGTCAGAAAGAAAAGGGTCTGTCATAAATGATTACTACTCTTCCACTTATGAGCCAACCACTTCCACTTTATGAGATATTACCATCAAATACTCTCAAAGATCTTGCATTAGCTCCATTGGAACAAATTTTGAAAATTCACGAAGTCCCACCATCAATTTCAGATGTAAATGAAGAATGTCAACTAGTATGTATACACAACAAATATGTAGTCCTTTGAATTAACAGTTTGTTTCTTATCTAATATTATGCATCGTAGAAAATACAAAAAAAATGATCAAACAGTTACTTTGGTTAAGATATAAAACGATGCATAATATTAGATAAGAAACAAACTGTTAATTCAAAGGACTACATATTTGTTGTGTATACATACTAGTTGACATTCTTCATTTACATCTGAAATTGATGGTGGGACTTCGTGAATTTTCAAAATTTGTTCCAATGGAGCTAATGCAAGATCTTTGAGAGTATTTGATGGTAATATCTCATAAAGTGGAAATGGTTGGCTCATAAGTGGAAGAGTAGTAATCATTTATGACAGGCCCTTTTCTTTCTGACTTTGAACATTCATATTAGAAAATACAAAAAAAATGATCAAACAGTTACTTTGGTTAAGATATAAAAAGAAAATGAACCATTAACTGAGGAACAAAGTTTAACAATTTTCAATATGCAGCCATCTAATTCGACTGAAAAAATAGAATCTCAATTGGTATGTATACAGAACAACTGTGTAGTCCTTTGAATTAACATTTTGTTTCTTATCTAATATTATGCATTGTAGAAAATACAAAAAAATGATGAAGCAATTACTTCGGTTCAGATACAAAAAGAAAATAAACCAATGACTGAGTAACAAAGTTTGAATATTGACAACGTGCAGCCATCTACTTCAACTAAAAAAATATAATCTCAAGTGGTATGTATACACAACAACTGTGTAGTCCTTTGAATTAAGAATTTATTTCTTGTCTAATATTATACATTGTAGGAAAGACTTAAACAACAAGTTGAGATTCAAAAAAATGATGAAGCAGTTACTTCATGGGAAATACAAATAGAAAATAAAACAGTAATTGAGAAACAAGGTTCAACAATTGACTTAGAATCCCTATTGGTACATCGAGCGTTCGCCACTCGTTGGAAGCATTGGCCACCTTTTGGACCGTTTTGGGTCGCACCACAGTTCTCCCTCCAACAAGCTCGCTTCCCGACCTATACCTCCGGAAAACGTGTTAGGGAGCATGCCAAGAGTGTGGGTTGATGTATATATAAGAACTCTATAGTCCTTTGCATCAATTGTTTTTTTTTTCTTTTGTTATTTAACATTGTGCATTCTAGGAAATAAAGGAACAACAAACACAAATAAAGAGAAGGAAGCTATGTAAAACAGAAGATAAAGGAATGTCTGTTCAACAAGTTAATCTACCCACATCATCTACTGAGGTCATATTAAAGCCTACAATACCTATCCCATATGTTAAATTGGTTAGTAGATAGATATGATCCTTCGTGGATAATGAATCCAAAATTGTGAAAGGCATACTTATCTGGGAAGAAATCTAGAAAAACAACTAATGAAGAGAGGGCAGTAGTGTTCTCATTCAGAAATAAGGAATTTTTCAAAATACTTGAACAAAACACATGGATACTAGGAGACTTAAGTACTCTTTCCAAATTTCATCTTATATATACAACTACACTATCGAATACAATATTCTTTATTTAACAAAAGATCACTTGTATCTAATACACGATCGTTTGATTGGATAAGAGAAAAAAAAATGTTGTACACAATTGCTTAGTTTCGAAAAGAATGTTGTAAACGATCACTTGTATTTGCTAAACAATAGCTTGAATTTTGATAAACTAGCGTTTGTATTCACTAGACCATCATTTGACTTTTTTTGTAGACCATGGATTTGTTATTGTATCACGTGCAAAATAAGATTTTACATATAAAACATCTTTGCAAATATAGTTTTATAGTACTAGATTCGTCATTTATGGTTAGTTATTATTCTTTAAACTTTTTTTTTTTTTTGGTATAGAAGTTAAACTGCATATTTATATTTTGACTAAATTTTTTTATTTGTTCTTCAAGATCGGCATCAACAAAGAATCCATAATTAGTCAACGGCTTTTTTATGATCATGTGCTAACAGCAGACAATAAGGAGGTTAAATGGACAGACACAACAGCACACTTAGCTCTATGACCAGAAAGCGATTTAGATTACTATTTTACTTCAGCTATTGGTGCAATCCAAGATAAAGGAGAGTGGCAGATGTCAATAACGTGATTAGCTGCGTCAACATAAAAGAACACGAGTTGACTATTGCAGTTGACATGAAGAAATGCAAGATCTATATGTTTGACTCTATACCAAAATATGTTGAACAAAAACTTGTTGAAGCAGCTATTGCAATACCTATACGATGCATCCCCTCACTGAAAATTGCTATTGGAATATGTGCACAAAGAAAACATTTCATGTACAACCCTTGGCCAGTAGTAAGATCGATACCACATTACAAAAAGGCGCTTCATTAGATTGCGGGATTTTTTATGCCAAATTTGTTGAATGTCTTGCAACGAATGCAGACAGTAATTGTCTAATTATGGATAATATAAAACTGTTTAGACAACTGTATGTAATAGAATTTTTTACAAATAAATTTTATTGGTAAATAAAACTTTTTTTTTAATGTACATATACAGTTTTTACTTTTAAATTTTAATCACCTTTTGATTGAATCTTTGTATTTGTTTAGATAGTTTTCAGAAAACAATTGTATAAAGATATAAAAACATTCGTGTATAGAAATGTAAAAGATCGTGTATATAGCTTTAAGCGATCATTTATATATACCACACGAATGTCTAAACGATTGTGTATTTTGTGATGAATTTAAACGATCGTGTAAGACATTATAGACCACCACGTACTTAAATCAAACCGACCTCCTAAATAGATTTAAACGTACAATTATCAAGTCAAAACGATCATGTGATGCACATCACACGATCATTTAGTAAAGTTTCAACGATCTTATTAATACATGTAAACAATCTCTTAGTTAAATATAAAGGATCACGATATTAAATTTCCATCATCTTTGTAGTCATTCACCAACTTTAATATCAAACGTTTATACATAATATTATATATTAGAATGAAAGAAAGAGACTACACATTTTCATTAATTATCCAAACCTTGCTTACAAGTCCTATTATTATGTCCTTTACGATTACAATTGGAACACCTGGTTGAACTACTAAATTCGCCAACAGATGAAATTCTTTGTTTCCTTGGTCTTTCAGCTTGTGTTTTAAAGACTAGAGATAATATTTTCATGATAGAATTTTCAACTCTCCAATCGAAATGAGTTCCAACAAGTTGAATACAACCACTGTATGTTGCTGATAGCGTTTTTCTATATAAAACTCAGATACATACAAGTATCTAAATTAAGCATTCGTAGAACAACAAGAGCATGCGCACAATAAATTTCTTCAACATCTCATACTTGGCAGCTACAACATCCCACGTTTAACTTCACAATAAACTGTTGATTTCCATCCGTTACTTCGTATTCAATCGTACTAATTGGATCAACCTAATATATAAGACAAATAACAAAAATTCATAAAATGATAGCAAATAGATTTCAATCTTTGTATACATCAGATATATATAGATAACAATCTATCTGTCTATATGAGACAGGAATAGATAAATTGCTATCTTTATATCGGATAGACAAAGATAGCAGTCTATTTCTAACTGTCCGAGATAAAAAAAATCTTACCAATAATTTTCTCAACTTTTCATGTTCTAAACGTATAACATTTCAGGTCAAGAAGTAAAAGGACTCTTCATTGTAGAAGCAACTTTACTTCGTTCATGTAATACATCCCTAATTGAAGTAAGCATCTTAGCCACAGTAGCTCTCTAAGATCTTTAAACATTGAATTTACACTTTCTGCACAATTTGATGTTGTCATTCTACACCTTCGTCTACGTGAATATGCCCGAAACCACTTCTCAAAATCAACACTACTAAGATAATCTCTAATATTTGAACAAACAGACTTCAAGCATCTCATGTGGTACTCAAATTCATCAACGGTGTAGGCATAAGCACAGCTAAAGAAATATTTATCAAGTATTAGATCCTTAAAATAGAGTTTCAAGTTACTTAAAAGATGTTTTGTGCACACACAATACTCAACATCAGGAAACACTCTTAAAACTCCTTTACTGATGCCAAGATGTCTATTAGAAACAATGACTAAATTAGCCCACTTTGAAAAACTACTTCGTATCTTCTCAAAAAACCATGTCCATTATACATCATTTTCATAATCTACAATGGCAAAAGCAAGAGGAAAGATTTGATTGTTACCATCTTGTGATGAGGTTGTTAATAGGATGCCACCGAACTTACACTTCAAAAATGTCCTATCAACATAAATTATAGGTCTACAATATTTCCACCCCTCAATTGATGCACCAAAAGTCATAAAGCAAAACTTGAAATGACCACTATCATCCATTTCTAAAGCAGTGCATGTACCTATAATAATTACAAACACATTTCTATCAGCACAAACAAAAAAGAACAAAACAAATGTGATAAATGCTAATATTTGTCTATTTATATAGACTACGATATTAGTCTATCCACATCTATCTACAAATGAATTTAAATTTGATATATAAACTGATCATTTCTGGATTAGATTCAACCAATTTATCAAAGAAGCTTGGAATCAATGCATATGATTCAACTGTGTCACCTTGTAATATCTTTACCATATGTTCTTCCGCCCTTCAAGCTTGTTGGTAACTTATATTAACTCAAAGATTTATACGAGCCTTATGCACAACCTCTTTAGAAATGGAACAATAAGTAGACATGAATCTAAAATTATCTATCAAATAACTACCAATTACTGTTGAAGAAGTTTGCATGTGAGAACTTTGGACAGTACTCAATGAACAATCGTGACCAGAAGTGTATTTTCATTGCAATCGTGACCAGAAGTGTATTTTCATGGCATCCACAAATCACTCTTCTTATAACGAGATGCCCTAACATACCATTTGCAACATTCTTGCTTATAACTAAATTCAAAAGACCTCAAATTTGATGTTATAGTCCTAAATTGAAAGTTGGTATTCACTGTTATTATGCCAAAATACTTTGAAAGCACTTCTTTACTTTCAAATGAACTTTTTTTCCTTTAATAATAAGAGATGTCTCTTATAACTTTATCATTGGAAACAGAAGAACATATATTCGGTGACATATCAACATTCTCCCATACACTACTAAATGAAGAAGACATTTCCAAACAACTAACACTTACATGGGCAACTAGTGGATGTCTACTAGTTGCTTTAACAAAAGCTAAATACCAAGCAACATCATTATCTTTCTTTATTGGCACCATAGTTTGAACATTGGTTTTACCAAAATAAAGTAAAACAAATAATTCTACTGATTCATCCAATTCAATTTGTTTACATATCAAAGCAACTAAGAAATTAAAAATGACTCGGATATCTACCAAAATTTCAAATACTGAGTAATTCTTGTAAACATTGCAGTCATTATATTGACCTCTATAAAAAACACGATAAGAATAGACATTGTAATCTAGAAAAAAAAAGTATAATTAAGTATTTAATGATGAAAAGAAGAATTAGATAGATACCTATCATAGAATAAGAGAATAAAATGTACTAAACAATAAAAATAAACACAAAGCAAAAAACAAATAGATAATCGTGCAAAAAAGATAATAAATACTAAATGATCATATAAAATAAGGTAAATCATCGTATAGAATAAACTAAACGATAATGTTGACTTAGATACATGATCGTTTAAAGACATTGATGATATATAAAATATTGAAAATGTTCGTGTCCATAAAAATAAACGATCGTGTTCATATAACAAAATAATTGTCTCTATATAGATAAATGATGATATTGATATAGCTAAACGATTAAGTAAATTAATGAAAATTATCGTAAAAAACTTCAAACTATCCATCTTCATAATGAAATACACAATTTTTACACTAATTCTTACAAGTTCTAAATGAAAAAACAAAAACTTTAGAATTCTTACAAACAACAAAAAATAAAAAAACAACATTCATTGAAATATAAATTCTTAGTTCAAACGAAAACGATCATCAAAATCTTCAAACTAACGATATTCATAACGAAATACAAGATGTCTTACATTAATACCTAAATATTCTAAACATTCTATCTTGATGTGGAAATATACTATTCTGAACGAAATTTTATAATCAGCTAAGGAGTTCAGACAAAAATAATATTTAGGATACTCACCGAAACCAAAATCACTTAGACGATATTTACATAGCAATATAGACGATCTTTATTGTCTAAGATGACAAGAAGAGAAACGATGTTATGGAAGATGATGAATATGAGAAAGAATGTTGTAGAAAATTACGAATAAGAGAAAGAATGATCAAGATGAAATATATATATATATATATATAAAAGACGAGATAAATAATTCAAGAACAATCGTGAAAAAATCGGAAAGAACTATCATATTCGAAAAATTGTTATAAAATAATAAGGAAAAATATGAAATTTTGAAAAAATAATTTGCCTTAATGTACTTTTTATACGGACCGTAAATAGTTTACAGTTTTGTTATATCCATGAAAATTTTTTGTTAGAATTAGTACTTTTGGAAAGAATAAAATATACTTTTGGAAAAAATAAAATATAAGATTTTATTTCCTAAATATTTCCTAAATCTTTTCCTTTCTTATTCCTATTGTACTCTATTTATACTCCCTTTGTACCTATTGTTTTTAGTTCATAAGAAAAATAATAAAAACTAAAGTATCGTGGTTTTTCTCCCGGTTCTCGAGTTTCCACGTAAGTCTCGGGTTGTTGTTAATTGCTTTCAATATGGTATCAGAGCAAAGCAATAACGAAACCCTAGAAAATAACCTAGGAGAAACCCAGATCGAAACTGAACCCGTCACCGCCGCCGCCGCCGCCGCCGCCGCCGCCGCCGGAATCGCCGCCGCCGTGGACGCCGCCGTCTCCGCCGCCATGGAGAAACTGCTCCAGAACCTACAGAAACCGCCGATCTACCCAACGGGAGTGGTTCCGCAGCCGTACGCGCCGCCGTCTGACCAGAAGTTGATTCACGCGCCGCTCGTGTCCGGCGCGTGGGCCCACGCGCCGCCGCCGTTTCACGTCACCGCCCATCCCGTTCCCTTCTACGCGCCGTCGGATGTCCAGCCGTCAAACCCTTCCGGCCATCCGCATCCTCATGCGCCATCTACGAGCTCCGGACAGCATCCCTCAATCGTAAATTTGTCAAATCAGTACAGTAAGCAGCAGCTGTACGTTGACCCTTTACAGCAACCGCTGTTTTCTGGTAACGGAATTGATCAACCCCAAAACAGATCGGACATTGAAGCGGGCGAATCTTCAACGCATCCCAAACCAACCGAGTTGCCGATGTATTCCAAGAACCCGGTAACTTCGTTCCCTAATTCACAGTCAAATTATATAACTGGCTCTTTGGGTTCGTCTACAGGGAATTTTTCAGGCGAAAAATTAAATGGTCAAAATTATTTTTCTTGGTCACAATCAATAAAGATGTTCCTCGAAGGTCGATACCAGTTCGGATTCTTAACTGGAGAGACTGTACGTCCTCCACCAGGAGACGCCTTGGAACGACTCTGGAAAGGAGAGGACTCACTTATTCGGTCCATGCTGATTAATAGTATGGAACCACAGATCGGCAAGCCTTTACTATATGCAGCCACAGCAAAAGATTTGTGGGATACAACTCAGACCCTTTACTCGAAACGACAGAATGCCTCTCGGTTATATACACTGCGAAAACAGGTCCATAATTGCAAACAAGGGACCCTGGACGTAACTACCTATTTTAACAAGCTCTCTCTCCTCTGGCAAGAGATGGATTTGTGCAGAGAGACAGTTTGGGACACACCAAATGACAGTACACAATATGCTAAACTTGAAGAGGCTGACCGTGTTTATGACTTCCTTGCAGGACTTAATCCCAAATTTGATAATGTTTGTGGTCGTATACTCGGACAAAGACCTCTTCCCTCCCTAATGGAAGTTTGTTTTGAAGTCCGCCTGGAAGAGGATCGCACTAATGCCATGGGTGTATTGACTACCCCTACCATCGACTCCGCAGCCTTTAGCGCTCGGTCCTCAAATCATGACAGTGACAAGAATAATGGGAAGTCAATTCCTGTGTGTGAGCACTGCAAGAAACAATGGCACACCAAGGATCAGTGTTGGAAACTCCACGGTCGTCCCCCAGGAGGTAAGAAACGGTCCTCCAACGAGAAACAGAACTCAGGACGTGCCTACATTAGTGAGACTACACCTGCTAGCACTTCTCAATCAACTGATCCTACTGTGAGCCAGACCAAGACTCCGACTCTGGGTGCCATTGCTCAGTCAGGTATGCCTCAGTCCCTTGGGCTTATTAGCGTTGATGGGAAGAATCCCTGGATCTTAGACTCGGGGGCTACAGATCACTTGACAGGTTCTTCAGAACACTTTATCTCATATGCCCCGTGTGCCGGTAATGAAAAAATCCGAATAGCCGATGGCTCTCTAGCTCCGATCGCTGGCAAAGGACAAATAGTTCCCTTTGACGGTTTTGCTCTCCAGAATGTTTTGCATGTCCCTAAACTGTCTTACAATTTGTTATCTATAAGCAAGATCACTCGTGAGTTGCATTGTAAAGCTATCTTCTTACCTGAATCGGTTTATTTTCAGGACATGAGCTCGGGGAGGACGATTGGCACTGCCCGGCATAGCAGGGGACTTTACATCCTTGATGATGATACCTCATGTAGTAGTTTGTCTAGGGTTAGTTTACTGTCATCCTACTTTAGCACTTCTGAACAAGACTGTATGTTGTGGCATTTTCGACTGGGCCACCCAAACTTTACATATATGCAACATTTATTTCCCCACCTTTTTTCTAAAGTTGATGTCTCTTCTCTATCTTGTGATGTGTGTATCCGGGCAAAACAACATCGAGTCTCTTTTCCCTCACAACCATATAAACCTACACAACCGTTTAACCTCATCCATAGTGACGTTTGGGGTCCTTCCAAGGTCACCACCTCCTCGGGAAAGCGGTGGTTTGTAACTTTCATTGATGACCATACCCGTCTCACCTGGGTCTACCTTATCTCAGATAAATCCGAGGTTCCATCCATTTTCCAAAACTTCTATCATACTATCAAAACACAATTTCATACAAAAATTGCAATTCTTCGAAGTGATAATGGTCGGGAATTCCAAAACCATAACCTTAGTGAATTTCTAGCCTCCAAGGGGATTGTTCACCAAACCTCATGTGCCTACACTCCTCAACAAAATGGAGTGGCCGAACGAAAAAACCGACACCTTGTGGAAGTAGCCCGTTCACTTATGCTTTCCACTTCCCTTCCATCATACCTGTGGGGAGATGCTATTCTTACAGCTGCTCACTTAATCAATAGAATGCCTTCTCGTATCCTCCACCTTCAGACTCCCTTAGATTGTCTTAAGGAGTCTTACCCCTCTACTCGTCTTGTTTCTGAGGTTCCTCTTCGTGTGTTTGGGTGCACCGCCTATGTCCATAATTTCGGCCCTAATCAGACCAAATTTACCCCTCGGGCTCAGGCCTGTGTGTTTGTTGGGTATCCCCTTCACCAACACGGTTATAAATGTTTTCACCCGCCGTCTAGGAAATATTTTGTCACTATGGACGTTACTTTCTGTGAAAACCGACCCTACTTTCCTGTTAGCCATCTTCAGGGGGAGAATGTGAGTGAAGAGTCTAACAACACCTTTGAATTTGTTGAACCTACTCTTATTACCGTGTCTGACATTGATCCTCATCCCATAATCTTACCCACAAACCAAGTTCCCTGGAAAACATATTACAGGAGGAATCTCAGAAAGGAAGTTGGGTCCCCTACTAGTCAACCGCCGGCTCCAGTCCAAAATTTCGAACCTCCTCGAGACCAAGGTATGGAAAACCCTACAAAACCTTGTACTAATAATACAATGAGTGAGAATGACAAGTCTGATATTGCTGTTCTTGAAAATATGGAAGAAAAGAACTTTGATGATGAGACTGAGGTTAGAATAGAAACCAGTAACGATGAAGCTGAACAGGGTCATACAAGAAAACTTGATGAGTATGATCCCTCTCTTGACATTCCAATTGCATTGAGAAAAGGTACCAGATCATGCACTAAACATCCCATTTGCAACTATGTTTCCTATGATAATCTCTCTCCACAGTTTAGAGCGTTTACAGCAAACCTTGACTCTACCATAATACCGAAAAATATCTACACTGCTCTAGAGTGTCCTGAATGGAAGAATGCTGTTATGGAAGAGATGAAGGCTCTCGAAAAGAATAGAACTTGGGAGATCTGTGCTCTACCCAAGGGACATAAAACTGTAGGATGCAAATGGGTATTCTCTCTCAAATACAAAGCAGATGGTACGCTTGATAGACACAAGGCAAGGTTAGTTGCAAAGGGGTTCACTCAAACCTATGGTATTGACTATTCGGAAACCTTTTCTCCAGTTGCTAAATTGAATACTGTTAGAGTCCTGCTATCTGTTGCTGTGAACAAAGATTGGCCTCTATACCAGCTGGATGTTAAGAATGCTTTTTTGAATGGAGACCTTGTGGAGGAAGTCTACATGAGCCCCCCACCAGGATTTGAAGCCCAATTTGGTCAGGAGGTGTGTAAACTCCAAAAATCTCTATATGGTCTGAAACAGTCTCCGAGAGCATGGTTTGACAGATTCACTACCTTTGTCAAGTCCCAAGGGTACAGTCAAGGGCACTCTGACCATACTTTATTTACAAAGGCTTCCAAAACAGGAAAGATAGCTATTCTAATTGTTTATGTGGATGACATTGTTTTGACTGGAGATGATCAAACAGAAATCAGTCAACTAAAGCAGAGAATGGGTGATGAATTTGAAATCAAAGACTTGGGCAATCTGAAATATTTCCTTGGAATGGAGGTGGCTAGATCAAAAGAAGGTATTTCCGTGTCTCAGAGAAAATACACCCTTGATTTGCTAACCGAGACAGGTATGTTGGGATGTCGTCCTGCTGATACTCCTATTGAATTCAACTGTAAACTAGGAAACTCTGATGATCAAGTTCCAGTTGATAAAGAACAATATCAGCGCCTTGTAGGTAAATTAATTTACTTATCCCATACTCGTCCGGATATTTCCTTTGCTGTGAGTGTTGTCAGCCAGTTTATGCAGGCTCCCTATGAGAAACATATGGAAGCTGTTAACAGAATCCTGAGATACTTGAAAAATACACCTGGTAAAGGGTTGATGTTTAGAAAAACAAATAGAAAGACCATTGAAGCATATACTGACTCAGATTGGGCAGGATCTGTTATTGATAGAAAGTCTACATCCGGTTATTGTACCTTTGTTTGGGGCAATCTTGTAACTTGGAGGAGTAAGAAGCAAAGTGTTGTGGCCAGGAGCAGTGCTGAGGCTGAATACAGAGCTATGAGTCTGGGAATATGTGAGGAAATTTGGCTCCAGAAAGTCTTGTCAGATCTTCATCAGGAATGTGAGACACCATTGAAGCTTTTTTGTGATAATAAAGCCGCTATTAGTATTGCTAACAACCCAGTGCAACATGATAGAACTAAACATGTTGAGATTGATCGGCATTTCATCAAAGAAAGACTTGACAGTGGAAGCATATGCATTCCGTACATTCCTTCAAGCCAACAGATTGCTGATGTTCTTACCAAGGGGCTTCTCCGACCACACTTCGACCTTTGCGTTAGCAAGTTGGGACTCATTGATATTTACCTCCCAACTTGAGGGGGAGTGTTAGAATTAGTACTTTTGGAAAGAATAAAATATACTTTTGGAAAAAATAAAATATAAGATTTTATTTCCTAAATATTTCCTAAATCTTTTCCTTTCTTATTCCTATTGTACTCTATTTATACTCCCTTTGTACCTATTGTTTTTAGTTCATAAGAAAAATAATAAAAACTAAAGTATCGTGGTTTTTCTCCCGGTTCTCGAGTTTCCACGTAAGTCTCGGGTTGTTGTTAATTGCTTTCAATATTTTTCTATTATTATATTATTATTTATCTTTGTGTCTAACGGCTAGTTATTTAAAAAAGATGGTAAACTTCTTTTATTAGGGCTTTAAACAAATTATTTTAAAAATGACATTATTATATAATTATTTGTGTTTATGTCTAACAACTAATTGGGTTTAAATCTCAACCATTCATTTTTCTTATACTTACATCCAAGGACCCAAAATGAATTTAGATTTCAATATATTTTCCCTCTTTTTGAATACTTCATTTTTTTTCCAAATTTTTAAGAACTTCGTTTATCATTGCAATCCTCAAAAGTTACAAAAGCCACCATTGTTATTATCTCTGAAGCTTTCAATTTCCATTATTTTCATCTTATCCTTAAAAGAAATTTTTATTATTTGTAAGGATTAATTATTGTGAGCTTAAAATTGTATACTCACTCTTTTAGAGAGTTTTCTTTTGTGTGAATTAAAACTTCAACATATTGTGACGATCGGATCCTAACCCGTGAAAGGATCAGGTTTGCTCTTGAATCTGAAAAGGAGCAAGTAGCGATTCGACTCTAATCCGTGGAAAGAGTCAAAAGAATATTTTCAATCAAAATCCCAAGAGGTGCTTGAGAAAGTGGATGTAGGGCGAGTTTGACCAAACTACTATAAAATTACAGTATCTTCTTCTCCAACTCTATTCTAATAATTTTTTTCATTTAATTTTAGTTGCATATTTTTGTTTGTTGAGTTTAATTGCATACTCTATTACATACTTTTTATCAATCTTGTTATTTAACATATTTTAGATAACATTTTTTTAATTTAAAAATGATCTAATTAGTTTAATTTAGACTTACTTGTTAAAAAGTGTAATTAAATCTTATTTACCCCTCTAGGGTTACCATACCGGTCTAACACTATCGCGTGACTTAATCGCCTAACCACGCAGAGACATCCCTTCACACTTTCTTAACACAAGTTAGTTTATTCTCGATCACTATGTTATCCTATGCCACCTTTTACCGAACCTCTAATGTAGATAGTAGATTTAATACACATACTTACATTTACTTTATACTGTATAGAATTTGTATACCACCTAGATGAAAAATAGTCGTTATAACTAAGATTTGATAGAAACTTCCTTTGTTCGACCCTGCCTTACCTAAGAAACCTATCACTTCGCTTATACTTGGGCAAGTGATAGGAAAACTTTTACTAAACACAGATATATTAGTTATCGAGGTAAGGAGAATATACCTTCTTTTATTGCATGATCTTGACCTAAAGACATAGTAAGCATCTCATATGCAATGATCATGCTCGTCGCATAACATAAGCGCAGACTTAGAACCTCAATGACACATTTAAGAACTAATTGATTTTGCGAAGAGAGGTTTGCAATATGACCATTAAGATAATGAATCTAATTTACACAATAATCGTGCAAATCCATGCAATGAAATCAAATACTTGTTTGCATGTGAGATGTTCTACCCTATGTTCGACCTTGGCTTACCTAGAAAACCTATCCACTACTTCAAAAAATGGTTTATTTGACATTTTTTACCTGTTAAATATTTGTTTATTTGATGTTTATCAATGCGTCAAATAATCCAGTATCAAAAATAAAGGAGATTTAGTTGACAGTTATTAAGCGTCAAATAAAATTATACTTGACAATTATATGACAATTTATAATTGTCAAGTATATGAGATTACTTGACATTTTTATGAGTCAAGTAATCCAGATTTTTTTCTATAATTTTGAAGCGTCAAGAATTTGTTTATTCATGACACGCTTTACATGTCAAAGTTTTTTTAATTTTCAAACGAAAAATTATATGTTTTAAAATATTCATATAATTTATCATGCACCTATTTTGAAGTCCAACAACGATGAACATAAGTAAAGCAAGAGAATACACAAATTTGCTAAACTACACATTAATTGAACAATTGAATCAACTCAAATTTTTCATCAAAGAACTAATTAGATTTTAACAAATTACCATACATATAGTTAGTCGTTACATACTTAATTACAATATATATGTGCAACCAAAACTTCTAATAATAGCCTAAACTTTCTATCTGTCTTATATAAACAAATACATGTGCAGCCTAAAGATGTACCATTTGCACTTCATCCAACTTGAATTAACTATATGAGCTCCTTGTATTTATCTGATTTGAAACCCTAAGTATTGAAGTTAATACTTTGATTACTTAAATAGTATAAAATAACTTAAACAACCATTTAAACACAACATACTAAATCTGTGACTACTATGCTCTCATTAGTGATTATATCTCTCATGTATTTCATT